>NC_136861.1:23186901-24675234 GCF_951799975.1 Gobius niger | reverse complement strand
GCAAGGCTGGGTCAGAAACTACGATAGAAATATCTAATATAATCGGCCACTGCTGGAGCCAAGTGTATGTATTTTAGTTTATAAGATGCTGTTAAAGAATGACTGATTTAAGACATTTGTAATGCACAAGATGTAACGATCAGAAGACGTCATGTGAGCTGTTAATGTAAAATAGCCTGTCCCAATGATAGTGTCAAAAATTCAGTGATCCGCTTTAGACAAGGCAGGTTTATTTGTACCGCACATTTCGTACACAAGGCAACTTTGTCACTTAGAGAAAGCCAATTAAAAAAAGTCCCATGGTATCGGTTAATATCGGAAAACAGCAACTCCAGTATCGGTATCAGAAGCAAAAAAGCTGGATCGGTGCATCTCTAGTTAATGCTGAACGCAAGTCTCTTTGGGTTGACTCTAATAAATAGCTATATAGACTCTCTTAAAAGCAATAATATTAATCCACATTCTGTATTGCCAGAAAGTGTATCCTTAAGAATACTGACTAGACAGGTGGAGTACAGTGTGGTACATGTGAACAATGCCAAGTGGGGATTTAATGTGACTTTCTTTGAACTTGCAGTAACTGAGCGCAGCGATGTCCAGTCGCTGTTTACTGACCCCTGTAGCTTTAAGAATTTTAATTCTGGTCTACTTTATACCACGTCTGCATTGTAGTTGTAAATATATGCTGATATATTCTCCACTGTAGCAGTTTGGAAGGCTGTACTGGTGGGTCGGTCGCTCGACTGGGCAGCCACTGGGAAAAACATAAATCTGTGCCAATGTGATTAATGACTACCAGCCCTGTGGTGATGTTATTGTCTGTCGGTCTTATCAGGACTGAATATGACATCTGTCTAGTTTCAGGCATTAAGTGCACTTGGTATGTTTTGTGTTTTCACTTTGAAATGAGGGGACAAAAGATGAGCTTGTTTTTCATATCGTGAGTAGTAGGAGTTTCCATGTGCGCAGGTGGGTACAGACTGCTGCCCTTTGCCTGTCCTCATCTGTCGGCCCTATCTCCCCATCTCCCTGCCCCATCTATCAAAACACGCACACTGCTCCTCCCATCACCACGCCTAATCACACACCAAATGAAGCCAGCAGGCTTGCTCCATCTCAGTTTACCAAACCATTCCCCATTCCTTAGCCCTCACTGGGTCTTATTGTACTTTCACTCTCGTAGAGGCAGAACACCATCACGGCTCAATCCATAATAGATGAGACCAGTGGATCCAATCTGATGTATCCATCCATGGGTGCATCCATCCACACTGAGCACACATGTGGACGTACAGGCTATTCCCCAGGTGCAATGTACCAAACTAGGTCACTGTATTCTTGTCAGAGGAGGGAAAAGGTCTGTAACAAAGCAAAAGTAGCAAAAAGAGCAAATAAATCTTAAAGCAGTTTTTAAATATTGTTTTTGTTTTTTATTTGCAGGAGTTTTAGATTAGATCATGTTTGTGGATACTGGACAGTCTGTGAAGGAGACTTTGTGTGTTCATTGCTGATGCCAAAAGCTACATGCAAGGTCTTTAATGGTAATATAAGTCATAGTCAGCTGGTATTAGAGACTTCAAGTTTCTTTTGAAATTTTAATTAAATTGAGTGATATATCGACCATTCATCCGGATTGAGCCAAGATCCTAGTTAGGAGTACCTCGCTGGAGAACATTACTGTGCAGGTATCTGGGAGTTAACCCACCCACCCAAATACAGGAAGAACATTCAAACCACAGAGAAAGGCCTCAGATGACCCGGAAAACTGACCTTTCTGCTGTGGTGATAGGGGGATAGTTACCTCATGCCGTCTCTCCACTTGCCTTTTATGTTGCCGCCACTCCTGTATCTCATGTTCGACCCACCGTCCCAACCACTCCGCTGTTATCCCGTAATTGAGTCTGTCTTCCATCAGCACAAGTTGAGAGGGACTTACGTATATCGCACTTGTCTGTGTTTTTTTGGCCCTCGGCTCCTTAAATGGCACTGCCTGTTCCGTTGCATTTCATTCAACATCTGCTTGGACGTTATGCAACAACACCACGTGACGTGTGTCCGTCTGGACCCCCTGTGGAGATGGATGACTTAACCTCTCCTCTCTCTTTCTTATTCAACGTACCCTCCAGGAACAAGCTTTTTACTCCGCACCATCCTCTTTCACACACACACAACAACTTACACAATGACGATGCACTTTAGCGTTGACAAAATGCCCCGTAATCCCATGTTGCCTCTTGTTTTGGACCCACCCACCTCTCTCTCACTCTCTATTTCAATCGCTCCTTAGCTTCTTTGCCAGTAAGACATACCACTCCGCTCATCTTCAAGGAAACGCCAAATGACAGTGCTTTTTTGGACTTTTTCTTCGTCGACTGTTGCCTGGAGTTACGCCTGAACATGTTCCGGAGGACTAAAAGGTACGGAGGGGAGGATGTGGTGCTGCTGGCTGTGCACTTGTTTCACTCACCTGCTTGGGATGGTGTTCATTTCAGATGGGACGACTGTGAGAGCAGAGTGTGAAGTCATCGAGTGCTGCACTGGGGGTTTTAGATTTCAGTTTTGTTTAGCTGGAAATCAGGAGATGGTGAAAGATTGTGAGCTAAGGGTGTCAAGTATGGAAAGTTACGTTATGAGCTGCTGTACAATCACAATTCTGCTAAAAGTCTTAATACCAGTTTTTTTAATGTCTTGCATCTGCAAATGTATTAGTTTTGACATTTCTGAGAAGCTTTGTGATTGATTATGAAGTATCTGGCCTCCCACGTACCACCTGGCCTAGAACAAATCAAGACAAACAATGATCTTAAAAGGGTTTCGAATAGACCTAAATTGGATTTAACTGGGTGTAAATGACCTCCCATTAAAATTAAGCCTCAAATTGCCGATGGCCCTGAGTGTGGAGCAGCCCAAGTACTGTGATCTTTGTGATTCACTCTTGTTTAATTGCGATTTTGATTCTATTCTATTTACAGCCCTAATGTCTCTATTGATAATGAAAATAAATATATTCCTCATTACTCGAAAGTTTCACAATGAACAAAATCATTTCAAAGTAGTGAGAGAAGATCATTTGCGCCAGGCCCTACTGAGAGATGTTGTGACGACAGTAAATTCAAGTACTAGGGGTAATTTATGACTCATTGCTGTTAACCTTGACTCAACCTTGCCTTAAGATTCTCTTCTTAGCCTCTCGAGGTCTTGACTCTCGCTGTGTGCTCATAAACAACCGTTCTGATTAGTCTTTTTTTAACATACTTCCGATCTCCCGCTGTGGATGTGCTGTGTTTTCGATCCTGGTGTGAATGAAGCCTGTAATCGGGTACATTAGCGGTGACTCAGTGCACTGTGAGTTTGTTTCCGGGAGACTGACTGGGCTGCAGGTACCGACTGATTCACGCGCTCAACTGAGAGTGGTCATATGAGCGCGAGGTCAATGAGGTCCGATCGAGACGTCTTGTCAAAGAATATGATTGATTGACTCACACCTCTTTGCTCTTCGACGCTGGTGTTGAGCCGCCTTCCACAGCTTGTAAAAAGGAGAACACGTGTTGGGGGCATGAATTCAGGGCGGAGCAAAAGCTACCATGGTCACCTATACAGATACTATAGTAGTGATATATTGTATTCGGATGAAATATGAGGACTGTTACGTGGGAATTAAGGATTCAAAACAAAATATTTTATCTATTGAATGAAAAAAAAGTCCTCAAAAAGCCACGTGATTGAAACCCATGTATAGATTTAATGGAATCTAAAGCTGTTACTTCATACCCGACAGTTTTGGCTACAAAGGTGTCACTTGGTGTTGCTGTGATGTGTCTGGTCAGCTGATTTTAACAGTTTTTGGCTCTGTCTTCCTGGCTATAACAACATTTTGTCATCATTACTAAAAGACCTAATGAACCTAATTGGGAATCAAAAGCTATTTGTGCTGATACAGAATTCTTTTTCCATTGTTATGTCCGATGCTTGAAGGAACAGGCCACCGTTTTCCATACTGAGATTGATATGTTCTTACCTGAGCTTAGACAAGTCGATGCGGAAATGTCTGGTCTTTACATGTGCGCTCACGCAAAAAGACCAAAGTAGCCTCTCCTCCTCTCCTCTATGGGGCCAAACAGGGGTGAAGTTAGAAGTGATCAAGCTCTTCCACTTTTTCCCTATTTAAATACTGTTACATGAGTAGTTACAAGATCCAAGTATAGTTACATGTTGATTTTCTAAGTGAACATAAAGGGGTACTATATTGTAAGGCATAGGAGCACTTCGACGTCTGCGCAGTAAGACGCATAGGAGGAGAGGCTAAATGCTAACAACATCTTTGGGTTTTTTCTAACATATCTCTAACATAAAAGGTTTGCAAAGTTGCTTAACACGTATCGACAGGGTTACACTCTCGTACCGTGATCAGAAACAATTTCCCTGCTTATGCCTTATTGACATCTTATGGGCAGAAAGGACAGTGGTCAGAAATCCTTTTTTCTTAGTTCTCTTCCACACAATGATAATTGTTGTCATTGACTTGCTGTGAAGTAGTAATGTGACACTCGAGCTGCAGGTGTTTTCCTCTTGTGGTCGTCCCGCTGCGTCTCTGCCTGCGACCTCAGACGTCCCGCTGGTAAAGGATTAAAGCTCTTTATTCTTCAGCACTTTGACTGGGGAGCACGTTTGAGCCTTGAGCACAACTGCCACAAATTGTTCTGTAATATTTCCCTTTTTTTTCCCCCAATATATTTTTTTCTCCCTCCTCCTAACCATGTAAAATTAATTATAGTCCTCCACATAGTCCGAAGGAGTGGAGGAGTGTTTAAGAGGATGAAAGTGAAGGAGGATGCTCAGGAGATGAAAGGGGAACGAGGAGGGGAAAGCGCTCGGCCCTGAAGCGCTCTATGTATCTGCACTTAGGGTTACGTGAGTCAACCACATGTACCCTCTCTGGCCCTACTTCAGTACAGATGTTTTAACCATGAAAGCGCATCAGTTTTTCTTTCACTTGCTCTGGTTCAGAAAACATGAGCACACACCCACTTAAGTGACTGCCCTTAGACTCACTGTCGCACAATTGTCATGCGGCCTTGCGCACAATAGCCTCTCATATTCCCGTGGAGTAACTAAATAAGGCATTAAACCTCTGCAACACAAAGAGAGCCAAGCCACCTTAACCATACAATAGACCTGAGAAGTGCCACTGGATTTGCTCCAATTATACATGAATGAGGAGCAAGAAGCCATTTAAAGAGGTGTGTTTAGTGTCAACTCGGTTTTGCGCTGTATAATGTCTGTGGAAATGATTTGTTTGTTTGGTAGAGGAGAACTCGGTTATCTCTGCTTTTGCTCTTGCTTAGGTAGATGGGGTGAAAACAGAGCACCCAAAGGACAACACTATTATTTATTCACAGAGGTCGCAATTAGTGAATTACAAAGACAGTGATTATTAAGAATTTAACGATACGATAAATATCCTGTCTCCATGTAATCTTCTTACTGTATGTTAAAACCTGCTAATCATGGAGCTTACGCCTCGACAACCAAGTTCTGAAATGCATGCGTCTTGCGTTAGCTGAAGAGTTCATTTTCCTCAAAGGTTAGATTTAAATTAAAACGTCACAAAACAGACCTCAGGCTACAGACTTGGTAGAAAATCAGATCATTTTCCAGACGCTGTGCCAACTTCTACACTGCATCATCCGCATCCGACTGTCTTTAAGTCACACACGTTAATGAGACGGTCAAATAACAGTTTGTAGAAATGCAAGTATAACATTGATACTTGAACTTTCATCTTGTCTTTGCATAATGACACCTTCCCTTAGGAAGGTGTCATTAATAAAGCTACATCAATAAAGCGCACATCAATAAAGCTAACAAGGCTGGCTTCAAAGTGGAGCCCGCTTAAGCTCATTACAGACACTTAGGAAAGAATGGATTAGACTACTTTCTAAGCAACTGACTATAGGGTGATTACCAAGAGTTCATTTTCCATTATATTGTACATATTGTCTCCTAAATCTTGCTGCCCTTTTGAGTTTCCTAGTTTTGCTTCTGTCCTATCCGTGTCTGACTTTCATTCATATTAAAATGTTCTACTTGCCCTTGAGCAGAAGTAGAGCAAGTCTGCATGCTGTCCTCCTTCCACTGACCCAAATGAAATCTCTTGTCACAGCCTGTTTCTTGGTCCAGCTGTTTGTTTGTGCAACTTAACTCACTGGCTTTTTTTTTGATGGCTCCTCTGTGTGGCAACTTCATGACTCTTTCTATGCCCCTTAAGCTTTTAACCTACACTAATAATGAGCTGTCCCGGTTTCCTTATAGCCTTTGTTTTGATGTTCAGACTGTGAGGGGCCAGGGTTAAGGTAACACGCAGGGTATTAGGTGAGCTTAAAGAATGGCCCAGCGTTTGTCGAATGAGAACGTACACGGCCATAATGACAACTGGCGACATTTCGATCAGACAATGCCACTCCGCTAACGGCCTAGTTCCCCTTTGTGCTGCGCTCATTGTGTGAGAACGACCCACCCCGTCTCACGCTGAACTTGAGTTTCTCCTGTAATAGCACTAGTCTCTTCCCCCCCGTGCGGTCCCTTAGTGCCATTGTCAAAGCCGCTCCCCACACCGTCTCCGTAGCAACGGCACGTCACATGACCTCACCGCACGCCTCTTTCCCCCTCTGGACAGGAAGGCACGAGCAGAAGTTCCTTTTAAAGGACCTCTAACTAAATGGAAGTATGACATCAGCCCAGAATAGTCTTAGATAAAAAAAAACTTCCGCCCTGAAATCGACTTTTATCGCAGTTATACTTTTTTAAAGCACTAAAGAAAGCCATAATGAATTCTCAAACGAGGGCTAACAAAGAAGTAAAGTCAGAAAACAAGGAAATCATAACTGAATGTTTGTAGTTTTTCAAATAGTTGAACCACCTGAACCAAGCTCATTTTCTGCAAAGTGGCATTACCCAAATCAAGCCAAACGCTTCTAGGCAAAAAAATGCAAAATAGCGTGAAAAACGAGAAGAAAACAAGAGTGAAAAAGCGGCAAAACGGTGTCAAAGAGTGTCAAGCAAAACCACAAAAGAGCAACAAAAAGGAACAAAAGAGCAACAAAAATGTGACAAGAAAAACACAAAAAAAAAAGCACAAACAAGCAACAGAAGAGTAAAATAAAAGCCACGAAAAAGCAACAAAACAAATAAAGATGAAAAAGAAAAAAGTGACAACACAAGAATAAATATCCGTTCAGATCAGTTTTCTAGGTCTTAGCTTTCAAATGAGCCGCTACACTGGCCTTAAGTCTGTTAGCTCCAGCCGAGAACCTTTTAGATTTGGTAAAAGCCAAACTGGAGGAAATGCGCTTGGTTAAGGCAGGGCTTAAGAGGTTAAATTAAGTGTGTTTCTAGTGATTAGTATTATCCATCCGTCCATTTTTTTCCCGCTTTATCCGGAGGCGGGTCACAGACTAGGATTACTTTGTGATAAAGAAAGTTGCCAAGTCTTGTGGTGTATGAAATGATAAGGTCAAATTTGTAGAGCCCTTCCTCTTCCTCTTCCTCTTCCTCTTCCTTTTCCTTTTCCTCTTCCTCCGCTGGGCACTCCAAGCTCTTTGCCAGTGTGCAGAGACAAAGGGGGAACGTTGGGTGAAGAGTCTGGGATCAAATCGCCAACGTTCGGATTAGTGATTAACACTCCACCAACTGAGCCACTTCCACCCACAGTGTTCTTCTAATAATTTCACTCAACTTTTCATCCATAAGCTTAATGCAGTACCATCTTGTGTGTGTTGCAAGTACATCCTCATACATATGGACTTCAAAAGTGCACGGGGAAAGAAGTCTGGAGGAAAACTTGCCCTTTCGGATTCTACTTTATCTCTGGGCATATTGTAAAGAAGCAACAAATGCCCCATACATTTTGCCCTTTAGACTCTCACGTAACAACCTTTTAATGCGCCCCTTCGGACCCCAGTCTATTAGCCCTGTGCTGTAGATCACCTCCTGCACACTGTTTTAGGTTTGAATCAATATTAATGCTCTTTCATGGCAGAACATGCTGACGGTAAAGGCTCCCATTTGTCTGGCTTTATGGGCGCACACCCGCGTTCTGCCTCTCACCACTCGTATCTGGGCTGTGCACGTGCAGAAGTGGGTCATGTTGACTTTAGCGCACTCTCTGCCCTCCAGCATGTTGAATTCTCTATCGCTTCCTTATCGCTTTTGCTGATTGTGGACTTCACAGCACCGACGGTCTCCTCAAAAGAAGTCCTGACACAAAGCAAACTCAAATGTTCCTACTCAATAACACACAGTGCATAATTGACCGCACATGTTGTTGGTTGGTTCACATGTAAATTGTTCATCCATACCAAACCTGTAATATTGCGACATATTGGCAGCAGCGTCTGTGTGTGCGTGCATATTGCCCTTTTCGCAAAGCCCCTTGCATAACCCAGGGTTTGTTGTAATCTTCATCTGGATTGACCGCTGAGCAAACATTTGGCCACAGGCATCGTGTTAAGAAACAGGTTTTGGGATGTGCCTACATGTTTACATAGATAAAGTCAATGGCGTGGAGTGTTTTGGTGTTTACCGCGGGCTTGCATTGATTTCCCGCAGCAGTGAGGATCCATTAGCCCCGAATAGCACGGTTAGTAATGCTTTGATTTGAAAGAATGTTCAGCTCCGCACTTGGAAAATATGCACCAGTTGTATCTGAGGTTGTGTAGATAGAAATGTGAAACCTTTTTCACCTCATAACTTTTAAACCATTATACAATTCCTCAACCTACAACGTCCACAAGAAGCTTATCCTCCTCCTATGTAGCCACTGCCCAGTGCTCCTGAGTCTGGACAGGGGCCCCAGTGGCATTGAAAGACGGTCAAATGGAGATTTCCCTACAGAGACAATGAAGTACACTTTAACTGTAACTAGCCACATTTCATCAATTGTATTTCATATTACCAATGAGAATTATTTCCTACATCTACCCTATTGGCTACCCTATTGTGAGCCCTAACTTGAAACACTTCAAGATAGAGTACTTTGCTTCCCTTTTAAAAGCCTGTGACTAAAGAAGAAAGAAAATTTCTCAACAGTAAACTAACAAACTGCTTCTGTGCTACCTTTCCTCTCTGGTTTTCTTATCCTCATAATCATTTAGTAAAAGCCTTACATTGAAGATTAAACCCTGCGTTTTGAGTGAAGGAATGATGGAGCGCCTTGGCCATTCAGATCGATGTACATAAGTCTGCTATAGATGCCACTGATCCTATTTCTTGTGTGCAAGAATGTAATGAAAGCGCTGCAGCACATCAGCTCAGTCACTGCGCTGTAATATTTTAGCCACAGCAGCAGATAACACTAAATCACTATGTTGAATTAGCTTATTGTAAACCAGGCGCTAAATTCAATAGCATTAGCTTTAAGTGGCTGCCTGTCATACCTCTGCTGATCACTTTTAAACTGTCTATATGATCATGGCATATTTAGCTCTACTGTATTTCAGGAAGAAATAATGTGCTTTAAACATTTAATCATCAAGGTGAAATGAATAGAGTCTACGGCAAATGTCTAGCATGGTCACACAGTTCACATTGGCGCATTTATACATCTTTTTTATGTGTAAAGGGATTTGTGGACAGTGTGGACACCTTAAGTAAACTTTGTTTCTTTCCACCACCTGGTTACAGTTAACAAACGCTGTAGGTTAAAAGAATCCCACTTTATTGCTTTATTGTGTAAAGTGGCGTCCTGTTGGTGAGACACCGTGGGCTGGACATTCAGTGCAGTTATAATTAGGAGGTGGCGTTGACAGTTTGACAGGCTGCCCCTGTGCTGTCCCCGTGCTGTCTGAGAGACTGTCCATCAGCGAGGAACAAGAAAGGGCCAGAAGCTGTGTCTTTGGTCGCAAATGGAATTGTGCCATTGTTGTGGAAAATGGTAGTTGGTACAGAATGAATTAAAAGAATAGTAAGAATAAAGCCCTTTTCACATTTTTGAGAACATTTCATTGTGTTGTTGTCCTGTAGTCAATTAGAGCGATTTATGCGGAACAGTGATATCGTGTGTGTGCGTGAGCTGCAGTCTCTCACATGTGCCCCCCATGTGATCACGCTGAGAGTGTCTCCTCACTGCAGATGAGATGGGCTTCTTTGCATAGCTCTATTCTCTGACCCGAAGTCCCGAACATTTTCATATTTACATTTAATGAAAGCCTGCATTGCTGGCTTTGTGGCACATAAACCAAGCTGTGGGAGCTCTTTTTACTGCAAGGCTACTTCGTGACTAAACCTTCAGATCCTCATCTCTGCCTGCCTTGTTTCTTCTACACTCGCGCTCTTATCTGGACAAAGATGGATGACTGGGGAAATTGTGTCTTCTTCATCCTTTCCTTTTGCATTTGCATAGGCACTTCCCTTAATACTGCATATTAGTTAGGCTTTTATTGACCAGTATTGAAAAACTGAACTCTTTCTTCTGTGTTTCCGCAGCTGTCGCGCGAGCAACAGGAAGAGTTTGATTCTCACCACCACGTCTCCCACTCTGCCGCGGCCCCACTCACCCCTGCCCCTCCCGGGACACCTCGGTATGCACAAATACGCCACACACGCACCAGCATACATCATCGTTATCAGAACAGTAGATAGTGTCTTTAATAGGCGTCCAATTTGAAACGTATTGTTGTTTAAACATGCCCGTCTTTCACACTGTGGTTCATCTATCTCTCCAGGAAGCAGCCCTCTGGACAGCCCCCGAAACTTCTCCCCCAGTAACCCGGCCCACTTCTCCTTCAGCTCGTCCAGAAGGTCAGAGCCGCTGATAACACACCCATTCGACTTGTTGTTATTGATGGTGACTGATTCAGGCCGATTCATGTCCTATGTCTTATATCTTGCCTTATCTTTTTTTTAAACTTGGATCCAGGCAGTTTATCCAGAGCCACAACAACAAAATATACAAATAAACATGACCCTACCCTAAATGAACCAATATGACCTCTACAAACTCTCAAAGTGTAGCAGAAACCTGATAAGTTTTAAAATGTTATTGAGCCATTTCTTGGGCCAGGTCGACATATTGATCTGCCAGTATTGTCGGGCCGATAAGACGTTTTCAGTGGTATACTGTTGGAAGGAAAAGGCAGATCGACAGGATTATTTGTTGTTGTTCCTCACCACACAGCAGCAATAGTGATGATTATTGTGTGTCATATAAACATGCTTTGTGTGGAAATCTTGTATTTATGTAAATTTATACCATGGTCTGGGTGAATAGTTGATTCTTATTAGCTGGAGTGGAGGGTGTAGATTTTTTCTGATAATCTACACCAACAGTTCAATCATTCCACTGCAGCTGTTTCCATAGTGACGATAAACAATTGAGCTGGAAATAGCTTCAGGTAAAACAGCTTAAAAAGTGAAATCACTCCTGCCTGGGACTTAAAAAAAGAAGAAGCAAACAGCCCCCCAATGAACAGTTTCAGTTTGTGGGACCATGGCATAAGCGGGATAATGCACTCCGAGGTGTCATCCAGTTATTTCTGATAATGGACACCTCGTCGGGCACCACTACTGCATTTATTGTCACTACTTTCATCTTTCATTAATATATCAGTGCTTTAAGTCCATGCCTTCAACAGATGTACAAGGAAAAAGAGCCTATTATGCCTTGATATACTGAGTCTGAAACAATCCCCTGTATATTCCCATGCCATAAATCCCCTTTGTCAGCCAGTATTTAACATAGGCTATGCCAATTTCTGTACTTTCTTGCCCTCCAGTCGACTGCTGAGTTTTGATGATTGCACTGTGCTGAACCTCATATTATGAGGTTCTAAACAAATAAAGCACACATCATTTTGTCTCCCGTTTTCATGCTGTGACATCACCTGCTCACTCTCCACACGGGTCCATGTGTCAAAGTGAAAAAAGTTGGAATTGGTGGAAATTGTGTATCCTTCCTCCTATTTCCTGAGCTGCCACTGCAGAAGAGTTGACGTGCAGGCTATAGTATAATTCGGAGTGCTGCCGTACAAAGTGTGGTGTTGCTGATGCTGAGTGATGTAACGTGTTCGCAGAGCGGACGGCAGGAGGTGGTCTCTGGCGTCTCTGCCCTCGTCCGGTTATGGCACCAACACTCCCAGCTCCACGGTAACTCTCTCTCTCTCTCTCTCTCCCTTCCCTAACCTTTATCACGTCACCGCTCCTTCGCTTCAGTCTGCGTCTGACTGGACTATTACATAAGAGCAGCGTCAGATGAATGGGGCCACTTCTCTAATGGGACGGGGGGTAGGAAGACGGGAGGGGGTTGTGCTGCATGTAAAGTGAATGGATTATCGATTATGTGAGATTTCAAATGTTGCCATGCCAAAGAAAGGTTCGTAGTAACAATATATTTTTGCAACAATAGATTAGCAGTGATATTGGCAGATGCAACAGCATGTTTTAGTTTGATTAAGTGCCTTAATAACTACTGTGCAGTAGATGTAAAGGTGTATCAGATGAATATTTCACTAAACATGTTCTTTGAAAGAGACTGAAGTGAGAGAGGCCACATTTACGCACTAGTTGAAATGTAAAAGCTGCAGGGAGTAATGTCCTCTCCTTTGTTGAACTGTGTGTTCAATCAGTGTCACTGTGATTGATCCGCGATTGATGGCAGTGTGATAATGGTAGACGGACGGTGCAGTCCAACATGGCCACTCTGTCAGATAGATTTACACCTACGGGACACATGTGTTTATTGTGTAAGACTATTATGAGGCTCTCGTAGATCTCAAACGTCAAAAGTCTAAAATGTATAAGCCAATAGGCTGCCAATCACTCAGATGTCATGATGATACTTTGAATCTTCAGACCAGTTTGAAGAAATAAAGTAAGAGTTGGCAATGCAAAAGCTGAACCACTGCCTGTTGTCAGAGGAGCCATGCTGAGCGGGATGATGTGTTTTGTATCATTATAACCTCGTACTAAAACGTCAAGTGAAAAAGAAACAAAAGCTTCTCAGACCCAACACTAGTCACACAATCACACTAACTTGGTAGTGGCAGTTTGGATCGCTTTTGGTGTTTCAAATGCATAACATGTGCTGTACGTTCTCTGTTTCCTTCAGTCGTCCAGTTCGTCCCAGGAGCGGCTGCACCAGCTGCCCTTCCAGCCCACCATGGACGAGCTGCACTTCCTCTCCAAGCATTTTGGCAGCACCGAGAGCATCACGGACGACGATGGGGGGCGCTGTTCTCCCCACATGAGGCCGCGCTCTCGCAGTCTCAGGTCAGTGCAGCACATCAACAGTATACTCTGCCAAAAGACCCTGTTGTTCCCTTGATAACCCTGTAGAGCAGATCTACGCCCCGTGCTTCAGATTACGCTCCCGGTAACATTACTGTCAAGATGTTCAAGTAAAGCCTTAAAATTAAGATTACACTATTTTATAATTTTTAAAAGGTTATTCAAATACAAATGAACAAATGATTTGTGCTTTGTTAGTTGGTTATGGATGTAGCTCTAATCTAAGGATTAAACCACTTTTTTACAAATGTAACACAGTTAAGAGTAGAATCCTCACTGACTATATTCTAAACAGATTTGCTTTAAATACTGTTTTAATCAATGTTATTAATTTATTTGCAGCCCAGGACGGTCGTCTTCCTGTTACGACAATGAGATAGTGATGATGAACCATGTGTACAAAGAGCGCTTTCCGAAGGTGAGCGCGAAACACAGCATTACGTTTCACAAAAAGCACAAAATGTCATGTCTAATCCCGTAAAATCACAATAACAAACGGATTGAAAATCCTCTGCGATTTGGCATCTGGATGTAATACCGTGCAGCTAAAAGTCTAAATGTGCTTGGGGGTTGTAAAATGTAGCAAATGGGATTAGGAGACACTGCTGAGCCTTGTGTTTGCTCAGTAGGTCATAAAGTTATTTCATTTTTCTCATGAGATGAAATATTATGGGTTCAAAGAGATGTTCTTATTTTGGGAGCGTGCCATTCGCTGAATTACTGTTTAAGCCTTAGCCTTAGTGATGCAGCAAAATGTTTGGTGTTGAGTTTTGGATGCGGCTGGATTGTTAAGATAATGGACCTTGTCACTAATATAAATCAGATTCAACTTTAGATTTTTAGTTGTCCTTTTGTTAGGAATACAAATGCATGTACAATAATTGTGTATCGGTTTATGGATAAGAGCATCTTTTAAAACTTGACACTCTTTTTTTTTTTTTACCAGGCCACCACTCAGATGGAGGGCCGCCTGGCTGAGTTCATCCACGCCTACTCTCCAGAGAACACTCTCCCTCTGGCAGACGGAGCCCTGAGCTTCATCCACCACCAGATCGCCGAACTGGCCCGGGACTGCCTCGCCAAAGCACAGGAAGCCCTCATCACCTCGGTCTACTTCTTTGAACTGCAGGAGAATCTGGAGAAACTCATCCATGAAGTGAGTGTGACAGTGAAGTCAAATACTGTACATTAACTAGTTTAGGTTCTATACTTCAAAGAGATTTGTTAGAAACAGAGAGCATCACTAAGACTGAAAAGCAGGATAAAGTTCTGAATAAGTGGTGAATGTGGCATAAAGGCTGCTGTGATTTGGGTGGGAGGATAACGGGTATCTCTCGGTCTGCATCTGCCCGACTGTCTGATCGCAATAGAATTTACTGCCTGCCATCTTGTTCTCGTTGCGCCTTTTGTAAGAAGCAAAGCCGCGTCGGTTGCATAACACCTTATCTTTTCTCTGTCACCAGGCCATTGAGCGATCAGAGAGCGCAGAGGTCACGTTCATCACAGAAATGGTGAAGAAACTGCTCATCATCATCTCCAGACCAGCTCGGCTCTTGGAATGTCTGGTGAGAAGATGAACTAAAATACACGGGACCTTTCTGTGTGGAGTCTGCGAAGGTTTCCTGTGGGTGCTCCGGGTTCATCTACTACTAAAAATGTACAATAGAGTCCCTTCTTGGGTCATAAAAGACATGTTATATAAAGTTGACAGAGGTACAGTCTAGTTTAAGTTACCTGAAAATAAAGTAAACCACATAACAAAGCAAAACAATCTGATTCACATTGCCTTGTGTAAAGCAATACCCAGAGAAGGCACTCACTTTGTAGCCCACACGTCTCATTTTCAAATCCAGGCCAGATTAAGAGTAGCTCTTCCACCGTGACACAGCTCCACAGTTCACCCCCTTTTAAATCTTTTTGACAAATTGATTTGCTTTAAATAAACATGAGCCCATGTCTCATTTGTCAGCCTATTATAAGTATTTAAGCACTGATATATTACGCCACGAGGGGGATGTACGGAACCCAGCCAGGCTAGCACAAAGGACCCCTGTACACGCTGTCTGGACGGCATTAGCATTTAGATGGAAATTTGCCTTGCTACAGTCGGCTAATGACACCCCCCCCTCCACCCCCTGTGCTGCTGGTGACGACGGCCAACTTTCTGTATTGTGCAGATCTTCGAGCTTGACCCAATATGGCCCTGTTCCATTCGCTCACGTCTCCATGGATGAGTCAGACGGGCTGTGACGCACCGATTATTGTGATTGACAGGACAAATGGGGAATGATCAGAGCAATCTCAATCATGCAGCTTTGATTGGGGAATGAATAGAGATCGGAGGCAAAGATTATGATGTTAGCAAAATGACAGTCCCATAGTTTTGTACTAATAGCTGTGTTACTTTGTATGAGATCACAGTTTAGTGTGGATTAAGTGGACTCGAATAAAAGTTTGCATCTATACATTATGTCAAGTAGTGAGCGTTGCAAATGGTACATGTACTTTTTATATATTGTTGTGAACTATTGTATCTCGGTAGTTTTCTGTGCAGGGTCATTAACGTTGTTGTATTTTGCAGGAGTTTAACCCAGAGGAGTTTTACCATCTGTTGGAAGCAGCGGAGGACCATGCCAAAGAGGGCCACCTCATGAAGACTGACATTCCTCGCTACATCATCAGCCAGTTGGGCCTGACCCGGGACCCCATCGAAGGTGAGAGCGACCTTTATATTTAATTTATATGACAGGCACAGTACAAGTAAACATTATGCACCAAATTGTCCTCTATGCTATTATGTACAGTACAACAAAATCCTTCATCGTACCACAGGGTCATTTACAGCCTATTACACTTATTTTTATTGTTGTAATTAAAACTCAAAAGTATTATTTTTTAATATATTATATACACTCTATAAGCAGCTCCTTGTTTGCTTTCACTACAAAGTATCTGCTTTTTAGCATTATGTTGTAAATAGCTATGCTGCAATGTAGTGATTTCCACATGCTAGATTCACCTCACCAGCATTATAACTGAATGTGGAAGTACTGCGGTAAAATCCTTTG
Source organism: Gobius niger (assembly GCF_951799975.1). NCBI lineage: Eukaryota > Metazoa > Chordata > Actinopteri > Gobiiformes > Gobiidae > Gobius > Gobius niger. The sequence continues at coordinate 24,658,885 of NC_136861.1, read as the reverse complement.
TGCGCCATAGAATATGTATATTAAGAAAGCATAACACCACCATTACACAGTCTTGTGCAGCCTAAATTGTATTATGAACCTTTTGTATCGTAAATCCAGAGTTATGCATTGATGTACTGGGATTTGTTTGTTTTGCAATCTCACAAACTTCTCTCCGCTGTCTGAATGTTTTGAACGTGCATATAAAGGAATACAGATTAGGGATTGTGATGTGCAAAAAAGAAAGGCTTACGGTTTAAATTCAACTTGATAATGGGGAGAAAATGGGTGAAATACCAGTGAAAAAGGTATTACAATTAACAGACATTCTAGTTTCAATATCCTTTTGACATTAAGTGGCATGCGTCTGTTTTGGCAGAAATGGTGAACCTGGACAGTTACGACAGCGAGGGCCCTGTGACGCCCGAAACTGATGACTCTGCTGAGGTGAGACATTAGATCATTATTATTATTTACTAATCTTTTTTGCTCATTAACTGCACACTCACCCGTCTGACGGGGCCTGAAACAGCCTTCCATCTGCTGATCACTCAGCATATGTTATCCATCTCATTTAGCTAATTTATGCTCCAGCACTAAAACAGCACCGCTCGCTCCAGGCACCGCTCCAGCTGCCTGGATTGCACTACGTCGGCAAAAATTTAACGATATTTTTAATCCAGCCTGTGGCGCCCACACAGACAAAGCTAAAAAGCAAATGAGGGATTTTTAATGAAACATTAAAATTCACCTGTTAATTATGTGATCTTTAGGGAAAAATAAAAACGATGAAGCCTCCAGGAGAAGCCGACTTCCAGACCATCAAGCTCATCAGTAATGGAGCGTACGGGTAGGTGGCTAATTAGGAGGTATAGAACAACCGATCACAAAACATGCAACATTCTCAATAATGATTAAAAAAGTACATTATTATTGTTTAATGTTTTTTAAGTGAAACTTGTGTTTGTGCAGAGCTGTATATCTGGTGCGACACCTGGAGACACGGCAACGTTTTGCCATGAAGAAGATCAACAAACAGAACCTGATCTTGAGGAACCAGATACAACAGGCTTTTGTAGAGCGGGACATCCTGACCTTTGCTGAGAACCCTTTTGTCGTTTCCATGTTCTGCTCCTTCGAGACCAGGAGACACCTCTGTATGGTCATGGAGTACGTGGAAGGTACGGAACTGATAGTCTTCTTTTTTTCACTTTAGTTTACAACTCAACTGTGTGTTGAGGGGACTACGTATTAACAAAAATAAAGCAGGTTATGATGGCTGGTATGTGAATGTAGGGTGGAGGTGGGAAAACACAATTGTTAATATCGTGAAACTGTTAAAACCATAACAATATCTCAGAATCGTACAACTATGAATGTCCATGGCTTTTGTTTTGGCCACAGGTGGAGACTGTGCCACTCTCTTGAAGAACATTGGTGCTCTCCCGGTGGAAATGGCTCGACTTTACTTCGCAGAGACCGTCCTGGCTTTAGAATATCTGCACAACTATGGCATTGTGCACCGCGACCTCAAACCTGACAAGTAAGGACAGACAGCACTGCACAAGCTAATGGCTACTTAAAGGTTACCAAGTACTTATGCTATGAATGTTATATCCAACTTAACACCTCTAAATATGTTTTTCTGCACTTCTTGAGTTAATGATTTCATAAATGTTTGCAGCCTTCTGATTACATCTATGGGACACATCAAGCTGACTGACTTTGGCCTGTCTAAAATCGGCCTGATGAACCTCACCACAAACCTGTATGAAGGGCACATCGAGAAGGATACCCGGGAGTTCCTGGATAAACAGGTACGAATAATTCATTGAGACTAATCCTTCAAGACACTCTCTCTAGGACTGTAGTGATGCGCGATGGTGTGATCCAAGCTGCGTTTAAATATAAATCGGTCTTTGATGTCCTCATTTCTATGCAAACATATTCCTTGTCATTGTGCAATTGGAATAACAGTTGGCAGAACAATGAGCCAGTATTCTCCTCTCATTAGTACAGTCAGGTGAGATATTTCGGTCTCCTGAGTTTCTCATTACTGCCTGTCCAACATGGCTGCCACAGTTCCGTTCATTTGCACATGAAAACCTCAGACGTCCTTTCATCTCAGCATTCGAGAAGTGGGCTGCTCTGGCAGAGAGGAATATGAACTAGCATCTATACTGGCAAGCTGTCGGTAAAGTTAGAGTGAAAAGATGTAAAAGCCTCATTGAAATCGGCTGTACCATCAGTTAATCAGCTCTTTTGGGTGTTAAAGCAGAACTAAGTAACTTGTTTACCTTAAATCCTTTTCGTAGTCACTCTGGGGGTAATACAAGGGGCTGATTGGGAAGTCTTTCATCTCCCCCTGGTGTCTCTGTCCAGAAAACCACGCTTGCAACTTCCCTGCCTTCGGGTCAGAGGCGCACCACACACTAATAGAATCACAAAGAAGAAGCTAACAGGCTAACGGGCAAAGCTAGCTGTGGGCTAGCGCCACTTTAGCAGTATTTACTGCCAAGTTTGAGAGAAAAAAATTGTCTCCATTGTGTAATTGAGTTGTGGCACAATGTACAAAGTTACTCTCACCTTTTGTCTTTTCTGTCAGCGTAGTATTTTACTCACAGACAATTGATGAGCAAAAAATAAAACGCAACATGTAGTGACTATTGCTTACTTAGTTCTGCTTTAAGTACAATGTGTAAGCCCTATATAGGGGAAAGGCAACGCTTAGCCTGCAGGCCAAATTTGACCCTCCAGCATAGAACCTTTGCCCAAAAAGTTGTTTATATATACACATCAATCATCCAATATTTGTTAAAATACACTATAAAGATTTTCCCCACAGCCCCCTTTTAGGACGTATAGTATATGATGTACTTTGGGCCACAATTTTGGAGGTTTGGGTCCTGGTCTTTTTATGCCACATTACTACGCGATTCACTGACATTAAACAGCACATATTTTAGACTTTATTTAACGCTGTTGAGTCTATGTGTTGTCAGGTGTGTGGAACTCCAGAGTACATTGCCCCAGAGGTGATCCTGCGTCGGGGCTATGGTAAACCTGTGGACTGGTGGGCCATGGGCATCATCCTCTACGAGTTCTTAGTGGGCTGTGTGCCTTTCTTTGGGGACACGCCTGAAGAGCTGTTTGGACAAGTCATCACCGGTAAGGCAACTTTTACTTTCACTTGACCATTCACTCTAGCAGAACCCCAAACAGACTTCATTCATTTGCAGCAACTATATACAAAAGAAACTTAAAAGCCTCACATTTACACTTTCTTTTCTTCCATTTTTGTGTCTTGTAGATGATATAGAATGGCCTGAAGGGGATGAAGCTCTGCCTGTAGAAGCGCAGGACATGATTTCGTCTCTGCTGCAGACAAACCCTCTCATCCGACTGGGCACAGGTCAGTAACGCTTGGTTTGTTTCCCTCTTGAACCCTGTGCCACTCTTGTTTTTTGACTTCTCTCTGTTTGTGGGTGCAGGTGGCGCGTACGAGGTGAAGCAGCACCCGTTCTTCTTGGAGGTGGACTGGAACAGCCTGCTCAGGCAGAAGGCAGAGTTCATCCCTCACCTCGAGTCTGAGGAGGACACCAGTTATTTTGACAGTAAGTTCACAGCGCCATCTCTGGGTATCAGGGTATCGCAAGATAGAGAATATATTGAAATTTTGCCAGTTTTTACATTTATGCCTATTTAGTTTTTTTCCCCTCAGTACTATATACCATAAATCAAGTCAAAATACTTGCCCTGTCCACCTCAATTTTAAAGTATTGGTTCATTTAGAAATCACCGGTGCCCTCTCTGATATCTTCTTTCCTCAGCCCGCTCCGAGCGCTACCACCACATTCACTCATACGATGAGGATGACACTAATGATGATGAACCTGTGGAAATTCACCACTTCCAGTCCTGCTCCCCGCGCTTCAGCAAGGTACCAAAAAAAATCTGTTCATTGTATTAAAGATTCATGGGTGAGGACAGGTGTGGAGTGAGTATGCGCTGCCCGCAGGTCTACAGCAGCATGGAGCATCTGTCTCAGCTGGAACACAAGCCCCACGGCGTCACCCTCAGAGAGCACAAGGGCCCACGGGAGGACCGGGTGGAGAGGATGGCCAAGAGAGAGAGTCTGGGCAGCCTGACGCTCCGGGACAAGAGCTGGAGGGCTGGGTCACCTGAACTGTGAGTGCTATAAGAAAGTACAGACATTTCCATGCAGTGGTGCAAATTATGTTTGAAAGTATTAATGGCTTGAGAGAAAAATAATGTTATCCTGAATATCCTTTTTTTAATCCAGTAGATCCAGTATCGAGTAATAAGAGTCAATAACATTCACAACACTTAAAGAAGAACTAAGTAACTTGTTTACCTTAATAAATCCCGTTCATAGTCCCTCTGGGGGTAATACAAGTATTAATGGGATGATTGGGGTATTTCTTTTCCCCCTGGTGTCTCTGGCCAGAAAACCACCCTTGTAGCTTTCCCTGCTCCGACCCGGAGGCGCAATACACACTAATGGAATCACAAAGAAGAAGCTAACAGGCTAGCGGCAAAGCTAACTGTGGGCTAGCGCCACTTTAGCAGTGTTTACAGCCAAGTTTGAGTGAATTATCTCCATTGTGTAATTGGATGTACAATATCCCTTTCTCTCTTTGTATTTTCTGTCAGAGTAGTATTTACTCTCATGGACAATTAATAAGTAAAAACACGCAACATGCTACGACACCTGCAGTGGCGCTTCTGGCCTCTAGGGGCATGAGTTACTTAGTTCAGCTTTAATCACTATTACTGAAAACCATGCATAAAAGTCTTTCTCTTGTAGAAATATTCAATTCATTAATTAAAGTCACACTGACTTGTTCTGCACACAGTTTTGACAACGTTTTTTTTTATATTATTATTTTAAAAGAAGAAGCTTGCATTAAACATGTGCAGCTGCTGTCATAGTGTGTTGTTTTTTGTTTATTTCCCTATTGTTATATTTCTGCCCCCTAAGATTTTTGCTTTACTTATTGTACATAAGATACCTCATTTTTATACTACTTAACTGGTTGCACATTTTCCTGTCTGTTTTTCACACTCTGAGTGATCTTCTTGAATGCCGACTGTAACATGTGACTTTCTCCATTGTGAGATCAATAAAGGATTATCTTATCTTATCTTATCTTATAAATGATCCCACCATTCAGTTTCAGTTTTAAACACAGTCCTGTATTTTTATTATTTATTTATCATTAGTTAGTTTATCAGGATCCTAGCTCTGCACTGCAGTCGCCCACTGCTCCTGACAGGTTGCCCCGACACACTGGCTGAATGATGAGGAGGGCACATTTTTCTATGTAGACACTAATACAAAATGGGGGTTGAAACGTTTTTTTGTGGCATAAAAGTCATTTGTATCTCTCATAAATGTTAATGTCTCTGCAGGAAACGTCTGTCCTGCTCAGAGTCATCATTCACAGAAAGTGACTCCAGCCCGCCCTCTGGAGTCAGGAGGAGGTTCTCTGCTCTGATGGATCCACACAGACTGGCCTCAGAGTCAGAGCAGATCAGGCAGAGCGCCGGGAAGACCAGGGGATCGTCCCTAGAGGGCGCTACAGGAGCTGGGAGCAGCCAGGGAGATCTGCGGGCTTTACTGAAAGAGAGTGCTTCTATCACATCAGGAGGTAAAAATGTTTTTTATTGGCTCTTAAATTTCCTGTTGTCATCCAATTGAGTTAAGGGAGATGAGTTTTTATTTTATTTTTATGGTTCATTTTAACAAAAACATTTGAATAAACTTGCTGTATTCATTCTTTCAGACAAGCTGCTCAGACCCGATACTTCAGTGTCTCTTCCTGTCAGCGCCACAGTTTTGGGGCTTCCAGACACTCAGGGGCCTCGAGGGGCGATCACTGATCTGGTCCTGCGCAGGGCTCATCACCACCAGCTCACCACAGAGGGGGAAAAGCGTAAAGTCATCAAATCTGCCTCCGCCACTGCTCTGTCTGTCATCATCCCTGCAGGTAAATTCATTTTGAAATATGCTTCCACAGTAAAATAGGATAAAATATATTCAGGGCCAAGACAACGCACTACAGCTGATGATTTCTATCTTTTTGTTTTTTAGTTGAGCAACATGGAGCATCCCCTCTTGCCAGCCCCATGTCCCCCCGCTCCCTCTCATCCAATGCTTCGTCCAGGGACTCCTCCCCCAGCAGGGACTACTCCCCCATGGTCAGCGTCTTACACTCCCCCATCACCATCCACCGCTCAGGGAAGAAGTACGGCTTCACGCTCAGAGCCATCAGGGTCTATATGGGGGACAGTGACGTGTACAGTGTGCATCACATGGTCTGGGTAAGAGCTGCTGTTGTTTTGTTTATAAAGGCTGTAAAGGATGGCTTTACAGAGTTGTAGATCTAGTCATCTGTATCTAGTACTAATCCAAATGAAGGATATGCACAAATGCACTATGTCATCTTTGATTCTATTTGTTTTTCAGCATGTAGAGGAGGGCGGTCCTGCTCAGGAGGCGGGACTCAGTGCAGGTGACCTCATCACACATGTGAATGGAGAGTCCGTCCATGGGCTTGTCCACACTGAGGTGGTGGAACTCATTCTCAAGGTGAGAAAAGTAAACAATTAGCAGAAAATAGCATGACAATTTCACAGCAAGTGTACAGAAGAGTCTACTAACAATACAAATACACAATTGTGTGAACATTTTTAAATCTATTTGTCTTAATATGCAGAGCGGAAGCAAGGTGACCGTTACAACGACTCCATTTGAGAACACCTCTATTAAAGTGGGTCCAGCCCGCAAAACCAGCTATAAATCCAAAATGGCCCGCCGCAGTAAGAGGAGCGGCGCCAAGGAGGGACAAGAGTGAGTCACCACATAATACCATCATTGCTATTGCAGGGTTTCAGATGACTTCAACATCTCTTTATCCTGTGACTGAGATGAGGGCAGGAGAATGTCTATTGAGGATATGCTGATTTATGGATTAATGTTGTGGTTTTTTTAGAACCTGTATCTACTATAGAACCTTAATGTGTAATATGATTTATAGACTTTCCTTTTGGGTATTCCTTTCAAAAAATTCACTTATTTTCATGTCTTCATAAGTACATATACATTTTTCTATATTACAGTAAGAAGCGCAACTCCCTGTTTCGCAAAATCACCAAGCAGTCGAATCTGCTCCACACCAGCCGAAGTCTGTCTTCTCTGAACCGCTCTCTGTCGTCAGGAGACAGTCTGCCGGGCTCCCCCACACATGGCCTGTCAGCCCGCTCTCCCACTCAGAGCTACCGCACCAACATCGAGTCACCCTATCTGGGTACGTCTTGGGCCTTTCATATATACAGTATTGGCCAAATAATGCACATGTGTTTGAGGTATAATTTTGGATTCAGTAGTTTTTTTTCATTATCAATATTATAAAACATACATTTCAATTATGTATTTATATACAAAATCAATAATACATAGGATCAAACATTTTCAAAGGCACGTGATTGACAAAGATTTGTTTTAAGATGTCACTTAAAGGGACTAGACGGAGAGTTTAAAAATGTTTTAAAATTATATATTATCTACCCCCTACTTAAAGCATTCAAGAATGAGGCCAGACCCATTCACCACAACTGCCACTAAAATCCTGCACTGTCACTCATAAAGTTGTGGCATTAGCAAGTATAAAAATTACTGTCCCATCACTTCGAGCTCCTTCCATCATGGCAGAGATACACACTTCCTGTTGCCAAGAAAAATGTGTACAGGAATACTTTTGTTCCCTTTGCCATCCAGGAGCTGAATAACTTGTAACCCCTAATGTCGCTCATTCTGTTCCATTCCCTATTCCTTTGATGAGATGAATTTGATGATTTTATAATGTATTTTAATGTATTATGGCTTTTATTATATTTACTGAGCAAATGAACATGAATGTGTGAGCAAGCTAAAGGCAAATTTCTGCTATTGCTGTAATAATAATAGTAATACATCAAACTTGTATAGCGCTTTTTTAGACACTCAAAGGCGCTTTACATGGATAAAAACGGTATGGTAGACAATAAAGTTTTGTCTATTACATTCTATTCTAACTTCTATCTAGTCCCTTTAAAAACTGAGCCTGTTTTATCTCGATAGGCAACTGATTCCAAAGGCGTGGGGCCACAATGGAAAAGCACGGCCCCATATTGAAACACAAATGACATGCTCAAAAAACATATTAAAATCTGAATATAGGTCTGACATTTTCAATTTGGAAAGCTGATTGAGGACCCAGGTGTTGACACATAATCTCTGTCTGTCTCTCCTTCAGGCAACTCATCTCAGAGCAGCTCCCCAGCCTCCAGCACTCCCAACTCCCCCGCCACCTCCCACCACATGAGGCCCAGCTCCCTCCACGGTCTCTCCCCCAAACTGCACCGCCAGTACCGCTCGGCCCGCTGCAAGTCTGCCGGCAACATTCCTCTATCGCCGCTGGCCCACACCCCCTCCCCCACCACCTCATCCCCTCCGCCCCTCACGGGACATACTGTGGGCAGCTCCAACACCACGCAGACCTTCCCCGCTAAGCTCCACTCCTCACCCCCAGTCTCCCGGCCCCGTCCCAAAAGCGCAGAGCCACCCAGGTCCCCTTTACTGCAGCGGGTGCAATCGGCAGAGAAGCTAGGTGCCCCGGTCCTGCCGTCTTCCTCATCCTCCTCATCCTCGCCCTCTCCTCTAACTGGCGGGGTGTCCCTACGCAAACACAGCCTGGAGGTGGCCCATGGTGACTACAGGAGAGAGTCCTTTCACTGTGAACACAGCTTGCAGAGTTTGTTAGAAATTGAGGGGGAAAACGGACCAGCCCCTCCCTCCCCATCATCTTCATCATCCCCCTCGCCACCGTTGGGTGGAGAAATCACAGGGTTAAAGCCTTCAAGGAAAATGGGTCGACAAGAATCCCCGCTAAGCCGCGAATCAATACTCACGACTAAAGAGAAAGATAGTCAAACAGTAGAATTCATAGCGCGCAAAATAAGCAATAGAGATGCCAATGTTGAGGCTAAAACGGTTGAAAAAAGTGCAACTCCAACGGAAGTGGTAAAACTAAGGGAAGCAGCCGCCACGGAAACAAAAAATAGCTATGTGGATACTGGCTCACATTCTGAGTCAGTAGCTGTAAAGTGTAAAGAGAAAAGTGATAGGCTGCCAAGTACACAAACAGACAGCACAGCTAAAGCAAAGCATCAAGATGCCAAACAAGCTAATATGGCAACAGACAGCGGGGCAAAAGAGAAGAAACAAAGTGTGCTGACAGATAGCATGACTAAAAGTAAGCAGCCAGATGGGAAACAAAACACACTAATAGATCACACAACTAAAAGTAAGCAACAAGACAGTAAGCAGCAAAGTGTAGTGGTGGAAAACACTGCTAAGGCTAAGCAACACGATGGCAAACAGCACAGCCTTACAGACTCTTCATCTAAGGGTAAAGTGTGCAGTCAGCAAGGAACACAAGATGGTAAACAGCAGAGTATACCTACAGAAGGCGCAGCTAAAGCTAAGCAACCAGACAGCAAGCCACAAAGTACGGTTGACAATGCTAGCAAAGCAAAGGACAAGGCTGATGATAAAACTAAAGTTACACCAGTGCCTGACAAAGCAAATTTGCAGAAAAACACAGAGCCAAATCAGGCCAAGTTGCGCAAAGGTTCAGAGACGACAGAAAAGGCGGGAAGTTCTGATGTGGTTATGAAACCTAAAGGACAGGCACCGCCAGCACCAACGCAGGTCCAGGCTGTCATCACACAGGCTCCGGTTAAGGCCAAGTCTGAAAAGCTGTCAGGTCCGACAAGCAGCTATCGCACTGGGAAAGAGGAGAGAGCTCACTTAGAGGCGCTAGAAGAAAACCCAATGTCGCCATGTTCTTGCACACCCTTACCATCTTCAAGCAAGTCAAGGCCTATGTCTCCTGGAGATAAAACCAGCTTTGTTACTCAGCTTACAAGTGTTGCCAAAACTGTACTGGGACCAATGAAGGGGGGGTTACAAGAGGGCGTCAAAGGCAAAGACGGTACAAAAGTGAGTGAGGAGAAAAGGGGGAACGCCACAGCAAAATCTGACACGGGGGGCGGTGGACGTAGAGGCGGTCAGGCGGCTCAGTCTGACAAAGCAAACAGCCGAGGCTCCAAACATCACTAGTGACAAAGACTTTTCCAAGAGACTTTCCCATGTAATGCCTTTTACTGTAGCGTCATACTGACATATCATTATTTATCAAAATGGACAAAATCTGGAGGAAAAAAAAAAGAAAGACCAAAAAACATTTACAAAAAAGTTGTGAACAAGCAGCATCAGCTACTGTGTGCTACCTTAACTGGCCTGTGTATGTACTGTGCACTACAGTGTGTATAGTTGCATAGTAAAGCGTGTATGTCTTAATGCATGTTTGACATTGTACATGAATAACAATGAAAAGGGAAATTAAGGACAAAGCAGACTTTAAAGGAGTAAACACTGTGAACATTTTAACACACATACAACCATTCAGAAGTGTATGAAAACTGGTTTCTGTTACCAGGATGAAGAAATTATTCATCGTCACCATTTTTTTTTTGTACTGGGCATTTCCCTGTTAACATTTGGTCATACAGTATATCATAGGTCAAATTGGGCTGATTTTGCCTCTGACTTAGACACATGCCTGTTACAACCTTACAACCTATTCCCAAAAAATATAATCATGACAATTAAATGAATGAAACTTAAAAAGATCAGACACCAAACGATTTGAGCTCATAAAAAAAAAAGCATAATAGAAACCAATTTTCATACGGGCAAATCCCGTGCCATGTTGCGTCAGTTCAAACTGCTCCAGTATAAGTCATTTTCAAAAATCTTTCAAGCGTCTTATCATACAGTGAAGATGACTCAGTACATGGACCAAGGCACCAAATTGTTACGAATGACGTTTGTTTTGGGATCTGTCGAAAGGGCTGTATCTCTGTGGCGGATGAGATGATCTTGCACAGGGGCACTATGCAAATTCACTAACAATTTTGGTGACCCCAGTTTTACGTTTACATCGTGGACTCTTGAGAGGCGGTACATGAGAAAGAAAAGGGTTGCAATAATCCGAGCAAATACACATCCATCATGATATGTGCAATTTTATATCATAGCCTAGTGTGTGAATACATAGCAAAATGTTAATATGGATTTTAAAGTTATTTTTAATCCAGAAAGTGCGCAAAAACATAATCATTATCGGCTAATAGGCTACAAATGACCACTCACTCTTTTTCTATTCATTCTAAAATGTTGTACTTTTTATTGCTATCTGTAAAGAAGAAAAGTGCCAGTGTTTTTATTTAGGAATCTTGTGATATTTTTGTTTACAATATAATGTAGAATAATATGCAATCCAACAGTGCCCGGTTCTACCAAACTGAGCACCTTGGTCAGTTGTGGATTCATAAAATAACTGGATTAGACATTTAGTGGTGAGCTAGTGTTTGTCTATAGTACTGTCGACTGTAGGTGGCTCCGAGCTGTGTAAGACTATATGAGACCAAAAGAGGTACAAAAATGTTCTCAATTGTAAACGATGTCTTCTGCCTGTGGATTTCTCAGTCTTTTCGTAAAAAAAAAAAAAAATATGACCACACACTCCATATTTTTTCCATAGTGTAATAATGCAATGGTTTGAACCTTGAAACCATCATTAAGGCACTGATTCATTTTGTGTGACGTGATTACAATTGCACTTTATTTTTTGCTTTGTAACCTATATGCAGGTTACTATTTTGTATATGTTATTTATTACATTGTATTTATTCTTTTCCACATATGTATTCATTTTTTGTTGTGGTGTTTTCATATCCAAGGACTAACAGATCCATCCAACTTGTGCAAGTTTTTATTCCATGAAGCTGAAAGTTGTGTTTTGTGTTTAGTACATCAACAACTATCTCCGACTGCTTTTTTTCATGCATTGCTGCATAATGACTAGCCATTCTTGTGAAAAATACAATGCAAAAAAAAAAACTTTAGGAGAAATTAAATAAAATGATTTCAAAATTCTGGTTGTGGCATGTGAAGACTTATTTAGAATTGCTTGCATTTTATAATAATAATAAAAAACACACATTCGGTTCACATATAAAACTGATGAGTAGTAAGTACTATAGTAGGTAAATATTAGTACATTTTTAAAGGTTTTATTCATGTAGGATAACTTTCATTTTAAGATAATATTTCTCAAATAGAGGCATAAGTAGTCATCCAAATAAGAACTCAAATAAGAGTAGAATAGTGTATGGTGAATATACCAGAGTACTGGGTAAATGTGATAGCAGAGTGAGCTCCTGTCCCTCTTTTAGTTTTACCTAACCCTTAAGGCCTTTGTCCCCTGCAACTTTTTAGATGGTCACCCACTTCTTTTTACTGGGTCCCATGAAAGTCGTAATATATCAATATTATTTGTGTAAAGACACAATGGCACCACGTAACTGGTGTGGATTATGTTGCCGTATTTGCTCTATCTGTGTGTTTTGGGGACACTCAGCAATTGAAATGGTTTGCAGGTCAGGCGTTATTGACTCAGAAAGATGTGAAGTGAAAATTCCATGATGGTCACTATGGTAACTGTAAAATGCAGATTCCTAGTCTTAGTTTTTTGCTAATTTCTCTGTAATTCCTGGGCCAATTCACACGAAACAAAAACTGTCACAAAGTTCAAAGGCCTCTCTTCCAGCTCATGTAAACTATGGACTAATTATTTCCTCATAAAGGCGTCCAAAAGTGGAGAGGAGAGGAGAGTGTGTTGGTCAGAAGAAAGGACTTTCACCCATAAGAATAATGTGGCAGGTTTGTGAATCCAATCACTATCAAATAAGACCAGGGAAACCCTTTAGACATTTTCTTGTTGGAGTTTCTCTAACATAGAGTTGTATTGGCACTTGCCCTCCAACTAAAATAGAACTCTATAACGTGAACGCAACCTATTACTGTCTATATGAGAATTGTAAACTACTTTTGAAATAACCCAATTCTGTTGATGAGTTAAAAAAAAAAAGTGGACTCTGCATCAAAAGGTTTGCTTACATCTGGATTAAACAAGATTAGACAATAACCAAAACTGAGCTCTTTTTATTTATGACCTGATCCCTATTGGTCCCCTCGTGACCAATCGCGGTCGAGCAGACACGTGACGGCTATAAACAGGAAGTGAGTATGGACCGCTGACACAACTTTAATCACTAATTTTTATTGTACGAGTAAAGATCAAAATCACTACTTTGTTTTGGACATAAGCTCGAAAAAACTATCTGTTTATCGCTATCTTCTCATACAAGGGAAGGAAGATGAGACGACGAAGGAACCAATAACGTCCGTCCCTGAGGAAATGAGGAGCGACTATTCGGGAATACAACATGAAGGTATTAACTCTGTCACCAAGCTTTGCTTCCTTTTGTGAGCACAGGGTAACCCGTTTGACAGAAAGGATTACTTATTATATGGTGGCCTCTTGCAAAATCTCAAATATTTGTCAATTGTCATGCATTATTCATGAACTGAAGCTGGGAAAGAAAGATAAATAAAGTGCATTGTTTTTCCTCCCTGTTGATTTAGGTATCTTTCATATATACGAATACTTTTAGATTCATGGATGGTTTTTCAGTATTGGTGCTAGTTGTTGTGGTTAGACAGCTGCGTTGTGGTTTTGACCTCGTGACTATTTGGTTACAGAGGTGTTACGTGTTTTTTCAAATATTAATCTTTTCTCAAGGGGTGGTTTATGTGGTGCTGTAGTAAGCGTTCACCGTCATAAGATCAGTGTGTGTGACCCCCTTCTTTTTTCCAGAGACAGGATCAAATCAGCCATGACTGTGGTAGAACTAGACTCGCATGGTTTCTCTATTTGTCCACAGTCATGCTTACTTCACTGTGTTTAATTTCATCTGTCACTCTTTGAGCAATAGCCCTCCCCACGAGGATGTACTTCAGTCCACAAATTCAACAAAAGAAGAAGTTTCTATTTGTTTGTAGGCTCGGGCACTATGGGAACACAGATCCAGCTTTTAAGCACTAAACATGGATAAGAGTATGTCCGCTGCAGCGGAGTTTGAAGGACAGTCGCTGACAGAGGACCCTATGGAGGACTGGCTCTTCCTCTCCTCAGAGTCTGCTTCACCCCCCAGCCTGAACGAGAGCCCAGCAGAGGAGCGAGAGGACACCGGAAAACTCAAGTCCAAACTGCTCTCGGCGTGGAACAGCCTCAGATATGGTTTGCTCTATTTTGATGTCTATATTTGTGCTTCCTAGTTTCATAAGCGTTACAAAAATAATTGCCATACTGTTTTGTTCCTAAGTTTCAGCATGGTCACTGAAGCAGAAATCCAAATTCAGCAAAAGTTCACCGCTGATTATGCTCGGCAAAACATATGAGCTGACAGATCCAAGTGAGTCTGATTCTTTTTTATCAAAGCCCAAATTGGAGGACTATTGTTGTCTTGGCTCAAAAGGGTTATTTTATTTAGCTGGTTTAGTGGATTGGATTTGCTTCACATGTGAACTGTGTATATTTATTCAATATTTAACATTAAAATGAATCCTACATGCATAAGAAATGACTACTGTTTGTAAACAGTATTTTTTACAGTATAAGCTCATTGAATAAAATATAGTCCAAAGCAACTTCTTTAAAGTATTTAATAATATTGTGTTCTTGTTGATGTGTGTGTCCAAGGTGACAGAGAGCTATTTCGCCGCTCGTTCTCCTCTCTGCTGTGGCTCACCTACAGAAGGGGCTTCTCTCCTCTCTCCGGCTGCGCTCTCTCCACTGACAGTGGCTGGGGCTGTATGCTCAGGACTGGACAAATGTTACTGGCACAGGGTCTGCTGCTTCACCTCATGCCTCCAGGTCAAATATTAACAATAACAAGAGAACACACTTCATTAACATTAAGATCCGATACTAGTTAAGAGACCGTACTAGTTACAGACTATTATTAACCTGCAACCTGCTATCTTAGGGTAAAGGTTAGAGTTTGGGTTAGCAATTATGCATATCCAAGTCTCAAAGTGTATTGACAGGTGAGCTTTCATCACATTTGCTGTTCCTAACCCTAATGGTAACCGCTGACCCTAAACCTAACCCTAACCCTACACCCCGATCAGGGGGGCGGCCCTAGAATGGTCTCGAGTATAGAACAAGAACATAGAATTTAATAATTTACTAAGAATGTACAAAAAAATAACCTTGATTTGTATGATATATAAAAGATTGTTTTTAATTTGCAGACTGGTCTTGGACTCCCAACCTCCACTCTGTCAAAGACGACATTGACCTTCAGGACAGTCACACCTCTGCCAGCTCAGACCCCAGGCAGAGGAACCCTAAACTGGGTAGACATTTGAGCTTGGGGTCCCTGCTGGACAGACCCATGGGGGCCACTCACAGGAGGGTGGTATCGTGGTTTTTAGACCACCCCTCAGCTCCATTCGGGATACACAAACTAGTGGATCTGGGGAAGAGCTCGGGGAAGAGGGCAGGGGACTGGTACGGACCGTCCATAGTGGCACATATTCTCAGGTGAGAGAGTAATATAAAAGACTGAAGAAAACACAACAGTGCGTGATGTTACAAAAATCCCTTGTCACACCTTACTCATAATCTATTTTATTATATTGTAGTGGTTGATAATGTTTTTTATATTAATTTCTGTTACAGGAAAGCTGTGAATGAATCCCCTGATCTTCCCAGGCTCTCTGTGTATGTTGCACAAGATTGCACTGGTGAGTAATGTCCTGAATTGCCATGTACTCATCTTTTTTTAACCAAAGTCCTAATTTAAAAGAAGAGTGTGTACTTTCACTTCACGAGAGCTAGTTATGTGAGAGAAAATAATGTGTTTTGTCATTTTGTTGGTTAGTGTACAAAGATGACGTGAGCAGTTTGTGTAAGTGGCCTGACTGTGACAGCGCCACCTTCTGGACATCTGTCATCGTCCTCGTTCCTGTGCGACTGGGTGGACAAGAGCTCAACCCCAACTACATCCCCTATGTCAAAGTATGCACTTAACAATATATTCAGGATGTTTTTTGCGATATTGTGAGTTGCAGAGAATAAAACAGGCTACTCATAATTGACACCACCAGAGAAATGTCATGACATCAAGAGTAAATGTAAATTACAGTTAAAGATATATGATATTAAACCACACAGCATGTGGCACAGCAGAATCAGAAAATTACATAGATTTTTCTGTAGGTGGACTTTCCTATCTCTATTCCATGAGGCACATGGTTTTTACTCTCTGTAGTGTTAAACCAACCCTAAGGCAGGTTACAACCAGCCTCAGCCAATGGGCCGGTTTCAACCATTTTTTTGGGTCACATTTTTTGTCAAGTGAACTTGCGTATCAAATAATAAAAGTGCCTGTATATTAGCTCTCATAAATTGTCACCAACACGCACTAGTTTGTAAGCACAGCTGCTGCAAAATATATGCACAAATTCAAATGATGTTACAAACAACCCCAGTCTCCCCCTTATTGTGGCCCGAGGGGTAAAACATTTACCTGATTAAGCAAATGCCAATGTGATTTTTGGATTCAGCACTTTGATACTGTCCTTAATCAGTTCACAAAACAGAGAGAAATTTGTTGGTACCCAGTGTTATTTATAGACTAATTTGGGAATTGAATAAATGCTTAATAATGAGTGTATTTTTTTTTCCATGAATAGAAACTGCTTGGCTTGAATTGCTGCATTGGAATCATTGGAGGAAAACCAAAGCATTCGCTGTTTTTTGTTGGCTATCAAGGTATCATTGTCATTATTCAGTGTCACTGATATAAATTCTATACTATCTAATCTTTTGATAATTGATAGACAATAATTTGCTGTATCTGGATCCTCACTACTGCCAGCCCACTGTGAATGTGAGAAAGGGGAACTTCCCCTTGGAGGTATGAGGAAGTCACTTTATGCTTTCTAGCGAGACTGTAGTTTTACTTGTTTAGCTTTTTAAAATAATATTGTTTTCCTTGTTTTCAGTCTTTTCACTGTAAACACCCAAAGAAGATGCCGTTCTCTCGGATGGACCCCAGCTGTACAGTAGGATTCTACGCCAAAAATCCTAATGACTTTGAAACTCTTTGTACAGTTGTCACTGAGGTAAAT
The DNA here is from genome assembly GCF_951799975.1 of Gobius niger. Lineage (NCBI taxonomy): Eukaryota > Metazoa > Chordata > Actinopteri > Gobiiformes > Gobiidae > Gobius > Gobius niger. Next base: position 24,641,733 of record NC_136861.1, on the reverse strand, counting down.
GATTAAAGTGTTACACAATGAACCTCTGACACAAAGCAAATGAATCAAGGCTGGATCAACAGCAAATATTGTGAATCAAGAAAAACAGCGGCATTTTTGTTTATTACAAAATCACATATCTCCATAGTCGTATAAAATAAATGTACATTCAATTCAATAATAATTATTCATATGTGATCATTCTTGTTACTGTCCTTCCACAGGCTCTGTCCACGTCCACAGACAATTACCCCATGTTTATTTTTGAGGAGGGCTCCAGTCCCCTGGAGGAGCTGAGCAGCATGTCCACAAACCTCACTTACATCCAGAGGAAGAGCCAGAGGAAGAGACTGGTCACCTCCAGCAGCATGGACGAGTTCGTTCTGTTGTGACTTTTTTTGCTAAACCAAAGACACTACTATTTTTAAGCTTTTTTCTGTTTTATTTATAGTTTTATAAGGCTTATTTAATTTTAAACAGCAGAGCAACACTACAGGTAGGGCAAAGCACATGTAGCAACAGAAAACGCAATTATGGCCAATAATGTTCAGACTTGCCAAAATGCTGTAGTGCGTTTAGTTTATTTAGGTGTAATGCAGGAATCAGAAAAGTGGCATATATTTTTGCAACTGTGACATTAAATTTAAAGTGTGGTATGCACCAATAGTTCCATATAAACATTTGGACAATTTGTAAAAATAACAAGAACTAGCAAATAAGTGTGAAACAATAACTATTATTTCACTATTTTTGCCAGTTATTCTAAATTTTAACTTGTGTTTTTGGTGCAATTTGCTCTTAATTCATCCATTTTGTATATATCTAGTGCAGCCACAGTATGTTAAAGTTATTTATTGTACATTCATGTTTTAGATTCAATGTATTTTAAGGCATTTTTTCCCCCCGTCATTGCCTAGTATTATTGGCCATTATTCCATTATCAGTCGCTACGGTCCCAGATGCACACTGCAGTCATGTGACACAATGTGCTCTCACATGAGCTTAATCTGTAAATGGATTAGAAGATTGGATTTCTGTAACATGTGACTTACTCTTGGGAAAACACTGGAACACATTTTGAAACAGCTACAGCAAAAACCGTTTCATACCTCCTGGTTGTCCAATGTTTAGTTTAGTGAAACTTTAACATATCTGTTCTGCCTGGAAATCAAGTGGCTTTGGGAAATGATTTAATGTTTTAACTGAATGAAGGGTTTTCAGGGACCAGCCTGTACACAACGTTATTATTCTGTTCAAGATTTTGAATGTATTGTATCTTATTTTAATACACCAGTAAAAAGCATCAATTATAGTCATGTCATTTAAATCCAGATAGGGCTCATCAAAGCAACACCATGGTTTTGATTTTTACTCAATCCCACAAAGCCTCTGGTGGATATTTTTTTAATGTTTTTTAGAACACCCAAATACTGTTGTGAAAAATGTGTAGCATTCGGAAGAGCCTGTTACCATTGTTAAATAAATGAATACTTGCTATGTTTGGCAGAAAATAAAAAGATTCTGTCATTGTTGGCCTCGGGGTCTAGTTCTTAAATCTGTGGTTTATGTTTCAAGACCTGCATCTTCCAATACACATCTTCAAATTGAATGTTTCAATTATATTCTATAATTGAAGGGCCTATTTCATTTAAGCCATTGTTTTTTGGGACCATGGTTTCAACATTCTGTGAGTATTACGAGCCCATATTTGAATCCTCAAACCTAGTCCTGCTCTTTCTAGCCAGCTTTCATATCTCGTCCATACTGCTGGTAGTATAAATGAGTGTGATACTGATGTTCAGGCAGCACCATTCTTAAACAGAATCCCTGCTCTTGTTTTGTCAGGTTTTTGTGCAGCTCATATCCCAAAATAGTGAGTGACTTGGTTTGCCAAGGCCTCACCAAATCCTCCAGCTCTTCAGGCGGCACCCCTTTTCTGGCTAAGCATTTTTGTCTAATTCTTTCTGTAGATGCTCTTAGCAATTTCACTTCCCTCTGCAACCTCACACGCCCATACTGTTTTACTCTTTCCAAAAATATCTCTTTGAAATACTCGTACATCAAAACATCCAAGTTATTCCATGCTTTTATCTTTGCTTTGGTTGCATTGTGAAGAGGATGGACATCTTTAATTGCCCGACTATTTAAGCGGACATAGGCAAGCTCCTCCAATTCTAAGTTTAAAAGCGCCCCCAAAAGAATTAGCGATTCATCGAAATGTTCTGCTATCATGACCAAGTTAAAAGTTTCCTCAAGCAACACGAGGTCCGCGGGCCAGGAGGAGGTCCAAACATGGTTATTAAGGCCCAGGTCAAAGGTCATTGGATTCTTTGCAAAACCATTTTGAGGGATTTTGGGATCCCAAAATGTTTCGGGGGAATCCAGGAAAACAGTCAAGGCAGTTTTGTTGCTCGGTGTGATTTTGGCTGCAGTGAAGGCAGGAATGGAAGAGGAGTGATAGGCAAACACGGACTCAAAAGTTTGGACCGGATCTCTCAGGATGGTGATGAAGATGGGGTCAGCGGGCATGACCTTTTTCAGCTCAGACAGGTCAAAACGCAGGGAAGAGGAAAGAATGTCAAAATGATCAGAGCCACTGGGCATCTCATCCACCAATTCAGACTGGAATCTGAAACAAAGGTCCTTTTAATGCCTTTTCTTACACAAATTCTATTGGTGTAGAAACATGCTGTGGATCTTAATCACATACTTGCCAGGGTAGTTGAAGTTGTAACCCTGATGAGGAAAAGCAAAGGTAGCAGCATCCCTCTCTCCCATGCGGAATAGTAGATTTTGCACCGTGCTGGCCCCGGTTCTGTGGGTTTTGAGGAAAACTACTGGGGGAGAGTAGGTATGTAGCAGATCCAAGGACAGAGCTTCTGATGGAATTCTCCTCTGGTCTGACCTCTGCTTAACAGGTGTCTTCAAACTGTAAGGACTACACAACAGCAGAACTGTGTGAAGTAGAAACCCAGAATTATCAGTTGTGTTAAGTGCCAACAATAGGTTCAATACTGACTTGATCCTTGGGCCCAGGAGGATCTCTGTACCAATGGAGTAAATTGTTACTTCCACAGGAATTATCCCAATAAGTATAATAAAACCTGAAAACCCATCATGCACTTAAACTGCAAAGAGAATTTCAGAACGTTTTGAGACAGCCCTCCCTTATAGCAGTGAAAGTTTATTGGGCTATATGAGTTTTTATTATAGTCTATGCACATGATAAATGGTCTCAACTTATATAGCGCTTCAACCTACAGTGCTTTACATCAAGGAACCACTTACCCATTCACACTCATTTCATACACCAGTGTACGCAGACACTAGATGCAAGGTGGGTGAAGTGTCTTGCCCAAGGACACAATGAGAGTGTGCACTTGCAGGAGCCGGGATTCGGACTCCTGGCCTTATGACAATGAGACTACCATCTGCCCCACAAAAGCATATAAACTGAATTTGTTCTAGAGCTTTAAGACTGAAGACTTTCAGTATCTAACCTGAAACTTCTGATCTCCCATTAGAAACAACCTTAAACAGCAACAGTAGTTATTATTTAATTTATCTGAAATCATTTTTATAAGACATCCTCTGAAGTTACAGTGTACCTAGAAGAAATGCATTAAAGAAAAACTCACCCGGTCTGCTGTAACAGATGAGTTCCTATGAGAATTAGGAGAAATAAGACCCCCAAAGTAACAAGGCCTATCACACGGTATCTCCAAACACGGATGCCAAATCTGAAGGTCATACTGCTGTATCTTACTGCCTCACATTTAATGTTTTATAGCGTGCAGTGCTTGCTTGTTGAGCTCTCTGGACGTGAGACAACAGTCACACTGTGGCTTAAGACAGCTTCCCAACCTCACCTTAAGAAGATAAGCACGTCTAGCACAGGGCAATTAACTATGCCTATGTTCCTACATGAAGATAAGCTATTTAATGTGTTGGTTTCTTTTGTAAAACAGGGCTCGGTCAGGTTTGCACACATAACTGGACTCAATTCACAAAGGCTAAATTTCAAGTAGGAATTGAGGAATAGTGTTTAAATGCAGTCTGATACATTATCACATTGCAAAACATTGGAAAATGAGTGATTCTAATATTGAACCCACAGAGGAGTGAGTGCACGTGATCTCCTGAAACACATAGGCCAAATTTAACCTACAAGATACAATAATGACCCAAGCCTTCATGTGTTGTTAATTCTTATTCAAGAAATACAATTTTAAAATGCCATGAGTTTATCAGATTTCCCAGCCTGTCAGTAGGCTATAAATAACACCCCTTCATAATAACAACTCTAACCACCTCTTTTTTCCGGGGACACCCTGTGTAGCTGCAGCGTTATTAGCCTATTATGCCGGATGATATTGGAGAGAAAAAAAACAACTGTAGGTGACACAATGAAATCCGCGACGCAGGGACTGCACTACTTTATAAAGACTTCACAGGATGTAGATCTATAAACCTGCCGATGGCCCATTTCGCGACAAGTTTATTTCGCGCATGGATGTATTTAAAGGTAGTTTGTCCTCATATTCGTGTGGCCTCTTCCTGTGTTGTCCTCCCCTCCCCCACAGTCAGCCGGTGTAGGGCCTGTGTTCTCGGCCTGAGCAGCTGTAGGGGGCGCTGCAGAGCTACGGCCTGTCAGACACGGGGGGAGCAGGAAAAACCCACAGGCTCGTTTGGTCTTTGTTTCTGGCTGGGAGGAAAACCAAGAGACAGCGCGACCGGCGAGTTTTCAAACATCACATTCGGGGACTTGCGTGAGTAAACATTACTTTTACGACTTTTGTGACAGCAAACACGGGCCCATGTTTTCAAGCGTTTCTCTTTGGGAGAGTGTTTTACTGGTTTTAATCCGTTTGTGATTGTGAAAAGATGAGAGCGACATTGAGCTGCGCTGCCGTGGCGCGGCTCAGTGCAATGAATGAAAATAGTTTTTGGAAATGTGCTCAGAGCGGAGCGCTGGCCAAGTGTACGGAAGGCGCGATGGATCAATCAACTCCACTGATGAAGATGCTCAACATTTAACTCCTCTTAAAGGATATTTTTTCATCTGTCTGTCCTGCCTAATTGGCCTCTTAGAGCATGGTCGGCTAAGCTAACAGCTAGCATGCTAACAGCTTGTGTTGTTGTATTGTGAGACAGAGCTTCTGCTGATCACTCTGTCTTGTGTAACTTTTGTTTAATACACAAGTCAAGAACATCTATGTTTCAACGGAACAAGACAAAGTTGTTAAAGATCAATAAAATAAACGGTTAAAACTAAGTTGTTGCTTTAACAACATGCTAAAGATGTGGAATTGGTTCACACGGCTAGGCTAACACAACCATAGCCACTTACACCAACTGTTTTTGTTTGTTGATCATAAGTTTTCTCTACTTACTATAATGAGTCAGGCACCTGCTGTCGAATATGTAAAGTAACATTTCTGTCCTCCTGTGTGAGTGTAAAGGCCTCTGGCAGGGTCTGGTCTGGTGGTAGCAGGGTGATGACCCCAGTGGCTGAAATGGATACATTTAGGAAATACTTTATGTTTTTGTTTATTTGTTGCACATGTTTTGCCCATTTTTTTTTTTTATTGAAAGTCAGCTCAAAGTGCCGTAAAGTAATGGCTACAGACATGATGTCTGTACATGTTGCGTTGAATAGATGTGGCTTGAAATAACATGTTGACATGTAGACAGGCTTATGCGAAATAAACATCTATAATGAGTTGTAAATGCATTAAATCGTTGATCAGAGACTTTGTTCAGACACAATATAGACTTTATTTTTGATGTGCTGATAATTCTAAAGGTAATGTTTATTAGGGCTGGGACAAAATATCGAATCCGATCGCAATAACAAGTATTGATATCCAGTATTGCAGTACTTGTGTTTGGAGGCATTTTTATCATGCAGAGTTCCTTTGTTTTCCAGTAACGGTTACACAGCACTTTGTTACATTTTGTGTTAATGCAGTTTTCAATCTCATCACTTCAATAAATGTCAAATGGCATTTGGTTTAGAAACTTTGGACACATGACTTTTTACACATTTGAAGGTGTTTGATTTTTTGACCCACAATCAAATCTCAACATTTTATTTGCATACAAGCAATATTAATACACATATTCCCTCTGTCTGCACCGTCAGGCGTCGCTCACTTAGACGCTGCAGTGCTGACTTGTATTGTTCTCTTGAATCACTGTTTTCTAGTGGACCTTACTGCTGCAGCACGTTCCCAGAATTGGCCTGAGAGATGTCCACTCCTGACCCCCCCATGGGAGGGACCCCTCGGCCCGGTCCCTCCCCGGGTCCAGGGCCATCTCCAGGAGGCCCGTCTCCAGGTTCAGCCCACAACATGATGGGGCCCAGCCCAGGACCTCCTCACCCCTCTCAGGGACCAGGATACCCTCAGGAAAACATGCACCAGATGCACAAGGTATTGTTATATACTGTCCGATGTACCTGTAGTGCACGGCAGGTAAACAGTTGTTCCATGACTATTTTTTAAAAGAATATATAGTTTTGACCATTATAACTTTATGGACGTTGTTCTCTGCTTGACACAAAGCAGATTTATTCTGTTTCTTTTATGACGTATGATCCCCCTTCTCTGTTGGTGTGATGTTTAGCCCATGGAACCCTTGCATGACAAGGGGATGTCTGACGATCCTCGCTATAATCAGATGAAAGGAATGAGTATGAGGCCAGGTACACATCCTGGTATGGGACCTCCTCCAAGCCCTATGGACCAACATTCCCAAGGTATGGACCTGTATAGAGGATTTGGAGATTCATATTGAGTTGTTCAAGTCATGCACATGTATTTTATCTTCTATTATATGCTTCTTAAATTCAAGGTTATGTTCATTGTGCACATGTCCAGTAGCGTTAACAAATAAGGGCAAACTTGGAGCTTTAACTATTTTCTAAAAACGTGATACCGATTCGAGCATGTCATATATCTATGCCAGGCCTGTTTGTGACACAGTTAATGCTGTGGAAAGGCACAAAATAAACACAGAAATACACACAAATATGAATGTACAACTTTGGAGGTACAGTATAAGCTAAACACCTCAGCCTGCTTAAGAACATGCTTGTAGAGGTCAAAACATTTACAAAAGCAGGATATATGACATAACCTAAATATCTATAGTGGTTTCAGCTTTCTTGTTTATCAACATTCAATTTGCAAGTGAGATAGGATTGGAAATTTGTCCCTAAATATCCTTAAAATGTAAAGTTCGACACAATGGGCGCACTGTGGAAGTAGTGAACCAGTACAAGTACCTGGGCACAGTAATGGACAGTAAACTTTACATTCGAGGCTGACGTGGACGCTGTGTGTAGAAAGGCTCATCAGAGAATGCACTTCCTCTGCTTAGAGGCTACAATGTTGACATTGTTTTTATGATCTGAATTGTCTGCACTGCCTTGTAAAAGAATGTGGAAAAATTGTTGGATCTCATCTGAGTGGCTTACCTGACATTTTTAAGACTAGGTCAATGAATAAGGCAAAAAAAGTCCTTGCTGACCCCTCATACCCCCTGCATGGGCAGTTTGAGCTCCTGCCCTCGGGTAGGAGGTACAGTGTGCCCAAGGGTAGCACAAATAGAGTGAAGAACTCTTTTATCCCCACTGTTATTGGATTTTTAAATAAGTTATAGAGATTATATTTTTTTCCTAGGTTTTGCTTGGTTGATCTCCACACTTGTTATTGATCATTTTTAGTAGGATTTTAATTATTATAGTTTGTCTTTTTATTGTTTCCCATCTGTATGATTGTGTTTCTGCTGGCTGCGCACAAATTGCCCCTCAGGGATCGAATAAAGTATTGAATTGAAAAATCATTTTGGTAATCATATGTATTCTTGGTCATTAGAAGCTGGGAGAGTAGGTCAATATAAAGCTATTGTGTAGTTCTCAAAGCTAGAAAGATAGCTAAAAAAATGTGTTTTCAAAATAATAGTGTGCAGTGATCACTAGTGCCTTGTACTGTGTTTCTACACAAAGAAAAGCACACGCTCTTGTGTTAGCAAACTCATCAGACCAGTTTCTCTGCTTTTGCATAGTTCATTTGAAAGTGGAGTCAGGACAACACTGAGTGCTTGAATTAAATGGGTTGAGTTTTAAGGACAGCAGCACTTGTGCCTACAGCTCTCCTGGAGCTCGGTGAACATATTGACTGGAACTGTGTTCCCTTCACAGGTTACCCCTCACCACTGGGAGGCTCAGAACATGCTCCTAGCCCTGTCCCATCCAATGGACCTCCCTCTGGGCCCATGATGTCTGGTGCTCCTCCGGGCCCTGCCTCTGGGCCCATGGAGGCCAATGGTGACCCAAACCAGGCCATGGCCCAGCCCAACCGTGGTGGTCCTCCTGGGCCTGGGGGCCCTGCAGGACCTGGGACCAGCCCAGGAGGTGCTGGGGGGCCCACTCCCTTCAACCAGAACCAGCTGCACCAGCTCAGGGCTCAGATCATGGCGTACAAGATGTTAGCGCGCAGCCAGCCTCTCCCAGACCACCTGCAGATGGCAGTGCAGGGGAAGAGACCCATGCCCAACATGCCCCCTTCCACTGGGCCTGGGGGGGCACCAGTGGCCGGGCCGGTCCAGCCTCAGGGAAACTATAACAGACCACACGGTACGTCACCTGTCCTATGATAAGACGGTTATTTTAATAAAGAAGTGTTTTTAAAGTATCTCTAAAAGACCATAGAACGAGAGTTGCATTGTTCTAAACCTGCTAGATAGAATTACGGTAACCACCTGGATGACTGAGAATTTACATTGTTTTTTAAATATTATAATAAATAATACATAGTTTTTGAAGTCTTCCACATTTTAGAGCAGTTGACATCTTAATTAATTTTAATATCATAAGTTATGCCATCTTTTTCCTCAGGAATGGTTGGGCCCAACATGGCTCCCTCCGGACCTGCTGGAGTACCTCCCGGTATGCCCGGTCAGCCAACCAATGGACCTCCGAAATCATGGCCTGAAGGTGCACTTCTTAATAATAACATATATCTGTGTCTGTCCTCTTACTGACCCCCAGCTTCTGTGTGTAGGGCCCATGGTGAATGCTGCTGCCCCATCCAGCGGCCCTCAGAAGATGATTCCTCCCCAGCCCACAGGGCGACCCTCGCCTGCTCCACCGTCAGTGCCTCCAGCCGCCTCTCCAGTGATGCCTCCCCAGACCCAGTCTCCAGGACAGCCTGCCCAGCCCCCTCCCATGATGATGAAGCAGAGCCGCATCACTCCCATCCAGAAACCTCGTGGGCTGGACCCAGTTGAGATCCTTCAGGAGAGAGAGTACAGGTGAGGAAAGGTTTACGCCTACATCTACAGACTCAAGAGCTCAACATTTGCATTAAGGGCTAACACTTTAAATGTGCAAATACTTTCATAAATTTGACTTTATTTAACATTATTAGAACTAAATTGATAATGTGTTGTACATTTTTGCTTTTTTTCCTCAGGCTTCAGGCTCGTATATCTCATCGTATCCAGGAGCTGGAGAACCTGCCTGGGTCTCTCGCAGGTGATATCCGCACTAAGGCCACCATAGAACTCAAGGCCCTCAGACTGCTCAACTTCCAGAGACAGGTTTATAAAAAATTATAGATGCAATATTTATATTCCACCAAGCAAATGAGACGATGGTGTAAATGTCTTTGTCTTTCAAAGTTGAGGCAGGAAGTGGTGGTTTGCATGCGCCGGGACACCTCTTTGGAAACTGCCCTCAATGCCAAGGCTTATAAACGCAGCAAACGCCAATCTTTGCGCGAGGCTCGAATCACTGAGAAGCTGGAGAAACAGCAGAAGATCGAGCAAGAGCGCAAACGCCGACAGAAACACCAAGTGCGTAGTTTATACTAACCATAAACTGTGAACTTGACTCATAGAAAAGGTGCTAATTATTTACATCACTTGTCATCAGGAATACCTCAATAGCATCCTTCAACACGCCAAGGACTTCAAGGAGTACCATCGATCCATCACTGCCAAGCTCCAAAAGGCCACAAAAGCCGTCGCTACCTACCACGCCAACACTGAGCGCGAACAGAAGAAAGAGAATGAGCGCATTGAGAAGGAGAGAATGCGGAGGCTGATGGTAAGTCACTTCTCATCCAGAAAGTGGATGGTTTGTTGGTCTGTTTGATCATTATTAGCACTTCATGTTATTTGATCAATGCAACTCTTTTGGTCTTTATACTCCATAATGCTTCTTTGTAACTCTTCTTTCCCAGGCGGAAGATGAAGAAGGATACCGTAAACTTATCGACCAGAAGAAGGACAAGCGTCTGGCTTACCTTCTGCAGCAGACAGACGAGTACGTGGCTAACCTCACAGAGCTTGTGCGGGCCCATAAAGCTGTACAGGCACTTAAAGAAAGGAAAAAGAAGAAAAAGAAGAAGGTGGGAATATTATTCAGTGAAAAATAATGATGTTCGGTGTCATTTAGATGCAGTTAGATAGGATTAATATTATTTTTCCTTTCATTTTGCAGAAGCCTGAGCCAACAGAAGGGGGCGCTGCTGCTCTGGGACCAGATGGAGAGGTACAGTTTGCCATAATTGTATAATTTTGCACTTAACAATTGCTCCCAAAGTATTATTTCACATACAGAACAAAGCATTTATTTATTACAGTTTACACATGTTTAATCTCTATTTGTTTTTGCTGTTTTTGTTTTGTTTATGGACCACACAAACATGTTCTTCACATTTTGTTTCATAGCCACTGGATGAGACCAGTCAAATGAGTGACCTCCCAGTGAAGGTGATCCATACAGACAGTGGAAAGATCCTGACTGGAGTCGATGCTCCCAGGGCCGGTCAGCTGGAGACCTGGCTCGAGATGAACCCAGGGTGTGTAATTAAAAAACAACACTATTATCTCATTTATTTTGAACAGGCCACCGTTTTTCCAAACTAAGATATGTTCTTACCTGAGCTTAGACGAGTTGATGCGTCTGGTCTTTGTGCATGCGCTCAGTAACGCGAAACGACCTAGGATGTTGTTAGCATTTAGCCTCTTCTCCTCTCCTTTATGGGGCCAAACAGGGGTGAAGTTAGAAGTGAACAAGCTCTTCTGTGTTTTCCCTAATTAAAATACAGTTACACGATCCAAGTGTAGTTACACAAAATTAAACATGTAAATTTTCTAAGCGGATAAAAGGGGTGCTATATTGTAAGGTGTAACAATACCTTAGGATCGCTTCGACATTCGCGCATTAATATCTTTTTACATTAATATCATGATATCACTAATGTCATTTTACATTTAGGAACCCATCAAGTAAATAAAATCTATTTGCCAACTCCTGACACTTTTCAAAACCTTTTTTCCACAGATATGAAGTAGCTCCCCGATCAGACAGTGAAGAGAGTGGTTCAGAAGAGGACGATGAGGTACAGTTTAATAAATGCACATTTCCACCTTGTAGTCTCTGCTTGAGCCTTGGGACTTTGTGAAGCGATACACTTCTCTTCTTCTTCTCTTGTCTGAATGTTATGAACACACACACTCTGCTTTCTTGCTTGCTAATTGTAACGCGTATTTCCGGTGTCAGGAGGAAGATGAAGAGCCTCAGCCCTCCACTGCTCCAGCAGAGGACGAGAAGAAGAAGATCCCTGACCCTGACAGTGAAGACGTGTCTGAAGTTGATGTCCATAATATCATTGAGTAAGTAACATGTTAGGATTGTTTTCATGCCTGACAGAGACATTCTTCATCAACTCCAGTCACTTTGTGTAATAATAACGAATGAAAGTACAAAGCGAGGATCTTGGTACTGGATTAGACCAGACTCTCATGGAAGGGTCTATAATCCTTGTGACATATGATCTCTTTGTTCTTCTCCAGACACGCCAAGCAGGATGTGGATGATGAATACGGTACCCTTGCCTTCAACAGAGGACTGCAGTCATATTATGCTGTGGCCCACGCTGTTACAGAGAAGGTGGACAAACAGTCCTCTCTTATGGTCAACGGGTCACTGAAACAATACCAGGTACGCAAACAAAACCAATTGTTGATGAGCAAATGACACACATAAGCCAATGTGCATCCATCAGAAAATAATTGGTGTTTAATGTTTATTTTCATCACTGAAGACTAATGCTAACCAATGTTAATGCTAAAAGCCCTGGTGATTTTGGCCTTTTAGTTTTCCTTGTGTATTTCTGATGGCTACAGTGTTGGCTTCCCTTGATAGTAGTTCCAATAACATCGTCTTATGAGAGTAAAGTGACTTTTAACCTCCTGGCCACTGTCTACACAGATCAAAGGTCTGGAGTGGCTGGTGTCACTTTACAACAATAACCTCAATGGCATCCTTGCCGACGAGATGGGCCTTGGCAAGACCATCCAGACCATCGCACTCGTTACTTACCTCATGGAGTTGAAGCGCATCAACGGACCCTTCCTCGTCATAGTACCTCTATCGTAAGTACATACTACGTACAGTCCTCCACTAAAACAGCATTTTACTGCAGTGTGAGAAACTTCAAATTATTTGAATCTGTTAATTTGATTGAATGTAAAATGCTCATTGATGGTAAACTTGCGTATTTTTCCAATTTACTTCAAATATAATACAGAGAAAAAGAAACTTGAAAATGTATGCCAGGTGCAGGCGAAATACGTATAGCCTTGAAATGGAAAGACACAGAAAGACCTGGGGTGAAACGGCGGATTAAATGTTTATGTATAAATAATGTGCAGTAACTTGGAGAGAAATTGTCCTAAAACTGGAGGACTTTAAAGACATTTGGTTTCAGTTTTTACGCCTAGTAAAATACTTTGATTAACTTTATTGTAGCTGAGTGAAGGGTGGGTTTTAGGGTGAGGGAAGGATTTTATTTACATTTTATTTGTGGGTGTGTTTTATGTGTGTTTTGTCCTTAAAATTGAACATTTCAATTATCAACCTTTATTGCAGACATGAGGTCCAGTTAAAAAAAAAACAACAACACACAAGTTTAGAGCAGACAACTGTACCAGTGTCGCCACAGTTCAGACTGACAGCACGTGGCACTGACATTGATGTTGGTCAAGCTCATAATAATCACATTCTCACATTTGTTTAGCCAATCGATTAAATCTGTACATCAAGTTTCTCAAAACTGCATGAAAAGTTCTGATGCCAGCAGAAACATAACTGGCTGGCACTCTCCCATTGAGTTCTTTTCAGCACTTTACCAAGAGTGTAACATGAAAGGTAGCAAGAGTGATAAAGATAAGTTTTTAAAAGTCTCTACACTACTGTATGTTAACCCTTACATGGGGAAAATGCTGTGTGTGAAACCTACAGAAACATTGTGTGGAAGAGCGTACGTTAAAAACCCGCCTCTGTTTACAGAACTCTATCAAACTGGGTGTACGAGTTTGATAAGTGGGCGCCATCAGTTGTCATTGTCTCCTACAAGGTCAGTATTCATCAAAAAGATGCTGTAAAACCTTCCATTTATCCAGAAAGATTTTGCCAGTCCAACACAAACACAAAAGATATAAGTATTGAAAGATGTAAGGTGAATCAATCATCCACCGTTGCCTTCTTTCAATTACAAAACTAAGTAAAAGCATCAAGCTACTGAGTTACTCTTCAAAAGTCTTGCCACCAAAAACAAGAGAGAATAATTCTCGTTTAAATTAGACGTCCCGATTCTTTTTACTTGCAGGGGTCCCCAGCTGCTCGTCGCGCCTTTCTTCCATTGCTGCGCAGCGGCAAGTTTAATGTCCTGCTCACCACATACGAGTACATTATCAAAGACAAGCAGGTGCTCGCTAAGGTAAGGAAACCCAATTACCAGTCGTCCCATCGCGCCTGTCGGGACACGTTTGTAACCAGTGTCCTATCTGCTCCTCAGCTTCGGTGGAAGTACATGATTGTGGATGAGGGCCACAGGATGAAGAACCACCACTGTAAGCTGACCCAGGTGTTGAACACGCACTACCTGGCACCGCGTCGTCTGCTCCTGACCGGGACGCCGCTCCAGAACAAGCTGCCTGAGCTGTGGGCCTTGCTCAACTTCCTGCTGCCCACCATCTTCAAGAGCTGCACCACCTTCGAGCAGTGGTTCAACGCCCCCTTCGCCATGACCGGAGAAAAGGTCAGTCCGTGGCCTTTGTGAGCTGCGATAGGATATACTAGGGATTGTTGGAAACCTTCTGTCTGTTGAACTGGCTTTTTCTACTTTATAGTTTATCTTTATGAACTGGTGTGCTTCCATTGACTTTGCTTTTATTTAATTTTATTTGTTGTAGTTGCTTGGAAGTTTCAGCGTCAAGTTTTGCACCTTTCTTATGGGCAATATGTAGACGAGGTACATGTATAAATGCACACGATCTTACTTACGATCTTTGTGCCGCATTAGGTCGATCTGAATGAAGAGGAGACCATTCTGATTATCCGTCGTCTTCACAAAGTGCTCAGGCCTTTCCTCCTGAGGCGACTCAAGAAGGAGGTGGAGGCCCAGCTGCCTGAGAAGGTCAGTACTGACACTTTACTTTGAACCCATTTCTCACTGCTGATCACTGGCAGCGGGCTTTTGCGTGAGCGTAACTGTGTTTCTCTGTTTCCTGCAGGTCGAGTATGTGATCAAGTGCGACATGTCTGCTCTTCAGAGGGTGCTGTACAGGCATATGCAGGCCAAAGGAGTGCTGCTCACAGACGGGTCAGAGAAGGACGGCAGGAAGGTAAATGTTTCATCATGTACATTTACGCAGCAACGAAAAATGTGTTGAGAATGTGTTGTTAATGTGTTGTTTTCTTACCAGGGTAAAGGTGGTACCAAGACTCTAATGAATACGATCATGCAGCTGAGGAAGATTTGTAACCACCCCTTCATGTTCCAGCATATTGAGGTACCGCACACTTAATTTGAGTATGCAAACTAAAATGGGTTTAAAAAGTGGACACTGGAGACGATGTGGATGTCAACAATTTACTAGCCATGTACAGCCAATACTAAATTACACACTGAGCCAACTGTGCCCAACAATACTTACTGTGCTTTCGTTTTCAATTTCCATTTACTTCAATGATCATATCATCCCATTAATGTTGCGCTGAAACTAATTGATCATTCTTTTGCCTCACAGGAGTCTTTCTCTGAACATCTTGGCTTCTCCAATGGAGTTGTCACTGGGTATGTATGTTTTAAAGTCTAACTCAGCATCTCAGTGAACGAAACTTGTTAAAACCACAAAAGTTATGAACAATATTATGGCTGTATAAACAGGAAGTAGGTTGAAAATGATTTCTCTATTGTACTTGTTGCGTAGACCTGACCTGTACCGCTCCTCGGGGAAGTTCGAACTGCTGGACAGGATCCTGCCCAAACTCAGGGCCACAAACCACAAAGTGCTGCTCTTCTGTCAGATGACGTCCCTTATGAACATCATGGAGGACTACTTTGCCTACCGCAGCTTCAAGTACCTTCGCCTGGACGGTAAGAAATCACATGTTATGTACTTTTTGGATGTTGGCAACCTTAAAAACATTTCATCGCTCACCAATACGAGCGATCGCGATGTCGTCACATCCGTTGGCTGTGGTAGGCATTTTACATTTTCATATTTGATAAACATTTTATTAAAATCCTATAATCAGCAAAAACAATGTCCATAAACAGGGCATTGCTTCTCTTGCGCTGTAACAGATCTATCATTTTATAAAACCGAGTTAGAGGCCTGTATGCATCAGCTGTTGCCTACCATTCACCAAAACATCCGGTGAAAATTGCGGAAGTAAACAATAACAGCGATCGCTCGTATTGCTCTCCTCTTGTTTATCTATGTCTATATTTTTTCACAATGAGCATGCCCATAACAATGATGAACCTGTTAACACACCAGTAATGTCCAAATAACCAGAGTCCTGTGGGTGTTTTTGGCTGTAGGAACGACAAAAGCGGAGGACCGTGGCATGCTGCTGAAGACCTTCAATGACCCTGCCTCTGAGTACTTTGTGTTTTTGCTCAGTACCAGAGCAGGAGGACTGGGGCTGAACCTGCAGTCCGCTGACACTGTCATCATCTTTGACAGTGACTGGAACCCTCACCAGGTATTAAAGCACCCACATGAGTTTCATTACAACAAGTAATGGGAAATCCCATGACTGTCACATCAACAGTCATGGGATTTCCTCCATTTCCTCCTTGTTGATGTGACATTTTCGGCTTATTTTTGTTTTTTTGTTTTGGGCATGGAGCTTCTTTTTTTCCTCAGCAGTCAATGTGCAAAAGTAATAAGTATATATAAAGACTATTCGAAGTTTTTTTTAATCAAGTGAGGCATAGAAAAGTCAAAGGCGATATCTCAGTTGAACCTTTTGCATCGACATGTTCTCCACAATGATTTTCTTTCCCATCTGCGCTCCCCAGGACTTGCAGGCCCAGGACAGAGCCCATCGTATCGGGCAGCAGAACGAGGTGCGAGTGCTGCGTCTGTGCACGGTGAACAGCGTCGAGGAGAAAATCCTGGCTGCAGCTAAGTACAAGCTCAATGTGGACCAGAAGGTGATCCAGGCTGGGATGTTCGACCAGAAGTCCTCAGGGTGCGAACGGAGGGCGTTTCTACAGGCCATCCTGGAGCACGAAGAACAAGACGAGGTCAGGGCTTGTTCTCTCGCTTTTCTGTTTGATCTTTGAAATATGAGCTCAGTTGATTTTAGGATGTTGTAATATGAAACTGTAGTTTAAAAGTTTTTCCTTGCCTATAGGAGGAGGATGAAGTGCCTGATGATGAGACTGTAAATCAGATGATTGCGAGAAGTGAAGATGAGTTTGAACAATTCATGGTGGGTAAATCTTTGGTTGTTCGACTCCGCAATTGCTGAAAGACATTAACAGCTGATTTTAACTTGTACTCCTTTTGTTGCAGCGTATGGACCTGGACCGGCGGCGCGAAGATGCCCGGAACCCCAAGAGGAAACCACGTCTGATGGAGGAGGACGACATGCCCAGCTGGATCCTGAAGGACGACGCAGAGGTTGAGCGTCTGACCTGTGAGGAAGAGGAGGAGAAGATGTTCGGACGAGGCTCACGCCAACGCAAGGAAGTGGACTACAGCGACTCGCTCACAGAGAAACAGTGGCTCAAGGTACCGTGCGTATCTTCATGTTGACTGTGCACACTAGTAGAATTTGTAACTGTGGTACACATGAGAAGTTACATTTGCTTAATAATGTCCAAACTTTAATTCCTTTCATATTGAACGATCCATCCATTTTATGAACCTTTTGAATCTTGATTTTAGTGGTGCTGTTGACACACTTCAACCCCCTCCAAAAGGCTGGTTTCCCACACATACTCATTGAAATATTGATATATTTTGTACTCACATGTACTGTGAAATGTATTTATCAATTGTATTTTCCTTTCTGGGAGACGGCGAGAAATATATACAGTGGGATGAAAAAGTATGTTTGGAATTTCTCACATTCTGCCTAAATTGCACATAAAATATGGTCTGATCTTGATTTAAATCACAAGAGTAAACAATGTAGCTTAAACTGATGCCACCCAAACAATTACATGTTATCATATTTTTACTTACTTTTTCCTCCCTGTCCTGTGAATGTTTACACGTTATGCTCAATAAAGATATGATGAGAAAATAGAAGCAATGCACACCAGAAGTACTCTCAAGAGGTTGAGGAAAATCTTCATAAATCAAAAAAACAAACCGCATCGCACACTCAAGTAGCCGATGTCCAATTTTTAATCAAGGATGATAACATTTCGGCATAGCCTTCATCAGATCATTCTTTTTTCATCTTAGAATCACAGTGTGTCCTTCATCACGCACTGATGAAGGCTATGCCGGAACGTTATCATCCTTGATTAAAAATTGGACATCGGCTACTTGAGTGTGCGATGCTGTTTAAAATTAAAAATTAAAAAAATGTTGATCAATAAAAATATGATTACATGCAATTGTTTGGTTGGTATTAGTTTAAGCAGACACTGTTTGTCTATTCTCGTGATTTAAATAAAGATCAGACCACATTTTATGACCAAGGTAGGGTTCACATACTTTTTATAGGTTTTCAGAGTTATTTTCTAATATCTAGTGCCTTTATTGAGTGTAGAACCCCAAAACAAGGTGTACAAGATCAAAATTGAATCCATAAATTTAAGCCTGGGTCTATCCATTAAGACTGTCGGAAAATACCGGCTCATATTTATAGCAATAATCTACAGTACATTTCTTCTCTACTCCGCAGGCCATTGAGGAGGGCAACCTGGATGACCTAGAAGAAGAAGTCCGTCACAAAAAGACCACCCGGAAACGCAAGAGGGATCGAGACGACGGCATGTCCACTCCCAGCAGCTCTGGACGGGGGCGGGACAAGGACGAAGATGGCAAAAAGGCCAAGAAACGCGGGCGCCCGCCGGCTGAGAAACTGTCCCCCAACCCACCCACTCTCACCAAAAAGATGAAGAAGATCGTGGACGCTGTCATCAAGTATAAGGACGGGTGAGTGAATCGGTTTTAAATGGTCTTATCTACCTGCAAAACATCACCAAAACCAGTTATTGATGACAAAAGGCAGCCATAGATGTCAGATGATAATATTGGATTCTTTTTGCTGCAGTAATGGCCGGCAGCTGAGTGAAGTCTTCATCCAACTGCCCTCTCGAAAGGAGCTGCCGGAGTACTATGAGCTTATCCGCAAACCTGTGGACTTCAGGAAAATCAAGGTATTTGCACAATGGCGTATTCCATTTCATTTCTGACAAGCTTCAGACCTAAATTTGAGTTCATTGGGTAAAAACGGCAGGAGACCCCTGAGCTAAACTTCATGCTCCCCTCGTCTTTCAGGAGAGGATCCGTAGCCACAAATACCGCGGCCTCAACGATCTGGAGAAGGACGTAATGCTGCTGTGTCAAAACGCTCAAACGTTCAACCTGGAGGGCTCTCTGGTCAGTTACCTGAGCTCATCACAATGTCCTTGAATCTTGATCCAGCGAAATAAAATCTCACAACCAACCTTTTCAGATCTACGAGGACTCCATCGTGCTGCAGTCAGTGTTCACCAGTGTGAGGCAGAAGATCGAGAAGGAGGAGGAGAGCGAGGGAGAGGACAGTGAGGAGGAGGAGGAGGAGCTGGACGAAGGCTCAGAGTCTGAATGTGAGCGATGCAAAATCTCTACATTTTGGTGACTTTGAAAGCAAGTGTCGTATTTCCTGACATCGGCGAGTTTTGTTGTGTCTTTTAGCTCGATCCGTGAAGGTGAAGATTAAACTGAGCCGGAAAGACAAGGGCGACAAAGGGGGCAAAGGCCAGAAGAGGAGAAGCAGAGGGTCTCGGGCCAAACCTGTGGTGAGCGACGATGACAGCGAAGAAGAGCAGGAGGAGGTGGGTTGGCAATTTACAACTAAATACGTAACGAAGACCGTCGTATTGTACCAAAAAACAACAACAAATGGTTAAAGAAACAGGCCGCCGTTTTTCCATATGATTTATGAGTAAACGCTTTTTCTTTCGTCTCAGGATCGCTCAGGCAGTGGCAGCGAAGAGGACTGAACCCTCTCCTGATCCGATGGAAGCCCCTCGCGCCCCTTGACTGTGATTTATATATTTTACTTAGAAGCAGCAGGGCTTAGACCTAGAAGAGCTCCTTTTTAGTGAGACTGTTGTATTCTCATCTAAATATAGCATTAATTAAACCATTAAACTTAAGATATGAATCACCCATTCCCATATTTAATGCATTTTCCTGTATGAATAGTAGTGTTTCTTTTGTTTTCTCCAAGTGGAACGTGCCGGCGCCTATTATAGACTGATCATGGGTTAAAAAAAAAAAAGGAAAAAAAAGGTTGTTTTTTTTAAAAAGTGGTATTGATTTTGTTGTATTTGGGACCAGGAGTACTTTTCTGAATGCATGTTTGTCTGGAAGTGTGTCCTCACTTGTGTCTCTAATTTAAAAAGACTGTCTCAGCGGGGCTCAGCGTGTCCCACCAGCAGACCCTCCCCTTCAGGTTGGTAAATGGGGAGGTTGGGGCACAGCCGTTTTCTCGTGTCGCTGTCACTGGACTCAAATTTCACAATAAAGGCATCTCGTAAGAACAGTTTGGAGTTATTTGTTGCAATAGCCGTCATTATACACAAGATGGCGTCCTTGCGCTCTCTGTAGCCCTTTGCAGACAGTAATGCAGTCCTATGCAGTTCAAAACAGAAATATCTGACCCAAAAGCAACCAATCTTACGCCACAAACATATTAACACTTTTAAGCTTTGCACAGTGCTGACTGAAACCCCATGATAAAACAAAGATTAAATTTTGTGGTATTGCATAAATGATTGACGCCTGTTAATGAAGTCTATACTAGTTATACACTTCATAAACACACAAAATATATACTTTATTCCCTGCAGTGTAGTTGTCTCTTGTAACATTTGTAATAATATAGCTATCATCATGATGTCCTAATGAAATAAAATAAACTGATGAACATTCGGTTGTTTCCTCGTCCCTATGTACCTGCCTCTTCTTTCTTTCCCAACAACATGAGTCTCTTCCCTTCAGCTCATTGCATGCCAGTATACTTTTTTTAAACTTGGCCTGGTACAAAGGCGGGGTAGAGTAGCCAAATATATATATATTAAAAGTAGTCTACTTGGAGAAAATATTAAAGTCTGATTAATTACTGTAAGAAATAATGTAAAATCCTTATAAAAAGGATAATAGTAAGAAACCTATATATGGGATAACTCTAGAAGTAAAAAAGTACTGTATGATAAAATTACACTTAAAAGTACAGTTATTTAGAGAAGTTACTCAAGTACATGTACTTGAGTAAAAGTAGCCGAGTACTAATGGCCTCTGCACACAGTGACGGTGAGTTTCCAAGCAAGTATGTAATTATGAAACGCTTCAGTGCAGAGTGTGCCTCCAAAAACCCACTCTTCATTGAGCAATCCGCCTGTGTCTCTGTATTTGATTAAACCAAATTTGTCCTGATGACTCTAGTGTCCCATCAGGACAAGTCTGACCACCTCTTCTCCGGTTAATCATTGGCGAGAGAATTCTTTGAAAAACGGAAACTGGTTGTCACAAAAACAGACATGTGATGTCATACAATTTCAATAACAACAGTCATTACTGCCTTTATTTAAGTATAGAGTTTGTCTTTCAGCTCATTTGCCTGATCCTGGCACATGGCAGTGCACTGGCAACAGCTGGGCTGTAGGGTCACTGTAGTCTTTAAACACTATAAGAGAACTGCCTGTGGTCAACGTTAAGGCTCTTCATACAGAGGCAAGAATGACCCGTGAATGGTTCTTCTTAGAGCCCAGCAAGTGGAGATAATACAATAGATATAGAATAGATTTATGTATATATTAATTGATTGATTTTTTTCTGGGAGAACATCACATGTTTGGATTTCAGACACTGCTAGTGATGAATACAAGGAAATATATAGACTGAGAAGGCGGATGGCCCTGCTGACTGGAGTTGAAGTGAGGAGCACATAATAGCCATTGTAGGATGTGGGACAGGGGGAGGATTTGGTCCATAGTTTCTAAAGGAGTATTAAAACTTCAGAGTGAACCTCCTCACTGGTTTAGGAATTGAACCATTGACTGCCTTACAATATCACCACGACAACAGTTAGTGTATTGCATTTGAAAAGTAGTCAAAAACACTGGACAGAGCAATAGTGTAGCTGCTTGTTTTTGTTTTGAGAAGCTCTTCATTCATAGCGCTTTCCCCTTTGCCACGTGTTACAAAACAGGGGGTCTGCTGTGTCCCCCACTGTGTTGCAATGGCCTGTTCTTTGGAACCCCTAAAAGTTCGAGGAAATTTTCACAGCGGTGTTGTGTTTCGGCGCAGGGGCCGGTCCTTCTAGGAAAGTGGAAGAGGAGGGAGGGGGGGTCTCTCCTGTTCACGTTTACTTCCAGACCACATACCACAGCTGCTCGTTCCAAGATATACAACTGTGCTGGGTCCTAGGGCTCCGGCCATCTTCCACGACCCACATACTGCAGCGCTTTGGAAAATAAACAAAGAGACTCAGGCCGAATTCATGGTCTCCATCTGTGAGGCACTTTCCACTTGAAGGTTTGAATACAAAGACCATAGAGGTAGTAGACATTTGTAATTTAGTTAGCCCTTACTATAAGTTATGGTCTGTATGTATGTGGTAAGTATGTTTTTTTTAGACATATATTGAGTGACACCAGGAGTTCTATAATAAATAGACTTTATTTATTTACAACATAACTAAAACACCACAAGCAACAAATATTTACAGGTATCCACATCATATGTACACACATTTCATGGACTGAACCTATGTACAGCTTCACATAGCACTATAGGCTTCCCTTTTCAAAACATCCCTAATTGTACGACCTCACTTTGTATGTAACTGTTTCACTTCCACTGTACATCAAATGAACATTTTACACCTGATCATCAACAGAACGAGGCACACATCAGGCCAGCAGTTTGAGCCACTGTTAACATATGGCTTTTCTTACGGGGGAATGCACAGATCAGGTAGGTCCGGCCTCCACGAGTATGCAAATAATGTGCATGTGAACGGCACAGACGGCCATTACTCACACGTGGGACCATCAAAGCTCTCCTGTCTGAGCGGAATGTTATCGTCCTCCTGAGACGGACGGGGCACACGGGGAAAGGCCCGCTACAACACGAGTCCTGAGAAAGTGCAGGAGGGTGTGAGGGAAGAGTGCGGTGAGGCGAGGCACTAACAGTATGGCTCAAGCAGTGGCTTTGGTCCCTTTAAGTGAGAATACACGAGGCAAAGGCTGGTTTCAAATCACTGACATACAGTATTCTACTCTAGTGTTGAGGTCACAGTGGTGGAAGTCACTTTGTGCTGGTGTTGATTACAGCGGACATTCATTTGTGGTGATAAGAAATACCAAAAAAGAGAGTTAAGGTGTCTAGGGTTCTACATTTCCAAACATTTTAGTCCCAAGATCAATATTAACCATACGATTAAGTAGACACAGGTTTCACCCACCCCCAACCCACAAAATTTAAAAATGATTAAAAAAAATCTACCTAGGCCTTATTTAAGTGCTTTACTCTTTAAGTGCTCTGTATTTACCCTCAAGGGGCTCATATGTGAAAGTATCCTAAAAGAGGGAGTTGTAAAGATTGTCGTTCCTACACCTGCTATCATAACCCTGGCTGTCCACAGAGGGGCATGTCTTTGTGCTGCGTGAGGTAAAAGGCCCCAGGTAACTTCGCGTTGAGGTCTTCAGTTTTCAGTAAAGGCTGGATTATCTGCTTCTTCATTCAAGTCTACAATCTGTCTCTGGAAAAAAACAAAAAACAAAGGAATACAATTTAGAAAGGGTTCGCTGTTGAGTTGTTAAATTGATTTGATGCCAGTTCTTACTTTTGGATAAATGTAACCGCCGTCCAAACTGTTGCTCCTCCATATGCGCACCTGGTCCTCTGTGGTTTTCTGGTACACTGGGTTGTCAAAGTGAATGGTGTTGGTGTTCTTGAGTCGGTAGTTTCTCCACAACAGGAATCCACCAACGATTACCATACACACGATCACTACAAAAGACAGTCACGTTAGGAGGCATGAAGGGGATAAAGTGACGATAATAAAGGCAATCGTATGGTTAATAGATGAACCAAAATAATATAGTGATTAGGTTTTAAAAGTTGGGTAGCAGTTTTAAAGTAGTGCTAAATAAATAAAAGTTAACTATATTGCCACGACCTGTGAAATATTTAGGTTTAATACCTACTGCTTTTTTACCATAGGATCTGGCAACCCAAAGCATAAGGATTCTCCATTTTCTGACAAGATTATTGGCAGTGGATGGGCTTAAAGGCACTGAAGCTTTATATAAAATTACATTTGTTTTGCCCTTGAGTATATAGAGGCTTTAGTATTCAGCATTATTATTCAGCATTAGAACTACCTGAAAGTTGTACACGTGATTATACTAATTTGTAAACAAAGGTAAAGGGTCTTAAAAAAACGAACTAAAAATACACAGCTTTTACATAATCTAAAATGTGTTTTTAATGGTGAATAAATCAACACTACTGGGGTCATGCTTATGAAAGAAAAGAAAAAAACTCCAACTCCAAACATAGATTAAAATAGGACTCAGAAAGTAGTCTTCAAAATGTGAAGTGTTTAGTTCTCCACATGCGAGTAAACAGAAGATAGTTGTTCAGTAAATGATAACTAATTTCAAGTATGTGTATCAGTTATGTGTATCATGTATGTGTACTGCCAGTGGGACGTGGCAGTGCCTCTTACCTAGAGGTAGGGTGATGTACAGCGCGATGGGGGTACTTGAGGCCGTGCTGGGTATAGCTCCAACAAAATGTCTGGAGTCTGAAGGTAAACAAAACATGGAAGTTAATGTGTTACCAAACAACTATACATATTCTGAATGAGAGCAATGCACCCGGGGGCTCTGGGGTCTATTCAGCAAATACAAGTGAACTGAGATAGCACCCGTTGGCTTAAATGGAAATGGAGTTACAGAAAAATGACGTCTATTTATTTATGATGATCCATACACGCACATGACAAAGTAGAGCAAGTGATTATATTTGTGTTTTAATATTTGTGTCGTACAGAACTTTCCCATGGCTGTTCATTTGTTTCTGAACTGAATAGATCATAAGTTGAGTTAGTCAAACTAAAAGACATACCTGAGGTAGCGGCTGGGGCCTGAGAGGTAGTCTGGGCTTTGGGAGGCACGGGGGTGGATGTCTCAGCTTTAGGTGGGGGGGTGCTCGGAGCCGGGGTGGTCCTAACAGGTGGTTTAGTGGTGCGTGGAGCAGGACGGGTGACAGGCTTGGTGGGAGGCACGGTGGGAGGCATGGTGGGAGGCTTTGTCACTGGTTTATGCACAACTACTGGAGCCTGGGTGGTGGTGCGGACCAGGGGCTTGGCTGTGGTCGTGGATGGGACAGGAGGTTGCTCAGGCTCGGGAGGGAAGGTGCCAGGACGGACAGGTGTGGGTACAGCTGGAGTAGAGCAGACACTGAGCATTAGCTACTCTGAGAAATATTTCAAGATTTTAAGGATGTTTGATGTAAAAGTCGATTTAGCGAATTACAGGAATGTGAATAAAGATTACAAGTAATGTTTTTCATACCAGGCACACATCTCCTCATGTCCCTGGATAGCATCATGTTGTCGGGACACACACAGGTGTAGCGCGGCGGGTGTCTTCCCACCTGTGGGGCTGCTAGACACATGAACTCACAGCCACCATTGGACACTTGGCACCAGTCCCTGCCTGCAGAAGTACAACAAACAATATTCGATAAAAGTCCATGTTATACTACATTATGAAAACAATGATTACATATGAGCTTTTGCAGGACATTTCAGAAAATTATAACATACAATATTGCAATAAATATGAAAAGAATATTGCTTCATCCGTAAATAAAAATATGACTTGTACAGAATATAATACCTGCAGGCTGCTTGAGGTTATGGAAAAGAATAATGTCCTCGGGTGATGAGAGGTGTTCAGCCACAGGCCTGATGTCCTCTCCGGTCAGTCTGTTTGCACTGAGGATGGCATTGTTACTCACGTCTGTCCAGAAAACTTTCTCCTACAAACACAAGACAAATAAAACTTGTTATACAATTGTAAAGTGACTCAAAGTAACTGATCAGTTGCTATTTATCCAATTTATTGAACAGAAACAGAGAAAAAAGTAGGAAAGGCTTCTACCACATGAAAATCTAGATCAAGCTTTTGCAAATTCCCCCTGAATGGCCAACATTGGAGCTCTGTTAGAGGTGAAGAACTATAAATAGTGCAATATTAGTTGCTGTGTAAAGTAGAATTTGGATCACAGCATTTTTAGCATTATGTTAAGATTTAGCAAACAGCCCTACATTCAGTAGACTAGTGGTGGTTTCATATTTTATTCACATAAGAAATATTAGTGCTTGTTGTCATCACTGATTATCCAGAAGTGTGGTCAATTGCACTTTCACATAGAAGGACTTCTCATCATCATGTGCACATGTGTTGCCATCAGTCTTTATCAGGTGGCGTATCTACCTCAAACACAGTGAGTCCGAGCGGGTGAGCCAGCTGCTGCTCGTCAATAATGAGGGTGCGCCGCCCACTGCCCTGCACATCGATACTGGACAGAGTGTGGAGCTTGGAGTCCACCCAGTAGAGCCGCTGGTTCAACAGGTCTGTGGGGGTACAGTGGGTGGTCAGGCAAAACTGATAACCATAGAGAACACAGGAAACTGGAGGCCAGTGTTTACCCAGAGTGATGCCATTGGGCCACTCGATGTTGTCCGTGACCAGCGCAGCGCGGTCCACTCCATTCAGTCCGCCCTTCTCAATCTTGGCAGGGTAACCCCAATCTGTCCAGTACAGGAAGCTGGGACAAAACATACAAACTATTATTTTGTTTGCTGATCTCATGTGGGAGCGCATCTGAAGTTGTGTTTCAGGTTTTAAAGTATGTGAAATGTGCCTATTTGACTTACTTGCTGTGGGGGTCGACCACTATGGACCGGGGCTTCGAAAGTCCTTGGTGGAAAAGAGTTTTGCGGCGTGACCCGTCAGCGGTTACCACGGAAATGGTGCTGCGGATGCTGTCAGTCCAGTACAAGTTCTTGTGGATCCAGTCAAAGGCTATTCCTTCTGGAGCCTCAATGTCGTTACTGATGAGTATGTTGTGACTGGAGGCGTCTTCAGCCGAATCCATCTGAGCTCTAGTGAGACACCACAGGGTAAACATTGTGCAGTGACAAAAGGGTCTTTTGTTTTATCTATCTATTATTTATTGTTTCATAGAGTCAAAGTAGTTAGATTCTGCAGATCCATTGCTCTCAATCATCCGTATCCCATACATAGGAAAGTACAACCTCTGTATTAGTCTGAATGTAGATTGTTTTAAAGTATAAATAATTAAAGCTACATTGCGGAATATTCCATATTATATGTTGCTAGGTCACAATATTAACTATAAATGACTGTACAAACGCTAAACAATCAACAGCAATAACAAGCATGCTGCTTATGATCAGATAAATAATGCTCTTTTTGCAGTGGGTTATTAAAACTAATCATTTGGACCTGACATAACATATAAATAGAGCATTATTAACACTTCCACTGTGGTTGTGAATTACCTGTAGATCTTCTTTTGAGAGATGTCAGACCAATAGAGGTCTTTGGTGGCTATGTTCATGTCCAGAGCCACAACATTTTTCAGGCGGGGGATGACTCTGGTGTACTCGCTCTTGTCTAGGGTCATCTTCCTCACTTCATGCCGATTGGTGAAGAAAAGATAAGCTATCGTACCTATGAATTCAAAGGAAAACAATGTATTGAATGAATTTGGTTCGTACTGTACTCCATGTACTCTATGACTAAGAATTCAGCACCGGCATTTACCAATGGCTTTGCAGGCTTTGGTGGCGGGGTCCACTTGATATCCCTCCTCACACTGGCATTTGTAACTACCAATCTGATTGACGCAGATCTGACTGCAGGTGTCCGGGTTGGCACACTCGTCAATATCTGATTGAACAGAGCAAAATCATTACGTAAACAAAACAGGGCTAAGTCATGGGTACAAAGTGAATCCCTGTATCAACTCAAGATCAATAAGATCAAGGTTTGGAGCTATTACGTGTGCACAATTGTTTGATTGGACTCATTTACCTTCACATCTTTTTTTATCAACCAGGTGAAACCCGGAAGGACAAAGGCATTCATATCCAATCTTAAGGTCCTTGCATATGTGTGAGCAGCCGCCATTGTAGAAGAGACACTCGTTGGTGCCTGCAGTGAAGAGAAGAGAATGTTTTTTTTTATACTTTTAAGACACACAGAACAAAATAAGTTGAATAAAAGTTGTTGTCTATAGATATTAGCATTGGGTGAGAGAGATAGGGCCTGTACTTACCACATTCCCTGAGCGGCTCATCAGACCAGTCCCTACAGTCCCTCTTCCGGTCACAGACTTTGTCCATGTGGATGCACTCCCCACTGCGACATCTGAACCTGTCCGGGCCGTCGCACTGTGTAACTAAAGATGACAGACAAAAGATCAGGACGGGGCACAGGCAAAGGGCAGATCATGATTCAGGGTCCTTGAAAGAGAGAGAGAGATCGTACCATTGACACAGCCCAGTTCATCGCTCATGTCCCTGCAGTCGTACTGATGGTCGCACTGGCGGCTCCCATGGATGCAAGTCCCATCTCCACATTCAAACTCGTCAGGGCGGCAGGTGGTACGGGCTGCAGACAGAAAGATTGAAATCTGATACAATTATGATAACAATATGAGCAACACCAGAGCGACATGGAGCATCCAACGCCTGAGCGAAGTGTTTTCAGTTCTATGCAAATAATTATTGTCCGTTAGAAAAGGCGTGTACAGGTATGTAATTTCAGCCTGCAACATAATAAAATAGAAAAGAAACTTAAACTCATTGTTTACTTACCACAGTTTGCTTCATCTGATCGGTCCAGGCAGTCCACCCCTCCATCACACCTCCAGCTCCCGTGAATGCACTCCCCGCTGCCGCACCTGAACTCCAGGGCGGAGCAGCGCTTTGCCCCCACCGTGGTCTGGGACCCGCAGTTGGATGGCCACTCGTCGGACCCGTCGCTACAGTCCACATCCCCATCACAGGCCCAGAGCCGCGGGACACAGCTCGAGCTGTTACACCTGAAGGAGGCGGAGCTACAGGTGATGGGGGGACAGGACACCTCGTCGCTGCCGTCCTCACAGTCCGCCTCATCGTCACACACAAATGAGGTAGAGACGCACTGGCCCGTCCCACATCGGAACTCTGAGTCGGTGCACTGCTTAGGAGCTGAAGGGAAATGGACAAACGTGTCAAATTAAGAGAGTTGACAGACGGTATATCCTGCTCTGTGCTGGCATTTTGTATAGCTCCAGTTTATTGACACTAACATACCACAGCTCTCTTCATCGGCTCCGTTCTCACAGTCGGGATTTCCGTCGCACTGCCAGCTCTTTGGGATACACTGGTTCAGTCTGTCTGCGCAGGAGAACTCCGTCGGTCTGCAAGATTTTGACGCTGCAAGCAACATACGCAAAACTTATGATCACTATACAACTTCACAAAACTCAAGCAACATTCAAGGGTTGTGTTTAAAAACAATGATTACAAAAAAATACTAAAAATACAATCCATTCATGAGAATTTAACAGATAAATAACTTTTTACACTAAAAACAAGCCCATTTCGGAGTCTTCTTTGCTCATTTTGGTCAATATTAGCTGGGTGTAACTTACAGCAGGTTCCAGGGAGCTCATCTGTGCCATCTCCGCAGTCGTCTGTACCGTCACACACCCATCTGGCCGTGATGCACTTGCCATTGCCACACTGGAACTGTTTGGGCCCACAGGTTACGAATGCATCTGTCAATAAACACATGAAGCAAACATAAACCTCTATTCATACCACAAAAAATGTCCATTGGGGATGCTTACAGTATAAATGAGTCATAACCTATAAATGATCCAAGAAAAGGCTTAACCAGTCCCTCATTTCAAGTGGCTCAACCTGTCAGTAGCCATGGGTGAACACGATGTAGCTCGATGTAGTTAAATCAAAGTACACCTACGTTGTTTAAATCTAAGTTATCAGCGACATCAAGCAAAATGTAGAATAGGTTTTCCTACAGCATGTTTATCTGTGATGTGGGTTTACACAGAAAGGTCATGTTGACACTTGTTGAATCAGGGCAGAAATAGTTAAGTCAAGCACACCTCTGGGCTGCACCTATAGAGCGCCTCTTGGTTATCTCCGTATCTCCATACACATCACCACTGTTCAAACATATATTTATGTTTATGATAACAGACTACCCATCCCCCAAAGTAACCTCCATAACACAACTAACTGACTGTGCTTAAGAGGGCATGCTCCCAGGAGACATCAGCCTGGTGAGAACACCTGTTTGTGAAAGGAGCAAGACAATGCGCAGCAATAAGGATATAAGAAAGTTAATTGTCGAACAAATGCTAATTTGCAGACAATTATGATAAACAATTATGCATTGACTTTACTTTGTTATTTCCATATGTTGTATAAAACATACAAAGCTTGAAATCGAATCGTAATCCTATTAAAAAGCAGGAAGAGGTGAACATCTGTTGCTATTGGTCACACCTCCACTCTTCTGCACATATGATCCATGTGTAAAGATTCAGACTGTAGGTGGAGTGCTCTGCTGCATCGCTCCGGGGTTAAACTGACCCTACTTTTGCTTTATGGCTTCACGTGTCAGTTGGGTAGACATAAATCTTATCATAAGGTTATCATTAGTGGGAGTTGTGCCTGTAGAAAAAGACAAGCATTCAAATTCATACAGAGTAGAACCATAAATGCAAATGGTTTATTGCAAGCGTTTATGGTCGAATAGCTTCCATTTCAATAGACGTAATACATGTTGTTGTTTTTTTATATTACTTTAGAACTTCTATTTTTACCATCCCCTGCCTCTGTAAACAGTAAATGGTGAATGACAGGGCAGGTTTCCCAAAAGCAGCTGTTTTCCCGGGAATGTGGCCCGGTCACCTGGACATGGTTCACGTGGCGTGTTTACTGAATGGGCTTAAAGTTCAGCCTTGGCCAACCCCCCGATGTTAATGTTATTGACTCTATTTTATAATGTCTGGGCACATTTCACTGGATAAACAATAAGAAAAACAATAGTTAGACAACACAGAATAAAACCATGTGTCTTCTTCAACAAAGAGCTGCAAATTGTGCCTGTTCCAAGCCACAATAAATGGAACGAGCTCAATCAGACTAAATAGACTCACTATGGAATATTTTGTAGTCGGGGCAGTTCCAAATCATAGGCAACACTTTGACTTTCAGATAACATGAGACAAACGTCATCATAGGTGGTGCCATGTTTGACCATGATTTTGCAGACAATACACTGCATTTTTCAGTGTCATGGCTGATGAAAGGTGGCTTGGTTAGAGCAAGTTCAGACTAGTTTCACCAACAAACGCAAGCTCCCTCACATGTTTCTAGTAAAGAGGCCCTCCTTCCTTACTACAGCTCAAGGGACATCAGGTAGGCTGAATGGAGCAGACTGGGCCCAGGATCCGAACTGCTACTGTATCGCGCCTACTGGGGAACCACAGAGAAAGCCTTCCAGGAAATCTATTAGATATTGCGTCAGATTAAGATTCAGTGAAGTTGACCCTGACGCAATAGCCTAAATCACGCCGTTTTCCTTGCGTATGTGCCAAGTGCGTTTGGGAGGTGCCATTGACTGGTGCGCATCCTTGCATCATTCCTCATGAATAGGAGCAGCACGTAAAAATCGGCTTTTCTCTCGCGCGGCTGGAAACTGTATTCAGGCGCTCCTTGAAGCCCATTGGCTAAGAGCTGAGCGCCACAGAGTCCAAATATGCCGCTCCATTCATTCATTATCTTGTATAAAAAATGCATCAAATGTACCCCCAAGTAATGTGCGCACCAATGCCATTACAGTTGTCAGTTTTGCTATGTAAGTTGAGCTCGCGTCAAAGACAGACCATATATGGAATATTTGTATCATCGAAAGCAGAAAAGGTAGCGGAGGAACCGAGATTGACCTACATTTCGAGGAATATCCGCGCCCTCCCCCCACCACTGTATCCGGTGCTGTCACGGGAGTGGGCAATTTAAACTACACTACGCAGTAATTGGCTCTAATGGGATCTAGTTTGAACGTGAGAAAGTTTACATATGGCAAAAGCGCCACATTGAAGCTTATCGTGTGCATTGTTTACTTAACTTGGATAATGAAAAAAAAAGTTCAACAAAAACTCAACAATAACAATAACAAAAACATGTAATAAATGATTTACTTACTCGCTCGGTCAAAGGAGTAGACGAAGAGAACAACGTATGCGTAAAACAGCCCTCCCATGTCTCCAAACGCAAGATTTGTTGAACTTTACGCGTCTTTCTAATGTTTGTGAGTGTGACAGTGTCTGTGCTACAACCTGTCACCAAAATGCATTGACATAAATGACTCAACAAATTAAGGTTTGGGAATGAAATTTCTATAGGCTATTGGGTCCCGTTGGGTCCAAGAGGGTCCAGCGGACGCTCAGACTTGGGATGCTCTGCACACTGTTCTGTTTGGCAACAACATCAGACCCATTTCAATGTGGTCCATAGTGGGCGGGACCTGTGGAGACCCCTGAGCAAAGGGGCGGGGCATGTAGTGGTGTGATTTCTGAGACACACATCCCCAAAAATCCGCGGGCGGGGTCACGTGCCGTGGATTCTACTACGAGCGGGTTAACCCTTTACGCACGCCGCCTACTGTTTTGGGCTGCGTGTATAGGCAGACTGCTGCTGCCTGTATTTGTGTACATTAGCCCCTCGGCGGGGCTCTGCACAGGCCCAGTCAGGAATTTGACCTGACCACTACAGCTCTGGGGCCCCGCCGTGTGTCATGGAAGAATAAGAAGTATCATATATTATACATTTCTCGTGTCAACAGATGAAGGGAGGAAGCTCAGGCGAAGGAAATCTGCACGTGTGAGCACTGCGCAGAAACATATATGACCTATTTGTAAAGAAAAACAATGTTAGTGCATTGTAAAGGTAAATGAACGACTGCAGTCTATACATAAAGGCGACGAACCAAACAACAAGAAATGAAACTGTAAAACACTGATATTCTGATATTGATATAGCCTACACTTCTAGGTACCATGCAGTTGAAAACCAAAACAATGAATGACCGCTATTTTCTAAAGTGATAATATGTTTCTCTTGCGCTAATTGGTCTAATTGAAGTTGCAGTATTAGATAAGTGACAAATCACATAAATGAATCTGTTAATACTTTCATGGAATTCTTAACACTGAAAGAGTAGTGAAGATTAGAGAACATTCTGCAACCTTGGCCTTGATCTTGACTAGTTTCCATCAAACTAAAATCTTTATTGCATCAAAAAGTGCTTGGTCATGACTAGAGTGTGTTTATGTCCTTTTTTTTTTATTTCCAGAAAGCGACTCAGGATGGTTGCTGCCCACCTTGACCACTAGGTCTAAAAACCAATCTGTTTAAATCAACAAACTGTGCTGAAGTCCACACTGTGTCCCCAATGGAGAGAACCCAACTGTATAGGTGTGCATTGCCCATTCAAATTCATTGTATCTCGATATAAAACAAGGTACAATACGTGTGAAGCTATAAAGTCATTTCAACTGAATGTGTTATGGACAATAACTCCCTAGATGGATAGTGGCCAGCAGGCATAAAAAATAGTTGAGGTTCAAAGTCCATGGCCCTCATAGGTCCATGTAGTTTACAGCAGCGGAGGATCAGATAAAATGTGGTCTACAGAGATAAAACTTTGAAACAGCCTTGAACCAGCGCGAAGAAGACAACAGAATTCATGACGCAAATTGGATTTTCAACAAAACAAAATTATACACAAACAGAAGAGTGTGTTGGGTCAAGGGCAAATGACAATTTTCCCCACGTGACAAAGTATACTTTAGGACCTTAGGATGCATTCTCTATGGTTTAAGCATTAAAACTGCAAATACAACTGAACTTGGACTGCCTTAAGCTGCAGATGAGGAGAGGAGCTTCAGTTTCACTGTATGTGAACATAACATTCTGTATTTATTAAGCAAAGATCGTCACAATTCAGTCATTGAGCTTTAACTATTCGTTGCCGGCTCTAGCACCAATTAGGACTTGATTGGAGACCGGTGCTGGGATTGTGGCAGTAGGACAGTAGGACATACCTTTATGTTAATTTCCAAGCTGATTTTTGCCAAAAGATTTGGCAACCTTCAGAGTGGGGCTCATCTGCTTTCTGATATTCAGATATTTGATTTAAACATGTTGACCTCATACATAACTTAACTTAAGTTATATCTGGGGACCCAGAAAGTTAATTATGAAATATTTATCTTACCCAACCTTTAAATGTTAAAAGTTCAACATCTGAAATGGATCTGAATAAATATAATATTATTAATAATAATGTATGATAAAACTTCATTTTTCATCCTGTCAGTGTCTCTGCTTC
Organism: Gobius niger; assembly: GCF_951799975.1. Taxonomy (NCBI): domain Eukaryota; kingdom Metazoa; phylum Chordata; class Actinopteri; order Gobiiformes; family Gobiidae; genus Gobius; species Gobius niger. The sequence continues at coordinate 24,607,693 of NC_136861.1, read as the reverse complement.
TTAAGTTGATTCTTTAATCAGGTCAATAATAAGGACAAAATAATATTCATTATAAATAAGAAATTAATTAAAATAGCTACTGTTACTAGTTACTGACCTCAGGTTGTGTGACAGGTCATAGCAAGAAAACATCACAACTGGTTGGTCTAAATTAGATCTGTCATAATTGGCCAATACCAATATAATCAAATCACTAAAATAAATTAAGACGTTTCAAAAGCTTAGTTAAAGTCTAAACCTTAAAATCTATTTCAGCAAACATCCAACAGAACTTTGATCCATTTCCAAACATTATTTAATATATAACTTTGTTGTCAGAGCGATCAAGTCCAAAGTGTGAATTGCCGCAGATACACTGGTCTCACTTTAATGTATGATTTTGACTAGCTGCACTGTAATCCGATATCAGGCCACTGTCTGTGGCCCTGTCCTGTGAACCGCCTCACCTCTGTGCACTGTGGGTCCGTTTAATCCGAAATGACATGGAATTTCAAGGCCTCTGCAGAAGTGGGTGAGCGGCATTCTCCAAGCTGTGACACACACATCTCTCTACTGTAACTGTCCCAGGAGATGCCACACCATCAGCAGGCACATGTAGGTCAGTCTAGGAACAAGAGCTAAGGAATCACATTTGGCTTTGTTATCATCGTGTTTCATAGTACCAGAGGTTTTCACAAAAAGTAGTCATCTGGACAAGGTCAGTCTTATGCATTTTCAAAGGCTTCATCAAATCTGAAATTGTATATGAAGTTTTCTTCAAAATTGACAAAGCTTCTTGGGAAAAATGAATAACCTAGTCCAGATGGTGACATTTTGAAAGCCTTTGCAACCACATACCCAACAGGGACTAAAGACACCGAAATCTATAATAATAAAGATGTACCCTTTACACTGCATTATAGTTTAGCACCGTTCTTTTCACTTTCTTCTATCCATTCTAAGTTTAATGAAACTTGAACAAGACCTAGTTGGCTGGTGTCCCATATAAACAGTTGATAGAAAGATCAGCTCGGAAGAGGAAAGAAGTGCATATAAGGTTGAGTTCTGAGTAAACCACACCCCTATGCCTCCCTTTACTACAGTGCAACCCATTTCAGGTCTTTCCAGTTTGTGTCTTGCCAACCCTTTCACATTCATCCTACCACAACCTAAACAAACTCAGTGTTGGCAAAGGGACCTCATTTTTTCCCTTCCTTATATGTTTGCCTAGAAGGTCACATCAGGTTCTCCCAGAAAGAGCATATGCAGAGTAGCTCCACCCCCGAGAAGATTGCGGCTGTGTGGGCTGCAGCCCAGAGTCCCAGAGAACAAAAGAAAGATTTGTGTTGCTTGCACATAACTTTGTATATGAGAGGGAAGTGCAGGGAGATATTATTGTCTGCCTGCCTGGCTGTCTGTGTAATGTCATAATTTTCTTGGAATATGAATAAAGATGAAAATGACTGTGTTGACCCAGAATGGAAAAAAGCAAAGACTATTTCAGTTCAAAGATTTAGGTGAAATCCTGAGTTTGCCACTAACTCTTAAAGGTTCAAAATAGTGTGTTTTGATGAGGTAACAACATTTAACATAAAATATCAAATTATTAGCGTGGCAAGGTTAATTGCAATTGAACCTAAATGAACACCATGTTCGAGCACAAGAGTGTCCATAAGTGCACGTGGCACCAGGACACCTAGGTCGATGATCGACTGTAGTTGTGTCATCGTATCTCCGGCTGCGTGTCTCGGACACTCGGGTGAAGAGAGGGGCTGAGCGGTCAACCGATCACCACCTGGTGGTGAGCTGGATCTGCTGGCAGGGGAGGAAGCCGGTCAGACCTGGCAGACCCAAACGTGTAGTACGGGTTGGTTGGGAACTTCTTCAGAGGAGCTTCTCCCAGATCCCGAAGACATGGAGTCCGAGTGAACCATGTTCTCCTCCGTGTTCAATGTGGCCACTCGCAGCTGTGGCTGTCTCTAGTGCTTGTGGTGGTGGCAACTCCCGAACCCGATGGTGGCGCCTGCAAGAAAGGGATGCCGTCAAGCTGAAGAAGGAGTCCTACCTGGCCTTGTTGGCTTGTGGGACTCCAGAGGCAGCAGTGAGATTTATCGGCGCCTCAGGATCTCATCTTGTTGTTATGTTATTCTGTTTGCTTCATCAAATCAGGACCTTCTGCGTCCACTGGGGCGGTTTGCAGCCGAGTGTGAAGCAGCAGGGATAAGGATCAGCACCTCCAAAACTGATGGCTCTCCACGGGGTCGTGTTCACGAGTGAGGGATGGATGGAGCGTGAGATCAATAGATGGATCGGTGCGGCGTCGGCAGTGATGCGGTCACTGTATCGGACTGTTGTGGTGAAGAGGGAGCTGAGTCAGGGGGCAAAGCTCTCGATTTAACCAATCGATTTATGTTCCCACCCTCACCTATGGTCATGAGATTTGAGCAAAGACCTAAAGGACAAGATTAATGATACAAGCAGAACATAACTTGAAATAAAAATCTAATCACAACCGCAACACATGGAATAAAAATTAAAATTACATAATCTTGCAGTCCTAAAAACTGATTCTGATTTTTTTTTAAAGTGCATTGCTGTTGCGATCTAAGCAAACCTAAAATACTCTCATACTCTATTACTCATGTCTCTGTTAGTGAAGAGAGAGACTAACATGGGTATTTTACTTGCTCTTTTACTCTTTTCACTAACACATCATCATCGGGTTGCACACCAACATCACTGACCCTCATCCAAAAAGAGCTGTAAGTTCCATAAGTAGCAATTAACTGTAGCAAGTTGTCAAAAACACAAGGGACAATGGAAGGCGCTTTCACAACCTGCACAAACACAGGAGCAAGTTGGAAAAAATGTGTCAAATGGCTGGACTTTGATAAGACAGTACATTGTACAGCTCTTCTTGTGTAGCTATTTAGTGCTTTAAACTAATTGGTTAAATTAGTATGCATCAATAAGCTATTAAAAATAATAATAGTACCTCACCTCACGACAGTGCATCCGGTTTGAAGTGCAATCAACAGTGTGTGATTTTAGAAATAAAGATGTACATGTGTTAACTGTTGTCTTACCCTGCAGCTCTACTGCCCCACGCCCTTGTTTACTCCGGTGATAATACAGTGGCCCAGAAATGTTAAGAGGCCTTCACATGAAAGTCACGGTCAGAAATCTGTGAGATATGAGTGGAAATGATTAGAGGACACGCAGAGATTAGAATACTGGAAATACACTGCATTACAAATTATTATGCAAATTGTATTCAGTGTCATAAAGGTAAAAAAAAATAAGATTTTTTTAATGAAACTGAAGACACAATACCATCCATGGTATTGTATCTCAGGGCTCTTTGAATCACTGGCATCAATCTTAGACGCCTGTGATGATTAGTTGTCAGGTAAGCCCAGTAAAGGGAAAAACTACTGAAAAAGGACGTTCCACATTATTAAGCAGACCACCATTTTCAAGCAATAAGGGAAAGAAAAAGGATCTGATAAAAAGCGTGAAATTGTTGTATGAAAACCTTTGATATTTCATGAAAGATTAAGCGTGATCATCGCACTGTTAAGAGATTTGTGACTGATTCAGAGCACACACGGGTTTGAGCAGATAAAGGCACAATGAGGACGGTTTCTGCCAGATAAATACATCAGATTAAGAGAACAGCTGCTACAAAGCAGCAAACAGGTATTTGAAGCTGCTGGTGCCTCTGGAGTCTCCCGAACATCAAGGTGTAGGACCCTCCAGAGGCTGCAGTTGTCCGTCTATCCGGCCTCCACTAAACTGTTAATTGAATGCTCACAAGCAGAAATGGCTGCAGTGGCTCAAAAATACATGAAGTTTCATTTTCATGTTTACAGTTGTTCACTGATGAGTGCCATGCAACCCTGGGTGGTCAGATGGGTGAAGTAGTGGGCGGTTGGTGAACGGCCACAATGTTCCAACAAGGCTGTGACGTCAGCAAGGAGGTGGCAGAGACATGTTTTGACCTGAAATCATGGGGAGAGAGCTGGTCGGTCCCTTTAGGATCCCTGAAGGTGTGAAAATGAGTTTCTGACTGACCACTTTCTTCTATTGGTGTATTCATGTGGACTGGGGTTCTCGTTTTCCCGAGATGTGACAAACAGTCTTTTATCATTGATTAGCGCTTAGCTCAGCGAATATATATATAAAATATCACATAAATTCACGTTTTGCTAACATTGATGTCAGGCATTTCACTTGCAATTTTGGATAACGAGGATAACAACAGCTAATACTAAACTCAAAAAAAGTAGCAGTGTTTAACTTAAAAGCTCACATTAGACGATAAAAAAACAAATCAGCTATTTTCCACTGTCAGGTGCGGAAGTTGGGAAGCTCGTCTTGACCCTAGTTCCCCAGTCGTTTTCCCCAGTTGTGCGAGCGTTCACGTGAATTCCCCAACTGGTGATGTCGTTCGCCCGAGTTACCGATGACCACATGAACGCGCCATATGGTACAAAAAGCAGAGCTGTGGTTTCTCTAACAAAATTATCATGACATCGCACCATGTCATGCTTTAAAGAATACCTCTGCATCACTGGCTGCTGTGGGCATAAAAGGAGAGAAACTCATGATGTGGACCCCCTCCTCCCCTGACCTCAGCCCTATTGAGAACCTTTGGAACCACAAGCAAAACATCTATGAGGGTGGGAGGCAGTTTTCATCCAAACAGAAGCTCTGGGAGGCTATTCTGACATCCTGCAAAGAAATCGAAGCAGAAACTCTCCAAAAACTCACAAGTTTAATCCTATGTTAAGTCCTATGTTAAAATGTAACTTGACCTGTTAAGATGTTTTTATGTTTTTTCTATAGCTTTTGATTTCAGTAAATATGACCTTCTAATGCTGCAAATTCAACAAATGACCATTTTCATTTGTTGAAAATGGTCATTTGTTGACCATTTTCAACAAATGGTCAACAAATGTTCTCTACAACCTATAAAATGTATTGAAACTTTGCTGTGCATAATCAATTGGAACAGTACATTTTGAGTTGTTTACTTATTTACTTATTTTTGGGGAAAAAATACTGTTATCATTGGGAAGTTTTTTCAATCACATTCAAATGATCCTCTAATAGTTAAAGATTTGCATGCTGGGGTTGTTTTGCTTTGGGACTGGTGCACTTCACAAAATAGATGACATCATGAAGAAAGAACACTATGTGAAAAATATTGGAGCAACATCTAAAGACATCAGCCAGGAAGTCAAAGGTTGGGCACAGATGGGTCTTCCAAATGGACAATGGCCCAAAGCATGACGCCAAACTGGTTACAAAATGCCTTAAGGAAAACAACGTCACTGTTTTGAAGTGGTCATCACAAAGTCCTGATTTTAATCCAGTTGAAAATGTATGGGCAGAACTGAAGAGGCATGTGTACGCAAGGTGGCCAATGCGGCTCAGCTACACCAGTTCTGATTGGAGGAATGGACCAAAACTCCTGCCAACTATTGTGAGACGCTTGTGGAAGGAAATCCAAAACGTGTTGTACAGTTTAAAGGCAATGCTACAAAACAGTAATGAAATGTATCTAAACTTTTGGTTTTGTGAAAAGTAATAAAATATTGTGTAGAAAATTCTATCTCTCATTCTTCTAGCTTTTGACAAATAGAAATATTTTTTTAAATTCTAATTGACCTATAAAAAAAGAGAGAAAAGTTTATTCTGGTTATGAAGTGTATGTAAACATCTGGTTCTCACTGTATTTTCTTTGCCACAGACTCTCACCCTTGTTTTTCTTTTTAACACACTGAATTTGTGTGCTTCCTCACTGAGATATCATAAGCCTATGCATCCAAGTAGATAATTAAAAACTTTATTTTAACATTTCATCATTCATCTTAACAGATACCCTTATTATGCTCCAATATAATTATCATTATTTTTGTTTTGCCTTGCCAATTCCAGATCCTGTTTTCATTCATTTAGGCACATAAATGCCAACAAGAATGTTTGACCTCTTCTAGGGGGGCGGGGAGGTGGTGCAAAACGTGGATTTGAGTGATTATATGGAAAACACGTGGCACTGACCATGATAACACTTTCTAACCTTGACCCTTTCAACAACAAAAAAAGACATTTGTGTGAGCGCGCCCTCTCCTGGAGGATCTTTGCAGCGCAGTCCGTGAAACCGGAAACCACGTGGTACAGACTTCTACACGCTGAAGCTACAGCTGGCATGAAAACACAGAACTACACATCATAATACAACACAGCGCAAACACACGTTCAAGATAAACATGCCCGAGGATACAGCATTTAAAATTAACTCTCAGTTCGCACAAAAATATGAAAAGTATCGTCAAAAGGAAGAGCTACAGAAGCGTAAGTTTGCCAGCTGCTAGCTTACCACGGCTAACAACACAACGTGGGACAGTTCAGGACAGGTTTAGCATAATGTAAATGTAAATACTGTAATGTTCATGTGTTTTTGTTACTCATAGTAAAGGACCGTTTTGGAAACAGAGATGACGACACCGAATCCTCGTCCGAATCCAGCTCTGACGACAGTGAAGTGGTAAGAAATGAGCATCAGGTTATCATTTTACAGCATAATTAAATTGTCTTAGAATGTTTAATGAGCAGATGCATAGTTTACTGATTTAGATGGGTGGCCTAATATTAGAATAAAAATACATCACACGCACACGAGTATAAATGGGTAAATCCAAACAAAATCCATAAACCTCATCCATCTAAGAAATAATTGTTAATTCTGTCTGCTCCCAGGAACTGGACCCAGAGCTGGAGAGGGACTTCTATAGAACATTATCTCTGCTGAAGAAGAAAGACCCAAAGATCTATGAAAAAGATGCAACGTTTTACTCTGAAGGTAAGTTTGGTGTGGCACCTTAATTTGTCCTTGTTCTGTTTTTTAAGGATGTAATGCCAGGAAATGTGTATCTCAATTTCCTTGTTGTTTTAGTCCCATCCACCAGTGATGACAAGCCTTCAACTTCCAAGAAAGCAGTTAAACCCATGTATCTCAAGGACTATGAGAGAAAAGTCATTCTGGAGAGAGAGGGGTGAGTGGCCTAATGTAACTACGTACTTCATTTATGACCAATTTAACGGTTTTAACATTTTTACAGCAAATATGAAGATGATGATGAAAGTGACGATCAGGAAGTTGCTAAGAGGAATGAGGTGTGTTAAAATCCCAACAAACAAGTGTCTGTATATTTGAACACGATATATTGCAATTAATATGTTGTGCATTGTATTTAGCTTATGTAAACTCCAAAATGCTAAAAAGAAAATGTGCGCAGTATATAATTGTTTTTGCCTTTTCTGGATCCACAGAGGGCATCTTCCCCAAGCTACATTCAAGAACAAAAGGACCTGAGGGAAAGGTTAGTCTGTAAACCGGTGACATTATAAGTGATGTAATACCAGTGCTGGTTTTAATAACTACAAATTGTCCTCAGTTTTCGCAAGTTCATTCAGGACAGTGATGAGGAGGAGGAGGAGGCGGCGGCAGATGAAGATGGAGTGTCCAAACTGCTGACGAGGAGGATCAAAACACAAGAGGAAAAGGTATGAATGTTTCTATCATAAAAACATCTGTCTTTCAAACGGTTTCTTAAAGTCACCTGTTTGTAGGACAAAGAAGAGGCAGACTATGTGGAGTGGCTGAAGGGTCAAGCTGAGCTCGAGGACCCGGAGCAGGTGACGGACATGGTGAGCAGCTCATACGTTTGCTGTTGATAAGGACGTTTTTAGGCAGTCAGGGGCATATGTAATGACAGCAATTAACAATGTTTTGAATCGTGACAGAAATATTTGCGAGACTACTGGAACGACCCTGAGCTTGATGAGAAGGAACGTTTTCTCCGAGACTACGTCCTGAACAAGGGTTATCTAGATGAAGACGAGGATGATGACCGGTAAGTGCATAGGCAGGACTGTCATGCCAAATTCTTAGCTCCATGTCTACTGGGTTTCATAAAACGATAGTTATCTTGTAAACCTTTCATTTATGCTTTTTAGAAGTTTGTACCCGAATACTATTATTTCATTCATACATTAAAAACTAACACAACTGTAATTATTTTGTCATGTTGAGGATCCCCACATATGATGAGGTGATTCAGGACGGGGTGGAGGACTCTGAGGAGGAAGGTGAGAGTTTTCTGGAGCGACAGGAAGACTTTGAGAGGAGTTACAACTTCCGATTCGAAGAACCTGATTCTCAGGAGATCAAAACCTATCCACGCAACATTGCCACATCAGTGCGCTCCAAAGATGACCGCAGGAAACTCAAAAGAGAGGAGGTGAAGGAGCGCAAGACGAAGGTATGCATAATAAAGTAGTCTTCTCATAATTCTCAAATATTGTTCAATCGATTGTAAGTTTAAGATTTTACTGAATATAAATGATAGGAAAAAGAGCAGAAGCAAGAGCAGCTGAAGCAGTTGAAGAACCTGAAGCGTGGTGAGATCATGGAGAAACTGAAGAGGCTTAAGGAGCTGACGGGAAATGACCAATTGGCCTTCAGTTTGGACGACCTGGAGGGAGACTTCAACCCCCAGCAACATGACCAGCTCATGCAGGTTTGGGACACATGACATCTGAAACTACTATGCATTGCCGTGCAGGTAAAATTACTTCCATGCAATAAATATTATGTGTCTTGTGTTTTTTGTTTGCAGAAAGTGTTTGGAGATGATTATTATGGAGGAGAGGACGATGAAAAACCTCAGTTTGATGATGATGAGATTGAAGGTGAGTCTGTCGCTTCCATTTGTCTTGAGAACCTTTTAATGCTGATAAAGTGAAATAATACTTTGATATCTCCTGGATAAAACAGAACACTGGAACTGGGATACATGGACTGGAGAGGACAGAGAAGATGAGACCTATGAAGATTTTGGTGAAGAGGGACAGTATGAGCCACACTGTGATGATGAGGGCTTTGTTGTGAGTCACATTCTCTGAGAATCCAAAACACGTTCTAGCCTTTGTTATTTATATAAGTTTGGTCTCGTAGATGGATGCTGACTATGACCCAAGCCAACACATCTCCAAAAAGCAGCTGAAGAAGGAGAGGCAGAAGCTGAAGAGGGAGGACATGCCCCAGATGGGCAAGAAGAAAAAGAAGTCCCACTTTGCAGAAGTAATCACCAAAAGCAAGCCGGTGTTTGACCCCAGTACGTTCCCTCTGCAATGGAAACCACACGGAGTAAAGACCGGTATTAATAATGTGTATATGTCTGTTTTAGAGGAGAAGAGTTTCGAGCAGTACCTGGATGAGTACTATAAACTGGACTTTGAAGATATTATTGATGACCTCCCATGCAGGTTCCGATACAGGAATGTGGTGGCAAATGACTTCGGTCTGACGACAGACGAGGTGAGAAGGGCTCTGAAACAAGTATCAAAACATGACTTAAAGCGGTGGTTCTTCGGCAGGGGGAGTTATTATTATGTGCTAAATTAGGCTTTTTTCTTCTCAGAACAGTGTTTAACTCACATTTGGCTAAATAAAGTATGAAAGTGTATGAGGCTGCAGTATGATGTCAGCTGGGACTGATCCTACAACCTTTGACTTATAAAGCTAACGCCCTACGAGCCACAACTCCATGGGCATGTGGGCCGGTCTAAATCATTAAAGTCCTGGGCCGAAATGAGATCCTCACTCCCCTGGATGTTCCCATTAATGACATGTAACACAATTGCTCATTTCTAGGCTGCACTGATTCTATCAATAACCTAAAACTCAAGATTAAATGTAAAGTGCGTGTGCTCAGTTCAGATCGGGGTTTTTGCACTCATGCAAGTCTGAAATGGAAGAATAAGAGTCAAATCAGAACTTAAAATTTCAAACTACTAAACCTCCTCGAAGACCACCAAAACACTGCCAACAATCAGCAGTGTACATAAAAAAAGGTTTTCCATACTCCTTGTGCAGTGGCAATGATGAATGTACAGAGACTGACCTGGTATTGCTGCCCTCTGGGGCTGCTCTGACCAGGACATGATCCGATATGTTTAATCTTCTCTCTGAGCTCCACACACGTCTAACAGTCCGATCTAGATGTGACACAGATACAGATCATTATGTGCAATATTTCTCTTCTTTCAGATTTTAAAGGCTAATGACACTGAACTGAACCAGTGGTCTTCTCTGAAGAAGACATGCATGTTCAGGTATGACAATCCCATTACAGTAGAGCATGTGTAAATAACAATAACTACATTTCATATTACAAATATGTAGATACATACGATTAATCTTTACGTTCTTTTGACTAGTTTACTCATTGGACGTACATTTAGTTGGCTGGTTTCAAGATTTTTGTCACAGCAAAACTTATCAGTTGCCTTTGCTGTAAAATTGATTTGTTGTCGGCCTCATGAGTAAAAATATTAAAATCACATATTTAGAATTCATGTCAATGTCACATTTGCATCATTTTCACTGTGATCTCGCTGGTCTGACCGTTAGACCTAACTGTCAATGTCTTTCCTAGAACTGAAAAAGAAGAATTGAGTGATTTGAAGAACTATAAAATTAAAGCACGTAATGAGAAGAAGAAAAAGGAGATTCTCAGTTCAGTATATCTAGAGTAAGTATTCTTCCTAACTTGAATTGGGATTATATGGTAATAAACCAATGCTTGAATGTACTGTACCTTAAATGTTCACAGAGAGGACCCGGAAATGGCTGAAACAAAAGGTAAAATGGGTAAGAAACGAAGAGATCGTGTTAAGAATGCTGAGAAACGAGGCCGAGCTGAGGAGGAAGAAACTTCAGAACCAGGCCCCGCTCCTGATCACACCTTACACACGACCACAGAGGAACAGGAGCAAGAGCACTTCCTGACACCGAAAAAGAAGATGCACATCGAGGCAGAAGGGAAAGCTCCAGAGGAGGCAGTGGAGGAGGTGAAACCCAGAACTGGCAAACCGACATGGGCCAAGAAGAAGTCCAAACGCCCAGGGCTCTTGTCTGCAGCTGGACTTAAGATCGGAGGGAGAGAGTTCAGCCGGCAGAGGCTGAAAGCGTATGGGCTCAATCCCAAAAGACTGTACTTCAAACAACTGGGCCGCCAAAGACGTAAGGAGCAACAGAAAAAGGAGAAACGACAAAAGAAGGAGGAGTCATGAGTGTTTTTATGAACCAGACAAAATTGTCAAAAGACAAAAGACATTTTGTCCCTCGTCTGGGATTAACTTTAAATTGTGTACAATAAGATTTTTATATGAAATAGAAGCCCCTGTTAATCTGATTTTTTTGTAACTATATTAAATATAAAATGTACATCAATGATTGGCCTTAATGTACATGCATGGCAGGCTAAGGCTGCCTTCACGTGCTCTGGTAAAGATGATCCTTTCCGGTTGTGAAGTGGAAAGTACGAGTGCATTGTTTAAGTGCTTTTGTGTTGTAGCAAAGTGAAACATTAAAAGCAACACACATCTAACACACACTATAAACCAATAAATTCATGCGAGAAAGTCGTCTACAAACTGCTGTAGTACTGCTACTTTGAAGCTGCTTTGATCGGAAAAAAACATGCAATTTTCAAGTTTTTTTTTTTTTTTAAAGACCAGTGTGGAAAAAGAGACAATATTATATATAGCTAAATGCATAGGGCTAAAAGACATGCACATGTATTATCCATGTATCATCTCATCTCGAGAACTCATCATGATCTCCTAGTTTCCAGTGGATCCAGTGGAAAATACAACATGAGCTGGCGTTCATGTGCAATTTTCCTCTCAGTAAACTGCCAAGCCAACTCTGTTTAGGTGGTTATAAAGAGTAACAACTAAATCGGTTCATAAACAAAGTTGCTCTAGTCCAGTAGGTGGCGCTATGAGCTTTTGTGTCTGTTTTCCGCCGCAGAAGAAGAGAACGGGCGCGATTAGGAAGTATTTTTGAATCGAGAGTCCAGCGGAGTAAGTACTTATTTTCTCTTATTTTACCTTGTCTGTTATGGCTTTAAAGAAGTGGTTTCTAATTTGTGGATGTAAAATCAACAAATCGTCGATTCCAGTATGTTCGGAGCTTTCTTTTTCTTTTTTTAAGCCATCTGTATTGTCTGATAGCCCTAAATGAACAAGCTCTCAAGGTAAACAATGCACGATAGAAGCATTGGACGCGTTGTATTTGGCGATAAAAAGTTACACACAAATGTTGACGCAAAATGAGTTTACTTATGTTCACTCATGACTGTACCTTACCTCTCGTTTTACACCTTTTGGATGATCTGTGAAGCCAGTATAAAACGCTAAAAATACCAGTGAACCTCAAACCAAGTTCTACCAGAAATGTGTGATGTCATATTGCCAAACTGGAGATTTTAAAAGTAAAAAAATACTGGAGTTATTGTTCACATTAAAACACTTGGTCACCACAATGAGTTAGATGTATTTACCAGCAGTAACTCAGCAGCTAATGGAGTTGTTCCACAGCTATTTTCTCCACTTTTTATACTGTTTTTAGCTAATGTTAGTCAATGGAAATGTATGCTAACAGCTTCAAAGATCTCCATGGTAACTGTGGAATTTCCCGAACTCTGCCGGATCTAAACAAGACCGTGTCAGGATTAAACAATGACGTAGTGTTGTTGACTCTGCTTTTCATCTGACTTCAGTACTGCTTTAAGAGTTGTTTTCAAACCCGTGTTGTGATGTTTTTTTCTTTTGTAGTTGCAGAAGCAGAATGTCACAGGGACATAAGTTCCAGGATCTGGAGGAGACCGGAGAAGCTCTGGTGGAGTTTATCAAAAGCAGTCAACTCCACAAACTCCGCAGTGTCAAAGATGCTCACCACATGCTCCATGACCAGCATTCAGACACAAAGAAGACCGTCACTCAGATTCTTACGGGCAAGTGACCGTGCACATACATGTCTAACTTTTACTGACAGTCTATGGAAGTAGATATGCAGATTTTCCATTAAATCGGATACGTTTTCTATCATCACCCTTTATTGCAGACTCGAGGTCCAGTTAAAAACAAAACAAAAACAAACACACAACAACATTTAGAACAGACAACTGTACCAGTGTCGCCACAGTTAAGACTGGTAGCGCGTGGCACTGACTTTGATGTTTGTCAAGCTCATAATAATCATATTGGCACAGTTGTTGAGCCGACAAATAAATCTGTACATTAAATTTCTCAAAACAGCATGAAAAGTTCTGATGCCATGTTCTATGTTGGGGTTTGCTTCATTATAGTGCCAACTACATCTAGTCAAGTGTATGTAATGTGCCAAAATATATGCACAAATGCAAATTATGTTACAACCAACCCCAGTCTCTAATTGTATACAGACCAGGACCACCTGATTGGAAGACGTTAAGACAGGACGAGGGGTAAAATATTTATCTGACTGAGCAAAAACAATGTTATTATTATCAACATGGTCCTAAATCATCTCACAAAATTTAGACCCCAGATTTGTTTGTGTTGAGCTAAACCTGAACTCTGTAAGAATAAGAATAATTCCTGTTCTATTATTACATTACATGTTCTATTATTACATATTCATATTCTTAATATGAATGAATGGATGTGTTAACGTTGACAAAAATGCCCTACATTAAGCAGGTTTTTTTGTCTGTAGAAGTGGCTCAGATTGAGGAGAATGCCGGACAGAGGTTACTGGACATGCAGGAGGAACAGAAGAGACGGGAGCAGGAATATAACGTTTTAGAGGAGCAGCTCAGGCAGTGCACAGCGAAGAGCCAGATCACAGACTCTGAGCTACAGTATCCTTCAAATATCTGTTTACTATGAGATGCACAAACGGAAAATAAAACAAAGTAAAAAAAAGTATAATAATAATTAAAGTCACATGACCTACAGTTAAAACAAGAATCCATCCATCCATCCATCCATTTTCTTCCGCTTTATCCGGGGCCGGGTCGCGGACAAAAAGAAAAAAACAAGAACCATTTACAATATTGTTTCAGGTGCAGAAGGTTCTATGTTTATAGTGCTGAGGTTAATGATTTACACCCCTTTGGATTCACCATTAAACAGTAGCTGTACTAACATATTAACCATTAAATGTGTTCACGCAGGGATCTTTGAAGATGGCCTTCTTAGAAAATGATTACTCTGTATGGTTGCTCTGTTGTTTCTTTAACATACACACAGATTTCTGCAAAAGGAGTTTGAGACCTTATTGAGCAATGAACATGACTTGGAGACTCTCCAGAATGAGGTGGATGAAGACACCACAGAAGTCATACCTTCATCTGTGTAAGAATTTTTTTTTATTCACCATAGACAGACTCACAGACACACAGTAGACATTGAAAAACGAACACAAAAACGACATAAAAAAACAAACATTTCACAGACCTGTAACCCAAGACTAAAAATAGGACAAGAACATACAAGACATAAATAAATTCCAACATTACATAATTCCTGAAATAAACACAAATTAAACTAAACACCCAAAAAACATCTATTATTTACCTGCCCTAGTGCATAAAATAAATAAAGGATAAGAATTTAAATATTTTCTAACAGAACAAAGGAAGACAATGGATAAATTCACTTGTTACATTCGCCTCTCAAGAAAAACACTCAGGGATGTACAAAATAGACAGGAAATAGAGGTCTCTTATGAGTAAAAACAAAAGCTCAAAGAGGCAAATATATAAACGATAAGAAAATTAAATTCTAACAGACTATAAAAAGTAGAACATGAAAGTCAGCATTTGATAAACCTATTGAATAAATTGCATAATAATATAATATGCATATATATTCAAATGTTTAAAAATGAATGACATCTAATTGAATTAACACACTTCTGCCGTCATCAGAATCAGATACAACTATTATTTCCTTGTACTATTCAATTTCGATATTCAGTTCAGTTTGAGCTTTGCATTATGCATTAAATGCGGCTTTTACAACTATTTGCTCATGATCCACAGAGCAACACATGTTACACAAAATAGTTTCCAACAATGAGCTGTTATTGCCACAGACTGGAATCATGTTGATTAAAAAGCAGCATGCCAATAATTGTGATGAACTATAGATTTAATCATCATGACTTGATTAATTATGATAATTAAGGGTCCTAAATTTAACATACAATAAATACTGTCTTCTCCATAATCTGCAGTTATGTTGCAAAGCTGTACTATCATATCACCAAGATTAAGTGGGAGTACGACACGGAACCCCACATCCTCAAAGGAGGTACTGTTCATCTAAAGCTAAAATAAATAAAGCTGTGTGACTTTAAATAATGTTCCTAATGTGTTTTCACAGTGCACTATGGGGCAGAACTGGCCACTCCCATCAATGTAGACAAGTCGAGCCAGTCTCCAGGAGAAGTGAGCGACCATCTGTGGGGCTTTGTCAACTCGGAGTGGTAGTGTAGTAGTGGCTGCTTAGTGTTTTATTTTTGAGAGTTAAATGCTATTGTTTAAGTTGTATAAACATATATATTCTGTTTATAATAAAAGTCTTTCTCCAAAATTATTATTCTTTGTAATGTCTGTTTTAGCAGTGTTTTGACTGTACACACCTGTATCCAGTTTAAACCTATTGAATAATATGCAGAATTGTAAACCATAATAACTCAAATGTACTGCAATGTTTCCGCCACTTGGGGTCACCAGATGGTTGTGTTCAAATTGCCTCTTTTTGTCTGAAAAATAACAATTTAATAATGGGATTTTTGTCTATTGTGGTCCTTTTTGCTCATGACTGAGTTAAAACAAAAGTTGCACACTTGGCTGCTTGTGTTTATGACGTGATGTGTGAATTGCAGTGGGCACATTGACATTCTGACTGGTAGCATCACTTCTGAGAACACTGCATTGCGCTGTTTCTGCTGGTTAGGAGAAACACTGGTGCTGTGGTTCCCTCATCTCCGCTCTGCCTTACACCCAGTGGTTAACAAGTGGTTTTGTGTCAAGGTTGGGCTTGCACCGTGTTTCTCACCAACCATTTAAGCATCACGCTCTATATTGACCTATATATATTATATTTATGTGTTTGTCATTGTGATTGGCTTTGGCTTATCCTGATAGAGCTTTCTTACTGTTATATGCTTTTAAGTTCTTATTTACAGGACTCCCAAAATAATCAGTAAAAGGAACCTTCTAAGTTGGTTAAAATTTTGAATCAAGCATTTCCCTTTAAATACAATGCTTAGTCAACAAAAATGCACCACTAGTATATTTGGCAATTATAAGATTCTCGATTGAAATAAAAGTATATAAAACTTTGGGAAATGGAATTTTAAAAAAAGTCATTTTAACATCTTTCCTACAACTTCAGTTAATAATTTTTATAATGTTTAATTAAGCTCTTAAATGTTTTGTAATAACGAACATTTTTTATTGTGGGGAAAATGTTTAAATGTTTGGTGTCAAATGTAAGAAAAATGATTTTATAATTTACCCCAGTGATCTTCCCGTGGGGTTGAGTGCCACCACCTCATTATTAACCACTTTTATTGGTTCTATTTAAGCTTCAATAATATGTTTAGTTAACACGGAGATGCATAGCAGGCCAACACAGAAGGAAAACAAGCTTATAAATATTCAGTTTGACTTTGAAATTTGGAAACCAGTCTATGCTGTTATATGCTATAATGTCCTTGCTATTTTACTACAAATAAAAGTATCTTTGTCTTGTTTATATTTTACCCAAATTGTATGCTTAAAGAATGCACAAACATACATGTTCACATATCTATTGTTTATTCAGTGCAAATATACAATTTAAATCATAACTTAAGTGAGTATTTTACAATACAAAATGCCATGTTGAAGAGCACACAAAGATTACACATATACAGTACAAAGAATATGAGACAGGAAATATGTATAATTTTACATTTACAGAGGACACAATGTCACTACTGTCACAATAAAACACCTACTGGATCTGAGCTTCAGAGTCAAAAGTTGCCGCATTCTTGATGGAACTTCCATCTGTGAAACTGCACTCCTTTAGGCGTCACAGCTCTGGCTGTCATCTCCAATACTCGCTCTCATTTATCACGTGTTGCTACATATGTTCTGTGGACCTCCAGGGTAGCACCACCACCACTGCAGGCTGAGGCACTACCCGGCCCACCGCGGACCAACACTCACATGTGCCTGATTACAGATCTGGCAGCACATTCTGGGTGTGGAGTCTCTGTGATGGCTAAGAACATGTGATTATGTGCTACAAAAGGAAAGGCAGGGAGGATAAACGTCAGTGTGACCTTCACTCCCAGTCTGTCAGACCTGCAGACACACTGCTCCTTAATGCGTTTAAGTGATGTACTGTGCCTGCAACCAGGCAATTATCTCATCATCTGGTTGGATTGAAATACTGGCTTCACAATCACATGATCATCTTTTTGCTATATGTTGTTTGCCACATTGTTCTTTCATTAAAACAAAGAAAAATCTACACTTTACTGAAATGTATTATTCATCCATTCAGTAGATGTTATATTAGCAAAACAGACCCTAGAATTGAGCTAGTATGTCCTGATGTCCTAAATGTTGTCAAACTTTTAGTTTTCTTCTTGGTGCAAACTGGGGCATCTGAACAATATCTAGCTTAATCGACCCAACTCAACAAAAACAAATATTGTTCACTTACACAGACCGGCAGCATTTTTGCCTTAACTTCATGTAAACACACAGGTGACTTTCATTTTCATTTCAGATCATGCAAACTAGAAGCAACCTGTTCATACAAGTGGTTTTGTCCTTTCTAACTTTTCAGGATGGTGTCACGTCCTGGATATCCTGGGGTACATGGCTTTAATGGTTGATGGTGTGAAGTTTCCAGACGACACTGTAGTCTCCAACCCCTCTAACCTGTGAGATGCTGCGTCGGTTTTGCTAGTGCTACACTCCAGGAAGGGAATGCCGATCTTCTTCATATGTCCGTCCTTGGTGAGGAGGCAGGGTCTACAGAGCAGCCTCAGAATGGCCCGTCTCATGTCCTTGCTAGTCAGCGTGTAGATGATCGGATTCAGGAGCGAGTTGAACATGGCGATTCCCAAGAAATAGTCAGCTTTAAAGAGCACCTGGCAACTTTTAGCTTGGCAGAAAAAGTCCAAAAGTAGCAGGATGAAGAGGGGCAACCAGCATGCAATGAAAACTCCTAAAACGATTGTAACTGTCTTGAGTAGAGCCAAGTACTTTTGTGATTTGCGATAAAGTCCTTTGCGCTGGGGCCCCGAACCAAGGCGTTGTGTGTTGGACTTGACGATACGGAAGATTCTCACATACAGAACTACTATTGCCATCAATATAGCTGTGAAAACCGTCACATTGAACAGTATGTAGCTTTTGGCATAAAGGGGCAGAACCGTGGAGCAATGGTCTAGTTTTCCAATACAGTTCCATCCTAGAATCGGAAGTACTCCAAGGAAAATGGACAGCACCCAGCTTGCTCCAATCAAGGCGAACATCCGGCCTTGCTTGTCCCCTTGATAAGGCTTCATCCTCACCATGGTAACGTGGCGCTCTATTGCGATGGCCAGAAGGCTAATAACAGACGCAGCGAGCATTATGAAGACGCCACCTTCTCTTAAAAACCAAAGGACTGGGGTCATGTTCAGAGTGTTGGCGCCAGATGTGATGATGTTAACCATGTATGTAAACCCTGCAAGCAGGTCGGACAGAGTCAAGTTTCCCAGTAAGTAGTACATGGGAACATGGAATTTCTTGTTTCTCCAGAGTGCAATCAGCACAATGGCGTTCTCAAGCACAATAAGCAAACACACCAACAAAAATGCTATGGCTTCTGGTTTCAAGCCCTCTTTGTATTTATTCTCCTTGAGTTTGCCGGTGAAGTTATAGTGCTCGATGATAACGCTGTTGCTCTGATATGCACCAAACATTTTAAGAAGATTCCCACTGGAAGGAGTCATGGGTTTCACAGAGGGAGGCACAGCAGCATATGCAGAATGGAACGCTTCAGTTGCCATCACTTAGAAAAAGAAGTTCCAAAAAATGTGCCCTTGTTTCAATGAACAGGACAAATCCAAATGCCATTAACTCTCGGTGTGGTGAAAAGTCTTCATTGTGAAGACACAAAATCAGCCGGGTGTTGCTGTCAAACGGGAGTCCTTTTTGAGGATGAAGAAAATCAGATCTCTCCAATACCAGAGCTTTGCAGCAGGGGGCGGTAAGAGCAGGTCTGTGGGGAAACAAGTGAGACGGTAAAGTATCACACTTAACATTATAGAACAGTTTACAATACAACAGCAGTGGTTTTAACTGAGGAATTTAAAATATATCAATCTTTACCCTAAGCAAAAGATGCATTTTATAGGCCTATATCTTACATCATGCGTTCCTATTGAGCAGCCTATCAGTACCTATTTTCAATGAGAAAATATTGAAACCTCAACCACTTTAGATAGACGTGGAAAAACGGTGCGTTTTATTCAGATCTGTCGTGAAAGTTGTGATTATAAAGTTTTGTCAGCCCTTAAGTGCGTTTGGACAAGCATAAAATTAAATGATATAGCAGCAGAAGCATAAGAAACCATAGCTTACAAACAGTAGGAAGAGTTGTGAGGAAAGGTTTTCTCACCAGGGCTATTTGTAATATTCCAACGACCTCCCCAGAATTAAGCAGCTAATACACTAACTCCAATTTGCATTTCTATTACGCACGAGAGACTAGACAATTAAAGCTGATTTTGAATGAGCGCGCTCCTGTTTCGACTCAATTATCTAGCATCTCTTGCTTCTTAAAGGGTAGTTTAGACAAGCAGACAACCATAACTTTCAATATGCCAATACACTGAAGGTTACGGTCTATGAAAGTGCAAAAATATTACAGAATAATAAAGTTACGCACCTTTTGTTATGTTTTGCGTGGAGTAGTATCCGCTCGGAGCGTGTCACCTCAGAGGGATCAGAATCACATGTGAGTGAGAGAGAGGAGAGTGATGTGGGAACGGCGCAGGGCAGGACTCGACACGCACATGTGGGTTGGTCTACGGCGCTGTTGGCCTTCAAACACCCCCGCTTTTCACCCCTCCCATGATGTCCCGACTCCCGCGACCCCCCTCGGGCTGATCTGCGCTCCCGTTGGCTTCAGCGGGAACTATACTGGATGTGCGCCGCTGAAGTTTGCGTTGCGCGCAGGAGGAGAGGTGAGATTTCAGCGGTTAGCCCTCGGGTTAAACAGTGCCAAGAAAGAGTAAACTTTTGGCTCATGGCTGGAAGTTCAGGTTTGGTCCCTGTTTTCGATGTGCCGCTGACGAATCAGAGTTAAATATTCTTCTGTTATTTACGGCCGTTTATTTTTAAGTCACTTCTCTCAATTCTGTCTCACAAGATTTCTGATAAACGCAGATGCGATAAATTCACCACTGCTATTCATGTGTGTGGGCTTCAAACAGACACGCCACATTACTTGAACGAATGCAGTGTAAAACTGTCCTTTTGGCATATTCGCTTATTAATATAATTTATTTATTTAATATTCTATGTATTTCTTTGTGCATTTTACAGTCCTTCAACATGTATTAGATCGCTGATGGTAGTATAGCAGGCCTAATCTTTCTAAAATAATAATAATACAAATCTTTATATATTGTAATATATTTTTTTCAATTAGGGGGGAAGATTTTGTCCCTGGGCCAGACGTTACCTACCCCTGTTGTAGAGCATCATGAGCCTGTTCCCAAAACAGACTCACAGCTGGTATTCAGCCCATTCTCTGCAGCAGCTGGCCACAACTTGATGAAGTCCGCCTAAAGCTCAGCCTCTCCCGAGTGACATCTTTAACTCACTCTGTTACCTCTTATTTTTATCTTATTTAATTATATATTCTTATGCATGCCCCTAAAGCCTTATAGATTAAAGTTTATAGCTTATTTTTATCTACACTCTGTGTTATATGTTTTTTATGTTTAATGTTGCACGTCTCACCAAGAAAAAATCCTAGTTTGTGAACCTGTTTACAAACAATGGCAATAAAACTATTCTGATTCGGATTCTGACACGACATGTCCAGACACCACCATATGTGGCTTGTAAAATGTATATAAAGGCTTGGCTCAATAAAGGCTTAGGCCTGTTTAAATTCTCACTTATGTCAATAGTCAAACGTCACTTATGTTGACGTGTTTGTTTCACCTGACTTAGTCATATACTAAATAATGAGGGTGCTGTTGTAGACAGGTGTTTGTAGGTGCACATCTGCTGGTCTAGAATAGTTAGACTATATGTTCAGTATAATAAGGGGTGTAGTGTACAAACAGTTCTATTTTGGGCATATAAAATGGTAAAACTAGTGGCACCATCAATAACATCAAACCAAATAGTCAGAGGCTAAGCTCATTTGTTGGTGAAGATGTTGTTAGTTGTGGATTACTGCGGCCTGTGTTCAACCCAGAAACCCTAGATTTCAGAAAATAACTCCTTCAACCTTCATCTGTAATTATCCCTCTTTCACCATCAAAACGCACTCGCTCAGCTAGTGTGTGCCAAGAGTTTTTACTACAACAGACAACACATGGCAGCTCAAAATCTGCCCTTTTACTAAACTGCTGCTTTTCTGCACATCATGTTGTTGCATCAGCTGAATTAAGTCACTATATTTCAAAGTAGTACGTTTGGTAGAATTTTCCTTTGGTAATGATTACATGTTGGTCATACACATGTCAAATTAAGTATTCAAACTACACTTAATGAATTACTACTAGAACTTCAGATCGCTGAAGCACTGACGCGGTGACAATAGCAAGTGGCAGGATGAGGGGAAATTACGTAAATCCAAATGCCGGGTCAGTCCTGCTCCAAACAGGAAGCAGCTCATTGTGCCTCGAAAGGAGAGGGATATCCTTGAGAAACAGATGAAGTCACGGGTGCTGCTCAGTCTGACACATGAAGAGGGTGAGTAACAGTGACGTTCTGACTGAGCAGGAGCACTTAGTCATGCCCCACTGGGTGTGATATAAAAGGATACTGTATACAGCTATTTAAGCTGCGTCATCAGACTTAATTAATTAATTACTCCAACAGACCCCCTTTAGCTCCAGTGAAAATCGTGAGACCAAGGACCAAGTAGAGCTTTAAAATCCAAAAAGAAGAAATAGGAGAAAGAAACAGCCCTATTTTTTGGAGTTGCCATTGTAGCTAACAAGTTTCATTCCACCTGCTGCTTTGGTCTAAACTCTTGCTTCCAGTTTGTCCCTCCTAGTCCTCTCCCTCTAGACCATGCCCCCCTTGCTCTGTGCAGTCAGCCCAGTGGCAGTTAGCCCCCTGCCAGGCCACTGTGACAGCTCCCTGCGGGACACCTCTCATTAGTTAGCACACAAAGCCCATGGGACAGCAGGACACTCTGCTGGATCTTCTTCCCACAGCGGGTCACTGCTCCGTCACTGGTCGCCTCCATCTCTCTCACCCTTAAAGGCCTGATTCAGAACACCAAGACAGGACCCACCCAGTCGCTTCACTGGCCACAGGGGCTTTCTGTATTCTCATTTTTCCTATGACGTTAGCACATGAGCAGAAAGGAAGTCACTCAAGATGCTTTTGTCATGACTGCCCAATTTAGATGTTCTCTCTCCGTTAGGACACAACACTCTGGAGTCTGGCTACAGTTTGTCACTGACTGATGACATTCAGAAGTAAATAACAAACAATAGAGGGCAGGGCTAGTATTGCAAGAGCTACACACAACACAAATCTTGCACATAAATAGATTTATTATGTGAAAGAAAAACACACAAATCCCACTTACACTTATATTCCTGAGATATGCAAAATAGAAACACCCTCACCCTTTGCACATAGTGAAGTAAACAGTTGCAGGGTGAAAACACCAGCACCAGCTTCATTTTTAGTGGACCTAGATTAGGATTATAAATATTGAGTGAATTGAATGCATTTTTGAAGAGCAGTGTCAATTTGCCTGCCCACATACAGAAGCGTAGTTTTGACTTTACTGTTTCTTCTCATCCTGCGCTGAAGTGTGACCACTGACATTTGATTCAGGTCACACCTCACACTCTCGCCTCGGCTGCATGTAATGTTATTTCACTGGAACAATGCAGCGCGTTCACACCTTCTCTGCTCAGACAATCGGCTGAATGAAGAGCAGGGTCTAATAGGGTTAACAGACCCCCTTCAAAGGAAACTGCAACTCAGTGTATTCATGCAATATCAAGAAGTCATACATGGGAATGGCTCCATATGCAGTGTAATGTATGCAAAAGTTTAAAATTCATTATGTTTACTCAGCAAATGATAGCATTCATAATGAAAGGTGACACTCATTATCACACCACACTTTGGTAATGGTTAATGAGTCAGATAATGCTAGTTGCGTTGTATTATTTGTGGTAGAGGCGTTTTCCACCAAATTCAAGCCTCTGGGCTGAATTAAGCAACAGTTGTTTTTAAATCAAGGGAGGAGCCGCCATGTGAGTAACTTAAGCACCAAATATTATCCCTTTTATTTTTTACTGATCCTTATCAATCTCCATCAATCTTGTTAGAAATCCATGTGACGCATATTGAAATGTCTCATGTCACAAATATCTTATTTGGACTTGGATTGGATACTTTTCCCTTCAATTATCCACCCAACAAAGTCCCTATTCTCAACTAACTTACAATGTAGTGTGGAATAATGTGGAATAGAAAAATATTTATACCCAAGATACCCAAGATCTCTCAAAAATGAGCCACAATAAAGGCACTTTTTGCTGAAGTCCCTGCAGCAGAAGTCTGTAAAATAACTCTGCAAAGGGGATTTAAAAACAGAGAACACTGAAGGGTGATGTTGTGGCTGGCAGGCTTTTACAGGAATCCTGGAAATAGCTTTGTCCAAGTGTAACTCTGTGCACAGTCCGGACCTGGGGCAGCTGTGCCAGCTAGCGCCTAATAAGGGGAAATGGGAACAACACATGGAAATGTGGGAATGCAGCTTTTCCATGGACTGACCCCTCACTGCAGTTCTGCGAGAGTCTGACTGCTCTGCTGAATCTGTGCTGTCCCCTCTTTGTACCTTGAGGCCTCCATCGGAGCATTTCAGATGAAAACTGTTAGCACAAACATAATACACACACATCACAGCAGTTTCTTTTTTTGGTTCATTCTTATTGCGACGATTTAATGGACTGTATTCTGTCTTGCGCAAACAATAGCAAATCTAGATGGCAATGATCTCTGACCCCAGTAACACTGCTCTTAGTGGGACCTGTGTGTAACATATTTCCTGACAGAATGTTACAAGCTAACAAGTGTGAAGCTGGTGAAACTAATATCCTGTTGTTGGTATTGAGCTCATTACAGGAATGTTATGATTCACAAAGCAAAGTGAAAAGAGGATTGCTTTCATGTTGCCTAATAATAACAAATACTACATTGCAATGTTTCACAATGGTAATTGTGGCTCCCTCAGCCTGGATGTTATTCAGTTTCTACAAAGCTTGTGTGTGATTTCATGATCATAATGTATCTACATATAAACACAATCTGACAGAAGGGCTACAGTGCAGCCAGGCATGTATTTCTTATTTTCTGCTTTTTAGGTTTAAAGAAAAACAGGCTTAGTTGGTAAAGTGGATAATGTCATTAGGGATTCTTAGGCCCCATTAAAGACAGGGAAAGGCTGCCATTCACATTGATTTGGATCAGACATGACAAGCACATGCGAATCTGTCATTGGTGTCCATACATGAGCACTAACATCCTCCTCCATGTATAAACATCGGGTCAGTTCTCATTTATAGAGCGTACACTTTCCATAACACGGATAAATGATTGTTTGGCCATTTTGTGCTTATTCATGACTTTCCGCTAAGGCACTTACAGCTGTGTTTATAAAAATAAGCAATGGCATCAGTGAAATTGATGCCGTATGTACAAAAGACCATGGCTTTAGTCTGAAACCGCGGAGCTATCTGTCCCTGCCAACAGAGGAAGTTTGCTGAGTGTTTGTTATTAGAGGGCAGACTCAGTAAGCATGCT
Organism: Gobius niger; assembly: GCF_951799975.1. Taxonomy (NCBI): domain Eukaryota; kingdom Metazoa; phylum Chordata; class Actinopteri; order Gobiiformes; family Gobiidae; genus Gobius; species Gobius niger. The sequence continues at coordinate 24,582,737 of NC_136861.1, read as the reverse complement.
AAGACCAAATGTTGGAATTTATTAGTCAAAAAGACCCCGGTCTTATTGTGAATCATCTCTGTAGGACTTCCCCCATTGTGAACATTTTGTTAACACTATATCAGTTTGATTGTTATGCAAATTGTTTTGGTTGTGAACAGACACATGCCAATATTATAGGATCAGCTTTTAACAATAACAATACATAAAAAATATAATATTTTCATGAGAGTTGGCGTGATCAACTTATCAGTAACACTTTAAAATAACTACACCTTATTTAGCCTTAATAAAGTATGAAATAACACTTAATTCATCATGAATAAATCATTAGTTAAGTGTTAGTCACACTTAATTAACTACTTAACAATGATTCTGTGAAGTATGTGAAGAACTATTCATTATGAGTTAAGGTATTAACTGTCATTAAGTCATTAAGTGTTGGTCACACTTAAATGTACTATATGGAGTTTAAAAATGTAAAAATATATTATTTTCCTCCCACTACATGTTCCAGCAATGTCCTAATGTGGAGAATGAGCCCAGACCTGTTCACCACATCCTGCACTGTCACTCAAAAAGGTGTTAATTTGGGTCCGAAGCATCGTCATGCACGAGTTTAATATAGAACTGCAGTTACGCGTAAGACCTGAGGTGGCAGTAGTGAGCATAAAAATGACCAACTTGCAACTAGTCCCTTTAACTAATGATTTGTTCATGATGAATTAAGTGTTATTTCATCCTCTATTAAGCGTAGTTATTGTAAAGTGTTCCCACTTATCTTGTCTAAATAAATCACTGGTTTCTTGGCTGTGAAATTCTCAATGACATGATTTAATAACTTCACTTCAACAGTGTTATCATGCAGGTGTTTTTAGCTCATAACTCACATTCATTAGATTCCTAGCTCCCTAAGTCAAATCATTTTGACTTAAATCTTTTTGAATGAGGGATCTCTGACAATTAACTTGTCTGCTTTAACAAACCTTGCACGAATACACAGCGTAGGCACATCAAAGGATTCCATTTATTCCATTAGATCAGACCAGACACCGTGGTGAGGGATAGAGAGATCAGACTGAGTTGCTCTGTATCGAATAGAAAGAAACTTGTCGTCACCACAGACTTCGGAATGTCCTTGTAATCCATCATCTTTAATGAAGATAATTATGTAAATGCATCCATAAAAAACAGATAAACCACAGTGTCTTTGTCACATTTGGAGCCTCTACATTCCTAAAATTTAACATTCAACCTCTCAGTCATTTACAGCATGTCTGACATTCTCTGATAAGAGCCACATCTTGATAAAGACACATTCTTTTCTACTACAGTCTTTATGTCAGACTCTGGAAGTTCATCCAGTGCTTGTGTCCAACTGTCCATGTTGCTTTCACTTCATTGAAAATTCATTGACCGATCATTCCATGAATGTGTATTTTCCTGCATTAGCTGTGAATGTCAAAGGGCGGTTTTATGAAAGGTGGTTTTGTCCACAGTTTGGGATGAGTTCATCTTGGAGAACAGAATGGAAGGAACGGGCAAAACGGGAAAGTCATAGAGCGTTTCCCACAAGCAGCGGACAGGCAGGAAGGGGAGAGGTGGGGTTCTGGGTGCTGATCAGGGTGAGTCATGAGAATCTCTAGCTGGACCCTGCAAGAGATTTATCCGTCAATTAACAGCACGCCAAAAAGCCACAAGCGCCTCACTATCAGGGGCAGGATTCTCGGAAGAGCGCCCCTGTCTTCCAAAAGAAAGGCGAGAGCCAAACGGGGGCGGTGGGATGTTCATAAACAGCTTTTAACAGCTTTTTGCACGAAGATGACGGAGTGTGGGGAAATTCAACTTTACCAAGTTCCACTTTTTTGCATGTCATCCAGTTTACTATGCTTGTGCTTTTTCTGACCTTTCAACAGTTTTTTTCCCCACAGATCATCTTTTTTTCTCATCATGTCCCATCAAATGACACAACTTATACTATATTATACGGTTAAAAATAAGCCTTCAACGCTGGTTATTTGGCTTGAAAGGTGTTTTCCACTACAGAGTATATTATTATAAGTCTGCCAGTCTAATGCAGGTGTGACTCAACCTTTTATGGAAACACGGTGATGTAGTAAATTTGTGCTCAGCGGTGTAGGGATAAAACATGATAAGTTCATAATGAGTAATTGTACTTTCACATAGAACTGGCAATACCTTTATTTTATTTCATTCATCTTTGCAAACGAGAATATATTCAAACTCCACACTGAGATCCCCTTTGTTAATTATCTTGAAGTATGATGAGCCATCCTTAATAGTTTATTTGGGTCAGGACAGTGTGTGGTAATGAACATGCATGAGGCACACGCATGTAAACGAGCCATCTTTACATTCATGATCACAAAACATACTCATTCATCAAGAGTCCACAGGCATTCATGCACTGACTGGAGTAGGGAACGTTTGTGACCATTAGACCATATATCAGATCCTGACTCTTCTGGCCAACAAAGTTAAAAAACAAACATGCGCCTGTTCCAATGTATCAATACATTTATGACGTAAAGGCCAGTCATGCAGACAGACTGGAATCAGTCATTTTCTAAATGTGCAAACCTGTCACTGTATTACACAATTGTTGCTTCTGTAGCCCAAAATAAATAGTGCATCTCCACACAAAGACAAGCAACAGCAAACAGGTAGGGCCAGATTAGGAATACAATAGCCATTTAATATGCATTCAGGAAATGCCACACTTGTTCGACAATCAGAGGGATTATAAACTATTACCACAACAGCAAACCCTCCGTAGAGTCTTTGGTACTTGGCGTCAGGGTTAAAAATGCCTCCATTGTCTCATTTCAATAGCAGTTCCTTTTATGATCTACTCCACCAGCACACACCTCAAATCAACAACATTTAAGCTCCAATAAAAATAAAGTTGGTTACTGTTACAGCCAGACTTGAAAGCCCCACTTCCTGTCAGGAAAGGCGCTCCATGTAAAACTCTGAGGGGCTGATAACGCCGCGGGACGGCCATATTGGGTAACTTGTGTTGGAAGTGTAATCACCTAATCAAGCTGAACCATTTTGGTTTTGACAAGATTATGTGAGTGCTCTCATAAGAATTCTACATTGCAAAAAGAGAAGAAAAAAGATAGGCAAAAATGTTATTTTCTAAAAGTCCAAAGTTAATTTTAGTCCAGTGACAGTTAATTGGTCAAATACTGATAAAAGAAAAAGAAAACAGGCTGAGATCACTGAAGGTCGAGCCCCAAAACCAACAAGTGACTTTTCTCTGATAGTTTTAGCAGACACTGTACAAAATAAAGCTGGACTTGTGTTGCTGATTATGACATTTTAGAGACACTGGGCCCAGGCTGTTGTAAAATAACACAAAATAAAGACTGACAGTCTTAACCTCTCATGTATTTAGGTTTACTGTCAACAGAGATGTGGACTTTAACCTCTTAACCCCCACCTGATCTGAGCACATTTTCTCTAGTTTTTACCCAAATCTAAAAGCCTCTTGAAAAAAGCTATGGAAATGTTATGAAAATGCATTAAAAAAAAAACAGCGACAAAAAACTCTAAAAACGAAAACAAAAAAGAGAAAGAGAAAAGCGTCAAAAACTTGATAAAAAAACAATGAAAAAAGTGACGACAACAACAACACAGCAACAATGCAAGGAAAAAGATCAATTTCCATCATTTTTGTAGGTCTTAGCTTTCAAATGAGGCATTACACTGGCCATAAGCTCTCCAGTCAAGAAGCTTTTAGATTTGGATAATGCCGACCTGGAGAAACGGCTCGGTTAAGGCGGGGGTTAAGTGGTTAAAGTGGTGACTTGGACTCAAGTTTGACTTGAGGCACTAATCTGATGACTTGAAAGTTGACTTGATAAAATGGACTAAGAATTGTGACTTGAACGTGAGCACGAATTACTCGAGTCCTGACTTGTTCTCTTTAACTTAAGACGTGATATTTATTTTTAAATCACATTCAGATTGGCAAGGCCTCTCTGCTTTAGAGCATCACAGTCAAAATGTTCAGTAAGAGGAAAAGATTTGAATCTGACTGCATTTGCACAGTCGACACAAACTTGAAAGGCCAGAAACTTAAGGCTTAAGACTTGGACTTGAATCGGACTTGTTCAAACTTCTCAACTCTGTTGAACTCAACTTCAGCCATAGGACCTCGCAACCCAAAAGATAGGGCTCTGGTGGACTTTCTGAGTGGACAGTTGGTCATAGTAGGTGACCAAAAAACCTTACTTACAAATGAGTTGTAATTACATAATTTACATTTTAATTAACCCCCACCTCACACACAAAAATAACAATCCTATGTACCCCATCTTTGAACTCAATAGGAAGTGGACTGTAGCAATGCAGATTTGAAACTAATACAGTCAATGCCTCGACTTGAAACACAATGTTTTTCCCCCTCAATGTGTTCATTGTAGGACAAGAGGATTTAAGTGCCACTGTGATACTGTGGACGAACCAGTTTTGAAGCCATTATTGATGGAATGCTGGGATTTCTTTAAGCTTCACAAAGCACAAAACAACCATAAGTCATGGCTGCTGTTACAATAGCTCTCTCTATTCATAGTGTGAATTGGATGTGTGTGATTTTCACAGGGACCATTGTACGGTCATTAGTCACATGTAGATATTTTAAACATTTAGTCTGGTCTGTGAGAACAGACAATACTACGGAGCAACCTGCGATCACACATTTGGAGTTGGACACAGGACGACCACCCATGAAGTTCTCCTTTGGCGTGAACCTGAGCACACTCTTCCAGAGCGTATGTTCACATGGTTTATTTGAAGTTAATCCTTACCGCATTGTTCCTGTTCGTTTCCAAAAACAGCTGAAAGTAACTGGTTATTACTGGCGCACCGTGTATGCAGGCCGGATCCTGCACTTATCCCAAACCAAAGTATTGTTCTTCCCTCTCTGGTTTCACAAGGGCTCTGAAAAGAGGAGCCAGCACTGGGAGGTATAGTGGACTGATGGATGTCACTGTGGGAAAGGTTAAACAGGGCATTGTTGTCTTTGGAGCAGAAACGTTTTCTGATGGTTAAACATCACTATCAAATTTGACAAATGATATTTTACTTTTAGTCTTTTGCCAATTTTACTGTTTTAGTCAAGTTTTATCCTTTTAAGATTTAGCTGACCAATTGTTTACATCAAATCTATAAGAGTAAAGTTAATAGGTAAAGAGGTTTTAAATATTGCATGGCTTCAGGGACATTGAAGCAAATGCACAAAAGACTTTTTAAACTAAACCATCAACACAGCTCTCTCAACACACCACGCTAGGAGGCCAACTTAAGATTTGGGAAGATTCCTGACAGGCTACCCAAGTGGGACGATGGGTCAAAAGCAAAGAGCAACTTTCTCGATGTGTGCTGTAAATGTCTGTCTGGTGGATCATAACCTCTTCCTCTATACATAATTTTGTAATTTCCTTCACTGTGTCTGGAGAAAGCGTGAACGTGTTATTGTAATTATCTAACCTATTGCACACTAGAGGCATAACAGCTCATTTGTCTGGGGCACTCGGACCTTTGATAAAACCTTCTGTACAGGAAGTGAATTGCTCAACATTCGGTGGGTCCTTGTGTTTTTACTGGCTGACATGTCCACCCTCTGGAACCTATTAAAACCTGTTTAGCTTGGCCTGCACACACACCGGCACACGCACGACGAAGTGTGAAGTCACGTAATGTAGACATAAACCAAATGTGTTGCAATGTGAACATTTATTTTCTTTCGTCCTGCGTTGTGGAGTCAATGCATTTCACATGGATGAATTTGGTGATGCAGAAAGCAACAGCCACCTTGATCTGTCCACATATCCCACAACTGGTTATAAGTCATATTTATTTTTTAACAAGAACCAAATACTGACACTCTCCAACTAGGCTAAGAGCAGGGCAATTATGCGAGGAGTTTGGCGATTATAAATATTATAAGCAAAAAGTTCACAACAAATTAAATTGTGGCTAGTAAAAACCCTAATAGGCTATAGAAAAAGACTTGCTGTGTGTGTGTTTTTTTTTACTGCAGTTGATAGTGACTAAAACACTTTATGTTCAGCCCTGGCTGTTATTATATGAGTGTGGCTGCACATTAGTGCTTGAATGCACGAGATGCAGCGTTTTATGCACTAAAAAGCTCAGCAGCAGAGCACATTCACACACCCACACACTTCACGTTTGCCAACATTTAACTCATACTCACTTTGAAAACAGGAAAATACCCACTCATTCATCGTGACTCAAAGTGAGACTGCGATGTTTATTAGCATTTGTGTTCAACAATGCGCTGCAGGTTGCAAAGAACAAATGCATTATTTACTTCAATAAACAGGAGCTACCACCTGGAGCTACTTAGACCTAACTTTGAACAATGTTGGGATTTTCAGATGAAAATCAAGTCAGTGGCTGTTGACAGTACAGTCAGTACATAAATCTGTGTGTTACACAGTGGCTGTGATAAGTGATTGTTATGGCGTCACAGGAACGTATCATGTGTGTCCTGAGAAGCAGCAGAACTGAAAACATACCGATCCTATGAAGAATAAACTGTGTAATCTGTCTCATTTCTCCCATTTCTTCCACATTTTCTGTGGAGTAAAGCATTATAATAAATATTCAAGTCCATTTGCTTAACAAACAGCACCATGAAGGTCAACGTTGTTCAGACTAATCCAAGTTACTTCTGAACAAATGCTTGACGCATCAGCATAAAATACACAATAACTTGAAACATTGCTTTACTGGTCCAGATAGCTGCCTATCTAAAAACATCATCAATAACATCCAATGCCCAAGACTGTATGTCGACAGTAGTGGGACCCCAGTTGCTATTGCGTGTCTAGTAACTGCCGTGTTGTAAAAGGTGACAGGACCCCAGCCCTCCATGCACATGAGTACTGGCACTGTTACTGAGAGTTGTAAAGTTATGCAAGCTATTTCACTCTAGAAACCAACAAGGCCCATACTCTTTACGGCTAAATGTGACCCAGACCGTTATGATCTGCATGTCCGCAGCACACGCCTCATCTGATCTGGAGAGGTTCACCGGAAAAACATTTGCTACGTACATGCACAAAATGAAAAAAATGATGATACTGTAACTCTGCACAGCTGGAGAGCTCCCAAATGTTTTTTTTTATTGCTTGCACCACACAGAGTAACATTTTGGGCGTCTTAGCCTTTCATCAGACTGATGAAAACATTACTCCGTCTGGAAAGTTATCAGGATTTTTTTATTTGTTACTTCTAACTCTTGCACACTACTCAGCTAGTTTTGGATGTGCACGTCTACCTGGCAATTGTTTAACTATGTTTCCATTTGTAGTGAGTGTCTTGCAGTTAACCAATCAGATGTAGGGAGCACGCTATAAAAGGAGCCATTTCTGCCGTACCTGACCTCTCCCCTTCCCCAAGTCACATCCGCCATGCAGCAGTCGGGCTAAGCGTGCAATGGAGGAGTTGTTTATATGTACAAGTTGTGTTTGATGTATATTTTGTGGACATTTTGCTTTTTGTTTTTTATTTGCATGTTTTACTTTAAGAAATATGATCAGCTTTACATCGTTATGCTACAAAAGCTCGCCCCTGTAATGTGAAACACATCAAACACATCATGTGATTTTTAAGTGTAGCCTCCTGATCATGTATTGTGTTTGAAAATAAGGGGTTGTCACAGCAGAAGATCCTTTTTTGTTTTAACTTGTGTTCATGTTTTGTAGTACGGAATCGAATAATGCAAGTGCAGACACGGTGTAACGACAACACCTACGTAGGAGCAGCTGAGTCTGGTGCACCTAAAAGGGGGGGTGGGGTAAAAGTGGTGTGATGTCTGAGAGGGGACAGCACCAAAGCACCTTATGCCTCACATGCACACCATAAATCTGATCACGATCTGATTTCTGGAGTTCTCAAAGTATTGATGTTCCCACATAAACCTGAAAGACACCAAACTCATCACAAAGATAAGAGATAAGATAAACCTTAACGGAGAAATTCACTTTTACATTCAGTTCTCAAGAAAAAACACTCAAGGTGCGCAAAATAGACAGGAAATGTGCAATTAAATAGTAAATAGAGGTATCTTTACAGTTGAGCTGTTATATCAATATGAACTGTCCTTGCAAAAATAATTAAATGAATAAATAAATCTTATATACAATGTCTAAAAAACTTGAGTAAAGTTTAAGTTTAAGTTTAATGGTTTTGTATAGCCCAATATCACAACAGAAGTCGCCTCACAGGGCTGCACCAAACATTAAGGCAATAAAACAGAGCAATAAATATGACAATTAAAAGTTCAGGTGAATCCAGGCAAATATAATGTCCAATAGGAGGTAGCGACGAGCGGCGTGGGTGTCCCCCGTCCTTAGACTCTCCAGCACGGCAAGGAAAAACTCAAAAACCCGGCAGGAGAAAAGAGAAACCTTGGGGAGAACCACAGAAGGAGAGATCCACTCCCATGGACGGAGTTTTTTTTAAAGTAAAAGTATAAACATTGAAAATAAAATAAGCAGACTATAAAAAAGATGTTAGTATTGGCAGTGCAGGTTTACAGTCATAGTGTAAGTGGTTGATAAAGTGACGCAGATAAAGTGGCAAAGATTATTGTGTGTAGTTTTGCAAAGAGGTTATTGCACACGCTACAGTGGTGTTGTACAGTCTGACAGCAGTGGGGATGAAGGCCCTTAGTCTTAGTCTTCCACTCAAAGAGCTGCTCAGCTCCTCTACAGTCCCGTGCAGTGGATCTTACAAAGATTAAAAGATACTATGAAAAGATTGAATGTATTTTTGATTAAAACATAAATAAATGAAAAAATCTCTAGTTTGTTTATGGGGAGGGTCCAGTGTGTTTCCAACAGTTGAGTGGTTAAAGCGCTGCACATGTTTTTTACTCCATCCTGCAGCGTTGCGAGTTCGAGTCCAAGCTATAATTATTTTAAATCATACTTTACAATTACTAAAGAAAATCAGACATAACTGACTGATCTTGAACCCAGCACTGTTGCTCTAAAAATGTAGAACTCTGGATTCTCAGATTTTAGTCAGCCATCTCTGTTTTAGTTCAGTTGTTGCTTGTTGTGGATTGAAATGAATTGTTCTGTCATGTCATTCATGTTGACGTGAATTTATTTGCCCATGTGGCTGCCGTTTTGTGACGAGTTAATGAGTCTGCTTTAGATTCCATTCCCCGCGGTCTCATCCGCTTTTGGCCTTGTTGTCCTCATCTTCTTCCAATCCACGTTAATTACCCCAAAATCTTTCTCTCCGCTGTCCAAGTCGCATCTGAGTCACATGTTTATTCACCAATTCTCCATCAAATCCAGCCCCTAATCACGATCAGCGCATGACTGTGGTCTGGAACGGACATCAAATAGCACTGGTCCTGGTCGAATGAGGGGGTTTCATTGAGATTATGAGAGAAAGTCAAGTCTTACGGTAAATTACGGTATGATGTGATGTAGTTATTGCTAGCATCTGTTAGGCGGTTAAAACCAAAAATGTCTGGATGGCACATGTTACTTGGAAAACCGACAGAGGCGTGATAGGAATCTGGAGCTGGAAGCTTGCAGGTCATTGGTCACGTCGCTCCCACATACAGTCTCCACTTTCTCCTCCTCTCAACACGCTGTAAAGTCTGACCTAATTGCGTAGCATGTGCTTTAGCAAAGTCACTTCACTTGGTATTTGTGGTGGGAGATGAGTGGCGGGGGAAAGTACGTACGCCCGTCGAAGGAGTCCATAATGTTATAAATCAGTGGGATGAAGTAGCTCTAGGTGAGAGTGAAGACAGACGGACACCTCGCAAACACGTCGCAGCACGATCTGGCAACACGGAGGAAATACAAACTCAAATAACTGAGATAAACTGACACATAAATTGTAAATTAAACTACTTATGCTTTTATAATGCATTAACCTCTTATACAGAAATACCTGTCTCAAAAGTAATTTACCAAATGTATATGATTGGTAAGAAACAACACAACACAAACACATCTGATCCTCTTTTTTTTCTTTTAACTTTTTTAAGGTTGAATTCAAAATTAAATAAATTACATAAGCGATCAGTGTTATTGGGTCGAATTAGTATCACCATATAAGACCCAGCGTGGGTCGGGGACGGGATAAGGTCCTGTTGTACAAATTACTTACATTAGACACAAGTAAAAACAGCACAAAAATGGATTGAGTTGGAGTTAGTTTAAATGTCTGCAGTGTCATGGTATAAAAAAAAGAACAGGGTTTCCTGTCAGGGTCTGCTTTCTTTGCAGCTCTTCAAATAACCACACCAACAAACCACATCACACCATTTTCAGGCAGCAAAACAAAAGTCTAATAAGGTAAGTCAGCAGAAATGTTCAAAGATAAAACTTTACAGTGGTCTGTCTATTAATTCATGGTTTATATAAGTACAATCTGATTAATGTGTTTTTCATGATATGATAAACTGACATGATAGACCGCCGGACAAGTTGAGTTTGAGTTGAGTTTAGTTGTAGTGTTTGCCACAAGGAAATCACACTTTGGTTAACACTTACAGTATTTCCCACACACAAGGCACATTTCGCTACTGCACACTGTTGTATAGGACTCAGTTCATGAAGCCTAACTCTACACAGAGTAAAAGTGAGCAGCAAAATACTAAACAGTGTTAAGTCCATGTGTTCTATGATAAACTGCCATGCTCTGGGTAAGTATAATACTGACATATCGACATAACAATCAGCTATTTGTAGATTGTCCAAGATTTTAGATTTAGATTAAAAAAAAATAAGTTGTGTGCCAAGGTTCCGGATGTTGAGCGTGCAGGCCTAATTTGAGACTTCAGTTTAAGAGGTTGTTTTTGGCCCATGTTAGTGCTGAAAGTTGTAAGGATTATACACTTTGATTAATTTCTGCACAGAATGAATGTATGTTTGAAATTTATAATACAACATTTTTTTAGAACTTCTTTATTATTAAATGAACATATTATTTATTGCATTTGATCCATTTCATGTTTAAGACTGAAGTTTTGAACTGGCTTCATCTCAATGTAAAATATTGTTTTTCATGTGTTAAGAGTTTTGAGATTTGTCTGTGTTAGTTTTGAGAGTTGTGTGTCCTAATTCTGCCCTGGACTCTTCATTATTTAAAACATATGTATATTACTGGTGAAAAGTGTGTTCAAAAGAGTTTTGTTAACTGTTTGCAAACCATGATTTGTGTTCAAGGTTTTGACAAATCTGCAGTCAATGGAATTTATTGTATTAATCAATTATATCAACTTATCAATTGAGAAAAACAGCAAAAATTTGTAATTCCACTGATAAAGCCATGTAACTCTGAGCAAAGGAATAATGTGACAAGAAAAGGCCGCCTATTTCCTCTTGTTGCCATCATGTTTGGGCTTCTGTACATGAGACACCATTTCCTGTACGTGCTACAGGTTTGTCTTGGCAAAACAATAATAACTCCTCTAATTACAATAGGAAGCTTTGCAGTTAAGTCAAGAAAGGATCTGTTTGCAAACTAGGGAGACAGCTTTGCAGACTAACAGTGGTCATATGATGCCCTGGAATTGCACTCCTGTGAATTTGGTTTACTAAAGTTAGACTAGTTAGATTTACTTATCAGTGAGCTTGACTTGACTTGGTTGTTCTGATGTCCCTGCACAAACAAAATCATGCTTGTGACCACGTGAACATTAACCCCCTTAAGGGTCAACACCATACATCCAGGTCAAGTGCTACCAATAAACTAGGGCTGGTACGATACCCTCTTACAATAGTAGTGTCCCGATACAGAGGGCCCGAATCGATACGTATTGTGATACATGTCTATTAAAACAAACTGCAATACTTTACCCTGAATGAATTGAATAAGAAAGCACAAGTTGCGTTTTCAAAGGTTATATTAGTCAGACATTGAGCAAAACATTTTGAAAACTGTAAATGGCAGACACATTTTTAAAGTATCCTCTTTTGTTTAAACCGCACAGCTATTAACAATATCAACTTTAAGTCAAACAAAAACGAATTGTGATATATTGCAAAACAATACTTTGTCCCAGCTCTACAATAGACTAAGTGCAGACTACATACATTACAAAAACACACACACAAAGAAAATTGGAATCACGTAAGTCATAAACTTAGGGTTACAATTCTCTCTGAGCGCAGATGAACTTAATGTTACAGTCTGTACAAACAACACAGCACAATCTTTACACGACAATGAACATAGTAAATCTAGCATTACAGTCTGGGAGCAGTGAAAAAAGAACTGCCCCTCCAGCTATTTCTAAATTTGTCTTAAAAGTCTGTGACTCCGACTCCCACACTCTTGTCTTTGGTCTATTTTTAACCTCCTGAAACTAAACATGTGTCTTTTCTTGTGTTTTGGGTCATGACCTCAAAGCGCAGCTATAGAACGATTGTCCAATAACAAGTTCCATAGAGTAGCATTTCCCACACCGAAAAACATCTGAGAGCTCTTTGAAATGTTACACAAGGGGAATTTCTCTTTGTGATCTTCTCGTTTTTAGATAACTTGGAGAGGCGACCACAGAACTGTAGTACAATGGTTATGAAATGTTTCACACCTACAGTACACCCACCTCATAAAGTTGTACCAAGTTGGTACCTACCACAGGGGTGTCAAACTCGTTTGGGTTGTGGGCCGAATTTCAGCCCCCATGGCGGGTCGCGGACCGCATATATTTTGAAGGACTGTGACTTAATAAATAACAACGGCTTACACTTATTGCGCTTTATCAGCCTGTGTCACACGTTTCTCAAAGTGCTACATAAAGTCATTACTCATTCACTCCACACTTGATACACACTTGTTACTATTGTAGGGCAGACTGACCACATGGCTATAATGTGTTGTTTATATCCTGATCTCTTATTATGTCAGTGCCCTCTAATGGATACTGGTGGAATTCTTTCCTTTTTAAAATTGAAGCTGTCCCCTAGTGGCTGGAGAGAGTCTGACTATTTCTTTAAAAAGTCATAACTCCGCATAGGAATGGGCTAGAGCAGGGGTCAACAATCTTATTTCAGCTGAGGGCTACTTTAAGAGCATTAAGTTGTTCGAGGGCTACCAGTTAAAAACAAATCCTAAAGACTTAAACGTACACTGTTCACTTATACTCATACCGAGTCACAAGAACCGAAATAACTGTAATTTTAAGAATTAGATTCAAGAAAATGAAGTGTTTTACACTTTAGAAAAAGTCCCAAGGGCTACTGGACATGCCCCAAAGGGCCCCTGGGTGCCCGCGGGCACCACGTTGGTGACCCCTGGGCTAGAGACTGCTTTTTTGACATTCTCAGAAATTCATGCTCTACAAAGGGCCACATTAAATCATCTTGTGGGCCGCATCTGGCCTTGTGTTTGACACATGTGCCCTACCACTAAAAACATCCACAATAGGTGTCCTCTTTCTATGCTTGCTGTTTTTAACTTGGTATTAGGTTTCAATGTGTTTAAATGACAGATTGCAACCCTGAGTGCAATACAAATCAATAAAATGTATCAATATGATTATACTGTACAGGATGTGGATAGGGCTTGAGCTGGTTGATATTGTCATTGTGGTTGTGGGGGATTTCCCATGTGTCTTGTTATGCATAAATGCTTAATCAAACTGTGAGAGCAGAAGCAAGCATTGCCATGTATTTTTTCTGTGGTGCTGCATGTACATTCAGTCCTCCATCACTGTTGCCTTTTGTCACAGTGGGAGACTGGGAGAATGTCGAGGAGAGGCCCTTCCTGACCGTACATGCTGATCCTTTAACAACATCAGTCGACACCACAGAGGGGGCGTGATGCTTTAATTGTCAAAGTTTGTTCACATACGGACACGTTACATCACTGAGGAACTGGCTGTGTTCCAGGACTGACTCCATAGAACACATAATTCAGTGAGGCTCATGTTTACATTGGTCCAAAGAGTGGATTTGCACGTTTAGATAAGAAAGAAAATTCAAATCCAATCCAAAGCAATGATGTGAAATGATCGCAATTGCTCCAACTGCAACACACTGCGAATTTAACTTTATTGTATCATTTGAAGCCAGTCCAAAGCCGGGATAAACTGAGAGTATAGGCCTGATTGTCCCATGAATCCACTCTCCCTTCTGTGTGATCTGGTTTACATTAGACTCCAGTGACCACACATTACGGTCATTTCCTGTAGTCTATACGGTGTAACACAGTAATTCTAGCCTCTGAACCAGACTTTTCCACTGTGTTGTGTCATGCCAGGCAACAGACAGTAATGAAGGGTTGACCACATAAAGATTCTCACTCAGCAGCAGATTGGAGAGAAGCGGTAGACTATAGAATAGGCCGCCGAACTGAAAACTGCACCAAAATAGCCTTTTCTTTTTTTTTTTTACCCAAGGCCTGTTTTTAACCTACCCCACCCATCCTGCTCTTTCCTGTACCCTTAAATGTCTGCTGTTTAGGCAAAATCAGCACTGTGCAACCTCAAACGTACGTATATCCACTGGGAGGGATCTGCCAGATGAAAGCCGTGGGGGAGAACTAAGGGAAGTGCTAATACTCCGAACAGTGCGCTTTCTCAGGAAGTTATTATTTACTTTTTTGGAATCAAGTGGGTGTCCCAAGACGGAAATGATTTCAGAGCTGATATCTCCCATGTCCTCAGTCGGAGGTGGAGTTTTGCTTGATTTGTGACTGTTATACGACAGGCCAACAACATACTGGAGGCGATATTATGATTATGTGATATAGGGCAGGGAATCTTGCATTAATACACTGGTACTAGTGCATTAATAATTATCTGAAGCCATACACAGTAACACACAAATAAAAGTCGTAAATGCTATTTCTTTGAGCAAAACCAATTGATTCTACGCCACCAGTAAAATATTTGTCCTTCCAAGTTCCACCAGGGCAAGATCAAGATCAAATCATGACGAAACCAGGTATAAAAGGGTCTAAAAGTAGTTTACTGAAAGAAAATTGAGTGTAAACCATGACTAAACCAAATAAGCGCCTTACTTAACCCCCGTCTGAACTGAACACATTTTCTCCAGTTCGGCTTTTCCCAATTCTAAAAGCTTCTCGACTGGAGAGTAACAGTGTAATGTCTCATTTGAAAGCTAAGACCGACAAAGGTGGTCAGAACTTTTTTATCATGTTGTCCCTGTGTTTTTGATTTTTGGCATGTTTTCAACTAATCTTTGTTGCTTTTTCATTGCTTGCTTTGCCGTGTTTTTGACACATTTTTCTGTCACTTTTTAGATTCATTTGAGTCATGTTTTTGTTGCTTTTTCATCGCTTTTAATTCTTCTTTTTTGTTGTTTTCTTGACTCTTTCAACATGTTTTTGTCACTTTTATGTTGCTTTGCAAGTTTTTTTTAGCGTTTTCATCCTCGTTTTTGGTGCTATTTTGATGCTTTTGTTTTTAAACCTTTTTGGAAGTATTTTCTCCCGTACCGGTCTCTTGTAGCAGCAGCACCAATCCTTCTGTGGCCCATGTTCACCGGCGTCACCGTAACAGCGCCAGCCTTACTTCCTGCATTGAACCCTCAACCTTGCAGCAGGCTCAAACATGACTCCACTAACCGCTGTGAGGTCATCTAAATAAAACCAGTGCACTGTATTTCACCAGAACTTGTCTTGGTGACGTGGGTTATTTCCTCATATGAGACTCCAGACTATTAACGTCCTGTTAATCTGACTGAAAAACCATACTGTCCTGAGTCACATATCCCCCGCGGAGTCAACGCTATTCATCACATCCCCCATTCCGTCAAACTTAAGATCCAAATCTGCTCTGTTTACCATCTGCACTGTTTGCCTTCCACCGAGAGTCCCCTGAAGATGCCTTAACAGTGCATTGTCTCTCTGGCTGATAGCGCCGCGTGCCTGGTTTGTCTAGACGCTCTGATACTGCTATCTAAATGACTTGTCCCTATATTACGTAAAGCACTGAGAGGGATTCCACGGCCTATTGTTTGGGGGGACAGAAAGAGGCCTTGATGAGGTCTTTGGAATGAGATAACATGCAGCAAGAGGATGCGTACGCGGGAAGACTCTGAGGAAACACATGTCCGCAGCCAATCACAGATGAGCGACACAGTTTCCTCTGATCGGACGGGATGTTTGGTAGGTATGGCGGAGCAGGTATGTTGCGTCCAGGGAGCGATTGAGGCATTTGAGTCGTGGAAGAGAAGAGGAAGAAGCAGCATACCACCAGGCAGAGTAAACAGTTTGTGAATCATAAGGCTGAGTTGAAACAGGAGTAGAAGAGGCCAATAAAAAACTTGTAAACAGAAAGTGCTTTTGATGGTGTCACTTGGGACGGAGAAAGCGGGAAGCGGTGTGACGCAGACGGACTGTGACGAATAACTTGTAAGACAATGGTGTCAGCACGGCGTCAACAGTGGAATCTTTTGTGGCTTTCTAACTTTCTTTATGCATATAGCAATAATGGCTTACACTTCTATTGTGCTTTACGAGCTTTAAATCAGTAAACTGTGTAGAAATCAAACGAACAGGGAGTGTTCTGGCATATAAAAGTCTATAGGTCAAATTAATGTGACCATTTCACTGCAAAACAGAAATACCCCGCACTATCAAAAACAACAAAACTGCACTGCACTGCTTCCAGATACAGTATGTCACCTCCTGAAAGTGAGGTAGATTAAAGCGTCAAGTTGGCTCTTGTTATTAGTTTATCATGTTTTATCTAATCTTTACCCCCAAAATAACCTGGCGGGAAGCATTTAGCCTTTGAACTGACTCTGTATTGGCTGTGATGGTTTTTGTTGTTTCTGGCATGAGGGAGAAATGTCATTTGTACAATGTCCCTGTTTGAGATTTATCGAAAATTAATCCAGTCCTTTATCAAGAAGTCATGAAAATTCCTCGAGTCAGTCGAATGAATAATGAAAACTCATACCAAAAGCAAGTGACAAAAAATAAATGGTGTGGATCACAAGTGTTGGAAATTGCTACCACATTTACCAAGTGATTTTATGCCATAGGTAAAAGCTGTATTAGTACGTAGGATGAATGACTTAGATTGACAACCACAATCCTTTATAGATACTCACTTTCAATGCATGTATCTTGCTAGAAACTAGTCAAAGTGTAAGAAACCAATCATAGTACTACAAGTCTTTCAGTGTATTGATGCGTTCCTGTCCCACTCTGAGCTACACCAGCCGTGCTTCTGGCTGTTGTTGAGTGATTAGATAATGCTTAACATGACCACAACACTGTTAATCTAAAATCTGTCTTCAAAAACCTAAAAAGCATGGTCACATTAATCACTTGGTTGTTGTTGTTTTTTTTTTAAAGTCCATTTTTTTCGGGATAGCCAAATGCTTAGAATGCCACTAAAAGTGACTACAACTGTAGCGTGTCCTCGTCCACACTGCCCCTCATTCACACAGACTTATCGCTGCTGCCATCACACACTCATATCCTCGCATTGTCCCAGAGGAAAGGCCGACCTCCAGCTGCTGATATAAACTCCATACAACCCTCTCCTTCACCTCCCTCAGAGAATAAAGCGCCCCCGGGGTGACGGACCGGGACCCTGCAAGAACCACCATCCACTTGTTTATGATCCCCACACTGCAAGACCAATGGGAATCAGAGCATATTCGGGCCACATCGAGCCTCAGATATGGGATGCAGCTGTGGGCTGTGATGAGCGGAGGTCAGGGAAAGATCAGACTGGACGGTTTGGATAGGCCCAGAGCCAGGACCAAGTGCCCTTATGCAAATCTATCATCACGGCTCACTGGAACTTTACTGGAACTTATTGTACAGCAATAATAGCAGCACGGCTTTCTTCATGAGCTCATTGTCAGTTACATAAAAGAAACAAAAGCACTTACAATCACTACTACCTACATCCGGCCTGAAAGTAGCTTGTAGGGTGTGGTATTATTTATGTGCTTGTAAAGTCTGGGCCCACCGTTGGACGTCTCACATATTTTACTAATACTTTATTTCTCATTACACAAAACACCTCTCAGGATTAACAACAGAAGCAGCACTAGCTTTACATGCCCCTCTGAAGCTGCTTCCTGTGAACCTTCTAAGAATACTGAGAAGAAAATGTATGAGATAAGAAGCCAAGCATCGCAGTCGTGAGTCTCCTCATCCATCGCGCTATCACTTGTATCAGACACAAGGCGAATAACACAGCAGGGAAAGTGCTGTTTGGTAAATTATAGGATTACACTTTACAGTAAACAAAGCCGTGGATTATGCAAAGCAGCTCGGAGAAGTAACCAGCGGCAGTAGGCCAATTTAGGAGCTGGGTAATGAGAGTTGGAGTGCTATGTAAATGTGGTAAGGTCTTAAGACAATTGTCTGGTGGGTATGATAAACAACACGCAATGTAGATGTAACCCCCAGAGGAGACTTTATGTTTCAGTCCACTAAATGAATTGGCCCATACTTTTGGAAGAACAGTATAAATGAAAAGTTAAAAGTTGTTTTGCATCAGTAATTGCAAATATGGGCCGGGACTTTTTTCACAAATGCTTGTGAAAGGTTTTGATTTCCTCTGAATCTGGGTGAGGGCCTTTTCTCTCTACTGGTTGGTTGTGATTGTCAGGACGTGTGAGGAAAAGGCTGAGGTTTGACCCAGATGACTGTTTCCACACCACGCGGCGTGGTGGCAGGCGGCAGGCAGCAGGCTGCAGACAGCGTGCCATCTCAGTCTGTGGTTTGGTGACAGCACTTGTTTTTTTCCCATGGTCTGTATAGGTTCTAAGCACCTGCTAAACATGGGCCTTTTGACTGAACGCATCCGAAATACAAGTCACGACTAAAACACATTTTTTTCTGATTTAAATACAGCTGTACATCTAGTGGGAGTAGCAGAGTAGGCAACAAAAATATTTAAAAATAATAAATGACGTCAGGATTATAAACAATACAGTATACCACAGTATTTTCTCTATATAGCTTCCTAACACTATTGATGTTGAACTTCAAATCTATGATGATGACGTAATGATGCGCAAATTCAACCTGGAAGATATACCAGCTGCATTCATTCATCGCCTCATCACCAATCATCCAATCACGGACCACGCTTAAGCCACACCTTCACATCGCAGCTGCTCATCCCCTCACCGCTCAGGATCCCCTTTTTAAGCTCCCTGGTCAATCACTCAGCCGTCTGCCAGCCGTGCTACGACCCTCCTCCACCCCTTTCTCCGCCTGGCTCCTCCTCGGCTCCGCTCATCCCAGGTCTCTCCCACCACCACCAGGGTCCAGGCTCCGGGGAAGATCATGGCTATCATTCGTCAAAGCCATGCATTCCATATCGTTCGTTCAGTCATCCGCCGGGGTCTGAGCCCCAATAATGATTCATGTTCGTTAATAAAACACTCATACCGTCATTCCATTTCTGTGAGTCTTTTCAGGTTGAAATGACACATCTACATAAGTGCAAAAATTATTCAAAAGGCTTCTGCCATCCTGACCTCCGCTCTGGTCCCCATAAATAAATGGCTTTTTAAATCCTGTCTGCTACTCAATGCTAAAAAAACCCTGTTTGGTTGATGTTTACTAAACAATCTCACGACATAAAACAATCTGGTGTGAGAAGAATGTACCTTGGTGTGACTCCACATTAAGTTTTAAAAAACATGTAAAAAGAATATTGAATACAGTAAAATTAAATCTATGAAATTTTAAACACATTTGTCAATTCATACCATTTGGGGCGAAAGTGTTTTTACATTCTATGATTTAATCACATATTGAATATTGTTTTACAAGTTGGACATTAACTGGTGTGAACACACTTAAATAAATAGAATTGCTCTATGAAAATGCCTTAAAAGTCTTTGATAAAAAGCCAATGTCCTAGGTCAGTGTACTTTTGGGTATTTGGATTTTCTTTATTGGAATGAAAATATAAAATGGAAAAACAAGTTGTTTTTCAATTTTGGTTTGCATATCAAAAAACAAAACAGCCATTTAAGTGAATGAAACGCTGTTTTTAAAAAATGAAGCTGATTTTCATGTTTTCACTGTATATTTAATAAACAAAAAACAAATTAAGACGAAAACGAAAAACAACAAAAAAATAAACATTTTCGTTTATGTAATCGGAAATTGTCATATTTGTGCTCCAAGAGAGCTGAATATAAATGCCTCTTATATGAAGGTGCTGTTTGTGCAAAAACATCCGCCTTGTGATTGGCAGCCTGCGGCTCGAAGTGTGCCGCTGTATCGGCACATCTAGGCCATTCCTTTGGTTAGTGGCCAGCAGACACTATAGATACTAAAGTGCTGGAGAGACACGAAAAAATATGTTTGATCTAATCAGTTTTACGCACGATTACTGTCTCTCTATGATAATGTCCTTCAGTAGATCAGGCTCTTGACTAACCGTCAATGATCTAAACCAGTGTGGTCAACATCTCGCTTTAACTCAGGCCCCAATCAAAACTGCCCTTTGACTCGGGGCTCCGTGCGCTCTGCAAGAAAGAACTCCAAATCACCAAATCTTTCTCTCTTTAATTAAACAGATGCACTGCCGTATTTGAGACTCGCGCCAACAACGCGTGTGCACGCCTGCCAGTCTGCTGAGTGCACATCTGGGCTGTGCGTAAAAGTTACCAAGTGCACCACAGAGCGCACGGAGCCCCAAGTCAAAGGGCGGTTTTGATTGGGCGCCGAGTTAAAGCGAGACGTTGACCACACTGGTTTAGATCAAGAGCCTGATCTACTGAAGGACACTACTAGAGAGACAGTTGTGCGTAAAACTGACTAGATCAATCCTATAGCTATCTAAAACATATTTTTCGTGTCTCTCCAGCACTTTTCATTAGACCTTTGCTAACTTGAGATGAAAGTGAATGTGTTCCTCCCCTTGATTTGCTAGGCTATTGATGACAGAGAAAATCCAGCGCTTTACGGTTCACACCAGTGCCCCACTGTGCACAAAGGAGACCCCAGACTCCGGCCTCATATAAAGATTTTTTTTTATTGCCATCATTCCTGTTATAGTATCTATAGTGTCTGCTGGCCACTGACCAAAGGAATGGCCTAAATGTGCCAATTCGAGCACACTTCGAGCCGCAGGCTGCCAATCACAAGGCGGATGTTTTTGCACAAACAGCACCTTCATATAAGAGGCGTTCATATTCAGCGCTCTTGGAGCACAAATATGACAACTTCCGATTACATAGACGAAAATTGGGTTGTTTTTCGTTTTCGTTTTAATTTGTTGTTTGTTTATTAGATATACAGTGAAAACATGAAAATCAGCTTAATTTTTTAAAAACAGCGTTTCATTCACTTGAAAAATTGCTGTTTTTTTCATGTTTCGTTTTTTGATTTGCAAACCAAAATTGAAAAACAACTTGTTTTTCCATTTTTTATTTTCATTCCAATAAAGAAAATCCAAATACCCAAAAGTACACTGACCGTCCTACCACATTTGTAAGATTTTACAAAACATATTCTATATTCTATTTTAAGCATTTTAAATATGCCTGTTTTGTTTACCAAGTGTTAAATGGATTAGCCCCACCTCCCCTGTCAGACTTCTTTAAACCAAAGACTCACAGCGGTGCGAGGACACGGGCCTCCTCCAGAGGTGACTGTGAGGTGCCTTTCAGAAAAAAAGCTTTTGGACAAAGTGCTCTGTCTGTGAAGGCCTGTAAGTTATGGAACAGTCTCCCCCTCACTGTCAGGGAATGTCCCACATTTCCTATATTTAAAACCAAACTCAAAGTGTGGCTTAAATAAAACCAGTCTTGTGACCATTAAGTGACTCTTTAACTTTTATCGTACCTATTCATTTCTTTTACATTGTTGTATTTTCTGTATTTCTGTCATCTGCCTAGGGACTAGGGATATAAATTAGCCCTATGGCTATAATCCGGCATGTTTATGTCTGTTTTTGTTGTTTCAAAGCAGATGCTCATTAATGTGCATTGTCCCTATCAAATAAATAAATAAAAATAAACAATGTTATTCAGATTTAGGGCATCATTGGTATAGAAATGGATGACACTGAACTAAATCATATGGCCAAACCATGTCGAAGCAACACCAGGTTTACATATCAGGCAATTCTTGTACAGACAATGGTCCAATTAAAGGCAATCATTGTGGTGGGTGTGGACTTAAAGCAGTGTATGAAAAACATGGCCTTTAGAAGAACAACGGCTTCTTGAGAATGAGGTGGATTCATTTTGACATGAAGTGTAGCAAGTAAATGCCTCACCAAACCAAATCAGAGCAGGATCTAATAGTCCACAGAATGTTAAATATTCTTCAAATATTGTTGCTTCTGTCACGCAAAATACCATAACAGAAGCAATGGTGTCTAACCCCACTATTTAGCAAATAAGCTGTGGCTGTAGGGGGTAAATCTAGATGCTTTCAGCAAAACAGCCTCCAACCTCAAGCCAATCTGGCACCAGACCGAGTTCTGACTGCAGAAGAAAGGACCATTTTAAAGAGGGTCTTTAATTTTCATGAAACGGCCCTTTCTGAGTGTTTGGAGATGTAAATAGCTAGCAGATCTCAAAAAGCCAGTTTTGCTTTTTTGCTTGACCACATTTAAGCTTTGTTGTCACTATGGCATGTTTTCTGTAGCTCCTTCCCCCTTAAAACCCCTCAACTTAAATACTCTTAACATTTTTGTTGGCCGACACGCAAACAGCAGGACCATAGAGTTGTTTGCTGTGGCCGTTAAGCACTGTCCTCTCAGTGCCGCTGTATGGCCTCTCTTTAAAGTTAAATGGACAACAAACTCCGCGTCCATTTTGAGCGCCTTAGTAGTGACATTTATTGTTTTTCCAGTGTTTTTCTTCACAGGACCCCTTGGCTAAATAGGGCACAGCTTTGTTAGTTCTGTGAGTTCCTTTCTGTGGCTGGGAAGCAGGGAGGCACTGAAATGCAAGAAAGTCCCGAAATTGCTGAAAACAAATTGTCCGTATCGCCTTAAAAATGTAGAATGGTGAGAAAACTATCGTGCCACCGTTGTGTTTGATAATGGTGAGTCACGGACACATTAGCACAATGCAACAGTGGAAAACAGTGATGGGACCAACAATCTTTGGGTTGGTTGTCAGATGTTTCTATCAAATGAGTGCTGCCACAAAACTGTCAACAGAGTGCACATGTAGAAGAAGAAGATCTTTATTTATATAGTGCCTTTCACAGACATGGTCACAAAGCGCAGCGACTGCACGAATGGTCCCTCTGACCACCACCACGCATTCACTCACACACATCATTCATCCTCACCTATTGTACTTGTTTTTAGTGGAAACCGGAGTACCTGGAGGAAACCTACGCAGACACAGGGAGAACAGGCAAACTCCATACAGAAAGGCCCAGTCCAGGTGGGAATTGAACCCGGGACCTTCTTGCTGTGAAGCGAGAGCACTAACCGCTCCGCTACCGTGTGATGCTTGCATTTCTCCCATACAACAAATGACATTTAATTTCCGACTTATAATATTTTGCAAAGGGAATTGTATATGAAAAATATAATGAAATATAGAAATCCAGAATTTTCTGAGTTTAAATTTTTTGTGACCTATCGCTATTCATGTGTGATGTTCATTTTAAGACATACTGCAGTGCATTGCAGGTTACAGTATGTACGGCTTCTTCTCGACATTAGCGCTGCTGTTGCTGAAGGCTATCTTTTCAATCAGTGATTATAAAGTATTTGATGGAGAACCAAATGTATTTACAAGTTATGTTTGGCTTCCTGTGCACAAATGATGTCCTGCTCCCAGCACAGTAACGAGTCTGGTCTGACAAGAGGTGAGTCCACTCTCAGTATTTTTATAGGTAATTTTGACAAAGTAAAACACCTATCGCTGGGTTGCAGGTTCTAGAATATGATGATGTCACCGGACCCAGCGGGGGGCAGGAGCCAGTTTTTCCTATTAACAGCATTGCACTTTCACAAGTCGTAGCCAAAAAGAAAATGTATGGATTAGAAAAATGATCATTCATATCAGTCACTGGGTTCATGATCTCTTTGTACAAGACCAAAAATTTCCTCAAAGACAAAATATTTGATCCTCTATATAATAGTATAGGCCTTTAGAATGCTGTGATGTCACCTGCAAAAGTAAAATAAATGCTTGTATTTGATTCTATTCATTTAGTGAAATGTTAAGTGTGGCTTAAGTCCATCACCATGCCACCACAATGCTCTACAAGTCCCAGTATTACAACGTTTAGAGGCGGTCACCCTGCTTCATTAGTGGGAGAAGGCCACATAATAAAACCGCTCCAACAAAAATAAATGTCTATTATAGTTTTGACTGTGTGTTGGCATTGATTCTGGAAAAGCTATCACTGTCTCTTATCTGAGTAAATATCTGGACCTAATTTTGCTAAATAGCAACAAAATATCCAGGAAACAAAGTCAGGAAAGTCCCTGAAATGACAAATTATGTGGGTCCTCATTCCTTATCTGTTTCATTTATCCCGTGGAAGGTTAAGGGGAAATGGAGCGCTGAAGAAGTTGCCTCGACCCTGCGAACCCTCCAGTTTGAGGACTTCCATGCGGACCGCCGAGAGCCTGTTATGGATCTGGCTGACACTGAGGAGGTGAGGGGAGTACGTGGTGAATATGCTGAGTTGTTCTGGGAGGCTGCGGTCAGCGCCTGAGGGGTGAGCTCACAGTGACCCCCCCCCCCAATGATCGCTCACTAAAGAGGGGCTGGTGTGTGTGTGTACGAGTGCCTCCCACTCTCGTGGTGGTGCGTAGGAGGGAGGTAACACACCCACCCTCCCATTGAGAGCACGGGCGGACCGGGGAAAATAACAGGGTGCACTGGCCTGAGGGGAACAATGTCACTCTTTAATCACGGCACCCTCATTCCGTATGGACGAAGTGTGTACTGCACATGCCTGTACAGTGACATAGGCTTTAGTGTGTGTGTGTGTATGCGTGTGTGTGTGTGTGTGTGTGCGCGCAAACCTAGAAGCTATATGGTTAAACGATATTTGCTTTACTCTTATTAGTTAACTGGCAAGTCTTGTTTTCTTGCTACTTTGTAGTTATTTTGTTGGCATACTTCTTGACGTTTGTATAATTCCCCTCTTGGCTTTATTCTTGCTATATTACGCAACTTTACAAACTTTTGCAGCACATGCAGGATGCTTTATTCACACTATTTAACCTCTTAACCCTCACTTAAACGAAGCGCATTTTCTCCAGTTCAGTTTTACCCAAAT
Source organism: Gobius niger (assembly GCF_951799975.1). NCBI lineage: Eukaryota > Metazoa > Chordata > Actinopteri > Gobiiformes > Gobiidae > Gobius > Gobius niger. The sequence goes on along the minus strand of NC_136861.1, from coordinate 24,557,501 downwards.
CTAGTGCAACACCTTATATGAAAGCTAAGACCTACAAAACTGATGTAAGGTCATTGTGTTTCTATGTGTCATAGTTACTTTTTTTATGCCCCCTTGTCACATTTTAGCTACTTTAAAAAAAAATAAAAAAAAGTGGTATTTTTTTGTACCTTTTGGTAACTTTGTTGTTGCTTTTATGTCACGTTTTGGTCATGTTTTTGTTGTGTTTTTTGTTACATTTTCATTTGCATCTGGTATTTGATGCTCTTTTGAAGAAGCTTTTAGATTTGAGCAATGCCTGGATACCTGGATAAAAACTGGAGAAAATGTGCTTGGTGAAGGTGGGGGTTAAGAGGTTGACTACCACCAGTTTCATGCACAATTAAAGCTGCAGTATCTCAGTTGGTAGAGTATTTTCTCACTAATTCAAAACTCATCTGTGCACTGTTGTGTCCTTGGGCAAGACACTTCACCCCCAGCTTGTTACCAGTGTAGTGTAAACACGATTATGATAGAACATAGAGAAACACTTTATATGTGACCATCTTAGCAAAGTGCTTCAGATTTATTTGTACACTTACATTTTTAAAGTGTTCTAATCCCGCAAAATAAAAAAGTGCTGTTTTCATCCTGTGGCCTAAGTGGAGCGTGAATGTGAAATGCATTTAAGAAGAAACACATGCTAAAACATTCTGCAATCTTGGCTTGGGTCACTCTTTTCCACAATAAACCACTACACAGAAGCAGGAGCCCCACTACTAATCATCTTACAAACAAATGAGAGACACTGCTCACTTTCATCCGACCGGCACGCTGCTAAAACGCTCACAATTCCACAAACCTCACTGCCTACATTTGTTCTATTTTCACAACACATCCTACAACAGAAGGGAGAGGAAACAGAAGAGGGACCCCCTAAATAGACCACTGGGACGAAAACCATCATTTAGACCTCACCAAACTGTGGGGAAAACATTCTGCATTGGCACACAGCAGTGAGTGATTTATAAGCACCGAGACTTCAAACATGTTGGTGTATTTGAACTTATGGCCTGGTTTACTTCCCCTTTCACATGACTCCGCTCACACTGGCTCCAGTTAAACACATAAAGGATTGAGTGGATTAGAGTTAAAGAAATTGCACAAAAGAATGAATTCTATTGTGGATTTCTTACCATGTGGTGTGGCGTGCGCGGGGTTTGAGCGTTGTGTGATGGAGCATTGCTGCCAAGTGGAAGCAGCAGGACGTATGTGAAGCAAAGGAACACTCAGAAGAGAAAGCCCATTTTGATTGCTTCTTGTGTAAATATTTCAAATCGTTCATTTAAAAAGGAGGTCTTACACCAAAATGTTTGTGATTGGTTATGGTGATTAATGATTTTTATTTTTATTTTTTTTCAGAAAATGGACCGCATATGGACATTTGGGCCATTTCAGCCGGAGGTCTAAAGATACTCACTACTGGATAGGTGTGTTAAATTAAAGCAGTACTAAGTAACTTGTTTACCTTAATAAATCCTTTTCGTAGTCCCTCTGGGGGTGAGAGAAGTGTTAACAGATGACTGGGGGGTCTTTCATCTCCCCCTGTGTCTCTGGCCAGAAAACCATAATTGCAAGTCTCCTGCCTCCGTGTCGGAGGCCCCAATACACAATAATGGAAGAAGAAGAAGCTAACAGGCTAACGGGCAAAGCTAACTGTGGCTAGCGCCACTTAAACAGTATTTACAGCCAAGTTTGAGTGTCAGCGTAGTTTTTACTCTCACAGACAATTAATGAGTAAAAAAACGCAACATGCTACAACACCTGCAGTGGCGCTTATGGCCTCTAGAGGCATGAGTTACTTAGTACTGCTTTAACGTCATAACTTGACAGATTAACACATACAAAAGGGAGTAATGTGTCTTTCGCTATTCTATTCTATTTACTGAGGCACTGCCGCTTATGCTTTTGCACAATTTCCTTACACACAGAATAGAACCTATTGCTTATCTTATGTTACTGAGGACACTCATAGACAGAATGTATTATCCAGACCCTAACCTTGAACCCTAGACCCCTAACCCTAATCCTAACCCTAATCTAAACCCAATTCTATCCCTAACCCTAAAACCACATCTTGACCCTCAAAAAGTCCTTCAAATAAGAAAAAAAGCGAGGACCACCCAAAATGTCCTCACTCTGTTGGTTAAAAACTGGTCATCACAATGTCATAATTACAAGAACACACACACACACAGACACGCACACACAAATGCTTATACACAAGCTACTTTTCTTGAGACATAACACGATCGCAGTTCCAGTGCGGGTGCATCTGTGCAGCGTGACAGAATAGGATCAGACCGTGGACTATCTGCTATTCTCAATTCTGGAGGAAGGAGAGAGTTATAGGTACCAGGGGTGCAACGGGATGATCGCTCTCAATGTCTTCATTGTGCGGAAAACACGGGCTGCTGCCGTCATTTTCGAAGGGATTAAAAGGGCAAAGAGGCATGAGGATATGAGAGGTCGTGAAGTAGGCCAAAAACATTACTTACTCTGACCATTAATAGCAAAGCCTGTGTTAAAGGTAGTCTTGACGTTTAAAAGTTAGTAAATGCTTATACAAAGGTTTAACATAGCAGCCTTGTTATCTCAATATAGCAATAATGAACAAAGTACACAGAGCATTTTCAAAACCCTTGAGGGCACAAGAGCTTTATATCCTAATAAATGGCTGTAAATAAAAAGCATCTTATCTTAACAATCAAGCAATGATAGACTGATACGTGTACACAGTAGCTTGAACTTCGCAATAAAGTTATCTGAGTGGCAGGTTTATTGAAGAAGCAAATAGGGAATTGAACAGTGCAAGTTTTAGATGATCAACACATTGTCAATTGGTCAATTATAAACTATAATGTCATTTATTCTGACTACTACTTCTGTACTGGTATCCCTTATCTAGCCCAACGGTGTTTTTTGTGGAAGTTTAAAATATCAGAAAACATTAGCAATTGTACAAAGAGTTAGTCTCTTCCCGCAAAAGCCCATACTTCCTCATGCCATGTCACATTTATGAGGTTTGGGTAATGGTTCCTTGTCTGGGAGCTATAGTGTTGTGTCTATACCATATGTTTATGAATACTGGACAGATGTCATGTGTTTGTCATGACCTCTAACTTTACACCTCACAGTTTTGAGAGCTAATGCTAAGCTGAAGGCAAAAACTGAAACTTTTTTCCTCTATCGCTCAAATACTCAAAAATTCAACCACAGGAGAGTTAGGGCTATCTTTGGATACGGTTTTTAAACAAAGCCAGCTAAATTAAGCTGCTTATTTGTTTATTTTAGATGAAATCACCATTATATATATAACCAGTTGTAACTTTATCAATAGTGACAATAAAAGAAAATATTGTCACTGTTAATTGGGAGTTTGACATTCGGACCAGAGTGCTCTTTTTATGCCAAAGAAAATAAAGTTTAATATATTAATAACATTGCATTATGTTATCTTGCATCACTGCACTAAAACAATAATAACTCATCGTCCATTCAGGCTTTGATTTGATTGTTAGTGTAGTATTCTCATTACAGCCAAAGCTAACAATGTTGTGCTCGGGAAAACCGCAAATTGGATTGAGATATTATGACAAAAAGAAAAAACAAGCGATAAGACTGACTCCATTTCCCCCGGTGTTTCTTTTGGAATGGGCCAAAAGACAGCAGGCGGTTCGTATTGACATTCCTCGGTTCAGATTCTATGTTGATTTTTGTCCCACATACACAAGTCTCTGCAAGGCTTACACACACACCCGCAATCCTCATAAATTGCAGATAATCATAAATCCACTCTATTGAGACTATTACAATGCTGCCGATGACGAAGTATGCCGTTAACATTGCTGGGTCATCATTACAACCAGCCTCCGGGGCAAGCCGAGGCCTGTTCCCTCTCTGATACTGTTATTACAGTGACACCGTGAGAACGGCGGGTGTGCACAGGCCGATTGCTTCAGGGTAAAATGAAGGTGCTAAGTGATGTAAGGACTTATGGTAAGTTTTATTTGAAATATGGAAACATATATTAGGGCAACAAATTACATTCTTTATGACAGGGATCTGCAATCTTCAATCAATCAATCAATCAATCAATGGTTTTGTGTATATTTGTGTCCACTTGTTGACATCCAAGAGGATCAAGCATTTTGGGATGGGGTGGGTAGCGTGGGGTTAATTTTATTGCAATTTTTTTGTTGTTCCCATGTGAGAAACCTCGTTTTAAAGGGGTTGTACAAATTTGAGTTCCCTTGCAGTATTGTATGTTCAAAGACATTTGTATAATAAAAAGAGACTGCAGTATGGCTCTTGCAATGTATTATAAATTCTCCTAGTGGAGGCTCATATTGCAGATTACTAGCTGAAAGCTGTGAAACATGCTCATAAACTCATTCTCATGAAAAATTGGGAATGTGTGCGGAAAATTCAGAATAGGTTTGAACAACACCTAAGAATTAACAAGGTGAATTTTTTTTTAACATAAGGTTGTGACAGAATGGTAAACCGAGGGGTTTAGAATCATTTGCTTTATTTTTACTGGCAGTATTTGCTTACACTTTAATGAATTTAATCTCAGTCAGTCAGTGTAGTACTGCAACTCACTGCTGCCAGAGTGACTGAAACATTTTTGATTGCGCTTTCTCGTTCGAATGTAATACTAAGTCGTTCGAACGTATGGTATGTTAAACTCGAGTCTGTCACCAACTCGCTATTAGCCTGCAAAAAAGAGCCACGTTTTCTCTCTAGCAACACGGGCATAAAAGCCTCTGAAGTGCCGTGATGTAACGCGCCGCGCTCCTGTGTGTGTTGAAATCCCACATGGATCCCACGCGTCAGATGATGTGCCGCGATGCGCTGCGCTCTGGTGTGCGTTGGGCTTTGGGCAAAACAACATTGACTACATGTTACAACGACTTTGGCAATACGTACAAACGACTTGGTATTACGTTCAAAAGAAAGCGCGGTCAAAAATGTAACAGTCACACAGGCAGCAGCGAGTGGCCGTAGTTTCGGGCATTGGTCTGAGAAACGTTGAAAACACCCAGCCTTACTCTAATTACGTACAGTCCTTTAAGATGATTTAATGCTGTTGTATAAAAAGCAACAGTTACGGTAAATGACACAAGGAAGTGCCCTCGGCTCACCTTGGTCTACTGTTTCTCACGGGTATAGGGCGATCTGTGCTGTCGGCTGTGGTGGCCCAATGAATGTCAGATTGCTTCTGTTATATTCAGCTGTGACCTGCACTTCCCATCATAAGACACAGGATGGAGGCGAGGTTCGGGTCACTCACCATGTGCATGGCGCCCACAGCCCACGGTTGACATTGTGACCCAGAGAGGCACAAGTCACAAGTGCACAAGTGCCATTTGCTGGCACGGCTGTGGATGCAAAAATAGTACTGGGGTAAACATGCCGTTAAGGGAAGTTTTACACTTTCCTGCCAAGTGTACTGTAGGTTCATATTGTGTAATATGTGACAATAGAAGAGGTGAGACTTGATATACAGCCTATACAACTTTGACTTTCAACTGTAGCGCAGGCCTAGAGTTAAAGTCAATTGTGCCTTGAAATGCTTTTAAATATTTTCAATATATTCTGGGTGATAATGCCAGTGCCGTTTCTGGGTCATTCTCCATCTTTATCATGACATAAATCCATACTCCAATCCTCCATGCGGTTACAGTACTATTACCAGTCATGATTTTTACTATGCAAACCAAACAACAACTCCTCACTGAACTTGGTAAATGACGGGTGCAAATAAATCACTTAAAGTTGTTTTTGTCCATCAAGTTCCAACTGAAGCTCACTCCTACTTAAGTTAAGTGAGAACCATTTCACAACATTTAGATTTTTATATTCAAAGCTGCAAAATCATGTTGCACAATCCCACAGTATCTCAGCTGTCATTACGTATTCTCCACTCAGATGCAAACATCCACAACTCTACTGACTATGGTTATAAAAGCTTTTGTCTCCTCCATTTGGAAGTCACCGCCGGTTCATTTCAGCCCAGGAATCCTCAAGATATATTCTAATACTCCCCTATAGCATTTCTGCCATCACATCCCGGTGTGCATGAGTTACAGCCTGTGGCCCATGTAATGTATGCACCTCCTGCACACGAGCATAACCTGACGTTGACACGAATCTACTGCAGAAAGACTGACGTGACCTGCCTCTGGGCTCAGCCTCTGGCATCTCCAGAGAAAATAGTTATATTCCAACCAAAATACACGCTCGAGACATTAAACCAGTCGAGCAGCTTGAGGAACATAACCGTTTCCCCTGCACTTTTATAACTGAGGTTGGAGGTTCATTCTACATGCATAAGCAGCATTCTGTCATGACTTGAGTTTTCATGTGAACCGTGTCGATAAAGGCTATTATAATTATTCAAATATCAGCTTGGGGCGTGCGTGTCACATTTGTTTACGTAGATTCTTGCTTTAACCTTGGCCCATTTCTCTTGTTCAAGCTTGCAGAAATATGACAATTTTGTGAGTCACATTAAGTTGTATCCAAATCTCAATAATGGAATGTAAAACAGGGACCAAAGCAAAACAGCCGGCTATGGCAATATATGTAAGAGTTGCTGCTTCTTTAATACCCAAACATGCTTTTATTTTCATGAGTGGCATATATGACGAGGTACTTTTTACTGTATGCAAACATCTACGGGCTACAAAGGAATTGTGTCTGTTATGTTAACCTCTTCAAACACTGCACGGCCCACAGAGTTTTGGACAGAGCAAACTCCCTTCGAGAGAGAAAGAGAGAGAGAGAGGCGCACTGTGGGACTGTCTCCTCCGGGTGGGAAACGTGGGGGGCTCGTGCACTCACCTGAGTCGCCTGCAGACCGTCTGTATGAACATGTTTGCAAAAGACTTCCACCAGCAGAGGTTATAAAATGTAGTTACAAAATGCCAGCAGAGGGTGCTGAGCATGCTCCTACTGCTGAAAGTAACATATAAAAACCATCAAACATGCAAAACCGAGCTAGGAAGAGTTTGGCTACGGATGACAAAAGGTTTGATGGAGTGTCAGGACATCAAAACTCGGTATGTACGAGTGTTGACTGGTGTTTTGAGTGCGCAAGAGGGAGGTGGAGTGACTGAAACCCTGTATTGATTACATAAAATGCCACTTGTTTTTGATGAGGCGGATAAAACATTATGCCATGGTTAAAAGCTCAAAAGTCGATTGAACATGATAACAATGTTGCATAATAGTTAGTAAGTGACTGCTCATACTTGAATGGTTCATTAAATTCACATGTATAATTCCCCTGTACCTGTTTAACTGTGTGGTGACAGTGGGCCTCTCGCGGTGGAACTTATGAAGGATGAAAGGCCCTCCCAGGTGCACAGCAGTTCAGAGCCGGAGCAGGAATGTCTCTGTCAGCGCTGCACTTGTCCCCTCTGACCACTGCAGGAATGTGTGCACATCACAGCTGGACATGTCAGGACCGGGCGTCCTGCTGCTGGGACAAACAGGGAGAAAGTTACGAGGGCAGGAGAGAAAGTGCTTCCAGCTTTTATAATTGTTCGATGATATGATAAATATGCTTAAAAAAGCTTTAGCAAGCAGAATAAAAAACACAGTCAACAATATGTGCACTGGCTGATTATGATAAGACTGAAGTTGTACAGCTGTGGCATTGTCTCTCTGTTATTCTGACACACATTTCAAGCCAAAATCCAAAAATACTGAAGAAAAGAAGAGGATAGATTCCGTGAACATTGCTATAACAATGGCAACAGTGACACAGTAGCTTACGCATTCACCCACTAATGATACAGTTAGCGGTTTGAACTTTTCTCATCCACATGATCCACAAACCCAGACACTGAATGCAGCAGCAGGGAGAGCATTCAGTGTCATTTTTGTTTACTGCTATGGTTTAACTGACATAGCGACACGTATGCTACTACTACTATTACTTGTATTGAAAACTGAAATAACTTTGTCCAATACATTCCTACATGGGTCTCTAATCCATTCTATAATACCACAAAGAGTGCGCAAACAAAGGTATTTCCCACCAAAAAAAGTAAGTTTGTTCATTAAACCTGCTTCTAAACGCATGCCTGTCTGGATACCTCCCAGCTGAGGACAGAACAGACAAGTTCACATGTTTGCAAGACTCCCATGGCCTCAATGCAGCACCTCTCGCTCTAAATGCACTCCAGGGGTTACGACCCGCAGTCTGCCGAGGGGGCCAGTTGCTACTTTACCCACGAGAGGTCGAAGGTTAAAGCATGTGCCCGACACTTGCTTCACATGTCAGCAAATTATTCACTGCAGCTCCTTTTATGCTGCGGCAAATGTCCACAGTGTAACGTTATCTGGGCTTCACAACGTGTGGACATGAGAAATCTCCGAGTATGTGCGAGGTATGTCACTTTTACTTCTGTAGCAGCTGTTTGGAAAGCTTGTCCCAGAGATTCCAAACTGCAATAAAAATGTCCTGTGTCTACATGTGCTCACCCGCCAAAACATTTTAAATCACTATTTCCAACATGGACATTTCATGACACCAGCTCTCCTGCAACACCTTTATTGGCAGAAGTCTGTTGATCCCGGTGTATCAAAAACATCTCGTCTTTGTACTGTAGCCTAAACAAACAGCTACATACCAGAGGTTTTCCAGTGAAAAGCAAACATGTTGGAGAGGAGCCGGTTGAGTCAGAGGAGGCAGTTGGCAAGAAGATATACACGGTAGCTGGATTGGAGTGATGAAGCGTTTAGTGGTTACAACAGCAAAAATGACAATCAAGTGCGGCACGAACATACACAATACGATACAACAACAAGCAGAGATGTTTGCTGGTTAAGTTAAAATGAAGGTACATGTCTTGACAAATTCACCTTTATCTTTATGACACTAATCTACTGAGACACAAATTAGGAGATCAATGAGTCTAACACCAAACTGAAAAGATCAACACATGCATGAATCCATGTCACACAGCGCAACTAAACTCGTGAAATGTATAGGATGCAGAGCAGAAAAGGAGGACTGCACTAAGCCAGGACATTTTCGCAAACACCACATGCTTTTTGAGCGGAGCCCTTGGGAACCTTGTTGGTAATAACGGGGTGGCGCCGGATTTGGCCTCACTTTTTCACCAAAGTGAACTGAAGTGGCTTAAACCAGATCCACCCAAATATCTGCACTTAAGTAGAGCTGAAAATATGACTGTATATTTACAAATCCTCCGACAACTATGTTTGTAATGATAACAGTTCTGATTTATAATCCATCACTCTTCAGTCTCAAGTCACTGCTATTGGTTGAAGCGCAGCAGGTTCTGTAAGAGGCCCTTGGGATAGTGTGGTAATGCTGCATCAAGTTAGCGTTCACACAAAGGCATTCTGTTACTATAGTGGTTAATTCACTACTACAGACATAGCAACAAACAAGTGCTGCTTTACTCTTTTCTCAACCTTCTTTGGTTAATGTAACTCTATTCATGCTGCTTTTCCCAAACTTAAAGCTCATTCATGAGTCATGACATATAATCCTTGTCTATTCTACCTTTTAGTTTTAATGACTGTGGCCTTGTCATGATGCAAACCCTGACCCTGCACTCTCAGTCACCACTGTACGTGCTCCTCTGTAAGAATCAAAACATCTGCGCCCGCTCTGACAAACTGCTGCTGGAGCAAAGACAACTGGAAACTTCACTTTGTGTCCACAGGCATTTGGCCCCACAAATGAAGACTGTGTCAAAACTATAGGGGGGGGAAAATGCCCGTCGGGTCAAGTATGCATCAACAGACGTACTCCAAAGTGTCAGTAATTTGGAAAGAACCTGACATTGAGCTAAAAGTGGTCTTATGTGAGCATTTCTATGTCAGAGTCATCTGTGCTTTACACTTTACACACACAATTCAACTTTAATGCAGCGGGCAATGCCCAGAGCTACATGGTAATAACAGGGTGGAGTTCTACTTCTGTTTTGGGGGCAAAAAGCTCCACTACGTCTTACTCGAATGTGAAACAAATTCCACCAACCACTGAGCAGGAGTTCTAAATACCACAATAACAAAATGAAGAGGTACAAAGGGATTAGTAATTGCACTGAGTTCATTAGAATCACATCTGTTTCCACTTCTTTTCATCTTTGTTTTAGCAAATTCCACAGTTTCTTTTTCTATTAGGAAAGACAAATCCAAATTGTTTGATCGGTTTAACATATGAAGGGGAAACGCCAAAAGCCTATTGATTACACTCACCTCTTTATTATTGAGGTAAGAGCGCCCTCTGCTGGGATCATGTGAAAGTTTCTTTATTTGCCTATTATGGAAAAAAGGAAAAAAAAAAAAAAAACTTTTATTGACAACTTCGAAGTTTAGGAATAATTTACATTTATACACTTGTAACCTAAAGGTGCATTATGCAACTTTTTATGTGGAGAAAAAAAATGTTATATTTGTGCGTATTTGCTGATCACTCATAAAGCCACTGGATCATTACAAGGTAAAATACGAATGAATATCAACTTTTTTCCCACGTAAAAAGTTTCATATTGCACCTTTAAACATCTTAAAGTAAATCAGTCCTGCACTCATGTTAAGTAATAATGTATAATGTATTAATTATCTTACAAGATCATTGTAAATTAAATTCACATTTTGCATTTCTTGCAATGTACAATTTACTTTTGGATTAATGCATTACTGCACATCTTTAACAATGACTGTAACAATGATGAAGCATAGGCTCTGAGACCTGATCAGTTACAGCCCCTTCCTCGGTAAAGGATACTCTTCTGATTGTAATTTACAGGATGTACAGGACACTGAAGACAAGCATAGCAGGGACACAATGATACAGTATTTATAGTTCCACTTCGATCAGTGGGCTCCATCACACGAGGAGCTGCTAATGGAAATGTGAAAGCACCCGTTAGGAAAAAGACCTTTGGACAGTCAGCTTTTACCGTCCAGGGTGCTAAACTTTGGAACTCTTTGCCTCCTGAGCTGAAACAGGACTTAGACCTGGGGGCTTTTAAAAATGAACTAAAACATATTTTAAAAAGAGATCAAGTATGCAATCATTTTTAATCTGCACTCAATGCACTTCCTTTGTGTAATGTCAGAATTAATTAATTAATGTTACTGTAAATGTATTTTTTGTACTTTCTGTGTGAATTTGAAAAGCCCTTCTAGGGACGGACATTGCAAATTAGCCTTGGCTATAAATGTTGTAGTGTGCTACATGTTTATTGTTCACACATGTCCCTATCAAATAAATAAATAAATAAAAATAAATAAATATCTGCTTGTTTATATGCCTAATACTCGGCCACTTCTACCACACAACATCAAGACATACGGCTCACACTCCACAGCACAAAACTGCATTCAAAATACATTAAATATATGAAAGAAGAAAACTACAACTATGGAATGTCAGCTTAAAATGCTTATATATACATATATCTATATACAGAAAGAAATACATATTTTTATTCAATCAAACTAATGTAGAGTTTTCATTAAGGTAACTTATTTCTGAATGTTCTTTTACATTATGGGCACAGAAAACAAACTTAAGCCATCGACCTTTGACATAAATGTCCATGTGTTTTAATAGTTTCTTTCCCACGCTAAAACTTCCCTGTAGAGCCTAGAAACAACAACAAATGCACTGGGCATTCTGTGCGTAAAATAACACCTGTTAGTGTGTTTTTATTTGATGCAGAAGTTCACGAACTCTTGATAATGAGTGTATAATAATCAACATATTCATTAATGCAGGTGGTCTTGGTCGTAAACGCTGCAGGAAGCAATGAAATTACAGGACGTTACCTGCCAAACGTTATCCAAATGTTTTTGTTTAGCTCAGATATTTGTGCACAATGAACTGCCAAAAAACAAGCTAAAAACACTTGAGGCTATCGTAAAGAAAGTTTAACAATGCAGCAAAAACAATCCAGCTGAGTGCACCGCTGCTATAAACTGCTCCAATCAGCTCTGTGAAATGAAAGGATTACGTTTTTATTGCACTGGTAAATAATGATTGCTTAATGTTTCTTGTCATGTCTGGGAGGATTTAAGGCCCTACATTCAAACCTTATCAGCCCAAGGACAGAATACAATGGGCCCCCTCCTATGGGAGTGCATTAGTGCGGCGCTGTGCTGCCCTCGTTTGGCGGAACCGAAAACAGCACAACTCCTGCGCTGGTGTTTGGAGAAAAACTAAAAGGTTGATTCGCCTAATATTTAAAACGATTATAGGACTTTCCAGATGACCGTTTCAAACCACTAGATGTTTATTCCTCAAGTTTAAAAGAATTAGGAAGAGAAGAAGAAAGTCGTGGTTACCTGAAGTTTCCTGGGACAACAACAGGAAGATCAAGTTTCCCGCCAGCGTCTGTAAGTTCTCACTGAAACATATTATAGGCATAAAGAACATCTATAAAAGAGTCTCTAAAACACACACAGGGCTGTAAAGGACTTTATATGTTGCATCAATTCATCCTTGATGTTGTGGCTAAACAACAATTAGCTTTAATGATAACCTGTAGCTAGCTTAATATGCTCGAGCTAGCCTACGTGTTAAAGATAATATTTTGGCTATATTATTCTAATGAAGCTTTTTAATGCTCACTGAGTTTCATCGTAAATTAAAAACAAAAACATATACATCCCCATTTTCCACAAATATAAGAACTTTATATTACATCCTGTGCAGCAACAGTCCGCCTTCTGTGAGGAGCAGCGCAGGGTTTTCGTCACCACGAGAGGTCGCCCTTGAGTTAATAAAGCGCAACAAGTGCCTCTTGTAAGTCATTTTATTTCATAACTGAATAGGCCTAAAACATGGTTGTGTGAAGAACACACCCACAACATCATGAATTAGGCCTCAGAATATTTTTTTAGACATTTCGTTTTATTTTTACAGTCGATATCACTGACCATGTTTCTGTAGTGCAGGGATAGGAAATGATGAATTAGACCATGTCACATCAGCTGATCATTTCTATGTTTTGCAACTTTAACGTCAAATAAAGGGGTTAAAAAGACAGAATACAGGAATTTACCAGTGTTTAAATTCTCCTTTACCCAAAACACTCATCTCAGATGCAAAAATGTATTCTACGTAATAGAACTGAGTGACACATGAATTACGCTCCTACAAAGAAATATATTATACAAACTAAATTGTGCTGCATTTTAATGACCTTAAGTTACAAGCAAAATAAAAAGAAATTTGTAGTTGTAATAAATGTTAAATCAGACTCTGTCGCCATGTTTGGTGGTGGCACACTAGGAGGTGGATCTTCCCCTGACGCTCCATACAAAAACGTTTGCCAACCCCTGCATGCAGTGACTGCGGAGCCCCAGGATTTCTTACTTTAATTTAACAATAAAAAAGGACTAATTCAATGCATATTTACTATAATCATTTCTATTCAGAGTTGTATTGTTTAATTGTTGGTAATTTTTATTATGCTGATTTGTTTTCACCAGGCTATTGTCACATGTTATTTTATAACTTTTTTTCTCATACTAATTGTCTACCACTTTAATACTGTGCTTAATGTTATATGAAATGTTAACGTATGTGTCTGTTAGGGAACCTCGTCATGCTTGTGCTCAGCTCAGCCAGTGCCTTTTTGTTCATCCAAGGTAAGGATCTTTTTAAACAAGTGACTGGACGTGCCCCTTACAGATGCTTGTTTTACTAACTCACATGTGTGTAATGATTGGTCAAATCAATTTATTGCCCACTAAGTGATGTGCAGTAGAAGGAAGGACTATGTCTCGCCGTGTACAAGTGTCATTTGTGAGCTTATAAAAGCTGTGTTAATGACCAGCGCAGCTTGTGAAATTCACACTGCATCCTCTCTTAAAAAGCATGTGTGTGCGACGCGTCTGGTTCCAGCCTCTCTTTTCTTCCTGCTTCTTATACAACTATGATACCTTAAATTACACATATTATTATTGTCCGGTGTGCTGCCAAGACTTTAAGAGGATCAAGATGAGAGAAGGGGGGCATTAAGTGAAAATAAACCCAGTGCTTTGAAGCCTGACCCAGCCTTTCCAACCAAAAACAACCGGCTGGATTTTTATCACAGCAGATCATGCAAAGAGGCTCCTATAAGAAAACATTTTAACTGAAGCAGCCTTGGCTTTGACCTGCCGCAGGGTATGCTCAGTTCTCTGAGGTGATGCACTGAGGTAGGTTAGCTCTCCGCAGAGTTTCCTCCAGGCTTGCTTGGTTCACTTCAAATTATTACTCACATCCTTGTTGGTGGCCCACACTCGTCCTTCTGTTTCGCAAAACAACCAGGAATTACAATGGATGCTATTGTTGCACTGCACTTTTGTTCAGGTCAAAACGGCTGCTCCATAGACCAGTTCCACATTGCTCAAGTTGTAGATAAATTCAAGTGGGAGCTGTTTAGTGAAGCCGAAGAGGAGAAGCAGTCGTGTTGTGTTTAAGAACCATCATTTAATCTATAGCCTAAATCCTGAATTTGCATCAACATTATTACGTTTAAAGTCAAATATCTGTTTGTTGTTCATGCCTTTAAACTCCTGGTGGGAACTGGAGCCTGAGAAATAATTGTTATATATGAAGCAGATGCCATGTATAGCTACTTTATCACAACTTATCTCACATATGAGCTTTTTTTTTGTCAAAGAAACAAGGTCATTTTATACACCGTGCTAAATAACTGCATGCAATAAAGACAAACACATATTTTATTTGTTTGATGGACGTGCATGGAAAAATATCCAGCCGTCTTACTAAAACATCACCTTTAAAAAAAAAAAAAATGTAAAGAAAAAGAACGCTGGGTCCGATCAAACTTTACAGGCTACTTGTTAGGTCTTCAGGAATTCAGGTGGTTACATTATTATAGCCTATCTTGGTTCTGAGTGCTGTAGCCCATGTGCGCATTATCCCGCACGTCCCCTTATTGGGCCTATATGCTTTTATCTCACAGTCTGTAAACCCTAAGCTCTGAACGTGCGCATTTCGCTGTATAAAACAGGTGGCCATGTCTCTTGTCTGCGAGACCAATCCCGCATTATACAGACTTCGGTGTCGGTGCGCACTGCCACTTATGGGACGCGGACGCTCTTTATTGGAACCACACAGCGCGCGGCCTGCTTCGAATCCGAGGACATGCGTGATGAATTAGGAGAATGATATGCAGCTCCCCGGTCCCGTCCAGGCCACCCAGACGGACCGAAACCTGCACCGCGGGCCATCGGTGCGATTAGAGGCAGGAAACGTGGATATCCCCAAACAAAGGACTCCGTCATTAAACACAAATAAACGGAGGCTCCTAACAATGGCCCGCTGCCCGCTCCATATCCCGCACCATGCGCACTTTCAAGTCACAGAAGTGAAAATCCTGCTTTGATCTGGTGTCAGCGGCCAGGGCTCAGCTGGGCCGTATCTATGAGTGACTGAGCCTCACGGACAACAGCCTATTTCTACTGTGGTCCACACTGTGACTTATTAATGTGATGCAAGGGGTTTATTTATATATTTATTTAAGGATTAATCTTTATAACTTATCATTACTCTCATTTTATATACATATATTACGCAATATATTACGCCTTTCCCAAGTCTGCCTTCGCACAGATGCCCCTGTGCTACCTCACTGACGCTCCATACCCGTGCTCTTAAGATTTTTTTAATGTAGCCTACACACTTGGTTTTTGAGTAAACAAAAAAAAGAAGATTTAAAACCTCACGTGGAATAAAATACTATACTTTTGTAGTAATGAGGACAACGTACTTGGTGTGAGTGTCTGATCAAAGACTGATGCCAGAATCACTCTCGCGCTAATCCAGGCCTCTTTTGACTTGTGATTGGTCAGGATGCTCTTCCTCGTGCCTGTAAGTGACATCACAGCCCTCCCGCCGCAGCTACAGCGCAGCCTCAAAGGATGCACGACTTTTCCGAAGACGCACCTTCTCTTCTGCTCGCACACATATTCCACTCAAGCTGGACCCGGACTAAGTCTCCCCGAGCTAAGGCACGGTTTTAGACTTAACGATTCCAACCGGATGTCACGCCGTTATAACTCTTGGAGCTAAACTGTTAAGTGGCGTAGATGCGTCGTGCGTAAAGGTGGTCGGTGGCTGAAGTCCTGTCCCACCTGCCACAGCTGTCACTGCTGGTCCCGATCTTGACTATGTGCCTGGTCTGGAGCCATGGAGGACGTACTGATCGATGTTGTGGGAGAAGGAGTGAAGGAGCCCGCGGAGGACGGATCTCAGGACAAGTCCACCCCAGAGGATCCCGGTGACTGTTCCACTACCCCATGCTCGCCGCCCAAACCCAAAGGACCCACGTCCGTGAAGCCGCCATACTCGTACATAGCACTGATCACTATGGCAATCCTTCAGAGTCCAAAGAAGAGACTGACCCTAAGCGAGATCTGCGACTTCATCAGCCACCGCTTCGCTTACTATCGTGAGAAATTCCCCGCATGGCAAAACTCCATCAGACACAACTTATCGCTCAACGACTGCTTTGTGAAGATGCCCCGGGAGCCTGGCAACCCTGGGAAGGGTAACTACTGGACTCTAGACCCCAACTCTGCGGACATGTTCGAAAACGGCAGCTTCTTACGCAGGCGTAAACGTTTCAAACGGCAGCATTTCCGATTTGAGGCGCTGAAGGAGCAGCCTCTGGAGCCCAGCGCGATGCCTGGATTTACGCACGCGTACGGGCTTGGAGCGGGGGCTGTACCGCTGCCCGGACTGGAGCTGTACCCTTATTTCCAGCATATACCGTCGCAGTGTCCTGCTTCCATCCCGCCCGTCAGCAGTCTACTACCAGCGCTGTCCAGCTTTTTTTCCCGAGGTGCACTTTCAGCAAAGGCCCTGCTGCACGCGCAGCCTGTGGCACGGTGCGCACCATACTCCACTCCACTGGGCCATGGCTACGGTCCCCCGCTCTTCTCCCCTACGGCTCCCCAACTTCTCTCGGTGCAGGATTATCACAAAATCCAAGAAGAACGCACTGTGGCCGCTTTGCAAAAACAGTGACGTGCGCGCACAGACTATTCTCAGGTAACGGACTTTATCGGGACTGCGCCAATCAAACGGCCGAAGAACGCTGTAAATAGAGACTTTTTACTTTCTTCTCTTGAAATAAGACTGTTTTTATGAAAATATTTAATTCAGCATTCTTTTCCTAGCCTTGTCTAAAAAAATTAAATAAAGCTGGATGTTCAAAGCTTTGTTTACTCTCAGCATTAATTTATTTTGTGCGTAAGGCACAATTTTCAAATGTCACTTTCACTTGTCATGTTAATAGTCTAGGCCCAGAAATGTCAATGTCTTAGGTGTAGAACGAGTTGCTCCTGGTTTACCACATCATCACTGAGATTAAACTCGCATTGAAGCTCATGTCCGCACAACCCATAGATTCAGATTAAGCTCTGTGTTTACATGGCAATATCGTGGGTTAACTATAGATGCTCAAGTCAATATTAAGATGTTCGTGTCTGTTGGTGTAGCCATTACTGGGCCTTACGCGTATCATGTCAGGCTGTCAGAAAAGCCACATCTGACATGACACGTTCAGGTGCACATTGGTTCCGGTGGATTAGTGTGTGAAATCTTGATGCTGCGCTCCGTGTGGCCTCAGCGCTGCAGGCCTTCAGTCCGGGGCCGAAAGTGCGTTCACTAAATATGCCGCAAATCAGGTCGTTTCAATCTTGCTATTGTGTCATATAGGCTCTTGATCATTTCATTTTGTATTCAGGTCTTTTTGCTTTAAAAATAATGAATGCATTACAAGGCTAAATAAAACAAATAGCCTACCATAAAAAATAAAAAAAATACATCCTTAAATAGTCTTCCATTAAATCCATTTGAATTTAAGCATTTGCTCTAAATCCTGACAGCTATAATGTTAAAAAATCAATACAGACGGCCTTTTGCAACAGCATATGTTATTATTGTTCTACAAACATATTGGAAACATGCCTAAATAAGTTAGACAAATAAGACAAATGGTGTTTTCAGCTGAGAGACTCATATCGCTCCAAACAGCGCCTGATTTTGAAATCTGTTATGGAATTTTAACTGTTCCGCAATATTTAATGAATTATCCTTTGAGCAACGGAGCATTTCTTAATTAAATAATGCAACAAATGATTAAAATGATTTACCCCAAAACAACATGTGGTGTAAGCTATTTTTCTTTTTTTACCCCACAGTAAATGTACTTCACTGTATCAACAATCATATGTTTTTGCCTCTCATAATTCGCCAGACATGATGTATTTTTCTCCTCAGTTCCAGTTTGGTCCACACGTCGAGTTACAGTAGTCCAATAATTGCATGTTCTGAGGCATGGAAGTATTTATTTAATTCTGCTCTAAGCTCGATTTAGTTGGATTACCGAGCCGAGGTCCACACCACACGCACGGGCTCAACTTGATCCAAATGAAGAGATTGGTACCTGATGGGAACTCTTTTCACATTCTTCCACAGAACTGGACTCAGCTCAAGTTCACTCTGGTTTTGAGGTTTGTGGAACTTGACCAAAAATCTAATATTTCAAAAAGCCTGGTCAAGATAATTTAAAGATTAATATCATGAACACTTTCCTCTGTAAACATGTGATAATAATAAATCTGAAGAGTGTGCAGCGACAGAATAAATCAGTTTGTATATTGTTCCTTTATATTTCAGCATAAAATTCCAAATATACAAGGTTTAAATCTTGTGATCTTGAAAATGTAATAAATTAAAAGGTTTTTGGTTTCATTATAAATATATATTTCTTTCCTATACACAAATTACATTATTACATTGCGCCTCTATCGTTTACATCCATAGCCAGATGTGTATGAGGTTGACGCACATTGACCAAATGACAAAAATGCACGTAAATACTGCATTGTAATACTTTATTGATATATATATATATATATATATATATATATATATATATATATATATATATATATATATATATATATATATATATATATATATATATACAGCCAGAATGGCAGTAGTATCTGTGAATGAATCAATCAGTAAATGCCATAAAATAATTTCAATCTTTCCAATTACTAATTTACATTGTAAACAGTTGCTAAAGTGCATTCATGCTTCCCATATATTTATATGAATATAAACATTCGCTTTCAAAAGCAATAAAATATGTTTTGTCATAAGCAAATCATTTTTGAGTAATTATTGTATTTATTTATTTATCAACAGAATTAATTATAAATTCTTATTGCATTTTGACCGTGCAGACGGAAATATATCGAATGAATTTATGAGAACATTTTGATGCTTTTTTGTTGCAAACTAAAATGTGAGTGTGATCAGAGCTCTTGCATTATGCAAAATCACAGCATCAATGATCACAATAATCACAATAATCCGATAAACCTGTGGGATTGTCTTTGCTTGTTGCAAAATATTGTTTAAAATTTCCTGAATCACATTTATTTTGACCTTGATTTACCCAATATACCCACACTGATCGCTGCTTTGGAGCAGTCGAGTTGCTCTGTGAAATAATAAAATCGTGTGCAGCCGTTAGACTAGTGGTTAAGGCGGATGCACAAATGGAGCAGCACTGTTCTGTCCTCAGTGTTGTGGGTTCAAGTCCCACTTCTGCAAAATGCCTCTCAGCACTCCCTTTCACCTTGTGCTGTCCCATTAAATGATAGATCCTACGGAAGACCCTTAAAAAAATAAAGTTTTACTTATGTTTGCAGTGTGCCATTGTGAGCTTCAGTGGGGAGTGTTGGTGTAAAGAGAAGCACACACTGCTCAGTGTGTCCAGATGAGCTGTGAGCGAGACCTCTGTTTCTAATGAGCTCCAAAGACATTTGATGAAGTAAGCCTCCTGAGGTGCTGGAAGGCTAGGATTAGGACATGGATAAACACTGAACACTGTAACAGCGACTGATTGGCAGCCAGAGAGGGGAGTAGGGGTCAGCGTCTGGGGAGGGGAGTCCGTGCACCTGATAAAATAAGCACAGCAGCACACTCTCCAGCTATGTGTGGTGAAGGACTAGAGCACATCAGTTTTCTTTCTCAAAGAGCAACAAGACGCCTTAGGTCTACTTTGTGCGTCACTGAATGTGACATTCACATTATTAATTTTCATTACCAAGGTAGAACTTAGGTTACCACTTAGAAGCTTTTTATTATCTTCCATTTTCCATTCAAAGTGAGTGAGTAGTCTGTGAATGTCATTGTGTTTGGTGGATTGTGTCACCAGAGAGGTTTGGAGATAGCAGAGACCTGGCTGACTGGTGAGATGAATAGGTTTCATGTGAGAATGGAAGTTCCACCACATTCTGCTGCCTCCGTGTGGACGTCATCTGTGAGTCGTCACAACTCATGTTTCTCTGATGTGGAGCTCTTTGTCTGTGGGAAAAGTGTGAGGACTCAGTCAGAAGTCCGCTCATGCCGAACAGCGCTGTCGAACTTTCTTTCCCCACTGTGAACGCCAAACCAAACAGGCAAGACAAACTCATCGCTAGAGCAGCGCCTCACCATTCAGAAACACAAACGTCTAGCAAAGGTTTTACCAAAAACGTGACCTCATCATGATGCAGGAAAAAAAAATCATTTATGTGGTTGCTTTTTATAGTTGCAATTATTGACCCACAACATACCTTTTCCTATGTTTTTTAGGGGGAAAAACAAACTTACAAAATCTTTATTCACCTGTATTGTCTCTTCATGGGCTGCAAATGATTGTAGCTTAACAATGTTCCTTTCAGGGTATTGATCCCATCATTTCTTAAACTGAGGTGAACACTATTTTACCACAGCGTTCCAAGCCCATACCCCATTTTTACTCATGTTGTTAGATTGTTGGCATTGCACTGCTGTGGTGGAGCCTTGGAGCACGTGCAGGGCAACAGGACTCATCATTGTGACTTCAGATGCACTCCTGGTTGGTGCTTGTTGTTCATCTCAATGAAGATATGAGTCATTATAGAATGGAGGGGGGAAAAAGAGATGACCCTAAGTTGGAGAAAGTGGCGCACTGCATTGTGGGAGGACTCCTGCCTGAGCAAAAACAATGTCTGTGTTGTTTCAAGTGCTCTGAAATGCATCATTTGAAACACTTCTAAAGCATTTTCCACTCTTCTCGCAGCGCGTAAAGAGGCTGCCTCACAAATCATCAGACTGCCAGCCACCAATTTGTCTCTGTTTTTCCCGAGGCAGCATTGTGCAGCTGAGAGGTTGGACAGCAAACCGTCCTGAGGTATTGAGGTATTGTGGTTTTAGGTTATCATGTGTGAAGCTGACACCTTTCTGCTCAGGCGGGTCCGAGTGCTCACTGGCTGACATCCACAGTACACTTTCACTTCTTGGAGTTTGCTTTTCCTGGCAGGACCGATCTGCCCTGCTTTGGGGAGTTATTCAATTATAAATCTTCCAAGCTTTTTTTCACTCTTCTCCCCTTTGACTCCCCTCTCTGATGGGTCACTGCTTCACCT
Organism: Gobius niger; assembly: GCF_951799975.1. NCBI lineage: Eukaryota > Metazoa > Chordata > Actinopteri > Gobiiformes > Gobiidae > Gobius > Gobius niger. The sequence goes on along the minus strand of NC_136861.1, from coordinate 24,535,997 downwards.
GCTGCCAAGCATAGTAAAACACGCTGCTGCAGGTCTCGTGCCCAACAGTTTACTATACCTTGGCACAGTAAAGATTTCTCTCTTTCGTTTTTCTGGAGAAGGGACCCGTTTTGTTGCAACAGTGCCAACACATGGCTGTGACATATAACAGGATAGCCACCCAAGAAGCAGAGTGATCTCAGCCACTCGCAGGCCGTGAACTTGCGGATAGAGGTAACAATAAAATCAAAACCGAAAACAACCATATTCAGAAAGCAAACACACAAGTGATTAAATAGCACGGAGGGAGACCTCAGTGGCACGGCTTCTACCTCTCATCCTATCTGGTGTCCTGCTGTTCCTGCTGTTCCTGCTGCACCTGGCGACCTCATGCCTCTCAGACGTACTCACTGACTCAAGAATTCTCTGCTTGAAGACTGAAGCAACCTGCAAACACTCAGATTTTATGTACTGGCAACCTCCATGTGCAGCAGTCAGATAGTTATTCTTGTGGGATTTGCTGAAAAAGATGGAGGTGAAAGTTGCATGTTAACCTCCTACCACCCGCATGAACCAAAGGCATTTTCTCCAGCTCAGCTTTACCCTAATCGAAAAGCTAAAATGCCCCATTTGAAAGCTAAGACCTACAAAAGTGATAGGAACTTTTTTTGGCACCTCGTTGCGTTTTTGTGGAAATTTTTGTTGCTTTTTCATCATTCTTCTTTCAATGCTTTATTGTCGGTTAGCACTGTTGCCTCAAAGCGAGAAGATGCATGTTCTCCCTGTGCCTGTGTGGGTGACTTTCCACTGAGTGCACAGGTTTCTCCCATCAACCCAAAAGTTGTGCTCATCAGACAGAAACACAGTGTGTACCTCCCGTGCAGATCAATAAGATTATCTCATTTCAAACCGTCAAATTGATTCATTACCGCTGGAGGAGTTAGATTTTTTACTCTTTAAAGGGAGATTGCTCTAAAGGAAGGGGGGGTTGCATGTAGTACTCAGATCTGGAGAGAACTTTCCCCTCTACTTACCGACCCATTGTGATCAAAGGCAGTAGCAGTGTGATGTCACCCACGGCAGCCCCTAACTCACTTATTGCACTAAATGAGACCCATTAGCCATGCAAACACAGGCGTAACAGTCTCCTTCATCTCATCAAAAGCCAACCAGGAAGTACAATTAACATCTTGGACCCGAGATGTGCCAGAGCGGGGTCAGGCTGTGTGCATCGGCTCATTACTGTACAGACTCAGACCTAATGGATGAGAGTCACTTACCCCAAAATGACCAAGCCTCCCACACCCGCCATGGCCATCATCACATCTGAGCACATCTGAACACGAGCCAGTTAATAGCAACTTCTTTCTTCTTATTCCCCTCAATAACATCTGCAGTGGCATATTACAACTTGGAAATGGGTTTTAAGAGGGGATTCAGGAGTGGTGCCAGAATGGGAAAAACATGGATTGGCTCTATGGAGGCAGATTATGTGGGCATGCCAAACCTCACGCTTTGTAAGAAACAAGAAAAAGAGCCCTTTCTACATTAATGCTCGGAGCTGGGGACCAACCACATAGTGGGATAATCAAAAATCCCACCCATTTTCAAACGATGGCAATTCCAGGCGGCCAGTTGTCACCTCATACAAACCACTCTCCTTTGTGCCTTGGGTGTCACCAGAGTGAAAAACACTGTACAGGGCTGTGAGAGTCAGTGCGCCACTTTTCATCCACACTGTAGGTCCGTGTGTAAAGCCAATCCCCAGCCTTGCAAACATCCTGTAACGGCAGCGCAAATCCACTAATTCAGGCCTTTGTGTCGGGTAATGGCTGTTGTGCCGCGCTACATAGATGCGATATGATAGGATTGATTGCCGGGGACTGCTTTCTAGCACCGCCCTGCCACCCAAACCGTAGGACCCAACGAGCCGTTCATCCCATGCTGCCTCTGTTGGTGGTCCCTGGTGTAAGCTATATTTTCCCCTCACTTCTCCCTCTGCCTTCTCTCTTTTATAGCTAACACAAAATTGTTCCTAATTCGCTGCTGCTAGAGGGGGGTAATTTGCGGCTTTTGGCTGAGTGTCGCAAGCCCCAAATTTGAAAAAGCTGCCGCGTTCTGAAGGCGTTTTCTGTGAGAGGCGAGAGATGCGGTGAGAAAACAGTCCAAATCCAATCAGATGAATTGAGCTAAATGAAAAAAGAAAAAAGAAAAAATTGTCAAAACATGATAAGCCTCAAGCCTTATGTGATAAAACTGTTTGCAATCTGGGCCTTAACCGCGTGTCATTATGGCTCCGCTAATAAAATAATAGTGATAATGTTTAAGAGATTCCAGCCTAATTACTTGAGTGTAAACAGTCTAATCTAAATATCTCGCTTAGAATGATAAGAATTTCCTTCGCTTTGCTGTGTCTGTGTTAAAGGTCCAATTGTTTTACTGAGACTATGTTATTCCCTGCTCTGATATCCTGATGTTTCATTTCCTCTGTGCTGATATCGGACAGATGGGCAGCGAAGTGTCTGGATGTGTCTTTCTTTGCACCCAGCCCAGAGTTGAAGCCGGGACCGTGGGTGTCCCGTGTGGCCTCGTCACTTCTGAAGCCCTGAGAGGCCCTTCATTCATTTTGATTAATGGCACCTTCCTGGTTCCGTCCCATCCTCGGTGGTTCCTCTCTCTTCAGGGAGAGCTCTCATGAATGTTTTTTTTTTTCTTCTTTTTTTTCTTTTCCCCTCCCACATGGTTTTTCACTTCCACAACAGCACGTCATTACCCGCGTGTTTAAACACTTAGCTGCTACAAAGAGGAGGAGGAGCGAAAAAACACTCGCCTGCAATGAACAGTCCTACATTAACTGTGTATCACTCAGGGGAGCAGTAAGGGCCGCCCTGGGAGCCCAATGAAGTACATAAATAAATGTGGCTGTTGTCACATGTCTGGCACGTCTTGAGAGGAGTCGAGTGAGCGGGGCGGCCCACCATGTTGAAATGAAGGGTGATAAGTTTGGGCGGACTCGCTGAATTAGACGTTACAAGTTTGCTTTCAGCCAGTGAGTAATGAGGCCAGGCCAGCAGTGGGATGAATCCAAAACACGAGAGGAACGTGTTATAGAAGTCAACCGCAGTTCGACAATGACAATGGTTTGGGAGACATCACAACAGGGGTGGGCCGTGATTTCATATAGATCCTGTGATAAGGATAGGGCTACCCTCTCACAGACTTGCACTGAAGAGAAAGCCGCTGTCTACTGCGCCTTTAAGATATAATTAATTGATGTTTAAGTTGCTTTTGTTGAAAAACCCTCTTTTTTTTAGACATTACACTCTTGATTATTTCAGTATGGCGCAGTCAGCACACATTTTATTCGGATCAATGATAATCTTTGAAACTCCGGGAAAAGCAGTAGCAGCTGCACAACTGTTTTTCCATCTTAAAGGCATTGATCAGTACGAGCCCTCAGAGGCAGGCAGGAGGGGGGCCGAGCTGTGGACCGTGGCTCAGAGGAAGCTGCAGGTGTGGGGAAGAGAAAACACCATCACATCTCAAGTCAAACAAATGGGTCTCGGCTGATGGAGATAGATGGAGAGGTCAGCATTCCAGTCTAGGCTGGAGATCTGCAATGGCCTCAGGTCCTGAGTCTGAGGGTGCTGCCGGGCCAAACATCTGGAGACACCCGCGTCGCAGGCTGGACAGAGTGGGATGAGCTGAGGTCAGGGGAGAGGTGAAAATGTTAAAGGAACATGTTGTTTATCTTCTGAGGCTAAGGAGTCCCGCTGAGGAGGTACCCATAAGTGAGCTTGCACGCTGGGAAAGTCTTCTTTTTGTCTTCATGTTGTGGCTGCTATCCCGACAAACAGGATGAGTGAGACTATCATAAAGGCATTAAAGGCAATTTGCGTGTTAGATGTTTGAATGACTGGAAGAGCCTTGTTTACAGAGTGTAACATCGGCTTGTTTACCACATTTTGCGTTTGAGATTCCCCATTTTGGTGTGGTCACAAATCTTTCCCGCTCCTTAGAGCAATGACACGAGTACATCTGGGAATCAGTGCTGTCATTTATTTAAATATGGCGCTGACGCACTGTTAACTATTACTTGGTCAACTGCATTTTTATATCATTCAATCAGTCCAAATGTATTCACTTGAGCCTCCAGTGATTTGCAAATGTATGCATATTAATTTACCTACTTTACCTTCTGCCTGTTTTATCTCTGCTGTGTTGAAGCAATGCTGTTTCTGGAGAAAGACCAACGTTAAGTGATATTTATTTGTCATAGGTTTTATTTTTACAGTATATTAGCCAGAGTTGTGTAATATTTCTTTGGGCTTTGAGACAGCTTTTTGTTCCCGTTAAAACACAATTTGACTGACTGATATTTTCTTCTGTACAAATAAAAGCTTAACGTTTTCTGCGTTACACACATCCATGCGCAAGACAGATCACGCTGTCCTTGGATGCATCTCCTTTTGGGATGTGTTAACCTTACTCATCAGGCTGACATGATGGAGGCAGCTGGAGGTCAGAGGCAGCAGTAAACGGGCTGACATTCTGTAACCCAGTGCGCTGCCATCTTTCAGCGAGCATACTTCTAACCGACTGCTTCACATTTCAGCTCATTTTTTTCCCCCTGTTCTTCCCCAGGAGTCCCATAAAGCAGTGTTTTTTTCCCGTTAGTCCGGGGATGAGTTGAAGCTCATAAAACGTGCGCCGCGAGGGCACTGTGAGGTCTGTGTTAGGGCTGTGGCAGCAGCTCTGCTGGTGCTGTACAATATAAAGTTGTACACCTCGGGAGTACTTGATCCCTGCGAGGAGTGCACGGCCCGGGGAGGACACGCTCTGTAAATCTCCCCGTCTCCTGTGTTCTCCGGAGCGGCAGCCACAGCTTGTAAAAATAAAAAAATACAACTCGTGACAGGTGCCAGAGTCAGGAATGTGGAAGAAGTCAATGATAAATTATTAGCACTTGTTTTTGCTTTTACGTCATGACGCTTTAAAGTATCTAACACACAAAACTTCTGAACTCGGTGCTGACACTTATTTGGCTTAATCCTCAATCCTTCATATCAGCATCTAAAACAGTTCGTGACATGTTTGTTTTAGGGGTATAGAATGTGGCATATGTCTTAATTCACAAAAATCTTTTAATGTAAAATCTGAGGACCAAAAATATTTTAGTGAAACATAATTCTGAGCAATTTATTATTGGTTAAAGCTACTTGATGAATATTCTGTTCTCTTTGATTATTATGTTATTTATTCAACACTTTTATTTAGCTTTTGCTTTTTCATCCTTTAGCCATTGTTCTAATGTCCATTCATAAAAGTGCACATGGACACTCCGTGTCTGCCTGGCCGGGCCCACACTGGGTGAACAGGCTACACGTGTGTTTTGCTGCTGATGGCACTGGGCAGGATTTATTTGAACAGATGTGAACTCTTGGTGCCAGCGCTGACCTCAGGACCTACTTGGCTACACTGCGGCTGATCTTTCCGCCTTGGAAAAATAACTCTTCATTTAACAGACTGACCCACGAAGCCAGCGAGGATAATGTGCTTTGGAATAAAGGCTCCATTTCCACTCAATGTGTGTTTTATAAGAGAATGACTAGTTTTTTTTACCCATGTGAATCGCCCTCTCAGCGATGGGGTGGTATATTCTCCGCGGGGGGTTTGGGGGACCTCCTCCAGGAAATGTTGAATTGAACAGATGTAAATTGGTGCAATCTGGTGCATTTTAGATGACCAAACTCCATTATTATTACACAGTGGTAAAAATCAGGACATAAAGGCTGCATTATGATAATCTGCCATGATTTTTGCATTTAAAATGAGAAAATGGCAAGTAAATTGATATTTATCATATAACATTTAGTACAATGATATGTTTATTCTATTTCTAATTAATATAATTTAAGAGCAAAAACACTTATCTTATTTATTTTGCTTGCCAACATTTTTGTATTTACTGCAAAAATAAATTCTGGATTAAATATGAGATGTTAATGAGACTTTTTAATCACAAGAATATATTAGCCTCAAATAATGCTTTTCTGAACACTTAACCTGTTACTTACCGTTCCCCCTGATCAGGGGGTTAGGGTTATGATTATGATTAAGGTTAGGAACGCCAAATGTGATGTAAGTTGTGTTTCACTTACAGATCTCATAGTTTTAGAAACTAGATCTTGGCTTTCAAGTGAGGTATCACACTGGCATGTAGGCTGTAAACTCTCAATAAGCTTTGAGATTTGTATATGAATAATTATTAACCCTAACTCTAACCCTAACTCAGATAACAAGTTTATTAACATTTTTCTAAATAATTAAATATTTATTCTACCCATTTATTTTTACTAACAAAGCTATAATGCACAGTAGTAGGCCGGTTTGCAATTTGTTTTGCAATTGTCAGTGTTATATAGATGACCTAACAATGGGGTTGTTAGGTCATCGGGCCGAGGGCATTTTCAAAGGTGCAGGCCACCGTTTTTTCCATACTGAGATATGTTCTTACCTGAGCTTAGACGAGTTGATGCGTACCTGTCTGGTCTTTATGCGTGCGCTCAGTCACACAAAAACTCCGAACATGTTGTTAGCATTTAGCCTCTCCTCCTCTCCTCTATGGACCCATATGGGGGTGAAGTTAGAAGCGACCAAGCTCTTCCGTGTTTAGTAAATATGTTTAGCCTAATTGAGTAGTTACACGATCCAAGTAAGTTACACAAAATGTCGATTTTCTAAGCGGATAGAAAGGGGTACTATATTGCAATGCATAATGATACCTTAGGGGAACTTTGGCATTACTGCGCAGACGTCAAAGTGCTCCTATGGTATTATTACGCCTTGCAATATACAGTAGTACCCCTTTTTAAAAAGGGAAAACGTGGAAGAGCTTGGCCGCTTCTAACTCCACACCCCCTTTGGCCCCATAGAGGAGAGGAGGAGACGCTAAATTCTAACAACATGTTCTGTGTTTTTGCGTGACCGAGCTCACGCGTAAACAACTCGTCGAAGCTCAGGTAAGAACATATTTCAGTATTTAAAAACAGCGGCCTCTCAAAATTATCTTAGGGGCCAGTTTTTATGCTGTCGTATATATATCCTGCTGTGGCCAATCCAGTTACAATCACAAAAGCACTTTCATACGTAGGCAACATGGGTGTGTGGGGGAAGTGTCTTGCCCAAGGTCCCAGCAGCAACATTCACTGGTCACACAGGTCTGCTTGGAGAATAGAAACTGTATCATAAAATAACAATAATTTGACCTCTGGACGCTCCAAAAAAACTCTGCTTTTATCGAGCTACAGAAAGAGACCATAAACGTACCTTGTCCAACCTTATCACGGCGCCGCATGCAGCAGCACAGAGTACACTTTGTCAAACTTTGTCCTTGTCTCCTGCGAAATATCTCAGTTACAGTAAGCAGACATCCAGTAAAACCAGAAGTTATATTGCTTTCCAGCTTTGATATACCGTTGTGGATTTATACCCTCATTGACTGAAAATGGAGGGTTTTATACCAAACATGGCGCACATTAACAACAGCGAGCATGAGTTAAGGGAGTGCAGAGGTTGCCGACAAGGGCCATAAAGGCGTTGGATTTATGTGACGGCGCGGCCCAGGCGGGAAGTCAGAGCCGGAGTGAAGCGTGGAGGGTCGACAGGGATGAACACACTGCAATGTTTGGACAAAGGACAGGAGAGCGGCGCTAATTCATACCATGCTAATTGGAAACAGAAGAGGAGAGCACCTGAAGCGTCGAGGATGGACGGGGTTAGGGTTAGGGTCAGTGTCAATGGCACTTCTGTTGTGCTGGGCCCGGCTTAGTGTGGGGGTTTTAGCCTAGTTTCAAGAATAGTTAACACATATGCTTCCTGTTTCCTATAATGGTCGATAGCGATTAAGAGTCAAAATAAGAGGTGACATTTGGACTATTTTCTTTTCTTTGTTTGTCATTCATGGGACAATAGATATATATTATCTGTGTCATTGCTGGAGCTGCCCTCATGAAACAGAAACTGGCACAAACGTCAATGCCTTCTTTGAATGAGTTGGAAATACTTTATGCCACAAGCTTCATATGGCAAATTTGTTGTCCCAAAGGCAGGGTTCAGCATGTGTTCAGCATATATTTCCAAAGATAGTGACTAGACCATTGAATAACACTTTATACATAGCAACATATTGGTGTTCGATAGCGCACTGGTAGATGGATGATGGGGTGTCAAAGGCCGCCTTGTTGCTCCAATCCCAGTGCGGTGTGTGTTTTGATAACACCACTAGACTTCTGCGCAGAATTGCTCTTTGAGATTGTCGGAGGGTCATGTTGTTGTGACAGAGCTCCGGGACCACCCTGATCCGTCCACCACCGCCCCGCGCACGTACGATGCGCCGGACCCGGGCCGTCACAACATCTTGGTAAAACAAATATGACGGCCTCATCCGATAATCGCCGCACTGTGTCTGCACTGAGTCATCGCATCCGTTAATTATCAGGCTGGCCATATGAATAGACACATTGATTTTTCAAAAGCTGCTGACTGCGTGATGCCTGCAGCGTCTCTGTGAGTGATGGTGTATTCAGATGTTGGCTGTGACTGGGGTTTGGCGTGCGGCGAAAAAATGAAGTCATCTTGGAATTTGGAATGGAAAAACATCGCTTGATGTGCTTCATATCTGCTGGGCCTGGTTGTAATCGCAGGGGGTTATGGTCAAAGCTCAATGGAGCTGTTCACATTTCTGCTGAAATTATAGCACAGTTGTTGTTAGGGATCACAAGCCAAAACAAAAAAATGTCTAGTTGTTCTGCTGTGTCTACAGTCTGAGCTAACGGACAAAGGTTAAGATGGTTAAGGTGGATTTTATTGTTCCTGTTGGGTAATTTGTAATTTGGTCCTGTATATACTCAATGTCCTAATGTTGCATAAATAAATAACAATTCCCATATTTATTTAACCCCCACCTGAACTGAGCACATTTTCTCCAGGCTTTACCCAAGACTAAAAGCTCAAAAAAAAGCATCAAAATAGCAACAAAAACAAGGATGAAAACGCAGCAAAAAAGTGACTAAAACATGACAAAAAAGCAATGAAAAAGCGACAAAAACTATAAAAACATGACAAAAAAGCCACAAAAAAGTGACAAAAGCACTGCAACAATGTGACAGCAAAGTTACGGTCACTTCTGTAGGTCTTAGCTTTTAGATTTAGGTAATACCGAACTGGAAAAATGCACTCAGTTCTGGCGGGGGACAAGACGTTAAGAAAAGGAAAGCAAGGAACTCGTCCTACATCCAAATTATTGTTATGAATTATTTTCTCTATTTAAAGGGACTAATACATTGGAAATCTTAGAAACACTGCATACTGAATGTTAATTTATCCCACGTGTATCGGCCAACAAAATAGCATTTGCCATATATTTCCCACTTCTCCCAGGGACACTTTTCCAGATCTAAATCTAGACTTGTTAGCTGGAGGTTTTAGCCTGTTTTAGCATGTTTTGGGTTGATGGTTGAAACCAAACCACTGGCACTCATAAACTAGAAGAACATGCAAACTCCACAGTCAAGGGTTAGACCATTTAGGATTCAACACTGGTCCTCAGGTGTTGCAGTGCTTCCATTCACAGGTTTCTTCATTGACAGTAAGAGAAATTCTCACCCACACCGTCCAATTGTGTCATTTATTACAAAGAGAAGTCCCAATCTTTGTCCATCTGTTGAACCCACAGTACCTCCACTGCCAGGTTTTGCTACTACACGGTGGGTCGTGTGTCACCCTCATGGATAAAGTAATAAGAATGGTGCGCAGTGATGTGCTGTCAGCTTGGACCTATGCAGACTTCGATGTACATGCAGGATAAATAGATACATACCCAACGCCAGTCTTAAACTATGGAGCGCAGCATATGGGGAACATATTGGTGGCCGTGTTTTGATCACAGAAAAGTACAACAGGATTTGGATGTGGTCCGGGCTGCTTTGTTTCTCTTTAAAGGCGTGTCAGTTGTCTTCCTCGCTTGGGGATATTTGAGCAAGACTCTTTTTCTGCTTTGTCACCACTCAGTGATTGACGGGCCGATTGTCTTCACACGCGAGTGGGTGCGTGCAAGCCATTTGACAACGATAGCACCGAACTCTCCACAGCACACTCTGCTTTAGTGGTTAGCACACAGACGTTTGTCGCTGCACACAGGCTTTTTCCACCTAGTGTCTATTCTAAGGACTGTGCACACTTCAAAGCCACCACAATCTGTCGGCTTTCTCTCACGATTTGTCTCTCACACACGTCTTCTCTGTGCTTCACAAACCATGGACAAACAGAAACACATTGGACTGCGTGGGTTTGCACTCTACATAGTCTTTGATCACTTTTGATGGCGAGCATTCCACGCCAAAATAGTTAAAATTTACCTTTGACTTCGAAGGGTTTGATTCCTTGTATCCATTGTATAAGTTTTGACAGACAATGTTTGAGGTCTCAAAAGATGAGCTAACACTAGATTCACTGCATGTCAAAATACACTGGGTTATTATTTCCACACTGGAGCCGAGCAAAGACAGAGCAGCTGCACATCTTCATCTCATTGCCTGCTCCTGTCATGTTTACGCGCTGCACTTTTCTGCAGGATGCGTGCGTTCAAAGGGACCACAGAACAAATCAGAGGCCCTTCCCGGCGCACCAATGGCCTGTCTCTCATTTCACATGGAGATTGAAGGCTCCGGGCGTCAGAGAGGACCAGGGGCCGCCCTGGGGCCTCTGTCTTTCCACCGCATCGGAGCCGGACCGTGGCGCGCACCAAACGGCAAGCCCACCGCAAGTGGCTCATCCCCCTGATGTGTCTGTAGAGAGCCGTTATTGGAAAAGCCCCGCAGACGAGGCCGGTATCCCTTGTTAGCTCAAGGTCGCGTGTGTGAGTCCACTGCGTGTTCTGGGTTTGGGTGCCTTTGAAAAGACATGACAGAGATATAAAGGCTGTGAGCGTGGGTAGACAAAATCTCCTCAACACTGAACCAGGACTTGTTATAGACATATCCAAATGAATGTTGACTTATGATCTAAATCAAATCACATTGTCCCTGATAATCATCTTAATTCATCAGATTTCTACAGAGAAAAAAATCATATTGTCTCTATTTTCATTAACTACAATACTAGAAGTTTCTTTTTTTTTTTTAGTCTAAGTCTAACTCAAGCACAATCACTTAATCCCATTGCTAAAAAATCTCTGAGCCCGTTTTCCAGTTTGCAATGACACACAGCTAAGCACATGATCACACACTGACCATTAAAGTGCATAATGACACATTAGACACAATATTAACGCAATTATATTTAAGGTTTTGCTAACATTTGAACCCAGCTTTCTTTAGTTTGACCATTTTTGTGACGTTTATAGTTTCACTTCCTCATTGGACACCGACAGGAAGTGACATAGATAGAGGACAACAATTTTACACTGTTGCCGTGCCAACCATGTTAAGTCAATGGGAAATGAGTCAAACTGCCATGTAACTTTATCAATGTCACTTCCTGTCAGCAGCAAATAAAAATAACGTTTCTGTCCAAATTGCTGCTTCACTGAAATAAAATGATTGTTCACTTGCAACAGACGTTATTCATCTGAATAAGTCCTGTGTTCAAAAGCATTCAAACCTGTCGTATGCACTTTAAAGACCATTCATAAACAAAGCTTGACTAATGAAATAAAGCTGCTCATTTTTTATGATGAATAAATGAACAACATGAGCAAATACCACTTTTGACATCGAGTCTGAATGGCCAGTGTTCGTATTTCTCGAATTATTCCTGTGTCTTCTCTTGTTCCTTTGATGGAAGTCTCTAGAGCTTTTCATCCACCTCAGATGTTTACTCATACTTTAGTATTGTTGGTGGTCGTCTAGTGATAGCAGCCATAATAGACAGATCCACTGCCACGCTTTCTCTGGTTTATCCACAAATAAATGGGGAACAGGCCGGATATTTCCTCTTCTATTTTGTGTCTCATGAATTATACGTTTGGCTGAGACCAGGGCTTTCTGCTGCTGTGATGTAAACAGCATGTGTCCTGCTGTTGTTTTGATCTCCTTCAGTCTAATCGTGCTTATTGTAAAGCAAGTGTCTCTCTGGAAACTTTTTTTTTTGTCCTGCAAAGTGAAAAATTGGTCGTCCACTTTGTTCTGAAAGGGATTCAAAGATCTATCACATAATACAGTGAAGCAAATCTGTGCAGAGTCAGGACTGAACATGGGCAGAGTTGATATGAAAGATTAAGTGTCACCAACTAGATAGTACCTCGGGAATGACTGCTCTATTTTGAGAATTATATCTGCACAAAAATGTAAAAGCGTGCACACCATTGGTACAATATAATACAGTAAAAGAGCATGGCTTGCTCATTTGTATTTTTTATATATTAAATGTACTGTAACGTCTCCCGTGCTGGTCCACAGTAAAGTGGTGCTTAACTGGGCTGAAGGAATCACTTACTGGACCTCTTGTGTTTTAAGTTGAGTCTTCCTGCTGTAAAACGTTAAAAATAGTATAAAGTAACAGCCTGGGTTTGCTCCTGAAGAAGGACGTGCGGACTTAAGGATCTGTGAAGTCGAGATGGCAACAGCAGATCCATTTTCAAATACAACTTTCACATCAGAGCCATGTTTCTAATCGTCCCACTTGTCCGTCTCTTTGTAGGCCTGGGCTAAGCCCATCACACGACAGCCATGGCCATCACAGCCAACATGACAGCACATGGGCATTAGTGACATTCGACACTGACGGCAGGAGCGAGCGCAGCCCTCTTTGGGACTCCCATTCATGTGGTAAGAGCAGGGATTACCACTTGATCCAATCGAGGAGTGTGGAGCGGCCCGGGCCCGGGTCAGATCTGATTCTGATTAGGCCCGTGTTGCAGCAGGAATAATACAGCCACCTCCCCCAAAGCCCAAAGCTGATTGTTTGTGTGTGTGCGAGGGCCTATGACCAAACCGCAGCCTGGTGTCCTTTACAGAGAGAGAGGGGTCCGCTCCGATGGTTCAAACGCGGCACACGGCCCCTGCTTCAAAAGGATCCCCAATCATCACACCCACTTACAGCCAACGGCGCATGTCACTTAATGTGGGCCACACCATTCATCAGTTACGGTGGGCTCAGGGGCCACGCATGTCCCAGCCGCAGCTCCTAAAGCGCACAGTGGTCTGGTGTTGTGAGTGAAGCGCACCCCCCTCAGTCTCTGTCCCCCATCTGCTGTGGAGACCGCCAACTCACAACATTCACCAGAACAGGGTTATCTTACTTAGTTCAGAGAGGATCTCCCATGGTGGGGCGTGCTTGCGACGTGCACATCAGAATGAGGATGTGTAAGTAAAGACAGGACACGTACACACTCTCGGACGGATTTGTTTGTTCATTTGTCAATGAACACACACGAGGCTCGTGCATGTGGGATCATTTCCATCCATCGTCCCCGCTCTCTAAAACACTCTCACACAAAGTTGGCCTATTGTACATGTTTTTAGTGGAATACAATAGCTTTCTGGTACATTGTGCATCAAGACAATTCATCCACACAGGCTTTATATGTTACAGTGGGCTTTTACGCTTTAAACCAGGAGTTCTCAAACTTTCAGGCCGTGACCAACACCTCGGGACCCCCCACTGTAAAATATGATTACTATCTATAATAAATTCAGGTGCACAACATTTAAAGTCTGATTTGATGATGTTAGTTTGGATACTGTGTTTTGATATTTGGCTTAATTTCACTAAAATATACTGTTTAAAAAAACATCAAATTAAATGGCATAAATAAATAAAAAATTGTCTCAAAATCATCTTGCAACTACTGCTTCAGTGTGACCCCAGGGAACCCCTACTACTAAACTATTTGTAATCTAGAACCATAAAACAGAACAATAATGTACATTTGTTACATAAAACACTATTTCTTTGAAATTTTCATCATTTATTTGAGCTGAAACAACCAAGTAACTTCCGGGCCTTAAAGGCATCAAAACTTGGTACATATAAGAAAAAAAGACATTGGTACCTTGTTTCAATACTATTCATTAATTTTTATACTATCTAAACTTTTTTTCCAATACGACACTGTTATCATTGAACGGTACCCAGTCCAAATTGTGACTAATAATCCTAAAGTACCTCGGTTTTTGAGGATGATGCATTTACATCCACACAGGCTATATATGGTACAGTGTGTTAATGCTCACGTGTTCTTGTGCATGTTCAATGGTACCATGTGCTCAAATGTGCTTTAACCCCTTAACTCCCACCTGAACCGAGCACATTTTCTCTAGTTTGGCTTTACACCAATCCAAAAGCTTCTGGAAAAAAGGTGTGAAAACTGAGACGAAAACAATGATGAAAATGTCACAAAAATGTCACAAGAAATGTTCAAAAATGTGACGAAAAAATGACAAAAATGTCACAAAAATGTGATAAAAAATTTACCAATAAATTACCAAAAAAATGACAACAAAGTTACAAAAATGAGTTGAATGCCCAACAAAAAAATGATGGAAAAAAAATCTGATGACGTGAGGAAAAAGATCTCTCGGTTCAGGCGGGAGTTAAGAGGTTAAATCAGTGGGTCTCTGGTTGGTGTCGGGACCCACCATACCGGACAAGCTGCGAAGTAAAATATTATTGTTGAATAAGCATTCATTGAATTAAAAGCTGAAATAAGGATTAAATCTACCCTATAACAGTTATTTTAATAGACTCTATACTTTTTCTGTACATAAATATTAAAAGAAATGTTTTAGAGGAAGCTCGCGACCCAAAACGGTCCCGACCCACCAGTTGAGCACCATTGCTTTAAATAATTGATTTAAAGGTTGAAAACCTGTATGGAGTTAAAGAACTCTAAAGGTTAACAGTGTGAGCATCTTCAAGAACATCCACCACAGTTAAGAATTAGTTTTCTAATTTCCACTAACTCGGGCCATACAAACAATATAAAGAAGGAGGAAAGTTCTACAATCAAATGGACCACAACATGAACTGTTTTGTTGGTCGTCTCCATAGCAGCGTTTGTGGCACAAGGGTCTTTAGGAGCAGTATTTATTCAAATCATTCCTTATCTAAGATATTTCTCTGACTCTACTGGACATTTGTCTTTTGTAGGTCATAAACGGCAAACTTCACCGTAGCCAAGGCACTCACCCGAGTTTCAGCATTATCGTAACTCACTTGTTCTGGCCATCTTCATCCATCCTCACCCCTTTTATTCTCTTCCATAAACTGTCTCTGTAACAGGAAACAACGCGCACATGCCTGCAGCACCTCGGCCCCTCACACATGGAGCGGCGCATCTGTCCGCTGGCACCAGAACTGAGCCGCACTGCAAACCATTTACTGTCATCGAGCGCCGACATGTTGCCAGGGGCCATTAGTCAAGCCCCGCTGCCTTTTGGTATTCCAGTGACAAAACGTATGTTCAGGTTGTAGCAGTGAAAATAAATGACACAAATGTGGCGGCCATATTCGGCTTTCTCCTCCTAAGAGGCAGATGACGGCAGGAAGAGACCACACATCGTCTTCTCAAATACTTTCTCATGGACGAGAGCGAGGACCAAACCGTGACTAAAGCTTCGGTCCCCACCTCAGCAGCTGTGTGTGATTTTGCATTGTTTTTTCGACCCTTCTCAACACCTTGTTTTATGAGGCGGGGGCATGTTTACGTCAGATTACGATGTGAACTGCCTTCTGTCGGAAACAATGCACTTTCCCAATGATACGTCAACACTAGCTGTGATGCATTTTTGTTACTTCAAATTAACTTGAAAAGAAGGAGAAACTCATCCCTGGGCCTGTCACGATACAAAATGTGAAGTTTGATATTGAGGCAGAAAAACCTAAAGCATGATAATCCCAGGAAACCACACACAAACACAATTATATCACACACATTGTTGCGCATTGAAACACCATATATACTGTACTTATATGGCAACAATTGTACTCTGTCACAATATTTTCACAAATATTTTCATCTTCCATGTTAAAAGCCTTTAAATGTACAAATAAGTGTACAGTCAATAAATATTGCGCCCCCACAAAGTAGAGACAGTCAATATATATTTTCCAGACTATAAGTCGCTCCAGCCTTGGCAACTACCTGGACATTGAGGCGTAGCGGCACTGTTGACAAGCCTCTCCCGGCAGCACGTTGGTCAAGCACCCATTTGCGAACTCGTTCCTTTAGCTGTGGCCATCTAGCTTTTAGCCCGCGCTTAGCTTTTTTTGTTTTCTTCATTGCAATAAGAGTAACCTCCGTTTTTTGTCACAAGTTTCTCACTCACTCCTCACTTTTTTTCAGCTGCTTTATTACCTTTTTTTTTTTAAATCTTCAGTAGTACAGGAGTAGCAGATGCTGGTACAAAAGCCGAGACCGCCCTCTAGCGGCTGTAAGTGTGAAAATAATAAACGTGTGAAATGATATATTTTATATGTAAGTCGCACTTGAGTATAAGTCGCACCTCCAGCCAAACTATGAAAAAACTGTGACTTAAAGTCTGGAAAATACAGTAATTATTGTGACAGGTTTACGTATTGCAAAAATATGATGTTCTTGATTCTCTTTGATTCTCTTTATTCCTCCAGGCATCGGGAACAACCTATTCAAGAAATTATGGACAATAGGATAAACCTGGACAATGGGTGGTCAGTTGCAAAGGTGAGATAAGAGACGGCCATTGACTTTCACATTTATTCAATAAAGGAGTGAAACTAGCTGTGATCTTTTAGATTGTGGTTCGCAACCTGTGGGGCACCAGAGACTGCAGGGGGGGCCCAGGTCATAAAATATATTATTTGAACAAATTATACCGTAGAAATTCCATACATATAATTGGAAAATGAGTACAGGTGCAGAAAACAGACACATTTCTTCAATTAGTGCGTATTGGCAATATTTTTTTTTATGTATTTCTGTGGACTTGGACTGGGGGAGCCAGGCCTGGGGGAGCCAGGCCTGGCTCCAGCACAAAGAACGGGGGTGTTAAAAAAAAAATTGTGAATCGCTGCAACAATGAGCCATAAACTTTCTTAGCGACATCTAGGACAGAATAATTTTTTGCTTGAAGTGAAGGGACCACAGTATGAAGTCTCACGGTCGCCATTTGAACATAATTTGACAATGTCTAGACACAGATGGAAACAGTGAGTTTAGTATTAATAGTGTGATGGAAGTAAAATACTTCAGGGAGGTCTGAATTAAATATATCCAGCATCTGCGCGGCACGTCATGTTGGTTTAATTACAATAGCTTCAAGCTGGAGTCAGAGGCCGTTTCTGTGTAAAAATATAAATCTGATCATATTTATGTCCCATATGAAAAGGCTTTAACGTGCAGCACATGCACAAGACTTCAGCTGTTTGGACGTATAAGGTCTTTAAAGAGAAAAGGAAAAAGACAAAAGAAAATATTGGCCACAATACTCCAGAACAACAGCTGAGGAATATAATGTATTTGTAAGTATTTATTTATAGTTTTGACTATATACAAAAATAATTTATCATAATTACCATTTGTCTATATTCTAAGTCTGATATTTAGATGTAATAAAAGCAAAAGGATTGTGATGAATTTATTTAAGAAGATATTGATAAAGTAAAGTAAATAAAATACCAATGTAGTGTTTGTTATTAAAAGTTGAAATACAGCCACATCTCCAATCGCTAAACAAAGGAATTTTCTGTGAGAAAAGGCTGCAACAAATTTCAGTTATATTCAGAGATAGAAAAGTTTATGTTATTAAGTCAACTATATTTGAAAGAAAGTTTTAAGAATCGTGCTATAGCATTTTTAATTTCTTTCACTTTTTCACTTTTTCACTTTTTTTCTTTCACTTTTCATTCAAAGTGTGAACATTTTTTTGCCTTTCCAAAGTCACCCACGTCCTTTTGAGTCTCACACAGATGTAATTCAACAATTTTAAATCAGTTTTTCGTAACTCCATATATAATTACAGCATGTCATTTCAATATTGATTTATTTGCGTGGTTAATAGCAATAAAACAACTTACTTGCCTTTTTGTCGTGCTATTATCATGTTAGAGCCTTTTTTTTTTCACAGTCGGAAGAGGAGAGCACAAACAACTGCAGGCGCACACGCTCGCACAGGAAGAAGCATGAAAACAGCAGTAATAGGAAAAAGATGAGCGGCTTACAGTCAGATCACCCAGAGAGAGAAAGAGAGAGAGAGACTCAGACTGTAGAGGAACACGACACAGGACTCCGTCTTCGAGCAGCGAGAATCAGCTCAGCTTCACAGGCTCTGGTCAAAAACTTACACAACTGAGACATCCAACATTGTGTTAGCGGGTTTTCTCGCCTCAAAGACTTCTCCCATGCTGCCCATTGTTGACATTCCTTATGGATAACCTTATGGCAGCATTGTAGTGTTGTATTTATGTTACCGTTTATATCATGCTATTCTATTGATGCGCAAAAGCCTCACAGAATCTCTTATCAATGTGCCAAGTTGTCTCATAGAAGCGTTTCTGACTCTTGACACATATCTGGAGCACATCCTCACCACATTTTTATTCATTTGTTTACATATTAATTATCCTTATTTATTACAAGCGCATACCCCAAAAAAAACAACAACGAAAAATGTATTTGATTTATCGCCCGTGTCCATGTTAGCACACCCTTTTTGTCTATCGCCCGTTCTGTGGCTGTGTAGGGACTGAATGAATGTTTCTCCAGTCACACCCCACATGCAGTAGTCCATTGATTCCTCCATGTGCAGTTCAGGAAAGACTGTGTCATCTCTGTTTATTTTCCTTTTCTCTGTGCTGTCTTTTCCACTCTGCAGGGCGCAACGATAACACCGAAAAAACCCCAAAAAGCCGGGCTCGCGACGGACCGGCCCCGAGTCCTCGGCGGGACCACAAGGGCTCTTAGAACAACACGAGCGCGGCACTGCCTTAATGATGGCCCACTGGTGAGCCGCTCCAATGTTTGTCCAGATTCTGGCTTTGCTTATGCACACAGGCACAAATCAACTGTCTCCACTGCTGCAGGAGAGGCACTGCTGTCTGCGCCTCCAGGGACACACTGCACACTGTGATTTGTGACCTACTGACTCACAGAGGGTTAAAGGCTAGATACTGGATAGCTACTCCAGTAAAGGAAAAGGAAAACTCTGTTGCTTTAAGTTTCAGACTGTAGAAGTATTGTTTGGGCCTTGCAGTGGGTGCAGGAAATATCCATTCTATCATGTACTGTAAAATTACACGCTGAAATAGCTCAAATTAATATTGTTTTTTTCTTTTAAAATATATATATCTACACCCAGTCTTATATAAAGGCTGTACCTTTTTGTTTTATGGGAAATTAATGGATTATAAACATACAAACATAGCACAACTCTGACTGAGACTGCAACAGGTAAATGAAGTCAGAATATTTTTTCCATTGCTCTCCATTGCTCTCCATTTTGTTTGTGTGTTGTTGTTGTTTTTTTGTTATATGATGAGTTATATGACCAGGCAGCTCCATATGAGAAAATATAATAATTAAAACAAGTTCGAACAACAAAAAATAAACTGTGCAGGAAAATTCCCTCAACAATTTTACTGTGTCTTTGAGGTACTTAAGCTACGCACACTTTTGGAATTATAATTAAAGCTGTTCAACAGCAGCCGCACCAGTTGTAAACTCGGCAGTGGTAGAAGTAGCCTAGTACGGCATCGTTGTACATTTCGGTGTAGGACGTTGAAGTACAGTTCAAAGCCCTGTTTCTCAACTGATGGGTCGGCATCCATTTTTAGTGGGTTGCGAGCGTTTACCAAAATGACAGCAGATTAATTGTTTTGATGGTTTTCGATAGTCAGCCTTAAGCCCAATGGTTGAATCATAAGAACTCATGAGAGGAATTGCTATAATTGCTGTTTGTTTTTATCATAAGTTTAATTATGAAGTTGGCTCCTAAAACTTTCAAGTTCATTTTTGTGAAAATATGTAACCGAACATATTTTATTTTAGTAGCTCTACAGCCAGGCAGGCCAGTGTCGTCATCTCAAAGGATTTAAACCTTCTAGAGAGAAACATTTTCCACTCCAAAAAAACCTCATTAATTTCTGCATAAAGCCAACTTCATCTTTGTACTCCGCTTTATCCACTGTGTAACCAGTGAGGGCTGGATAATATTTGGACAGGTGCTCTTCTATATACATCGGCTTGAAGGCAGCAGTGTGACGTTTGATGAGGAGAAGAGAGAACCATGCAGCCTCAGCCAGTGCTGTAAACTCCACTCCATTCTACATGTGTAATCCCTGACAATAAAAACCTGTTTAGCACCAATTCTCCTGTACTTTTTAAACCTGTTTTCTCCTGCTCTTCCACACAACAGCGGAGCCCACATCTGGCAGACAGATGTAGTTCTCACTGCCGCTCTCTCACTCTCTCTTCTTCAGGGAAACATGAGAGCCGAGCTAATTCGCTCTCCAACCTCCCACCCACCAGCGCGCAGCCGGACCACCCACATTCGGAAACGCCTAGCAGTTCCCGGGGCAGGCAGAGACGAAAGAGACGGCAGACCGAGGCAGAGGGAGAGAGAGACGTGAGGATGGGTTAGCAGTTTTAGGCCAGTATCAATTACAGCACTGTCACAGCACAACCTGCCATTGAGAACACAGCACTGATCCACAGCTGACGCACCAGGAACTGCAGAGCCGCTCTCCAGAAGACATTCAGATTACAAAATTATACAACAAAACAGTGTGTAAAACAAATTCATGCTCATGTATATCACCGCAATCCTCGCCCTGTCCAAGTTGTATTTTAGGAGTTTATTTTATGCCAAATT
The DNA here is from genome assembly GCF_951799975.1 of Gobius niger. Lineage (NCBI taxonomy): Eukaryota > Metazoa > Chordata > Actinopteri > Gobiiformes > Gobiidae > Gobius > Gobius niger. Next base: position 24,515,172 of record NC_136861.1, on the reverse strand, counting down.
ATAGCCTGTTACAGGGTCGAGAGCTTAACTTAAATCTTTAGTTCCGATCCCGTTGTAACCCACACTCGGGACACGTGTGTGTGTGTGTGTGTGTGTGTGTGTGTGTGTGTGTGTGCGTGCGTGCGTGCGTGCGTGCGTGCGTGCGTGCGTGCGTGTGTGAGTGTGTGTGTGTGTGTGTTAATCCTGAACCAATGTTAATTTGTTTTACTGGTGTCATCACTTTTATTGTTGTGTAAATTCCATTAAAAAAATATTAAAACCATTCATAAAATTACCTAAAATCACAACAACTTCTTGAAAACTTCTGTGATTCTTTTTATACTAAGCTTGGATGAAGACCTTGTGTTAGCTTGACCAATGTAAAAGGTCTTTTAAGTACTTCTTTGTGCTGCGCATATTTGTTTAGAGTTTCATGGGTTTGCCACCTTGTTTGCACTTCTGTGATTTTTGTTTATTTTGTATTTATTATATTAAAATTTGTGGTCCTTGAGCAGCTGTAAAATCTGCATGAGTTGTAATGGTAAGAAAAGGGAGCCACGTAGCACCACTTCACTTTAATATTTAAAAACCCTACATTTTAAAAGTTCTTCATAGACTGTGGAGTCATAACACTAACTAGTTGCTCCATTTACAACAATTAAATATTTGGCCTTCCACTGCTCAGACTGAGGAAAATATACTTTTTTAATAAACACAGGACAAATGCAAATACACACCAGCTTCATTAGTATCAGTATCAGCTTTAATTTGAACTGAAATGCTTTATTGGAAGGCGTATGTCTCCACCTTGTGGGCATTTCCTGTACTTGCATCCATTGAAATTAACTTTGACCAATACAAAATCAGAGAGAACTCTCCTAACACTGTTTGGGTTTCATTTGCTGCTTGTTAATACCAGGAAATCCAAGCACCATGTACAGTATATCAGGGATAAGCCTTGTCCACATTATATTTGAAATACAATTAAAAAACATATTTTTATGGAATTTTTTGATCAAACTAACCATAGAACATCCAACATCCAAGTAAGATTTTCGTCAGAATTATATAAAGTGCACTTTCAACCAGCAGTTTAATATAGAAATACTTCAACTATCCAGCCCAGCAGACACAGTTATTGTGTAATTAGTTTGAATAGCAGTCTTTACAGTTGTGACTAAATGTTACATACTTAACACTGTCTAAGGCAAACAGCACTGGAGCAAAGCACTATCTTTGGCAACATCCGACGACACAAGAGCAGCTTTCAGTTGAATAATCCTCAGTCATTAATGGCCTGAGCCCATACTTCTATCTTTGTCTAAATTGCAGAAACACAAGAACTAATCTTAATTTACCTCTCTTTTATAATAATAAACAATAGTAGAGAAAATAGGCTTTGGTTATAGACGATGAGCATTGTCTCTTTCTTTAATTTACTGACTGATCAATGCAGTCCATATTTAGGGGGCTAACATAAAAACAGCAACATACTAGAAGGCACTACTGTCTGGTCTCTGGAGAATACTCAAAACTGTTTTACGCACAACAATGAAGCATAGGATCCAAGTATAAAGATAGGCTTAGGCCATAATAATTTTCTTTAGCTGCAGGAAAATGTGACTGACTGGAAGCAGTCGGTGTGTAGCTCAGTAACACAGTGAAGTGACTTTAAGGCGCAATCCAGAAAACGTCATCCCGTTTTTTGTGCTTTTCACTTTGTTTTCTGTGTTTTCCTTCTTCCCACTTCAGTCGCCACTGATCCAACTGTGGCCCCTACGGCTCCACCAACTGGCCCCCCCACGAAGAGCCCAACCAGAGCCCCCAGCAGGGCCTCCCTCCTCACCAGCTTAGGCAGCCTCCACAGCCAGCCACTGAGCATGTCCCACAGTCTCCACAGGAAGGAGCGAGACACTGGGACGTCGCTACACGGGAACAGAGCATCCACATTCAGATCCAAGTCTTCCACACCCCGCTCTGCCTCTCGCCTTACCGCCTCTAGGTCTTCAGTGTCTGTGTTCAGTCCATCTGCTTGTCTCTGTTTGAGGATCTCCTCCCGTCTCTTCTGGATTTGTTCCTCCACGTCCTGGTACAGTTGGCAGCTGAAGTGTTCCGTCCCGCTCTCCTTCACAGCTTGATCCACTTTGTCCAGGAGCTCTCGGACGGCCTCTTCGGACTCTGTTTTTCCTAGGCAACGATTTGGAAATCAGTGAGAAATGTCTACAAAATGTGGACTTCAGCTCAAACAAAGGTGGGTCGACCAATACAATATACTGCAATGTGCACGGCAGTGTTTTTGATCATTCTAGTCAATACTTGAATCAAAAAAACTCACTGCATTTTTTATATGATGTAACAAAAAAGAGGTTTTCTAAGTTCAAGTTGATATTTTTATTTGAGTCAGAGCTTGCCATGAAAGATTGAAGGTTGGTCCAAAAGCTACAACAGTTGAGAACCAAATGGCTTTACGGGTTGAATGTGTTCATGATAAGGTTTGCACTATCTACATTTGACAGTTGAGAGAAGAGGCTTCATTCACTTCATGTTAATTTCAAACAAATGCTGCTCAGACTATTTGCAGTGTCATTGTGATAGTTTGTCCCTCACTACAATTAACTGAATTCAGAATATGCTCCCCAAAAAGAGAGAGAGAGGGAAAAAAAAAACCTCACGATTGCTCCTGACAGCTAGAACCCCTGTGGACTCACCTTGTGTCTCCAGCGTGTGGTAGCGGTCTCCACACCTCCTCACCAGCTCGGTCAGGTCTTTCCTCCAGTTGAGAAGGTACTCCTCCAGCCCCTCCTCCTGATCCAGCTCCTCTGTGTGAGTGAACAGAACCACTGTGTTGTTTTGGACCGCAGCTGGACCCAGGAGCTGTTCCAGGACATCCAGGGCCTTGGCCTCTCCGTCAGCCGGCTGGTTCAGGGGGACACACAGGAGGAAGGCATGGGGCCCGGGGCTGGACAGGGCCAACAGAGAACAGAGCTGTCTTTTCCTGTCCTCTGGGACGCAGGCCGAACCAAACCAGTCAGAGCTGGACACGACAGTCACCTGAGGAAAAGTCATGGAGACATATAAACTATTCTAAATCATTCCAATTTATTTGCTCATTCACTTTGGTGTGTGACCGTAATAAAAGTGCCAAAGTATTTAATACTTGTGATCATTACAGAAATAAGAACATAGATCATATTTTCTACACTTTATAATAAAACTAGAAACAAATTAGTTTCACATGTTGGTCTGAGCCACAACAAAATGTAACTGATTCAAGTGGAAGAAGTTCATTTAAGGTAATACATGACTGAGGTAATGATTTCTCTTCTACATAACATTGGCAACATCTTCTTTAACTTCAGTCAGTAGATGAGCGATCATGAGAATGACTATGATGGAAAAACTATAGCTGCTGTGGCCTATTTTTGGAGTGTTGCGTTTTCAGAGCTCCTCTACTTAGATTGTTCCAGTGGGAGTGTCACCTGTCTGCCTGCAGCCTGGCCCGCGTGTTTACTGCATTCTTCCTGAATGAGGGCTGCGCCGTCCTGCTCCAGACCCATGATGGTGCTCACTGTCGAGGTCTTCCCTGCCCCGGCCCGGCCCAGGACCACCAGCCGGAGCTCTGCCTCTGCGCATGAGGAATATAACCTTGATGTTGCATACCAACAAGAAGTTTTGAGTCTTCACCCGTGCCTTGTTTAGTGAACGGATACGTTATAAATGCTGAACACAGTATCCAAAAGTGCTAAGCGTTTCTATAATAAAAAGGAGTGGTCTTTCGCGCAAACAGAAGGAAATGGCACCTACAGACAAATAATTCTCCTTAATCGTACAGTATTTTTAAGCCTTACCTGATCGACAAGATGTTGCCATTCCCAGAGGATCACGCGGTTCTTTAGAGATGAACTGTGTAGAAGTACTTCCTTGATCGTACAGTTACAGTGACTTTACTCTTGAACCAGCTGTTCGGGACATTGCGCATCAGCGGCGCCCAACGGGCATGCGCAGACAAGGCCATGCGTAAAAGATGAGTAATAACTTTGTATTTATATTCATATAATGAAGATTGTGTCCTGTGTTTTAGGGATCAGTACAAACACAAACAAGAAAGTGACTTACAACAAATTAGTCCAGTGGACTCCACTGGTCATGTTTATTGTATTTCAAAATTCATTATTTTGAATCCTATCATGACCTCAAGTGAATATTGTTACTCACAGTTGTATTTTTTTTTTTAAAAAGGAGCAATAATAATAAGTTGCAAATTTGACAAGGTAAAAACATTAACATTGTTTCGTATGTTGACTGACATAAGGTCCTATACATTTTGAGTACAAACATTTTTCAAACATTCATAATTATCTGGTCAATCCGCATCCACACATCCATACATCACCAACTTTAAAACCAAGAAAAAGTAAAATATTTTAAAATACAATGATTTTTTTTTTCAAAGTAAAAGAATACAGTCAGTATAAACATTTCAAGACAACAAATGCCCAAGTTTTTTACACAGCAGGCCATGGTTTTAAATACGCTGTTCATTCAGAGTCCAGGCATGATGTAGGCTATGTTGTCCAACGTATTTGACTGTAAACAAATAACACAGTTCAGATAAAGCGGATCACTGGTTATTATGAATGATAGTATTTGCATGCACCGTACCAGGACTTTCCGTGGGCAGCCATTCAACTGTGGGATCTGTGCAGTGAGACAAGTCAGAGGCCCCAGCGCACACAAGATGGAGTCCAACAGCACAGATAGACTCCCTGATACTGCCACCATCCCCTATCACCGAAAAGGGAAATCAGCGGTACTTATTACAGTGTCTCCAACCCATTGTTCTGTCCGTACTATACAGTCTGAGAGATACTGACCTCCGTCTCTTGCAGCCTGTGTCCGATCAGAGACAGAGACTCTCCCAGCAGCTGCAAATGAGCCGCTGCGTCGATCGGGTCAACCTCTGGGACGCGGGCCGGGGAAAGGGACACACTCTGGCCTTTGTTTGGGGATACAAGTCCAGCCGAGCCTCCACTCACTGTCACAAAAACAAACATGGCATGAAAGATAGTAAAAAAAACTTTGCAGTAATTGAGACCACAAAAGAAATGAATGGATGAACATTTTGAACAAGCACATTATACTATATGTACTGTATTTCATGTGACTCCACCTTTGCTTTTGCTTTCTGTGGAGCTCTTGTGTTTGACCGTCATGGCTTCAGCTTTGTTCTGTTTGTGCTGCAGATGTTGAGCTTTTTGCCTCCACACCTGGACACAATAAATACAACTATTATAGATTTATCCACATATATTTTATTACTCTTAGTAGTGGAAAAAAAAAGGTTTCAAATGTGAACAAAACTCACCTGTTTGTCTTTCTCTTGCAATGACTTCCACACTTCTGCCAACCTCTTACTCAATTCCCCAAAATCTAAAAGCAAACATAAAACGAAGACAAGGAGTTAATTAGACAAATAAAATAGAATCCCATCTAGTGTTTTAATAGTGAACGCACCCAATCCTGGCTGTTCTGCATTGATATTCACTCTGTATTCCTTACAAAATACCTGGTAGGCAGTTGTTGTGGTCTTTTTCTTGGGCTAAATGAAAAACAAACAAACAAATAAACAAAAAATCAAGTCAGAAGAAGCCCTTATGCAGAAAGGGGACCATTTGTACAGTGTGAATGACAAACACCTTATCTTTGTCCTTCTCCCGCTTGTCTCGATCCTTCTCCTCTTTCTTCTTCTTCTTCTCTGGTACTGCGTCAGCGCCCGGGTGCTGGTGTGGAGGGAGGGGTGCACTCATGGCGTACATGGGCCCGACAGAACTGTGAGTGACTGTGGGATGGGAGTGGCCGTGTCTCGCTGTGTCTGGTGAAAAGAACACCAAAATCAATTTAACGCAACACAAAAAGAGTGAGTGTATGCGTTTAAGCATTAAGTATTTGTGACATTAACCTCCAAAGCCTTTGCTGTGCTTCTTGTCCTTCCCGCTCTTCTCTCGATCTTTCTCCTTATCCTTCTTCTTCTTGCTTTTCTTGCTTTTCTTCTTCTTCTTTGACATGTGTGTGTTGTAGGAGTCGTCGATCACCAGTTCACCGGCCTCCAGCTCACCTCCAGACGAAGAGCTGTCGTCTCCCAGACCCCCACCGTAATGCCCTGTAATGTAATGATCATAGTTCACATATAAATGGAAATAATGTCCCACAGCACAATGTTGGAAAATAGTTGCTTCCAATGCCATTTAGGTCATTTAAGTCCAGTCAGGAACACTGGACTGGACTTAAATGAACAAATGAACGCCTTACCTTCAACCTCCACCTCTTTGCCTACCACAGGCAGAGGCTCCCGACTCTGCTGTGTCTTCTTCTTGGACGACTTCCCAAGCTGCATCCTGTCTTTATCTTTTTCCTTCTTCACACTCCCTTTCGTCGAGTGCGGTGCGTACATGAAGCCCTCGCTCTCCTCTTTCTCGGGGGACATGATCAGCTTCATCTTGAGCCCGTCTGCTTCCCGTAGTGTCAGCGGCTCTTCTTTGGATATTCCTCCGTGGAAAAGGGACGACTTGGAGGAGGACGAGTGCTTTTTCGACGAGGAGGATGAAGACATGGGACGGGAGTGGGAGAACGCGTGGCTGCTCTTGCTCCCACCGCCACTGCCCTCGCGTTTGCGCTCTTTGGAGGAATGGGAGGAGAAAGAGGGATAGGAGGGCTTCTTGTGGAGGTGTGGGTTTGGGTCTGAGCCAGTGGCCAGGGGAGAGGTGATAGCCTGAAGGAGACCCATGGCTGTGTCTGCTGGGTGTGAAGAGGAAGGGGACAGTGTGGGGGAGCGGTCCACTGACTTGTGCTTTTTCTTGTGGGGTGGAGGTCCAGAGCCATCATAGTCTGACAACAGAAAAATACAATTCTATTAAAAGGCAAACAATGTGTGGCTGTGGAGAGAGGAACATAATAACGCTGAATAAAGGATACATATGATAGGAATAACTAATTCAACCATTTCATTTTTCCAACAAGATAAATTGTGATATAGAGTCACACAACCCATGAACTACTCATACATGATGTAATATTATGCATACCTCTGTAATAATGGTCATCACTGTGCTTTTTCTTCTTCTTGTGGGAGTCAGTTCCCATCATGAACATTTCAGAATCCTAAAAAATATAAAAGCATGAATTATCATAAATGACAGAAAATATTTTCAAAACACCGTTACCTTTGGCCGTTTCTTGGAGGATTTCCGAACTTCAGCCGCAATTTCTTCTTCCTCCCTCAACAAATCTTTGTATGACCTCCTCTTCTCTCTTTGGCTGCGTCCAGCCACTAGTCCCCGGTCACCATCCATCCCCATATCTGAAACACAAACCAGATCTATCTGAGCAACACACAGATTTGAGGATTTAATATGATTAAAGACTCGATTCATATTACCTTTGATTTCTTCAAAAGCCATGGCCCCACGTCGTCAATGTGTTGCTTTCACACAAGGGTCTCCACAATCATCAGCTGAAGTGAAAACAATTGCAAGTTAGTTTCACAAAACATGTTGGATACGTCCATTATTATTATTAAAACTTTCAGGGCATGTAATGTATCATGTATTAACCTTCATATCGCTGTGTACAAGTGTATTCTTGTATTGCCCCGTCCCCAGTAAGTTACTCAAAAATGTATCACAAATAAGTTCCTCCAATATTGTAAGAAGGATTTCATTTTTGTTCATTCTACAAGATAGCTCCATTATTTGTAGAAACTGGATAGTAAAGCATCTCCCGCCTTCTTACGTTAATATACACAAACACACCCCCTCTGAGTTCATTGAGACTACCCGCACTTTGCTAATTTCACGTGTTGGGTGAGCACAGCCGAGTCTGGACGGAGCTAATGGGAGACTGAACGGCAGGATACACCGAGGCTTCACCTCTTTACTAGGCCTCACTTGAAACGAGGAAAAGAAACCGCGATGTTCCTGAATGCATTCAACGCCAATTCTGTGCATTTAGCGTACACTAGAGACGGAGAAACAACGTTATTTAGTGCCATTACCTTAGAAAAATGTCCTATTTAAGCGGATCCAGTCGCCATCTTTGTTTTCATCGACAACAATACACGCCTCGAGGGGGAGGAGCTTGGCTTGACACAGCCAATCAGAGAGCTGCAAAGTGTACACGCGCAAAGACTTTCAAGCACAACATTTTGTATTTACTATAATATATATACCGTAATGTAGTTCAGTGAATATGCCTCACTAAACCCTGGGAATAAAACTACCACATCGTGTGAATTAAATTATTCTCACAAATTTAATATAATAAATTTAAATGTGTTAGAAAGTTATCTTAGTTCTCTCTTAGGCAACTTCAAGTGATCCTGCAATGTTATTGTTCCAAGTTAGCCATGTTTGCCTAAGTGTATGGATCAGACCTGGGACTATTAATTACATCAATTTGTTAGTAAGTTCCAGGACAAACGCATTGCTGAATAATACAAGCACCAATTTCAAAACATACACAATAGTGAAAGATGTGAAAGTTTATTGTCTCAAATATTATTTCCAAGTCATTACCAAAAATACAAATCAAATTTACAAATGTAACATGCAGCACAAGAAAGAAGGCAATGCGACACAAAGACACACACGTGAAAACCTGAATCAACACTGAAATAATTCATAAAACGCAGCACAAAAATCGTTTTGTGAATCACTTATTGACTATCAAAAAAGTTGGAGTAAGGCCCCTTGCAGTTTTGAGTTCATGATCAAATAAGGGAGCTAGCAGGTACATGAGAAGCACTGTACTGTAATAGTTGTTTTCTTCAGTCAAAGAAAATCTATGTGAATTTTATTTTCTTGTATTTGGAGCTGCTCTGACCCACTCACACATTTTGGTCCTAGTCAAACTCACTCAAATGATTTAATTTTACACCTTCTTGGTTCCATTACGGCACAACTGGGGACAAAATAATGAATAGATAATACTGAATGTTATGTTTTTCTCAAAAAATAAAAACTCAATAGATACCCCCCCAAAACAATTATAATCAGCTCAAAGAATGTCTTTTCTACCTATCTCCCAAATTTTGTTTCTGTAAGCTGAGGGATGTAAAACTGGCCAACAAATCAGTCACTTCATCCACCTACGGAAAGAAAAATTGGAATAGGTAAGTAAAAATAATCAATGTTCAATAAAAATACAGAAGTTCGGGCAGATATGATGCCTCACTTGTTCCTTCGTGCGTGTGTGCTGCAACTGTGTTGATATGTGTTCAAGTCTCTCCTTTGCTTCACTCTGACCCATCAGATTCAGGTACTCCCTCAACATCTGAATAATCTGTGAGAAGAAGCATAAACATCATGGGCACAAAAATCACCACATCACTCTGAATCTTTCAAAAGTTACTCTTACCTGTGTGACCTCTCCTCTCAGGTTTTCCAGGCTTCTTGAATCTCCCTCTTGTAGAATATTGAGTTTGGAGCGGGCTAAATGTAAAGGTGTCCTGCCAGCTCGGTCCAAGGCATCAACTCGGGCTCCTGAAAAATGCACAAAACATAAAATTGTATAACTGCTTGAGGTTCATAAACTCATCTGTTCATACGTTGTTGTTTTTTTTAATTTAGTGATTACTATTATATGTATGTCTTTTGTAACATTTAGTAAATGAAAGCCAATAATAAAAAGAATGAAACTGTGCTTAAAAGGAGCTATACCTGATTTCTTTCTAGTTATGGAATGAAACTTGTTTTACTATTTCATTATTTTTGGTTTATTTTTCTCACATTTTCTGCCTATTTGCACACCCTGAGTGTTCCAATAAGCTGAATGTAACAAGTAAATTTCTCCATTGTGAGATCAATAAAGGCCGTCTTATCTAATCTCGTTTCATCTTCCTTTAGTATACTGTAAACTCAGACATTTGTGGGGAAAACACTGTAGATCTAATTATAAATCATTTGAATCAATTTCATGAACTTACAGGAGAGTTTCTAAGCATTTTTGGGAAAGTGACCCTGAAAAGTGACCCTGCAAATTGTGAAATGTGCCATTAAACGTGTCCCTGAGAAGAACTGGGATGCTTCAAATATGTGAGGAAGATTAGGGATGAGTTTGTACCTCAACCAACATTTTAATTTGGTGTTTCCTCTTTCATTGTTTGAAATGAAAAAAATAAAATTAAATAAATAAATCAGGTATAGGCCTTTAAGCATTGAAACTTGCACTGGTATTTTATTAACACGAACTTTTAACACAGATGAGCTTTTTGAGATCTACGACACTATGTAGACCCACAAAAAGAGAGGCAGCTGTCTTACCTCCTCTGAGCAGAGTGGTGATCACAGGCACATGATTGGTACAGGCAGCTACAAAAACAAAGACAGAAATTACTAAAATAGTGAAGAAATGTGCTAAATGTAGCCGGCAATACAGTGCAATAACGCCTCATTACTAGAAATGTAATGAGATACATTATAAATAAAGAAAACATAAACATTGCTCTCTCACTTTACTGTGCCCGAGGCATAACATTGAGCTAGGCTCAGGGTTTACTTACCCAAATGCAGCGGGGTATTTCCCAGACTGTCTCGCTGGTTGGGGTCTGCACCATAGCTTAGCAACAGCTGAACTAAAATGATAAATGTGTGAAAATATGCTTTAGAGAAGAGCAAGACAGACACAGAAAATACAAGAAAGACATAAACACATTGTATTGATTCACAACTGGTCAAACGTTCTTCTTCTTCTTCTTCTTCTTCTACAGAAAAAGATTCAGTCTCTGTGGCTTTGATAATGTTATCAATAATAAACACAATTCTCAATAAGGAAATCTAGTTCAACCCTTTAAAAATGGTAATTCTAACCTGTGTGAAATACTTGAGTCAGTCATGAATCTACTTCTCCGTATCGGTTATAAAATTCAAAGCTGTTAAAATGAATAATGCTCATTTCCTGTACAGGTGCAAAGAGCACAACACATATATTTGCATATATTTTGAATGTGAAATTACAGTATGTATGTGTACTTGGCACATCATATTTGAAACATACAAAATTCCAACAAGACCTACCAATGCCTTCGTTGCCATTACAGGACGAGAAATGTAGCGCCGTTCTTCCCTTGTCGTCTGCCGCACATGGGTCTATGTCATCCTCCAGGAGTCTCCGGACTGACGGAGACACAGAAAAACAACACAGAATGAGGTCACTTGACTGCCTGACTCTGACCAGGATATCCCATCGATGGATTTTCTCTTCCCTGATGGCACAGGTAGATTCAAAGATGACAGGGCCAGGAAAAAATTGGGAAAAGAGTGGTTCAGGGAGCATAAGACATCACACATGGATTGGCCACCACAGATTCGACCTTAACCTCAATGAGAGTCTTTGGGATGTAGTAAAGGGGAAGGCAAATGAGCAGTGGTCCGAGTCACACACACCACTACAAGGTCTCGACAAATTAATGCAACACTGGACGGAAATAAAGTGACATTAGAGCAGCTTATCAAACCAATGCCACAGGGAATGCTAAAAAAACAGTCCATCAAAACACTGTTACAGAGTGAGTGACTTTTTGGATGGTGACTTTGTTTCTAATATAGAATATTATAGTAATATTTTAGGTCATTGAGCCTCAGATCTCACATCTCATACCTGTGTCGATGTCGTTGCCGTTGGCTGCTTCCCTCAGTCTCTTCACAGCTGCAAAAAGCATGCAAAATGTTAGGTTTATACAGCTTATGCTCAGCTACAAATATCAGATTAATGATTAAAAACTTTGCTATTTCATCTATTATTAGGCTAAATACCCCTTATAACTTTAACCTCAACATCATTCTGCTAGATGAGTAGACTAGGGAGGAGTCTACTCTCTAAGGGAAAAAATAGATAAAGAAATAAAAGATTTCATATTTGTCTTACAATGTAGTCAACAAAATACTTCTGTGGGTACATTTGCATCATTTTACTACAATGTAGCCAACAAACGCTACCCTAGTCCCCTGTAATCTTTAAAGGTCTCATGAGATGGTCCTGTATTCTGCACGACAGTACATTCTTGATGCCCCTTACCATAAATATCTTTGCCAATGGGAGCCAGACTGCACACAGCCCGGTGGTGCCTCTTCTTGGACTTGCCGCCGAGCACTTTCCCAAGCTTGTGTCCTGCTCCGGGGCTCACCTCCTGCGCCCGTCCCGGTTCCCACAACAAGTGCAAGTACCGGAGCTCCTTATCGTCCATCTGTCCCACTCGACCCAGCAGTACCTTGGCCTCTCCTATGCCACTCAAGCCGATCCCCACGGCCGCTGCTGCTCCTGCTTCTGCCTCCATCGTGTCCATGCTGACCCGCTGCTGCTGCTGATCGCGCTCGTCCGCCTTGCGCGCCTCGTGCGCCGGTCCCGGTTCGAGCACGTACTCTCCCTCTGAGCTGGACCTGTCGTTCTCTGAGGCGGCGGCAGCGGCAACAACGATGGGGCTCCACCCGTCCATAGTCTATCGCGATCGCCACATATGGGAACCGCGTTTACGCAAGAGTCGTCGCAGCAGATGCTCTCCACTCCAGGGGAATCATCACACATATGCGCATGGTGCTGAATTTTAGCATATTAGTATCACATAAGCCATTCCTACAGCAGTAATACGTCCCGTTTCACATTATCTCAGTACCAGTAGTAATCGGCACGCCCCATGTACAGTCAATAATACTCACGGGTTTTCAGCCAATGAGCTTTTACTTTGTTGTGTTGCAAGTGGCCAATGGCAGGACTATAAATCCCCAGCCAATAAGTGACAACTTTGCCACGCAAGCGCAGTTAGACATTGACGTTTATTTACGACCACCCTTCACCATTTAAGTCGATACATAATACAGCAATAAAATGTGTAAAATACTCGTCAAGTGGCACCTGTCCCGATACAGTGAGAAGAAAATGATTATGTTTTTACAACATGGTTACCAAAACAATAACACCAGCGAAATGCAGAAGTTAAAAGGTCCTACACCAGAATCAAATGTGTTTTGACCTTCAGTAAAAGCAGACATTTGTTTGTAATTATGAAGCCTTTTATCGATCATGAACAAGCAGGGGTTGTTTACATTACAGAGACCGTGTTGCACCCAGTTGTGAAACGTGCAAATGAACTTATTAATGTCAAGAATCGGGATGGTAAAAAAGCATTTGGAAATTTAGACATGACTTCAGACTTAAACTAGATTTAAAAACTACCCGCTGACTTGATCTTTGACTGTATATAAAGAAAGAATAATAATCAGGTAATGGGCTGATACTTGCTAGTAAGAGAATTTAAAAAAATCACAAAATGAAATAGCAGCGTATACAAGCCTAGAATGTATAAAATAAAGTGCTTAGTGTGCCAACATTTTTATGCTGTGGCCTATAAGTGAAATGCAACTATAATCCACTTATTGCCATTTCGCGTTAACCAACTGTTATGGTGCCGGAGGTAGAAAGGATTGACAATAATGAGTAAAGTCCAAGGTCAACCTCATAGTCAGAGATCCAGTTTAATTCCCGAGGACATGGGAGCTCCAGCCTGTGCCAGATAATTGGTGAATGCAGAGTTGTCATGTGGGTTGCCTTTGTTTGGCTCGGGAAACTCTACCGCGGTGTTATAGTGTTTTTGTCCAGTCTGACTGCTCTGTGTTAACCCCTGTCCTCGCAGGTATCCATACCGACAAGACAATGGCGGCTGGCGGTGGGTCAGGGAGAGGCGAAAGCATGATTCTGCAAAAAGAGAGAACAAAATGAAAGACAGTAATATGACAATTTTTTGCAGCAAAAAAGATTATCAGCATCAATGCCAAACTATTGAATATGGCTGCGTTGTCAATATTACAGTTGTCTAACACATTTTTACTGCCAAGATCTCTTGGTGTACAGAGAAAAGTGACCTGTTCTAAGGTCTCATATCAATATTATTACACTGTATGAAGGAATGTCAATAATGCCAATAGTTACATATATTTGTGCCAGATGAAAAGGTTTTGAAATCCTTGCTTCCTTATCATTTATTGGATCAACATACCCGCATAGAAACTCCGAAGATCATTCTGTACACAGTATTCGAGGAAACGCTGCAGCGGCTGGATGTGAGATATGGACCCATCCCATTCAGTGAGAAAGTCCTCTATCATGTGATGAATAGCTTTGGGCCGTGGTAAAGGCCAACCATGAGGGCGGAGCCTCATTTCTTCCTCTAAAAAAAAAGTTATATTAACATTTATTTTACCGGCTCAAGAAAAATAAACGGAACAGATAACACTCACCTGTCGGAAGTCTGTCGTAGTAGTATAAAACAGGATGAAGGAAGTTGGATTTCCAAGCTCTGGTCCAGTCCGTTTCAGCTCTATTACGGCCTAAATAGTCCATCTTCTTTTTACCATATTGCATAACCAGAATTATTAGTCCTTTGGTGACTTTGTGGCCTGACAGAGAAGCAAACTGGGCCAATGCTTGAAGTGGAAACTCCTCCAGGTATCGACTTTGAGAGCTATGGGAGAAAACAAGGAGTTATTAAATAGAATTAAACAAATATACATTTAGAGATGCAATTAAGGGAACTAGTGTTCTTGTGGCACTGGATGAACACTTCCTGCTACACCTTTATTCCAAGGTGTGCTTAGGTGAAATGGTGACTATGAGGCCATGTTCAAATTAGGTTCATTTCAAGTGAATCTTGGCTGAAAATGTTGAACTAGGGCTGAACGAAATGGACAAAATTTCATATATCTTGATATCGATACAGTACGATATAACTATGGGTTAGGTGAAAACCAAATATAAAAGATACAAATAAAATCATAATACAAAAGAGTGCAGATTTATTGATGAATAATCATATATCATATCTTTCTTTTTCGATTTGAATATTTTGAAAGTTCATATCTCGATATCAATATCGCAAAAGCAAAATATATCGTTATTGTATTGATATCTTGGATGTTCATATCACGATAACGATACGAGAACGATATATCTTTCAGCCCTAGTTTGACCTGATGGTGAACACAACCGACTGTGGTACACATCAACAAGTCCAAAAACCAAGGGAAGCAAACTAAGAATCACTGGTTTTAATTGGCATAAGGAGAGACGCCTTTCTTGATGCTTCTGTGTGAAAAGTTTGCCTCACCCAAGACCCAAACTGAGATGGGCTTTAGTCAGGCATAACCTCTGATGGGATAATGCAGAAAATGATAAATGAACAAAAGAGTAGCATTAATTTAAACTCACCCCTGAAGCAGTACGATGTCCCCCAGCACCTGGAACATTTGGTATGGTCCAGAGGCTTCATTGACCCTCTTGAGGATCCAGGATGACAGCTGTGAGGTCGACAGTTTAGTGGAGGGCCACATGTGTCCGTGATGTCGATGTTCAAGCACCCGATGTACAGCTCTGACTGGGGTGAGAGGTACATACAGTTGGACTAAATATCACACACATATATCTTATGGAAAATCAGAAGAGCATTTCAACTGCAGAAGCCACAGGGAAGACAATAATCGTGGCAAAGTGAATCTTTTTTGTATAGTTGTATGTGAACTATGGACTAAAATGTTTTATATTACACATTATTCAGACCTTTGTAAAATACGTTATGGGGAATATTGATTGATTGGTTGATTTACTGATTAAAACAAACTTCAAACCTGTAAGAACTAACTATGATCCAGACAAAATTCAAGTGTTTTTGCACACAACTGTCTCATTGAGTCTCTGTGGCTTTGATGCAGTCCAAGCGGATTTGTGAAAGTGTGACCCCTTACCTGTGTACCTGAAGCCATGGATGAAGCCTCCAGCTGAGGCGCGGTAGTCTCTGGAGTGAGCAGCAGTCCCCAGCACAAACAACCCAGGAGTGTTTTTGCCCTCATACCAGGCTGTAACCGCAGGCAACCTCCCTCTGGCATTGTCACTGCGGGGTGGGCTGGCAGACCTAAAGACGTTTGGAAGAAATACATAACTTCACTAAATACCAATGAGTATAATGAAGTCTTAGGCATTCTAAAATATTACCTGTCAAATATACTAAAGTTGAATTTGAATCCCAGACAGCGGATCACCCGGTCATAGGGCTTTCTCATGGAGAAGTTGTCGATGTGAAAGCCAGACAGTTCCTCAGCTCTCGCATCAGAGCTACTGCTTCCACTCTGGGTGTATTTTTTCAACGTCAGATAAAGCTTGTCTTTTTTAGGCCTCCGTCTGCCCTCCTCTGTTCGTTTGGTGATGGCGATCTCTTCAAGGTGAGTTTCCACTAAGCCATCCAGGGATTTCAGTTGATACGTGTCCAGGACCTCGTTGTTTACAGCTCTTAAAAAGGGAGGGAAATGTCATCAAATGTTCATCACTTAATTTAAGGCCGATGTTTCAAATCAATCAGAATATAAGATAACAAACTTGGATGTACCTCAGATCCCCAACATAGTGAGTTTGCCAGGCCAGTCGGACAGCGCTGCGACTGACCATGTGGACTCGACTGGCTTTTCCCAACAGGCTCTGGGCAGTCTCAAAAGCGGAGTTCCCCTTCCCCAGGATCAGAACAGCCTGGTCTTTGTAGTCCTCTGGGTTTGTAGAGATGGACTCGTACCCCTCAACCAAATCAGAGCCCACAAACTCTATGGTTTGAGGCACCCATAGACCAGTGGCTAAGAGGAGGACACTGCCAGAATGAAACATAGGGTATTAAAGTTTGTTTTATTTAGTCTCTGAAATCAGTAAAACACTGTACTGTTATAAAAATTAAACCTACTTACTCTATGAACTACACTACAAAGTCTGTTTAACTTAAAGAAACTATCGATCTTGGTTCAACAAGTTAAGGATAAAAAAACAATCTCCCCGTTTTTCCTAGTATTTAAATGAACCAAACCTGTGGCCTGAATTATTGTTAAAAACAAAGTATTAACAACTAGACAAAACTATGACCACTAGTTTCTCCCATATCAACAGTACCTGCAGAAGTATGAAGAGCCATGTTGATCCGTCAGGACATACTGCTTCCCACTGGCTGATGAGAGAGCTCTGATTCGGCCAATGTCGACCCCGTATCGCACCCTCAGCCCCAGCTCTCTCTCGTACAGTGACAGGTAAAGTGGGAGAGCGTCAGCCGGAGGGTAGAAGTCACTGCTCACTCGCCCAAACAGCAGGTCACCTCTGTCACTCAACAGCGAGTTCCAGTCGTGCCGCAGGTTAAACTCACGGTTATTACTACCAGTGTGGATCTTGTTAATGCTTATCAGCTTCCTGTGTCGAGGATATCTAAGGGACAAAAGAGAACATATTGATTCAAAAGCATTCTGTTATTCTATATATAAATGAAGAATTCTTGTGAAAATGTGGAATTACATTTCACCATTATTGGGTTTGACGGGAATCTATCCGGGTATTTTTGACGTAGCCCCTTAGCAACGAAGCCCGCCATATTAGTGTAGGTGAAGCTGTTTGAGCGTGAGCGGTTCTTTAGCAAACATGTCAAAAGGATGTTACACCATAAAAATCGTTTAAATAGCTTTAGCTATTGGAGCGTGTTCCTACAAATGCGCAATCATGATGTCAGTCATGAGTACCCAGGTTGCTAACTGTGTGCGGTGGATGTGCGCCATTTGCCTGTTTATTTTTTGTTGTATAATGTGTTAAATGTAAAAACTACTACGCCTAAGATTGGAGTCTTTTTGTATTTGTCTAATGCGGCGCTGTCTAGTGACGTGGTTCATGGCGTTGCTCCGTCTAACTCAATTTCATAAATCAGTACAGTTCTCACATGGAATTGTTGAGCCCATTTTGTATTGAAAATACAAAAGACCTGATAAATGATGATATCTGGATCTTTTGTAACACAGATGTTGCTTGTTTCATCAAATTATAAAAGATACGTGTGAATACACATCAGTTTCACTGTTTTGCACCTGTTAAAAAAGCTGCCTGGGCCAGAGTTCCTCTCCAGAATGATGTAGTCTCTTCTGGCTCGGGACAGGTAGTGTCCCATCTGTAGTCCAGACGGGCCTGCCCCCAGTACACAGTAGTCATGGTGATGGGTGATGTTTGTGTGCTGCTCTGAGCCGATTATGAAACCAAGGAAACTCAGGAGAAAATATACCAGGCTTGGCTCCATCCCCTGAAGCAAAAAGGACAATGTTACAATTACACTTTTTGACAGACACAATTAGTGTGTGAAAGGTTTTAATACTCATTGTTTATATTATGAAAATCAAGACAACTTTGCATAACATATTTGCACCAGAAAACCATTGCACTTCATAGACTGTATTGTAGAAGCAATTCTGGAAGTTCTATCTAAAGAAATGATCTGACAGACTTGATTGTAGTAAAAATGCGACCTTACATAACAGCTTACTAATGGGCTACATTGTTGCATAACCATTTGGCTTAAGCAAAAACACATTTTACTTTACATTCTGTGCTGAAACAAAGTATTGCCAGTCAGTGTGTGTAGCTCTTGTAGTAGCCGCTAACCATGGATCTAGCTTTCAGGAGGCTAGCCTGTAGCGCGGCAGTGGATGCGGAGCTAGCTGAAGATGATGCTCTGAAACAGATGTGAGCGAAGGAATCTTTCAAAATAACTTACCATTTATGACAGCACAGAGTTATTTGGCATAACTCCCCAGAAAACGCTACTACATGGTTTCTGTTGTGCGTTTTACAGAGACATTTTGCGGATAATGTTCGCACTGTTGAAGAATCTCAGCTTTTCTTTTCTTTTTTTTGAATGGCCCAGGTTAGCCCCGCCTCTAACGCATACGTCACACTGATGTTGGCAGCTGGTTCTCCCATGTTCCCCTGCTTTATTTATAATCCATACATTTAACCAATATTAACAATAAATGTATACATTATAATCACGCCAAATACCCAGAAGGGGGAGAGTAGAGAAAATATTTACTAAAGTAAGAGTAACGTTACTTTGAAACGTTACTCAAGTACAAGTAAAAAGTAGTGACACAAACAATTACTCAAGAAAAAGTAAAACAAGTACTTGGGGAAATTGTTCCTTGGGTACTGTGAGTATTGAGTATCGGTAACTGAGTGAAAAGTCTGAATCATTTAAAATGGCTCCATAAATTGTGTGAAACAAAACAGAAAATCATGTGGAAATTGTTATTGTACATGAAAATAAAGAAAAACAAATTAATTCTAAAGAACAAGGTGCACTAGACGATCTGCATCTATTTTATAGATCAAAATTAAGCATATGGCACTCACAGTGGAAAGCACCAATTAGTTTTACTCAAGTAAGAATACAGATGCTTCATTGTAATTTTACTCAAGTAGAAGTAAAAAGTATTGTATGATAAAACTACTTTAAGAAGTACAATTTCTTCCTAAAAGTTACGAATGTACACGTACTTAACTTGAGTAAATGTAACTCAGTCATGTCCTCTGCAAATACCAAAAAGTCACATGCAGTCTTGGTGTATCAACAAGAGACAGCAAGTAACTAACTTTTAACATATATATATATATATATATATATATTTGAAATTTAACTGCCTTCATTGACCCAGAACAGATTGAAGTCCAATACCAATGCATGTGTTTTTGATTTTAATAAACAAAGGCAAAAACATATTTTCTCTCATTTCAAGTGAAAATAAATATGACAAAAAATACTTTTCTTAAGTAGAATGATGCTTGTACCATTGGCAAATCTCCTGATTAAACAATTTTAACAAATTCAAGAACTCATTTGAGATGGTGATTTCTGCATTTAGTGTCGTGTCATGCTTTGAGCTTCCTTCTCTGGTTTGCTTTGTCATGTTTAGCTGTAACCCTCGTGTCTTCTTGGTTGTCAGCAGTTCCACTTCCCCAGTCAGGCAGTCATTCAGTCAGCATCCTGTCAATGGATATAAAACCTGACAGTACAGCCGCTCAAATCACAGCGAGCACCGGAGGAACTCTGAGAGACACAAGACTGAAAACAAAGGTAATGATTACAATTCTTCATAGACAACTTGAGCATGATCATCAGCGTCAATATGAATGGAAATGCTTACAGAAAAATGTTGTTGCAGATGGCGAACGTGAAAAGTGCGAGAAAATTTGACTTAAAAGACTCTGGCAGGTAGGAATAACTTTTTAACGCTTTGTTTTTACTTGTATGTTGTTCATTTTGGCTTGTCACAGTGAACCAGGTACATTAGTTAGGTTCTTGCATGGTTGTCTTCCTGTTATGTCTCCGTTCACTCAGAATACCATGGAAGAACTTTAGCCATAACATTGTAGATGTTTTGACTAGATTTTAGGTTAAAGCCACACAGTTCATGTCTCTCTGTCAACACAAATGGCTTTTTCTCCCATTGGCATCACAAAGGCTTGATTGTTTTCTATTGGATGGACTGTAAGCCACAAAATGAATATGACGTGTAAAGAAAAAAAAAGTATTTTTCGTTTGGAGATTTCTACACCACTTTCAGTCAACATTTTATGCAAGCCCCAGCCCTCAATCTGACATCAAATTCTATATTTATTTATTGTTAATCTTGTTGTGAAATATTTTACAGTGATCTGTCAGAGCAGATTAAAGTTGCCACCCAGGAGACGCATGTGAGAGCAGAGACCACACAGCTCATGTCCAGCTTCCAGAAGGGGCAGATCACTCGAACACAGTACAAGGTAAACCAAGCCCATGAGCCGCTCACATTTGTCTCCCCTAAATTGATAGGTGAGCATTGTTGCTTTAGAGCTCAGCCTATCCCGGATTGGGTTCAAATAGATAATGTTTTTATTATTTTATACAAGTGAGTTATGAAGGGTTTCATTGCATTGTTGCCTACATGTGGCAAATAAATCTAAATCTATATAAACAAAACAAAAAAGCCAAGATACACAGCTCCCCCTTAAAAGGACACTTGGATTTCAAAGAAAAAACACAAAATCTCAAGTTGAAAGTTATTCAGTACGTCTTCCTCCTTGAGAAAATAACACCTCGTACCTATTTGAACAGTTTATATATATTTGACTTATAAAAAACAACAGAAAATGTCATAAATGTGATTGTAGCTTATCAAAAGAGTGTTTTTCCATTCACTTTTCTGACTCGCAGTGTATTTTTTTGTTGCTGTGCCACTTTGCCTCATTGTGACTGTGGTCTATGGTTACTCAAAAATGTATCATGACGTTTTGACACAGCAATGGCAAAATACAGTGACTAACCTGCACTGCGGTTGTTGTGCCACACATAGGTTCTGCTGTGTTCTCTGTATGAGATCTACACTGCACTGGAGGAGGAGATGGACAGAAACTCCTCTCATCCAGCCGTGGCCCCGATCTACTTCCCCCAGGAGCTGGACCGCACCGAGGCGCTGGAGAGGGACCTGGAGTTTTTCTTAGGTCCACAGTGGAGGAGCAAGATCATTTTCCCCGCAGCCACCCACAGATACGCACAGAGACTACGAGAGGTAAGACGGATGATGTACAGTACACGTGATATAGCTTTATGTGGGTCACTGTCCTTGGTTGAACTCTGCACAAAAGGAGAAGTGAGATTAGGTGTATAAGGAGTAACAGTGAAAAGGCCGGTCCAAGCCAAATGAGCCATCTAGCCATTAGTTCAGCAATATAATAATAATGTTTAGTGTAATTTATACTTACTAAAAATGTCCGTTGTTTCAGATTGGTAAGGAGAAACCCGAGCTGCTGGTGGCCCACGCCTACACTCGATACCTGGGGGACCTCTCAGGTGGTCAGGTCCTGGGGAAGCTGGCGCAGAAGGCACTGGGGTTGGAGAGCACAGATGGCCTCGCGTTCTTCTCCTTCCCTGGAGTGAGCAGTGCCAACCGCTTCAAACAGCTGTACCGGAGCAGGATGAACAGCATCGAACTGACGGAGGAGCAGAGGAGTGACGTGCTGCAGGAGGCTGTGGAGGCTTTCAACTTCAACATACAGGTCAGTTCCCATTGGTTGAATTAGTTTGGTGGTTTTCACGTCAAAAGGGGAAAAAAATGGCTCAGGTCTCAATTGTTCCCAGAAGAGGATAAAAAGAAGTTAGTTATCCCCATATTTAAGTTTTAAAACTCGATACTTTTCTGTGTGAGGACATCAGCATAATTGTACAATATAATTTTGTGTTTTGACCAAATGGGTAATATCACCAATGTAAGTAGGTCAAACACGAGTCTTATGGACACCAGTTGTGTTTTAAAGAGGAACTGAAACTGACTCATGTTTTTTGTTCACAGGTTTTTGATGACTTACAGAAAATGCTCAGTGTGACATTAGAATCTGCAGAGAAGCCCAAAGAAAGCTCTCGAAGTGCCCTTTTCCCATCAGCCTCTTCTGTGCAGCTCACTGTGGGGCTGTGTGTGGGACTGGTTACTATGGGGATCGGGTTATACTCCTTTTAAATCATTCAAATATTTCAGCACAAGACGCACTTTACGGAAATCTGTTAATAAGGACTATAATGTAATTTCCTTCTGCTTAGCATTTTATAGACTTTTTCTTAGCTAAAGTATGAGCACAACTATTGTCAGCCAAAAGGAAATTAACAAAAACATCTCATGTAAAATTTAACTCTACCAAAGTATTAACGTTAAAAAATAATAAAATTAGTTGTGAATGGGTAACCCAAAAATGCACTGTATACAACTGTATTGAAATAAAAAGTGTAAATGTACAGACAAACTGCTTTTGTAATAAAAATAAAAATCTAAGAATATTATTCATCAATACTTTATTACCAAACACATTTTAACATTTATTCATACACATCATTCAATACATTTTCTTCTTAAACAGTATTTTTTAAGATTGCTCAAGTGGAGACTGTTGCATCATAATAAGCGCAGTAAAGAACTATGTACATGGTCTAAGTGAAAGGGAAGTTCTACTTGACTCTGTAGAGCACCTTCCTCTGCATGCGGTGCTGCATCTCTCCTCTCCTCAGCATCAGGTGCAGCACTTTGTAGATGGCATGCTCTGGGTATTTCTACAATGACAAGACGGATAATTCAGAATACAGCAAACACAAGAATGATACAGAAGTCTTTCACTGAGGACCATTTGCAACAAAAAGTCGTTTATGGATTTAAAACACCATCTCTCTTTACTCACCTGTTTTGTAAAGTCCTGCACAATGCTGTGTTCAGAAACCTGGGAGCCAATAGCAAAGCGTCTCTTCAGCTGCTTCTCTATACGAGACAGCATCTCCTGGTCCTCCTGACTGGTGAAGCCCTCCGCTCCTGGTCATCAGAAAGCAAGTCCGTCACAAATACTGTCTCGAGTAAAAACTAAACTAAAACAGGATCAGCGCTGACCTGAGAGGCTCCCGGACAGAGCAGCGTCCAGGGTGGAGACCTGGAAAAGTCGAAGGGCCTCGTCCACTTCCTCTTCTCCTGCTACAGCCTGCAGCTTCATCTTAGCAAGGGACTCCGCGATGCGCACAACCGCCTCCAGCTGCCTGTGAAGGTGAAACACACAGTCAGGACGAGCAAAGGCTGGAATTGATGTACACTGTATTGAACAATATAGGTAAAGTTTTTAATCCCTGTATAATTCAGACTGGGCAAGTCAATAAATTAGGTATATCTCATAGACCACACAGGCTGGTCCTCACCTGACTGTGATGGGGATGGACGGCTTCTTGTCGCTCTCACGTTCATGCTCTCTGGCTCCACTCCTCATTACCACATATCTGTTCTTGAGTTTCTCTGCAGCAGACGCGGACAGGCGAGGCCCACATTTACTGCAAACATTCAGTCAAATGGATTAGAAAATAAGCTTGCATCTTCAGAATTTGGACAATACAGACAGTACTCACATTCTGGCATAAGCAATGTATTTCTTAAAAGTAGCCAATGGGATCTCTCCCTCCACCCCCTCCGTCTGCGTCTGGGCACTCAGGTGGACGTTCATCACGTGACGAGCCAAGGTCTGAAAAAATAATCAAAAGAAACTGAAATGATTGTACTTTAAAACACAAACAGAAAACACTACCCAATTCTACTGCATGTCGTTACCATATTACCATAAATTAAGATGAGTGTCCTGTTTCCACCCAATTACCATGTTATTACATGTTTAGGTACATTATCCTACTGGCATGCTATTGAGATAAGAGCTACAAATGAAACAAACAATATTTCCGCCCCAACTGACCATGTCCCGCTGCTGGTCATGATGATCTTTGATGATAAAGATCATGTCAAATCGGGAGAGGATGGTGGGCATGAAGTCTATGTTGTCCTCTCCTTTGGTGTCGTCCCATCGTCCAAACACAGAGTTGGCTGCTGCCAGAACAGAGCAGCGAGAGTTCAGAGTGGTCGTGATGCCAGCCTAAAAAAAGGAACAAAACATGTTAGAACCATGAAAAGCAACAAACAAATGCACTGCTAATGATACAAGACAATACTATAAATTAATATGTAGTATCTTGAATGAATAATACAAGAAATGGATACCTTGGCTATTGAGATGGTCTGTTGCTCCATGGCTTCATGGATGGCCACTCTATCATCTTCTCTCATCTAAAAACAGAACATAGTAAATAACAGCAAAATGACTTTTAATACCAGTTACCAGAGCTCCGTTTTACCTTGTCAAACTCGTCAATGCACACCACTCCCCCATCGGCCAGCACCATGGCCCCTCCCTCCATGATGAAGCCCCTGGTGTGGGGGTCTCTAAGGACGGAGGCAGTCAGACCAGCTGCACTGCTGCCTTTACCTGAGGTGTACACCTGAAGAAAAGAGAAGCACCGTTTACAAACTCTGACCAACTGTGGAGGTAACTCTTAGGATTAACGCAGTGAAGGATAAGCAAGAGTGTTGTAAAACCTACCCCGATAGGAGAACACCGCTCCACAAACTTGAGCAGCTGGGACTTGGCTGTTCCAGGATCTCCCAACATCAGCAGGTTGATGTCTCCTCTGCGGGTCAGGCCATCAGGAAGTCTACAAGAGGACAGCAGGATTAAGCTCACAAGGTCGTTGGAAAAATGTACAACCATTTGGTTGTTCTTTGTTCACATTTGCTGACCAAGCAATATTATGGAAAATTTGCAACAAAGTAATAAAATAAGCGGTTAGTAGAATTCAAATCCGTATTGTCCATTATCTAACCTCTTCCTGGAGCCTCCAAACAGCAGGCAGGTGATGGCCTTCTTCAGATCGTCGCTGCCGTAGATGGAAGGAGCCAATGAACGGGCCAGCGCGTTGTACACATCAGGAGTACCCGCCAGCGCCCTCAGCTCCTCCTCCTCTTGCGGCGTCACTGAGCCGGTAGCGCCACGTCCTGCCAACAACAAACACAAAAAAACTGCATCACCTGCTTCTCACCACAGGGGGAGATAGAAGAGACCGTCTGATCTCACCTGTGCCCTCTGTGTCCACCTGGATGCCCACCACCCTCAGATACGACGCTCTGATGCCCACGCCCGCAGCCTTCTCTTTGCCTTTGCCTTTAGCCGCCGCCATTTTCTTAATGGAGTAGATTCCCAGGATGGTCACCCTGTTTCCTGGCACCACGCGGTCACACAGGTACCTAACAACGGGGAAATAAAGTTAGCCAGTTTTAACGATGAATGACTCGATTCAACCAACAACCGAAAGGACTGACCTGTCACAGTAGAGCTGCAGGTGTCGGGGCATCTCTCCGTGAGGAACAGCGTCCGGGGACTCCTGCAGCCGAAGAGTCTGGAAGTCCACACACACACAGCGGTCCGGAATGATGAAGTACGGGTCCAAGGGGCACTTTACTCTGCCCGCATTCTCCCTATAAAAAAGGACAAGTTTGATGGGATTTCATTAAAAAACGTGCACCGAGCAGAGCAAGAAAGCACATTGTTATTTGGTTTGTTTTTACGCTTAACCCATAATTATCACGAATGGTTTAAAATGTGGACTTACGTGTTGCACTTGCGGGGCAGAGCATAGCCTTGGAGACCTGGGGGCAGGGGGATATTACTGATCACATTGCGACAGCCGCGACACTGGAGACACACTTTAGTGGCTTTGGCTTTCACCGGTGTGGCCGAGATGATGATGCCGTGCACCTTCACTAGACGGGACACTTGCTCCGACTGCAACAACAGCACAAGTGATGGTTAGGACCAAGAATTGTACTAGCCGAGAAACATAACTGTCCAAGATACTTATTGAGATTTTGTGGTAAAATATTAAGGCTTCTACAGATAAATTTAAATTTGACTACTTGAAAGCAGAATGTTTTTTAAGGCTTTGTTAAATAAAGCAAAATTTACCCAAACCTAAGGAAAAAAGTCATCTGATTGATTGAGAACCAAGTAAATAAAGCAGTTTTGGGAGAGCAGATTGATCTACATTTGGACCAAAAGCATAGTAATGAGTGCGTTGTACCTTAAGGCTGCGGAGGGATGCATGGTGAGCATCACTCTTGAGCATGATCTGAATGTCCTGAACATTCTCTTCACCCACAGGACGAGGACGGGTCACTTCATCTGCCACCTCCCGTGCGGCCTCCTCCAACTGGAAAACATGCACACATACAGTATTAGGGCAGTCCTATAAGAAAACTTGCTGTAAATGTCAAGGAGCCGGTCGCACTGACCAGAGGCAGGTTTTCAGTGGGCAGTTTGTAGAGGCAGTCAGACAGATCCTCATCAAAACTGGCCAGGTCCTCCATCTCCACATCCACCCAGTACTCCCCCAGAGTGTAGTGGCGCTTCAGCTCATCTCTGCAACAAAGACAGACTTGTTATTCCTTCATGAAGCATATTATACAGGACGCAATAGTTATAGAAAACATTTGACTATAACATATAGTTAATTTATGTTCAGAGTTCGCATGAACAGGAGATATAATACCTCATGTTTGTACATTTGCAGTGGCTAATAAGGAATGATAGACATATGTTCACCTATTACTGTGATCACAATAAAACTGATATCTTACTGAAGAGCCATATTAGGAAAGGCGAGTTTATACGAATTGTGTACGAATACAAATGATCATGAGATTTGGGTAATGACCGAAAGGACAAGATCGCAAATACAAGTGAGTTTCCTTCGCAGGGTGGCTGGGCGCACCCTTCGAGATCGGGTGAGGAGCTCAGTTATCCGGGAGGAGCTCGGAGTAGAGTCGCTGCTCCTTCACGCCTCCTGGTCGCCTCCCACGGGAGGTGTTCCAGGCATGTCCTAGTGGGACAAGGCCTTGTGGAAGGCCCAGGACACGCTGGTGGGACTATGTCTCCGAGCTGGCCTGGTGTTGCCTCGGGGTCCCCCCAGAACAGATGGAGGTGGTGTGAGTGGATCGGGAAGTCTGGGCATCTCTGCTGAGACTGCTGCCCCCGCGACCCGGCCCCGGATAAAGCGGAAGAAAATAAATGGATAAATGGATAAAATGCTGGGAGTTATTGTTCATATTTAAACACTTGGACACCACAGTGTGTTGCCTGTATTTAACAGCAGTGACTCAGCAGCTAGCAGAGTTGTTTCACGGCTTCTCCACCTTTTTATACCGTTTGTAACTAATGTTAGACAAAGGAAAATGCATGCCAACAGCCACAAACATGGCGGATCTCCATGGTAACAGTGGATTGGTCCTTTGCACAATCATATCAGTGGTCACAATACCACATACAAAGCATGGTGCACCTGTATCTTCTGTACCATCGCATGGCTTTATTACCTGTATTTGTAGGTGAAGCCAGTCCTGTCCGTGCCGACTCTGAACTGCCGGAGAAACTCTCGGAACCGCTTTTTGATGTGGATCCTCTTCTGTCCCCCTTCATCCATACCGGGGCCATCTCCTCCGCCAAAGTTATCACTGTAGTACACTCCGGGATCGTCGAAGCCAGACATTTTCAAGCAGGGACTGGAGATAAAGCAAGTTTAAGGCTGAGAGTGTGAATGCGAGGTGTGGAAGAGTCCTTAATTCTTGGATCAGAAACTGCACGCGTCCTTGTTGTGCAGCTTGGAGATGTTTCGCGGCAAAGACTCTTCTCTTTCCTGTCTGTTTCCCGCGAGTAGCCCTGACGCGTCACCTGTCTGCTCATTTGTTATTGGCTGTAAGAAAACAGAGCCTCCTTCATTGGACAAAAGTTGATCTCGAGGCGTGCCATAGTTGAGGAGGTGGGACTTGTACTGAGCAGTGGCGCGAAAATGACAAAAGTAGGAGGAGCATGTGGAGACAGCTCGAAGTGGTGCATAAAACACGTTTTCTCCAGTTTGGCTTTACCCAAATCTGAAATCTTCTGGGGACAAAAGTGTCAAAATAGCGACGAAAACGAGGATGAAAACGCAAGAAGAGTGCCAGAAAAGCAACCATAACACAATGGAAAAGCGACAAAAAATACAACTAAAGAGTGATGAAAAACCAACAAAAACACTACAAAAAAGTGACAAAAATACTACAAAAAAGTGACACAAATACTACAAAAAAGTGACACAAATACTAAGTGACACAAATACTACAAAAAAGTGACACAAATACTACAAAAAAGTGACGAAAACTCATCAAAAAAGCAAAGAAAAAAAAAGTGGTATAAAAGCAACAATAAACAACAAAAAAACATGATAAAAAACAACGAAAACATGACAAAAACGTTTCAAAAATGTGACACAAACATGGTGACAATGCAACCAAAAAGTTATGAGTTTATGATGATGATGAGGTCTTAGCTTTCAAATGAGGCATTACAGCTCAAGGCTGACTATTCGGGAAGTTTTTAGATTTGGGTAAAACCAAACTGGAGAAAATGTGCTCGGTTAAGGCGGGGGGTAAGAGGTTAATAATGTGCGACTAACCATGTTTTATGTAACAAGATTGTTAAAAAACATCAACTGAAGGCATTGCAGATTGTTTATTTCAAAAGTTGCTGACTATCTCACAATACATTAAAAAGCGCTTTACCTGAGCACCAAACTGTCATGTAAACCACATCTATTTACTAATATTTCATAAAGCACAAAGTTAAGTTGCAAATACATATTATGCACTATAATTACTCAAATTCTGTAGCATTAAGTCACCGTTGTTGTAAGCAGCAAAACATTCCCGTAACCCCAGATTTCTTTGATTTGATTACAAACGTCTAGGCACATGTGCTAGTATAAAAGTTCAGTAACTTGATGGACCTCCATATTTGTAACCTTCATTCATTTACGGTTGTAACTCCTCCGACAGAATCATTCACAAGTCTTAAGTAACAGTCACTGATTTGCAAAAAGTGAGTAACGTTCTTTGGTTTAGATTCAAGAAACGACTCCGTGTTTTCTGCCAGTTTGGATGAAAGAGTCAACACAGTGGTCGATGTCTTCATTTGTGTGAGCCGCTGAGATCTGGACACGGATTCTGGCTTTGCCCTTTGGTACAACTGGAAATGAGAATCCAATCACGTACACACCTAAAGGAAGGAAGAAAATTATTATTTCCAAGTATTAAATCAATATATGTAGCAGTGGCGGCTGGTCCATTATGGGCGGTGGGGCGCCGCCCCTCCTATCAATTATGCAAATAAAATAAAAAAATTTAAGCCTAGCAAAATCCTAACTTTCTTATATACAGGTCTTTTATACAGTGGAGGGAGGGGGAGTGGAGGTGAAGGAGCGGTTTATTTTGTCTGCCTGGTTCATCGCGTGCTGTAACCGCTGTAACAGCATCATAAATGTGTAGTTTTGTGCTCGGGGCGGCGAGGAACAGCGCCCCAAACATCTAACCAATGACGCTCTACTATGGTATAAAAACGTCACTGTATATCATTAATTCAACCAATCAGAGACGCGCAATAATAAATCCCCGATGGGCGCTGAGGCCAAGCGCCCATCGGGGATTTAACAGGTGAAAGACGAGGAAGCTCTACTGTAAACAAACACGAGGAGCTCGTTGTTGGAGCAGCTCTGAGCTCACGGACGATCGGAGGAAAAACTTCTCATTTGACAGAGAAGCTTCGTGTTGTTTCCTGAGAGGAGGTAAAAGATTTAGTCAAACTAATGGACTTGGGACAACTTTCTTCAGTCAGAAGTCACGTCTAAACAGACTTTCCTGGAGGTAGCATGACGATGCTAACTAGCTCGTCTGCTTTAGCTGCTGCTTGTTTATCTCACACTTTGGGACAACACTCGCTCACTTGGACAGACAGTTCTGTCCCAGGACGTGGACATTTGATGGAGAGAAGATTCAGGACCGTGAGGAGGAGCTACGACAGGAGAGGGGAACGTCATTCATTCACTGAGGGAAACAGGTGGAGCTCCAGGTGCTACAGGAGGAGGAGGAGGAGGAGGATTCTCGTCTATACGTGAGCTGCACATTATTTCTGAGCGGATCATTTGTCTGACGGTTTATACAGGTTTAAACCTGTGGCTCTGAGGCTCATAATGAAACCACAGCAGGTCTGGGACTAAAACTGTTCATGAAATCAAAGAGGAAACACCTCCTGCCTTTGTTCTGGTTCTGTTGGTGCAAAACACAAATCAGTGGTGCACAAAACAAATATGTATAGTGACTATCGTTACGCTTTAGTCAGAAATGATTTATTTTTTAGTTGAATAAAACTAAACAATACGTTTTGAATATATTCTACATAAAATAATGATATTAAATGCCCCAAAGATAACTTTCTTTTTTAAGTTAAAAACAATGTTTATAAGTATCTTCTAAAATATAATTGAAGGTAGGTCGAGGCAACAGCCCCCCCTGGTTTTCACATCACCAGCCGCCACTGATATGTAGTGTAAATGTGTCTGTCTAACCTAGCTTGAGCATGTCGTCAGCCATGACAGAGGCCAGCCGTGCGTCTCCCAGCATCACGGGGCAGATGGGGTGAGCTGTGCCTGCGATGGTGAAGCCGGCAGCCGTCATCTTGTTTCTGAATCTGAACACACACAAACAGGGCAATATCACCATTGGTGACTTAATTAATTAATTTAATTTCAATGATATTGTTATTCATAAAATAAAAAGGTCACAGTGGAGAATGGACAACATTTAGATTTTTTTTATGTGAATAATGGCCACACACACAGAAGATTTGCTAAAGTTGGAGACCTAAAGAGTCTGCCTACAAAGTTGTAAACATTTGTTTAGTGCTTTCATGATTCGGCCAGTGGCCAGAGTGCACGACAGCCGTATGAGTGGGCTTTGTTTAAGGCTAAGGTATTCTTTATTAACGCCTGTAGGGAAATTTGTTCTCTGCATTTGACCCATCCTTATTGCCGCTGGGGCGACCTGCAGGAGCTCCAGACGTGGTAAACAGTCCCACAATCCCTGTTCTCACCATAGTCACTCTTCTGATCAAGGTGTTGAGTCCTCTAATGCAAAAGAACTAACCCTGATGAGGTGTGCTCAAACTGTACCTCATGGTTTTGGCACTCATGCTCTCTGCGATCTCAGTGGAGGCCAGCAGCAGCTCGACAGCCTTCACGGCACAGCCCACCACAGGAGGGGGCAGGGAGTTGGAGAAAAGGTACGGACGCGAGCGCTGTCTCAGGAGATCGATCAGAGGCTTAGGCCCCACTGTGTACCCACCTGAAAACAAAATATGAATGCATCATAACTTTATTTTGGAGTTTATTTTTAGTAGGTTCCAACTATGTTTGCATAGTTACTGTGCAAGAACTTTCATGTTTTGTTCTGGGTGCACTGTCTGACAATCTGGTCATATTCTCCTAATCCTTCAGTAATTTTCCCATAAATATATATGTACAGTTTTCCCAGTGACTTTCTCAAGATAAACTTTTTGTTTATGGACACATGGCTCAACAACAATGATCCGGACAGCAACCGCATTTGACCCGGGTTTCCTGCGGCAGAGGGGACAGACTTGAGTAGGAGGGAGACTGACTGAAGGACAGCTTCATCCACCAGGCTGTCCGGCACTCTCCCTTTGCCTCCTACTGTCCCCTATTGTGTACATAAATATGTATATATATATTTTTTATCTTGCTCTCTATATAATTGACTGTGTTTTTTTACATTAAGGGTTTGAAAGTTTGGATTTTGTCCTTGTGACTCTCATGTGGTGGAACAAACAATAAAACAAAATGAACTGAATTGTCCGTAGGTCAGTCAGGAAACTTGAGTCTTACCAGCAGCTCCTCCAAGAGCTTTTCCCAATGTGGAGTTTACTATTTGAACTCTGTCCATCACTCCCAGGAGCTCATCTGTCCCACTACAAGACATGAAAAGTCTCCATTTAGAACAATATTTAAAATAAAAACAAAAACGCAGTAGTACTTATCTATTAACCACTCACCGTCCTCTTGGTCCCAGAAACCCAGTGGCATGACATTCGTCTATGAACACCATGGCTCCATACTGCTCTGCCAAGTCGCATATTCCCCGTAGAGGAGCCACGTCTCCATCCATAGAGAACACTCCATCGGTGACTACAAGGCGCATGCGAGATGACTGAGGAGGACAAAATATATCTACCATCTTTGTAATAATGTTATTGTTAACAAATAACCAATTTTGAAATCAAACAAGTACAGATGCAACATTACTTGACCAACACGGAAAGATTAATATAAATGTGGTTTTATGGCAGATAAGTCTTCATTAAACACCTGAGCTTCTTTGAGTTTGGTCTCCAGATCACTGAGGTCCATGTGTTTGTAACGCAGCCTTTTGGCCCTACACAGACGAATTCCATCAATGATAGAGGCGTGGTTTAGTTCATCAGATAGGACCGCATCATCTGGACCCAGCAGCACCTGAACATGTGCACACACACACATATTAAAATAACGCTGTTCTTTTTGTTTACCATTCCACGAGAAAAGTAAAGTACCTCGAACAGCCCAGCATTGGCATCGAAACAGCTAGCATATAAGATACAGTCCTCTCGTTCATGATACTCGGCCAGTTTCTGCTCCAGATTTTTATGTATGTCCTGAAAATTGCAGGAGACACATATGAAGTTTCATTGACTACGGCACAACGCAAAGTTTTAGCAGCAGACAGATCTCACTTGTGTTCCACAGATGAATCGAACAGAGCTCAGGCCGGCCCCATGCTTCTGTAGTGCCTCCACTCCAGCCTGAACCACCTCCGGGTGACTGGACAGGCCCAGGTAGTTGTTAGCGCAGAAATTTAATATGCCTGAGAAAAAGAGAGTGCGAAGTTAGACAGAGCAACATAACAAAGAAAAGCTACAATCTCGGCTGCGTCAGTAAATCAAAGTGAATCCAATCGCTGTTGCTCTAATGAAACATACAAGAGTTAGATTAGAGCAAAGAGAGTGACATAATAACATGGGCTTGTAGCTGTGGCGTCCTGACGAATTGAACAAAGTGGAGGTCATGGCCCAAGCCTAAAGTCCATTCAAAAAGATCTGCCAGAGGTCCATTCTGTAATGTAAACACCGACAGGCTGGTGCTGACAAGACAACAAACTGTCAATACTATAGCAAAGGCCCCACGTCATAAGGAGTGGTTTTGCACAAAATGATTACAAATATGGGTTATTGGGTTGGTCCAAAAACAGTGGGCCTTTATAAAGCCTGCTAGATATTTGTTCAAGCAAATCTCCCAAAGATGTGTGAGTTGCCAAATGCATTTACTGGAGGCTTAACCCTACATTATGTGATGTCCACACATGTAGAAGACACGTTAACATTCAGAAAAGTAAGTCTGGCTATTACGGGTGTACCTCAAGTTTACAGGAAATGATCTGAGCTGTCACGTTCAAGCCTAAACTTACTTCCGTGGCTGCCATCCACGTTGATATGCGGCCCCTGCTTTGACGTGATGACCCGCTCCCCCTTCCACGTCCCGGCTGAGCGGATTGAGTCCAGCTCGTTCTCCAGTACAGTCCTGGCCTCTGCTACCGCTGAGTAACTTCTGCTGCTCAGACCCGAGACCGAGGGCCGGAGCACCCCCTGGACAGGCTTTAGCAAATTTACTGCGGCTTTTCGGAGAGACATTGCGGAGACGGTTCAATATTTTCAGGTGAAAAACGTGCAGCAAAAAAAAGCTTTGATAACAAGGCGCTACGTGACTGTGCGTAAGAAGGGCGTCACGGGATTGGCCAATCAACAGCACGAGAGCGAACCAGGTGGTCGGTGTTGTCCAATCAGGTTTCAGCTTGTGTTAACTTACTGATCTGACCGTAAAACATGTTGCTTTTTATAAAATGGTAATCAGATATTTAGAGCTTTCTTTACGTTATTTTGTATCCAACAGCAGCAATCAGATAGAACAACTTCTTGGCTTTATTTTAGAACTCCATTATGACTCTTACGCAAAATGGGTTATAAAATCAAAACAATTTTCTTAAAACCAAATTGTACACTCATCTTATGTTGGTTTTGTGGGCCTTCTGTAGCTTTATTGTTTGGACATGTAAATAAATGAAAACTAGAAATAATGTAAAGTGTAAAGATACACTCTTGAGAATATGTCACAAAACATTTTCAGACAATTGCCACGGACAAACAAAATATCCAGATATCCAGTTGATTGCTTTAGTTTAATATCACATTAAAATCCACCATACCCGCTTTTTATTACAGGCAACATCAACGTTAAATCGCATTCAAATCATCACAATGCACAAGCCAGTATCAAAATATTATTCTAGCGCCATCTTTCACAGCGTTGCTACTTTGACAAGGTCCTTTTCTTCAGCTTACTGTATTTGACAATATATATATTTAACAACTATATAATACATAAGCTTAGTTACAAAATTGTAACATCCAATGTTCATAATCAGCAGGAATGTACAATATAAAATGTGCAAAGTTTGCATCACACATAGCTTTCATGACCATGTCACATTTTACTGGATATAAAATCCTTTCTGTTAGAAATATGCCCCAAAGGCTACCATGGCTCTGCTCATGTCAAATGTTCTTTTAAGCATTGTCCAAAAAAAAATCTTCACTTCCAAGCAGATAGTGCAGGAGCTTAATAAGTTTAGTTAATATTTTAGGAGAAGTAGAACTCAGGACTCTGACGTGCTCTGGTCCTGTGACGAAGAGCGGATGGACGGGAGGCGATCAGCTGCTTTGGCTCGTTCTGCTAAAAACTTGTCAAACTCTGCAAATAAAAAAACAACATTTTGAGTTAGGCATGAAGTCATTAAAAAAGGTGCTGAGCTGAAAGCACAAATGACAGATGTAATAATACAGTGGGCTGCATAAGTATTTGCCACACTATGGACCATAAACAGATAGATTTAATTGAAATTGTACGTGAAAGACACACAGTAGGTGACACTCAATCGTGAAGTGAAATGAAATGTATAAATCATGTATAAATTTCATTTCACTTCACAATTGAGTGTCACTTATTGTGTGTCTTTCACATAAAATTTCAATTAAATGTATTTAGGTTTATGGTCCATAGTATGGCAAAATGTCGAAAAGCTAAAGGGGGGCCGATACTTATGCAACCCACTGTATGTAGCTCTTTTCAGTTTTTTTTTTTTTAAAGGATTAATTCTATACATTTGCAGAGAGACTCAATATATTCATTGTTACATCTTGTTTAATTTCACCCTCCTCCACCTTTTTAACAAGAAGCCAAATTAGTAAGTATAAACTAAAAGAGAATATTTTAACATACTGTATAGTGCCACCTACTGGAAACACTCTGGCATTTTTGAAGTGTACTGACAAACTATAAATTCCCTTTCCAAAACCTCCTAAATAACCCTGTACCAATTTGACTTGAATAGAAATAACTGTAGGGAACTGTAAATGTAAGGAAGTTGTCATGAATTGCTTCTGTTCTCACCTTCACTAGTTACACCGTCTGTTTCTTCATAGTCGTCATACTGTCCCCAAAATAAAATAAAGAGAACAATGGTGAGGAACAGTAGAAAGAGGCTTGAAAATGTTGTACATTTTGAACAAAAAAGTAATCTGTTGTAGCTTATTTCTTAAAGTAGAAATGTTACTTTTGCATTATATTTATTTTATCTACTATAATACAAAATGACCTCCCAGCCCAGCGGTTTTCAGTGCAAAAATACTCACATCATCCTCAAGTGAAAGCCATTTCTCAATATCATCCATAACGTTTGCTTGAGTTAGGGGAATCTAAAAAAGAAAACACTATCAGCATTTGTCAAAAACATGTGA
Source organism: Gobius niger (assembly GCF_951799975.1). Taxonomy (NCBI): domain Eukaryota; kingdom Metazoa; phylum Chordata; class Actinopteri; order Gobiiformes; family Gobiidae; genus Gobius; species Gobius niger. Next base: position 24,479,160 of record NC_136861.1, on the reverse strand, counting down.
TCTGTAAATGCATTGTAACACAACAATATCACAAAATAAAAATTAAAAAAACTAAAAAAAAAACTGGCCAATTGTGCATATGGCAAACTAGATCTCATGCTCTACACTGGCTATAAACCCAAAGTATAAACACCACATTTAAAAACATGCAGTACTCGTGCATCACAGTAAGATGAGTGAACAAAGGGCACCCAGGCTAAAAGTAAACCATGAGGATGTGGATGAGGATTAACCAGGGCACACAGAGTGAGCAGACCCACCATTCCCCTCTTAATCATCCAATCTAACTTTGGTGAGGAGCTGTTGGTGGAGGCGGGGCTCTCGTCCTTGGTACAAGACACAACAGGGATTTGAAAAAGTGGCATCCTTGTCAAGTCGGTCAACATGTTACAAATTTCACAAGATAAACTTCAAACCAAACTCCATCCAAGTTAATGCATCATATATTTTTTTACCATTTGCCTCCCCCATGAAAAGGTTTAGTTTAATACATTTTTTGCATCTATTGAAAAAGTAAAAGTAACTAACTAACCAGTGAAGTTTTGGTGGGGATTTTTGAGATTGATCTGTCTAAACGAGTGTTTTTCAATCCTGGGGTCAGGAAGATAATACAAGCTATACAGTTAAATACAATAGGAGTTTTGATCAAGGCTGAATTGCTAGAAAGTATGTCTTATATAAAGTTAGAACCATTTCCTCTCATCTTGTCTTTGTTTACCGCTCCTTAGCTGGGATCTATGCCCAAAATAGACTTAATGTTCATGGATTTCTTCCTTCCTGTTTGTACCCACCGTTAATGGACCTCTTGGCTACAATCGACACTGGATGTTAAATTATTTTCTCTTCAGCATTTACCATTTCATACTTAGTGTTTGAAAGCATTCAATAAATTGTTATAGATTGTGACGATGCTTGTGAAAGGGCGTAGCAGTAAAAGAACAACTTACCGCTCCACATGGATGTAGCCTACTGGCTTGAGCCAAGGCATCGACAGCAAAATCACTTTGCTCACTAAAAATAAATAAAGAAATTAGTTTGTTTTCATTTTAAAAAAATAGGAAAGACTCCTCTTATAATGATTACCTTGATCTGTGTAATAGTGAAGTTAGGTCCTCTGCTTCACTTGTGCCTAGAAAAGAAGTCACACTTAAGAAGGGCTCAATCTACACATTCATGAGTCCAATGTGAGAAACTGTGTATGATTCAATTTTATATTATGCAAATGGAGATATAGTACTTACTGAGTCCAGCCATCTGCCCACACAGACTCCCAGACTGTGATTGGCTGAGGGAGCCGTCACTCTCCGCAGACGCCGCTCCTGACTGGATACCTGACTCAGGTGTGAGGTTGAGGTCGGCGAGATTGACATATGTGTGCTCCTGGAAGAAAGACAGGAGTTACATACACTTCAGGGCACACAGTAACTGGTATGACAACAGAAAAGTGCATTACTTTAAAAGATAGGGTACGTAAGATTTTTTGTGAATATTTAAAACTTGTAAACTATTAATTATTGGTTTTATTGGTTAACAGTTGTCATGCTGATTCACTTAGCTAACACTGCATTCACCGCAGTAAAAATGTAACACAAAACAGCACGAAATGACACTGTAGTTTTACCTTTTGTGTTTCATGTTGGCCATTTGTTAATCTCTTTTCAAACCTAAAAGCATACCTCATTAGTAACAGGAATTAAAACATTGCTAAGAAGGCTGCTAATGCACCCCGTATCGGACCTGTGGTATCGGGTGAAGGCAGTGTTCATCTCATCGTTGGTCGTGAGCAGCTCTTCGATCAGCTTTTCTTCACTCAGACGGGGCACCACCTTCACGATCCTGTCCTGCATCTCCTTACAAACAGTGTACAGCTGCTAATGACACAATAACAAAGCATGTGTGGGCGGGGGGGGGCGTTGACGGGCCGGTGTGACACAGTAGTGTGATACGGCAGATCAGTTAAGGGAAGAGAGTGAAGTGAAGACAAAACAGAAGACATGCTGTAGGTTACGACAGGGTTAATCACAATCTACCAAGTTTTCATCGCAAATACATTAGAAAAGCAAGTGCAGTGGTTCTCAATTGGTGGTCGATGGAGACGAAAGTTTGATGGTGTTTTTTTTTTCATTCTTTCAATATTCAACTACAGGAAATATATAAAAACACAACTCGAGTCTGTTAAAATGACTTGTGTTGAGCTGTTTTGACTATGATTTCAGCTGTAGGCTTATTCTAAACTTAAATCAACAAATCTGTGGGAGAATAGTGTATTGTTCATTATAACAGATACACCTGTTCAGTCAGTGGGTTGGATTTTTTTTTTTTTTGGCACAGACCAGTTGAGAACCACAGATCTACTTCTTGTATATAGTTAATGCGGACTAAAAATTGTACAAACTAGTACTACATGAAAATGAAGAGGAAAAGCATCTAATTATTTTTTTGAATGTAATTTACATATTTGCAATCAAAGAGGCCAATGTATAACCGAGAAACAGATGGTGCTGTGCTAATAGGTTCCTGAAGCCTAGCAATATGAATAACACTATTACACTTTTGGTTAACTCTAACAAAATGAAAATGAGCAGACAGAATCAGCACATGAACAGTTTATGTGTGGTAATACCTCGAGCAGCTCCATGTCCGCTTGTTTCACTGTGACAGGATCCAACTGACTCATCATCTCGGACATGGTCATGAGATTACTCCTAACCACCGCCAGCTCCTCCTTCAGCTGCTTCACCTGCAAAAGCACGTTTCGTCCGTAAGAAAGGTGCACGCTCAGTACATTACTTCATTATTTACTTGACCATTAAACAATTTGTGAAATGCTCTATTGATTTATAGTGCAGTGAAATCATAATGATCATCTGCATATTCAGTACTGTGTGAAGAACATGAGAATGACAGCTTGAACGAGTTGTTAAGTTAAAAAGGCCAGTGTTTATGTGTGTGTGTCAACTACCAAGTGAAACTGAAAAATAGTCGGTGAATGAGAACCAGACACACAGGGACAGACCTTAGACTTTAGTGCCTAAAACCACCACAAGACTCACTACCCTTCACTGTGGCTCAGAGTGAGAAAAGCAGAGAAAGCCCTTCACCTGGCTGGGCGTGTAGGCGTGATTCCCGTCTTTGGCGTGTTTGAGCTGAGCATTGTGGGGCTGCTGCAGTGGGAGTTTGGTGGATATAAGACCAGCATGCAGAGTAGTGACAGTAGGCCCATTCCCCGGAGAGGTCTGGTGCAAGTCCCAGAGAGAAGAGTAGATTTAGAAAACAACAGTACAAGCGCAGAAAGAGAGGAGCACACAGACAGGGAGCCCTCTTTTCACTGTATCAGCAAATTATCATTTTAAAAAACGGTCTTGTTGATTATCACAGCATCATTAAAGTGCCCTATGTTTTTACCTCTTTGTGGTTTTGGCTAGAGCTGTACCCCTCCAGCTCCATTGTGGGAAACTCAAGTCCCTTTCTTCGCAGGTCTTCATACACAGAGACCACACCCGTCAGGTCGGGCGAGCTGCGGAATGCATCAGCCCACGCCTAAACACACAAAACAAGTGTCTAACTCAAACATTCACCAGTGCTTTCAGTAATATGATATGCTCTGGATTCGTACCTGTATAATGCCGAGAACCCGGTCGTGCAGCACCGCTGGGGGGTTATTTCTTGGGATTATCGCACGAACCAGAATCCCCTCGATAAAATCCCTTGTGGTGACCAGGATGTGGAACCTGTAGCCACAGTTTTTTACGCACGTTTCTAAAACCTAAAAACGATATATATCTTATTAAAGGAAATAAGCCATACTGCATAAGCGATAACTACATTGGTTGTTAGTGCACTGACTTTTAAAGCAGAACTAAGTAACTCATGCCCCTAGAGGCAGGTGTGGTAGGAAAGGTGACAGAAAAGACAAAGGGAGAGAGGGATATTGTACATCCAATTACACAATGGATATCATTTTTTTCACTCAAACTTGGCTGTAACTAATGTTTAAGTGGCGCTAGCCCACAGTTGGCTTTGCCTGTTAGCCTGTTAGCTTCTTGTTCATGATTCTATTAGTGTGTATTGATGGCTCCGACCCGGAGGCAGGGAAGTTGCAATTGTGGTTTTCTGGCCAGAGACACCAGGGGGAAATGAAAGACCCCCAAATCATATCATTAACAGTTACTTAGTTCTTCTTTCATATTTGTCCATTCAGCTCCCAGAAAACATCAAAGAGATCGCTCAATATACAGTATCTTGAAGTATTGATTTTCACAGCTTTATTACAATTTCATACAAGTTGAATAATAAAATATCTTTCTCTCCCTTGTCCTCGTTTGACATCACTGTTTTCATAATTGTTATAACAAACCAAATCAAGGTTTTATAAAGACTCCTACCATGACTTTTCTCACTAATATATATTAAAATTACAATCAGTACTAGTTGTTGTTTAAATGTGTAATTTATTGATCATCATGTAAAGAACTGCCCTGATGAGATGCAGTTTTATTTAAACAGAGTAAAGTTTTTCTTTATTTGTATTGAAATATTTAAGGTTATCTAAACCTAAGCCACATAAGTATTTTTTCTTACATTAAAATAGGTCACTGGGTAATCACTGGGATACTCTACCCTAAAATGAATTGCTCTGTGATGAGTGCATGTAACTCACAGTAAGCGTCATCATGACCTCCTTAAAGTTCTTATTCCCCACTATCCTCTTCTTCATGGCTCGGACTGCATCTCTGGGCCTGAAATCATGGATCATGTTTAGGTATATTTCTCAGAGGACATTTTCAACAGAAACATTGCCAGCCACACACCCTTCCTCTGCCTCGTTCACTAGGTCACAGATCTCCATGTTTAAGGCCCAGTCTTCTGAAGGCAGGCTGGAGCTGGTGGCTTTCTCTGTGGGAAAACAAAGAAAGTGTTATACAACGTCTGAGAAATATAGGTAACATCACACAAGTATGTTTAATACAGGGCCATAGCATCTCTTACATAATCTTTGATTATTTTCGTTATTTGTTTGTTGGTCAATAAAACAAATAATGTTCAAAAAAGAAGAAAACAGCCCATATTGTCCATTAATATAAAAAACCAATACAAAGCTTTTACTGAAATCAAGGGGTAAACGATGCTTATTGTTGTTATACTCACATGTTATACTCATATAATTCAATGTTTTAGAATTGCCTGCATGTAGGGTAATTGAAATTGAACTCCAACAAGTCCCCCAAAAAGTCTTTGTCCAGAAATAGTAAAATTAAAAAATATATAAAATCCCTCTATTTTAGATAATAACTCATGATTGTATCTCCTGGCATTCACATACTTGTTATGCAATCCACTGACAACAGAAAGTAAAATAATATAATAAAGCACATCTCTGACTAAAATACTGGTGATGAACAGGCTGACTTTCTAAAGCCATGTGGACGAGGCTGGAAACAGCTTGTGAGGGTCATTTTTCAGGGCACCACTGAAGGCGAGAAGCAGAGAGTGACCTAAAAAATAAATGGCTGGAAATGTAGATAATCTGGGTAAGACGAAATAGATTTCTTGCAAGAAAATGGATGCAAATGCCCATCTGTGCAGAACTGAGACGTAAGGAACTTGCAGTCCTGGACCTTCAGGGCAACAAAGGGTCCATTTTAAAATGTTTGCTCCCTCAATTAAGGCATTTCACAATGACATTTAACACCCAATTAAAAAGTGATATTTTTCTTTTCTTTTTTAAACTCTGCCAGTTTTTTTTTTGTGTGATGATACGGTCAAAAAGGCTATAATAAAATATTCTCAAGATAACCAAATGTGAAATGACTATGGAAGAAAACATAAAAAAAACAGCTAGGTCCCAAGAACTTAAAAATTTCCGAGTGACAAAGCTTCATGATACCTCCACTACTACTATTAACAACCATCACTATTCACTCCTGTTCGCTGTTATTGTGGTAACTACAGCCACACCGTGATAATATTTATCTGCATGTTTTGTTTTCATATTGCTGACAGGGAGTGGTCAGTCTGGGTGTGTTTATGCCGTCAATAGGAATGCCCACAGATACAGTGTCAAAACAGAGCAGTACCTACTGTATGTCCTCAGTGTTAACAAGAGACATTGGGCCAGTGGTTCTCAAACTGTGGCATGACTAGCACTGATGATGCTCAGAGTGTTTAACAATATTCATTTTGAGTAACTGGAGAGAGTCTAATTTATGCTTTCTTGATGAGAAGTTTATTTCTCTGGTTTAGATGTCTGGTCTAAACACAATTTAGAACTATTTTGGATTTTAGATACACGTCTATGTGGGATCTCACTCGTACAGGAGTAGTCCATCTAAAGCCATTTTAAATATTCAATAGATTACCTTTCTGCTAATGTTTGGGTATAGTGTAGGACAACATATGCCATTTACAACTGCTATGTTATTTGTCTGTAAAAGTATTGATATATTGCACATTTGAAGAGGGAAAGGGCCAAATGATGCCAGATTTCAGCCTCTTGCGATGGCGCTTCTGAGGAGACTTGGGGTGACGTGACTCCTTCAGAAGGCCTACACGCCTATGGATTACATCGCTCTCTTTTCTTCTCATTTCTGTTCGTTGACTCAGTTAACACAATGGCTTTTAGCAAACCTATCAGGCTACATGCCAATAGCAATCTAATTTGGGTCAGGAGGATGCAGACCACTCTGTCCGCCCATTATTCGCCGGTAAAAAGGTCTATAAAAGCAACCAATCAGCGTGCGAATAACTGTCCTTTAGACCCGCCCCCGCGCCGATGCCGCACACTCATTGAACGGCTGCCCTGTCACTCAAATTATAAGCCGACTCCTCTCTTTTGGGTTTTTGCTATATTCTTTCAATATTTTAGAATGAACCCGCTTTATTCGCGATATTGAGTACGTATAAATCTTGCATGAGGATAGAATAAACCGAAAACATTACATGAAGCGCAAAAGCAATGTCTGGAATAAAGGAGACAGAGCGAAGCTATAGCGCATCTCGCTTATTACAATGCAACGCTAAGCTACGCATGGGTGACTGTTTCTTACCGATGAGCTGGCCCACCGGGGTGCTGAACGGGTTCCCCAGGAAGAACTCCATGCTGATGGCAGTAAGGACCCACGTCCCCCGGGCCTCTCCGCCGTCACACGAGCCGCTTCCCCTCCGCAGATGTGCTGCTGTGGCGGCTCCGCTCCCCTCTTAGCCTACAACAAAGTGGGCCACTAGTTGAGCTGCGTCACCTTTTAAAGGGAGAGGAGCCTTTAGTGGAGCGAGCTATGATCGACTGTATTGATCATATAAGCTGCACTACTGCGCCCCTCACTGGTTCTGACGATGAAATGAAAAATCCATCACGTTTCAATAGGCTACTGTGTCGCTCATACGGCCATTGCATAACCAATCGCCAGTGGAGGATAGTCATCTGTAACCAGGATGATTCAAGCACAACATGGCAGTCCACATTCCTGAAGCCTGACTAGTTTCATTCTGATCTTATGATAAAAATGCATGCAGAATATGCATATACTATATCCTAATAATGTCTGTGTCAATCTTGTCTAGACCTAACAAGCATCCTACGATACAACCCAAGAAAATAGGCTAATTATCTATTCCAACCAACCCCAATTTAGTTTGTTAAATAAACAAACAAACATTGTGTTATTACACATGTGGTAGGCTCTTAGCAAGGACATATCCAACCATTATTAAGCAATATGGACAGTAGGCTATGCATTCAAGGGAATTGTGCAACACACAATCACAACGTAATTTTCAAAATCTATTGTTGAAATAGACACAAGATTAGGTAGACTCATTGGATTACTTCTTATTAGAGTACAAAAAAACAAGTTAAAAACAAATAGAACTAAACTGAAGTGAAGAGGAGGTTATCTGATCCTGTGTGTCTATCGTACAGCATGTATACGAGAGGCTTTCATCATTGCCTTCAAAGTGTTCTCACAAACATTTCTGGCTTCATCTAATAGCACATGCCAAGATTCATGAAGTCCTACTGGACAGCAATGGAGATAAAGAAAGCAGCAGACTGGCTCAATAGGAGGCCCATGTGAAGGGTGTCAGCCCTTTGTCTGAAACAGAACTCTTTAGTATGGGAAGCACAAATGAACCAACTTTACATTCCCAGGGCATCAACCAAGAGAGCAATGACAAACGCTTACTTTGTAACTGTAATACCAAAAGGGTATTTTTTATCTGTTCCTGGTACAGTGCTCTGGTGTGGTGCTTTTTAAATCATGGACAAAATATGATTACACACCAACACTTGCATTATAATGTTAACTTACTTACCTTTTATGAGGTACTATTTCACAATTAGGGAACAGGGTCATTTTGTCCCTTTACGTTTCCTAAGCTCATTCTCCATCTTCACTTATGTCAGCATTTTATCTCTGTGGTTAATTCTCTTTAACACCTTTCATGCACAGAAAATCCCTGGGGCAAATACACAACATAGTAACCAATTATAACCATCTTAAGCTTTCTTGTCGGCCGGAATAGCAGCACCTGTCTTATGCTTGACTCTACTAAAGTCTTGACACTACTAAATTACTAAAGTCTTCAAAAAGAAGTACAGTCCAAGTTAGGAAAGACATTAATTGGACAAGCGTCATAGTACATTCTCCACAATGTTTAATGTCAGCCAGGGAGCTGGCCATGTTTTCACTAGTGTCCAATTAGTGTGGGTTGGCAGAGACTTGGCTACATTCACAGTGTGCACACTGCTGATTAGCTTCCTCAGTCTGAGAAAAGTACATCGGTGCTGGTGGAATATGTGTAAACATTAGAAGGATTCAACGATATACGCGTACATTTCAGATAAATAATATTGTAATAATACGAGCTTTGTTGATATATGCACACTCTTTTTCATGCTTGAAATTACCATATGTCCGCAATATTGCAGACCCTCTGTTGCTATAGAGATGTTAGACATTTGTGATGGCATGAATCTTTTATTAGACAGTCACGACCAGAGAACAACTGCTTGTGGTCAGTGTGCGTGTTGCCCTGAAATGTAATGTCGTGATAATCCCCAGGGGCAAAGGACATGGAGGGAACAGTGCCTGTAATTGTTGCCACCACAAAATATCACATCAGGAACACATTCCCCCATCTCCCAATTTTTGCAGGTAAAGGATTTAAGATGTACTCCAGTTTTGGCCTGTTCCACCAATCCATCACACCAGTCTAAGAGTGTTTACATAAATACAGATAAAGCACTGGTCCCAGTTATTAGAATCACAGCTGTGCATTTGATAATGTAAGGGAACAGCAAATACAATTCATACATTGCACATAAGGTAAAAGGTAAAACCTGTATAACTCACACCGATAACTTTGGCCACCTTGCTTTTCTAGGAGGAGCATGCAGTAGAGCTGCTGCTCCTTCACTTAGAAGCCTTTTGGATGCCTCAATGGGGCGGTGTTTTGGGCATGTCAAATGACACACTGGAGGTAATATGTCTCTGGGTTGGCTTGAGAACACCTCAGGACGCGCCCAAGCAAAATGGAGCAAGTGTGCATGGAAAGAGGAGTCTACTCGGCCATCTTTGCCAAGACTGCCGCCATCGTAACCTGCCCCGGGCAAGTGGAAAATAGATGGGAGTTTGAAAAGAGGCAGCACTGTTTACATATGAAGCACCAAGGACAGCTCCACTTGTACTTTTCATAAGACACACAGACAGAATGACTCCCATAATCACATCTCTGTTCAGAATGAACCTGGGCTGCAATAAATGGTAGTGGTATTACATAACAGAGCAGCTGAGTCCACAACAGTCTTTGAGCAGCGTTAGTCCAGTTTGGGTGAGAAAAGGGCGAGGTTTTGTATGAGAATGCGGTGCCACCTGCCGATTCTGCAGAGCACCTGAGGAACACAAAATAATATGAATAATACAATTACTTAAACATGTAATTATTACTAAAGGATAATGATTAACAACTGTAGTCCACAGCTTACTTTTTTCCGCTAATGTCTTTGTAAGTTTTGACTGTAAAAAGGTGGCCATTTCTCTATCTTCTTCTCTTTCTCTGTTGGAAAGAAAATGGCGTGAGGTGAATATGCGCTAAATTTCATACGGCTTGATATTGCTTGATCTGACTATTCATAAACAGTTTCTTCATCTTCTTTAGCTTAATCTGAGGATTTACTTGTGTACCAGCTGACAGAAACAACCATTCATTGCCACATTCATCACTTTTTCAAACACCTAGTAACTTACATAAATCATAAGTTTTATTGTTTGTTTTTGTGCAGCAGCGTTGCATTTGTGACACTGTGTTAAATTTAGCTGTACCTGAGTCTCTCGAACTCCGCATCCTCCACCAGGAAGTCTCGTGTCTCCACCAGTTTATGGATCTGCTGCATAAGTTCCTCTTCTCTCAGTCTGTGCTCTTTGGACTTTTCAGTCTCTGTCAAACAACCAGAGTATTTTGTCAAAGTTGTTGCAAATGTATCATTTTGGCTGGCAATAAACAGATAGTGAAATTAAAAAACAGAATCATAAAAAAGCGAAATGATCTTTAGTTCTGTAACTATTGCTGAAAGGAAATGGCAGAGTTCTTGATCTTTACAGTTACCACAGCAACCTTGATCTTTATCAGAGCAGTCATCGCTACTTAATGAAAGGCGGAATCTGAGAGAGCACATTTCACCAGAAAAATACCGGACGATTCATATAACCAGGTCTAGACAGAAGCCACACAATAAAAATCTTAAAATAGTAACATCACAAACATTAAAAAAAAACTAAGAGTATTAAAAGCACTCACCTGGAATTGAGACAATCATCTGCAGCTCTTTCTTGAGCCTGGTTATTTCTTTGCAGAGCTGAATGTCATCCATCCTCAGAAAACAAAAAGACTGTGGTATCACTTTTGAAGAAGGGAACATTCATTAATGTACTCTATATAATTAATGAACAATTCATGCATGAATGTATCATCAAATAACATGAGTTCAAAAGGGTTCATGAGTAAACTCTTATGAAATAAAGCACGTGTCAATTCATGAGTATCATCTCTTGAAGCCACTCATGTTATTTGATGCATTAATTCATCATGAATTATGCCGTAATTCATGTACCCTTTCTATTTCTATAAAGCGTTACCAATTACAAAGCACACCACACTGATGTTTTAGAAGAAGTTTCACACACTTGTAACACAATTAACATCACAATTATGTAATACAGCGTTTGAAAAGATAACCAGTGTTGATTGTTTTGGATCCTTACATGTATCTGAGCTCTGACTCTCTGCGCACCAAGACGTCCCGTATCCTTTCAATTTTAAACAACTCGACGTCAATGTCCTCGATGGTGACGGAGGAGTCGGCCATTGACACCACATCTCCTGCTGCTGAAATAAAAGAGATATAGTTCATCCCCACTGCTGTCAGACTGTACAATAAGACTGTAAAGTAACATGTGCAATAATCTCTGTATCAGCTGCACTTTATTAACTCTGAGTGATCTTCTTGAACGCCGACTGTAACAAGTGAATTTCTCCTTTGTGAGATCAATAAAGGATTATCTTATCTTATCTTAGTCAGCCTGATGCAATCCAGCCAGTTCATAAATAAATACTTCAAACTTCACATTGCAGGGAAATTATGCAACTAGAAACCACTTTTGCTGAAAATAGTAGCCTAACATATTTTGGAATTATTTTTTTTCCATATTTCTGCAGTAAAATACCTCCAGTCTGTGCTTATAGTGCAGGTACCTCCTCTCTCTCCTGTCTGTTGGCAGCAGAGATGAGTCATGCAGCACAGGCCACTGGCTTTAATTACTGCCACACATTATAACCATACAATGATCACACACCCATCAAACAACACGGGCCTCCTGAGAGCACTGACACTCTCCACCTCAAAGCACATCTGCAGGGGCAGACTCAATGTATGCCACCACAGAGCCTGCTGTAAACACTGCAAAAACAAACCTCTGTTGCATTGTCTTCACCTAAATATTCAAGATAGAAGTAGATTCTAAATGAGTGCAACATGTTGCATGAATTTACTTTGCCACCGCTCAAAGCTGTACACAGGCGTGAAACGTGCATATGTTCTTTGCGTGAACAATTCGGATGTGCAGGAGGGATTGTGAGAGCTAAAAACGAGTTTGGGCCAGAACTAAAAATGTCAGTTTTAACAAGCAAAGTGATTTTAACATTTTCAAGAGTTCAATGAAGTGTTATTGTTTGTTTACAAGAAATGGGCAATGATTTAAATATTGTAAAATGTAATATATTTGCATCGTCAATTGTACCCTAGTGCTTCAAAGGGCGGGAAATAACGGATATACTCACCTGGTTTGTCATCGCGTGCCTGCACCTGCCTCTTCTCTGTAGAGCCATGGTGTTGAGAGCTGCCCCCGTCCTCCATATTCTCAGGACTTCTAACTAGTCCCTTTATAATTGTGACAATGAACGTATTTTTTTTAATTCAAGTATCTAAGTATCTATGCTCCGACTTGTCCGTGCTGCTGCTGCTGCTGCTGCTGCTGCTGCATGTCGCTGAGACGCTCCGCACAGAAATGAACCTCAAAGCGCACATCTGCCCAGACTCACATACGCCATCTACCGGAGTAATTAAGAACCGCAACTAGTTTTTTACTCAACTTCTGTAAATATATTAAAATGAGGGCTGCTTTTTCATTATGTATGTAACACTGCTATGATCAAAAAAGGGCACTTCTAGTATCTTCTTCTGCATAGGTTAAACATGGCAAGTAGTGGTAGTATCGGGCTGTGAAGTGGAAGTATCCAAAAACAAACTGAGGAATATAACAATTATTATAATGAGCTCAATCTGTGTAGAATTTAAGCCTAGGTCTTTAATTTGAACGACCAAGGTGACAGACATGAGTGCCATTAAGATTCAACATTTCACAGCTCAGACAGAAAAAAACTAAGAAAAATATAACTTTTTTGTTTTGAAGAATTTTGAAAGACAGGGTACACAATGCTTTTTTTTTTAAGTTGGTGGCAGTATTTCAAACATTTAATTTGCTTAAATACAACAGTCTTAACACAACACTGGTCAATTGCATATAAGATACAATACAATACAATACAGTACAATAACCAACTGTCATTCCTCGTACATTCAAAGTAGACACATCCAATTCGTTTAAAAACACGAGTTTAAGCATAAGAGACAGAAGATGAAGGGTGTGGTTCCACATTATTCTGTTTGCAGACTCCACAGTTAGGTTAACCGGTCCTATCCAGTTACTTTATTTACATTTGTGAAAAAGAAGGCCCACTCCAACCTGCCTGTCCATTTGAGCACTTATCAATGCTGATAAGGAGGGAATGAAACAGTAATTGGTGCTAAAGTCAAAACACACACACGCACAGTCGCACATGCTCACACTGAGTCATGCTGAGCAGGTGTTAATGGAAAGTTACACTTTGATTTTCAATTATTTTCATGGTGTCCCTCCTGCAAGCAATATGATGAAATCCCTCATTTGCTGGGCAAAGAGACATTTGCTTCAATGAAAATAACAAATGACATGTATCTAATTTAAATATCTATTCTTGGTATTGGGCTATTATGAACCCTTAGCATTGATAATATGGACAAATATGATCCATAACAGGAAAAAGTCATGCAGTTGAAACCCATGGGAAATTACATTCAATAGGTCAGGTTTCCGTAGTGACGCCTCAATGGTGCATCCTCCTTCCGTTGTTATTATTGCACTTTTCGTCCTGCATAGCTTTATCCAACCAGTCTCTCTCCTGTTCAGACTCTGACTCACTGGCCTCACTAGCATCAGCTGCTAGCAAGCGTGAATAGTTTATCCTTCTCTGTCTAGGAGCTTTCATTTGCAGTAGAGGCAAGATAATGCACCACATTATTAGCACAGCTGCCGCTCCTCTGAACATCCATGCAATTCCAAACTTTTGTACTGCTAGGCCTCCAATAACGCTTCCCAGTGCGCGTCCCAGGTCCAGACACAAGGCGTTATAAACTCTAGTAACGCTCCTTTCTGTTTCCGGGATGGCTATGTCACCACATTGAACTTGGACGGCCCACCAAAGACCCCCAAAGCTTAGAGTGTTCAGAATTTGGGCAGGGAGGACAGCCCAAGGTCCCCACAGAAACGAAAAGTAGAAGCTTTGGACTGCTACGGCGGCTGCTGAAAGGGTCAGTAGCCTTCCGGGACTTAGAAATTTGGATATTTTTCCAACAAAAAAAGGGAATGCTGCTTGGGATATCAGTCCAAATGCCAGTGATAACCCCATGTGAAGCTCGTTACTTCCTTTATCCTGCATTTCCCAAAGTAGAAAGTTTTCCACAGCTGAAATGACCATTCCAACCAGTAAAATTGTAATGGCACATAGCAAAGCACGGATGGATCCACGCACCAACTGCAGTCCCTTTACCAAACCATTAGGCCTTGTCCGCTTCCTGTTCAGGTAGAATGGCAGAAAACTTGCCACAGGGACTGTCACAAGTGCTATGACGGCAAAACAAACAAAATGGATGACACTTCTTGGAGTCTCCACAGCTATGAGACAGTTTAACTGACTTACAACAATGCCGGCTCCCCCCACGCCAAATGCAGCTCCGATTAGACTCCATGTCTTTGAATTGCTGTAACGATCGGAAGCATCTGCAAAATCCAGGTATTCGTACAGGCCGTCGTCCGCGGTCCACTCTAGCGGAGCTACTGTAGCAGTCAATACCGAAATAATTATGAGAATGAGGAAAAACAGCTGATGCTGAATGTCCATTGCCTTTAGGCTTGAAATAAAGTCAAAATGGCTCTCGGTGCTGTCACTTAACTTTGATTTCTCATTCAAATTGTTTTGGAGTCCAACAATAGACCTCTTTTCCTTTATGGCTTGTATTGCAGTGACGGTAGAGAGGTTTTGATTACCACTGGAAGACGAAGACAGATGATACACCTGAGATCCATTTGGCATCTCAACAGAGGCAGAGGTTGGATTTGTAATTTTAAGATTTGAATAAGTCATCAAATGGGCTTCTGTTTTCCTTGTGTCCCTTGAGCTTTGCGTGGGACTGATGACTGAAATAGGATCATTACAGTCTAATTTGTGCACATCTGCAGGAGGGATGAAGGGAATTACCAGAGAGATGACGGCGGAAGCCACCAGACAGCTGTTAATCAGAACTCTCCTCTTGTCATAATGTTTGGATAACAGGCCAGCGATGGGGCTCCACACTAGCGCTATAAGGTGCTTGGTGCCCATCACAAGACCAGTTTCTGTGGGACTAAGGCCAAGATGGCGAAAATAAAGTGTGAGGAAGGGGAGGAGACATGCTTTGGCAGCGGAGATGAGAAAGTTAAAGGCACCGGCCAGAGCCAAAGCTCGTGACACGTTGATCTGTCTGTTCCTGCGCATGCTGGTTCATCTGGCAGCACCGGAGAGACGAGAGACACAGCAGCGGTCACTGAGAATGAAGGCACATTAAAAAGTACAGTTAGGCACGCTGAATAAAGCACTGCAGAGGACAAACATTGTATGGGGGAGAGTGGGGAGGGTTGGGTCTCACAATGTTTTAGAGCTAATAAGAGAGACCAGGCTCATGGTTGCAGAGTGTGATGTTACAGTTTATGGATATAAGATGGCAGCTGCCTGAAAGGTGAGTAAACAAGAGCAAACTAAAACATTCCGACTTCTGTAAACTTTTCTTTGTCAAGTGTGAGTCAGCTTTCACACTGAAGAACTAGGTGTATTAATCATTGAATGAATGCCATTTGTCTTTTGGCTTGAGGTAAAAACATCAAAGATGACTGACTGGGAGGCGCTGGGTCAGATTTTGTGGGGAGGGTTGGGTCACACAGATGACATTAATGTGCTTTTCATCCATGACACCTGGTAAACATCAGTACCCAACTGAATAACAAACATTTTCTACTTTTCTGAGAAAGAAGACAGAGTCTTCTGATTCTGATTGGAAGGCCACGGGTTTGAATCCCAGCTCCCGCAAAAGCACACTGTCGTTGTGTCCTTGGGCAAGACACCTCACCCTACTTGCCTCCAGTGTCTGCGTGCACTGGTGTATGAATGAGAGAGAGAGAATGGGTGACTGGTTCCTTACTGCTCTCGCTTTGGGTCTGATAAAGGTAGAAAAGCGCCATATAAGTTGAGTCCAATTACCATTTACCATTTCATTTTCAGACAAGGAAGACAAAAAAAAACTTTAATTAATCCAGAGACTGAGAGAGAGGCACCGTTTTTATCTGTAGGAGGGACTGACAGGTCTGCACCATATGTTTCCAGTGGATGTTAGTGGTGATCAAGATCAGCACTGAATAGTCTATTGTTTGAAAATGTTTTCTATGTGAATATTCTAACTTTTACAAAATGAACAATGAAAATTCTATAAGATATCATCCCAATGTTAGTCTGTCAACCTTCAGAATAGTGACCCAACCCTCCTCTTACTGACTCGGGTTACATCATGCAGTAATTCAAATTGGTATTAATTTGTTTCTATTACTATAAAAGCCTCCTGATTTAGAGGTGTATACTCATTGTACTGGAGAGTGAGCATCCTGGCAAAGGCTTGGCAGTAAAGCTAGAAATGTCTTGTGTGATCCAACCCACCCAATCTACAAACTGTACCAGGCTTTAATATTATTTTAAACAAGCCTTTAGCTGTTTTTTTTAGCTCTACTTTTAAATCAGGTTTTGAAAACATAAAAGCTTTCTTCTCTCTTTAGACAACTTTTAGAACAAAATCTCCCAATGAAATAATATAACACGTGTTCACCCTGGTTTACAAATCTTGAAGCAGTGTGCCTCATGCTAAAATATGAGGAAGTAGTTGATGGGTTGTAGGTTAGCCCCAAAACGAACAATCATTTTATTTCTAAAACTAAAAAAACTGAACGTGACTTAATCTGCAGTTGTTGACCCACAGTGAACCGGACAGCAGGAACACCTGCCTCACACCTGGCCGCGTTTATCTATTTCCAAGTCCACGTCATGTTACAGCACTCACAAACCCTCCGATCACAGCAGCGCTTACCTTTTATCGGTTAAAGTGTAAATCTGGTTTGCTCTTCGTCCATCCGGTCTCTCTACATGACATCAAACGCGATTTGTAACTTTTTCCGCGTGTACACCTGAGTCTGCTGCGTTTGTGTACTGTACTTTCATAGAGCAGGGACTGTGCACCTGGAGCGCCCTCGTATGTTGGGGAGGCAGGGCGACCGCATCAATGTACCACACAGAAATACAGAGGGTCAAAAAGGTTTTATTTAGGACACGTGTAACCAGAAACGTTTCATATTTTGATCGTTTCAAAAAATACTTTCTATAAGCCCAAATAAGGGCGATTGCCACAAATGACATCAGTGACACGGAGTGACATTTACTAGTATCAAAAATAACAATTTATATTCAAACATAAATTATATCATCTTATATACTGGTTAACACTGTTTTATGTTAAAGGTGCATTATGCAACTTTTATGTGGAAAAAAACTTTGATGTTTGTGCATATTTGACTTTGTAGAAACCCAGTGGCTGTAAGAGTGATCAGGATGTAACCTTACTTCCCATCACAAGGATGCTCCAGGATCTGTTGTTTGGAAGGTTTTCACTGTTTCACTCAGCCTCTCACCAGAACAACTAGAAAACAATTGATCCTTGAACATTACAAAGGCCAGTGTGCTCCAAAGTAAAGGCTCCATGCTGACCACTCTACAGCCGCTGGGTCACTACAAAGTCAAATACGAACAAATATCAACTTTTTTCTCACATAAAAAGTTGCATAATGCACCTTTAAGTATAGTACATTTATACATCTGCTTTACCATGTCTCAGTGGGCACAACAAGCGAATGTTAGTATGTAAGGTTAACACTGCCTAATAAAATCGTGAATGCATTTCCACATAGTTACAGTTCTTATTCCTCAGCTGGCTATACCACAGAAGGTGTTGATTGGCAGAGATAGAACTTTATCGACGTATTTGCTCAGAGGCAACTCTTTGTTCATGCTTAAACTGAACCTGCTCTGGATAATGCAGCCCGGGTCCTCACAAGGAAATACTTCAATCCTGTTAAACAAGCATGCGGTTAAAAAGCATCAAAATGACATAATAAATAGTAGAAGACGATCAGTACCTTTGAATGTCGCTGTATGTTCTGCGCGAGTCCTTATCCAAACAGACATCCAGCGTTCGGTTTTCCATAGCTTTGATGCTGATGGTTTTGGTGAAGATCTTCTATTTGTACAACAGAAAAATGGAATAACTACAGACACATACAAAAAGTTATGCTCTCACTGGCCTCAACCAGGTGACAGTTTGAGACAATTATTAAATTGTCCAATATCTACTTCAGCGCTCATACTTACTGTGTTCTCCTCTGGGTTGACAGAGTTGAATCTGACCCCGAGGCAATCCTCACCTGCAGAACATCATCGATTAGAACCGTCGAAACTAAAGTGCCGACAGTGCTTTTAATAAGACAGACCATGCGCCACAGAAGGCTCAGAGGTGATGACAGCACTGCACGCCATCGGACACACGCCTTTGAACACCTCTCGTTTGCTCAAAAAAGTCTTAGAGGACGAGAAAACAAGGGAACTGTATGAGTAGATTGTTTCATTAGATACTGTACAAAGAAAAGGGGATGAACTAATTAATACCTGTCTGTAACTGACTGACATAAGGCCTCCATAACAGTCCACTGTCCTTTTTCTGCGACTGGCAGCACCTGTAAGACGTGAAGACATCATTTTGTTAGGGCTACAGTATCTCTTTCAAAAGGGAATTGCTCATTTTATCATTAGAAATCATCACACTGAATCTTAGAACGACGTGTCCCCAACTTAAAAGAGAGAAAAAGACCCACTGGTGCTCAGGGTGAGGTGTTTGAACGCTGCCACGTCGGCCACCAGGCTGGACACAAACACCTCCTCAATCATTGAGCTTGCCTCGGTACTGCATCGGGTCATCTGTACTAACCAGAACACAACATCAGCAACAAACAAGGAGCCGTACACTGTACAAGCCACAGCAGACTATCACATCTTGATCCTGGGTTTAATCAAGTATTGCATTTTCTTTTATGCCTTATACTTTCTCTGCTTTTTGTTAGCTGATTCTGCTCCCCATTGGCTGATGCCTCTGAAGTGAAACTATCTTTATTTTTAGTCCCTTAAGCTTTATTAGACAAGTTCAGCATGAAGTGTGATGAAGGGCGGGGAGAGGATTTGCTCGAGGGGGGTCACAATTATAAGGTTGGCAAAAACTGTAAGTATTCAACCTTTTCCACATTTTTAATGTCACAGCCTTACTCCAAAATGGATTAATTTGGATTTTTCCCCAAATTTATAAACAAACAAAACAAAAAAAACTCTGAAATATCACATGTACATAAGTATTCACCCTCTCTGTTTCCACTGATCGTCCTACAGCTTAACTGGAGTCCACCTATGGTACATTACATTGATTAGACTTTTGAAAAGGTACATACCCATCTATATAAGGGCCGACAGCAGACCGTGCACGTCAGAGCACAAACTTAGGCAAAGGAAATGTCTGTAGACCTCCGAGACAGGATCTCTGCAGCCCTTCACATATCATGTTTATAGTAATTTATAGTAGAGTGGCCAGACTAAAGCCTCTCCTCAGTTAAAGGGTCATGACAGTCAGCTTGAAGTTTGCCAAAAGGCAAATAACTGACTCTCAGACCATCAGAAACAAGATCCTCTAAAACAAGATGCAAACTATTTGGCCTGAACGCCAAGCGTCAGGAAACCAGGCACCGCTCATCACCTGGCGAATACCATCCCTATGGTGAAGCATGGCAGTATTATGCTGTGCGGATGGTTTTGACAGGAACTGGGAGACGAGACATCCGGATGAAAACCTGCTCCAGGGCGTCAGCGTCTCAGTCTGGGGCGACTGTTCATCTTCCAATAGGACGACCCGAAGCACACAGTCAAGCTAACAAAGGAGTGGCTTTGGGACAAGACTGTGAAAGTCCTTGAGTGGCCCAGACAAAGCTCAGACTTGAACCTGATTGAACATTTCTGGAAAGACCTGAAAATAGCCGTTTAACGTGACTTGAGAGGATCTGCAGAGAAGAATTGGAAAAATACCCCAAATGAAGGTGTGCCAAGCTTGAATCATCACACCCAAGAAGACTTGAGGCTGTAATCGCTTCCAAAGACAAAGTACTGAATAAAGGGTGTAAGCACTTATGTGATATTTGAATACATTTGGTAAAAAGAGAAAAATCTGAAAACCCTTTTTGTCATAATGGGGTTTTGTGTGTAGATTGATGCGGAAAAAAATAAAAAATCATCAATTTTGAAATAAGGCTGTAACATAAAAGTGTGGAAAAGGTGAAGGGGTTGAATACTGTCCTCTGAGGTACAGATGTACACATGGCAAATGAAAGTCTGTTTGGTGAGGTACCAAGTGCCAGTATTACCAGTATTTTGTCTTCCCTATTCAAACTCTGTGGATTAAGAATATGAAATATTTTGAGAATATTCTCACCACGACTTTGTACATCGGCAGGTTTACTTTCTGCATTCCACAGCGCAGATAGTAACAGAGAGTGTCCAGGAAGAAGAGGTTCTGCTCCGATGGCCTGTTGTGATTCACTTCCTGACACAGATCCACATCAATAAAAAAAAATTCAAGCCTAGTTTGAAAAAAAAAACTACCACTGTCTGTCTATTATTACCATTCTAGCCAGTTTAGGGATGATCGTTTTCAGGCTGTTGATATTCTCATCATACCCGGAATCTACTTTTCCCAAGAAAGAAGCGAGAGACATCCTGGCATCGTCTTTAACTGGGGTGTTCTGCAAAGAGTGGCCGTGTCAGGAAATATTTGACTATTTCAACAGTTTATCATTTTCTGGAGGAAACTCACGGGCTGATGAGATAGAGAAGGCTCCGCATCTGTGACTGGAATGTAGTAAAACTGCAGATTCATTTTCTTAGTCAACATTCTGTGCTTTGACTCCTTTTCCCTGTTGGAAAGTACAGCACTACTGCATCAGCAAATCTACATTTTAGGGTCAGTGCTCAGAGAGGAAATTAGTTAACTGTTCAGTAAAACAATAAAAATAAATAAATATATTTTGTCAAATTAGAAAATCCAGAATTGCTCTTGTTCCCTAGACACTACTGTGGCAGAAGATTTGTTACAAATTTTGGCAGATTTTTAGACACATCCTAGCCCTTTCTGTTTAGTGAAATGATCACATAGGGTATTTCAGAACTCCGGAAAAGCTGACTTACTGGATGCTACGGTATGCACAGGCCAGCTTGCCCAGTATTCGATCATCTCCCATGACAACGATGCGGGCCGTGTGGCTGCGCTGCGCCCCAAGAGAGGAGAAGTTGCTGGTGGAGCTCCTCATCTTATCATTGACCAGACTGAGCTGGTTGCTGGATTTGGTGTTTTTGTAAGCTCTCCTCCTCCTCAAGGCACCGCTGCTGTGCATGGGGGACTGAGGAGGGTCACAGTCACTCTCCTTCAGATCGATGCCACTGTCTTTAGACCGCCTTGACTCACGCCGGCTTGTCTCATCTAAATCAAAGCTGGGACTTGAGGTCAGGGTGAAGTTGGTCAGAATACTCCCTGCAAAAAAAATTATGAAAGATAGTACATCTTGAATACAATCATATCTAAATTGATGCAGCTCAGCAGACCGTACAGAAAAAATATATCCAGGTTGTGGATATGATTCATGGAAACTTACACAGATCATCTTCATTGTTCCACAGGATCAAGTCGATTTCAGGATAAGGCAGAGAGACAGGGTACACTGTGTGGTCTTCATCCCCTAAATAAACTGATCACACACAATATATACATGAATACCTGATTTGAATAAGTTAGTACAGTTTATTTATGTAGCGCCTTTAACAAGTCTCTAATATGACCATGCAAGGCTCTAAAGATCTGCACCAGGATTTAATAATGTAAATGAAAAGTGCCCAGGAGTTTTGTTTAAAGGAATAGGCCACCGTTTTTACATACTGAGATATGTTCTTACCTTAGCTTTGACGAGTTCTTTTAGGACCTGTCTGGTCTTCCCCCGTGCCTTCAATCACGTAAACACAGCGCAGACGGCGTTGGCATTTAGCCTCTCCCCCTCTCCTCTATAGCTCCAAAACTGGTCAAGATAGAAGCTACCAAGCTCTTCCACGTTTTCCCTATTTAAATATGGTTACGTGAAGTGTTCCACTACATAGTATAATTACACAAAAGAAAACAATGTGGATTTTCTAAGCGGATAAAAGGGGGAACTATATTGTAAGGCGTAATAATACCAGGAGTAGTTCGAAATCCGCGCAGTAATCTTCACTTTACTGCGCAGTAATCTTCACTTTACTGTGCGGATGCCAAACTACTCCTGGTATTATTACGCTTTACATTATAGTTCCCCCTTTTATCCGCTTAGAAAATCCACATTGTTTAATTTTGTGTCATTATACTTTGTAGTGTAACACTTCACGTAACCATATTTAAATAGGGAAAACGTGGAAGAGCTTGGTAGCTTCTATCTTGACCTTTTTTGGAGCTATAGAGGAGAGAGGGAGAGGCTAAATGCTAACGCCGTCTGCGCTGTGTTTACGTGACTGAAGGCACGGGGGAAGACCAGACAGGTCCTAAAGAACTCGTCAAAGCTAAGGTAAGAACATATCTCAGTATGTAAAAACGGTGGCCTATTCCTTTAAGACAAGAAAGTAAACTGTTACAGTGGTCTAAATGTGGATAATCATAATTTCAAGATCA
Organism: Gobius niger; assembly: GCF_951799975.1. Taxonomy (NCBI): domain Eukaryota; kingdom Metazoa; phylum Chordata; class Actinopteri; order Gobiiformes; family Gobiidae; genus Gobius; species Gobius niger. The sequence goes on along the minus strand of NC_136861.1, from coordinate 24,456,377 downwards.
TTTTTGGACACAATTGATCTAAGTTTAGAAATGTTGATCAATTGATAAAAACAATTCTTTAACTGTTTTTCGTGATGCTCTGATGGCATTTCTTAGGACATCAAAGATGATGTCAAGATTTTGAAGGCTTGACGAGCTCAGGTCACCCAAATACAGATCGATTACTGGAATGGCACCATCAGAGGAAAACACCAGCCCTAGTTTAAGCTGTCGGGAATTTGCACCAAGCCATTATTTGATTTGCAATTTCTGGATCTTAGAGGCCTCAAAAGAGCAGTAAAGCTGGAAATCGCCAGCAAATAAATGGTAGGAAACATCATCAAATAATAATAATAGATAATTTATAGACAGTAGAAGTAATGCTCACTTTCGTCTGAGGCTGACAGGATATTGGCGTAAATCCTTTTCAGTTCATCGATGTAGTGTCTCCAGCCCTCAGGGCCCATCATTACACCCTCCTCCACAGCAGCAACTGTCTCCTGGAAGAAGCTCTCCAGACACTGGTCTCCAAAACACTGGAACAAGAGGCACACATTGACAAGTTCTACACAAATATGTTATGCTGAAAAAACACTACGGTAATTATTATGTTACAAGCTTGCAACATATAAGTTTATAAGGTAAGAAGACTATATTAAGAAGACATTTCTTAAAGACGGAAATGTGGTTGATAATCTGTGCCAATGGCCCTTCCGACAACCGCTAATCGCTCACTCACAGACTACATCAGTATAAAAGCAAGGTGGGCGAAGTGTCCACTGTCCACCTTACACAATGACAGTCTGCACTAATGAAAGCTGGATTCGACTTAAGGTTCTGTGGACCAATTGTCTAATCACTTACTCATGCCCAAGTTTGAGTTTGCATGTGTTTGGGAGGAGAAACGTGGGCATTTTTATTCATATTAAAAATTTCCCAGTATACAATTGATGTTATATGCCATATGTGGCCACTTTCTGAATTCAGAGAATGGTTTACCTCCAGTGACTGCTGCAGTGTGGGGCTGTGACAGTAAGAGCCCAGCCCAGACTGAAGTAACCTCAGCAGCAGGTTTCGCTTCAGGACCAGGGGGTCTCTGAGGGAGCTGCACACCTCCAGGTCTGCCTTGACTGTGGCTTCCAGAGGCCCTGAGAATAGCTCCGGGTCAGCCAGCAAAAACACTCTGCGGGAAACAGACATTCACAAATTACTGAAGCTTTTCAGCTGGTCCTCTCAGTGGGATGTACTGAAGTCCTCAGCTCTGTGGCCCTAGATCATGTAGGAGATTTAAATAGGCATACAGGCATTGCCCATAAGTCTGAAAAATATTATTTTAGATTGTCTAAGGCACATTTTCTAACGAAACTAGAAACCTTTATCATTCAGGAGTACCTACACTATTCTGTCTAATCAAACTTAGAAAGAGAAAACAATCATAACAGATTTTAATTAGCTCTTTCACTTGTCTTTTAAAAACGTAGTGTGTATTTGTCGATTGTTTGTCCGACTGAAGATGATTTATGACAGTGGTGCTTTTGCTCACCTCTCATAAAGTTTTAAGTGGTCATTTTTCAGGCTCTGCTCTGCAATGACCCGTCTGTGGAACAAGGAGCCTGAAGGAAAAGGCAAAGGTCACAACACTGGCCGTCGTTCAGTGGTGTTTGTGTTGCTCAGGTAAAAGTTCCCACCTGGAGTGAACATCTCCATCTTAATGTGCTTCAGAGTGCTCAGGGCTACTGCACTATAGGGAAGTGGCAATACGAGCAGCCTCATCAGACAGGCGTACATGGCCTGGTAGAGTTTGGGGGTAATCAGTGCGGGCGACTGAACACAGGAAAAACAGTTTTGAAATGGACCGCGGCAGAACATCTTTGTGAGGAGCAACATGGACAAACAATTGAAGCTTAGTAAGATGCTTGACACAACATTTCTAATATCATGTAACTATGCGTGCATATACATGATATTAGCAAATGCCATAAAGCAATTTTTTAAACAAATATATGAGTCGAAATTAATTATTTATGGTCATTTGTTGGTCTTTCTATTTGCCAACAAGAAGGCGCTCTTCCTGCATTCAAATTCTTTATTTACATTTTCTCTAAAATAATAAAACACAATTTAATACAGGACATTTAATATATCCTTACAAGTTGCTGCTTGCATAACAAAAACCTTGAAAGGACTTTGAAATAACATTTTAAAAACACCTCCATGCTATGCAAACAGCAGTTTTTCACTTGTACATAGCTGATAGTGTGGGGCCAGTGATTTTAGCCAACTCATAAGAAATGAAATTTAGACACACCCCTTTCTCATGACTTCCACACTGCAGACTTAAACCCTTAACACCGATACTTTAGAACCGATACCCGACATATTGGTGAACTGATGCATTGTATCTATCCTGATTAAATGACATGCCTCTTCATGATCAGCACACTTCACTTAAGCTGAATAATGTTAAACTGATTATTAGTGGTGAGCTTGTGTTGTATAAACATGTTGTGAGGCGTGTGTCGAGCTGTACCTGTAAAACCACATAGTAGAGCGTGTGGAGTAAGGGAATAATGCGCACAGCAGACTCAAGCAGCTCCAGCTGACATATGACAAAACACAGTGGTTAAGTTCCTTCAAAACTGATAAAAAAAAACTAAAAATTTTAAACAGAATATAACATTATGAATTTTACCTTGACTATGCCCTTCTGAAGTTGTTTGACCAATTTTTTGACCAGCATGACTGTGCAGGATGGATGGGTCTGGACTTTCTTGAAAAGATTCCATCGAAGCATTCCTCCAAAGACAAAATAAATCATCACAAATTTAATATATTCTAACAATATATGAATAAAAATCCGAAATAGCTATAAAACAACTATAGATGACTATAGTGCAATGTGTAAGAATCTACAACTTACAAAATTCAAACCTATGGACTTTTTCAATCAATGAAGATATAATAAACATGAAACATGTATAATTCAACGCTGATGAACTACTTACGGATTGTTTTAGTTTTTTACTAAAGGTTATTAAAAAGAGCGCTATCATGTTTGGGCTCAATTCTTTGGCACACATGTGATTAGTATGAATGAACAAATTCATTCATACAATGCATCACTTACCTTTCTCAGATGCACCGTGGAAACTCTCTTTAAACAGAGCCTTCACTGTATTTTTTACATTGACCTTTACAGTTGACGACTGTGCATCCGCTTCAAAAGAAAACATTTATTACTGTTATGATGTTTAATAGTTACAAATATGTAAGACTCACCTGTGCGATCACCCATCGTAGAAATGTAGCTGAAGTCGATCTCATCAAGTAACAAACGTGTCCAAACTTCAGGTTCTTGTTGGATAAATTACCGTGTAAAGATAACATGTATTTGGACAGAGTCACAAGCACATGACAGTCACCAATGAAAAGGTTTAAACTCTTAAAAATGAGTGGTCAAAAGAGAACGTATTCAGAGAAATCCATGTCCAAGAACGACTGAGGCGTAATGACTGTGGTGTACGAGGGAATGTAAGCTGTCCAAATTCTTTCACGGCAGGTTTGACAAACTTAGACAAGGAAGTAACAAACAATAGTAATCATAAGTATAGTAAGTAATAAGTGCTAGAACACTACGTTTGAGAAGAGAAAAACATGGTCCAATTGAATGCAAAGCAAAGTCACAATCCAAATACTTGAATGAGGTTTAAGTTCACAAAAGTGTATGTTATACACTTACAGTACAAAGGTTATCTCAGGTCACAGCAGGAGATTCGGGAATCACATGAAAAATGTCACCTGAAGCCAAGCAGGTTTTTTAACTTTCTATTTCTTTATGAAATATGGATAATAAAAAAACGGATTGATTTAAACAGGTTTGTACAGATGAAGATGAAAAAGCATTAACCAGTTACCATAGTATATAAACAAAACAGACAGTGTCAACTTCCGTATTTATCCACGCTTGGGTAACCACGCCCATGGATAGCCCTACTCAAAGAACAACAATATAATTACTAACAATATGTAGTATACTTTTATTTACAGGTTTATTTCACAAATAGAACAAGCATAAAAAGTACCACTTTACTGTTTGCGTTGGCAACAAATAAAGAAAAAAAAGCCACAAAGTACAAAAATAGACCACACTATAAATAATACAACAATCACAAAGTCCTGATATTCTGTCTCGGACAGTTTCGAGGGATGGCTGGTTTAGTGTGAGGGCTTGTCTGGTACCTCGTGTCAGTGCTGTGACGGGCAGAAGGAGCGGAGGGGCAGACAGAGCAGGGAGCAGTAGGACGGGTGCAGAGGCTGGACCTGTCCCGGACTGGTCCCATAGGTTCTCCAGTCTGAGGAGGAGCCTGGTTTACTGCACAGAGACACCTCACACCTACAAATACACACACATCATTTAGTTGTATTTTCAGTATATCTTATCACATCCCACCATTGGCTTCCCTTTCAGACACTTCTTCTTTACAGAAATAGCCTACCTGACAACACTTTGAACAAACTTCTTCTCATCTTGATCCAGACACACAGCAAAGGTTGTGCCCTCACTCCCAGCATGCACATGGGCTCTGTCCACCTTCACCTCTGATATGCAGAACTGCAGCGGGACCAGAAAGGAGGAAGTGTGTGAGGAAATACTGGCACTGTGGAATATTTGCCCAAATGAGTCAAACCTGGTTATAGCTTTTTTTAGACTTCGAGCACTGCCTCTTCAGAACCTCCGCCATCATCAGCTGAAGACTCTCTGCGCAGAAACATTATTCTTAGAGTCATCGCAAATTTGGACATAAAGTTTTACGTCTCGCATACCCAGCTGCTCGTGTTTCCTGCTCGCTTTGAACAAGTTTATGGACGTGCAAACCTTCTGCAGCTCAATCCACTGACTTCTTCCACTGATAGCAACCTGAGAAGATTCAAAAATATAAATATGGCAAGTAATAGATGTAGTGCATATCAAAAACAATGCACTAATGTAAATATTTGCGTGCTACTTAGTATACAATCTAAAACAATAAACTCATTCTAAAAACGTAAGTCCCTTGCTCAAGTATACAAGGTTTAAAATATACTGAGTTTCAATGTTTTACAAATTTAATAGATAATTATTATGTGTATAATTGACGGCCTGGGTCTGAAATGTGGGGTAACGTAAGTATTATTAAATAACAGTATTTTTTCAAACGTCTCTCCCATTGCTGATTTCAGACACTAATCAGAATCGGCGGGATACCACTTTGACCAATGAGATGAACTTTATTGTGGCACGTCCAATCAGGAAAGAAGGGGGAGGAGCTTGATCGTTTACTACTGAAAATCCTGTTCCTGCTCTCCTCATTTTGCAAACTAAGAAGTGCTTTCTGGTTAAAGAGGGGAGGAATTTGACTCCATCTCTCCTCACTTTGCAAACTTACAGACAAAATGAGTGGAAGCAACATGTGGGAAATGCAGTACCTTATTGTAAGCAATGTTTAGTGTTAAAGGGGCGGCCTCTTGCTCGTCGTCTACGCCCAAGCGTTTGCTGACTGCACCTAAAATCAATGGAAAAATTACAATTGAAAATGATATGGTTTGCTGGTTACTGAGTTACTGACACATTTGATTATGTTTTAAGCCACACTGCGTAACATTTCACCCAATAAACAGAATAAAATACAAAGTTATTATAGATGAATTATAGATATTTCTATGTTTGAACAATCCCTAATAAATGAGCAAACAAACGTGTGTTTGTGTGAGCGGCTCAGCTCTCCACAGACCTGACTGTAACTTTACTGGGAGAGAGACGTCTCCAGCTCATCTCCATGGAGATGTTGACTCGAGGCAGCCAAGTATAAGATTTAAATAGGTTTGGTCCTCATCAGTGTTGCCAGTAGTGGATTATTAAAGCAATCCACTAGTTCAAGTTTCAAGTTCAAGTTTATTTGTCAAAGTCGTCAAGTACAAGGTACTATGAAAAACCTTTTTCCCTGGCACTCTCAAGAAAATAATCTTACGGTAAATATAAAAACATCAATACAACTCAACAAGCATTCCAGCAATAAAAATGTAAAATCCTCAGCTCTCCTTTAAGCTAATGTTGAACTGTAATTAGTAATTGTTTTTTTAAAGAGGGGGTATTATGCTTTTTTCAGCCACATAGCACCAGTCTATAGCACACTACAATGATGACCAAACCTTCTGTTGGTCTGTCAATGCAGTAAATTAGAATAACTGCCTTGTATAAAATTGCTCTTTCAAAATGGCGGAAGCAAATGACTTGAAATAGGCCCCTGTCTCTTTAAGAACCTCTGACCCTTTCCGACACGCCCCCTCCACACGCTGTCAACACTGCGCTCGTTGCGCTCGTTGTCTCAACAGTATTGAAACTACGATCGGTGCATTTTAATTTTTATTGTTGGAAAGGAGCTACTGTTTATCACTTTGTGAACAATGGCCACACAGGATATTATTTGGAGACGAACCTTCCACACCGGACGCTTGGAAGGGGCTCTTGCCTGAAAAATAACTGCTGTTTGGAGGCTTCTCTTTGCATCTGCCATGCCCTATGGATCTCTAACTATACCCCCATGGACGACACCAGGATCTGCAGGAGCCCATACGATTCAAAAGACGGACATTATCTGTGCAGGTGGACAATGGTTTTTCGAGGTTACCCGTTAGCTTGTTATAATCGACTACAGCTCATTGTTGATGAAAAGTCTGCAATAAACCACAAATGTGTAAAGCCCGGCTCATTGTGTGATCATCGTAAAGGCTGCTTCGAGTAGTTGCTGCTTTATTGACGTTATTTGTGCATAATATGCTGCCTGTTTTCAATGAATGTTGTGAAGGTGAAGGTTGTTAGCTTGTCGCGGCTAATAGGGCCTTAGCTCCGGGAGAAACCACTCGGCTACGACACACTGCAGATGAAATGTGAGCAATAAACTACAAAATCAACAAGCCAGGCTCCGTGTGTGATCGTCATAAAGGCTGCTTCAAGCAGTTGCCTGTTTTAGTGACGTTTTCAATGCATAATATGCTGCTTGTATTCAGTGAATTTTCCCGTTAGCTTGTCGCGGCTAGCTTGTTAGCTTCGGGAGAAAGCCACTCGGCTATGACCCATTGTAGATGAAATGTGAGCAATAAACTTCCAAATCAACAAGCCCGGCTCAGTGTGTGATCATTGTTAAACGGTTCTTTATGAGTGTGGTGGTTTTATTGACTTTATTTGTGCATATTTCTCGTTTTCACGTGATGACTCGAGGTTTAGCTTAGCATTAGCTTTCTCCGGAGGCTCTGTGCATCATCAAGGCCCAGCGCAGAACCAGACACTGAAATAAGTGTTCTTGTCACCGGTTTTAATCCTGGGTGTTTCGGTAACAGAAACACTGATGTGTGTCTTTGTAAAAGTCTGCTGTGGCTCCGGTTCACAACACATGAAGCTAATCCTCCATGATGACTCTGTTTACATCTTAGGGCTAGACACTGCGGGGAGGGGGTTCTGCTGAGGAGCAGTGGTTGGTTACTCGGCTGGTGACGAAAGGTCGGAGGCGTATCCTGGAGGTCGAGGGCGTTTCCTGAAGGAATCAGGCGTTTTATCCCTAAAATGGCCGCCATCAGAGTTTTTACAGATTACTCGAAAATACGTGAATGTGCTAAGGCAACACTTCAGGCATGTTTTCAATGAGGGAATGACTTAATAACATGATGTAAAGCTTGAAAAAGTCGATTTTGCATAATACCCCCCCTTTAAGCAACAGAGTAATGTAATGGGATTACAATTGCAAAACTGCTAATAAGATTAAAATGACTGTATCAACAACTAACTATTGATTACTATTTGCAATATTTTCACAGCTGATAACGTTTTGACAGCTGACAGAAATTTTGAAAACCTACCGAAAACTATGGAAATACAGACATTATTTTGAGTTTGTCTCGTCTAAAGCAAAGAATATTTTGGTCCATTATCAACTGCGATAAACAAAGTGGGGCAGTCCTGAACAGCCCAGCCTGGCATGAGCCCCCTTTTTACATTTTTAAACTAAGTAACTAAAATCAGTAATCAATAATCAGAATCATCCAAATCATCCAAATCCATTCTTTTGAATCACCACTGTAAATGTTATGTATTGCCAAATTTAACAAGACAATTTCTAAGTGGAAAATAAGGGGTACTATATTGTCAGGTGTAATAATATTAGGAGCACTTTGACTTTACTGCGCAGACGTCTAAGTGCTCCTAAGGTATTATTACGCCGTACAATATATGTTAACATAACATGCTTAATTTTGTGTAACAAGACTTGGATCGTATAACTTTTATCGTAACTCTATTTAAATAGGTAAAACGTGGAACAGCTTGGTAGCTTCTAACTTCACACCAGTTTGGCAATATAGCTATGCTGGGAGAGGCTAAATGCTAACAACATTTGCGTGATTGAGCGCACGCACAAAGACCAGACAGGTACCCATCAACCCGTCTAAGTTCAGGTAAGAACATAACTCAGTATGTAAAACCGGTGGCCTGTTCCTTTAAGGAAAGTTCTATTGAGTCAATGGTGTGAGAAAGTATAATGGTAAAGGCTCTATTTAACTTTATGAGTCTGTCACAAGCTATTTTTAGCATAAGGAACAACAGATAGAAAAACAGCTTTATCAACATATCTGGCAGTGAAGCGGTTCATTAATCCTTAAACATTCAGCAGTGATGACACACCTCTGATTGTTGTTCTCAGAAAAGGATTTTTGGTGCTTTGAACTCTTGAGATGCAGAGATATGACGACCACATTGGTTTTGTGTGTGTTGTGGACTGACCCATGGCCTTCACAGCTCTGGTCCCGGCGGAGTGTCCCAGCTCCAGCGACTGAACAAACACCTCCACTCTGCGCTCTCCTCCGGACAGAGTGAGCTGTGAAACGTTTAACAGTATTGAGTCCTGACACAATCCTGACAGTGGCAACAGTGTGTAGTGCAGCCTGACCTCGGCCTGATAGAGCTGCACCAGGACAGACTGCTCTGCGTGGCGACAGTAGTACAGCACCATCTCAGTCAGCAGAGAGGGACGCACTTCAGAGCGGCATACATCTGACACGTCGCCGTCTTTACACGCACTCTGGAATAGGAAAAGACAATATAAAATCAAATAAATTTGTTTTGTGTTCAATAGATTAGCTTTTTGAATGGTTCATTTATTCATGTGCATCAAAATCTGTTATTCAATCATATTTTGTTACACTGTATTGCGCTGATGATACAAACACAAATCAAATAGATCACCTGACAGAGAATGTCTGAAGACAGGCTAAGCAGACTGAGGACATTGCGTTCGTACCAAGGGTCCACTGTTCCCAACAAGTGCGCGACATTACTGGTGCTGTCTGGAAAGAGATCCTTGATGAAGGAAAAGAAAAACTTGCTTAAGTAACAAATCTAAGCCATATTTACTTTGGACATCTACATTAGGATTAGGACGACCACACTAACATCTCACATCCTTCCTTCTGTGAAAATGACTACCTTCCTACAATCTTAAAACAAAAATACATTTCCAAACAATGTTCATACTGAGAGATCACTGCACTACAAAGAACCTTTATAAAAAGCATCTCACCACAGAAGCTTTGACTGATGCTTCACCTGACGCTTCTCGATATTCTTGGATTCCGACATTTTTTTGTCTTGTTGGAACATAATAAAAGTGCAGTTTGGATCTTTTGGTGAGTTGTTTCCTGTCTCTTCGCTGGAGGTCTGAATAAGCCCGGGCGAGCCTCCCCAACTCTTTGTTCCCTCCAAACACCACCACTCGGAGCTGGGTCGCCTCGTCTGGCTCATCTGTCAGATCACAGCTCAGGATGGGCCTCTTGCGCACACACAAGTGCTTCATCGGAGAGCCAGCTGGGCTCTGACTCTGCCTGTGGGGGTCGTGATAAGGTTTGTTCTTTGGAAGATCCGTCCGAGAGCTCATACTCTGAGCGCGGCGACACAGCATAGGGCTGCGGGGAGTCTTAAACAGCAAAGAGAAGCGCTCTACACCCAGAAGAGACTTGGATTTCTTCTTGGGTTTATTTCTATGTTCTCCGCTTTTGCCTTGTCCTGGTTCCTCGCTGAAGTCACTGTCGACCCCTGAGGAGCAGGACAGAGTGGACACAGACCAGCTGGAGGACAGGGACAGGCCAGAGAAGACAGAGTCTATGGATGCAGAGGATACAGTGGAGACGCGGTTGTTAGAAAAGTCACTTTCTTTGTTTGTCTCATATTCCTCGTCCAAAATGATATCATCCAGATCTCCATTCAGGAAGCTTTCCTCCAAAGAATCCAGATCACACCCACCGCCATCCAGAATATCGTGAAGAACATCTGTAGAGAAGAAAAGAGGCTCTTGACCAGCGAGTTGTGAATTAGCAGGGTGAGCATAACACAGGAATGGCATGTTTTACCGAAGTTGTCGTTTTCCCATGCTCGTATGTGACATTTTGGTAAAGGCAGCTGCAAGCCTTTGCCTGAACCTGATGAGAAACAGTGTATGTTTGCATATCAATGAATAGAATCAAGAACATTCAGTGATCTTAATCATGCAAACAATGTACTCCACCACCAATGGCATTGAAGACCCAGACAGAAACGTACTTGGTACTGACAATATTGTTTTCTACCTGCTACTCAAAGAAGAGTCATTTACATGAATACTGTCTATACCTGTATTGGAAGAGTTGTCAGAAGTTCCAGTGAGTGTCTCCCGTAATGAGCTGAGGCAGTGATGCAGGCTCGCTCTGGCCTTGCTGAGGTCTGCTGTAGAGGCACTCTGCTCCAGACTGACCATCAGTGTCTGCAGCATCTGCTCCAATTCTTCAGACGACTTTGTCTGTAAGGATCACCAAACATGTGTTTTGAAGAGCCACAAGCCACATTTCATTTAAAGCAAATGAGCAGCAAAACATTTCTAGAGTTTTACACAATGATGGCCTCTCTAATTCCTATGGCATGCAATATAAAGATATATCCATAACATTATTTAGATTTTTATTTAAAATGGACAACATAGGCCTGATTGTCTACACCAAAAAAGTAGTTACACTACAATGAGAAATGCTATAACAAGCAGGAAATACAATAACTGTATTGTGTTTCACCAGCAGTGCAGCGTGCAGGGCAGGCAGGTCTGTAGCCCCCAGTGCAGCATGTAGAGCCTGCAGAATGAGGGTGATGTGGGTGTCTCTGCTGCAGGGCGGGGGGGCACCCAGCTGGAGGGAGACACACTGCACCTCAGGAGGGGTGTCCTCCTCTGGACTCACCAACAGGACAGTCCTGATAAACAAAACCAGCAACATAATAGTCAAGGCTGTGATGGTGACAGTCGTGTAATTCATATCAGATTTTTCAAACAAAACAGATAAGCCAGGGCTGAAGGGTTAGTCTCATCTAGATACTATTGTTGAAGCTTTACTTTTACTTAACTGGCACTAAAAAGTCTTGAAACAAAATAAAGTTTTTCAACTTACATGGTTTTGGATCTGTGAGAATCACTGGGAAGTCCCTGCTCGGTCCTCATGAGTCTTTGAAAGGATATCCCTGGAACAGTTTGTTTGTGCTTGTAAACACTGCCACCACATGGTCACACATGGGATACATGTCTGTGGATATTATCAAAGATGGTCTTCTTGTACCTGGTGCCCTCATCTCGTGTTGGAGGGAGCGCAGCAGGCGATGGCAGGCCGAGCTGCAGGGCTCAGGCCACGACAGGAAACGGTGGAACAGGCTGTAGGCCTCCTGCAGCAGCTGGCAGTCTGCAGGCACATGAGGAGCCTGTGGCAGAGAAACCAGACATCACGTGGACAGTTCTGAGAGTATAAGGTAATTCCTTCTTCACAATTTAAACATATAATCTCACTTTTAGAAGAGCAGAGGAGAGGAGGAGAGTGAGAGGCACCACCAGCTCGTACTCACACCGTAACAACACCTAAAGCAAACAATAGGAAAGCAACAGAAACTCATATTATTAAAGATCTGCACCTTTCCTTAAAGGCAGAGCAGATGGTGTTTTGTTTGTCTGCTTTGATAAAAACAGATTCTATTCTTCTACTACAACTGTTCTCAAAGTCCAGAGCTTCACAACGCCCAATTGATCAGGTCCCTTGGACACCCCCGAAAAGTAATACTACAGGGGCCCAGGACACCAGTTTGGAAACCCCTGCACTCCTGCACACATTAATGTTTGTATATACAGATGGATAGCTTCATCCATCAGGCGGTCAGGAAGCTGAATTCTCCTATTCAACTGCTGCTCATTGCTCTGTATTGTTTTTCTGCAACAGGAGTTAGAGATTGACCTTTACATGCAGTATATGTGTGCGTGCCATCAGCCACATTACGTCATCCACTGCTGATACATTGTGAAAGATAAATAGATAATACAGAACAGTGTGTGTCGGACCTCTTCAGTTTTCCTCAGTATTTTGTTGAGGAGGATGAGGAAGTTTTGTGGATCTCTCTTCACCAGTTCCTCCAAACACCAGCGGTTAATGCAGAGTCCGGCTTAAAGGAAACAAAAGAAATGACATGCAGGAGACCGTTTCTGCTTTTGGGTTTCACAACAGGGACAGAAACAGTGGACAAAAGTATATATATTAACTTTAGCTCATTGCTTTCAAATACATGTCTCAAAGAGGTTTAACTCCAATGTGTGCAGCTTAAGTTTGAGATGTCCAGAGATGGCTATAGGTAGATTCAGAGTAGTGTTATTGTCCAGCTGAGAAAATCCAATACATTATTGTTTAATCTTGAACCCTTTTGCAAATATTCCCTGCCCTTGCTGTTGACTTACCGTTCCAGAGCTGTTTATCAGGAGTGTCTAGTCCCAGGTCACACAGACATCTCTCCAGAACATGCTCAATGCGGTCCTCAGTGCATGAACTCTGCTCGGTCTGCTGCGGCTGGTCCATCATCATCTGCAGAAACAAACAGGAATGCAATACAGGAAACTCCTATTCTTAATTTGTTCAGGGTCTTTTTCTGTTCCTTTCAACTCATCGCTCTTCCACCACTGAGACAATGATCCAGCCTGCAGATCGGTATGAAAACAGTAAGTCTGTAAGTCTATAGACAGCACAAGTGTGGGGACAGAGGAAATAATGCCACTTCCTGATCAAACCATGAGTCACAGACAGAGGGACAGGCCAGACTGAAGCTGGTCGAAGCAGCCACTACTTCTCCTTTCTCATTCTTAAACGAGCTGACAGCAGGATTTTAAATGAATGAATGGTTCATTCAATTTAGGTAAACCCTCTGGATCACATATTGAAAGAGAAATGAACTGACACAATGAATTTAACAAACTCTACCAAAGAGAAGAGGTTAGAACAGTCAGCCTGTTTGAAGACCTGGGCTATAAGGATCACATGACACTGTGATGTCTGGACTGTAAATAACTGATTGAACAACAATTCTAAACTTATGGTGTCTTATACAGTAAATAGTTGCGAATACATCTACCCACCTTGGCTCGTGACAAACCAACACAAGATATTTATGGGTTTAACAAATAGGAGGTGCAGTATTGTTCTGCAGATCTGACACGTCCAGCCACAGCTGTTTAAGAGGAAGCAGGTGTTGGTTCATTGTCTGGACATTAGCTTTGTCAAACTGCTCAATGAACAGCTCGTACAACCAAGTATAGCTAATTTAATATAATGTAACATATTATGTTTATTTTACAATGGAAATCGGAAGTTATTGTCTTTTGAATAATTGGCTCCCACCACAGCACTGCTCTGCCGCCCGCAGCCTGATTTTGAATAGTGAATAATGCATTATTGTTTCCATTTTGTTTTAGGAATAATTTATTGAAAATGTCCTTTATAATGGTTGTTATCAATTATTAAGACTGAATGATAAGCACTCACCTAAAAAGCTATTAAATACTTCTATTATCATTAGCATAATTGCACATTTTATAACTTACAATGCTGCTAATGTAAGTAAAAGCACATGATGCAGATGCAGAGAACAGATTACACAGAGAGCTGCATGTCGACTCATCATGTGAGCAGAATGGCTATTTTTCAGAATCAGAATAAGCAGGATCAGTATAAACTTTAGACACCTTAACCAATTTATTTGTATAAAACAGCGGAGTGCTTTGTAAAAAAAAAAAAGAAAAAAAAGAAAAATACCAAGATAAAAAAACATTAAAAATAGAGTTTGTGCTTCAATGATTAAAGCAGTACTAAATAACTTATGCCCCCAGAGGCCATAAGCGCCACTGCAGGTGTCGTAGCATGTGGCGGGTTTTTTTTAACTCTCAATCAAATACTTGGCTGACAGAAAAGACAAAGGGAGAGAGGGATATTGTACATCCAATAATGGAGATATTCTTTTTTTTTTTTTAAACTTGCTGTAAATACTTTTCATGTGGCTTTGCCCTTTAGCTTCTTCCATTAGTGTATTGGTGACTCCTACTGGTGGCAGCCAAGTTGTAATAGTGGTTTTCTGGCCAGAGACACCAGGGGGAGATGAAAGACCCCCCATTAACACGTGTACAGTATTAGCCCCAGAGGGACTACGAAAAGGATTTATTAATGTAAACAAGTTACTTAGTACTGCTTTAAGTCAGTGTTAATTTTGACACAACATATTTTATTTTAGTTTTAGTCTTAGTCTTTTGACTAAAATGTAATGTAACTTTATTCGAGATTTAGTCGAAAAAATCCTTTCAATTTTAGTCTAGTTTTAGTCGACTAAAATTGCATGTCAATTTGGTCGACTAAATTTAAGACTAATTTAGTCGACTGCATTTATAATATTCATTATAATCACAGTTAATTCAGGTCCTCTGCTTCATGGAGCTGCTCCTCATGAACAAAGCACAGACCTGTTCATTTGGCGGTGAATTTACATGATATGAGGCTCTTTCAGACGGTCAATAGAAGTTTGGATGATTTTAGTCTCTCCTTTTCATTTTTATTTAGTCTTATTTTAGTCGACTAAAATATCTGGACATTTTAGTCATAGTTTTAGTCTCATGAGAAACTTTTAATTTAGTTTTAGTCCAATTTTAGTCGTCAAAAATATCACTTTGACTAAAATTAAGACTAAATATTTTAGTCGACGAAATTAACACTGCTTTAAGTTTTTCTTTCGATGCGGTCATTAGTGTCTACGATTCTAACACAGCAGAGGAAAACAAAATGAAACCACATCTTCAGCGCGAGAGAGACAAATTAATGTTTATTCTCATGTGTCTGGTCTATTTACGTGATACTAGGAATTTGGGATGCGTCGATTTGGTACGTTTTAAACACAATGACGACCAAGAGCCTCATCATGAAAATAGGCTGTTTATTGTGCGCACATATTTTTTTTTCATCTGTTTCTTCTTGAGCAAAACTGAATGGTAAAAATGTATTATGTAAATGATGATGAAATTAAATGTTAAATTACCCATATTTTCTTTAATCTTTCCCTTTGACCACATGACACAGACAACAAAAACACTTCAACAACAAATATATTCCGTCCCATTATAAATGATTATTATCACAACTTAACAATTAATGAATAAAAATGTGAATGATTTAAAGCTTAAAGTGAGAAACAATAGGTGACGTGACAAGTCTCGGAAAGTCATAATGTGATTAAGGGACTTTCACTTCTTTTGGGAAATAAAGGAGAAATTAATCTGCAGCGTAATCAACCTTCAAAGGTTTCCACAATGTTGTTCACAAAATCTTCCCCGAAATCGATCATCTGCCTCAGAGCCATCAGTATAAGCGTTTCGATTTGATCATCTTTACAGATTTCAGAGTGGTAGTTCTTCACCGGGAAGATGCAGTTCAGTGGAATACCCAGAGCAGCGCTGAGTTTCTCTATCTGAAGAGTAAGCATTTTATTAGATGTCACTAACACAAAAAAATGAATCAAAGCTAAACAAAAAATTAAAACAAGGAAGTAAAAAGATTAGCTTCCAATAACGCTGTACAACAAACAAAAAGGTACAAGCAGCGCAATATGATTAGTATGCCTGAATAAAATAATGTAAATGCTGACTAAACTGGTTATTGACTTAGTTGACAAAAATGTCCATGATTTTTTAATAGACTAACACTACAACAGAATATTAGTACTGTACGGAGAAATATACCTGATTTTTCACAAACTTGCTTTTATTGACTTTCCTCAAGTCAGACTGGACCTCTGGACAGGCTTCATCAATCTTGGTAAGAATAGCCATTTGAGGAATCCCTGGTCATGAGAAATGTAAACTGAGTAGAACCCGTAAAAGACAAAACAAACTTGAAAAAATGATACATTACATATTTATTTTACCCAAGTCTCTAGCTGCTCGTCGCACGTCTCTCATCTTGTTCATGATTTCATCACTCATGATACTGACCGTACTGGACGAGACGACACTCACCAGGACATGCGTTTGGTCGTTGATAGTGGGGCTGCTGTTGTAATGAGCGTCTGCACTTGTAAACGGGGACTGTGGATTAAACTGAGCAACAGATCAATGGTTATAAGTGACATTTCCACAACAGTTTAAAAGAGTGTTTTGTTTTCTCTGAAGCTCACCACGTAGCCGTCCTTCATGTGTCCCTTCATGGCCAGTTTGATGTCATCCACACAGATCCCTTTGTTTTCACATCTCTCCAGGCCCATTATGTCATTGAAGACGAATGGATAAAAGGTTCCAGGTTTCATCTTTTGTATTTTGTGTGTTTCATACTGCCAATAGTGACAGCACCGTGTTACGTTACACTCACAACAGAATTAAATATTCCTCATACCTTGATGGTGAAGCTGTCTTGGCCAACACCAACTAAAGCTTGTCCGCTCATTCTGTTTCGTAAAGATGTCTCCACAGAGTTGATAAAACTGGACTTGCCAGAACCATTTGGCCCATGAAGCAAAATCCTGAGGTGCTCAACATCCTTGTTGTCGGGCTGATAATCATAAGCGTATTGCAAATAATCTTCTTTTTCTCTGATGAAAGAATTGTCAGAACAAAGTTAATTATCTTCAAATGAGACAAATATGGTTTGTTATGAACCTCAAGTCCCGACTCCTGAGGAACACTGGCTGACTCACATCTGGGCGAGACTTGTCTTGTCTTGTCTGTGAGCCATTTACAGCTTAACACTGAGAGGCTAGAGTCAAGCGCAAAGCCCAATTTCATGTGCCACACTATGATCCATTTTCAATCAATTATAAATGAATTCTCCTTTTGTTTGTGGCTGAAATTGTTGATGTATTTTTATTCATTTTTAATTTATTCATTCCTGTTTTTTAATTTATTTATTTAATTTCAGTTTAGGTTTACGAATGTTATTTTACACACACAAAGAGATTGAAGGTTCCCACACTTACAATGGTGGTGTTCTTCTCCAGTCCCCATCAAGAACTGATCAAAATGAAGAACACAAACATTAGCTTTGTCTTACTGGCCCTCATTAAGATGCAGTATATTACATACGTGTAGGAGAGGGGGGTTTTGGTTTGGGGCCAAACGAAAACATCTGAAGAAAAAAAAAAAAGTACTGGTAAGAAATTAACAAGATAATGGAGAATATCTTGTGTTATAGGTAAAGACACAGACATCCATATAAGCCAGTGTGCTGGATCACAAAGGAGAAACTGTTTGCTCTGAAACTGTAGTAAAATATAGTACTTTTGTCACAAAGGTACCTAAAGCTACACACTTGAAATCAACCAACTTTAAATATATTTTACAATATATTTAGAATATTCTAAATATTTTCTGCATGTAAAATATTCAAAAACATCTACATTGTATTTACCAAATACAATACAAAATAAAATACTTTTACCTGTTTCATTGTAGCCTGTGCACGATCTGATGCAGCTGCTGCGAAAGAATGCCACAGTCTAAACCGACGTCTGGACTGTGTTTGAAAGATGTACTTTTTGTTTCGATATATACTTGATGACACAAACAAAAGGATTCAGGTTTTTTTTTTTATCGAGATCCAAACATGTTAGTGCTTGAATTGTTACCAGGGTTTGCCATAGACTTTTTTGAAACTATGGTGGCAAAAGTGATCCCTATTAACTAAATTACAGAGCTTCACTGTGCCTTTGAATGACTTTATTTCATCTTTAAGTAGATCATTTTCAAAACAAGTAAGTATCATTTGATTGACTAATTTAGTGTGACGCTTGTTTTTGGACAATGAAGAGTCACCTTAATTAGAAACAATAACTCAATCTCCATTAAAACAAACAAAGTGTTACAATCGACTGATGCATTCATTTCCACTGGGCAACAACAGAGAAACCTGGGAAGACAAAAATCTTCTTACTGTCATCGATTTGTCTATTCTATTTTTTATGAATAGATTACAATGACATGATCTGAAAACCTATACAAGAGCATGAGACTAATTGAGAGGGAACATAACACAGCATCAGAGTCATGTGTCTGAACCACAAATGCACAAAATGATTGTGACCGACTGGTCTTTGGTTTCAAAACTGCTGAGTCCATATTCATGCCTGGTATATGCACTCAGCAGTTTCGTAACATATACTTGTATTAAATGTAATATTTGATGTACAATAATGATTAGAGTCAGAATGAACTATTAAAAAGATGACTAAGTGATGAGACTAGTTTAACAGGTTAAACTGGAGCAGGGGATACAACAACAGCAGCGACTTCATATGATCCAAATTCCCACCATGTAAAAAGTGTTTTCACCAAGAATGAGAAGGGAAATAATAAGCTAAAAATAACATATGCCCACCAAACTGAATCATTTTGGGTAAATACAAAAATGCTATAAAAGTAATTATTTGAGAAACCGAGGATGGGTCACAAAATGTTTTAGTTTTTGTCAACAAAATCTTCCCCCAAGTTGATCATGTGTTCCAGAGCCATCAGTGTCAGTGCATTGATGTCCTCGTTGAGACAGACTTCAGAGTGATAGTTCTTCACAGGGAAGATGAAGTTCAGTGGAATACCCACAGATACATTCAGTTGCTCTGTCTACAATACAGTAAAAAAGATTATACTTGTAAAGTTCTGCAGGCTGTGTGTGACCTGTCCAGGGATTTTGACTTACTCTTTTCTTTATTATGTTGCTGAGGTAGACATTTTTTAAATCTGAATGCACCTCAGGACAGGCCTCATCAATCTGGGTAAGAATGGCCATTTGTGGAATTCCTGAAAGAGTTCAGAAGAAAATAAAAGTAAGTTTGAATTTTTTTGTTTTTGTTTATGAAAGATGAACAGCGCTGAACTCACCCAGGTCACGAGCTGCACAGCGGATCTCTCTGACCTTCTCGATGTGCTCATCAGTCAGTATATTAGCGGTGTTGGCCGGAATAACACACACCAGGATGTGGGTTTTATCACTCAAAGTTGGGCTGCCGTTGTAGCAAGGGTCAGAGGTGGTTATCGGAGACTGAGGGTTGAACTGCAGAACAAAGAAAAGAATATTGGAGAAGCATTTAGAGAACAATTTGTGGAATAAACAAAAACCTTTACATTTTTCGGTGTTGTGTGGTTGGGAAAAGGCATTAATCATAATGATAAATTTAACTAGAATGTTGTGCAGGCACTCTACCGAGGCTCCCAAAGTGCTCTCCAAATTTGTGTGGCAAATAAAGAGGCCGAGAGTTAGATTGAAAGTTTTATGCTCACCAAAGGACAAAGGACCTGGGTGAAGTCTCTCTCCCAAACATTAAATATTAATATTGGGCTTCGCAATTACTTAGGATAACACAATGGGTAAATAATGACCAGGAGGCAGGTCGGATCCAAATAGAACAGAATGCAATATCAGGTGTAAGACTATCAGTCCTACCGTTTCTGAATGAAGAAGCTCAAACTGAATAATGTATGGGTGAAACATGCTACAAATATGGAACTCAGTAAGGAAAAAATTAGAAGGTGTAAATAACTAATCACGGGCCACGTCTATATGTGATAATATTGAATTCCAGCCGTCATTGTGGGACAGGCTTTAAAAGATGGGAAAGCAGTGGTCTGCATACAATTAATCAATTATTTGAAGGTAATCACTTAAAGTCTTTTTCTCAACTACAAAACCAGATATGACACTATATCCAAAGTCATGCTGACTAGGACAAAATAAAAGCAAATCCCACAGGTATAGAGCAATACTTCATCACTGTAAGAGAAAAACACCTGCGGACCATGAATCATGTGTCCCTCATGCACAAAATGCTGATGGGAAACCTGGGAGATAACACGTTTGATGTTTGAGACAAGTGGGAGCTGGAATTGAATATCATTATTGATGATAGAGCATATGTGTGGGATCAGCCATAAAGGGATCAATTGCAATTTGAGAATTTGAATGAAAAATTAAAATTTGATATTTCAGAACCCCTCTAATTATTTCTAAATTTTACTCCGTTATGTTGGAGAAACTGTGGCAAAGTAGCTGATCACTCACATATACTTTGGGACTGCCCGGTACTTGTTAAGTATTGTTCCATTAGTGGCCATCTCAGTCTCCTGACCTCAATATCATTGAGCCACTTTGGGGAGATCTCAAACATGATGTTCATGCAAGTCAGCCCTGGAATTTACAGGAAATGGAGGCTTTTTGCCAAAAAGAATGATCAATTTCACCATCTGAGGAAACAAAGAGGCCCATCCACAACTACTACGAAAGAATCCAAGCTGTCATTGCATTGAAGTCAAAGGGGAAATACACTGTATTAAGAACTGGGGTATGTACTTTCGATTAAGGTCATTTTGGTAGTTTATATTTTTCATATGATTTAAAAATAGCAGACTCAGTTGTAAATGGCTTCACACAACCATTACGAGAGAAAAACAATCTTGAATTTTCTCTGAAAAATTGCCAAAAACTCAAAAGATCAGGGGTATGTAAACTTTTGAGCACAAGTATATATGGTGAATAGCAAATAAAATGGAAATAAAAAAGAAAACTGGGCTGGACAAACTTTCAGGACATGTACCTCAGTGATGATAGTGGGGGGGGGATGAATGTGTCAGGGATCCTACTATTGTGCACTCTGTTGATAGTAACTAGTTATTCGCCTGTTTATTTGTTGATTAAGGGGACTAGAGGGAGTTTAAAAATGTTAAAATGATGTGTTTTCTACCCCCTACATGCGCTAGCAATGTCCTAATGTGTAGAATGAGCCCAGACCTGTTCACCACAACTCCCTCTAAAATCCTGTCACTCAACAAGTTGTTAATTCGGGTCTGAAGTGCCGTCATGAACAAGCTTAATATTGATGGGTTTCAGATGAAAACTCAGGTGGCAGGTTTTTACAACTTGTGAAAGTGTAATGCAGTTAATAGGAAAAACTAACTAGGACATCATCAAATTCTAGAACCTGCAACCCAGGAATAGAAGCTGCAGTTACGTGTAAGACCTGAGGTGGCAGTAGAGAGTATAAAAATTACAACTTGCATCTAGTCCCTTTAACATATGTATATAGTAATACATAAAAAAATCTGAAAATCTGTCAAAACAAATAAGAAGGAAAATCTTACCTCGTAGCCATCTCTTAAATGTCCCTTCAGGGCCAGATCAACATCCTCAGGACAAACTCCCTTCTTTCTGTCTTTCTCCAGACCCATGAGATCAACAAACACAAATGGATAAATGGTGCTGCTGTCTTTTTTAATGGTGTGTGTTTGATACTGAAAAGCAATAATGATCATTGTCATCATATTTGCTGTAGTGGCTGTAACGTTTATTAAGACTGTACCTTTGTGGTGAAGCTGGTCCCACTAACGGCGTCAGGCAAAGCTTGACAAGTCATTCTTCCTCTGATAATTGTCTCCACTGTGTTGATGAAACTGGACTTGCCTGCTCCCGTTGGTCCATAGAGCATTATCCTGATGTGCTCAACACCTTCTTTATTGAGTTGGAATGTCTTGATGCCGTCGAGACATGAATCACTGTCACTGTTCACACAAAACGGGTAAAAACAACACAAATACAAAAATAACAACAAAGATAATTATTATATAAAGACTCACTCTGATGGGATGGTCCTCCATGGTTTTGGGTTGAGCCAGGATTTGAAGGATTTCATAGCTGTTACAAAATCACTTAAATTAAAAAATAAATCAAGCACAATATTTACATTTATTTATGATTTTGCATGAATGAATTGAATATAATATGGCATTCTTCCACTTCTTAAATTAAGTGATTTGTACCTGCTCTCGAAGTGTGTCCTGTTGCCTCTACAACAGCAGATTTAAGCTCTAACGCCTCCAGCAGCAAACTGACATCTGGATTGTGTTTGAAAGATTGCTTTTGGTTTCGTTATGTGCGTGGTGACACAAACAAAAATAATGTATTTTTTTGTTTGAAGGGATTCAAACACATTAGAGCTTAAATTGCTACCAGGGTTTGCCATAGGCTTTTGACTTCTTTTGAAACTATGGTGTCAAAGGTGATCCGTATTCACAAAATAAGTTTAATAAGTTTAAGTATGCCTTTGAGTAACTATTTATTTTTAAATCTTTTAGTAGATCATTTTCAAAACAAGTAGCTATCATTGCATTGACCAATTTATTGTGATGCTTGTTTTTGGACAATCAAGGGTCACCTTAATTGGAAACAATGACTTAATCTCCATTAAAACAAACAGTGTTACAATGAAATGATACATTCAGTGCCACTGAGCAACAGAGAAACCTGGGAAGAGAAAAATCTTCTTACATAGTTTTTACTGTCATGGATTCATCTTTTCTATTATTTACGCATAGAGATTGAAATGACATGATCTGAAAAACTAACAAGAGCACGAGACTAATTGAGAGGGAACATGGCACAGTATCAGAGTCATGTGTCTGAACCACAGACGCACAAAATGATTATGACTGACTGGTCTTTGGTTTCAAAACTGCTGAGTCCATATTCATGCCTGGTATATGCACTCAGCAGTTTTGACACATTTACTTGTATTACATTTTAGATTTGATGTACAATAATGATTAGAGTCAGAATTAACTAAGTGATGAGACTAGTTTAACAGGTTAACAGGAGCAGGGGATACAATAACAACTGCAACTTCTTATGAGCTAAATTCTCGCC
This sequence comes from Gobius niger, assembly GCF_951799975.1. NCBI lineage: Eukaryota > Metazoa > Chordata > Actinopteri > Gobiiformes > Gobiidae > Gobius > Gobius niger. Next base: position 24,433,328 of record NC_136861.1, on the reverse strand, counting down.
ATGTAAAAAGTTTCTTCACCAGGAATGAGAAGGAAAATAATAAGCTTGTAAAAATAACATTTGCCCACCAAACTGAATCATTTTGGGTAAACCGAGGATGGGTCACAAAAAGTTTTGGTTTTTGTCAAGAAAGTCTTCCCCCAAGTTGATCATGTGTTCCAGAGCCATCAGTGTCAGTGCATTGATGTCCTCGTTGAGACAGACTTCAGAGTGATAGTTCTTCACAGGGAAGATGAAGTTCAGTGGAATACCCACAGATACATTCAGTTGCTCTGTCTACAATACAGTAAAAAAGATTATACTTGTAAAGTTCTGCAGGCTGTGCGTGAGGATTTGCAGGAAAAGGCCATTCAAAAGTGTGAGGGACCTTCACAAGGAGTGGACTGAGGCTGGAGTCAGTGCATCAAGAGCCTCCACACACAGACAGATCCTGGACTTGGGCTTCAAATATCATATTCCTCTGGTTGAAGCATCCTGGTCTTCCATAACACCTCAGCAGAGCCTGATAGCATCCATGTCATGCTGCATTAAGGTAGTAATTCAAGGAAAAGGGGCCCAAACCAAGTATATGCATGATTATACTCGACATTTCTCTGTTTAAAATCTTTTTTTTATTTTATTTGTTTCATGTATACTAATTTTCTGAAATCTAGATTTCTTTATTTTTTACAAGCTGTAAAACATAATTTTCAAAATGAGAACAAATAAATGCTTGAAATATGTCACTTTGCTTGCCATGAGTCTATATCATGTATTAGTTTCACGTTTTAAGTTGAATTACATAAATAAATGAACTTTTTCACGATATTCTAATTTTCCGAGTTTCACCTGTATGTTTTTTTTCTTGTTTACTGTGCATAAAAAAACACTTAGATAAATCTTCAGTTCAGCAAAATTATTCTTCATTAAACCACATACAGTAACCTGAATACCTGCAGCGAACAGCGAGCTGTTTCCTGTGCCAAGAGGAAACTGCAGAAGAGAAGATCACACATGAAAACTGAAACAGACGACAAGCTAAATGTACAAATTAGGATGTTTATTAGTCAAATATTTAGATTTTTACAGTACAAAGTAACAGTAACTTAAGAAATAATACAGACTTTTGCTAAAACAAATATATTAAACTCTTCATGTGTAACTTAATGTTTTCTTCCATTTTTTCTATTGAGTTTTGCAACAAACCATGTACCAATAGCTTTTTTTTTCTCTATTGGTTGTGCTCCAGTTTCCCCGAGCACCAAAAACACGCTGCAGTTGGCCCACAATGGCATCGCACATCACAGAGGCTCAGGACTAACCCATAACATCTGATCTGCACAATTTCGTTGTACTATTGTACAATTGAGAAATAAATAACTTACTTGTATAATCAGAATTTGGCAGAGATTGCCATGATGGTGGAAATTTTAAACACCTGTGCACTGCCAACAGCTACACCTTGTGAGACACGATCACCAGACCCACTGGGATCGATTGGACTTCGAACCTTTATCCTGGATCAGGGGTCCCCAACTGGCGGACCTGAGTCCAGATCCGGACCTCCAGAGGCTATAGTCCGGAAACAAAAGCCCTTTCATCCTCTCAAAAAACATAATTTCTAAAGCTGAATTAAAAATGATCTAACCAATTTGAATAACATTAAAATAAGATGGCAACATTTTTGATTCATTAATCAGTTCTGCTTTGTAAATAGACAACCTGATTATTGTCTGCTATATGCACTCAACAGTTTTGTTACATGAACTTGTTTTAAATGATATATTTGATGTACAATAATGATTGGAGTCAGAATGCACTATTAAAATGGTGACTAAGCGATGACAGTTTCTTCACCAGGAATGAGAAAGGAAAAAATAACCTTGTAAAAATAACATTTGCCCAACAAACTGAATCATTTTGGGTAAATACAAAAATGAAATAAAAGAGTAATTATTTGAGAAACCGAGAACATGTTACAAAAAGTTTTAGTTTTTGTCAAGAAAGTCTTCCCCCAATTTGATCATGCGTTTCAGAGCCATCAGTGTCAGAGCTTTGATGTCCTCGTTAGAACAGAATTCAGAGCGGTAGTTCTTCACGGGATAGATGAAGTTCAGTGGAATACCTGATAATGATTCCAGTTCTTCTGTCTACAATACAGTAAAAAAGATTACGCTTGTAAAGTTCTGCAGGCTGTGTGTCCAGGGGTTTTGACTTACTCTTTTCTTTATTACGTTGCTGAGGTAAACTTTTTTTCAATTTGAATGCACCTCAGGACAGGCCTCATCAATCTTGGTAAGAATGGCTATTTGTGGAATTCCTGAAATAATTTTGTATTAAATAAAAGTAAGTCAGTATGAATGTCTGTTTTTGTTTATAAAAGATAAACAGCACTGAACTCACCCAGGTCACTAGCAGCAAGGCGGATCTCTCTGACCTTCTCGATGTGCTCATCAGTCAGTATATTAGGGTTGTTGGCTGATACAACACACACCAGGATGTGGGTTTTATCATTTAAAGTTGGGCTGCTGTTGTAAGGGTCAGAGCTGGTTATTGGAGACTGAGGGTTGAACTGCAAAACAAAGAGAGAGAAAAGAGAGAGAGAAAACTTTTACATTTTTCAGTGTTGTGTGGTTGGGAAATGGCATGACTGTCAGAGGAGTTTGAGCTCCATACCACTGATATGGTGAAGAGCAAATAAAATGCAAAAAAGCAAAAAGGATATGTACCTCAGTGATGATGGGGATGGGGGACGAATGGGTCACGGACTCACGGATCTTGCTATTGTGCACTCTTTTCATAGTAACTGGTTATTCGCCTGTTTATTTGTTAATTAAATGTATATATTTTGTAATATATTTCAACATTGTTGTCTGTTTCAGGACATTTGCATTTCTTAAAATCTGTCAAAACAAAGAAGGGAACTCGTACCTTGTAGCCATCTCTTAAATGTCCCTTCAGGGCCAGAATAACATCCTCAGTACAAACTCCCTTCTTTCTGTCCTTATCCAGACCCATGACATCAACAAAAACAAATGGATAAACGGTGCTGCTGTCTTTTTTAATGGTGTATGTTTGATACTGAAAAACAATTAAATTATTATTATTATTGTCATCATAATTGCTGTAATCTGCATTCAGACTGTACCTTTTTGGTGAAGCTGGACCCACTAACGGTGTCAGGCAAAGCTTGACAAGTTATTCTTTCTCTGATAATTGTCTCCACTGTGTTGATGAAACTGGACTTGCCTGCTCCCGAAGGCCCATAAACCATAATCCTGATGTGCTCAACACCTTCTTTATTGACTTGGAATTTCTTGATGTCGTCAAGACATGAATCACTGTCACTGTTCAGACAACACAGGTAATAACAAAACAAATACAAAAATAAAAACAAAGATAAATATTATATAAAGACCTACTCTGATGGGATGGTCCTCCATGGTTTTGGGTTGAGCCAGGATTTGAAGGATTTCATAACTACAGTTACAAATCTTTCATTGTCAATAAAAAAATAAATACAACGCTCCAGTTAATTCGTGCAAAAAAAAAAAAAAAAATCTAAATGTAATATGACATTCTTCCACTTGTTAAATTAAGTGATTTGTACCTGCTCTCGAAGTGTGTCCTGGTGCCTCTGCAACAGCAGATTTAAGCTCTAACGCCTCCAGCAGCAAACCATGAAGCGCATTGACTTCCTTTCTGTCACACGTGATTTCTAAAAAACTTGCAGGCCACTCAGCCCCTCAAACTAAAAAGGTTTATGCATTAATGAAAAGAATAGCATTACAAGATGCAAAATAAAGTACGCTTTTTCTTGTTTACTGGGCATAAAAAAACACTAATGATCCAGCATTAAACCACATACAGTAACCTGAATACCTGCAGCGAACAGCGAGCTGTTTCCTGTGCCAAAAGGAAACAGCAGAACAGAAGATATGAAAACTAAAACAGACGACAAGCTAAATGTACAAATCAGCAAGTATGTTTATTAGTCAAATATTTAGATTTTTACAATACAAAGTAACAGTAGCTTAAGGAAAAAAATACTGAAATTGATCAAAAACAAATATATTTTAACCTTAATAATATTAAACTCTTCATGTCTAACGTCCCCATGTTAAGTCCCCCCCTCCCCCATTTTCTCTAAATCTGAATATTGAGCGCGCCAGTCAAAAGTACCATCTCGATTTTCCCAACTCAAATCTGCCGTTTTGCAACAAACCACGCAGCTTTTTTCTCTCTACTGTTTGTGCTTTGGTTTCCCCTAGCACTAAAACATACTGGTCAGGTTGGCCCACAACGGCAGCGCTCATGGTCACAGCGGCTCAGGACTAAAGGCCCGATCTCCCCCTTAGCCCTCTAACCTGGCTAACACTAGACTGCTGTGTGCGCTCGAATCATTTGTGATTTTAGTCTGGCGTTAGCCAGGCTATTAGCCCTCCACTTAATTAGCCCTTTCCCTTCATTATGCGCGCTCAAGAGAGACGAAGGTATGGTGTGTCCCAATTCTATTTTGCGGCGAGGGGTAGGGCCGGGGTGAGGGAGAGGGACACATAGCCCTTTAAGAGAGGGTTTTTCAGATGCACACTTCAGACGAAGGGGAAGGAGAAGTTTGACAAAACAAGGAAATATGCTGCGAAATGAATTCACGAACATCATCACTAAGCACTCTTACAAGATTTATAAAGTTGCAGAACGCTTCGTTCATGACTTATTCGCTTTGTTTCTATAAACGTGTCAGTTCTACGTTTTCGCTTTGCTGCTGCTCATCCCCGCTGAGTGCGCTACATGATCGGATCGGCGAGTCCTGTTGTTTAGGTGTTACAAAACAGTATCAGTTAAGTGATGAACTAGTTCAGCAGAAACATGCTATAGAGATAAGTAGGCTTGATTTTTTTTTTTTTTTACATAACCTTCATCATCTTAATTGTAAAAAGCAGTCAAATGGAGGGCTGTCCCATTTCTTAGGGCGGTCTTTTCAACCCTCGCCCTTAGCCCTTGGTTTCAGGGTCTAGGGCAAGGGCTCGGGCTAGGGGAAGGGGTAGGGGTAGAAAAGAGAATTGAGATTGGGCCTAACATCTCATCTGCGAAATTTTCTTGCATTATTGTTCAATGAGAAATAGAATGGACATACTAACTATAATCGGAATTTGGCAGAGATTGCCATGACGGTGGAAATTTTAAACACCTGTGCACTGCCAACTGCTGCACCTTGTGAGACAGAATCACCAGCCCCACTGGGATCGATTGGACTTCGAGCTGATATCTTGGATGTTTTATGTCTATGGTTTCAATGAAAACCAAATGTACCTGTATTGTATAATAAATGATGAACATTCAAAGGAAAATGAAGTGAAATGTACTAGAAATATGTATAAAAATATGCATAGAAAAATTAAGTGAAATGTATTAGTAATAAAGAATTTCTTCACAATATGAAACTATACCACTGTGCTGCACTATGGGTATGTCTCCATTTGTCTCTATTTCATCCTCTTGTAGATGTACAGGACCCGTTGGCAGATTGGACACCGGTGCTCTACATCCTGACAGGAATCAAGGCAGAAGGGGATGCAGCTGAAGAGGGCGCACCTGAAGGAGGCATTGGACTTTAGATTAAGCCTTTAACAAACAAGATTATCATTTGGATTATACTAATGTTAATACCCAACAAGGCAGAGTCCTCCACATATGAGCCAGGCCATGAGTCCTGCTGTGTGCTCAGTGCGGGTTATTACAGCCTGCTGGCAGTGAGGGCACATAGTCTGTCCTGGGACATCCTGCAGGACGGAAGCCACCACTGTAGAGAAAAGCACATTCACCTAATTCTGAAAATCAATAATATACTTTTTGCAAAAACAACTTTGATACTGACTATGCCATTTCAATTCCAAAATGTTAATTTTTTTTGTAAAAACTATAAACTATTGTTGTTACTTGAAACCATACTGCTTCACCTAATAAATAGAGGATGAAAGAAAAATACATTCATTTCATTATGTGTGTGTTTTAATTATGCTCATTGGTGGTACTAGTAGTCACAGCTTAGGAATTTTCGTGTAAGATGAAAAATTCCTGTACGACTGAGAGCTCACAAACGTCTTTAGGAGCACCTTTGGCATCCTTGCATTTTTATTTATCCTTTCAGCTTTACAACTGTTTTGCTGCCCTTGTGACATAGCAACGCGTGACCTGGGATGTTCCGCAACGTGGCTTTAAGTGAACACCAGTAAACAAATAAGTCTTGAAAAATAGAAACATTAGTGCAGTAAATAAGTTAGTGTTGCCACAGTTTCCACAGAAGTGATGATGTTCATGCAGTTAAGGGGTGTAAACCAGCAGATGGAGCCAAAGTGCAGCCCAGTGCCTGGTCATACTGTCAATGTACAGAGGTTTTAAAGAAAGTCTCTGAGCATCATCACTTTGAGTTAAAAGTGTCAAATTGTAGAGATTAATTGGATGAATATGCTTCACACACACAGGCTCCACACACAACTTTCAGTTTTGACAAATGAATGGATGGTTCTTGTTCGGCTGCAGTAAATAAATTGGGGTGTTCAAAAATGCATAGAATCCAGAGGAGCTAATCAAAGTAATCCAGGAGATACATTTTCCCTCTTGCATTTCATGTGTGTTTTCATCATTTCATCATTAGTTCAGGCTTCAATTACTAAAATCAGCAATCATCTGTTGTATATACATTGTTGGGGAGAATACTTTGAAATTGTATTTAGTGCCAGATTACTGAATGTTTGCCTTAAAATGTATTTTGTAACGTATTCCGTTACTTTGTCCAATCAGCCCAAAATAACAGAGCTATGAATATACTTATGAATATGAAACTGAAATTTAATTATTAATTTACTGCAATGTATCCCTTTGATACAAGGAAAGTAACTGCATTCTGAATACATGTATTCAGTTACTCCCCAGAACTGTGCAGACACATACTGCTATTGCATGTATACAAGAAATATCTCCCACACAGGAAACTGAAAGAAAGTGAGTGTTTCTTTCTTTCCAATAAATTAATAAAATACTTAAATTAGCGGTTCCCAACCTTTTCTCCAAGAAGCCCTTCCCTGCCCGTCCAAAACCGAAGGCCTCCCAAATGCATTAGAACAATTTAGCATTTATTTCAAACAAATTGATCCCGTCTGATCTCGGGAGCTCAGCAGGGAAGGGCCTGGTTGGTAATTGGATGGGAGACTGTTTGGGAACAGCAGGAAGCCTGGGTGAATGTAGTGTGGTGGCCGGATGGGCCGATGGCACAGACTAGCAGCCTCACTTCCGTCAGTCTACAGGGCAGATGTTTCTACCACCACCACCAAGTACGTATGGGAATTAATGATACAATGTAAAGTGTCCAGAGAAGCACTACATGCATTATTATTAAAATTATATATAATAAGGGCATGGTCAGTCCAAGGGCAGAGGGCACATCAGAGTGCAGTATAGTTTTCACACTTACCTGTTGTGGTGAAGACTGGGGCTTGCGACTGGACCACAACTACCAGACACACAATGATAAAATGATGATGATGTAGAAAAATACAAGCCAAATTATAAAAATACATTCCTTAATTAATAAAACAACACATGGGAATTTCCATGTCTCATACTATACAGGTTGTTTGTTTAGATTACTCTCTGTGGTCATTGACAGTGGCTTCAGTTCGTGCTAACCTGATGTGGTGGGTATTGGAGCGTAGGCGGGAGCTGCACACAAAGCAAAGAGTTAAGTTACACAGACAAAACCCATGGAGCAGCAAAAATAAATAACTGAATAAACGTGCCTCCTTGATGATAAGCCCCTGGTGGCGGTGGGTACATTGTTGGCTGTCCTGGATGATAGTGCATGGGTGGCCCTGGGTATGGAGGGGCTGACTCATTCATTACATAGCCTTTATCCATATTTTCTGAGAAAAAATATTGAGAAGTAATGAAGTTCCATTTTTCATAAAAACAGTGTTTTTTGTTTCATTGTAAAGACAATAATAATTTGTTAACAACTACTATCTTAACATTTTTCAGCAAAGAAGTTCATATTGTAGTGTTTTCACTGACCCATTTGCATCCATTTTACATTTGATTCCGAACACTCAAAAAAAGGCACCCTTAACTTCAATGATTTAATTCTGAGCACACCTGGCAGTCTCTCAAAGCATACTCCAGTCATCAACTGTAATTTAAAGAGAAAATTGATAACAGAAGATCTAATTCATGATTCATCTTACTTTATTACAGTACACTTTTACATTTGTTATGGTCAGTGTTAGAAGGCACAAATACATTGAATTCTGTCTCTCTCAGTGGATACACAGTAAATGTCCAGTCAATATCTTCACTAAGACAACATAACTAGCTACTGTCAAACACTTGACACAGATGCATAAAGCTGCTTCTTATATTTTGGCTCCAGAATAAATTAGTTAAGTTTCCATACCTGTGTATTCTCAGTCACTCAAAGATCAGCCTCAAAACAACCGTCTATGACTCTATTCATATTGGACCTCCCACTTCCTCATTTAAGTGTTTGGATGTCTGGTGGGTCCTGAACAGCACTATCTGATCTCTACTTGCTTGTCCCATAGCTCAAATAAATGGTGAATGAAAAGAAATGTATGCAATTTATTAATACCATAATTCTACTCTTTTAGATAAAGAATACTTTTGCATAGGTACAGGAAAAACTGTTCAGGCATCGCTAGTGTAAACAAAGTGCTTATACTGTATAGAAGAAAGGCACAGCTTAATACCACTAAATGCGAGTAAGCAAGAGCAATTATACTATTTGTTACACATATAGCCCCTTCAGCAATAGTAACAGATGTAAGAGCCAAGGCTATACAGAGTGAGTGGCTCCAGTTAGTATGTTATGTCACTTTCATAGTAAAGATATGTAAGATATTAAAGATGCAGTGATTTATGAGTTCCTTTTGAGCCTCGAGGGCGTTGAATGACACATGAGCTTACTGTGCAAAATACTGGTAAAAAGCCCCACATGTAACTCCAATGAGGGTTAGTTCATTGGATACTACATTTCTACAACTTTGGTTGAGATTAACTCAAGAAAGCTCAACAAAACCATCTCCCCACACCATGGCCTTTTCCGTGCATTCGCATTTATCATAACAAGCCTCACACATGATTAACTTTATCAACAACACATGCATTAAATATTCATAAATATTCACCTTATACACATCATATAACACATTTAGACTCAAAATTAGTGCAACAGGAAGTGATATTAGTGTTTTGGTGAAATGCTAAGTAAATAAGGCATTTAGGGTAAACACAGTGAGAGGCTTCCCCGTGTCCCCGATACATTACAAGTATGTATTGGCCCATCTTCTAGTAGAAGTATATGACTTCTTGGCAGGAAGGACACCGGTGCCTCGTATCTTTACAGGTATTGATGCAGAAAGGAATGGGGCTGCAGGGATAACATCTAAAAGAGGAGAGAGACTGAAGAGTAAAACGATTATTCATGCTGTGATGGATGTTTTTGTTTCATTAATGTTATAAATACCCAAGTCCAAAGAGAAAAGCACACATTATCCAGGTCCGTAACACCACTATGTTTTGTGTCTCGGTGACCACAGACTCATGGCAGTGAGGGCATTCAGTCTGACGTGGGACGTCATGGATAAATGGACCAACCGGTGTGTTAGACACTGCGGAAGGAGAAGCCGTTAAATAATAGCTTTGGTTCAATCTATTCTCGATCAGAATGTGGAGATCTCTTTGAACGGACATTGTCATGGCTGGACGTGAGTGATTTATTTAGTGATGTTGTTGTTTGATTTTGTCTTTTTTTGTTTATAAAATGTGTAATACAGTATAACAGAAAGTGCAGCAGGAGGAGCTTAAGCTTTTCATTGCTATTCTGAGCTCTTTCAAAATGGTTTAATTATGGAATTTCTTTTCAGAAATGTTTGTGAATAGATTTTCTCAAAAGGGCCCACGTTTTTTATACTGAACGTGTCTGCAGATCACTGTCAGTGTGAGAGAAAACCTTTATGTGTGTGTAGAAATAATCAGGCACAAAGAACTCAATTAATAATGTTCAAAGTTCAAATGTTCAGAGATCAGTAAATGCTCACCTCGAACGTTGCTGTCATTTATCACTAGTGGAAATGGATAGTGGGGAACTGTGTGAAAGAGAACACAAATCTTACACAAAAGTTCAGAAAAGAAAATAGTTAAATAATAACAATAATGGCACAAATATATATATTTCTTCAATTATTTTTAATTATACCCCAGTGAAAAAATAATATACCATTTTTTAGGTTTAATCTCATCAGTTAAAAAAAAAAAGAAAAAGTCACGTGTGACATTTTGTGTATTTAATATTAGTATACTTATTGGAGGACATGGATTTATTCTACACAATGCTAGTACTTTATTAGTAACTATAAAACAACTAAAATGTACAGTGGTTTGGCTATGCTCGCTATATGTTTTCAGGGCTAGCAGATATTCTTGTCCTGTCACATGAAGAAACTTACTGAGCTGATCTGGGAGAGTTGCTTCAGCTGGACTCGAACCGGTGATCTTCTTTTTGACGGCCACTTTACAACTGCATAAAGCAGCAACGCGAAATACACGTAGGCTCCAAAACCAATTAAAAATATTTGAAAATGTATTGCAAAAAAATGCCAAACAAACTACTTCTAATTGATTTCATTATGGTGTACTTGATGCATATTTTCTATGAAATCTTAAACATTAATGTACAAATATTGTTGTATGTATAAACACAAGTAAAATGCAAAATGTATATCCACTTGCAACATACTTAAGTATATTACTTTTTAACCAGGGTATCCTGGGCATCTGAGAACTTACCTCTTACCTCTATTTCAAAGATGACAGTTCAACACATGGATTCCTATTCAACTCATATACAGTATGAGCGATGAGCCAAGATCTCTTTCCACAAGATCTTGCCAAATCAAATGCCACAAGATTTTTTGTCTCTCCTAGATTAATATTGTGATTTTCTTCTTTTATTTTACGGGGCTGCATACATATATTACTCACTGTAAACAACTTAAAGAACTGGACTATTTAGTTAATAGTTACCCACCATGTTTACAGACTATATTGGTTTCCACTTTTAAAGTAGCAATTAATAGTAGATACGTATCTTATGCTTACAGAAAGACACTGAGAATACCTCAGACATTAAGGGAAAATGTGAATTGGAGATTTACATAATTATCAAGGATGAGGACACTGCAGGAGGGACATAAAATAACAAAAAGTCCAGTTCTTTAAGAGCGGAAAACTAAAATTAGACTTTTTAGGGCGTCCTTTGTCACATTCAAGTTTGGAAGAACTTCAGACCAATGCTGGAGGGGCTGTGGTCAGGTGGGAGACCATGCTCATGTATTTTGGGACAGTCCATAACAAAGTCATAATATTGGGAATATTCTCGAGCAATCTAAGATCAAATTGTAAAATTTTCAAACTAGAAATACTATGCTTACTTGCAAAGAAAGTGATTACTGTCTCTTGGCTCAAGCCACAGCCCCCCCACCATTACCCCATGGAAAAAGAAACTGAAAGCAAATAACAGCAAGATTGCAAATGAAAACTGATATTTATGACTGATATTCTTAAGTTGAAAAATATATTTTAAACTGATTATTGATTTGTACCCTTTGTATAATTTTTTTTTGTATGTGTTTTGTTATAATTTTTATGAAATAAAAAGTTCAAAAGATTTATTTTAATCGGGTTAAACTGTAAACGGAAATATTTCAAAATCTTGTCACGTGTCGTTCTCATGAACCCAATATTGTTTCTCCTCTCTTGGAATTCGTGTCTTAGCCCACCCCATACAGTAAACTGTTTATATCGTTATTCTTTTCTTTTTTTTATTATTTTAAGTGAATCACGTGGTAAAAGTGTTAATTTCTGAAAAATCTGACAAACTCTTGTTAACTTCAATATTTCTGTAAATGTGCAGTTTCCATCAAAGAAAATAACTACTGCAATACACTGACATCTCTAGTTCCTTGTATTCTTCTCCTTAACCTTTTTTTCGATCGCATCATCCTTCAACGTCTAGTCTATTGGCAGCTCTGGCTCAGCGATCACCTGGTTCATCCAGTAAATCCCACACTCATAGTTGGTGCCACCTAAACTCAGTAACCTCTTCCACCTCCACTGACCCAACACTAACCTTCTGACTTCCAACACCGAAACAAAGCACCTGGCCTTTTTAAGAGTGTCCAAATATGTTTTCTACAATATCATTAGAATAGATTAAAAAAAAAATAATAATAAAAAAATAATAAATAAATAATAAAAAAAAAAAAAAAAATAAATAAATAAATAAAAAAAAAAAAAAAAAAAATAATGAAAAAAAGAAAAAAAAGAAAAAAATAAATAATAAAAAAAATAAAATAAAAAAAATATTATATAAAAAAATAAAAAATAAAATAAAAAATCAAACAATAAAAAATAAAAAATATAAAATAACAAATAAAAAATAAAAAATAGCAGCAGTAGTGAAATCACAATTCAAAATTTGGGTACAGGAATTACTAACCTACTATTGGTCGCGTTGCATAGGGAGGACCTGGTTGAGAAAAACAACACAATGTTGCAGAAAAAAAACGAGTTGTGTTACATTTTGAAAAGGAAACACTTCCTTAATGTCTACAAAAACATCTTCCACAAAATGAAAGGCTACTGAATGATGTGTTTCTATCAAAGTAAGTTGCCAATGTGGCTCAGTCCTGTAAGTGCAAGACAAATGTGCAGCAGAAGGTATTTGTCTCAAATACAGTATGTGTTTGCTCATCGTGCACTGATACATGACAATTTTCAGTTAATACAAACCTTGTAAAGTGGTCATTGGCGCATAGTAAGCACCTGTTTGACAAAAAAGGTTAGTTTTAGGGATGCAAACACAAATAAAGATATGCATATACATTGACCGACCTCCTGCTGAATGTCCTCCTTGTGCTGGAGGCCCACCTGGGTAGGTTGAGGGTGGCCCTGGGTAAGGAGTGACTGATCCAAGCATAGCTAAGCCTGTAGGAAGTACATTATTATTGATTCACTAATATCAGTATCAGATTAATTTCTACAGCTTCTGTTCCTGTTGCTGAAAAAGAGACACACAAACACAACCCTCAGTCTCATGGGGGGCTCACTTAAACTGAAGGCAGTGTGGTGGGTGTGGACGCACTGACCACTTCCTCTTTGCTTCAGGGAGAAGTGAAAAAAAATAAAACATCTCTGGAGCAAATCACTTCACATGAACACAGCAAACATTGTGATACTCAATGCAGTAAAAAGCAGGTATTTATTAAACAATCATTGAAATATTCTTCCATCACAGTTAATACTCCACAGTCTTACAGAAAACAGCACAAATCAAATGTGCTGTAAAAAAAAAAAAAAGTTGTACAAGCTACTTAGACAGCATTTTTCAATCTGTGACTAATACATACAATATTTGGCTTTAAAAGCTTCTTCAAAGGGCTAAAATTTGCAAAGTTACTTACCTAACCCTAACCCCATGGAACCGCCCACATCACAGTGTGGCACTACTTCCAATAATCAATTCATGAACTTGCATCATTATGTTTACATGACTGAAAATTAAACTAATTGCAGTAAGCCGTCCTGCATCACAACATGGTTTTATATATGATAACCATCTATTTACACTGATTATACAAGAAGATACAGTGAATGAGCACACACAGGCGTCGATATAATGACATGTCCCTTGCTTTCACACTGTGCACATTCAAAAGACAAACTTGTTATAAACGTTTGTAAACGTGGATCGTTTTTTGGCAATTTGGACAACGGTGCTCCACATCCTTACAGGAATCAACACAGAAGGGAATGCAGCAGCAGAGGAAGCATCTGAAAGAGGGAAAATGTAGAATATGTAGTTGTAATAATAATAGTAAATATTTACATTTCAATAACTTTATGGTAACTGACAAGAATTTTAGGTGAGATGCGACATAACCAAAAAATAACTAGGCTACTTTCTGAAAACATGTCGCTGATTAGAGCTGTGCATTAAAATGTTTTACACAATCAGTTAATGTCTTGAGATTTTCTTTTTTTACTTTAAGTAATCATCTTTAAATACTTATAATATCGTACTGTCCTCAACTTTTTCGTAGAATAAAAACTATAATATGAATAAGTGTAATCACCCAAATATGGCCAATCCCCCGCAGATAAGCCAGGTCATGAGTCCAGGGGTGCGCTCAGTGCAGGTGGTCACAGTCTGCTGGCAGTGAGGGCACATAGCCTGACCTGGGGCATCCTGTAGCATTGGGCTGACCACCATGTGAGTCACTGTGGAGGACAATCACGCATTACTTATAGGTCTAGACAATTACCTCTTTTAATGGCATTACATCACAGGTCTATGATCTCTATTGTCCACTTCATTTATCCACCATGTCTAAGCCAACCGGCTCAACTAATACTGTACTCACATAAAAGGCTGTACAAAGGCTAACAGCAGTGGTAAATCCGGAATAGGGGGGGTGATGAAACGGTTGTTACATCGTGTACTGCCAGCAGATGGTGCCAATGTACAAAAACAATATAATGACTAAATGCTATTTAATCCTTTTAGCGCGCCATTACAAGACTTACGCTCATTAGAGAATGGCTGAGGGTGGGGTTTTCCATATGTTCAAATATCCAAAATTAGTGTTTGTTTTAGGTTCAAAAATAATAATTTTCAAATTGTGTTATTGTGTTTGCAAAGAAAATCCCTGGACAGAAAATAGCTGCTTTGTTCCAAGCATTTGAGAGAATTTTCCTCCCACTGCAGTTCGCTGACCATGAGGTTATTTTCGGTATCACTTAGTGAAGCATGCTAAGCATGCATACAAGAGTAAATAGAGGCGGGCGGGTTGGATAGATACACTTTCCACTACATTATAAGTCCAGTGAATGTTAGAAACACTCTGCTAACCTGTTGCCGTTGGCATTGGAGCCGGCACATAACCTGTTAAAAGAAATAAAAGGATCACATTAATAGAAAGGTAAAAGTAAAAGGGAAGCCACTTTACAGTTCAATAGCATGGTAGTTATATGGAAATTGCTTTGTTTCTGAAAGTGTAATAACATGATAATTGTGATAATTACAATAAAACAAGAGACACTCATTTAATTCATGGTAATACGATTATTCGTACTCGTAACCATAACTATAATCCAGTATGAAGACTATGAATCAACAGGACACATGGCAAGTGTCTTCTTGGAACAAATACAAACTGTACAAACCATGCTTTTACTGTGCTTTTAAGTAAAGTGCAATGTTATGTGTTTAGTCATTTTTACTAACCTTGTTGTGGTGGGTAAGGAGCACCTGTTTCACAAAGTAAAAACATGAGATGGATTAGAATATTATCCACTTAACAATACATAATTGTAAAATCATGCTTCCTACCTTGAGGTGGTGGGTACATCCCAGGCTGCCCACCTGGGTAGTTCATTGGTGGTCCTGGGTATGGAGGGGCGGAGTCAGCAGGGGCATATCCCTTTTCCATCTTCAAAGACTTCTGCAATTAGATCATTTATTATGAATATTTTGATTTCAGCTGTGTTGGCAGTGTTAACAGTAGGTTAACAGTGTTAACAGTAGGTTCACACTGCCTGTAAACAGGAAGTAAAAGCTTCACATGCATAAAGTAAAGGGCTGCTTAAACACGGCACACTTCAACAAGGGAAGCAAGAAACTGAACTGATTTTCCCTCAATACAATGACATCCTCTTTTTCACACAAATCTGTGGTAATACAAGCTAGTTTTCCCTCACTTCCCCAAAAGGTAAATTTACAAATATTTAAATGTT
Organism: Gobius niger; assembly: GCF_951799975.1. Taxonomy (NCBI): domain Eukaryota; kingdom Metazoa; phylum Chordata; class Actinopteri; order Gobiiformes; family Gobiidae; genus Gobius; species Gobius niger. Next base: position 24,417,482 of record NC_136861.1, on the reverse strand, counting down.
GAGGATCAAATCTGTTTTAATATTTTTATTTAAAACCGTATTAATCGTCCCCTTAGAATTACCAAGTTATATCTGCAAACTGTGTAGTTTTCAAATTATTGAGTTTGAAGTCCGGACACTCGTGTAACAAAATGGAAATGAGTTGTGTCTTTGCTAAAAAAAAAAAAAAATTGCTCAAAACTCACTCATTTTATTCTGTTGTCAGAAGTGGTTCAGGAACAAGAATATTTGAATAACTCAATTTCAACAAAACATTTTCGCTAGAAGCTTATAACTGTCGGGGATTCGCCATCTCGTCTATGCTTGAATTCTGCTTGTGATAAGAAATGCGGCCCCGGAGTTTACCGTCCACTCCATTAGTGTGTCTGTCTCTCATGTGGACCATCTCTATGATCAAATCTGTGTCCATTAGTATTGCAATTCCATTATTTGGTCCTGCAATGGATCAATAGTAATTAAATTACCACTCCCCATGGCTGCGTGTGTTCTGAAAAACAACAGGGCGAAAAAAGGGACCCACCCCTTCCCCTGGACTTTCCCACAATTTTCCCAAGAATCAGCCAAGCCATGTTACGGGAAAAATAAAGCATGAACTTTGCACATCAATTCTTTCACACTGCATCACCCTGCTTAGCTCTGTACGAGATGGCGAGCTGTTTCAACTGCCACAACGTAATAAAACCCAGATGATGCACATGTTAATGATTATCTTTTACACTTCTTTTACAAAGAAAACATTTTAGACGGTTAACTTGTAGACAAATAAGTATGTAGTTCCTACCTGTGCATTCCCAAGAACCAGCAAATGCGCAGAAATGTTTCCCTTTCACTGGAGGGAAAAAAAATTCTTCGTACGTGACCACAGCAGAGGAAATGCTCCCTAGTTGATCCTTCTGTACTAGACTATGGCACGACTGTAAGGCTCCCCTCCCATGTAAATCCCTCCCCTTTTATATCTGATTGGGCGAAGTTGTCCAGAGAAAAAAAGCTGTCCAAGAAGTGAGACGTGAAATCATGACATTATACTTTTCACATTTGTGGATCTGCAGTTTAAACAACTTTAAACTGTTTAAACAAGTTTAAACTGCACAAGTCTTTGGCAAAGGCTCTCAAATTAAAACAAAAAACAAAAAAAAGTGATTCATGGTTCAAGAATGTTAATGCAGCCCACATGTTGATGCTTGTAGCGGGAAGTCATTTATCCACTGTGGCTATTGCGTATAAATCTTATATCTGTTTATGGTGTCATATTTATTTAAAAATGTGGTTAAAATCCAGCTTTGTGTAAACAGTGGTTACAGAAGGAATGTATGGCATGTAAACATCAAATAATAGTAAAACTTGGATTAAAGTGTAACATTTTTCTCACTCTCCGAAATAGTAAGCCAGTGGTTTCATTTAACGGAAAATTTCACCGTTTTTTTATGGCAGATGTCGCAATCTTACCTTGCGATGTTGTAACTCAGACATAAAAGACGATATCAGACAGGCACACGCTTAATATACATGACCACATTGCTACAGACTATAACACACGCACTACAACCATTAATACCAACAGAATGTGATCAAAAATACTAGAAACAGCAATGTGGACTCATTTAGTTGCTTTCCACATCTGTGAACTCAGGAAAAGGAGTGTCATCAGGATAATACACTTTCATTTTTTTTTGGGAAGTTGCAAATTCCAGTTCACATGCTGTCCTCGAGAAAACTCATGAATCAGAATAAAATGGTGCAATATAAAAATGGTGCAACATGTGACTAATGCTATTGACACATACGGGCCTTTTCCTGAAACCGCTGCCTCCCCCTCACTCTACCTGCGGAGTATAGTTCTGTTCGAAACAGATCAAGCAGTGAGGGGAAGTGGCTGATCAGTACCTTCACAGCGGGTCAGCATTGATGCAAGCAAAACTCAATGGAGAAATGGGGACTTCAATGTGGTCCTGGAAAGATTTTCTCCTGGGAAACCTTCACAGTCAAATACTTCTCTAAACTATTTAATTGATGAATATGGTTTAAATGATGTATGTCCCAACAATAGACTTTTCACTTGAAGCAATAGATATGGCTTTAGACAGTCCCGTCTGATTTATTGGCTGGTTTCTAAATCAATTTGTTATTTGTTGTTGTTAATATTAGAGTTGATGTTTTGCCTCCTCCATTGACGGACCACAAAGCTACTACCATCTGTATAAAGCTTTCTTGACTGATTTCTCTAATTGGAAAATGAATAATGAATAAGGCATGACATTGTTAAACATGAACTCAGTAGACTTGTGTTTTATGGCAAAAAGCTACTAATGAGGAAAACTATGGAAGAAACTGAGAGCTGGTCCAATTTGAAATCGGTAAATACCTCAGAAGATACGGAAGCGATCTTCTTAGGAGACACAAATCTGAAGAAGTAATCTTTCAAATCATTTAAAAATGTATTCCGATTTTTTGCCATATATTTAATGCCATTTCACAATTGAATATTCATGAAGTTGTGCCTGATAATAAGAGAAGCATTTCACACTTCTCCTCACTTTATAAAACAGTTTGATAATGATGCAATGGAGCAATTGTTTGAAGGTATTATAATACTATAACGCAAGTGGAACATCTGATGTGCGATGCTCCTCTCACGCAGCAATTTTGAAACGGCATTATTTCAGAATTTTACAAAGATTTTGCTGAGCTGCTGGCCCCTTTTCTCTCTCATTTTTCTCTGAAAGTGTCGTTAAAGGCATTCTCCCAGTAAGTATGGCCCAGGGACCAATAACTTTAATTCCTAAACCCAAGAAAGACCCTCTGCTTATCGATAATTGGAGGCCAATCTCTTAACCATGATTGCAAGAGCCCGGCCTTTGTTTTTACTAACCGATTTAAAAAGGTTATGACTTCTATCGTTGATGAAAATCAGTCTGGATTCATGAGTAACACGAATACATTTAATAACATCAGATTAGTTTTAGACCTAATAGACTATGCTGACCTCATAAATGTTGGCCATTCGAACACCCCTTTATTTATTCTTGTCTCCGTAGATTTGGCTTTGGGTCGTACTTTTGTGATGTGATGAAAACTCTTTATGCAGGAGCCAATAGCTCAGTAAAATGAAGTGATGGTACAACAGAGAGGTTCTGTCTGGAGTGTTAGGCAGGGCTGTCCTGTCTCGGTTTACCTCTTCTTTGTTGTAGCTCTGATGTTTTGCCACTTTGTGAAATTGGGTCGGTTGGAGGCCGTGTCTATTGCTGGTAGAAATATAAAGTTGTGTCAATTGGCAGATGACACTGCTATATCTCACTGCTATATAGAGAATGCCTTACAGGTGAAGCCTGCGATTAACGTTAGTGAAATCTTTTCAAAAGCTTCAGGTCTGTATTTTAACTTAAATAAACGTGAGTTATTTGCATTAAAAAGCTGCGATGTAACCTCAGTTGATACCATCTGCGTTGAAAGTAAAATCAACTATTTAGGAGTGTAATGGAAATATTTTAAGTTAAACAATATTTTCTATATGATTCGATCTACTTGGTGAAGTAAGAGTGCCCAAACTCGGGTCAGGCTCACAGCTGTTCCTCACACCTCTGCCTTTTGTTTATGAATCAATATTCATGGTACTGCCCGAAATGTATTGTGTATTGAAGACCTCTGCTACAGACATCCTGAGTGAATTAGCACATGAGTAGGTGAAACTATCACACATCTGTTTGTTTGTATAAAACCTGCTGTTTCAGTCACTAGAGATGGAAATTTTGTGAGAGACAGCCACTTAAGCTGCCTTTCAACAGGAAGGCGTGACTCTGCCCAATGCCTGGTCAACCCAGTTTGGTGAGCTTTTCCTTAGTGGAGATTTTGGCACAAACGCTGGGAACCAGACTGACCGCTGTAGCAGTGATAGAGTCTGGTGACGGCCAGCATTCATTTTTGTTGTTGTCGTTATCATAGTGTAAATGTAATCTTCTTACGCATGCCCTTATAGTTTAGTTTTTTATAGTTTATTATTTAACTAAGTCATGTGTTATGTGTTTTATGCTTCTTCTGATTCTGAATTCCAATTTCAATCAAATCGGTGGGCTTCCATTCTTCTTAGTTTGTAGAGCTCAAATAAGCAAGATACCCCTGAAGCTGTCAGATCATCATAAAGAGGTTTTGTTGTCGTGGAAAATGGCTTAAAACACAACTTTACCCACATAGATACTACATCTGGAACCATAGGGTCCAAACTGCATTTGAAAATGAAACGCCCTTCTAGGGACGGACATTGCAAATTAGCCTTGGCTATAAATGTTGTAGTGTGGTACATGTTTATTGTTCACACATGTCCCTATCAAATAAATAAATAAATAAATTTTTCAACAAAACTGTCAAAAAAAATGACTTGGTCTCACAACTTTTGACTTCCAGGGGTAATTTGCATAGTCACCAAGAATTTTGCCAAAAATACTCATTCCTCATTCACACTCAAAGAGTTAACTGGAGTTATAAATTTGATTCCTATGGGTGCGCTGACGCTATGCAGAAATTACCCTCCCTCGAGCAATGTAACCGTTTCTGATCCTTGTGTTACCTGCTGTGGTAAGGTCTGCTTTGGGTCTGCAAGAAACGGCAACAGAGCAGCTCTCTGTTCCAAAATGACAAAAGCTATTGGAACTCCTTTTTTGATAACATCACATGGTCTCAAGTGTGGTTACTGCCACAAAAATACATGATAACCAACTGTAGGAGGTTTTTGTCAGTTTTTTGGTTTGCAGTAAAATGAAGTTCACTATTTGTTTATTAGTTACACTTTTTGAGTTGTGTATTTTCTAGTAATTGTTCACATTATTTTTGGTTTCTTAAGTATGTTTTCTTTTTGTAATATATTCTTCTATATGCTAAGTTCTAATTCGTTTACCTTTTGTTATATTTTGTTTGGTTATTCTATCACTGCGCACTTAGGGGATATAGGGGAGTGACGCACACTGTCCAACACACACCTGGCTAATGGTTTTTACCAGTAGAGTAGGAGAGGCAGCAAGTAGGCCTTGCATATGAAACCTTGCTGTTTGCCTTCTAAATCTGGAGAATAAACCCTTTTTTGAAAACCTAAGTTTGTTTGGAAACTGCGTAAAACCAAAACCCATGGTGCGTCTAAGTGTTTATACGAGTTAAAAGGAGCTATACCTGATACCTTACTTCTAGAAATAGAATGAAAATTATTTTATCCTCCTTTGGTATAATGTAATTGAAACATTTGTGGGGAAAACAGCATGCACCAAATTATAAAACATTTGTATCAATTTCATGAACTTACAGGCTATTTTTCAAGCATTTTTGTGAGAAATGTGCTTATAGACTTCTCCCTGTGAAGAATTTGGATGCAACAAATGCATTAAGAAAGTTACCATTGAGTTTGGACCACAACGACCATTTTAATTTAGTGGCCTCCCCTTTCATTGTTTGCAATCAAAAAATTAGGTACAGGGCCTTTAAGTCCTGAGTTTGCTTATGTTGCAGTTTGAGCTCCAATTTTTTTTGACAAATAATCACTACTCCAACAAAATCAGAGAAATTTAATATAAGATTTTGCACAAGATCTACCCTGTTCAGACACTATATAACTAAATTCAAGTTCAAAATTAATCCGGTATAGACACTGTGGACATATTTCCACAACACTTGCTGTTCTTTTTGCTCCAATCATCCAGAAACTGTATCACATCTATTATGGCATTGCAGTTATACTAAAAGCTATGGAAAGTTCATAAAGTTCATCAAAGTTCATAACACATAAATTAAACATACAGTTCAATCTATATTTTAGTCGTTTTTGGTGTTTTTACACATGATGGTATTGACAAAGACGGTGCCTTTATGATTGATCTTGTTTTGATCCTTGCGAAATTTTATATCCATTAAGCAAAAAACAAAAAAACAACATTCTTATCTGTACCTTCACTCAATCGTCAGATAACCAGAAACGCTAAGTTTTGCTCTAAATTCAATGTAATTTAAGTTCCTCATTGTATCCGGCTTGTTTTTCTCTGGTAATTGTATTCATTGTTGATGCTTGGCCGACATAGGACACTCAAGTTTGGGCGTTTTCATTCACCAAGTATTCACAGTTTGATAGACATGGGAGAAGCTTATCTCCAACAAGCAGCTCTCGCTCCACATTAATCACATTTTAGAGACATTTTCTTCGGCGCTGAATATTTTTGTTGGGGTGGCATCGCTGGACGGGCCTCTTTGGTGCATGGGTGGCTCTCCGTCGCTTTTGTTACATGGGGGTGCCTCATCATGTCAAGAGGCTGGACACCCCTGGCTCACGGTGTGTGGTTGTGGTGCTTTGTCTTTCGGGTGCTCGGATGCAGGAATTTGCTTTGTCGGGACATGTGATGCGATTGTTCACCATTGATTTAATTAGTCGCATTTTTTTCTTTTTTCAATTGGTTGTGAGTTAATGCTTTGATTTTGATCATAATATGTATATTCAACTGTGAGATTTGTTTCTACTCTATGATTCATATTTCCGTCTTTTGTTTGGTCTGTTTTTGTTTTGTTCTTTTTCTGTCGTTTTAATATATTGTGAGTTTCATTGTATGTCCCCTGGTACCTTCAATGTAATATGTCTATTTGTAGAGGAAGGGAGATGGGAACTGTTTCCTTAAAGGCCCATAAGCTGGTGACATGAGGCGGTGTTGATTTGGGACAGTGATGTCTGTTGTGACAATTTTAGTCAAAAGCCCCATTTCGACAGCACTAGACCAGTTCGGTTCACTTGAGTCCGGTTCATTTAGGGAGGGGCTGCGCCCACAAGTTTGGGTTTCAAGTGTCTTTCGTGTAAAGTGGTCTGGGTCGTTATGGGAGTGGCCATGGTCATTCATATGCATGTGGCAACAACCACAGCTTGATATCACTGTGCTTTAGTCCTGCATCAAAACACCTTTGTATATTCTACATGGGGCCATTAGGAGGGGCAGAGCGCTCTAGTGTTTGAACAGTTTTCAATGCCAGAGGAAAAGAAGAAAGAAGAAAAAAAGAAAAATCCCTAAAACGAGTACACCTATTATTTTTTGGTTCGACAGTGAATTCTAAAAAAAAAGACGGAAATATGAGTCCTCGCTCCTCTCATATGGACAATAAGAAACAATGTATGGGAAAACTGTGCATATCAAACTTGAAAACTTGAGCAGTAGATTACTGACATAAATATGAGGGAAAATATATCATTTAATTGAATGATTTCACATCAAAATCAGGCATAGGCTGTGAGTAGAGATGGCAAAAAATGCAGATATTTTCTGTGAACCAGTCATGATAGAGCCTTGTGAAGAGAAAGAAACTTTGAATATGCAAACTGACTATTGGCCTGACCAACCAGAGTGGTGACAAGCCCGCCTCCCCTTTCCCCCCAAACCGGTCTAGTTTGCAAACCGCTCCAGACCCCATGGCTGAAGTGGTCTGGGGCTGGAGCGGTTTGGACCCCCGCTTTTGGAGTGGAGCAGTTCACTTTCGACTGTAGAAACACCTTCAAACCGCTCCGGTCCAGTCTGGTCCTCCGAAATGGGGCTAATGTTACGACTATCTAAAGCCAGCCACAGTGTGGCCAATACCCCAACCAGGCTCCTCTCGTCTGATGACACACTGAGCTTCACCTAACTGCCAGAAAGTGCCGGCATCCTGCCTCCCTGACGAGATCCTCTTTTTCACACTTAAGACAATAGGCCCAAAAAGGCGTGGCCCATAAACAAAAGGCCTTTCGTGATTACATTAACATCCCAAGTGTCTGCATTTGACACTGGTGATTTGCATATACACACCAACTGTATCTTGACCCGTCATGCTGTTCTGCCTTTGGTGTGCTCACATTTATAAGGTGATGCCAAAGCTGACTTGGGCAGAACTCTGACACACAGCTTTGTGTGTTTTCCATATATATATATATATATATACATACATACAATTAAACCTCATATTTTGACTAGATAACATATCTTCAGCTTTTTCTCTAAGATTGAGTATGAAAATCGGAAAACAGGTCACAAGACTGTCATAAGGACCACAAGAAATGAATTAGAAATGCTCAAACAAAACAAACCATTACTCATGAAAAATGCCTTCAGTGACCATTTAGTGACAGCCTGCTTCGTTACAGAGGATTCATACCTTATTTTGATGTATTTTCTGCTCTGGCACTTAATTGTGTTTGGCATGACAAACTTAATTCCAATATGAGACACTGTAAAAAGGCGCATGGATAGACACATTCTCATTTTAACACCTGAGATAAGATGTTTATTGTGTTGCCATTTTTTTCTTTTCTTGATGAAGGCATTCAGTGACGGATACACATATTTGTGTCATATTACATATCAAAAGAAACTTCCTTTTGATAAAATTGGAAAAAGCAGTGGGCGTGTGTACCTTATTTGCCGTGTATGTTTGCTCACCTGCTGGAGAAAAAGCCGGCGCAGAAGGGTGTGACGGACCTGTTTAAAAAAAACCTACGTATGAATAGGAACTTGTCAACTTATGCACGAATACTAGTTGACATAACACGTGGGAGATGCCCACGTGTTATGGGGAGATTGCCGGAGATGCCCACCTGGATAGTTCAATGGTGGCCCTGGGTATGGAGGAACAGATTCAGACGCAGGCGGGGCAGATCCCTTTTCCATCTTTGAAGTCCACTGCAGACCTTAACAGTGAAAATATCCATTCATAAAGCATCACCATAGACACATTTCTGATTTTAAAAGTCAAAAGCAAGACTTAATGTAAACTCCATAATTAAGTTATATCCAAATATCGAATCTTCTGCTACTTGATTGTTTTATGTGCTATTACAAATAATCCTTATCCCAATATTACAGACAGATGCGGACAATGAGAAGTCAGCACAGTGGCCACTCAGTACCAGTAAAATAATCACATCTTATAGCCTGAAGGTTGGCGGTTCAACTCTGTCATTGGGCAAGACCCCCCATCTTGCCTATGTGAATGTAGAGTTGAGTGAGCGGTGGTGATCAAAGGGGCCGATGGCACAGCTCGGCAGCCTAGCTTCTGCCCGACCACCCCAGGGCAGCTGTGGCTGACCTCCAACAATTGTGTAGTGAATGGAAGTGTAACATCATTATATTATTATGTGATGAGAAAACTATTTATTCAAAGCCAAAAGGAACAAGAATTCTTACTCTTCTTTTTTATTTTATTTATTTTAACCAATGATTATAAAAGTGTGATCCTCCATTTCGGCAAGTTCATCTGATGCGGATGGATAAAGATAAAGATAACGGGACAAAAGACTTCATTTGAAAAGGAAAGAGCGTGAATATTATAATAAACTTTAAAGAAAAGAAGAAACAACACCAATACTGTTGTAACTTCGAAGTAAAATGATAAACAATCGGAGTCAACACACTGGTCGGTCCAAACACCCCCCGAACAGGCAGACGGGATAAGGGCTACACCTATGGGCTTCAGAGGAAATGAAACTAGCTTAGCTCATCTGCTAAAACAAGGAAAGTGTTTTTACTATAATCCACAGCGTCTCCCCTCATAACTATGTCATCCTTATTAGTCAGAAATACAACCGACCTGACTCACGATCTAAAAGTCAGATAAAAAGTGATAAAGAAGATTGTAAAAACTCACTGCTGCTTCCTCTGTCGGTGAAGTCTTCAAGGAAATATTAAAACTATGCGCGGGGGCGCCCCCTGTGGCTAAACGTTATATTACAGCGCTACTCTCAAAACAGTGAGATCATGATAATGATTTTGAAGAAAATATTGATCGTTCTTGTCCTCCGGTGGACTGGCATAATAGATGAGCTCACATTATAGGAAGTGGTACAGAATGCTTTATGGTTAATTTGTGGCTTTTGGAAAAACGGTTTGTCGCTGACGTTAAAGAGGATGTTCAAGGGCCTTAGGCAACAGTTTAACAAAAACTCTGTGATGTCTCAATGTCCTTGGGTTTCAGTTTCAGTTTGAACTAAAACACAGTAATATTAAATGTGTAAAAGTTATCAAGATGAAAGTTTCAAAGTGGAAGCATGCAGCAAATAAATACAGAGTCATTGAGAAAATCTTTACAGATCATACAAATGTAAAATAATTTGAATAGTATTTAACAATAATGTTATTTGGGAATGATGAGGGTGAATTGTTTCTGATTCCACTTAATTTTGATGACATTTTTTATTTAGTTTTAGTCATTTAGTTGATAATATGTAATTTAATTTTAGTCAAGATTTAATAAAAAACAATTCATTTTATTTTTGTTTTTAGACAACCAAACATCATGTAAGTGTGACATATTTAAGGGAGAGCGGGAGGTGGTGGGTCATGGAGAGGGTTGGGTCGCCCAGTGTTTTAGAGCTAATAAGAGAGTGAGATGTTATGGTTTATGGATAGGTGGCAGCTGCCTGAAAAGTGAGTAAAGCAGAGTGAAAAAACTGGAACAAAAGTTAGCTTTCACACTGAAGAACTTGAGTTTCATTAATCTTACAGGTATCTTAATCATTGACTAAATGCCATATGTTTTTTGGCGGCTGGTGAAAAAATCTAAAATGACTGACTGGGGAGCATTGGGTCACATGTTGTGGGGAACAGTGGGTCACACAGAGGTTACTGATGTCCCAAACCTGAAGAAAAACTTCATCTACTTTGCGACAGGTCTGCTCCATCTATTATGTTTCCTGTAGAGCTCAGTGGTTATCAAGTTCAGAAATTATGAACATAACGGTTTACTGGTTAGTTTAAAATTAGAGCCTTGTGCTTCTACTCATTGTTCTGGAGAGTGTGCATACCCCGCTCTCCCCTAATCATTTTGCACAGACCTGTTCCTTTGGCAGTGAATATAAATAGATCAACTCATTTTAATCAACAAAAAATTACTAAGACTGAAATAATTGAAATAAATGAACAATGATAAAATGTCATCATTTGTAACTTTAAAGAGAGCAATAACAAACACAGTAGATGATCAGTGTAAAGCACCGGCTTCAGTGTCATAATGTGAGGTTCCTGAAGAAACGTTTCCAGAGTAATACCTGAATTCTTTAATATTTTACAGGTCCACCCTCAGGTACACAACTGATAAGAAAACGGAAGTGCACATCACTGTGCAAACAGTGAGCACACATATCTTGCTATGCACCTGCGCTTTAGACTTGAAATAAATATATTGAGGAAGAGGTTCCAAATGGGAGCGGCCTGAGCTTCCACATTACTCTTGGCATATTGTGTCACATAGCACTGATGGGATGAACAGCTAACACCTCAAGATCACTCAACCACCAAAGGTTATAGAGCCAGTAATTTTCATTCATTTGCAGCAAATTGAGCAGTGAATAAACCATGGTCTCGCTGGACTTTAAGGCATCTCCGATGTCTGTGAGTATTTTGCGGGTGCTGGAGGTGGTCTTCACCTGTATTACCTTCAGTCTCGTGGCTTCAGTCCATCACTACCCTGGTGCCTTCTGGACCTGGTGCATGTTCAGCTGGTGTTTCTGCTTCACGGTCACTCTCCTCATCCTCTTCTTTGAAATCACCACTATCAACGTCAAACTGCCCATCTCCTGGGATGACTTCACCTGTGCGTTTGCGATGCTGGCCACCTTGATGGTATGTGTCTGTTTATATATCACGGCTTTGATGAAAAAAAAAATATATATTACAGATGTTTTAGCAAAGCATTGTCGTCAATGAAATTATTTGTTGTAAAAAAGAAAAATAAATAAATAAATATAATTAAATATAATTTTGCGTATAAACCTGGATGTGAAAGACAACCACTGATGTACTTAAACAACAGTCACCTAGTTTGCACATAGATAGCACTTAGCAAATCGGACAGGAGTAAAGTTGTATAACTGCCAGTATTGTAGCTAATGAGGAACAAAATGATAATTTGGTGTGACCATAAACGTCTTGGTATAGAGTCATCTCTCATATGTGTTTGGAACATTAATACTGTTGATATTTGCCAATAGCAGGACTTTTTTTGGCAGTAAATCTGAATACTTTCTAATGTTTACACTGACAGTCTGTAACTCTTTCGTCCTCACAGATCCTGGCAGCTTCCATCATCTACCCGGTCAACTTCAGCTGCTCCAGCTGCGGCAAACAGATCGGTGCCAGTGTGTGCTCCTGGCTGGCCTTCCTCCTGTACGCCATCGAGGTGGGGCTGACCAGGGCCAGACCCGGGGAGATCAGTGGGTTCCTATCCACAGTCCCGGGACTCCTGAAGGTGCTTGAGGCCTTTGTTGCCTGCATTATTTTCATCTGCCTGGATTCATACAAGTACACTCAGTATCCCGGCCTCCAGTGGTGCGTGGCTGTCTACTGCATCTGCTTCATCTTTGCCCTCCTCATCATCCTCCTCACTATCGGTCGACTTTTGGCCCTGTTCCCTGCGCCGTTCAATAAAGTTTTGACATTTGTGAACGTGCTGGCAGTGCTCATGTACATCACAGCTGTTGTCATATGGCCAGTCTACAGCTTTAAGAGCAATCCCAGGCCCGACTCCTGCAACACCGTCTATAATTGTCCTTGGAACAAATTGGTGGTGATCTCCTTTATGACTTGTGTCAACTTGATAGCATATATTGTGGACAGTATTTATTCAGTGAGGCTGGTTTTCTTTGTCAGTGCATAGGCTAAATTCATCAAAGGGGGAAAAAAAGCTACAACAATGTCAAAGCAAGTCTATTCTGGCAGTATATCTATTTCATGTCTTGGTTATCAAAGTCTGATATGGATCGAGTTAAAATTATTCATTTATGCTTAGAAAATATGCTATGTGTATCCCCTTGTATCATGGACATGCCCATATCATTTATGAATGCAGCACAACCATGATTGAGCAATGCAATGTTTTACATATATTTCTAATGTCTTATTGTCGGGACAATCAATCAAGTAAATAAATAAATCAATTCCTAATAACTGATGCATTACATTCTTATCTTTTTTGGAGATGAGAAAGGTTGAAACCTAAGGCGCACTCGGAGGGGCACTCCCAGGAGAGTAGCCAGAGCTGAAATCGAAACATAGAGGTGGCAGAGCCGTTAGCATTCTCATCTCACAGCAACAAAGTCTGCAGGGTTGATTCCCGGGCTGGGCGAGTTTGTAATGAGTTTTTAAAGAGTAAAGACTGAACCCACAACATCGTAGCGTTGAAACTTGCGTAGGTTTCCATATTCACAATTATCCTTTCTGTGGTTTTGCACTTCTTCTATCATGGCTTATGACTGAGTTCTTCTTTAATGTTTAGGTAAAGGCCTGTGTTAACCCTGCACTGATGAATCGCGTTTAAATGTGTGTGCCATGCGTGTATGTATACCCCGAAGTTCATGCCACATATAATAGGTTAACACTCGAATAGGATTAACACACCTTCCATTTTCACATTCTTACTACCTGTTGATCTTTTAGTATGACCCTGAACAGTCGGCCAACCTCATGCAATAAACTCGAGTGCCCCGCCCTAAAGGCAGTTTATGATCCATCATTTCCATAGGGCGTAGCCAAATAGATGTAGCTAATGATCAATAAAAAAAAATCATACTACGTGAGTAAAACCACTGACTTTTGACAATAGAATTCAACATGGAAAATAGAGATAACACCTTTTACAATAGTGGACATTATACTAGGCCAGGTGGACGCAAAGGAATATTTTGCCCAAGATTTTGAAGGAAGAAGACACTGTGAACTGCTGGCAAGTGAGGATTGGGACGATAAACATGGTTCAATATGTTATTAAAAATGTATATGTACACTAATACAACAACATTATAGGTTTGTCTAATTTGTGTATGGAAAAAATGGGTCAGTGAACAGTGCAAGCAGGAACAGGACAATAGTCCACACTGTGTTAGGAGGTGAACATGATAACTCCCACCAATCCCTTGTATGAACCCATGCCATAAAAAGAGATAAGGATGAGATGCTGCATTTGAATAGACCACAGTGCATTTCAGTTTCAAATACTATCCTATCTGTCTTGGCGTTGGGATCTTTGGGACGTTTGCAAGCTTTTTTCTCTTGAACAATGGAGTTTGAACTTCCCTGACCATATCTGACGGAATAATCTGCACTACCGTGACCATGATTCGAGTGGATTTACGGGCGCTCACTCAACCTATTGGCATCTTGCGAATCGTAGCTACCATTTTGACTTGCATTTCATTCAGCCTGGTGGCGTCAGTTGGATATGTCACCAACTCGTACTGGTCATGGTGCATGTTTACCTGGAGCATCTGCTTCATTGTCTCCCTCGCTATAATAGTCATGGAGTTTACGACAATTCACACCAAAGCACCTTTTGGATGGGAAGACTTCACCGCTGCCTTTGCGATGTTAGCAAGTCTCATGATCTTCACTGCATCCATTATTTATCCGTCCTTTTTCGCTTGTAAAGGAGAAAGCGGGTCACCGTGCCAACGCCAGATTGGGGCTTCTGTGTTGTCCTGGATATGTGTCTTGGTGTATGTCGGCGAGGTGGTTCTAACCAGGATCAAACCACAAGGGGAAAACATTGGGTTCCTCTCAACATTACCAGGCATAATGAAAATGCTAGAGACATTCATAGCATGCATCATCTTCACCTCGATGGACATTAATCACTACTCCAAGGCACCAGAGTTAGAGTGGTGTGTGTCAGTGTATTCTTTATGCTTCATTTTTTCCATTGCAATTATTGTAATCTGCACTGCTCAGCTGACCTCACACTCACCGATCTCATTTGAAAAGGTGGTGATTGTCTACAACATAATGGCGACACTCATGTACATGACCGCCATGGTCATATGGCCGCTGTACGGTTTCAAGAAAAACCCCAAACCTGCATCCTGCGGTTCCGTGTGTACATGGGATAAACTTGTTGTAATCACCATCATGACTATTTTCAACACTATTGTTTATATACTGGACAGTGCCTACTCTATTTACCTGGTGTTTTTTGTGGGAAGAGAGTAAAAGTTATTTCTGATTTTACTGAAGAATCAAGACGTAATTGAAGTTGGTTAATGATTAGAAAACATCAAGGACTTCAAGGACTGCCATAAAAAAGTGTCATGGTGGTTTCAGTGTGATGTCAATACTATACAAGCAAAATGCCAATGCAAAACTCCACGAGGCCAGAGCGGCGCATTGGGGAAAACAAAGTATTGCAAAAGTTCAATAGTGAACAAGAATGCTAAAATGTAACTGATGCCAGAATAATCAAGTGCATATAATACATATTTTATTGATCTGTATATATAAATGTAATCATAAGCCTCAAAGCAAAAGCCTTTGATACTACTGTATAAAAAACATATACTGTAATCACACCAGAATTCTTTATCATAAACTTTATCTGATGTAGATTAAATGGTTAAATCTGTTTAAACCGAACCTCCAAATAGTCTGCTTGTTGTTTTTTTTTTTGTTTTTTTACAGTTTATGAAATACTTTCCTGTTTTGACATAATAGACTAAAGACATTTTTACATTGAAACGCACTCTGCAACTAACACCCAAATTCAGACTATGTACGGTCTAAAACCTTTTGCTTTTGCCTTACCTGAGGGCTGCCATCTGCGCTTCTACAGCAGGGCCACTAGAGGTCATCAGGACTCTTTGTTCAGACAGTCATGGCCATTTCCACCGTCACTTTAGGTAAGTTTCCATTCTTGGTCCATCGAAACTAAAGTGGAAAAAAAAATAAAAAAAAATGGTTGGCATTTGTAAATTTGTTGTCCGCACTACATCAGGAAAATTAGTAAACAAGCCAATTCAATGTTACCTTTCCAACATTTGCACACTTGCTCCGTCACACTTTTGTCACTGCATTCCTCTCAATCATATAGCCTATTCACAGCTTAATATAATGAAGCCCATTCAAATATGTATCGTTAAAAGCCCTGAGAAATGCAGGCACAATGTGTATTTCACTGTTTTAAAAGTTGCATGTGGTCAGTGGAGTGTGACCATTGTAGGACCAGAGAATCCTAAGTTACCACGCACACATATGAACCATGCGTCACTCAGATTCACACCCACTCTGTTTCCCTTTTCATGCACATTATCTTCCATTATACTTCTGCAGTGGTGAGTGACATTTGCTTGAGCGCCCCAATCACCTAGCACCCTTCTGTGGCTGGAGGAACACACTGACTGCCAATCATTGTAGGCCGTAAGCAAGGTAGCAAGGCAACTGCAGTATTCTTCTTACAAAGCTGAATCATTTGCTTTAACACTGTATCACAACTGCATCATTAACAGCCATGACAGGACAGTGTGACGTGAGCTGGGCCATTTATGGCAATCACTAAACCTGCAGTCAACCTCAGCGAATGTTATTGCACTATAGAGTAAACAAAAGAATCACATGGACAAAATAGGCCTGACACTTTTGCAGCTGCTCATGTAATGATTCACTCCGGACTGGAGCAATGTACTTTTCAACAATTATTTGTTGTTATGCAGTAAGATTTTATATTGTCTCTAAAGTTTCAAGGACCCTTGTTACTAAACGCAACAATGAAAAACAGCACAATTTTTTTTTAATCACTTCTACGCAGTGTTAAAGCTACACTGCGTAGAATTTCACCAAAAAATAAAATTGAAAAACAATCTTTTATTTTATGACAGATATTTTCAGCATTGAAAAATGCCTCAAACAAACATGTGATTTTGCTGTGGGTGGCTCAGCTCTCCTAAGACATGACATAGCTTTGCCGGGAGTGGGTACGTCTCCTGCTCGTTTCCATGGAGATGTCGACTAATGTCAGCAGAATTTGAGATTTAAACAGGTTAGGTTCCCATCGAAATCCATCCTTTGATTTCTCACTGCAGAAATAGCATTTTCTGTCAAGCTGGTCATTAGGAGCATGTTTTGTACTGATGGCAACAGTATAGTCCAAAATGTTACACAGTGTACCTTTAATGTATCATATGCCCAATATTCCCAGTGGATGAGTTAACCCATAACAACTGGTTGAAGTGCTGGGCACTATAGTTAAATTGAAGCAGAATCAAATCTAATCTAAGACTGTTGTATTTTGGGTGGCAGAAACCACTGGGGCACTCACACAATCACCCAAAACTTCATTTCTCTTGAATGTGATATTGAGCCCTTAGTCAATGTCAGTTTTATGTGTGGGTGCCAGAAAAAAGAAAAGGTTAAAGTAAAGTGTCCATTTTATAGGCCTCCATACTTTGTTGAGGATAGGCTTTGTTATTGAGTATAGTCTACATCTTTACCACTGCACCCTGTCAAATGTGTTTTTAACAGCTCTAGTAAAGTAGCCTTGTTCCACGAACCCTGAGAATCAAAATATTTGGGTGTCTGACTGAGCCTGGGGGAATGTGCTGCTTGATATAAAACAGTTGGAAAACTATATAAAGAAAAAAGTGCACAAGCTTCTATTAAAAATATAATGTACGGAAACACGTTGAGTCTCGAGTCTCAGAAGTCACTGAAGAGTGCCTTGAAGTGTGTGTTACAAATGTCCAACCACAAAGTTACTACATTAAAGGCATTTGCTTTATATACTCCGCATTTCCATAATGCGAGTTTGTAGTTTCATCTTCTTCAGCAAACGGCTTTTACCGCCCTCATACGTTGTAGTTGAACTTGCAGTGGCTTCACGAAGTTTAGCGCTACAGAATATCATAACAACTCCTTTACTTTATATTTTTCCTCTCTAGTCTAATTAGAGCATGTTTTGATTCATTCCTGTGCATTTATTTGGCGTTGGATAGGCAGAAAGAATACAGTAGTTCTTCTATAAAATATTACCTCCATTCAACAGAATATGTAAAGAAAACTATGCGCTTACTAAACTCTAATGCACAAATCCAGAAACAGTACACTTAAGTTTATTTCAGGTAAACAACTTCAAGTCATCATGATACTGTTTGGTTGACTGTATCAGGTCAGTGATAACAGTAAGACCTGCGGTTTTCTGTCAAATGTAAATTGGTCTCTTTTCAGTTAAAGGTTTCAAAAGACAAGCTAAATAATCTGCTAAAAACATCACTAAAAAAGCTTCGCATTAAGGAACCATTTACCCAGTAGAATAGATGCTCGACCGGCGCGTAGGCCACCTATTTGTCTATGCACGGTCTCTTGTGTGGTAACCTTGAGGACGGGCGCAACGTAAATGCCACTGCGCACAGAGCAGTAATGAGCCGTGTCATTGCCCTGACCACATGAGCGCCACAATGGACATCACTGTCTCGCTCACACAGCTGGGTGGCACTGTTCATTTTCACAGCAAATGTCCCTAAATCTGCCTCTTTCACAGGTTTGACTGGACTATGCATACATACAAGACACTCAGTGCTCTTTACTCTCCAGATGAAAAGTCTCTGGACTCGCCTCTGTTCATGCATGTTTTAATTGGAAACGCTCTCTCTCTCCCCTTTGCTGATGTCATTAGGTGCTGATTTTTGGGATTTGAAGATCCAGACAGCTGCACCTGACTCGTTCTCTCATTTGAGCACTGGCATTGTCTCCACGACAATGCAGCTTTTCTAGCTTTTTTAGTCCGATTAAACTCCCCTCTCTGTGCCAACCTTTAAACTAATTTCGGCTGAATTAGTTTTACTGGTTTTGCTCAAAGCTAATAGCAGATTTTAAGTTATACAACCTAAAATGCTAAAAGTGGTTTCATAGAGTTTTATTAGTGGAATAAAGATGATATAAATTTCCCAATCCTTTCCCCTATATTTTTATGTTGAAGTTGTTCATATTGTTATTTATCTCTCCACTCACTGCCTCCATTAAAGAAGCTTACATCCAGGCAACCCGCTTCTGTTTCACTGAAGAGCACAATATTAACATTTACTAGATTGACATTTACTAGAATGCGGCCATATAATTTGTGCTTTCGTGGAAAGGAGGGAGAGGCTGGTGCGTGCTCTACTCTGGACTGTGAAGTAAATGCCGTTTTCCCAGTGGGTGGGACTTTCACATCCAAAGGCAGAGGGTTGTGGCCGTTGTCTTGACTCTGCGCCTCTCATCTGTGTTCTCATTTAGAGGATTTCCTGAAGAATGCACAGGTGACAGCTCTTCACAAATCATGGGGGAATCGAGCCAAACAGGATCAAGTGGACTTAAGATGAAAAGCCAACCGTGAGGAGTGTGTGGGGGAATGAGAAAAGAGTGAGCCCAGAGTAACGCTGCAATTTCCAAAAAGTGCAAAAGAATCCACAACCGGACCAGAGGATGAGGAGCACATGAGACAACAGGTATGTGGATGAGCATAATGTCTTTGATAGACTTCCGTCGTTATTTTAGGTATTGTATTGTTAAGAATAATGGTTTGTGGATCTGGGTTTTTCCATGATTACAGTTTTACAAAGTTGTTAAGACTTTAAAGAGACAAATCCCTTTTGCTGGTAACATCTATGTCTATTTAAAAAAAGTTATATATAAAAGTTTTTTATTCCAATATCTATACTACTATAACTGATCTACTGTCAATTACAATTATATGGAAACTGTTTATAAAAACATATAATATAGATTATATAGTGAGAGCAGTAAAATTGTTTGAACTTTGATTTTTTTTTTCCCTCTTTTCCCCCCATTTTGTCTTTTTTTCAATTGTAAGAAGATTCCCTGAGAATGAACCATAAGTAAATGTAATTATCCAATAGCCATTTGCAAATGCATTAACCTAATGGAAATCTGAGAACAAATGCAGACAATTGGACTCCAGTAGAAAAAATGCATTGTGTTAATTAGCTTGATTAATATGCGACCAAAACAGTAAGAGTGTAACAGTGAAATAGTAAATGCACATTTGTGTGTCCAGTAATAGGCGTTCTGCCAATAGTTTCACCTAAATCAAAAATCTTTGTGTCCAATATAAAGACTCATCATTAATTGATTTGTTTTTTTCCAACACCAGTTGTGTCCTCCATTAACACTGTGCACACTGGCTATTGTGGTGTCCGGTAATGTTTGGCTCATGGCCCCTGGAGCCTTCACATGTTTGTTTTCCCAACAGCCTCCTGCGGGCCGCACGTCACCTCATGTTTTGGTGCATGGTTCACTGCCTCCAAACGTCAGACCATTTATTTGTGAAACACTTTTCAACAGCCGCAAGTCGCAAAGTCTGGCATAAGGAAATTATTGGTTAATAATACTTTAGGTCATGCACAAGTCAAAAGCTAAAAGAGTATCCAGCCTCCAGGCACAGGCTAATCTCACATTAGCTGATGAATTTATGAGACATGGTGCTGAGCTGCTCTTCTTGTTTACACAGTGCATTTAGCAAGAGGGCCATCCTTTCCATAATCATTTAGAATTTTAATTTTTGTATAAAAAGTCCATTATGTCTTTGTTTCCTAAAAACTATTTACACTTTCTAATACCGTAGTTTTTCCACTTGTTCTTGTTTCTCTCTTGAATTAGTTGCGTCTTTTAGCAGCACAACTAACACTTGTCTAAAATAGGTCATTCCCAATCCAATTTCATAGCTGTGATTATTGTATTAACAATAGTTGTTCACAAACTTGTCCTGCAAGTCACATTGCTACATATCTACTCTCCATTCATTGTCGAGTCCTTTCATGAACAATAAGGAATTTTGAATCCTCTCCCAGGCAATTATCAGGCAAATGTCAAATATGCATATGTTTTCCAGAGGGTTGTGATTTCCCCGAAAAGAGTGTTGTAAGTGAATTTGTGTTCTTTTATGTGCCAGCTGCCACTGACAAAGCAATGAAAACCAATCTCTCTCTTTGCAGCTGTTCCCTGTCTCTTCAATCAGTGCATGACTTGATAATTGATAAAGATGGATGGCTATAACTGGACACTGAATGGCGATTATGCCGACATATATCTT
This sequence comes from Gobius niger, assembly GCF_951799975.1. NCBI lineage: Eukaryota > Metazoa > Chordata > Actinopteri > Gobiiformes > Gobiidae > Gobius > Gobius niger. The sequence continues at coordinate 24,396,656 of NC_136861.1, read as the reverse complement.
CCCGCCACGGAGAGTGTTGGAATTCGCAGCCAAAACAACTCCTCTCCAGTGCCGCAGATGCCCGCCAATGTCTTCACCGTGCTCTCTGCGGTCATCTTCATGATCATATTCATTGTCGGTCTTCTCGGAAATACTCTGGTCATTTACGTAGTGGTCCGGTACACCAAGATGAAGACTGTCACCAATTTGTACATCCTCAATCTAGCCTTGGCTGACGAACTCTATATTCTTTGCATTCCCTTCCAGTGCACTCAAAACGTGCTGTCCTACTGGCCCTATGGGGAGTTTCTTTGTAAAATGTACATGACTGCAGACATTTTGAGCCAGTTTTCCTCCACGTTTTGCCTGACGGTGATGAGTATCGATCGCTACCTGGCGGTCGTTCACCCCATGAAGAGTGCCAAGTGGCGAAAGCCGCAGGTGGCCAAGACACTCAACGCCATGATGTGGGCAGTGGCTTTTCCCATTGCCCTGCCAGTCACCATTTTCTCGAACGTTCAAGAGGGGTTCAACAGCTGCAACATAACGTGGCCCGACCCGTACATCTTGTGGTCCAATGCGTTCATCCTCTACACCGCCATCTTCGGTTTCTTTGGTCCAGTGGTGGTGATCTGCCTGTGCTACCTGCTCCTTGTCATCAGGGTAATGGAAAACGGCCTTTATTGTATACTCTATTTGATTACATGTCTTTGGTAATGAAATAAAGTCATTCTTCTAATTGTCTCCGTTTCAGGTGAGGTCAGCAGGTGCAAGAGCGGGGCTGACAAAGCTCCGAAAGTCGGAGCGTAAGGTGACCCGCATGGTGGTGGTCATCGTCTTGGTCTTTGTACTCTGCTGGCTGCCGTTCTTTACCATCAACATCGTCAACCTGGTGTATACGATCCCCGAGAACGACTTCACAGCTCCGATGTACTTCATCCAGGTCATCTTAACGTACGTCAACTCGTGCGCCAACCCCATCCTCTACGGATTCCTGTCCAACAACTTCAAGCAGAGTTTCCAGAAGGCGCTCTGTGTCTCCCAAGCCAATGAGTTGAACACGCCGGACCAGCAGGCTCTCACGCCAAACCTAAACCGAAGCAAAATCGGCCAGGTCCCAGCTTCACCGGCCAGACGTCAAAACAATAATGGGACAGTGCAGAGTACACAGGTGAGAAGCCAGTGAGTAGAGTAGTCGTTGCGTTGGTAAAGACTAATGGGGATCCTTAAATAAAGAAAGATAAAGAAAGGAATACACTACAAAAAAGTTATATTATATCTTTCTGTTTGTGCTAGATTGTCTGCTTGGGAGGGACAGTCTGCTGTCTTTGAAAAATATAAATATGCCTTATCCTAACCATGTCCAAACCCTTAATTTGTGCCACATTCAAGTTTTCAAAGCAGACCATCCCTCCCAAGCCATTAGCTCTTTCCTTTCTCTGTCCATGATTTTCATGTTCATAGTAAGTAATTAAACCTAATCTCATTTAGTTGTCCAGACTTATTCCGTCCTTGTCAAAGTTAACAATACGCTTGACGCTTTCAATTAACATAAATCAATAATGTGGGAGGGGGGGGATTGCATATTGAATCAAAATCATTGTGTGCTTTAACTGTTCTTATGTTGTACTTTTACAGTGTGTCCAAATGGAGACGTTCGGCAAACCTGACAATGAGCCACTGAAATCCTCCGTGTTGTAAACTCAGAAGCTGCTTGTCACGCATTTGTCTAGGACTGGAAATGTGTCCTGTTTGACAGAAGCAGCACTGGCTCCAGAACTAACTGACTGACTAAGGGGGCATTAGGCTTTCGAAAGGGGCGCAATTAAATATTCTCGTCACTAAAGTACAATGTGAGACAACGAAAATTGAGGGGGCAAATGTCTTGAAATGAGGTTGCAATACAGCCCTGTAGATCCGGGCCGAGACAGAAGACAGGAAAATAGACGTAGAAACACATGGCACCAATTTGTACAATTCCTTGTGATGTACCTGACTGTTTGAATACATTTTGTGTCGCAGCCTTGCCTGTTATTTAAGTGTTGATGCAATCCAACAAAAGCAAATGTAGAAATGTAATGTATTCTAAAATGGCTTGGCACCCATAGACCACCATTTTTTTTTAATTTCTTTTTTGTACACTATTTTTTATTCATTTATAACTTTTACTTGTATTTTGTCTCGGCACAATACAGTAAAATTGTAGCCAAAGTGTATCAAGGCGTGAGAAAAGTTAAGAGGAACCAGCAGAGACAATTTCACTAAGACACGGAATTAAAGCTCTGTGATAAGTTGACAAAAAATGTGTCCATTGGGGTTAGTTCAAGTCTGATCATATACGTATTTATAAAAACAGATTTCAATTTACTGACTGTTTTTGCTGTATTTTTGTCGTACAACATAATACCAGTACTTCATCCCTACAGAGTTTAAAATACGGCCAAAACATATCATTGTGTGAATACAATTGCTCAGTACTACTTCAAGAAACTAGCTGTCATGGAATATACTGGAGGCTGCGCCGTATCACACGTGCGCCTCTATTGCCCCCATGTTTGGTGACACGCTGCGTAGGGGTAGCAACACTCCATTGCTCCTGCTGATTCTGGTTATCTTGGTGTTTATAGTCACGCTGTTCTTAACGGCCTCAATGTCATTTCAAAGAGTTGATCAAACAAGTGTTTTGGGCTCGCTTGGGAATTCTCCGAATGGCCATCAGTAGGTTTTTAGCTCCACCGGGGATGCAAGTCAATCCAGTTCAGACAGGTTGTTATGTGGTGCACTCATATTTCAGCACTGTTTGTCCCAGTGGCTTGAAGGAAGCTGTCAGCGATTAACTGTGTGGGGATCATCAAGATTAAAACTTAAAACTCTTTTTATATGATGCAAAAGAAATGTCATCATTGAAGAACAATATAATTATGGGCAAGGTCATAATAATGTACAAAATGATAAAAGATTGATCTCTAGATAGAAGTAAGTAAGTTAGGGGAAACTGGAAAACCTGGCTGGCTACCTTTAGTGCTCCTCTGATCCTCTGAAATGGTGCAGCGCCTCCTGGGTTTGTCCCTCTTTAAGAGCGTGGTGTCCTGCACTGGTCAGCTCCTCCACCTCCTTTCTCGTCTTCCTGTGCTGCTCCCTCCGCTCCTCATCAGTCTTTCACCATCGTCTGGGATGAGCTTAGCAGATATTTTGTTTTACTCTCCAGTGAACATTAATTAGCCAGAACAATAGTAGGGATAGAAGGCATGTGTGGCTTAGCTGTGAGTCTTGCCCGGATACTTCTTCCTTTGTGTAGGCCTCGAATGTCTTTAGCTCATAAGCGGAAAAAAAAAGCTGCTTTCTTCAGGACCATCATGGACTCTGCAGTAAAAAAAAAAAAAAATCAGCCAAACACCACAAAAACACAGCAAAGATGTTCACAAGTATCCAGTAAAACCACAAATGCAGTTTGCAGAAAAAGGCAAAAAACGCAGCTGCACCAAGTGAGAAGGAGGCTGCTGCTGGTTTGCACGTCGCCAAGAGACTCTTTATTTAATATGATGAATATTTTGTCATTTGTACACCAAGTTGTTTGGAAATCTATCGTTAAGATAATTTGATTCAACAATAAAAAATTATTTCCACTGGATCCACAGAATTAATACTAGCTATAAAAAGCAACATTTACAAAATAGCATTTTGAATGGATGAAGTAAAAATCAGGTATAAAAAAAAAGTTAAATATACAGAGCAAGACAGAAAAGCAAACACGGCAAAAAAACCAAAAAGTACACATGGTCACAACAGTAGCAATGATCAGTCTGAGGTTAAAGGAGGTTGAGATTGACAGACTAAACATAACATTTTGGCATAAGAAGCAAGAAATTCTGAAAACTCGAGCTTAGACCGTCTTTGTCCCAAGCCATGGATAAATGGAGAGGGTACTGACAAAAACGCCTTTGGAAATATCCAAATTATCTGCTGTGACTGTGACAGCTGAGTGAGGGGAAACGCTGAAAAGGACTTTCTGTAATATTCTTTTCACCGTGAACATTCCTGGTGCTATCAGTCTAAAAAAAAGCCCAGTCTAAACCTTTTCTGAATAGAACACTTATCGCCTCTCTTGTTTTTTGTTTTGTTTTTATTTTTAATAACTCAACAAACTTTCTTTCTTCAAAGTGTCAGTGGGACACTTAAAAGACTAATGGTTCCTCCATTACTTTCTGTGGAGGAACCATTTACACAACAACACATCTTCATTAATCATCCTGCTGTTACTGTTTGAAGCTGTGTTTTGTGACTTGTGCTTGGGGCAACACCATATGGACCAAACCAAGCTCCATCGTATTACTCTGTGTAAATGACTTCTTGTCAGTGTCTCATGCATGACTAACTTAAAATATCAATCACTAAACATTGATACTAACGCACTCAACACCTAATTTATTATTGTCCTTAGCCGTTATGCTCTGTACTCTGGTCATTTTATCTTGAACATGTTTTGTTTTCGTTTTCCTCTAAACTAGTCTGTTCAGCACTTTGGTCAACCTTAGTTTATATGTGCTATAGAAATAAAGATTTGATTGATTTGTATTGATCATTGGTCAATTTGCTGAGAGCTTTCTCCTTTGGGTTCTTTGAGCTGTATGATCATACTTAGATCTGTAAATTCTCTGCATGCTCCTTTTCCTTTGGTAGTTTTTAATTTAAAACCATCTCTACCCACCTCTCTGGCCAGCAGCAGAAGCCTCTGTGTGGTGATTAGCTAAAAGGTCAAATTGTAACTGCAGCTCAGTGTATATTGTTCCAGTAATGTTTACAAACTTTCTTGGATTTCTCTGCCATTGCAGGCACACACAAAAAAAAAAACAGACTGACACATCTCTTGTGATTATGTGAAACACTGAATGATGTTCAGGACATTGTTTAATAAAACATTCTAAAACGTGTTCTCTCATCAATAAATGAACAATGTATATCTTCAATGAAGGTATTCAAGTCGTCTTCTGTACTCAGTGGTTGAAGTCTCGAACGTTTCGCCTCTCACTATACATTAAAAACAATGTATAGTGTTTTTAATGAGCTATTATATATTGTGACTGTGACAAATAGTAGTTGGATAGTAGTGGTAAATATACTAGTGACAATGACTATATGATTACTGCAAAAGCATTGTGTCATCAACAAACACAAACAAAACAAATAAGGTATAAGGCAAACTTGTAAATAAGAGCATTATTACAAATTTGAAGGTGTATGTCAACAGCTTGTTCTCAGATTAGGCAAATATCTTAGTGCAGAGAGGAGAATGAGCATATGAAGGAAGAGGCAGAAGAGGCTGATTAAAGTTGAGAGCTGTGCCCTTCTGTTCCCCACAGTGACGCTTTCTCGTCCTGCCAGCGGGACAGCGGGCACACTTCTGACCAAACTGAGTCTACTGTGTGTCAGAAAACACTTTTATTGACTGAAATTGGGAGCTGGATGTTGACCCAAAAGGCAAATTCAAAGCTTAAAACAGCGTTCCAGCAGTTTTATTATTACAGTTTTATTATTCTTATTCTTATTCTTCTTATTCGTTAATCACTGCTCTACTCCTTTGATGGTATTTTGGTGATTGGCGCAAAATGCAGTCCTCGAAAATGGGATGAGTTCACAGCAGGGGTTACCTGAGGGTGTCAGCAGCAACTACACACACAGAGAAAAGGCACGCATCAAATAACAACACGGAGCTGGTGGCAATGCAAGTAAATTACAATGTCATCATTTTTGGGATGGAAAGAGCATCAACACCGGTATGTGTTGCCGTCTCCATGCCAACAAGCTGCCTGTGCACGAGGCATCACTGTCAGTCGTTGGTTGCTCACTTTCACTCTAACCCAAAATATAATAATGTTTAAAACCAGTGATCACTAACCAGACAACCTGCGTGTGTGTGTGTGTGTGTGTGTGTGTGTGTGTGTGTGTGCGTGCGTGTGTGTGTTTGTAACCTGTGTACATTTTGAAACTTGTGTTTTGTTTATTTTAGGGTTTCTTTTGCGACTAAGGTGTAAGCCAAAACAATGATGACGTGCTCCCCGGGGTTTTGTCACATAAACACCATGTGACGCTGGTGCTCGAGCATGCAGGATAATGTGCTTGGGTGTGTTTGAAACAGAAAAACCCACCCATAAGAGACAGAGGTCAAGACGACACCATGCAGCTCCTCCTCATCTGCTTCTCTTTAGTCTGCCAATCACTCCTTTCACTCCGACTACCCCCACTCCACATCCCATATGAACTCAGGCTACAGAGTATTTGGAAAACTAAATGTAATGTTCACTAGTATTGCTCTTATAAATCCATCAACTAGCCTACTTTTGTTTTTGGTGAACTATTTATTGTGCCACATTTGCGATAAATAACATCACCCCAGGAGCTTGATTGATTGAAGACATGACTGTAAGAGGATTTGTGAATCTTTACTGACTGCTATTAGGCTATTAGAAGTGTTTTGGAAGTTGTACACATAAGAACTGATTCCACAATGTCTCCTTCAAAACACCCAAAGCAATTATAAAAATAGGTCAAAGACTCTCGGTACAGCCAAGCTACACATAGATGGAAATAAACGCGTTTTATTGTAAATCTACCAAAGGAAACATAAAGAGACGACGCCAAAGACAGATTTGATCATTTATTTGAACAACAATCGTCTCCACAGTGTCAGGTCATGAGAAAATCAAACATGTCAGAAAACGTTTATCAGTCGACACAAGGAACACAGAGCTTTATTATGATTAAACTCTTTCTGTAAACACTTGTGTCACGACTCGTAAAAAACATAAAAAGTCAAAACTTAGTTGACAGAGAGTCGAGGACGGTCAGTTCTCCGCAGACGACGTTACATCGACACTGAAGGTGAAGAGGTATAAAAATCAATGTGGAACTTCTGCTGTAGATCACTGACAACAACATCAGACACAAATGTAGTTATGTTTTCATAGAAAAATAAAGACATTCACCCTCAGTCGCCCTTACTCGGCCCCGTCACATTTTTGTGGCTGTTTTGCTTTTGCTTTTTCCCCAAGAAGCTTTTTGATTAGGGTAGGAGAAAATGGGATCCGTTCAGGTGGGAGTTAAGAGGTTAATTAGAACCTTTTCCTGAACATTACTGTAGTGGCCAAAATGTACCACCCATTGACAGTACCACCTGGCCTATAGGTGCCACTACTGGGTGAAGGGTGTGGCCTCTGCCTATTTAAAGGGTGCAATCCGGCTGTGACCGTGTTACAAGAGGAAAAAAAGGACATTTTGCTGCACATATTTGGAGTATTGGGCTCATTTAAGAAGCAAACATGCGTCCGAAACTTCTACCAAACCGGTGCATCCCAGTGGCTTTGTGGCACAGGGCCACTGGCTTCTAGAATCACTGATACAATCGAGGGAAAATGTCTTGTAAATTCATGCAAAATGTATTATTCAGTCATTTTACCTTTTCATATGAAAATCCGACATTTATTCATAAAAATACCACAAAATTATAGATATTTCCAGCAAAACAACTTTGTGAAAAGATGAGCCTGATGCCTGAAGTTTACATTTGTGGATCTGAATAACCGACAAAGTGTTTTCTCTTGTTCGTGTGATTGTGACTCTGTGGCCGTGATCACATTCTGACCTAAATGTTTAAAACATGAGGTTAAGTTCCTTTAATGTTTCATTTTGTGACATATTAGATTTGCTCAGAAGGATTTTTTTTCTTTTAGTTTTTGAATAAACTCGTTATTATATGTTTGTGAAGTTTATAGAAGCTTAAGCGTAGATGTTGTTGTCAGAGTGTAAAGGTCAGTGTGGCCCGTTTACATGCATGTGTTCCATGTGTGTTTATTAACCTCTTAACTCCCACCTGAACGGATCCCATTTTCTCCAGTTTGGCTTCACCCTAATCAAAAAGCTGCTTTGGAAAAAAGCCACAAAAAGTGAGAAGAAAACAAGGATGTAAACGCAACAAAGATGTGACAAAAATGTGACAAAAATTCAACAAAATTGTGACAAAAATGAAAAAAAAAAAAAAAAAGTTAAAAAGGTGACACAACACAGCAACAACGCAAGGAAAAAAGATCAGTTTTGTGGGTCTTAGCTTTCAAATGAGGTGTTACACAGACCTATATAACAGCCGAAGAGGACAGAATGCATTTGGTTTAGGCGGGTGGTAAGTGCACTGTCCCGACCAAATAAAGAAACAAATATGAAATGAGTCCAAATATTTGATCTTTCTCTGATGCTTCGATTCATTTCTGAAAGCTGATATTTTTAAAACTTTTCAAACAAACACAACGTCATAATGAATCACTTCCTCTAAAGTAGACATTTTTACAAACTTAAAATATCACTAATGATCCTGAAATATGCCTGATATGTGCACTTTGATAGCAATGGAAAGTGTGTTGCGAGAGTCCAGTGAAGCTGTAGGCCCTATGTTACAAATGACAGATAAACAATACATTTTTTGGGTCAAAATTTATCGTCTGTACATTTAATTGCATTTTTCCCCCATTTTTCTAATGTAGTACTTTTTTTTTCATTGTATTTCATGTTTATATTTTAAGAGAAAGTATCATAACATGTTGAGTTGAACTATTGGACCCTAAAGCAGAGACAGAAGCCAGAGGTAAGTTTAACAGTTTATTTTTCTCACAGACTTGGAGCAGGCAGTGGAGGCAGGGAGCTGGACGAGGAGATCCAGGACGGAGTTATCTGGCAGACTGGTGCTGAGACATCCAGGTACATCACACTGAGGCTGATCTGCGGCGCCAGGAGGAGTCGGCCACGCCCCCTCGCCACAAACCGCTCTGCTGCAAAGAAGGGGAAACAGAGAGGAGGCAGCAGACCAACCAAATCAGCTCAACAGCTTCAGAGTAAGTTTCTGAGGCATAAGGTCTTAACCTCTTATCGCCCGCCTGAACCGAGAGGATCTTTTTCCTCACGTCATCAGAGTTTTTTTCCCCATCATTTTTTTGTTGGGTATTCAACTCATTTTTGTAACTTTTTTGTCATTTTTTCTGTCATCTTTTGTCACATTTTCGTCAATTTTTTATCACATTTTTGTCTTTTTTCTGTCATTTTTTTGTCATTTTTGTCATTTTTTTGTCACATTTTTGTCATTTTTTTTCCGGACATTTTTTATCACATTTTTGTCAATTTTTTGGCATTTTTTCGTCATTCTTCAATCAAATTTTTGTCTTTTTTGTCACATTTTTGTCTTTTTTGTCAAATTTTTATCACATTTTCGTCATTATTTTGGTCAAATTTTTATCAAATTTTTGTCATTTTTCTGTCATTTTTTGTCACATTTTTGTCCATTTTTTGTATTTTTTCGTCAATTTTTATCACATTTTTGTCATTTTTTTGTCTTTTTTTTTGTCACATTTTTGTCATTTTTTTGGTCAAATTTTTATCACATTTTGCTGTCATTTTTTCATCCATTTTTTGTCACATTTTGTGACATTTTTGTCATTTTTTGGTCACATTTTTGTCATTTTTTTGGTCAATTTTTATCACATTTTGGTCATTTTTTTTATTCAAATTTTTATCACATTTTTGTCATTTTTCTGTCATTTTTCATAAATTTTTTGTCACATTTTGGTCATTTTTTTGTCAATTTTGTGTATTTTTTTTGTCAAATTTTTGTCATTTTTTTAGCGCATTTTTGTCATTTTTTCATCAAATTTTTGTCACATTTTGTCACATTTTTGTCAATTATTTGTCCATTTCTTGTGACATTTTTGCCACTTTTTCATCAATTTTTTGTCACATTTGCATCATTGTTTTCATCTCAGTTTTGTTGCTATTATCACAGTTTTTTTCCAGAAGCTTTTGGACTGGGGTAAAGCCAAACTGGAGAAAATGTGCTCGGTTCAGGTGGGAGTTAAGGGGTTAAGCTCGCACCAACCATGGCGTTTATCAGGCTGTAAAGTGAATGTTACCACGTGATATGAAGAACAATCGAAAAAATGGTCAGTACAAGGTCAAATATGTAAAAATATAAACTTTTTATTTTTCACCGCTAATCATGTCAAACAGGAAGATTCAATCACGTGAAACATGTTGACGAATTGTATTAAATGTCTAATTTCTATATGAAACAGGAGAGAAGTAAATAAATGTTTTTCCCTATTCACCTGCAGCGCCTCGACCTTAAGTCATTCCCACTGAGACGACTAAATCTCTTTTTCAGGGGAGTCCCGGCCCCAGAGAGGAACCGATTGTGCATGTTTTTTGTGGTAGGGGAAACCGGAGTACCCGGAGGAAACCTACGCAGACACGGGGAGAACATGCAAACGCCTCCGTGCCGCCCTTAATGGTGCCTTTGGACACCACTGTCTGTAGAAGAATCACTGGTGTAACCTGGAGAGAGACAAACAGTATTAAGGACCTTCGAAAACCTGAAATGAGGAAGCAAACAAGGGAGACAAAAAGACGTTAGTAAACACGACATAGACATTAACATGACATTAAAAGGACATGACCCCTCTCCATAATTTTGTAAGTTTCTGGACATGTGAACAGTGCTGCGAACAACCAGGATCAAAGTGGAATTGATTCATTTGTGAGCAAGGGATAATTTTCAAAGTGATGTCGAATCAGATAACATGGACAACACCTCCCACCCACTGCACGGGACTGTATAAGAGCTGTGCAGCTCTCTCAGTGGCAGACTGAGACACCCTCAGTGCAGGACGGAGCGCTACCGCAAAGCCTTCATCCCCACTGCTGTCAGACTGTACAATAAGACTGTGAAGTAACGCCGACTGTAACAAGTGAATTTCTCCTTTGTGAGATTGATAAAGGTTTATCTTATCTTATCTTATAAAGTTATCCACAAAGGAACGGCACTCGTTGGTCCGCTGCTGCATTGAGTCACCAGCGAAGTTCTCGTAACCTCACTTGCTGGTTGGGTCAATACATCAGCGGGACAAACAGGGCAAATGCCCAAATGTGTCCGCCCTGCGTTCCCAGGCACCTACTGTATGTTCCCTGTTTGTATGACGGCGCCCCGAGATACAAACTGAGAAACTTGGGTACCGTGGAACTTAAAGGTCGGACCACGTAAAGACCAATACATAATTATAAGCGGTTTCACAGATTTCCTATACCTATAAACCCACCTAAATCCTTCCAGATTCTAAGTGGTTTCACAGGTCTTCACCTATAAACCCACCTAAATCCATCCAGATTCTAAGCAGTTTCACAGGTCTTCACCTATAAACCCACCTAAATCCTTCCAGATTCTAAGCGGTTTCACAGGTCTTCACCTATAAACCCACCTAAATCTTTCCAGATTCTAAGCGGTTTCACAGGTCTTCACCTATAAACCCACCTAAATCCTTCCAGATTCTACCTATAAACCCACCTAAATCCTTCCAGATTCTACCTATAAACCCACCTAAATCCTTCCAGATTCTAAGCGGTTTCACAGGTCTTCACCAATAAACCCACCTAAATCCTTCCAGATTCTAAGCGGTTTCACAGGTCTATACCTATAAACCCACCTAAATCCTTCCAGATTCTAAGCGGTTTCACAGGTCTTCACCTATAAACCCACCTAAATCCTTCCAGATTCTAAGCGGTTTCACAGGTCTTCACCTATAAACCCACCTAAATCCTTCCAGATTCTACCTATAAACCCACCTAAATCCTTCTGGATTATAAGCGGTTTCACAGGTCTTCACCTATAAACCCACCTAAATCCTTCCAGATTCTACCTATAAACCCACCTAAATCCTTCCAGATTCTAAGCGGTTTCACAGGTCTATACCTATAAACCCACCTAAATCCTTCCAGATTCTAAGCGGTTTCACAGGTCTATACCTATAAACCCACCTAAATCCTTCCAGATTCTAAGCGGTTTCACAGGTCTATACCTATAAACCCACCTAAATCCTTCCAGATTCTAAGCGGTTTCACAGGTCTATACCTATAAACCCACCTAAATCCTTCCAGATTCTAAGCGGTTTCACAGGTCTATACCTATAAACCCACCTAAATCCTTCCAGATTCTAAACGGTTTCACAGGTCTTCACCTATAAACCCACCTAAATCCTTCCAGATTCTAAGCGGTTTCACAGGTCTATACCTATAAACCCACCTAAATCCTTCCAGATTCTAAGCGGTTTCACAGGTCTATACCTATAAACCCACCTAAATCCTTCCAGATTCTAAGCGGTTTCACAGGTCTCCTATACCTATAAACCCACCAACTAAACTCCTGACATCCCCTCCAAAGTCCATTCACTGTCACATGTCCAGAAACCTACATTGACTCTGTGACTAAAGCCAATTTGTCCAGAGTCAACTCTATTTTCCCTGCGCCGTTGGAGTCACACTCGCCCCCTAAGGCTGCACCGGGGTCTCGTGCACCCTGAAGTTGTAAAGGCAAGTGTACTCGCTGTTTCCCCAGTTGCTCTCCACGTTGAGTCGGACGTCCTTGAAGGCCTTCTGGACGGCGGGATCCACGGAGAACGTCTGAAAGGCTTCTCCACTCGCGTCGTACTCGAATCGACCCAGTAGCGTCTCACTGCTGTCGCTGCTTTCCACTCCCTGAAAGCACAAAAAAACAGACATTACATTTAACAAACAACATAATATTAATTTTCCATTGGCTTTAAATAATGTCTCAGATACTTACATAGACGGAGAACAGTCTTGGCGCGGAGAGATTTTCTCCTGTAGGGGACTGGGCTTTGGTGATGTGTCCTACCGTGACGTGGCTGATGTGGGTAGGTTTGTCCAGCTGGACGTGGAGTTGGCCAGCAGATCCTTGGAATGGCCAGCAGAACCCAGGCACCAGATTCTGCCATTTCTGAAGAATCCAGGCGTGCTTGGGAAACATCCAGTTCAGCATTTTCTCGATGTAGCCCATGCGTGCGTACGTGTCTGAAGAGCGGGATCCCAGGATCGTGAAATCTGAGGAAGACAAAAGATTATCATTAGTACACGTGTAGTCTTTAGGCTTAACCTCTTAACTCCCGCCTGCCCCGAGAGGATCTTTTTCCTCACGTCATCAGATTTTTTTTTGCCATCATTTTTTTGTTGGGTATTCAACTCATTTTTGTAGCTTTTTTGTCATTTTTTTTGTCATTTTTTGTCACATTTTTGTCATTTTTTTGTCCATTTTTATCACATTTTTGTATTTTTTTGGTCAAATTTCTATCACTTTTTGTCATTTTTTTGGTCATTTTTTGTCACATTTTTGTCTTTTTTTCGTCATTTTTTAAATCATATTTTTGTCAATTTCTTGTCAATTTCTTGTGACATTTTTGCCACTTTTTCATCAATTTTTCATCACTTTTTTGTCAATGTGTTCTCACTTTTTTGTCACATTTCCATCATTGTTTTTGTCTCAGTTTTGTTGCTATTTTCACAGTTTTTTTCCAGAAGCTTTTGGACTGGGGAAAAGCCAGTGTGTGCTCGGTTCAGGTGGGAGTTAAGGGGTTAATAAACATAAGACAATTCATATTTTATAATCAACTGAGCTGGTCAAGAGTTCGTCTAGAGCTCCCCCCTCAGGCAGCAGTAGGAATAACTTAACTAATCTAAAAACAAACTTTCAGACAGAGCGATTAACAATCTTCTCAGAACCGATCTGATGTTGTATTATGGGATTTAAAGTGTGTACACATTGGGGCACTTCAACAGCAGAAGCAGTGACCAAGTTAAACAGGATCACGACAGGATTACGCAAAACTCTATGAATGACGCGGTACATTTTAGACGAGGGAACTATATTAAAACATTATTTAAACCTCCAAAAAGTTGGCTTTGTATGCCTGTAATACTGTACAATATTACTCTGAATATACCTTGTGATTTTCCAGGGAGGTTCCGCTGTCCATCCAGCTTTGGCGACAGGATTGGCTCGTCTTTCGTTGTTTTCAGCGATTGGTCTGGGATCGACGGCTGGACTGACTCGTCGCTCGGCGTTTTCAGCGACTGGTCTGGGACCGATAGATCCATGTCTGGGACCGACGGCTGGATTGACTCGTCGCTCGGCGTTTTCAGCGACTGGTCTGGGACCGACAGCTGGACTGACTCGTTGCTTTTCATTTTCGGCTGTTCGAGCAGCATCAACGAGATGTAGGTCATGCTGACGCAAGAAACCCAAACGATGACGCAGAGGAAGACGATGAATGCATGACACGTCAGGAAGCCATCGACAGCTGGGGGCGCTGTAGGGGGCCTCTGGCCACTCTTTTTTGGTGACCTGGAAGAGAGAAACATGTGTTATTAGGGGCTGGATCAACAGATTTGCATTCCTTTACAGTTTAAAGGCTCTACACCTATTTTTTTAATGCGAACAATGAAATAAAGAGTATTTTCAGCATTTTAAACTGCAGCTCACACTCATTTCTAAGTATACAGTTTTAACACACCACTTCTCCAGAGGGATTGGTTTATAAAAACATTTCTCAACTTTAAAGGCGTCGTAATATAAATAACAATAGTCTACCATCAATAAAATGGCTGCAAAGATACTCACCTGCGCAGAGGGTCACTGTAGTTGATAGAAGGCCTCCCATCAGCGTTGTAGTATCCGTTCTCTTGAAGACGAGGGCTTCTCCGCCTCTCTGTGAAGAAACAAGGAGTTATTAGTGACAGTGAAAGCAAAAAACATCATCTTAAAGTATGTTTTTGTTGCGGTAACATTGATAAAAGCGAAGCAAAGTTGCCTACTTGAGTTCAGCTATCATTTAAGGTCATGTTTTGACACTATCAATAGTTTTTGAAGTCTGGAAATAGCACTAACAGGTCTCAAGAGCCAGATACGCTCACATATAGTTTAAAATCCACATAAAATCCACAAACTATGGTCAGGTAGATGTTACAACATATTTTAATGCCCCTTCCGTCCCTCACTTGATGTAAGACCAAGGCGAACGCTTATTAGCACTTGACACCATGGAGTTAGTGACAGTGAAACCACAAAACATCATCTTAAAGTATGTTTTTGTCGAGGTAACATTGATAAAAGCGAAGCAAAGTTGCCTACTTGAGTTCAGCTATCATTTACAACATATTTTGACGTCTTTCCCTCTAAAACTCGATGAAAAACCAAGCCAAACGCTTATTAGCACTTGACACTTACCGTCCATGGCTCTTTTGAAGGTTGAATTTCAATGTTTTGTTGAGATTATTTGCAGAAACACGACTTCTGTGCCACCGTGCGATGCTACAGATGGCTAGAATGTGCTAGTTGCTATAGATACACATACATACCGTCATCTTTAGAATAAAAAACATGGAATTATTTAAATTAGCTATTGCCACGGCAACCGTCATACAACCGAAGGAAACATCTCACTGAAATCACGATTTTTCACTCTTTTTACCGTTTTCTGGCGGACTATAAACAAATTTGTCACACACCAATAAAGTCGAGCCAAAATCGAGTCCATTTGAGAGCTTTGTCACCGCAAATTGTTCGGTAGAAGCAAAACACGGCAGTTAGCGTGGCATAAAGCTAACGTAAGCTTCCTGTTAGCATTGTCTGTTTTTATGGATTGTCAAACCATTTTGTTCCTCGCCATTTTTCTGAATATTCATTTATTAGAAACATCATGTTTCTATGTGTTCACAATAAAGCATTTGTTCCAGTGAATAGAGTGTAACGGGTGGTACCTCAGGGTGTCGCTGTTTCCCTTCGGCCGGTGACAGCTTAAATAGGAAGTGGCCTGGTTGTAGCAATGTGCTAGTTTCCGTGGGCGACCAGGAAGATTGCTGGGCTCACGCTGTGCTCACCCACGCCAGGTGTGAGGGCTGAAGTTGTTTGGTGAGTGAATGTTTTTTAGAATGTATAGGTTGTGTGATGTATGGTAGCAACAACGCTTGATTTTAATTGTTTATTTTAATGGCAGAATCGATCAAAGCCGATTGATGACCAGCGGCGTGGGGGTTGTTGAGCAGACTGTGTGTGGGGCGTTCACGACGCACAGGTAGCTTTTAGATATTTTTAGATATGCTTAATAAGATTAAAGGTGTTTAAAGTAAGTTTGGTGTGTTTTATAATGAGATATTTTTGTCTGTTTTTACAGTGTTGCTACCTGCTGTCCTTGTGGTTTTTGTTTCCAGTTAGTCCGTCCCGCTGTAGCCCATGCTGGGGAGTTCGGTCTGTAAGGGCGGACTAACTAGGTTTTTTTCAATACTTTGTTTGTTTCGTTTTTTGTTTTGTTTTGTTTCGGGTCACTTCCCCAAAAAACCTGCATACGTCAGAGTCAGACTAGAGTTGATCCAATCGCATGGTGTGTTCACATTGCAGTGTTTTGCTGTTAGCTTGCGGTGCCTTTTCAATATTGCATGTTCAGTTTCAATGTCGCATGTTGTTGGGTTTGCGGGTTTGCCCGCCTTGTGTTATTAGTTAATTTGGATCATATCGGCGCTCTGTTGTGCAGCGGGTAAAACGGGCTGTGGTCCCGCTATTTAACCCTACACGAATAAATAACGTAAACCTTTCTTCTGACTCTGTTCGTTCATATTTCGGCATAGTAACAAGAGAAATTTCTTTTTTTTTTTTGCTTTGTTTACCCTCTTTGGCTGTTACAAACATGACCTTAACGGCACTTTCCAAATGCTAATAATTATAAAAAATAAATAAGTACATTTGGAAAGGAAATGCACGTTTATTTGTTTAAAAAGTAACTTTAGTAATAATAATAATAATAATAATAATAATAATAATGGCTTACACTTGTATTGCGCTTTACAAGTCTGTTATACCAAGTTTCTCAAAGTGCTACACTGTCGTCATTATTCATTCATTCACTTATGTTAAATTCTCTCAGGGCCTCCTCGCAATAATAATTGAAAAGGCAAAGGCATTTTCTCATAATTTTATAGTAAAAATTAAATAAAAAAGCAACATTGCAATGTCCGTAGATCAAATCTGGTTCACTATAGTACTTTCCTTTTCTTTTCTTTTTTTTCAATGTACTTGTTTTAATGACAGCTTTGGGGGGGGGCCTGTAGTGTCTGTGAGACCCTCCAGGGGGCTCCAGACTCCACTCGGAGAAACACTGGTTTAAAGTCATTGCCTTATGTTTTTTAATGTAATTTTAATTTGAGCTGTAAAATAATAACAACTTCTTTTAAATATTATTTAGTATTATATAGTTATTTATTATTGCCCCGTCTGGAACAGCCACCTTAACGTGGTGGAGGGGTTTGGGCAATATTCTAAAAATGGACTAATCATCAAAATGATGACATCATGTTGACATCACAGCGTTTTAAAGGCCTAGAGTATTATATAGAGGTAAAATTATTTTGTTTTTGAGCAAATGTTTGGTCTTGTACAGACATCATGGGCGCAGTGACTGATATTAATGATCATTTTTCTAATTCAAACAATTTCTTTTTAGACACGACTTTTTATTTTATTTTATTTTTTTATTATTGATTTTATTTTAAAACAACCAGAGGTGATACTTGGCACGAGGCCTTTCAGCATAGCACATTGCTGTCGCACACCGAGCCAGACAAACTCACAGCAAACAATTCAACAGAAGAAAACAAGACAATAATAAGACGAACAAAACAAAACAAAATATTAAGTAAATACAAACTGATAGCACAGACAATGACAAACAGAAGAGAGAGGCATTAAGTAGTTTTAAGAATATAGATAACAATAAGTAACTAAGGATGTGTCCCATAGAGCGAGTGTACCTTGGGCACAAATAGAGGGGGTGAGCCTAACCTGAGTGCTTCTAGGGCAGAACTCCAACCCATACGACATATGAGCTGCTGCACAGATTATGTAAAAAGTTCGTTATTTATATTTAGTATTTTGATCGAGTTCTTATTCCAACCTTTGTTTAGAGATCTTATATACATTTCAATTTCATTTAGGAATATTTTAAGGAGGGGATAACTACAGTTTTCACTAAATTTTACTTTATGAATATGGAATTTACCTAAGACAATAAATAAGTTCACCATAAATTTTATTTTCCAATTGGGGTGGTTATAATAAGTTATTATGTTTTGGTAATTCAATTTAATATTAAATGATGTTTTCTGTCGCACGTATGATTCAAGGTCTTTCCAAAATTTCTGACTGTACCTGCAATCAAAGAATAGATGTTTGAGGTTTTCTTCGCTTGTCTCACAGAAAGTACAACCTGATGATTTATCCGAGTTTTTAGACACGACTTGTGAAAGTCACACTGGGTCCTGTGACATCATCACATTCTAGAACCTGCATCCCAGCAATACATTTAGTCAGCTGGGGGAGTCGAGAGTAAATCCCTCTCGGGTCTGACGTCCCCCTGGAAAATTTCAAACAAATGCATGTAATTTCACATGAATCTAAAGGAGGAACAAGTGGAAAGACAATATTCAAAGCTCACATGTGTGTGCACAGGGTTGCAGAGAACACCCTGTAAATAAAACATATGTGATAAAGAAACATGAAAACATTGTGTGTGTGAGTTAACCTCTTAACTCCCGCCTGAACCGAGAGCATTTTCTCCAGTTCAGCTTTACCCAAATCATGTAGGCCAGTGTAACACCTCATTTGAAAGCTAAGATCTACAAAACTCATCTAAATGGATCTTTTTCCTCACATCATCACATTTTTTCCCATCTTTTTTTTCGGTCACATTTTTGTCATTTTCTGTCATTTTTTCGTCACTTTTTCATCATTGTTTTCGTCTCAGTTCTGTCGCTATTTTCACACCTTTTTTCCAGATGCTTTTAGATTGGGGCAAAGCCAAACTGGAGAAAATGTGCTCGGTTCAGGTGGGAGTTAAGGGGTTTAAGCTGCAGCTGAGCTCAGATCAGGCTGAAGATCAGGAGCTTCTGTTTCTCTGAACTGATACAATCGTTCTGAGGCTTTGGCTCATTTCTCTGATCAGAACTGATATGTTCAAAACCACATGTACAACCTTCAAATACTTTCCCCTTGAATGTATTTATCACTATTACATTTTAACACAAGAACTTAAATAAACATAAAACACAGGATCCACAAGAGTTCTTTCCTGCCACATTAGTCAGAATTGCAGCGTATTTAGTTTTAGGCCATAGTTTTTTGTGTTTTGTACAAATAGTTGAGCCATGTCATTGCTGTGGGTTCTGCAAGGATTACAATTACGACTAAAATATATTGAATGTACATCATCGCAGCAGTATCCACACTACAGGCAACTGAGAAACAGAACTCATGTCATTACAGCAGCGCTCGCTCAAAACTGCATCCAATAAACCAGGACTAAACAAGCAGCAGCTTCCCTCTCTCAATATAGTGAAATCAAATGAAATTGAAGTGCCTGCATGCATGAAACAGATAATGCTCTATGACCTGATTATTGAAGAGTGATTCATCAATGGAACTGGTGACAAGATTAAACATCTCTCTGCGAGTGGGGCTTAATGAACAGTCCAGAGAGTAGCATCCAATGATGCGGTGAAGTGATCAGAGAAAAGCCCTCGGTCTTGCTATTAGTTGCTATGTTTTTAAACAAACTGGATTCAAATGTTCTGGCAGGATTTTTTTGTACAGGTGCTTATTCTGAGTGATGCAAGGCCTATTTTGAGTCCCACATGAGGACTCAAAGATTGTCATAAATTCAATAATTCTGGATTTGGATACATGTTTGGATTTGGATACATTTTCATTTATTGAGTCGAGTCACATCATTGAGTTGTGGTCAGTATTATTAATGATGATGATGCCTTTTCATTTAAGTGAATTTCAAGATGCAAATTCATAAGTTAATTTCCTCGTTATCAAAGAGGTCAACAGACAGTAGGCTGTGTACCTTTCCTGCCCTCTAGTGGAGAAAATTACTCTCCTCGTAGTGGCCAGTCCTGCATTTAACCAGTGGTGGAAAGTAGGCTATTAAAGGTGCATTATGCTACTTTTTATGTGAAAAAAAAGTGTATATTAATGCATATTTGTGATCTCTAGGACACTCCAGGATCAATGTTTAGAAGGTTTTCTCCGTTGACAGAGTCTCTCATGAGAAAAGGTACAAAACAATTGATCCAGGAGCTTTGTAGAGACCACTGTGGACAAAAGTAAAGGTGCCATGCTGACCACTCCTTGGTCACTACGAGGCCAAATACGCACAAATGTAAATGTTTTTTTTTTTCCGCATTCAAAAAGTTGTAGGTACAGGTTACAATGCAGGTATGTACACATTTTAAGTAGGCCCATATTAACTTAAATTACTTTACTTAATTATTTTATGGTGAATACTCTATACTTTTACGTCTACTTTTCGCTAAATTTAAGAGTATGGAGGCAATCTGTACTTTCAACACCACCACATTCAAAACATAGCCTAAATCTGGACTAAAGGTAAGGTATTGCACATTCTGTCTCTTCTGTATGAGAACAACTCTTCTTGAAAACACTGTAGCCAAATGCAAGTGCAACTCTTTCAATAATCCTTCCTCACTTCAGTCTGCTGACTGTCCTGCCCCATGCTCAGCCTCACTCACTTTCGTTGCGGTACTGGGCAAATATTATTAAATAAATTACCGCCGGGGGTCAGTGTTGTACAGCCAACTCTATAGCATGGCCACCAGCTTCGTCCCCAGTCAACAACAGGTAGCAGTGTTGGAGAGAGGTGGTGCTATTGAGCTCTGCGCAAACTCCTGCAGAAGAACGCATATAGCTACTCCATTTGTTATGAACAAACGTGGACGGTTCTGCTCCTGGTGCCTTTGTGAAGTTTGACCCGATGGAGTAGACTTAGAGCCGTGCACGTTCGGAGGTTCTTGAAGAACTGCCAGTTTGGGGCTCCGGACTTGTCAGCTGCACGTTTATCCTGGGCACAACTCTTTGGAAATGTTGAGTTTGTTGATGGAGTGTGACTAAGGTGTTTGTTTTTATTTTTTATTACTATCATTATTAGAGCTCTATGGTGAATGTTGAGTGACTTTTTATTTGAGAATCGTGTGCAAAGGAGGAGTTATGCTTTTGCTATGTGGAAGTTTACCAAGGCGCTTGCTGTGCTGAGCACCCCGTAGTTTCGCGTCTGGACGTTTCATTGAACTCCTCAAAAAGGCTTTGAGCAAATGGGGGAAATGTCCAGCGAGCGGAGACCACGGCTTTGTGTCATGACAAAGGGTGAGACCGGCTATGGTTTTCACTTGCATGGAGAGAAAGGGAAGAGTGGACAATACATCCGTAAAGTGGAGACTGGGTCACCAGCTGAGGCGTCCGGGCTGCGCGCAGGGGACAGACTGGTGGCTGTAAATGCGGCGAACGTGGAGAGGGAGACGCACCATCAGGTGAGCACAGACTGCACATTTATTCACATATCATAGGTTACAATCAATGTGTAAACTGAGTAGTAGTTGTGGTTCATCTAGTAAGCCATCTAACGTCTTATGACTTAACTACCTCTTATGACGCAACACGTGACAACTTGGATTGTTGTGATCTGTGCTGTTGAGGGCCTGCTCTCAAGCAACTGTCAGAATGTTTGAAGCTGAAACTCTCCGAGCATCAGATGTACTTATGACAGCCAATTTACTTCAAAGAAAGCTGATAATAACACCATGGGTGATGTATGCGATGTATGACAATATATGTTGCCATACATCACATACATCAATGTATGTTGTCATGCATCACATACAATGTATTGAACACTGTAATGTTTTACCCACAGGTGGTGCAGCGGATTAAAGCCATAGAGAATGAGACCAGGCTGCTTGTGGTGGACCCGGAGACATATGAAAGTCTGCGCAGCCTGCATCTCACAGCTACAGAAGAGATGGCCATTGTCGGAGGTGGACCTCATTCATCTTCGTCGTCTTCTACCCCTGCTCCATCCCCACGTCCGAGCACACCCTCCATCCCCTCAACACCCACCAGAAAGAGAGAGAACGGCTCAGTGCCTAAGCAGCCCATACAGAAACCCACCCGGAGGTCACCATCAAAGGCAGCCAAGAAGGTACAGTGGTCCTCTAATCACCCATCATGACATGCATTCTCAGTCTACAGCAAACAGTTCAATATCTGAATTGCATTTATTAGGAAGGGTAGGCTTACAGAACAGGCTGCAATAGCGTGACATCACAACACTGTAGAGAATCAATAGGTCAACACATTTGCCCTTTTACCTGTTAAGTAGATGTTTGCACTTACTGACGCTGTTTCCTCTTGAAACGAACCCTGGCATGAAGTTTGAAGTCTTCTTTTCCACACAATCATCAAAAAGACGCAAAATAGTTGAAAGAACTTTAAGACACAGGGTTAGGAGGCAGATATGTGGTTCCAATCCATACCAAATGATGACAAAGTTCAACATTTGTGGATTTACAGTTGGCCCCCCCCCATTCAGCCAAACAAAGAAGCGATTTTCCATGTCCCTGAAGAGAGTTAAAAATACTTAATATGTCAGGAGGTAGAATCAGGTAATATGTCAAGACTATGAGCAGCTCCTCTCATAGTGTCCTCACCCCTGGACTTTTAGTTTTGTTCTCTCAAATTTGCCGGTCGAAGACTAGATTAGAAGATGTATTGCATGTTTCCGTCTCCTGGCCTGACAAAATAGCACATTTTGATTAAGTTAGTGACAATTTGATGTTTAATTCTTGCAACAGACAGAGTGTGATGAGCGGCATGTGGCGACTTTTCATTGCAGCCTATGTTTCCGCAAAGGCAGGATACGGCCAGCTCAAAGGCTTCCAGATGCAGGGTCAAATGTCAAAGGGGACAGCAGAGGTCAGGCTGGTCCCAGTCTAGTGTGTGGAATGAACAACGATCGTTCTATTTCTGCAAAACAGGAAACCCACAGAAGTTGTAAAAACTCTCTCAACAAAGTCTTGCTGTGGTTAGATTTTCCAAATTCCTTTTTCTCATGCTTGCTGTAAATTAATATTGTGGAGAAAATGATGTGCTTACTTTGGTTTGTATCTGGTTTATTTCAGCGGACATCTGCCTCAAATTACATGTCCATTACCGACAAGCTCTGATGCATCCGAACCATTTGGCAAGCTAGATTTTGTTTGTTTTATCTTGACACACAAAACCGGATGTGGATCCCATTGCGTTGTCGTACTGGCAGGCAGGCACTCATCAGATTGGTTTTAGATTCATGATGAACAGAACAAGCCGCTCAGCCTCAGCGCTCTGTGCAGCATGTGTTTCCACTTACTGTTGCCCCCGCCAATACGCAAGCGCTTTTTTACAAGAACAGTGACAAGGCCAATCAGTTAAATCTTTAAATATGTGCTGGTACTGTGGAGGTTGGAGAGACTTGTTCACCCTGGCTCTGTGACCTGTGGAGAGAGAGAGGGCACAGAGTGCAGTAGTGAAATGTTTTTGGCCCATTTACTGTACAGTCAGAAAGTACTTAGAGGTCTCAGGCTGGAAAGAAATTAACATTAATAAGCCAATGGGTGAAATAATAAATATGAGTAGGGAAATGAACAAGCAACTTCAAGAGTTAGTTAATGCGTCATAGATATCCATATGGTTTTGTGTTATTTTACTTTTCCCCCTGTGAAACCAGTGTGAAACCAGTCTTTAGTGTCCTTTATGGACAGATCGAAGGCAAGATCAACTGATTCTCCTACTAGTACTACTACCACTACTACTGCTACTTCTACTAGGCAAGGCAAGTTTAATTATACAGCACATTTCATGTCAGATACAACTCAATGTGCCTCACAACAACACCAAACACACAAAAATATAATGACTATACAATAAAAAACATATAAATTGATACAATTGCCTATGAAAAATATACACATATATATATATCTACATATATGATTATATTTGTGTTAGTTAAAATACGTTCAATTGCCATAGGCAGCAGTAAAAAAAAACATGTTTTCTGCCTGGACTTAAACATAGTCAGAGTTCAGGCCTGTCTCACATTGTCATTGTTCCAGACCTTTGCTGCATGAAACTGAAACTCAACCTCACCGTGTTTGGTCCTGACTCTAGGAACCACCAAAAATCCTCCCTGAGGATCTCAAGGCCCGAGGTGGTTCATATGGCTGTAACATATGAGCTATATACTTTGGTGCACGACCATGAAGAGACTTGCACACCAGCAGAGCTGTTTTAAATTCTATTCTCTCAGTGACAAGAAGCCAGTGCAGAGACCGGAGCACTGGACTAATATGGTCGTATTTCCTGGTTCTGGTCAGGACTCGAGCAGCAGTGTTCTGGATGTTCTGCAGTTGTCTGGACAGCTCGTTTGGAAAGGCCAGTGAGCAGGCTGTTACAGTTGTCTATGTTTTTAGGTGGTAAGAGGCCGCTGATGTAATTGGCTTAATATGGCTGTTAAAATTCAGGTCTGAGTCCCTGATTACCCCTATTTTCTAACTTGATTTTTTGGTTCTAGTGAAAGAGCCTCAAGATGACAAATGACAAGCTTGGTGTTTTTGTGGGCCAAAGGCAATTATCTTAGTTTTATCTGTGTTTAACTGGAGGAAGTTGTTTTGCATCCTCAAACTGATCTGTATGATACAAAGACACAGTGTATCTACAGGCCCATGTTCACCCGCTGTCTGTGAAACATAGATCTGAGTATTATCTGCATAATTGTAGTAGTAGTACTACTACTACTTCTACTCCTCCTACTACTACTACCAGTATTACTATTACTCGGCACATTGAGTTGCCTTGTGTGTGAAATGCGCGGTATAAATAAAGTTGTCTTGCCTATTACGACTTCTCCTTCTACTACTAGTACACTGCCGTATCCAGACTTTTTACAGGGGTGGGCCAGGGGTAACTCATATTTATGCTCTGGTGGCACAAGGATTGGCCAAGTCTTTAATTCAGAATTAAACACTCAAATTTCAGCATTCCGGTCATATAGTCTAGCGCTGTTATAGTCTTATACATCGCTTTCCAGACGCACACCTCCACAACTGCATTTATTACAGCTGGTTACAACAGAAGAACCACTATAAGCATTTAACTTCAAATGTCCCGGTTGTGCCTTGAATCCAGCTTTAGGAAAATATGTTTCATCTGGGACACACTTGTCTTTCCATATGTGTACGACAGCCTGCAGATCATTGAAGAGCTAAGCCCACTGCTGCAGCCAACACCAAAACAAAAGCAGAAGAAGGCACACTGTGATCAGTTGTTAACGACTATCATTGAACAAAATAACATCATCTCCCAATACCTCTTACCACGGTCTGTCACTCCCAGCTGTAAACTCAAGGCACGAGATGTGTTTCTTTATCTGATCAGCAGGAAAGTAAAGCTGCTTAGGATAGCACATTTCTTCTTTTGTTTTAGTTTTCACTTTGGTAAGCAAAACAGAACTGTTTGAACTAGCGACTCAGGCAAATACAGCTATAAAGACTGAAGGATTTTCAGGAAGTTTCCTACCCCTTTCCATTGAAAGGGGTAGGAAAATAAGGGAAGCCATCCTTCTGAAAAGAAGATACTGTTTGTTAGTGGTTGTACAGTTGGAATGAATTCATATATTTGTTTTCATATTTTAATCAGGTTACATGCCCTATGCAAAACAGGTACTGTAGATCCCTAGTGCTGGTTTATTCATTGTTAAGTTTCATTTTTACCTAGTTTTGGTGAGTAAACATGTTTGTATAACTGCTTGGACTGTGTTGATGATCATAGTGTGTTTTTCTATCGTGAGGTCAGTGTTGACGGAGAAGAGTTTGTGTCAGATAAACAGTCAGTAAGTGGAGCTGGACTTAAAACATCTCAAGTGACGGGATATGCTAAAAGCTTAGGTCACTTTGCTTGTAAATTTGTGCCTTGTTATTACAAGGCCATACTTCACCCCCACATGAATTATGTACACTATAAAGTTGTGCAGATACATAGAGACCCCACTACACTTTTACGGCTATGACTGTTCAAAGACTAAACAGAATTTGGTATGTTTTAGGTAGAACATAGCTCACATATGTACATGTTCCTCCTAGGCTATAAATCACATAATGTTAGCAGAGCGTCTGTGTGGTCATCATTATTTTGCTCAGTGGTAGATTTTTGTTTTCATTACTGATACAAGCCCATTGTTATTGAACTGTAGCTGAGTCAGAAACACAATGTCCCAATAGTATGGTGCTATCTGCTCATACCACAGTACAACGAAAGTGCTGCATTTTTTTCTTTTTATGAACCAACAATAATTGTTTTATGCATTAAACATTATGTGTTTTAAAGGAACAGGCCACCCTCTTCCATACTGAAATATGTTCTTACCTTAGCTTAGACGAGTTGATGCGTACCTGTCTGTTTCTTTGTGCACGCGCTCAGTGAAATTTTGTTAGCATCTAGCCTCTCCCAGCAAAGGTATATGTAGCTCCAAACTGGGATGAAGTTAGAAGCTTTAAATACGGTTACGTGAAAAATTGCATGATCCAAGTCTAGTTACACAAAATTAAACATGACGATTTTCTACTCACATAACTGTATTTAAATAGGGGAAACGTGGAACAGCTTGGTAGCTTCTAATTTCACCCCTGTTTGGAGCAAGGCAAGGCATGGCAAGTTTATTTGTAGAGCACAATTCATACACAAGGCAATTCAAAGTGCTTCACAGTTGCATAAATATAAGAAAACAAATACAATCAATAAAAACATCAATATAGAATTAATCAATTACAGTAAGAGGCAAGAGTGTGATAAAATACTTTCAGTTATATGCATTTTTAAGTCTTGTTTAGATTCGCCCTTAGTAGCTACTAAATGCTAACAACATTTGCGTGGCTGAGCGCACACACAAAGACCAGACAGTTACGCATCAACTCGTCTAAGCTAAGGTAAAAACATGTCTCTGATTGTAAAAACAGTGGCCTATTCCTTTAATAACCAAGTATACAAAGTATTTTATAATTGAATTGATGTTGACCTACTTCATAGTCCCAATCATTCAGTTTAGAACCACTTTGCTCGACACATGAGATGTAAATATAGGATGCTACAAGACTCACAAGAAACACAATAAATAAATAAATAATAAAATTAATAAACAAGGGCATTATATAACCTATTATATGCCTCCAGGACTAAGAGCATTCGTTTTTCTGCTTGATGCCTGCTTCATGGTCAGGTGCACCTTGTGGGCGTGGCTTGTTGTAAATTTCACTTTCTCACTGGATTGTTTTTTAATGTATGCTCAGGTGTCCTATGCAGTGGGTGACATTTTGAAGGCCAGACATAAACATCAAAAACCGGATTGTGCTTCTATAGCTCAACGAATCACGTGCATAACAAGAAATGTATTGATGATACTTCTGTATTTACTCAACTCTAAATAAATTATTGACTAAGAATATGTGGTTTTCTTTAGGTGAAAAGGCGTTTGAACAATCTTGCTACATCTTCACTCAAATGTGGATTTTGTAATTTCTTGTTCGAAGCAAAATTTGGACGTCGCATTGGATCATTGGCAAAGTTGAATGCTGTCTTTTAATTAACATCTGCTGCCAACTTGGTAAACATCAAGGCTGTTAATGAATGTGCTGCTGGCACATTTCATGTTACTATCACGGTGTTAGTAAACAATTTAGGCTCCGCAGCAACAGATTTCAGTGTTTTAAACACTGCATCTCGCAAAGCTGTATCTTCATTGACCAACTGGGGATGGGGCAAGTGCAAGGCTATCTCTAAATTGTACTATGTGTGTCATAATTTCTGTTCAGATGAGAAATAATCACTTAGGGTTATTTACTGAATGTGGAGATGGAGCAAGCTGACCAACACCAAAAATATCATTGAGCATAAGCCCAAATGAGCAAAAGCAGAGTCCGATACGTTTTGAACAGAAATCCTCACTCCTGTGACTGCCATGCCACAGCTCAAACTCAAAATCCAGCCACAGATTGAGTAAACACTCAGTACATAAACGAAAACACAGTGAGCTGTGATGTGGCACCGAGGCATTTGAGTAAGTTATCATTAGTTTTACTCCACTGCGGTAATGAGGCAGACGTGTTCCTGGCTTTTATGGAAGTTGTTGTATTTTGCCGCGGATCAGGTTTCTGGTGCGTCCCCCTCGCTCTGTTGGAGGTCATGGCTCCACTGAACACGTACACACGCTGCGCTCTTTTGTTGCTGTTCTTTCCACTGCCGCTGCACTTCTGTCTGCGGCTCTGGACCAGGCCAGGCCAGAGCTGTTACTATGGAGACTGTGTCAGGAAAAACTATGCTGGTCAAACAAAAAATAAGTATACTTAAAAATGCACTTGAAGAACCACATAGGTTTTGATACAATCTGTGTTCAAATTGTCAAAACGTTGATGTTCAGCGTTGCCAGATTGTGCAGTTTTCCACCAAAATTAGGCTACTTTTTATTCCCCTTTGGGAAGAATCAGGGAATTCTATGTGACAAGAAGGTCAATGTTTTCACCTGGTTTGATTCATATGTCTGAAAGTACTAATTTCCCCCAGAGGTATGTAGGTCCCTGCTATAATGTGAAGCCTACCTATCAATGGGTCACATGACTTTTTCCTGTTCACGATGTTATTTTGAAAACGCTTTGTTTTGAGTTGTTAATGGCTATGGTAACTGTCCTGATTTTGAACCACTTGAGGCACACACAATATCATGGATTCTTTGAGATATTACAGATGTGCAGCTTTGGTTCTGAGCATCTGCTAACACATTGACATGTCATGAACTCTTCTTTGGCTTGTAATAACCCTTTAGTAAATGGTGTGTAGGATTTGTACAAAGCTGTTCCTGTTGGAGATGGTCCGGTCCCAGTGGAGTAGAAGCATCTGTTAAAGCAGTTTGTGTAAGTTCTCTGTCTTTGAGAGAAAATGCACCGGAGGGACTTCTCACAACTTTTCATCTGACAGCGTCGTTAGAACTGGAAGTAGTCAACAGATAAACATGAAGAAGGTTGTTTTCTAAAAACTCCAAACGATTTATAATAGTCATAATAATGGCTTACACTTGTGTGAAATTCATGGGTGCCAGTGCCAGTAGTGGTAAAAAGCTAATACATGCAGAAAAAGCAGTAGTGGTGTAATGTTGTGGCGATTCCTATTCTTTTGGCTGATTGTGACAGGAAGAGGCCAAAACCCTACTTAATGATAGTGCCCGGGAACAGCCAAAATAGAGTAAAATGTCGAGTACTTAATCTGAAACTATAGCTGCAAATTTATGTTTTTCCCCGTGGGTGCCCAGTCAAGCACGCCGCATGTACAGTTGTGCTCAAAAGTTTTTACTCATAGTTAGTGGTTGTGTGAAGCCATTTGCTCTTTTTGAATCATAATGAAAAAAGAAAGTACCAAAATGACCCTGATCCAAAGTTTACATACCACAGTTCTTCTTGATCATAAACTTTTGATCAGGGTCATTTTTGGTGCTTTCTTTTTTCATTATGATTTAAAAATAACAAAGTCAGTTGTTTCACCACAAATGGCTTCACACAACCACTAACTATAGTGTATTCTTTGAAAAATTGTCAAAAACTTTAAAATCCTGCCAGGGTACGTAAACTTTTGAGCACAACTGTATATTAATCTCATGGACTGACCTACGCTTGCATGTGAGGAGAAGAAAAGAGAGTGTTTTATATCTGTTATATCTGTTGAATAGTGTTTAATTTAATCAAAGGAAATTTGCCAGGGTGTCCAAAGATTTGAGTTGGTGCTCGAGCCCCGCATCACCCAGGGGTCATTACCAATCCCAACCCCATCTAATTGTAATACTCATAGGTGAGGACGGTATAGAAAGACATTTTAACAATGATCACTTTGTAGCTTTATGTTTACCTGCTTCTTCTTAGAGCTCATACTCCACTTTGATTGGTTAAATTCCCCTGTCACTCACTCAGAGCATGATTGGCGTTGTGGGTGGGGATAAGTACATGGCATGTGTCTTGTGTTGAGCTGCATTATACACGAAATTTGATAAAACAATTTCTCCTAATTGGCAGATCGTCATTTTATCGATCAAAGAACTTGTCCTCCTCAAACATGGACTTGAATGCGCCTGTATTCCATCAAAGCATGTTCAGTAAAAACACTCGGTCTAGTTTGTCAGATTAGTTTTTACTTCCAGATTTGTCGAATTGACTCATGACGTGCAGTTTATGCGGCGCTGTGTGCGTTGCAGGTGCCAAGCCTGACAAACTGACTTTCATTACGGCGCAGACTAAACTGAGAGAAGACGATGTACACAGCCAAACGCGCCTAAACACTCCTGTGTTTAGAGTGAAAGAAATCTGCGTGAGAAAGTGTGCCCTGGAAGAAACATGGCTTTTAGGGTCACAGCGCAGAGGCCAAAGGTTGGGATTGAAAAACACAAAATGCTGATGTGTGGGTTTGCAAAAACACATTAATCTTTGATGGTAATTTAGCAGAAAAATGGCTTTATCGTCCATTGTGATTGTTAGCTAGAGCAGCACCATTAATCAGAATTTTAGAGATTGCAATAAGTAAGGATTTACACACATGAATCGGAAAGCATTACTTAAAAAATTAGAATATGAAAAAAAAAGAAGCATATTTTCCTCTCCAAGCATAGGTTTGCTAGTTCATCAAAACCTAGTCATTTCTCAACGTAAAATGGCATGATAGCTTAGACAGAGTGTCCCATGCCTTTCTTGTTATGTGCTTGGTTTGGTTTCTTTCTCTGCCCGGGATAATAGGAAAAAGCTGTCGTCTGTCAGCTCTAATGGAAGAACACGCTGTATAGAAGCAGTCTGCAGGCACTCAGCACTTTAGCCTGTCTTATCAGCTGCGAACCATTTCAGACAGTGCCACCCACGTGCGCAGAAAGCCTCCAGATGTGCGATACTCTCCTGTTAAGAGCTGATCTAGCTAAAGTAATTCACTATCTAGGTGACCCTCCCCTGACTGCTGATGCACTTCTTGTCAGTCTCGATGTCAAATGTATGAAACATGTAAGGTTTTTATGAATTCTTGTGTCTAATGTGTGCCTGTGTGTCTTTACTGTGAACAATATCAGCTGTGTGAGTGACGCAGAGACACGTGGCCAAGGAAAATCTGACCCTTTGTGTGGAAGTAAAGTAAACCTTGCCTTACAATAGTTGTATTGTAGGAAAGTCAACATGTTTTTGTCAACTGGAGAGTGTAATCTGTGTCAATTTAGATGTACAGTACAGTGTTCGCATGTATTTGCAAACATCTGGACGGCCTCCCCCTTCTTTGAATACCAGTTGTGTTACATCAAGATGCAGGGGGCCACATGTGACCAAAGAAGAGAGTAAACCAAATTCCTGGACTTAAAACATGTCGAGAGCAGGGGAGAGTAAGGGGGGGCGATCATCTGGGGAACACGGAGTGAGAAGTGCTGCTTTTTAACAAATACTTTTACAATTGCAAATAAAGAGAGGAACTTTAGCCACCAGTCCAAAATTAAAAGATGGTTAGATAAACACAATGTGGTAATTAGTCATTCGACCACAAGCCGGGATATGTTTTGGTCTCAAGAGCTGAAAAGAAGTCACAATAGGAGATACACACTGTAACTAGTGAATGTTTAGAACCTGCCATACAAGAGGGTGTAGCGAGAATCGTTTTCGAATTGTCCCCAAAATAACTTTTCTGGCAGTGGGACATCACCAGCTCGTCTCCATTACTCATACTGCCTTGAGAATACCCAATCCCGTCAGATATTGGAAGCTAAGCGAGGTTTTATTGTGCCTGCTGTATAATGTATGTCGCTGACCACCACAGAGTATGGACTGAATGAACAAAATTTCAAAATGACTGTCTATTTTTTAGAAGAATGTTTGGTATTACTGGCATGTTTGCTTGTGTTGTGAGAGTTACTGCAGTTTAGATGCTCCTGTGACATATCTACGTGTACTAACTGTGTCTATGTCAATCTATGGTCGTGGTCCTTCTATGTGTAGGTCGACTAATCATTAACACTGGACTATGAAAAAAACTGTGTGAGGTGTCTAAATTTTGCGCGTGTTTTTTTTTTTAAGTCATCGATTTTCCACTTTAATTTAGTACTTTTAATTTGAAATAAGATTTTGAACATATAAATACATTGTCTATTAAAGGAACAGGCCACCGTTTTTCCATACTGTTCTTACCTGAGCTTTTGATGAGTTTATGCCTAGCTGTCTGGTCTTTACGCGTGCGCTCAGTCACGCAAAAAGACCAAAGATGTTGTTAGCATTTAGCCTCTCCTCCTCTCCTCTATGGGGCCAAATGGGGGTGAAGTTAGAAGCGATAAAGGATAAAAGGGGGCACTGTCTTGGAAGGCGTAAGGAGCACTTTGAGGTGTTCTTGTTCGTGTAGCTGCTCACGTAAAAAACAAGAAAAGGTGGAAGAGCTTGGACTCTTCAAACTTCACCCCCGTTTGGGTCCATAGGAATATGCTGGGAGAGGCTAAATGTGAACAACATCTTTGGTCTTTTTGCGTAACTGAGTGCACGCCTAAAGACCAGACAGGTACGCATCAACTCGTCTAGGCAAGGCAAGGCAACTTTATTTATACCACGCATTTCGTACACAAGGCAACTCAATGCACCTCTAAACTCAGGTAAGAACATACCTCAGTATGGAAAAATGGTGGCTTGTTTCTTTAAACATAATTTCATACAATAAATGTTCTAAAAGTTGATCAGCGGACACTTTCATAAGGGCAAGCACAGGCAAATTACATATTGAACTTTCACTTCTTGGAACATCCAATGATCTGCAGCCGGGGGACGTCTCTCTTGAGAGTCCAGCAGTGATCAGCCATCATGACTGCATCCCAGAGCGGAGGACATTGGCAAAATTTGGCCGAGGGAAAAAAAAATTGACCTGATTGAGCAAAACCAATGTGATTTTGAATTCAGCACATCAATATTGTCCTAAATCAGCTCACATAACTGAGACACCAATTGTGTCGTGAACCTGCGCAATCTTCCCTCATAAATGAAAGTCCAAATTTCTTTCACAGTAAATGTCAAAGCGCTCTGCAGAGTACTGTTGTTGAGCTTTAGCCACTTTAGTCACACCTGTTCACTTTCACAAGGACTTAGCTCTTTCCCCGTCATTACTATGGGGGCTAAAAGTTGAGCGTTACAGCTGCAAACCCATGGACGTTCCCACACAGTGCACATGTGCTGTAGTTTCTGACGTCCCATTGGTCCTGCTCTTGGACAGGAATCATTTACATTTTGCTTTTTAATTGCTGCCTGGTGTAAGTGTGGGAGGTGAGACTCTCTGCACATCAGTTCAGCTGTAGTTGCACGTTTTAAGTGGGAGTGGGCGGTTATTCATGGGATTTGAAGATGTTTTGTTTTGTGCATGTTCAATGATTTTGTCAAACAATATAATTAGCTGTGGTTTACATTTTTGTCAGCGAATGAGAACACAATTTCCACAAAATAAACATGAAAAAGAGAGATATTTTCATGCGTTTCGCTTCTGGCCACAGATTATCTGCTGCGTGCTGATAACACGGGTGTGGACTCACGTGACATCACCACTATCAACTGCTGTTCTCAAAAACACACAATTTGATGATACTAACTTACTGTCTTCATAGATATGCACACAAAACACCCAAAGCAGCTTTGTGCATCCTCCCTTACACATAGCACTTCTAAATGCCAATTCTGTATCAACTGAATATTCAACAGCTATTACTGAGCAGCCCACACAGTCTGCTCTGACATTTAAATGAAAAACATCTTCTGGAGACGCGACATCTAAAGTTGTAAAGTAGAAATGCAAGTGGACAGAATTCAGATTTTTACAGAATGAAGAAAATGATTCCACATAATAGTGTTAATCTATTTTAGCGTTTTAATAATAATAAAAAATCACTTCCTTCTTGCTCCACTGATGCAGTATGTAGAGTAGTTAAAAACAATGACAAATAAAGATGATCTTTTTTTATTTTTCTGGTTTGCAGTTGAATTCCTCTCACAAATAAGTGCATGGTATTGCTGCAATATGTTTTTTCCTACAACAATACTGCTGCTTGAACCCATTGCTGCTTAACTACTGCTGCTGCTGAATTACAACCTTTCTGCGGGTCGCAATTACTAGTATTCGCATGGTTCTCAAACGGTGAGTCTCACAATTTGAGTGTTATCTGAATGCACAAGAGGATAAATATGATGTACAGTAGAAGCAGATGGGAAAGTACATGAGGGCTGGGACCACCTGTTGCCTCTCCTCCTCTGTTGCATTATCGCTGCATAGTTTCAGTAACGTTCTCATGATGCGCCCTGAAACAGACACTGGGACATGCTTTCGTGCACTGGTCTGGATTTGGCAGCTGCTGACAGTGCAGGGTTATTGGATGAAGGGGAGCATCTGTTTTGATGAAATCTATGGTGTGTTTTCTGTCAGTGATCAGCTGCTATTTCAGAAAACATATTTCAGTGAACATATTGTGTTGTAACAGGCCATCGCTGTGTATGTTTTTTTTACCAGACTGGTGAGTTTAGTCTATCCCCAAATGACAAATACGAGCGTTGACAGAAAGTGCTTATGAAACATGCCACAAATGTTGCATTAAGGCACAAGGAATGCTTCAAGAATATGTTCTGGCCTACACTGTTTTTGTTTTGTTTTCTACTGCGTTTCAAGCCATCACTGGCACAGTTCACACAATAATCATAGATTTCATGTTTTTACTCATCAAGGGAAACCCCTGCTTTTTCAGATGTTTTCATCCTAAGTGGATCTTCCTCAGACTTTCACAGAGTCAGCCACTGTCATTTCAAAGGTGAGAGTTAGGCACATGGATATAAATACTACATAGGGATATTACTTGGGGTAGGATATCACATGCATGCTTTCTCAAGGAGTAATGCTATTATAATATGTCTTGTCTTTCCTAAATCACCTATAATTGAGTACTTAGTAGGTACTCTAATTGTTGCACTGCCAGTACTACTACATCTTGCTCATACAGTTTTGACTATGTCATGAATGCAGGCGTTTCCGCAGAACGTTGGAAAAATGTTTGAATACACCTTTGTCTAATGCCTCTGTTGACGAACGGAACGGGTGTTACTGGTTCCACTGTTTCCACTGTTTCCAGGGCAACGGGTGTCGACCATGACACCAACAAATGTCCCATGTGCTTCTGTTGCTCGCAGTGCCCTGACGTCCGACTGTATTATTTACATTCATGATTTACATTTACATTACATAATGGCTTTATGGGGAGTCTGGGTATTTTACCAAAACTAGAAATGGCTATTAAAGCCATACGCAGTAACATTTCTCCCACTATAGAACAAGCATGAATTTCACTATAGGTGATTTTATTGGTGGACCAACACCTCAAACACTGTGTCTAGGTTAGGGGTCACCAACCTTTTAAAAACAAATCCTATATACTTAAACGTACACTGTTTACTTATAGAATATTGACCCCATATTATATCCATAGCTTTATTTTAAACTCATGCTGAGTCACAAGAACAGAAATAATAGTGTTTTTAAGAATCAGATTCAAGAAGTGTTTTACACCTTAGAAAAAGTCTCAAGGGCTACTGGGCATCCCCCAAAGGGCACCTGGGTTGGTGACCCCTGGTGTTTCGCAGTGTGGCCTTAACTAATTAGTTTACTATATGTATATTGTAACAATAGTATTTAGGTGAAAGAGCTTTGATTCTGTGTAAGATTTTCCAAACTTTGATACAATAACTCACCAGAATGACTTTTCGGAATATTCTGGTTTTGGAAAAAGCTGATTGAGTTATGGAAAGCCACTGAACTTCCACGCTACAACCATTAAACACACATGCTCTCACTCAGGAACAGGATCAGCCGGTTTTGGGGGGAATTAAAATGGATCGACCGCTTTCTGCTAAAGCCATATCCATAAACTGAGTCACTGTACAGCCGAGATGAGGCCTTTATACCTCCCACAGCCAGTCTATGTCCATTGACCGAGGGTTTAGCGGAAACTTGACCTGCTTATGAACAAGAATAGGGATATTAGGTTTATCATAATCCCCAATGTAATGCAAACACCAAATAGGCCACGCACTTACCCCAATCTCTCATAATTAGCATTCATACCCCTGTTATGCATAAATCGGTGAACATACTTTGCTATAATTGTCCTAAATGTTATTATGTCATAGGCCACCGTGGACGCTGATCCTTGGCTGTGAAAGGGTAACAGCGGTCATGATCCATCCAGCGCACTAGGCCAATGCTCAATTATTCAACAAGCTCAGGTCTAGTTTCATCAAACCATCCCAAAGTAGCATGCGGTGGAACCTATACCAGTCTAAATATGTAAGCACACACCTGTTATTTGAGGACATTTTGAGGAAACAGAAATATATTTGGTAGATTTGGATCGTTGAGTTTGAGTGAAGTCCCTGCGATGTTGCATTCTCTGTGAGCGACATCATATAAAGTAAACGTGATTGTAATGCCATTATGGGCAGACAAACACTTAACTTCACCTCTTACTTCTTCACATTTTCCCCAGTTTGGCTTTTCCCACATCTAAAACCTTATTGACTAGAGCTTACAGCCTATAGGCCAGTGTGACCCCGCATTTGAAAGCTACAAAATTGACCTAATTGATCTTCCTTGTATTGTTGCCGTCACTTTTTGGACTTTTTCATCATCAGAATCAGAAGAACCAAAATTGTTTTTATTGCCATGGTTATGGACAGGTTCACAACCAGGATTTTTCTCCGCTTGATTGCACAACAGGAAACATAAAACACGTAAATACTTAGTTCTTCAAACTATTAGACTATAAGGGCATGCGTAAGAAGATTAAATTTAAACTCTGATAAAGACAACAACAATTTGACATAGAACAACAGTGTGAGTGTATAGATGTGTAGGTGGCAGCAAATATGAGCGTGCAGATACTGCATAGTGCAATAGACAGATTACATTCATCATCTGTCACCTTTTTTGATGCATTTTTTGTCATGTTTTTGTTGGTCTTTTGTTGCTTTTTTGTTGCGTTGTCATCACATTTTTGTCACTCTTATGTTTTTTTTGTTGCGTTTCCGTGCCAGTTTTGGTACTATTTTGCCACTTTTTTCAAGAAGCTTTTAGATTTGGGTAAAGCCAAGCTGGCGAAAATGTGGTCGGTTAAGGTGGGGGTTGAGAGGGATATTATGATTTCTTACAATATGGACAAAATTTCATATCTCGATATTCATGCCAGATATCTCGATATCGATACGATATTTAAAAAAAATCAGAAAAATAAAATCATAATACAAAAGATTTCAGTTTTATTGATGAAAAACCGGATTTTTTTTTTAATGCTCATATCTCAGTATAAATACAATAACGATATATTTTTCTTTTGCGATATCGATATCTTGAATGTTCATATTTCGATATCAATACGATAACGATATATCTTTCAGCACTATTTCTTACTATGCATGAATGAAAGCTCCTGGTGTTTTATGTAAAAAAAATAATTTAAAAAAATGTCTTAATTACTTTTACTGGTTTATTTACACACTTTTGCTAGACTAGATGGAGTTTAAAATGTTCAAAATATGTATGTCCTAATGTGTAGAATAAGCTCAGACCTATTCACAACAACTGCCTCTATAATCCTGCACTGTCACTCAAAAAGGTGTTAATTTAAAAGTACGGTCATGCACGAGCTTAATATAGAAAGTGCAGTTACACACAAAACCTGAGGTGGCAGTAGTGAGTAGAAAAAGTCAACTTCCATCTAGTCCCTTTGGGTTGTGAAATATAATGCTATGTAAAAGGAGTTCAATATGGCTATATGGTTAGTGCTTGTTGTTTGACCATTCAGGAAGAAATCCATGTTCTTCCATAATGTATTCAAATTGCATAACAGAAGTCAGTGTGTACACAGTCTGCTCCCCCACATGTTCTCATAGACTGACAGGACAAAGGCCGATTGTCACAGACGCAGAAGGATTCCTGAGATTGTCCCTTTGATGACTTGTCCGTTCGGTCTGTGCTTACTCCAGTCACAGATTCACTTACTTACTTACTGTCACATTTGCCACATTGTTGAGGACAAAAGATTGATAGAAATCGGCTGCCATATTACATTTTCCATTTGGGGAAAAACATCCGACCGCTCTCCTGATGGTTTTGCTGACAAAGAGGAAAACGTATTTGTTCTGTTCAAAACATTGTTCACAAAGAACGAGAGGTTTTCAGCTCCCACAATTCTCTCAAACGCAGGGGTATTGCTGTGATTGTAATGAAACGGAGAAAGCCTCTCCATTTCAATAGCACTCTCGCGCTGAAGAGTTTTTTAGTGCTTTTGTGTTTGATAGTATTGGCCTTTGGTTGCAGGGACGGCTGGAAACATGCATATTCTTTCAGCCTGCAGACACTGTTCGCCGGCTGTGCTCTGAACACAGACTATCCCTTAACATCTTGCTCTTTCTAGAAACGTCTGTCATCTCCAATGGACTCCTCTGGTCTTTTCTGTTTTGGAAGTGCGCTCAGTCCTCTCTCGCTGCTTTAATTTTCTTTGCCTCCCACACGCGCTCTCCTTCTTGGCTTCTCTTGTACTTTTTTTTCTCCTCTTACTTTCCCAGGGTTATAATATTTTTTTGGCAGATAGCCTTTACTGTATTTTAAAATCCGTGAAAGGTCCACCCATAGAACTGCCCAACCCAGTGACTTCCGGTCCAGGCGTGAAACAGAAAGCACATGGAACATTGACATTTGCAGTGGACAGAGCATTTGCAGTACAATTTACAGAATACATCTGCTTCTGATTTAATGAAAGAAATAGTAAATTGGCAACTCTCTTATTGATTCAAGGTCCGTTTTTAAGTGCGCAGGCAAAATAAACCACTTATAATCCTACACTTCTATTCCAGACAAAAGCTTTTTGTAAACATCTCCCTCTCTCTTCTGCCCACTCGCTCCATAAGTATTTTTAACAACAACACCAGCTTGCTTTGCATCGTCCTGTTACTGCATTACAAAGGCCTTCATACAGCCCGATACTTTGTTCCTAATGTTTGCGTAGATCCCTGCTACCCTGCACACATTGCACACAGTGTGTAGGTGGCAGGCCAGTGTGATCCGGCTGTAGCGCGGGGCACAATTATACACGTTCTATAAATGTCTCTTTTCAGCCTCGTAGCGCTGACATCAACTAGAGTCTCTGAGCAATACTTTAGAGGAAAGGTGGCATCGATTCAATACACAATAACTCAATACACAATAGAAAAGCATGAAGAGGATTCACTCTGGGCAAACAATCGAGTGATAAATTCGAGAAGATCCCGAGTTGTATTGCCAGAGCGCGTGGGGCCTTTCTTTTAAAATCACCATAACAATAGAAAACCTCAAAATGACCCTGTTGAAAAGTTTAGACACCCAAGTGATTTTGGCCTGAAACAAGCAAACAACTTGACACAAAGGAGTTTCAATGACTGCTAAAGGTAGCCATCCTCACCTGTGATCAGTTTCCTTGCAATCTGTGCGTGACTGTAAAAGGTGTGTGAGTTTTTGGGCTCCTGACAGACCCTTGCATCTTCCATCCAGAGCAGCACTGACTCTGAGTCATGGGGAAAGCAAAAGAATTGTCACAGGATATACGAGAATAGGTGATTGAACTTCATAAAAAAGGAAAGGGATATAAAGAGATATCCAAGGTACTGACAATGCCAATTTACAGTGTTAGAACTCTGTTAAAGAAGTGGAAAAATAGGGGCTCTGTTAAACCAAACCACGGTCAGGTCGACCAACAAAAATGTGTTGTTTGCGATGCACAGAAAAACCCTCAAATAACTTCTGCTTAAATTCAGAACTCCCTCAAAAAAAGTGTTGTGGCTGTTTCCAGATGCACAATAAGGATGCACTTGAAGAAAAATGGGCTACAAGGCCGAGTTTCCAGAAAAAAAAGCCATTACTACGTAAATGCCACAGAGCATCTCACTTACAATATGCCAAGCAGCACAGAGACAAGCCTCAACATTTCATTTGGAGTGATGAGGCCAAAATGGAACTTATTGGCACAACTGTATATAAAACAGTTCACCTTCATCCTAGTCCTGAAAAGAATGTGTTGGTGTGTGTTTTAGCATTATTATTGCATGATTTTGTGAACAAGCATTTACACTTGAACTAACGGACCTTCAGTGTCTACATGTTGAAAAAACACATGTTGATTAATGTACATTGTCCCAATTCAAATAAGTAAAAATAAAAGAATAAATAAATAGATTAGTGGCCGATCAATATCGGCCGATCTAGCACAGAAAAAAGCCGATATTTCCGGGACCGAAAATGATAGAGACGAGAGAGAGTTTTTTGCATTGGAAAGAGCAAAGTCAGGGCTTTATAAGGAGTAATCGCAATGAAAATTGGTTTGCTTCAAGTTTGTTAAACACAAGTTGAACTAAACCTCCATCAATATGGAGATGCTGCATGTCATTTTGAGAACATGGTAATGTTAATGGCAGCTTATCAAAGCTGGGACAGAAGCTATGATTGGATCACCTAAAGTAATAAAATAAAATCGGCCAGTGTTGGAGCGGCCAAGAATTTGTTTTTACAGGATTATAGACCAGACATTTGGAAAAATCTGCCAAAATATCTGTCAAAAACATCGGCCGAGCATATCGGCATCGGCCAATTAACATCCCAAAATATTGGCATCGGCCTCAGAAAAACCCATATCGGTCGCCCTTTAGTCTAGATTGGCATTTGCAGCAGCTTAATAATCAGCACAAACTCTAACGCCGTTTCCACGCTTGTTCCCAGGAGGCCCAGGCGCAGATTGAAGCAGAAGCCCAGGCGCAGAGAGCTCTCGCCCAAACGCCGGACCTGTCGCCGCGCCTGTGCCACATGGTCCGCAACGACGCGGGCTACGGCTTCAACCTCCACAGCGACCGCACCAAACCGGGACAGTTCATCCGCTCTCTGGACCGCGGCTCCCCTGCCGATCAGGCCGGGCTGCGACCACAGGACAGGCTCGTAGAGGTAAGACGAGACCTCAATCATTCTCATTTCTGAATGCATTTTTCAGGGTACATTTTCTGTCCATTATACACATTTTTACTCAAGCGTTGCCTGTTGTGTTCAATTCTTATTTCTACCTTTTGATATTCTGGTCTTCGGAGCTGACTGTTCCTTCGCCTTGTCTGTCCCCTACCTGATGAAACCCAGATGTGCGCCGCTTGTCTAAACCCAGCTGTAATTCAAACCCAGCGGCGACTATCTGGGCCGTCTCTGTAAACATAACAGGAGTTAGGGCTCTGTTTGACTGCACTAGAGGCCAGTGACGGGGACAGACTCTGTATCAGCGATGAGCGCAGGGGCTGGGTGATGGGAAGAGACTGTGGGGGGCGGGGTGATGGGGGTGTATTGTGTAAAACCGACGACTGCTGATCTAAAACAAATGGAAGGATGTGTTGACACTGAGAATTTACAGAAAGTGATGAGGGACAAAAAGGAAAGCAGCGTTATCAGAGTTGCATGTCGATTAGGCAACAA
Source organism: Gobius niger (assembly GCF_951799975.1). NCBI lineage: Eukaryota > Metazoa > Chordata > Actinopteri > Gobiiformes > Gobiidae > Gobius > Gobius niger. The sequence goes on along the minus strand of NC_136861.1, from coordinate 24,355,315 downwards.
ATTGGGGTTATGGAAACAAATGTAAGTGTAAATGAATTATATTCCACTACCTTGCACAAAGCTTTTCCCTTTTTCTAGCACAGCACTAAGATACTGTTAAACTATTGAAGTCTGCTTGGTATTGAAATCCTTATAGCATTTTCAATCACACAAACTCTTAACCCCCGCCTTAATCAAGCACCAGTTTGGCTTTACCCAAATCTAAAAGCTTCTTGACTGGAGAGCAACAGTGTAATGCCTCATTTGAAAGCTAAGGCCTACAAAGCTGATCCTAACTTCTCTTTTTTGTTGTGTTATTGTTGCTTTTCCGGTATGCTTTTGTCACTCTTGTGTTGCTTCTTTGTCTCTTTTTTGTCGCTCTTGTGGTTTTTTTGTGGCCTTTTCACGCTTTTTTTCCAAACGCTTTTAGATTTGGGTAAAGCCAAACTGGAGAAAATGTCCTCCTTTCAGGTGGGGGGCAAGAGGTTAAACATATTTATTAACCTGGATGAAAACAATCGACTTTTACTACAGCTGGCGTAATGCAAAATCCCCAAAAGTGAACAAAATATCGCAACGGCATGAATAAAAAAGAGAACACTGACAAAAGTGACATGGAAAAAAATGTTATTTACAAACAGAATATCAATCTTTTCATTCCCATGCCCTTCTTTGACCCGAGTGGCTGCACATCAGGCCCCATCGGACAGAATGAAGAGCAAGGACTGCAAATAAAACTGGGACTGCAGGGTCAAACAGAGTCCATACACAGTACTACGTGTATAAACCACTGTATAATGTGGTTCTGCTCGGATTTAATTTACTACAGTTAGATGGTTGTCTGCCCTGCCATTAATCAGGTCAGCGAGAAATAAATTCGATTTAGGTCTTTGAACATTGACATAGTTCACGCCGTGTGGACTCAAGTCGCCCGATGTGAGTCATACAGTCCCTGCTCCTGGTTGGAACAGATTCATACTGACTTGAAAACTGACTCATATTTTTAGATGATCATATTGAGGACTGTGCGAAGGATGTCCTAGTTTTGAATTCCTAAATCATTGAACAGATTAAAAGAATATGTATAACACCATGCCCCAGAACTAGGGTTTGACAGCAACATAAGTATAGCAAAGGCTAAGTTGATATTGGGTAGTGATTCTAACTCTCACAAGTGTTTATCTAAAGCCCAAAGCTGCTGGCATAAGCTTAACAGAGACATTCAGAGGAAAAGAAGGAAGGAAGAACTAACCATGACCATTGGTAAAGAATCTGACTTGACTTTGTTATTGATCCATAAAAGGCTTTTATTATTTGGAACATTGTTTACCTTTTCTGCAAACGTAGTTTTTGTTGGTTTGCTTGTTTTAGGGCTGAACGATATTGCAGTAATCGCAATAACGATATTACTGCTATATTTCACTAAACCATTTCAACACGTTTTGCTCCATTCACAAGTAAACACAAGCTGTAAGTAACTCGTTTTTTCAGCAAATTGTGTCAACAGACACTTAACAAACACTACAAAACAAGACTAAAATGTAACCAAATTAGGAAATGTTTATCTAAAACTGAACTCCCACACATTTATAAGTTCTATGCATTGTTTGTTTTTGGCTGAGTTTGCAAAAAAATGGTGTCGATCTCAGTCAGATTAAGACTTTTGGGATCTTGCGATATAATATGGCTCCTTGTGATACAGATATTGCATCGTCTAATATTGCGATATATTTTTGGGGATATATTGTGCAGCTCTAGCTTGTTTGTTTCAAATGTGTTTTTGCATGTTATGGTCAGACAATGCACGGGCTTACAATGTACCAGAGTATATGATGCCTTACATTTATCAAAAGAAGAAAAAAAGCATCCAAACAAACCCCACTGCAAAGAGTATTTAACTAGATCAGTATAAACATCTCAATTTGAGCATAATAATCCAAATTTTAGTTGTTTTGACTAGTTAAGAAGTTCTTGGGCATTTGTCCTAGATTATTTCACTTATTCTGAGATGTTTCTGACTCGTTTCGATACATTTCGTCCTTATTTCAGGTCATTTTCTTTGCCAATGGGGTAAGAAAATTGGTCTTATCTCATTGGCAATTTTACTTTCTTATTTCAAGCGAGATTTACCCTAGAACTGGTCTGAAATGTCCTCAAACAAGCAAAGTAAACTTGGTCCGATCAGGAAAAGATGCATTTGAATGACTACTTTCCACAGCTTTAGACAGATTCATCTGCATAGTAGCCAATTAAAAACATTTGGCACTGAAAGTATTTTGAGCATAAACGAGCCCAGAGATCTTTGACAGTCTCAGAAATTATGTTCTTGGCTCCTATCTGTTAACTCAATGTACCCGGTTAATACAAATAAAATTACCCAGAATTTTTGGCATTATCACAAAGGAAGGAGGAAACCCCTAACACAATTCAGTATTTCTAAATCAAAGTCAGTGTGGGAACATTTGAGGATGTGCTTCGATGCAACAGGAACATGAGGGGAAGTGTGTGGGAACATCCTTTAGCGGAGCACAGGACACTGATGACAGTAACAGTTCATCATCCCAACACAAACACACACGCAACAGTTCTCGCGGGCTCAGATCAACACATGAAGGTCAACACATCAAATCTACACAAGTCCAAGATGGTAAAAAGCACATGTGTATCGTGTGGCAGGAAAACAGTGGACGGCAAAAGTAAAGGTGTGGTCAGATTTTAGCTGGAAAACTGACAAAACACATGTGCCAATATACGATTTTTACTTTACAGCTAACCCCGACTGTGTTTGCAGTGGTCGCCTTTCAATTTGCATCTACAGTAAACATTCTAACTCTACTCAAGCAATGCCGGCTCTGTGGAAAAGTATTTGAATGTTTAGGAGTGTTAGAAGTTTTGTAATAGGCCTCTAATATAAACTTGACATCACCCATTGTGGTAAGCTTGAGATCATTCAGTGGTTAAAGCGTTTATCTGTTTATCTCTTATCCCCGCCCTAACCGAGAGCATCTTCTCCAAGTTTCTTACAGCCTATAAGCCAGTGCCTCATTTGAAAGCTAAGACCCGCAAAGCGTATCTAAATGGATCTTTTTCCTTGCTTTGTTTCTCTGTTTTTGACACTTTTTTTGTGGCTTTGTTGTTGTGTTTTAATCATCATTTTTGTCTTGTTTTCGTCGCTTTTTTTGTTTCCCTTTTTGTGACTTTTTTGTTGCATTTTCATCCTCATTTTTGGCGCTTTTCTGTTGCGTTTTCATGCCGTCTTTGTCGCTATTTTAACCCTTTTTATTTCAAGTTTTTATTTTGTAACGTGAACTGGAGAAAATCTGCTCCTTTTAGGCGGGGGTTAAGAGGGTAACTTATTGCCACCGCAGAATGCGAAGAATGAATGAATATCTGCCACTTGTGAAGCTAGACCATGACACACAACCCAGAGTATATAATATATACAGTATATTTTTGATAATGAACTTACCATATGTCTTGAAAGTTGATTGCACATTGTCATTTGTGGCTTCCAGTTACATTTAGGACATTAGCCTATACAGAGTTGTGGAGCCGTGTTTTATGTCCACCATATGGCAGCCTATTTGTTGATATTGTGATGTCTGACACCTACAGTGTCTGCTGCTGTGGTCTGTAGCCATGCATACGTCCAGCGCTGCTCTTATCTGTCAGGAGCTCATTAGGGAGGTGAATAGCCATGACCGATCCCTCCCGTGGCGCCCGTCTCACGGCTTATGCCCCCTGTATGCTCCATTACACTGGTGTGGCTCAGCAGCTCCCTAAAGCCGCTATGATCAGCTTTCTGTCAACGTCTGGCACAAGCTCCAGGTAAATGTCATGTTGCGTCATTGGTGAGCATTGACGTCTGGGTAATATCACCAAATACGCTTTTCAAACAGACACAGAGCCGTCATGCAGCGTTTTACATTTTTAGAGATATCTTGAACAGAAACTCATTGGAGTGGCCTGGGCTGTCTCCAGTTTGTCCTTTCTGGTGAACGGCGATGCAGAAATACAATAAAGCAACCTTTTCTGGTCAATCAGCCAACAATGGGGAATTGTTTATGCAGGTTTTCCCATCAGATTAAAAGAAGGGAATAAGGTAAAATGACTGGAGCTGACTTGTGACCACAGTTAACAGACTATTAAATTAGTGATAAGTCATCAAACAGCATGTAGAGCATTAGCTCATTATGTAAGCTCTCTCAGCTGTGGTAATACTACTCCCCCACACTCTGTTGGATGAGGAGGTTCCCCAAGGATGGGATGGTCCCATGAGAAAGTGGCCTGTGCTGATGCTGCATGTGTTAACTAGCCCAGTGACAGAGCGTGCACTGTATTGTCTTGAGTGGGATGGTCTTTTAATGTGGGTCTGTGGAACACCTGTTGTTTGGACAGACACAAAGATGCTTTTCTTCTTCCTGTTTCTCTAATGTTCGCCCACGGCCAGACAGACTAAACTTTGAAGAATGCATGTGTTGTGTTGACATTGCATTTGTTGTGTTGCACAATTTGCTTAATATAGTCCCCGCCTCCCATGTCTGCTCCTTAGGTTTAAATGAAGGCATAAATTATCATACGATGCTGATGGCATAAACTAGGTTTAGTTCCTTGTGCTTATCTGACCTTTCCATCCTGTGTCTTTTCTAGTAGTGAATTTTAACCAAATTCCCTCAGGACACTGACATCTGAAACTGTCTATAGCCAGAGCCCTGGCGAGCCATCAATAATAGATTGACCACCAACACAAACTGAATGTGTTACAAAGTTACCCTTCAGGCGTTAATGATCATTCGACTCTAGTGTTTTTGCATAGAAAAGCTTGGGCTGATATGCCATTCTGAAGCAGGAATGGCATCGTTTGAAACTGGTTTGTTACACTCGACTGTCTCATGATGATCAATAATTAATCATATCAAGGAGAGTAATCTGATGCTTTGGCTCATATAGTCACGCAACTTTATAAATTGAGTCACTGCTCCCTCTGGTGGTTGAATGTAGAGGCACATGCAAGCAGAACAGTACAAGTACTTTAGCTGTAAGAAAGTAAGGTACTTGTTACACATACACTGAAAATAATTATTATACTTTAGTACAAGCATTTCATAATACAGAACAATGCAAGGTCAACAGCTGCAGCTTTTACAACGTGCTGAGTTGAGCTCCTGGAACATTAACACTAGTAATAGCTGTAATACAAACAAAGTGTGGGGTGAACATACTTTCCATCCCCAAACTCCTCCCTGGAGATGGCGGGCTACCAATTGTTTGACATCAGTATATCATTTAATGGATGTGCTTTGTTCTCGGCCTCCTCCAGGTCAATGGTGTCAACATTGAGGGCATGCGGCACGCAGATGTGGTGGCCTTCATCAAAAGGGGAGGTGATGAGACGTGGCTTCTGGTGGTGGACCCTGAGACCGACGAACACTTCAGGAGGAGAGGGATTACGCCAGCTGTTAGTCATGTCAAAGGTAAAACTGTAATGTAGCTATCGGATAATTCTTTGAAAACTTAGCACATAATGAAAAAACAGATTAACAAAAAGCAACACACCTAGATTATGTCAGTCTGTGAAATGTACTGCAGTTATCGTCGTGCGTGATGTGAGGTTTGCTGTGTTGTGCAGATTATGATGGTCCTCCAGTTTGTAACGGCCAGCCCAGTCCTCACATCAACGGAGGCTCCAGCACTCAGTCCATCCGCTCCACGCAGTCGGATCTCAGCAGCCAGGGCAACAGCACGCAGGTGAGCCCGATCTTTCAGCAGAAACATCAAAGCTTTGCTCTGTGCTTGTCTTTTTGTTGAGTTTCAAAGGTGTTTCGGGTTAAACTTTAGGTGAGATTTTCACACCAGGTGGCAGTGTTGTGCATCTCTACATGTGGGCTTGCTAATGGCAGAAATACCTTGTGGTTTAACCTCTTCACCTCCGCCTTAACCAAATGCATCTCTCCAGTTCAGCTTTATCCAAATCAGGTCACAGACTACAGGCCAGTGCAACGCCTCATTTGAAAGCTAAGACCTACAAAACTCATCTAAACAAATCTCTTTCCTTGTGTTTTTTTTTTTTTTCATTGCATTTTTGTCAGTTTTTTATTGTGTTTTTGTCACACTTTTTCTTTCTTTTCTGTCACATTCCCATTGCTCTCAGATTTGGGAAAAGCCAAACTGGAGAAAATGTGCTCTGTTCTGGTAGGGGTTAAGACGCTAAGATTTGCTGTGATTGGTGGACCACACAAGTCCCCACACAAACTGAACGAATGATAAATACATACATAATGAATTGAGAAGGACAGATTTGAGATGGTTCCGTTGCAAAGGTTTTAGAGAACTTAGTGCCCCATGCGCTCTAAATTCACAACCAAAATTTGTCACACGTTTAGATTCTGTCCTGTAGTCGGGTAAACATGTCCCTTAAACTCTCACTCTATTGTTTCTCTGTCCAGTTGGCCGATGACGAGGGCAGCCACCTGTTGGACCCTTTCGCTGAGATGGGTCTGCGACTGAGCGCTACAGCGGCAGAAGAAAAACTGAAACTTCATGCCAAAGAAAAGAGGAGAGCACCGCAGATGGACTGGATGAAGAAATATGAGCTTTTCCGAAATTTCTGAGACATTACATACAAGGTCATTCCCCAAAGACGATCCAGTTCAACTGACGATAATCTCTCCTTGTGTTGAAATGTGACCAAAGGATGTGCAATGGATGTTAAGCCACTTCAGAGACAGCTCCAAACATATGTTTACCCTAAGACTATTTAAGCTTTTATACAGTTATATTTCCCTTCGGGAGAGCGATCTTCAAGAATGAAAGGGGTACATTTATTTTTATACAAAAATATGTAACGTGGGGTTTTAAATGTGGACAAAACACTGTGAATGAATCTGTCTGTGTTTCTAAGCCACGTCACCAAGCACCAAAACAGTGGCAGAAATGCTAAATAATCCGTACATGACCGAATGAACACTAGCTATACATATATTAAAATAGTGTAATCTTGTATCTATTTAGCTTTTACAGGCATCTCCAGTACACTTTTTTAACAGGGAGGCGCCACAAAAGAATGTAGGCTATGACACAACAGGCTGACACGATCTTTGATGTAAAATGGCAGAAAGAAATGTGTGTTTAATCAAAATTAGAAAGTATCCTCTATATTACCTGCTAAACATAAAGGCCAAGGTGGATGGTAAACTGGGCTTCGTAAAAATTTGAAAAAAAAATCAACAAAAACAAAATACTGAAGCAGATGTTGCGATGAGAATAAGCTTTAAAAAGTGGTATGCTGACCGAGACGGAGGGGAAAAAAGCATTAAAGCAGTAGAAGTATTGTGGCGGGGCAGGGACGTGAACAGTGAGGTCAGAGATGCAGGGGAGGATCGACAGAGTGAGACAGCAGGAGCCATCGAGCTTACAGCGGATTACTCCACACACAAGGACAGCTGTTACACATATGTTCACACGCTTTTGGAAAGGCCGGTGTGTGGAAAGAAAGACGTACCATTACACTAAACAGCCCACCCACAGAGATCGGATCCATTAACAAGCCAGATTATAAGTTGTTCATCTTTATGTACACAACAACTTCAAAGGAAATGTCTAAACTGTGTAGTTCTACGTATCAACACCAGATGGCAGTATTGTGTAATTTCTTTAAATTTTCTTTTCTTTTGACCTAAAATCAGCGATGTGAAAATCAGCCTTTGCACTTTGGATTTGCTCCATCCATTCCAATGTCAATTCCAAAATCAGTCTTTACAATCATAACCTTTTTTTTCCTACATAAATAAATTTGTTGTAAAAATGAAATGCCATATTCATAGATGTTGCAACTCTTGGGCTATATTTTGAGGCAGAATTGTGCTGACAAATAATGACCTGTTTTTTTTTTTTTTATTGCTACTAGGTATAGTCTCATTCAGTTTGGTGTAGATTCTGAAAAAGTAGTCATTGGTTGATGCTCTGACTTCTTTCTCCCCAGTTCATATAGAAGAAATGAACACCTAGAGAGTTGCAAATTTTTGGCTTTGAAAGAGAACATGTTTTGACATTTTGTGGTCACGTCTTCACCCAAACACCGGTGACCATTGTGATCAATTCTGTAAGTCAAAATAACAGACAAACACAATCAAATGGTCCACATAGCAAACTTGTTATTCAGTCTAGAGCACTTCGAGAGCAGAATGTGACGTTTGTACATCTGATCAAAACCTGTGCGTTATGGTGATGCTACCGCTGTCAATAATCACCAGAAAACCTTGTTGGCAGATGTAATTGTTACAGGTTTGCCACATATTTTACATGACAATAGGACATGACTAATTTCTTCTTAAGAATAAGTGATGCGAGGCTGCCTGAAAGTCACATAACAGTTGTATTGTATGTCATGTGTTTTCTATGTGAAGCTCGAATAATACCTGCACATATTCCAGCAACGCTTTATATTATTGTATATGTGCAAACGTACCATGGATGGCTGCATTTTTAAATAAAGTGTGACATTTATAATCTCTGTCTTTCATCCTTCACTCCAGTAGGTGTTTTCTTTATTCCCCTGTTGTGGGCTGGCAGTGGGTTACACTGTTGGGAGTAGCTTCAATTTCCTCAGAGTTCTCCACTGACCAGCTGCTGGGCTTTCAGGCTGTCTAGAGGTTAGACAAAGGTCAGAAGAGTGTATGTGTATGTGTGTGCATGTGGTGGGAAGCCACTCTGCTATATCTTGACCCATGTCAAAAGTTTTCAGTACCTTTTGAAAAACCTGTATTTTCAAACAAAAGGATAGTGCTGGGCAAACTTTGGGGTATTGTACTGGTGTGTGATATGTCATGTAGGGAGTTTTATTAAAATGCCTCTATAAAATAGTTGGGGTATTTGACTGACACATCACTCATTGATTTCTATTTTAAAATTGATATGATGTTGAATCTCGGGGCAACAACATCAGAGGACATCACTCATATATTTTAGTTTTTTACACTACTGTCAAAGCTAAAAACCCATAATACTTCTATCAACAGCTCAAAAGGTATCCACTAGAGGGCGCAATACTTTTATTTAACAACCAGGAAACGGGCCATTCCATTGTGGAATAACATTGCAAGTTCCTTCCACTTCTTACCTGATTTTAGTTCCACAAAACGTGGCACATTATCAAACTTGGATGGGGTCACGGTAAGGCCATGTCGAGTCGACAGCCCACATCAAAGCCACGGGGCCAGTTCAAAGCAGTGTGCAATTTCAGAGCCGTCCGCGTTTTTGACGGCTCTGAAATATAATAAAACTATTATGTGACTTTCAGGCAGCCTCGCACCGTTTCTTTCGAACAGAGGCGAAGAATGGAGCGCCACAGGTGGGCACTTTTTGTTCACCTCTGCAGCCACATGTGGACGTTTCTGCTTCCCTTTTGATGATACATGATTGCATGCCTACTTCTCTTCCAGTCAGCTTTGTTCTTCCGCCACCCCGAGGTTTTACTGCAATTTAAAAGAGTTGGGAAAACCAATATCAGCCTGTAAAATAGCTATAATCTTATTTTATGGATTCTGGTAATTGCCACCTGTTGAGCCTAATCTATATTTTCTATGACATAAACATATGTGGAATATATGGGTGATTTTAATTTTACATTACGATATATCCAAGTACCTACTATTTGGACAAAAATAATGCTGTACTTTTACTACAACCATATCAGAGGCTTGATTGACCTATTGATGTGTGTCTTGTGTGTTTTAATAATTTGTTTCTTAATAATTTATGAGTTTACTGCTGATGCCGAAGGGTATTTGTTCTGGCCTACAGATGAAGACTTGATTGATTGGCCTTTACTTGAAGTTATTATTTATTTATTTTTTAACTGTTGTTTGCGTAGGCTCATATTTTCCCAGAGAGAGACACAACTGTAGGGCAAAGACTCTTCACCACTGCAACTCCACCCTGGCAACCCTGGATAAGAAAGGAGAATGCTCAAAAGGTAATACGCTTGGAATTGACAAAATGAGTACATGCAAGTTTTTTTGTTTGTTTACATTACAAACATGAATTACCCACTGTCCCCTCTTTACTATTTGCTGAGTAACTTTTCTCTATCATCCCAGCCCAGGACTTTGCCATCCGGTCGGTCCACGCCGTGGCACCGCAGGAAAAAGCAGCAGCAGCAGCAGACGACTAGGAGTGGACTGTGTTGGTGAGAGGGGAGCCGCGTCGCCAAGGCAACGTAGTGTTTTTGTTAGCGCTTGTGAGTCAGACAGGCGGTGAGTCAACGTCAGGAGGAAAGACACACACACACACACACACACACATACAGTGACAATCATATTCACACACTCCCTCTCGGTTTCAGGGAAGCCAAATAAGGACAGCTTACAGCAACAGGCGCACTGGCAGAGAAGCACGGGGCTTAAGAAAAAACTGGATAGGCTAATTAGAGGTGAGAGACATGAAGCCAAGAAATAAAAAAAAAGTTAGAGGGAAAAAAGTAGGAGCATTAAGGGTGAAGAATGGAGAAAACCAGAGGGCACATGTGTGGGCATGAACCCTCCGCCCAAGTGCACCCTACAAATGGGTGGGGGTAGTGGAAACAAATAGAGACACACCCAAAAGAGTGCACACCTCGGCTTAACTTGCTAAACCGCACACTTTTTTTTTCTGTCTGACACCAAGACATGAACTCTGTGACCACTTTTTTATATGTCATTTATCACAGTAAAAAAAAAAAGACAAAAGTACGTACCAACACGATTTGCACAGTCATCACTGAATATACAAAACATTGCGTACTTTAGCTAGCAGAAAGTTAGTGACATCCGCCCAACTTTCATTTCATAATTTCTTCATTGGAAAAGTGTTTCCCGTCGTAGATAATCAGCACTTGTAGCTTTAAGACCTGGAACCCGCTTTGCAAAGTATTTAATTTATAGAGATTTATTGGTGCTTGAAAGAGAGCCAAGAACATGAGCCTAACCCTTGGCCTCATAAAACAGTTTTTGCTTCAACAATATAAATACACATTAAATCATATCTTGACATATTTTCCTTTTCTTTCTTATTTTTTTTTTTAAAGCTATGCACAGCTCATTCTGAAGATGATACAGTCTTAATACTTCCACCATGTTACAATAAGTGGCTTAATAGTTACCCTTCTCCTTTGCCGTTTCCTCACCTGTCCAATAGCTAAAGGAGGTGCAGTTCAAACCGACCAATCAGAGACGAGCAGTAAATGAGGAACCTCTTTTCACTCTATAATCTCTTCAAAGATAACGCAACCATTATCACCTGCTCTCCAACGGTTCAGCGTAACACACATAATTACACAGGTCAAAAAGAAAGTGAAGCAATCAGTCTAAGTGTTTAAAGAAAAAAAAGTTGCATCTCTTTTGTGCGGCAGGTGAGCGGCAACAAAGTACAGGTGGCAGCAGAATGGCCTGGCAGCTTTACGAGCAGAAAAGCAGCGGGGTCAGGGGTCATCTGCTAAATAGGATGGCAGCTGGAAAGTAGTGCTTGTGTAGGGAAGTAGAGAAGTGGGTAAAGTTACTTTAAAGTGGACAAATCAGGGCTAATTGTGGCCCACAAGCCAAATTGATATGTTACGTCGTTATAAAATGTTGTCTGTGACATGGAAAAGACAGTAAGGAGTGAGACTGGGCTGGTCAGGATTTCAAAGGGGGCTTGAGTGCCCTCTGCAGGCAGCACTGTAGAATATGTAAAACATCGAAAACAAGCTTACACCACCCAACAGTGAGGTAACAAATCACACTTTCAGCTCGGAATTGGTCCAGAGATGATTGAAGACCTTAAAAAATATTGAGGACAGTTTCGTGTTCCATATTGCGCCACGAAATGCGGGTAATACTGATCGGAGCGCATCAGCCATAGAAGAAGAAACAACCAAATTAAACAGGAAAGCTCAAACTGTGTGAATGAAATGAAAGAAGATAATTTATCACGATGGGTGCTGCATTGAAAACCATTTGAAATTGCATGTATTCGAGTATTAGGCCTCTCCCAGCATATTACTATAGCTCCAAACGGGGTAAAGTTCTTCCATGACCAGACAGGTACGCATCAACTTGTCTATGCTCAGGTAGGAACATATCTCAGTATGTAAGACGGTGGCCTGTTCCGTTAATCTCAGAGAAGGCCTTACTATGTCTAAAAGACTGATTTATGATTAAAAAAAAGATAAACACAAGCACAACAAACTTTAAAGAGACTCGATGCAAGTTGTTCATTTTATACTCACTACTGCCACCTCAGGTCTTACGCGTAACTGCACTGTCTATATTAAAGGTACAGGCCAACGTTTTTACATACTGAGATGCAAATTTTACTCAGGTACAAGGACAAAAGCGCTGTCTGATAGAATTAGCAATCACAATTTCCTCAAAAAGTAAATGGTTGTAAATTACTTCTGCTAGCAAGTGCAGGCAGAATGTGGGGCAAAGGCGTCAGGATTCATGGAGTGTGCGTTGTGCCTGTTAACACACAAGTGATTAACGAGACGAAGGAAGTCAGCGGGCCGCAGAGAGCCACTCCAGATGATGTCAGTGGTCAAACCAGGGAACAGAAAATGCCATGCGGGCCTAGATAAGTTTCCTCTCTCATTCATGACAACCAAAGATAAAACACTCCTCATTTCTACTTCACAATAGGAGTATTTTAAGAGATGATACAGGCTTAAGACGTGGGACTTGATAATTCCAGACAATGACTTCATTTCTGCTTCCTCTTTTTCATCGGATCTGCCTTAGGGTGGAAGAAGAACACTGACATTTGAACATGTTTCCAATAGTTAAAAAAGAAAAAAGTAATCCAACCTTTTTTAGGCTTGTGTACCCTCTGGGCATTTCCTCCATACTGGGAGGTGCCTCAACGTGTGTAATGCTGAAACTGATTATTATTATTATCATTAAAGTAGACATTTTTCGCCTTCATTTTTCCCCTCCAATTCTGGGCCAAAAATTGTTGTGCATTAAGTAACAATTCTTCAAACATTAAAGTCAAATACAGCAGTATTTAGTTGTACTTCCATTCCATCTAAAATCATTCGTAGAACCCAGTCAAGTGCTTGTGTACCCTATTTTGGGAAACAAATTACTTGCGATCATTGCCCATATCTAAGATAGAGACAACAGCACTTAGTACACTTTAACAACAACCTATCTGCTTTTAATTCGTCATTTAAAACATTGGTCCTTTTTAAATATGAGCTCACTTCATGAGAATCCACCTCTGCTGTTCTTGTGTTTGTGTGTCCTAACAACTCATCTGCTTCGGGCCCTTTGACCAGCAGCCAAGGGCCCAGACTTGGACTGTGGCTGCTCCACTGGCTGGCTCTGACGGTGCTCAGCTGGTCAGTCCTTTCTGGCCGTGGTCCTGTGTGTTCTGGCTCCCTTTATGGAAGGATGGGTGGGTTTGCCTGTACTTGGGAGGTTTTGGGAAAGCGCCTGTTAAAAAGGCTTCTGTATAAAATTGGCCCGCGTGTCTTAAAAGCTTGAGATAAATGATTGCAATGAATGAGAGTGGGATACAGTGGGCAGTGAGACAGAAAGAAAACAGAGAGGGAGGGTCAAGGAAGGTGGTCGTGGCTCTGGTATTTTTAGCCAGTGGAGTGGGAGAGGGCGGTATCTCTTTGAGGGGTTTTTCCAAGGGAGTATATTTAGAGTGGGATGTGTAAGAATGACAGAGGGGGAAGAACAGGAGGGATGTACCGTGTACAGTGTGCCAGTCTGATGTAAGAGCGTGCAATAAGACCACACACATTCCCTTCATGGCACTGACTTTGCTATTCACCTGGTTGACTCAGTTAAATATACAGCCAAAATACTACTCAGCCAAAATTAATGCCAATAAATGCCTCTCCTGTTCTTCAATATGGGAGTGTACCAAAATTGGGCACGGCAGACTGAGTCAAGAGCAGAGTTGGAAAAATCAAAAATCCCACGAAGCTTAGTTTTAGCAGGCCAACTTGTCACTACATTCCAAATAAGGCAGTCTTGATCACAATATAAACAGTGTATCCTTCTGTATATGGGCTTTTTCTTGTACCACTGTATGACTTTGATAAGGAACAGGTAAGAAGCTCTTCACCGTTCTCCTCATTTTATGGAGCACATTTGCCTGAAGTGGTGGAGTCTGGTTTCAACTGCCAAGCCTAAAAGCTCTTTGATAACATTCTGGCCTTTAGCAAATATCTTAAAGTATTTAATATCCAAGGAGCTCGATTTAGCTCTGGGCAGGTCAAGCTTTAAAAATTCAATAACTTCTACCATCAATGAACACCAAGCAAGCATCCCAGACAGAACCAGTAAGTCATTTTCCACACGCCCAAAAGCACTTGAAAAAGAGCGGCAGGAGTGTGGGGGGAGACAAGACACGCGCGCAGCTGAAAAAGCAATGCTAATAATAATGGGAGAAATGAGAGAGGACGAGAAAAGCAAAGTAGCGGTGTGGTTTCGCTGAGGATCATAGCATGCGCTCTGGCCGGGCACACGCTGAAACGGAGAGGAGCGCAGCCGCAGTGACGCCATTGTGGTTCCTCAGCACTTCCTGTCTACCGCCGCACTGTTGTGTTTGCATGTGCGTGGTATCCATGGCAACCCCCCGCATGTAAATACCGGAGCGCGTGGCTGTTGTCTTTGGGTGAAAACCAATGGTGAAAACAAAGCTTAGAAAGTTGGACTGGCTTTCGAGACTTGAAACTGATTTCTACCGGTACATGCACTGTATATGCGCATTGTATATGCGTGTACTGAATGTTGACACGGATCCGGTCTTTTGTTAATGACTAAAACTGTCCAAATCTATTGTAGGCTACAACCTGGGTCTGATTTTGGCAAATGGATAAAACTGCAGCTTAAGATGAAAAGGGGTAAAGGTCGATTATATTTTTAAGTTGCTGTAGCTGGCTATAGTGCAGCACACAATATGAACTAGGCTACATAACATGGCAAAAGTCAAGACATTTTTCTCAGGAAAGTGCCACAAATTATAGGCTATGTAGCCGAGCTATTTAACTTGATACTGTGTTTCTGCCGATTCCTTTATTGTGAAAAAAAGAAAGAAAAAATGCTCATACAAAATGAGTGTAATTAGACAGGGCCTTCAAGTCCATTTTGTAGTTGCATAATTGGATCTGACTTACCATGGCAACCAAATGTTAGTTGATTTTTTTTCCACACAAACCCCATGGCCCAGATTCAGTTACTTCTCTGAGTCACCAAAGAGGCCAGCCAGGACACTGTCCTCCTGTGTGACACACTTCATAAGCCACATATTTTCGATCAATACATGGAATTTCTTTGTGTTTGTCTAATGTGGTTCTAATTTTTTTTTTCTTCTCTTAATTCTAGTGTCTGTGCAGGTCCAAATGTAGCAGCATGAAACGTCGATGACCTATTTTCTGAAAAAGTCGACAAACTCTCCAAAACTCCTGGCTGCATTCATGAGCTGTAGTAGACCACAACCTCAAAGGTCAGGCCTATGTTACAATGCCTTGCTTGACTTGTATGTTTTTACACCGTCTCTTATACATCCCTCACACACAATAGAGCCATTTACAACCTACAGGCTGTTTGTCAGTTTGCTTTACATGCACAGTTGATAATATTTTACAGAACCATAAATATCTCTGCTTATAGGCGAGCGGGACAGAGCTCTAGCACTGGCAGCACTAGTTTCCAAGCACCACAAGTTTCTTGCCAATGGGAATTATTGTGGAACATTGCCCTCTGAATATTCCCAAAAAGGGAGGGCTGGAAAAGTCGTCTCATTTGTTAATTTGGATCATATTGTGGACATAGACCGAATTAAAGTGCCATAGTTTTGTCTTGCCAGGTACATTCTGGTGTTTCCTTCCACCCACTAACTGTAGCCTTGTGCCAATGGCCTAAATGAAACAAACACAGAAAGAAAAAAGATGCACTAGACTAAAAAACCAAAGAAACATACACTAAGCAAACTACTATAAAATGCAGTATGTAATAAGTTATGGACAACACAACAACAGTTATGATGAGAAAATTAAAATAGCTATGCACTCATTGAAAAAAACTCTACAAATAGCACCTATAACGTTTTAGTCGCAAACCTGTCAGTCATTACAACACTAGTGTTGCGTGTGGCTATAATAATTAGCATCTTCGTGAGGGGAGCCTGCACGGCACGCATCACCAGGGAATGAAAATGAAAACCGTTTGTTTTCGGTTTATGTCAACCACCGTTTTTCACTCTGACAGTCCGGTGATTTGCATTGATTAAAAATGAAATTGACAAATTGCCATTCCCGGTAATCATAACTGAACATATTCATCTCGAGAGTCTGCTAACAATTACAAAGTTTGGGGTAATCATCATGCACTATATAATCACAGTACTCCATCTCGTAACTGTCATGCAAACTTGTAAATCCCCTGTGAAGACAAAAACAAACATTATCCATGTGAGCGTAAACAGTGTGTTGTGTGTCTTCCTGGCAGCAGATATTACAGCCGGACAGAGCGTTGCCTGGAGACGGCCCGTGTGTGTACATGTGGAATGTGTGACGTTCTCGTGCTGAGGGGCGTGGCCGC
This sequence comes from Gobius niger, assembly GCF_951799975.1. Taxonomy (NCBI): domain Eukaryota; kingdom Metazoa; phylum Chordata; class Actinopteri; order Gobiiformes; family Gobiidae; genus Gobius; species Gobius niger. Next base: position 24,338,768 of record NC_136861.1, on the reverse strand, counting down.
CTGTGGTAGTCACCGCTCCAACTAACACACCCAGAGGCTTTGGAAAAGAAAGGGGAAGTCATAAAGTCTCTAATAGCCCTTCTCTCAGAAGCTCAGGTTACCATCCCACTGCGGGATGTGGGGTGTTTGCGGAGGGGGGGGCACAGAGACGGACAGGTGCAAATAAAAAGCAAACCTGGACTCCAACAGTCGCACTTGGACATGGATACAGTCTGGGCAAACACAGCATTGCAATGAAGTTTGAGCAAGAATGTTGCATGCCAATTAAAACGCCTGGATGCACGAGACATTTGCAGCTAACACTTGTTTATGTTTTGATTTAGTGTTCAACATTACACCAGTGGATTGCACCTAAGAGGTGGTCAGAATGTTCAAATGGATCCAGCTGTTTTTAAGCGGGATACCAGTTGAAATGACCTTTGGCATCGTCTTTGAGCCAGGGCAATGTAAAGCTGCCTCTCATGTGTATGTTGTATGAGGTCTTTTAACAAACCATATCGGTGCCTTTGTCCACTTGGACTGCACATTACCTCCTCTTCCTGCCTGTCTGCCATTGACTCGTTTATTAGCAGCTGTGTGGCCAATTATCCCCCTGCCCCCTTTCCTGTGTTCCAGCGGCCAGGACTATGCAGCACCGGGCATCAGCGAGAGGGAGGGAGAAGGGTCGAGGGAGGGCTCTTCTTCAGGCTGGCGTCATAAAGGAATTCCCTGCGCTGTTCTGGCCCCTCCTACTCACTAACTCTCAACCCCGTCTGCCTCCGAGAGACCGACGTGTTCACACACACTTCTGTCTGCAGCGCCGCACGCAAAACTCACCTCTGACAAGAAGGACAAAGAGCGGGAGACAGGGGTAAACAATGGGAGAATTAACGGGACAAAGTGAAGTGCAACTTTGGGAATATGAGGAAGACTGCATATGAGGAGTTATGATAATTGTTCAGGTAAGTGTCCCTTGCTTGTAAAACTTCTGCTACTCACTTTTATGGCTTTATTACCCGGTTATTCTGGCCGCTTCAACTTTTTTTTTTCCCATACTGTTCTTTTACAGAGAGAGTTTACGCCTAGTTCGAACCAGCAACCTGTTGATTGAGACGCATGCTCACTACAGTAGACCCAATGCCTGTGTCTGCTCAACAAAATGTACAGTAACTTTTGCTGGGATTACGTCTGAGGTTTGCCTCTATGGAGCGGCTCTGTTACAAAGGTCAGACGTAAATAGTTCAGTTGAATGGGGAAGGCTTAATTTCTGTCTGCCTGTCTGTCTGTCCAGTTGACATGGGGGATTACACATCACTATGAATTTCTTGTGCGGTTATTATGTGCATTTTACTGAACGCTGCTCGGCTGTGTCTTAACAGCAGTGACGACAAAGATCATAAAAGTTGTTAAAAAGTAGGTTGAGGGACGTAATGGTAGTGGTTGACGTGAGGCCGGAGCCACTCATACATTCCTCTCATTGTTCAGGGGCCCTGTAAGTCTGCAAGCTCTCAAACCTCCATGAAAGGAAGGGAATCCAGCGGCTACTGTACTCTAGCGTAGCCACAGTAAAAGGATGGCTCTCTAGCGCTTCCTGCTTACCTCTCTTTTTTCGGCTTAGTTGAGCAAATATTTCTACTAGGTCAGTTTCAGTAGGGTTTATGGCTATATTTGAAATCAGAGAAAAAACAAGGGCACAGCGAGCCTAGTATTTCCTGTAGACATGAGAAAACAGGCAGCAGTTTTTATTTCTACAACTACACCATAACTAGTTGTGACAGATACAATGGGGAAAATTTTGGTAGGGTTGTCTGGGTGTGCCCCCTTTTGAAGCAGGCCCAGGCCTCGGAAACCCTGGCGTAGTGGAATAAAAGTGTGTGGTTTGTGTACATCATGTGTGCATGTGGTGCAGTGGCAGCAGCACAGCGGTGCCTAAGTACAGGGCGGCTCGTGGTGCCGGTGGTGAGGGTGTTTGGCAACAAGTCAGGATAGGGTTTCATTCAACTGGGCTGGAGGGAGTGAGCCCAAAGCTTGGGCTGGGCTCTTCCCTTTTTACAGTACGAACACAACTTTAAGCTTAAAGTTGAAGATTGGGAGTACTGTCTCACTCTCTCAGCACCAATCATGTTAGACTTATTCAGCAAAAGCTTTCTATTTACATCTTGAGAAAATGCATCAACAGCGAAGTGTGTGTGAATGTCATAGAATGTCACAGCCAGAGTGATAATTACACTCTCGCACGCAACATGAAGCAAATAGAGTTTCTGGTCGCTCCAAGCCAGACACCCGGTGTCTGGGGCGAGTGGCCACTGATAGGGCGTGGTGTTGTGTGTAAGGTGAACAAGGTCAACGATCTTGTGGTTTAAATCTGCAGCATGGAAATGGTGTTTACACCAATAATTTATCAATGGTGCAAAAGAAGCTGCGCACAGCTTTTTGTTTGCATTTTTCATGCCTTTAGCTTTAGATAAACATGTCTAAAGAGTGCATTTTTACAATTTATTTTTTACTTCATCAGTATTATTGATAGGAAAGCGATTATGAAAAGCAAAGGGGATAGGGAACTTAGAGATTATTGTAACAAGCACACACCTCTATTGACACACCAACTCCGGCAGTTAGATATATTGCTTCTCATGCGGTAAAAAAATAAATTACCTTCTGTATTAAGGATCTGTAGTAAAAGTTGCACACCAGAGTGCTTATGTTATCCTACTTGCAGTTTTCAGCCCAGAGGTGTCAATGATGTCAGATGGTTTATGAATTTGCACCACTCCTGGATTATTGAAGAGTATGCCCAGTTGTGCTGACATAATATCAATGGCTTCAGTAAGATTTCAGACCCCTTTCATTACTTCTCTTTTAATAAGCACTAGACTGAAATCAAAACCCCCATACATTTGTTTCTTAAATTTAAAAAAAAAACCTCTCTTATCTACAAAAGTTTAGTTCAGTGGTGAATTGCTTCTCTTAGCCAGGATACATCGATGCAGACTCCTTATAAGCATCAAGTAGATTTTTCAGAATTAGAAAAAGAATCATTTTTACTTTCAACTCAACAAAATGGTATAGGAATAAAAGAGGGGTGTGAATACTTCCTGAATCTTCTGTATTTGATTAGGATGAATGGTTGGTACACAGAAGCACACACTGGCTTCTACAGATGCGTGCTATTCACATTGTGAGAGAGCCTAGGCGAGGAGAGAGGGATGAGACATGTTGAAAAAACAAGAGGTCGAGATCCAGCTGTCTCAACAGAGGCTTTTCCACTTAACCGTGTGCCCTTATGTAAACGGCAAAGTCAATTCTGGACAGGCTCAAAAACACAGGCTGAAGTAAAAAAAAAAAAAAAAAAAAAAAACTAAACTTGCGGCCACGTCTACACCCAGATCTCCATGTGCTGTGTTGTGTGCGCCATATTCAAAGTCGCCCAAGAAAGAAATGCCAATAGAGTAAAAAGTGCAGTCATTTAAAACCTACGAAATTACCCCTGAACTAAAAAGGATCCCATGAATGCAGTACGGAAACATTTCGATGTGACCACAGTTTTATCGGCTGGTAATCTGTGTAAATGCGCCTTTCACAAGTAAATCACAACACGCAGGCCCTGTCCTTCACAAGTATGTCTGACCTTTAGAAAATACAATTTCAAGTTCAAATGCGCCGGCCAAATCCCAAAAGTTTAAGCCGCGTTGAGATCCCCGAGTTTTGGCGTTGAAGTGTTTGGCAGCCTGCGTCAAAAAGCAGAATACGGTCATTACTGGGGGGGGGAGAAAGGGAAGAAATGAGCTCATAGGCATTAACGGCTGTGGGTTCGACCGAGGGGAAAGCTGAGCGGTGGAGGGAGAGAAGCGGTGGAAAAGATGAAAAGGCTGAGAAAATAACACACGAGATCCAGCCCGTTGCCAGATAAAAGGGTGGTTTAGGCCCAAAGAGGAGAGTTTTGAGTTTTGACAGGAATTAGCATGGCGTCGTTGTGTGGCGAGGCCTTGAATGACCCTCAAGCTGAAGGCACCGATGCTGAGTGAGGCTGTCAGTTTGATTGTCACATGACCCGCTGGCAGAGGAGAAAGATGCTCCAGGAAAAGGGCATCACAAAAAAGTATTTACTGTATCACCGCACGACTTGTTTGAACTTGGACACTTTTTGTTTTACTGGATGAATTCATCAAAGTAACATTTTACCCCAAATAAAAAGTGGCCCCTAAAACTAAAGGCATGTCAAGGAGAGGCTATAAAGTATTTACTACGAAATGTACTAGGCTCAGCATTACTGCAGAAAAGTAATAAGTATTTAGGCTTTTTGTTTTTATAATTTATTTATTATGGCAGTTGATATGATGATGGTTGTATTATATTCATTGGGTCCGTACTGGCACTTGCTATAGGAATTATGCTCATAATGGATAAATAAAGTGAATTTGATTGATTTTGAAAACCAATACTTGGAATCTTAGCAAGCCGCTCAACCTTGTAAGCCTAAATTATTACATATATAAATATTATTCAAGTATTAAATAAAAAAACAAATCTATAGTTTCTAGAAACCGTTGCACCAGAAAGGAAAAGCAGATCTCAGTGTTGGATCTGTGCTCGCAGACGTTTTTATATTCAGTATTTCATTGACCTCCTTTTGTTGGAACATTCAGACAGTGACCTCAATGACAGTACTAGACCAGTAGGCCAAAAAACTTAAAATACACCCTGGATTTCCCCAAAAGTGTCCCACTGACTCATACTTATGGCTGAATGCTCAATGCTGAAAATACAAAGGCCAATGAGGTGGCAACATGGCACTTGGTTTGACTATGGACATTTTCTCCCATTAGCGTCATCACACCCTACATTAAAATTCAGTTTTTCTTTTTCATTGGCTTCGCAGCGGAGGAAACGCAGCCCAGTGCACTCCACACAGGGGGCACATATTGAGGGGCAGAGGCAGGAGAGTGTCTTTGAAGGGAGTGCCACTTGACTGGTCATTTCCTTCTAACCTAATTCTCCATTCTGTCATTGAAAAGCTATTTTTATAAGAGGCCACAGGAAGTCTGGGAGTGGACAAGGGCACACATACAGTAGAGTATACACATACACACAATGATGAGAACGCTTTGACCTACCAATGACAAAAGCACAGTCGAGTGAATGTAACTATAGGATACAAACAGGCAGCATTAGGTGCAATTTACAAACTAGTGTGTATATAATTCTGTCGGCCAGGGGAATTCCTGGCAGAGTGATTTTTGACACTCCACAATTAAATCACATTGCCAGGGATTTCCAATGGATGACAGGAAAAGTTCAGCCTCTACACTAAAAACACTCATTAACAAACCCATATTTTCTGAAAGTCAAACAGAATATTAATCCCCGTTGGCATCTACCTGCTCCGGAGCTGGCTGTGCGGCCGCAGGACTTAGCTCACATGTGAACAGTTGAGTGTGGGCCATGTTCACAGTGGTTAAGTTCTGCCGCCACAGGGCTGCAGTCTACAGGGGGGCAGTAAAGGTCACGGGGCGGACGCAATGCATAAAAGAATAGGCGCAGGGGCCAATATAGTAGAGAATTGTTCCAAACCTTGAACAATAATGCTGTAGGGAGGATCTTTTATTTCTCATCTCAGATTTTACTGAACAAGAAATAGTATTTGTATTTGTTTTTTGTAAGCTCCCTGAATTGCGCATAGTTTCTAGCTTAACATTTTTCCTTTTCATATGGGATAGGAGAAAGAATGATTGTAGGTACTGATAATTTTAAGTACCACTTTACAATAGGACAATAGGACAATAAAAAACTGACAATCCTATAGTATAAACAACAGACATATTTAAAGAAAATGGATTAATAGGGAACATGCCTCAACAACGGAGCCTTAAGATGTGATTGTACAACATACAAATGTGCCATTCTCTGCTAAAAAATAAATAAAAAATGTTGCACACGAATGAATGTTGTCATATTTCCACAGAGGTTTTGTCACTCGTAGCTCCAGTATAACATCAGGAGGTGAACAGCCTGCAGGGAGGTTCAAAGATGGCTCCCATTGGCCAGCAGGGCGCCATGCGAGTGCAGCAGGTAGACCGTTGGATCGCAGTTTCTCGTGAGAGCCAGTAATGGGCTGAATTAGCTGAAGGCGTGCGACCAGTGTCTGCTAAATGTCATCGCGCTCATTATGGCGTGGAAAGGCTACGAGTGAGCGATATGTCGTCATTTGTGTCCGCAGCTGCCCGGGTCGCAATGGCAACATACTGTGTGTTCGAATAGTGTACTAATTATGTCTTTACTAAAAACTGATCACTTCTGATGCTAAAAATAAGTCTATACTTTACAATAAAATAATACATTAGACAGTGTTCAGACCATACACAATGACTGCAGAACTATTCCTCGCTCTCAGTTATAGTCATAGTATAGAAGGGCAAGTACAAAAGTCCTAATTTGAACATTTTCCGTATCAGAGTTCACCATACTAACAAAGAGGGCTGTAAATACATCCAGAACCCTCTCTTTGTCTGTGTATGTGGGTGTGTGTGTGTCCCTGGCTGGGCCGGTCTCCTGTGCCTGCTGTGCTGATAATCAGTGTGTGACGTCGGCTGGCTCAGTTCAGCAGGAACAGGGGACTGGTCTCATATCTATTTAAGACCGCTGTGATAACTTTATACTGTATGTAGCCCGACATGTACAATGGCTGTATTGTTGAGGTGTGGCGAATGATGAGGTGTCACTTTCATGTTTTCTGTGGTGATAATTTTTTCATAGAAAGTCTTCTTTATTTTTTCTTCATATTGTGTATGGCAGTCATTTTAGTGTGTTACATCAAATGTATTAAAAAATTAGATGAAGTCCTTTGAAAACTTTCTATTGAAATAAATATAAAGCATAACATAGAAAAATTGTCATTATACTAAATAAAACAGTAATAAAATAAGTTATATTTATATTTGTAATAGCAAAATATGTCAATGGTCTTTTAACATGTTTTGGTAGAAAAAAATGCCAATCAAATGTGTTTGTTCATACATGTGCAGCTATTTTGAACTTGTAAACATGTAAACAAAGTGAATTGGAAATAAAGTGTTTGATTCCTGTAAAAATGCATAACTTCAATAAAGAAGCTATTAAGTAAGTATTTTTATGCCTGTGTCTCCTTGTGTTTTAGTTACAGCCACAATCAATATGCACCAAAGCAAACACTTAGAATTGTATTGTTCTTGCATGTGCATGTGGGTTTGTGTTACGTGAGGTAAGAACAGGAAATCCAAAGAGAGTAAACACAGCTTAGTTTCTCTTTTATCAGTGGAGCATAATGATTTATATGAGAGATGGCTAATGTGTGTATGGGTAACTTGTTATTCATTACCCTTCATTCAACTATTAGTTAAGTCTATTTTTAGTCCAAGGAAAAGTCCCACAACTTATTGGTTAAAGAGCTAGACAACAAAAACCATGAAGACTGCTCATTACTTGTGTTTTTAACCATTTGTGTATTGAACAATTTAAATTTAGGCCTAAAAAGCAATGTGCAAACTACATTTCACAGGTTTTGGTATGGTATGAATACAAATCGATGCAGCTCACTTTCAAATAGATTTTTCATGTGATCGATCAGCTCTATAGCGACCGGTTATCAATGCAGAAAACATAATCACGCACCAAGATACCGGCTACGATAAGGGCTGCAATCCGAATGTTTGTCCCCACGCCTCTCGGTTGCTATGGTGACAGCATGGCCAACCGTCATCAGCATCGGCCGGTTGCGTCACAAGTACGTTCAGCGCACTTCCTGTTTCTGGAAAGCAGCAGGGAACCCAAGAAAAGGAAAAAAAAATTGAAAAAAAAACCCCAACAGGTACGACGTAAAGAGCAGAAAGTAAATACCCGCAATTCCTTCACTCCACTGTCATGTTTATGCCCCTGTATCTGTTCATTTTCTGTCCCGCTCAGCACACTTCCTGTCTCTTTTTCTTTTTTCTAACACCCACGCAGTTGGACTCTCTCACCTGGCTGCCACTACCTCATCAGGTATTTGGCCAATAGATTCAAAAGCCGGGAGTTCCTATAGCAACCAAACAGGCAAACAGAATGGTGATAAGCGCAATGCACGTATGATCGTCACTGTATCTCTCGGTATTAAAGCTATTGTGAACTAAAAGCATGGAGGGAGCAGTGGCCGACCGAAGGTGCTAGTTTTATGTCAGGAGGATTACGACAATTGTGCGTGTTTGGGTTCATAGGTATCCAAAGAAAACCCGTCCAGTCACAGGGAGAACACATTAAAAACAGAAAGGCCTGGGGGCTTTAGTGTATGTGTGCTAATGACTCATCATAAAATGAAGACATCTTAAATTGTTGATAAAATACAAACATAAAATAGGTTAAAGACTTGTTCAGGCAAGGTAATATCCCCACCCACACAGTCACTTAAACAGGCCACAATAAATGTTACGTATTATGCAAACGTGCAACCTTGAAATTATTGCTTGTGTCCAATGTACCCACAGGTCCACTCCACCCTGCAGCTGTGGAGCAGATCAGCGCGCCCCGTCCGCCTGGCTGGCTCTCGGTTCTCACAGTAAAAACTGCCCATCTCGCCCAAGGAAAAAGGATAATTGTCATTATGACTGCAGCGGCTCGGCACATCACACAAAGTACTGATTGTTCCAAAATAGTGAAAGGGGGGGTGGGAGGGGGAAACACTGTCGGCTCTGTGTGAGACCAAAGCGCATCCTCACCTCACGGTCACTCTTTGGACCGTCTACTTTTACTGAAAAATATGAGAACTAAACAAACTAAATATTCTAAAGAATGAACATCAAACAGTGGTACACATTAATGTCTTTCTATGCCTGTTCGAGCACACCAACGCCCTGCTGAGGTACAAAGAAATTTGACCTCATCCAAGTTACAATTTCCTATTTCCGAGCATAAAATGGTCCCGATTGCTTAAGTGTGACAACAGATGCCCAATCACTTTGACTTTCACTGAAGTAAAACCTTCTAGTTATGGTCAAAGGACCCCTCAAGGGTTTTCCAGATGTTACTGAAAAACTCAATTCTTGAAGACACCCAAAGATTAATGTTTTTGTGTACTTTTCACAGCAAAAGACGGAAATATAGTGATGGAATTTGTTTTAATCACGATTGTCAATATTTATAGCAGTACATTGTGTTTATTGCATGAAGCAGGAGAGGAGGAGAGGGCGCCACCTTTGCTGAGAATGCTTTGTCACATTTGTCTCCATAGTATTAAAGGTAAATTATACATTTTCACTTAGGTTTATGTCAAAGTTTAAAAACAGGGGGGAAAAAAACATTTGCTCAACATTAAAACCAAGTCAACCCGGTAAATGTTTTGTGTTGCTACTGCTTGGATGCATTCACAAGAGAATGAAAAAAAATCCTTGCAAACGTACCATTATTATTGGATTACGGCTATGATGCTCTTTGGTACATGATGCAGCATGCAGAGGTATAAAAAATCTGCACTAGTCGTTTCCAGGGTCTAGGATGAGTCACGTTCTAAGATGAAGGGTATTACCCCAGTACGACTTTAAAGAAAAAACCTCCCTATAATGTCATGCCAAAATCCAGTCTTGACATTTTGCCCATTAGAATTAAACAACACAAAAGAATACAATATGAAACCAAGCAATATAGACATAAACAATGCTTATGTTTTAAATACAGAGAAATAAATGCTGTGCACTGTGTGTTTCTGACCAAGTAATTGTTGTATCATTCTGTCTTCTTGCCAGCGGTCAGTCTGTCAGCTTGTAACGCAAACGTCTGGGCAACAATCAAAGGAAACACCAAAGAGGCGTCTGCATACACCTGTCGAAAATAAAACATTACACATATTAATTTGAGATAGCTAAGCTTAAGTGTTGAACTAATTCAGCTTTATATGTCTCTGGACACAGGATACTTTTCAAATACTGTTCAAACACTGCCACCTTGAGGCCAAAAATGTGCACCACAAAAGTATGTATTATCAGAGTGTATATTACACCAGGGGTTTTCAAACTTTTTGGGACAGGGACCCCTTACTGAACAAAAGCAATCCCAAGGACCCCAGAATGCCCTCCACAACTGATCAGTGTTATCACGATGAATGCATGAGTTTCAAACAAGTGTGAAAACAAATTTAGGCCAGGCTATGTTTCCATGGCTAATTTTAAGTGTTAAGTGAAAATACAATAACACATTTGCTATTAAAATTATAAGTTAATTCCAATTCCTTCAACACATGGCTCTGGGACTTCTATGAATCCCTGGGCTAAAGTTTGAGAACTACAGTAAAAGCTCAACAATTACTCTATTTCCATTCACTTGAGCAAATGTCACCTTCACAGGTTTTGCATCCATTCTTATCTTGCCCCAAGACACAGCCTCATCGGGTCTGGCTCCAGAGTCCGAACCATCAAACTCCTGTCCCGTGTTCACAAACACAGAGAAGTCCGCTCCATTTCTCTGCACAAGAGTCACAAAACAGAAAAATCAATAATGTAAAAACAAACACTGAAAACCTTAGAAATAAACAGCAGAGTTACCATTAGGTTAGCGTTGGCTATATGATGCTTGACCAGTCCACCTCCGAGAATGATCATTCCTGTTTTTTTAGCAAATACAGCCTGACTATTCATTCTGCGGATATCTGCAAAAGCACACTTCAATTAAAAAGGCATGATTCAATAATCTCAAGTTCACCAAAAATCACCACTTTCTTTGCATAAAAGGTAATGCACTTTACCTTCCACTATATCCAGCACGAGGCCAGGGTTTTTGAAAGAGTGAAAGTATATCATGTCCCCCAGAGAACCGTCTGTCAGAGCTGGACTGAACACGGGAATGTCATTCTGATGAAGAATAAGTATTACTCAATAAAGACTTTACTGCAACAGTAAAATGTACACATTCACACTGCTGATGCCAAATCACCTTATATGCCCAGTAATAAACAGAGTCGGGATTATTGATCTCCTTTCCAAGACGATGGATCATCTTTGAGGGAGTCCAGTGGGTGCCCTGAAGTTAAATAATACATTATAACGATACAACTGGTATAAAGTATAGTTCTATGTGTGTATTAACTTGTTATTATATGCACTCACCTCAGTGTTTTGTTCCAATAACATTTGATCGAGGATGGGAACGAGCCAGTCTTCAAATTTGCAGTAGTTATCATTTGGGACCAATAGATTTCCTATCCTAAATATAGTAAAAGGCACAGAACAACTGAGATATACAAATCTTACATTAACATTACATGAAATTTACACTGCAACTCACCGATTAATTCCTCTCTGACGAAGTTCTTTCCCAGACATACTGAATTCTCCCAGATATGTGTGAGCCAAGCACTTTATGAGGTCCTCCTCGATACCTCCAGCTGTTGTCACGATAACATCAACCTAGCACAGGGAATAAAGCCAATCACAAATACACCAAATACACATTATTAATAAAGGAACAAATGACAGTATTATTGACTATTGACCATTTTATGTTCTGCAAGGTAGCGGATGCTCTCCCTAACTCCAGAGCTAATAAGGTTGGATGTGTATCCCAGGAATATAGTGCATCCTGGCTTGTTAGAACTTGGATCAGACTCATTAGCCTCCTTTGCTTCTGTTGGTTCCAGACGCTTCTCTATCTGTAATATAGTAAGAAACAGGACACAAAATCAAGTTCAAATCTTATTTAAAATATACACTACCACTCAAAACCAGGGCAGTTTTATAGTTTCTCTAATCAGCACAACAGTTGTCAGCAATTGCTCAAGGGTTTTCTAATCATCAATTACCCTCGGACACGATTAGCTAACACAATGTACCAATAGAACACTGGAGTGATGGTTGCAAGAAATACCCCTCTGCACACCTATTTATTAATAATTATTAATATTTATTTATTATAATTTATTCCATTAAAAATCACCTGTTTCCAGCTAGAATAGGCATTCACAACCTTAAAGGGATAGCGGAGGATGTTCTATTTCCGGGTGGATCATCAAGACGATTGGTGCTCCTAATTGTCAATCATTCTGGTGATATGCCTACGTAAGGCCGTCGTGCGTGCTCGCCCCTTGTTAATTTCTTCGCATGCGCACTTTCAGGCCTATGTGAGTTATGCTGTTAGCCATTCATTGCTGCTCGCAGAACGCACCGAGTGGTTTGAAAATGGCAGAGGGTCGCAAGAGAAAAAGTGTCTTCGAAGTGTATGAGAAGAAGAGAAAGGCTTCAGAAGAGAGAAACAAGACCAGAGTGTTTTTGGGAGATTCTTCCTCCTCGGAGGCAGGCAGAGCGTTTTTAAAGAGTAGAGGGCGGTTCTTTCCTAAAATTCGGGAAAATCCTCCTGTATACCGTTAACAATGTCTAGACTGTATTTCTGATTAATTTAAAAGGAACAGGCCACTGTTTTTACATACAGAGGCATGTTCTTACCTGAGCTTAGATGAGTTGATACATACCTCTCTCATCTTTGTGCATGCCCTAAGTCAAGCAAGACCAAAGATGTTGTTAACATTTGGCCTCTCCCAGTGTTATTCCTATAGCTCCAAATGGGAGTGAAGTTGGTAGCTACCACGCTCTTCCACGGGCACAAAGACCAGACAGGTACGCACCAACTCGTCTAAGCTCAGGTAAGAATTTATCACAGTATGTAAAAACGGTGGCCTGCTCCTTTAATGTTATCCTCATTGAAAAAAGCAGGGCTTTTCTTTCAAAAATACAGACATTTTAAGAGACCCCAAACTTTTGAGCGATAGTGTATATGGCACTAAAGAGTGCAGTATTGGAATCATGCAGTCTAGGATACAACAGTAGTAGCAGCATACACAACAGTAGTAGCAGCATACACAACAATTAACTGTTTTTAGTTTAGGGACAGACTTGTTGTGCAGCTCTAAAGATCGTCCAAGGACCAGTATGTTGACATTTTTGTAAAAGTGGAGAAGCATTCATCCACTGTGGCATTTTTCTCACCATATTGTTGATCTCCTGAATGGCCAAACCGAGGCTGCTTGCCTGAAATCCAGTAGTTAAGTATGACTTGAGCAGAGCCTGGAGGTCCACTCCCTGATTAAAATCATATCCTCTGATTTTCAGCATGTCCTCTGGAAGTTCACAGCTGGGCTTGAGAACAGCCTCCATGGCCACAGAGGGAGCGTGATCTGACATCTCTTCACAACAAAAAGATCTCAGTCAGACTTCTCCACAGCAGTTAAGCATTGCATTCATGTTGAGACCACACCAATAACCCATGTTGCCACAAATCTAGCTCGTCTGGTCAACCCGGTTAGCGAGCTGTCAGAAAACTGCCAGCAAACTTGGTCGAGACACATAATGTATGCATAAAAGGCGCACCTGTCCTCGAATGGATGTCCGCAGCAGGGCAGTGAAGATAGATACTGGACTCTCACTGAAAGAAACTACACGTTACAGATGTAAACACTACTGTTAACGGCAGCATGTTGCTCAGCCCTCCCACTGGCGGAAATGCTTCTTCTTCTACGGAACTTGAAGAGTTTAATCAGGGAGTTAGTGCCATCTGCGTTGAAATCTATGGTTGAACCTGAATAAATAGACTAAAAAACAATCTTTCCAACGGGACCAACCTTTTTTTGTCATTTCAATAGTTAAAAATAAATAAATTAAAAATAAATTAATAAAATAAAATAAAAACATTTTTGTCATGCGTACCCGTACCAACCGTAGCCTACTCCACCTAATAATAATAATAAAAAATAATACTGTAAAAATTATTATACTGCGTTTTTTCAACATAAACATGTTCAAAAATAATAATCCATGTAATATTCCTAAAGGTGCTTACAACAAAACTAAGAATAAGTTAAATAGAGAGTTGCAAACCTCCCCCTCACAAGGTACAAGGAAAGCACTGATATTTATACCTAATTAGCACCAAAGTCTCCCTATTAAAGTGGCTCTTCATTGTTTTGGCTTTCAACTGTTTTTATGACTGTAGATATAACTTCATCCCTTTGTACCGTACTCTATGGTGGCTCTAAAGTGATCTGTGATGTTGTTGACCTTCTCAGAACTGTCATATGACCTTTTCTATCATAGTGTCTTTGAAACTGTCCCAACGGTGAACAAAAAGAGTGCACAGGTTAAAAGGGAGGTTCAGAAACATAACCAACCCCAGTCAACGCTTTGGATGGAATAACACAGCCCTTCATTGCTTCATGTATTAGAAGAAATCAAGACCATGTCTGCCAAGGCTTGCAGCAATAATTCAGTTGTTCAGGCTCAAAAGCTGATCCACCAACTCAGGATTGAAGCGGAAATGGAGAGACTCAAGGTAAGAGGAAAATTATCTATCTGTTCATCAGCATTTTGGTTATGAGTCTAAATTATATAACTATTTCTTATTCAAAATTCTTCTCACATTTAGATCTCACTGACAGCTGCTGACCTGGTCCAGTACTGCCAGGAACACAAGCGCAGTGATCCTCTGTTGACTGGAATAAACACGTCATCAAATCCATTCAAAGACAAGAAGTCCTGTGTGCTGCTGTAGCAGTCTCCACTCGCTTCACTCATCATTTTGTATTTTTGTAGTTTTATAAGTCAGCTTGATTTGTATGTCATACCATAATAAGGTTGTAATGTGTGATGTACAAAGGTAATGTATTGTAGTAGTCACTAAAACTGTATCATTTATACATTATACAATGTTATTTGTATGGAAAAGGTTTAATCATATGCACAATAATGATTTCACAGGCAAATTATTTTTATTCCATGCCTTACCATAAAATAACAACAATTGCCATCACAGAAGGTTTTGCCCTATACACTGTATGCATCATCATTGTGTTAAACAGTATTCAAGTGCTGTTGTCATTACTCAAATGTTTTGAAACAAAGAAAAATAAATTAAGAAGAAACCCTAATTTTGTTAAAATCTTGACATCCCAGTACATACATCATTCCCAACTCTTAATATATTTATAGTCTATATAGTCTAAAATTTACATTGGCAATTCCTGTCATTTTCTGGGCCGCCAGACTTCGAAATATGTTTCTCCTGAGGCTACAGCGAGCACTCCAGCCTCCATACTCAACTAATCAGAAAAAACAAACAAAAATAACAATAAACATCTCTGTTTGAAATGTTGTTTTGGTTGCAAATATAAATTTACTAACCCCATTTACTCCAACTTGGTGTTGCAGTGTGCACAGTGTTCTTGGTGGTGAACATGGAATATGAACCTGCAGTAAATACATTAAAATGAGCATTAGAAAACAGGCGAGAAAATAATCTGGCAATACATCCAGTGATCACCTTCACAGTCTTGTCAGAGGAGCAGGTGTAAAGGCTTCCAGGTGACCGATGAATGCCAGTGACCATGGCAGTGTGTCCCACATCAAATTGGGATAAAGCTTTTAAAGCTCCAGATTGCATGGAAAAGGAATGGAGCATGCCTCGGCTGTCTCCAGCCCAAACCTCACTGCCGCTGTAGCTCATGGACAGCAGATAAGATTTTAGCTGTAGAAAAAAGGTTGAATAGCAATTGTCTCATAACCTTAACTACACTTTCTAATGTGGTAAATGTTTAAAACAATGTGTCCAATTATTTCATATAACACCTGTTATACAAATAGTGTATAAGCATTTCATCTACCCGAATTTTCTTTAAGCCTTTTCCAGCTCTGCAGTCATAAATGGCCACTGTGCAGTCTTTACTTCCAGAGATGATGTACTTGTCATCTGCAGCAAGGCACATAACTGCGTTGCCGTGTAAACGTAGACTTTTCACCAAAGGTTCTGCCGCTAAGGGCACAATCACAAGCAGAAAGATCAGTCTTAAAAATACAGGATATCTATACAATTTCTCCAACTGAATTTCTGACTCACCTCTCGGATCATACATGGTGACCTTTCTATCGAATGTCCCAGCCAACAACATATTAGGCTGATGGAACAGACAAAGCACAGCAGCTCCTGTTTTAATCGTTCCCCTCTCTGCCCCACCTGACGGGAGGTCCCATAGTCGCACTGTACTGTCAAAACCCCCAGAAGCCAGTAAGGGCCCCTGAGAGGCAAGACACCACACCCATCCTTTATGAGAACTGAAATTACCCTGTCCTCCCAAAGTGTGCAAAAGTGCTCCAGACGGCCCAGCCTCCAAATCCCACAATTTAACATTCCAGTCTCTGGACCCTGTAGCACAGAACTTCCCCTCACCACCAACAAGCAGGACAGAGTTAATGTGGGCGATGTGGTCTGATGGTAAAGTGACGCACTCTAAAGCTGGCGATGGGCTGGGACTCCTAGCAGGTTCAATCTCCCTTTCAAGAGGTCTTTCATTTCCTACAAGTCTTGGATCTATGCTTTCCAGAGGATTTAAACCTTCTTCTTGTCCCTCATTTCTTCCTTTATTCACTAAAGCGGCCGCCTCCTCGTCTGGTTGGTTGCCAGGCATGTCTCCATTGTCACCCTCCAGAGCTACTTCCAGGCCTTCATCCACATCATACGCCACTTCTTGCGCTGCCACACCGAACCCCTCCACCTCATGAACTTCCCCATCTTCTTGCCGCTCAGCAGCCACAGCCGGACCTGCTTCTTCGGCCTCCCTTTCTCCTTCATCCACTTGTTCTTGATTTTGTCTGGCCAGTAGATGTGCTTGATCTGTCCAATGAGCTATAAGCTGCTCCATCTCCAGACAAGCTGTAGGCCAGTCAAAATCATCCTTTGGCCCAACAGGAAAGTTGACCCGCGAGCCTGTGAGTCTGCGTGCACGGATCTGCCATGCTGTATTGTCTTTGCCGACATTACTCAAGGCATGACACACCTGGAAAAAACATACAATGATACAACTATTATTATAATTATACATTTAAATACACTAACTTGGCTGGAAAGGGGACTGTAGGAAAAGAATAAACCTTAGGCAAGACGGTAATGACACACTGAGCAGGCAGGTGAGAGGCGATGTGAGATACCATTTCCCATGGCAATGACAACAAACCAGTAGTCTCAGCAGCAGAAGAAGAAGGGGGACTGGCATTTGTTGAAGGATGACCATCAGGCAAAGGCCTATATGTCACATGAAACAATACTGGTTTACTGCATAGTGTAACTTTGTGAGTTAAAATTAGCAAAATGTCTTACCCAGTCAGTGTTTTTGTGTTCACATTACCCGCTTCATGTAGTTGATTGCAATCCTTTTCATCTTCCATTTCATAAAGATGTGCAAGGCAGTGGAGCTTTTCGCTCGCCTCGTCGTCAGATTCAGACCGCTCAGAGATGCTTTTCGTTATTTCCTGGACTTTTAGCAATAAGAAAAAAAAACATGCACTTGTCCTTCACAAAGCTAGGCTATAAAACGTTTGCTTGCAATGACAGCATTTCTTCTTATGATACAAAACAGAGCAGTTTTGCAAACAAATCAACACGGATAAGCTAAGTATAGCTCTTAAATGCTAATTGCTAATAAAAAAAAGGTCATACTACACCAGTACTCCAACGAATAGTGCACCACAGTAAACAAAAACGAATAAAAACACTTAAAAACACAAGCACCAGCTATCATTCAAAGCTGACTTGCTGAAAAACTACAAACAACATTGC
Organism: Gobius niger; assembly: GCF_951799975.1. NCBI lineage: Eukaryota > Metazoa > Chordata > Actinopteri > Gobiiformes > Gobiidae > Gobius > Gobius niger. Next base: position 24,321,197 of record NC_136861.1, on the reverse strand, counting down.
ACTTCCGCTATGAGCGACTGACGTCATCGCTGTGTAGGGAGCGTTTTTTCGACAGATAAGACAACTTATATTTCTGTTCTGTTGTTTTCCGCTTGCTTTTTCTTTCGTGCGTGTGTGTTGTTTTTTTGTGGGGGGTAGGAATGCATGATGTCCATTCTTTTGCTTGCATACATTTGTCTGTATATTTGAATTTTGCACATAGGTTTTTAACTGCACTGTACAGTAATACAGACAGTAATCCAAAAAATAATCCTACAAATTACTCTATATATGCTGTTATATTTCACCAGTAAAGGGATATTTAAATTTGAATTTGAATTTAAACCCAGCCATTTCTTGCTATGTGTGTTCTTGAACTGATGTCCTTCTCAAGAGCTGAAAGTATGGAATAAATGGAAAACCTAGAGTATGTTTCTAAACATTTTTTCAGTCCCTTCACTGAGAATGTCTGTAAGATCATGTTGCGAATGGTTTTACGGCTTAATCAAACATATTCCATTTGGCACTGTTTTCAGCACAGTGTTTCTGTGAAAAATACTCATGTATTTGTATGCAAACTATCCTGCACATCTAGTGACAACCTTGCAGCTCATCAGATGTGTACATTTACACACTCTTTATATTACAGGGACAGAACTCTGCTTACGCTCACTGTTGGTGTTTGACATAGCCTAATTAAGCAAAACAAATAATGCCAATAATTATACAACCACACATACCACAAAAAATATGTATTTCCAATAATAAATGTGCATTCCTGCAGGTTACAGTTTTTGTTTTGTTTTTACATTACATTACATTCTCTTTGAGATATGAGCAGGGCTTCATTCATTGGGTGGTCTTCAGCATGTCCTGAGCTGCAAATGTCTCTGCCACTAACAATGGAAAGATCATCGTTGCATCCCCACAAACCTGAAAGTTTCATAAGGACAAGCCTTGTAAGTACAAATACAACAATAGCTTATTAATGGGGCTCTCCAATACTGTGTAAAATTGTCTAAAACAGTGGTTCCCAAAGTGTGGTCTGGGGGCTCCTGGGGGGCCTCAAAGGCACTACAGTGAGGCCCCCAAAGCTTGTCTACACAAGTACACTGAGGGAAAAAAATATTTTGAAAGGAAAAATACATTTATTTGCTAAAGTTTTCTACTTGTTTACACAAGTATTTACCTGCAGTAATTGCTGTTGCCTTTTAGGACATTTTAGCTATAAAACAATGACAAATCCATTTGAATTATTATTGTTCATTGTTTATCGTTTATTAATGGATCCCCATTAGTCTTTACCTAAGTAAAGACTATTCTTCCTGGGGTGCAGGAAGAATTATTGGAGGCCCTGTTAGAATTTCAGATGAATATGGGGACTTTGGGTATGGTTAGTCTAAAAGATTATTGGTGGTAACAATCATATCAATCATTGTTCACTCTGTGAAAACTTTGCACAGTACTGTATCTCTCTGTAGATACCTTGACTGGTGTAGCATGTTGGCTGATTTTGCCCCAGGACACGGCCTCCTCAGGTGCTGCCCCTGAATCACAGCCGTCAAACTCTTGCGCTGTGTTCACATAGACGGCATAGTCCGCTCCATCTCTCTACAAGAAAACACAATTGGTGATAAAGTGTTACGCTCTACTTATGCGCTTTTCTTGCCGATTTTTAAAAAATTATTATTCAGAAAAAAGTAGCAGTAGCGTAATTGCCGAGATGGGAAATGATAGAAGACAGTGCACTTCTCAGTTCCAGAACACAGTACGTTTTAGTTTAATTAAAGCAGTAATTCACAACTGTGGTTTGTGTACTATTGGTGGTACTTGGGTTTCTTCAGGTGGAACTCAAGACCTGTATTTATTTAATTAGGAACACTTTTATTTCTGCTTTAGTAATGCATTTAAGTGAGGTGTTTTTCTAGTTTAGCCATGGTTTACACCCAGTTTAGACATAATTTAGGTCGCTTTTAGACCCAATTTATTCCTGATTTGATCTTGAACTAGGCCTGGTCCTACTTCGAAGGTTGAATATCTTATGAGTTGGTACTTGGTAGGAAAGTTTGTGAACCACAGTAATAGAGTAATAATACGTCTGAAGTATCAATACTCTGATGTGAGTTGGCCTCAAACTAACATTTGGTTGGACTAACAGAGAGTATAGACCAATTTTGACAATATTTATTATGAATTTAAATCATAATCATAACTTTATTATAACTTATGCACATTATAGCCATATTTTAGCTCAAGTCAAAATACAAATGCACTTTCTAAAATAGCAAATGCCATCATTTAGACCAACCTTACCCACGAATTAGCATTCAAGACATGGTGTTTAGCTACTCCCCCTCCAAGAGCGATCATTCCTGAATTGTTGCAGGCTTTGACCAGGTCCAGGAGGCTTGTCATGTCTAAAACAGAATACAATGTAGCTCATAAAAAAAAATGTTTTAGCAAGTTTGAAAACAGAGGTAAGCTACTTTATTATTGTATAAAGGCAACACTAAACTTTTTTTTTTGCAAAGAATGTCACATTCATATTGCATAGAATATGACGGGGCGTCTCATGACAGGAAGGTTGGGGGTTCAAATCCCGCCTCTTGAAGGTGCACACGGTAGTTGTGTCCTTGGGCAAGACACTTAACCCACCTTGCCTCCAGTGTCTGAGTACACTGGTGTGTGAATGCGAGTGTGAATGGGTGAGTGGATCCTTGCCCTAAAGTAGGTGGAAGAGCGGATAAGTTGTAAGCAAGTGTACACTTCTTTTTTCATATTAAAAAGGTGGTGAGGGTCAGACATCTTAAACTGAATAGATTGGAAGGTCATTTCACAATAAATTGTGTAGATGAGAACAAAAAATGCCATTTGCAAATATCTTTTTAATTGTTTATCAATAAGTAAAATCAAACATTTTGTTTGAATCTAAGAATATTTGGTTCTCCCCAGACAAGCCCACATCTTTATGTGAAGTGCACACTAAAGATCAAGAAAATCAAATATTAAAAGATAATTTATTTTAATGCGTTGGAGCAGTTTACACAACAGAGCCTTACAACTGTTTGGGATTGATTGGTATTGATTAAAATGACCTAATAATTACCTCCAATGATGTCGAGACGGAGGCCTGGTTTCTCTCTTGAAAACAGGTAGAGCATGTCTCCTATAGCCCCGTCTGTCAGCGCAGGACAGAACACTGGGATGTTATTCTAGAGCACAAACAACACCGTTACACCTTTGTGCCACAAGAGGCCGCTGTCTTTAAGGTGAATTTATGAGGGCACATTTCGTCGCAAATGTATATACCATGTAGGCCCAATAGTATACAGATTCAGGGTTGTTGATTTCTTTGCCAAAGCGGTGAATCATTTTAGAGGGGGTCCAGTTAACGCCCTATTTAAGAGAGCGCACAGTGTCAAAGTAGTTTGCATTCTTTTTATGGTGCTAAAAATATAGTTTACCCACTTGAGTGTTTTGTTCTGTTAGCATCTGGTCTAGAATTGGCATGATCCACTTATCAAATGCTTTATAGTTATCGTCAAGCATCAAGGTGTTGCCTGTCCTGTGACAAAGAAAAATGACAAGTTACGGGTGAGCCAAATAGAAATCAAATCATTTTCCATTATTCACAGGCTACTTGGGCCTAAGCACACACAGTGATTTATAGAAGTATTCTTTAAGTCTTATAATTACTACAACATTAAACTATTAAGTCTGCAAATATTTTATTAGTCCTAAAATGCAGGCTGTTTGAGAAAGGTGGTGGAGTTAGTAGCTTTAAAGGGTCAAAAACATTGAACACTTGAACACACAAATTTGTTTTTGGTTTTCTTACATTTTCCAACTCTTAACAAAAGGTGTTGGGCCTGCGTGGGTAATCACTGCATAACAAAATAATAGTATACAACCTATGCAACTGTTCTGACCTGTTCAGGCCTTTTTTGTACAGATCTTTGCCGGACATTTTGAAATCTCCCAGGTAAACTGGACCCAGGCATTTGATGAAATCTTCCTCTATTCCTCCCGCTGTGGTCACAAGGACATCCACCTATACCAAGAGATTAAAGAGGCAAATGCATGTGGCACCCAAGGTAAGACCCAAACCTACCACATCCACATTGTTAATTCAGAAACCTGTTGGCATGAGAAAACTTTACTTTGGCAGTCATTGTTATATGATGAATATCAGCAGTCCTACTGAGATAAAGAATGTCAACAGTAGAGGCAGAAACTTCATGCTTAGATATAAGTTATATATATCATTATAGCAGGATCAGCAATACTGGCATTTAGTGTGTTTACATGCACTCGAGTATCCAGGTCATTAATGGGGATTTCACGTTTCCTGGTTTTGTCTGGTCCATGTAAACCATGGATCTATTATAAACGTAAACACAGAATCCTGGTTTCAGTTTCCTGGATAAGCTATTATCCAGGTTATTAGAAACCAGGATATTCTCCAGGATGCTGTGTTTACATGGTATAGTATTTTTCACCATTGCTGACGTACTGAGCATGTGCGAACTTTTGAAACAGATAGAGCAAAAACTTTTCAACAGCCGCTTTATCTTGTATCTGGGGTTTTAAAATGTTGTATCTTCTAAAAGTTAACAAAATAGTGAAGTAACCTTAAAAAACAAAAACCTTTTTGCTCCATGTTATCTCTGGTGGAAGTCAGCGCTTCTCTTGGATCAAACCAATTTTATTTCAATTCAATTCTCACGTCTGTCGCTGAAGCTGGGGAAGAACTCCACTGTGTGCTACCTTGGATTATTCTTGTCACTGTGCTCGAGAAATGTCCGAAAAAGCCATGTGTTAGCAACATTGCTAAAGTATTTAGCTCCTTACCATATTTGTCATTAGCTCAGCCCCTCTCTGAGGCCTAAATATCCAGGATACTGTAGTTGCTCATGTAAACAGGGATGTGCGTGTCCTGCGTGTCATATCCAGAATATAGTCATAACCATAATATGCCTAATAACCAGGTTACTCTAGCGCATGTAAACACACTCATTAAGAAGTAATACATACTACTTTCAAAAAAACGTAATCAAGCTGCTCTTGTTACAGAGAGTACCATTTGGTGCTGTGCGAGGTAGCGTATGGTCTCCCTGAGGCCACTGCTGATCAGGTTGGAGGTGTAGCTCAGGAAGATGGTGCAGCTCCTCAGACAGGGGCAGGTCGTGGGGTCTTCTTTGACTCTTCCATTCTCTTTCTTCAAAGGCTCTTGCCGCTTCTTTATCTATGTACAGCAGTTTGCATGTGAGATTTAAGTGAAATAGGTGCACACTGTCAAAGAATTGAAAATACAGCACTGGTCCAAGCACTGAAGACAAAACCACTGTGAAACATCTCACCATGTTTTTGATCTCATTGACAGCGAGGCCAAAGTGTGTGGCCTGGAAACCTGTGGTGAAGAAGGACTGGAGCAGGGCTTTGTGGTCCACTCCCAGGTTAAAGTCATAGCCTTTGATCTGAGGGGTGTCCTCTGGGACCGGCGCACACTCACGGTACAGAACCCCCACCAGTGGATGATCATGATGGGCCATTTTGTCTGAAACATTTGTATTGTTAATTAGACTTCATTTACACATGCAGCAAAGAGTGCATATCAATAGAAGGCTAGTGTGCATTCACACCCAAGGGATTCTCCGCTGTATTTGACTCTGATTACATTACGTTGACTTATAAAGGGTCACCTTTCGAACTTACTACTGACGACAAGCGGCATTAAGTGACAGTGAGTCTAGCAGTTATCCAATAGCTCCACTACACTCTTCAAACCCTCTTTAAAATTCACACAAACTTCTGTTTAGTTCAGCATCACATTGCACATATCTACTGCAGCCTTAGAGACAAAGAAGACAGTAATATTACCTGCACACTTTGCTGACAGATGATGTGTGAAGTTTCCTTCCTCTCGGTGTTCTGTCAGGTCCCAGCGGATCCACTCTTACCAAGCTACGTTTAATAGTTAATGAGTCCAATGCATACAACTAGTCCAACCCTCTGCCTTTAGCCTGTTTTGACAGGTAGATAGAGAGGGACTACATGAGTTGAAATGAAATGATAAAGAGACATGCCGTATTTTCTCACACACTGAAGAAGAACTGGGCATCCCTGACTGATGACTTAATCCTCTGCAGAGTGATGCACCGTGCACTGCACAGTAAAACAGAATGCAGTAATTTTGAACTACTTCTATTTAATATAGGACAGTCAACACATGCAAGATTATTTACAAATATACTGTACCTATGAGGGCAGGCATTGAGAAAGTGGGTCGGCCGTTGATGCAGGCAGTACTGCCCACTGGGGGAGGATCTAGCACTGTCCCAGAGACAAGACTGCTTTGAGGGGCTGGACCAATATGCACACGGATTGTTGCCCACATACAAGTAAATACCAACAGAACACAGCAGTACACCACACTCTAATTCACCCTCGATGCATTATAGTAATTGAATAATTCAAGTGCAACATTATTCATTTGTATTTACAAACTGTCCGCTGGTGCGACGCTTATATTCACAGTGAAGACTGTTTTTATTGTGTGAAAAACACCATCCAGAACACTCTTGTCATGGTTGGATTAAGCCTTTATGAAAGTGCAGTAGTAAAGTCTGAGCCAATGTTTCCCCTCTTCACTGCAGAGCCCCCTGTAGTAGAGCAGCCCCCCTCTTGGAGCTATGCCAGACTGCTGCTTAAGCTAACGCCATAATTCAGATGCTTAGAGCAGCTCTATTGCTCGACAGTTTTGCTTTGCTGGTTGCTGCGCTGCGCATCAGGACAGGATTGCTTTGCCTTGATTTTTCATTACTTTGCACTAATGCTCCAGCACACTCATGCTGCATCTGTGCTCAACAATACTGTGCTCAATACTCACATTTTAGCTGGCTTTTTGAAGGAAAAGAAAATTTAAAAAATGCATTCTCCAGACATTACATTTATATAAGAAGTTTTATTTTACTCACACTATATTATTGTCACCTGACTAATGTTGCTGGTCATAGATAAATGTCAATTCAAGTCACCACAAAATGTCTTTCACTGTTTTGGAAATGCTCTGAGCCTCACAGTCATCAAGCTATTACAAGTTCGCCTTAATCAAATTGGTCCAAATACTACCTTGATCCTTAAGTAATAACCTGAGCTGTGGTTTTGTCCTGAACTGCAAATGTCTCTGCAACTAACAGGGGGAACACGAGGGTGGCATCAGCAAACACCTATAATGAGACAGAAAGCAAGTGCAGAAAGATTTGTTTCATATAAAACAATGAAATGCAGTCTGTTCATTGTTGAAGAAAACATACTACCTTGACTGGTTTAGCGTGGGTGCTGATTTTGCCCCACGACACGGCCTCATCAGGCGCTGCTCCAGAGTCACACCCGTCAAACTCGTGCGCTGTGTTCACATAGACGGCATAGTCGGCTCCGTTTCTCTGCAGCAACAAACATTTACCATAAATTGGTAACACCACAAAGTGTTACCAATTCATGATGCATACCATATTAAGCATTTGAAACGCATCTGAAACACATTGGTAAATACTTTATTCATCATACTATGCCAAGGGTTATTACAAGGGTAATAATATAAAAGGGCTTTCCAAATGCTCAGAGGCCCCGTACCTGATTTTGTGAAAGTAGCTTTATGCAGGGGAAAAAAACTTCAGAGACAATGAACTGGCGGGCTAATTGTTTTAGGACTGTATTACTGTGACTGTAATGCTCCTTGAAAGTTGTGAAATGTGCTTTTAAAGTCATCGATGTGAACAATTGGGATGTTAGAAATGTGTTAAAAGCTAGGAATGAGTTTGCACCACAAGTAAAAGTTAAGTATAACCTGCTGTTTGTAACTGTTTGTACACAAAAAATAGGCACAGGGCCTTTAATAGTGTGTAGCTCAGTGAAACCCAAAAATCATCACATCGCTGCATGTATGTAGTTGGATATTTACCCACGAATTAGCATTTAATATGTGGTGTTTGGCGACTCCTCCTCCGAGAGCAATGATGCCTGTGCTTCTGGCAGCTAGTGTGAGGTTGTTAAGTTTGGTCATATCTGTAATGAAAGAATATGATTAGTACTCACCTGATACAGCAATAGATGTCTTAAAAAGACAGTTAGACAAAAAATACCTTGGATTATGTCCAAATTAAGGCCTGGGTTCTTTCTGGAGAACAGAAAAAACATGTCTCCAAGTGCCCCATCCGTCAAAGCAGGGCTAAACACAGGGATGTTATTCTGATACACAAACATTCATTAAATGTTAATTTCTATATTATTGTGTATCAGGTTCATATTAAAATACAATTTTCTACAGGTAAAAACTCAACCATTGTGCAACAATAATACATAAAAATAAAATATAAAGTGCAGCCGATGGTGCTCTAGTGGTTAAGTCTATTGCAGAATACAATGTTGGCCTGAGTGTTTGCAGATCCAGTTAAGTTATTATTCTCAATCATTGTTGTTAGTAACAGAGCTTTATTTATTTATTGTTTTTTTTGGTTGGAACAGCTCATGTTACACATGAACACACATGTGTTACACTCATGCATGTAAGCACTCCACACTGGATTGTAGCCTTGGGCTAATTTCCATCTGTTGTCCCCCACTCACACTCTCAAACACACTCCCAGTCACCCTGAAGTATTGTACATGTTTTTAGTAGTCAGAGAAAACTACACAGACATGTGGAGAACATGCAAACTCTACACAGGCCCCACCCAGGCCCAGGTGTTCAAACCTTATAGCTGTGGAGCACAAGCACTAACCACTGCGCCACCGTGCCATTCACAAAAGCAGGGTTCAACATAATAACATCAGAGTAAATACTTTAATCCTATACCTTAATCCTTGTACGAGCCTTGTACCCTGAACAAGGCTATTCTAGCATAATGCGCCATATGCAAAATGGTGCGGCTTGCCAGTGGAGCAGCAATTCTCGCCTTACTTATAGTAAGAAAGGAGGGCCCAGGTTTGATTTCTGCTCCGGGAAGAGCCTTTCTGCGTGGAGGTTACACGTTCTCCCCCATGCCTGTGTGTGCTCTGAGTGCTCCAGTTTCCCCAACCACTATATGCATGTATAGATAGCATCTGAGGCCAGGACCTTAAAAACATCATCTGAGTGGGACTCAGATCTCAGTTGGACTATTCTCGTTAAAGCAACAAACTTAATAAACAAATCAGCATTAATTTATATAGCAATTTGACGAGTTGCAGGAGACCACTAAGGACCACTACGGCACCTGCACATTCCAGGTGTAGTTTTTGGATACTCTGACCCTCTGACTAGCGCACAGTGACGCAGCAGCGATCTCTTGGGCCCTCAGCCCACAGCACATGTAATAAATACAAACTAGACAAAGAAGCCTGTATTGATGATAGTATTAATGATGAATTGATAAATGACTCTCTGCTCTTTGCAGTCATGGGGCTCATTAACTACCTTTTTCATGCAAACCAGTACTGTGACTACATAATAATCTACATGATCTTGTCTTTACATTTTCACAATAATTGATTACAGTTCATGGCATGGTAGACAGGAGTCATTCACCTTGTAGGCCCAGTAACACACTGACTCTGGATTGTTGACCTCTTTTCCAAGACGATTTATCATCTTAGAGGGTGTCCAGTGTACACCCTGGAACAAACACCATGTTACTTATGCGCTTTATACAGTATACGACAGCTATAGGTTGGGCATGACATACCAGTTTTTCCTGCTCCAAAAACATCTGATTAAGGACAGGCATGATCCATTTCTCAAACCTCTCATAGTTATTGTCAGGCATCAGGGTGTTCCCAGTCCTGTCAATAAAGCAACACCGCAGACTTAATGTAAATGTAACAGAAAGGCAGCTGGGGAACAAATGGCCCCTTTCTGCACATGCCCTGTCAATGCAGTCAACCTGTTCAGGCCTTTCTGGTAAAGCTCTTTGCCGGATGTTCTGAAATCTCCGAGGTAAACCGGACCCAGACATTTGATAAGGTCTTCCTCTATTCCACCCGCTGTGGTCACAAGAACGTCCACCTAAAAGAAAGAGTAAACATCTTTAGCCTTAAATTGGATCAGTTTATGCAGACATCTGGTTCAAATTGTTTTCTTTCTTACTTGAATTTGAACCATCACTGATTAATTAAATTGCCATAGAAAAGTCAATTGTAAAATGAAAACAGAAAAGGTGCCCGTGCACCATATTAAGGTCAGCTGTACCATTTGGTGTTGCACGAGGTAGCGGATGGTCTCCCTGAGGCCGCTGCTGATCAGGTTGGAGGTGTAGCTCAGGAAGATGGTGCAGCTCCTCAGACAGGGGCAGGTCGTGGGGTCTTCTTTCACTCGTCCATTCTCGCTCACAGGCTCCTGTTGCTTCTTTATCTGGAGAGAGATTTGTTCATCTGTAACCTCCTTTTTGTTGAACCTCTGTCTCGACCGACCTACATCACTTTTTCACATAATATTAATATTGTAAAACGTCACAACAAACAGTGATGATCTTCCCTCTATATTCTATTTTAATTAATGCTATAAAGCCTTGTTTACGATTTTGAGATTAGACGATTATTTTATTTTTTCCAAATGTTTGTTTGGCTTGGTTTATAAGGATTGTTTTGCTGATAAACTCCTTTTAAGCCCTGTTTGTTTTTGGAAAAACATGCACATTAGGTGAATCCTTCAGCCAGGTTATTCTGACCATTAGCCTGGCTCGATATCTGGAGATGTGTTCCTAGGCGCTGCAGTCGCCCACTGTTCCTAACAGGTTGCCACAGTGGTATCGAACGGTGGGTCAAATGCAGAGGACAAATTTCCCTCCGGGGACAATGGTTGACTCCAGCAGGCTGTGGTTTGCCAGAGAAGCCTGGTAGTAAGACAGATACAAGCTTCTAGGCGAGTAGATCAGAAAGATGGGAGTAATACCCCATTTATGACCAAGTGGCCTACTGTAGGATTAGGGTAAGAGATCAACATTTCCGCACCATTTTCAGGCAGGTGCACTTTAGGAATCACCCGTTCCTACAGCCCACATTGCCATCCACAAACGGAATGGTGTCCATAGTGCACCATGTGGAGGTGAGGTAGGTTCCTGCACTAATTCTGGTGCTACTACTTCTACTTCTCATGTCAGGCCGAACCACTGCGAGGTAGCACAAATTAAGGTCATACAAAATTTCAGTCTGACTCCAAAATTTCTGAATGTTCAAGAGATGGAACTCCTTTAACACCATTTATTAAATATCTCTAAAATGTTTCCAAAACAGGGCGGTTCACAGAGCTACAGAGGGGCAGGGGCCTAAAGTTTTTTGCTAAAACGTAGTTAACACCATTATATTTAAGATTTTGCTAAAGACTGTACCCAGCTTTCTTTAGTTTTGCCATTTTTGTCATGTTTATAGTTTCACTAATTATTGGACACCGACAGGAAGTGACATAGTTGAAAGCAAACAATGGTAAACTGTTGGAGTGCTGACCATGTTAAGTCAATGGGAAATGAATCACTGCTATGGGACGCTATACCTTTATCTATGTCACTTCCTGTCAGCTGCTTAGAAAAAAAAAAAAAATTCTGCCCAACATTTCTTCATTAAAACTGTTGCTTCACTGAAATAAAATGATAATTGATGAACTTGCAACTGATGTTATCCTTCTAAATAAGTCATAGGCACTTTAAACTTTAAAAGGGGCACATAATCGGCCTGTTTTCTGTTATTATGAAGCTGATTGCCAAGAAACAAAGAGCAATCTCATGCACCACATGCCAACAATCAGCGTTCTGTGCCCAGGTACCCCCTGTGCTTTTTGGAAAGAAAGACCAAAAGTAAATGTCAGCGTAACTCGACTGCCCAGACACGTTGCACTGCTGTTCAGAAGGATTATACATCTAGCACTTCTGCACTTACAACAGCCACTACATTTTCCGTCTCACCATGTTTTTGATCTCATTGACAGCGAGGCCGAAGTGTGTGGCCTGGAAGCCGGTGGTGAAGTAGGACTGGAGCAGGGCTTTGTGGTCCACTCCCAGGTTAAAGTCATAGCCTTTGATCTGAGGGGTGTCCTCTGGGACCGGCGCACACTCACGGTACAGATCCCCCACCAGCGGATGATCATGACGGGCCATTTTGTCTGAAACATTTGAAGAAAAAAGCGCATTTCACTTCATTCCAAAAATCCTCTTCAGTCAATACCAGTGCAATATAAAATGCCAAGACTTCTTTCGTTACACATTAACTCCAAACACAGCACATTGCAGTACAGTCTATAATGTGACGGAAATATTACCTGGCACTTTGCTGACAGGCGCTGTACAGTGAGCTGCAGTCCCACGCGGTCTGTCCCAAGGATGTTTCTCTGTCAGTTCCCCACAGAGCAGAGAGCAGGAGACCTGGTCAAGCTCCGTTTTAAATAGTTAATGAGCAGAATATGCAGAACTCAAGCCCAGCTGCCTTTTCTCTTTTTCTGCTTATTCTGAGTTTGCGATCAGTGTGAGGTGACACCGAGACAAACCCGAGAATTTGATGAGTCCAGCCTGAACCAATGATTTAAAGTGATCAAATATTACTGGAGCTGTACAGTAACGTAGTCTGATCCATTGTACATTAATAGTAAGACCATTTCAAGCAGAATAACTCTTAAAAACATATATATATATAATGAAAAATAATACTCCGAACTGAGCAAATAATTAAGAAATCTGACCAGGGACAGATCTCACTCCTGTCCATTCATAAGAGGTGATTGGCTTTGAAAGGAAGGTCATTCTTTAAAAAAAAAAATCAGTGTGCAACTTCACTATAGAGTCACTATAAGTCGAGATGCAGTATGTGTAAAATATGAAAGTAAAATACTGTGAAAGATGAATTGAAATACAGATTAGATCAGATGTTTTCATTCCTATGTCTAGGCTGGCTCCATCACTCTGCAGGCCAGGCATTAACATGTATTATGAAACATCTGAAACCCAACCTATTGTCCCAGAAAACAGTCACTGTGAGTTCAGCAGGAGGTGGGGAAAATCAAGTTCAACACTGTCCTGTCTCACTGCATAAGGGAAGGACTGACCAGTTTATTAGAGTCTATAAAATTCTGTATCCTGTAATTTTTTGTGGCATGCACATCAGGTGAAATACTATTACAGTCAAACTGCATTCCCTAATTAGATAAGAGCAGTAAATAAGGGAATCACAGGTAAATTTCCAATGGTATAGTGGATTATCAGTGCACAGTTGTTTATGTTACTTTTTATTTTAGTCTTCTTAAGGCATGCCCTTATAGTTTATATAGTTGAGTTTTCACAGCTTATTTTCATCTAAATTCTGGGTTATATGTTTTATGTTGCACGATTGTACCGAGAAAAAATCCTAGTTTGTGAACCTGTTAAAAAATACTATTGTGATTCTGTTGACAAATTTCCTTCATCTTAATTCTATGGAACCCACATCGTTCCAGATGAGGCAAAATCAAATAAGGAAATGTATAACAGTTCCCCCAAACAGATAAGGAATGATGTGCCTATCCTCAATTCTGGACTAATTAGTTTTGTCCTAAGTAAATGTTAAATAAAAAATATCCTAAATTACAGTGAAAGTATTGCTCTCATTATGAAACATGCTGATAAACTTGTCCCTGTAAAGAATTGGGATGTTAGATGTAAGGAAAGATGGTGAGGAGCGGAGTTAGAGCATCATTTTTGTATTTTTGACTAAGTTTTGCAGTAATTTAGTCGAACAATCTCATTACTTTCCAGGAAATGCAGATTTAATGCCAGATGGAATCAAATGCAACTCTTTTTACTTAATTTTGGCAGAATTAATTTCAGAAGTTTAAATGCTTTAACTCCCCGGAGAAACCCTGTAATACATTTGATCGATCGTGGGAACATGAGACGAGCATAAAGGCTGCGGGAGGTCCGTCACTGTTGAAAGCACAGACGGCCATGACCTCCAGGGTTAGTGCAGCCATCAGCACATGGGCTTTTTACTTATCAACTGCACCAGAAATGCAACCCAACACTGCCCTATGCAATGAGAAACCCATACGTAGTAACATTTAAACTTCCTCTTATCACAGCTCGAACCACTGTGGCCTCACAAATGTGCATTACAGTACGTGAAGCGGATAATTACTCCCTTAAACACATCGTTTTATGGGATGTCAGTGATTGTTTTATACCAGTGAAACTTTAAAGAGGACATATATTTAGAACATTGGCCACCATCCTTTTTCCCCTTTTATGATTTAACAAAATAAGTGACAGCTATTAAAGATGAGGATCCTTGAATAACTATGGGACATAAGTGGATGGAAAACAAGGATTAGAATAAAAACACATTTTCATAATACACATTTGAACTAGTGGCTATTAAGAAAAAAGTCAAATATCTTCAGTGAGCAAGTTGGACAAAAAAGTTCAAAGACTGTAAAACTGTCGAGCGGTTTTGTGCTGCAGTTCAAACTTAAACAGAAATCCAACAATAGTCAATATTCAACACATGTGCCCCTCAGCTGGGACAGCATAATAGAGAAAATGGATTGCCTTACAACATGTGCTGCGGCCTCAAAAATTTTTTTTTGCTTTATTTTATCTTTGAAATACAATAACCCAAATTTAATTTAAAAAAAAAAAAAAAAAAAAGACACAAGACTTCAATCAAGATGATAGAAAACACTTTATTCTCCCCCTATTCACAAATTAAATAAAAGGGATACATCAGACAACATCCCACCTGCAGCACAGTTAAGCTAAGAAACAGTACATGCTAGCCTTGATATCAGAAACAAATAGGTCGGTTATGGAAATTTGTCATCTTTGAAGCGTGCACCTCACACAGGCTTGGTTTAATGAAACATTAAGTCTGGCAGAATCAAATGGTTCGCTATAAAACAACGAAAAAAAAAAAAGAAAAAATTCTTTAAACAAAAAGAAAAGGAAATAAAACTTTTAAAGTCCAAAAGAATTTGTGCTGATCTGCACAAAATAAAAATAACTTAAAAAATGAAATAAAAAAATGCTAGGTTAACTGGACAAATGTTTTTAGTCTTGTAATCAGTGATGAGCTACCTCTGGTCTGAGCTTGCCTTGTAGCACATACGAAGATGACACTGGAGACCAAGTCACTGAAGCGCCAATATCACAGACGGGTAAAAAGCTACACTAAAAATTAATGCACAACTTAGAAAAGGCTGAGGGAAATGACAATGCTGATGCTATAAAATGCTCAATAGTGGACTTCAGAGGAGAACTTTTAAAGGGAGGAAAGTGTTGATACTCAGCGACCTAAAAATAACTTAACCGCAGAGTATGTCTGGTACTAAAGTACATCTAGGTAGTACATACCTCAATTTTATATTAAAACACCAAAGGCAAAAGGCCATAGTACTTCAATTACTGTCATCCACTATGGACAATGTCAAAGGTAAAGCTGGATATAGACCACTGCTTTCAGATTTCACTGTGTTCCAAAGGAACAGACAGCGTTCTCTTGTGGCTATACCCTACACAGTTTGAACGGACGAATATATGGCATCTACAAACACTAATTTCCCAGCAGTGCATTGTGTTTCCATTGACAAAGCTCTTAGGCAGGCCTTCTACTGGGACCCGCAACAAAACGTAAGAAAATATAGCGTGCAGTATTTAGGACAATGAGAAATTATATTTTGTGGATTAACAAGATTGGTATGGACTGACTGATGCAAGTCAAAACATTTTGTATGACTCATTCCTATATGTTATTCAATCCATTGTATAAGCTACATTATAAAACTACTTTATGCCTCATTGTCATATCTCTAGTCATTAACCACTGCTTACTAATATAAGGCTTGGTTTAGCAAGCCATTAACCATACTAAAATTGCTTACCAAAATGCAGCAATTATTACTGTCTCTTGCATTTAATTCTAAATGTCTTAGGAAAAAAGTGCATTTATTAAAAAGAACCAATTCATTCTTGGTGATGTCTTATCGCTGTCATTACATTTTGTAAATACTAGAAAAATGAAGCAATAGCAGCATTAGGATTCTCCACTTGCCTACAGCATAGTCGACGACTAGACCAACAAAAAAAATCTCTTAAATTATATCTATAGTCGGTCTGATGAACCCCTTAAAAACTATTAGGGACATTGTATTCCACCAAATAAGTAAAGGACGACAAAAGAATCAGCTTTAAGCTATGGCACCCTCCCTCCCAATTGTCACAATGAAAAATCTAATGGACCAACTGCACCTGAGCAACAAAGACATTCACTCAAACATGCAATAATTGGGGGGTGATCAAAACCATGCAGAAAAGTGGCACTGCAATGGACTGAAATATCTTGCCAACCAAGAAATGGGTGCAAGTAAACTTAGCTAAATGTACATGTGTAGACTTGAATGCACAACATAGTTTGGCTGTTAACTTGTCAAGAATGACATTTCCTGCAATATTACAATGTAAAAGCATCACATTATCAAGCCCCAGGGGTCACACCAGAGTCATTCCACTGACTCCAGGTGCTCCCACATTTGGGACTGACATCCTATTGCTGGTTTAGATGACATCTTTTTTATGTACACATCTACTACTCCCCCTAGCGGTCATCTAGAGTTAACAGAATTACTTAGCTAAGGGGGAATTCCAAACCAGTCTATTCCCTCACGTTTTAAAACCGTTGTGGCGTGGTTGGCTAAAGTCTCTTTTTGAGTGTAATGGATTTAGCGAGGCATTGAATCTGAGAGGTATATGTACTGTATATCCCCAGTTTACCCTCCCACACCCACCACCCTTCCCCCCTCCCTCACAAACACACGGGCGGGAAGAAGTGGGACATCCGCTGAGTGGACAGTCAAGGCCAGCCCCATCCCTTCAGCTCATGTTTCTCCCGATGACATGGCTAGCGCAATGAGTTTGCAGAGTTCCCTCCCCCACGTCAACCTGTAAAACAACCGAAGAAAAGACTCATTAAGCAGCAGTACACGTCTTTGATACGAGCTTGTCAAAGTGTGTGTGGATCAGAACGTTGATTTGGGAACAAAGTGTATCATTGTATGTCAATGAGCTGGGATTGTCATCACTTCCAAATGGTTCTCAGACTTTCCCCTTGTGTCGTACCTAGCAGGTCAGTGTCCTGTGTGGACTCAGTAAGGACAGGTTAGACGCCATAACAAGCCGATAGACGCTCCTTTAGTAACGGCGGGAACTGCTCTGAAAACTGCTGCCAGTTTTCCTCCCCAACTTGATCCTTGAAGCCATGCAGAATCTTCAGAGAAGAGAAAAACAATCACTGAACAGTGTGCAACTTGTTATATGAAAAGTACAACAGTACAAGCCATGTACCACACATCAGATGAAAACACGTCTACAATAGTCAAGTCAGATTTCGAATGTCTGTTAAAGCAATCATCACAGTGTGGCATATTGCAAAACTGATGATTGATTTTTGTAACCAACCTTATAAAACATTTCTCTGAGGTCATCTTTCGGGCTGACCCAGGATGCAACTGCATCACAGAAGAAGATGAAGTCCTAGTGAAAAGGACAAAACACATAAATTTACAGTGGGAAGGACCTAGCTAATTCATACATTTAAAAAAAAAAAAAAATCCTCCATAAGCACACCTGGACAACTCCTCCTGGGTTGACACCAATCATGACACATATCCCTCTGAAGGCAGAGTCTTTTTCCTCATTGTCTCTGATATTTCTTAAAGATGAACACCTGAGAACAGTGAATATAGTAACGTTTATTCAGTCTTCAGTTCAGAGGGAAGGTGGCAACATTAATCTACAATTGGCTTACCATGGTCTGATGAACTGCGGCAGCTGAGGTGCTACTTCCTGAGGACAGACATAACCCAGTCTCCCGATTGTAATGGCTACGCAAGAGTGAATCACATATTAGCCACATGCCAACAAATGACAGGACAGCAGATTTTAATGGGCATTTACCTGTGTTCTCCAATAGTGTCTTGGGTGTGTTGGGTCTATTGATGATTTCCACCAAGTTTGGCAGAACCATGCCCACGTAAGGCTGCATCTCTGTACCTGAACAGCAAGAGAAAAAAAGGATCGATTATGACATGTATGTCAACGTCGGTTAGCCTTTGTAAAATTAAGACAATTGTGCTACATTGTCACAATTTACACATTTTCAATCTGGATCAGATATTTAGGAACAAAGTGTATCATTTGATTTCAATGAGCTGGGTGTGTCATCATTTCCAGATATTTATTGTGCAAAATGACAAAAGTCCATAATTGATTGCAAAGGACACTCACCCATTTGTATTGAGATTTCCCCGATCGCCCAGGTGGCATTGTTGCACACAGAAATAAACTCAGGGTTTAGGTTGAGTCCCAATATGGGCATAAACTCGGCTAAAGAGGGAAAATATCAGAGTTGGTCAACTTTGAATACACGGCACAAAGGCAGAAGGTATAAAACTGGCCGCTCCAGTACAACTCACCAATGCATGGCTTAACATGGGGGAAGCAGGCCTTTGTCAGGTCACCCAGAAGAGCAAAGGAACTCTGTCTTACCTCCGGCATTGTGTCCTGGAAGCAAAGAATACAGCAAGTTCTTCCAATGTTTTAAATAAAGTTACCGTAAGTATCAATCTAAAGTACATTTTATACCTGCATGCACTGAAAAAGCAGTGTCATAATGTTGGATCGGGCCACAAGCTGTTCCACATGACCCCCCAGACCCTCAGCCAAACCGCTCAGGAGATCCAGAGCTACAATCATGAAGTCTTTGTCTGGAGCCTCATATTGGTCTGGATGCTGGCTGTACATCTGCAGAGATCAGCATCTTTGTCAAATACCACATTCACAAAAACATTTCTAGACATGATTCTAGAAAAGTTTAACATTTGACAATTTTTTTTATCTGGATCAGATATTTAGGAACAAAGTGTATCATTTGATGTCAATGAGCTGGGTGTGTCATCATTTCCAGATATATTTGTCAGGTCAAACAGGAGAATCCTTACCATGGCTTGAGCTAGTGTCTTCTGAACAAGTGTAACGCAGCGCTGATAGACCGGTTCACAGTAAGGGAGGAAGCCACTCTGCAGGGCAGTCGCCACTGAAGACAAGCACTTTAAAAAAGTAGAAACGAGAATTAAAGCTACACTGAACACAAACCCCAGGTTTTATGCTGCAACATTACACAAACAACTTAGCTGCAGGCAAAAAGTGCCAGCAACACAAAAACATGCTCCTAATGCAGCGGGTTAATAAAATGAAGCATTTGAAAGGCGACCCATCATGAAATTGATATTTACAATTCATTATAATTTCTGGGTAAAATGTTTCTCTCTGTACCTGAACAGCAAGAAAAAAAAAGGCTTGATTAGGACATGTATAGTAACGTCGGTTAGTCTTTGTAAATTTAAGACAATTGAGCTACATTGTTGCAATTTTACAAATTTTATATCTGGATCAGATATTTAGGAACAAAGTGTATCATTTGATGTCAATGAGCTGGGTGTGTCATCATTTCCAGATATATTTGTTTGTTTTTGTGCTGATAAACATAAAAGAATAAAAATCTTGCCATACTGTCGCATACCTCCAGCAGTGGAAACAGATCCTTGTCCTCGTCCTTAAGCTCATTCCATTTATTAATGAGTGGAGGCATGAGTTTCTGAATGTACTCCTGTTTTGTGGGGCACAGAATCACGAGTTCAGAGGTTTATGGAACATTGTACATTTAACGTCTGAACAGAAGAGTTTGGTACTATGGTACTCACCGACTGATTGAGGTGGTGGCCCACTGAATCTGCCAAAGTGCCAATGGCATCATACAAGATAAGAAGGTTCTTGTGTTGGTATTTCCCAAAGGCAAACACCAAAGTGTCCAGAATGAAGCCCAGGTACGGCACTAACTCTGTACATGCCTCCTCTTCTAATGTAGCAAAAGCACTTTAAACAGACACACAAAAATGTCACTAATGCAATTGCACACATTTATGTCAACAGTTGTCAAATCACAGATGTGGATCAGATTCAATTTTGGGAACAAAGTGTATCACTGTATATCAATGAGCTGGGTGTGTCATCATGTCCACATAAGACTGAAGATACTAGAATAAATGCTCACCTGCATGCCGCCTCCTGCACCCTCTTGTTGCTGTCCAGGATGCGTTTCAGGAGCTCCGTCATTAGGGGTTTGAGGTAGGAGTCTGGGGGCTGTGACACCACCCAATGTGCATAGCGGCTCAGAGTCCAGCAAGCAATGGAGCGCACCAGGGCCTTTTTGTCACAAAGAGACTGGATGAGGTGAGGGATGAGCTCCGGCAGGTATGGCACCATGCCCTGCATGCAGCCTAGGAATGGAAAACTTTGCTATCATGTTGATTATCCATGTACATAACACCATTTAACATTGAACATTCTTTTTTTTTTTTTTTTACATGAATGAGAGAACGCATGTCTACCATTTACAACAGGTATGGACACAGCACAAACTTTGACACTCATCCAAACTAACACATTTCTCACATCCCAAATATTCAAAGGGATGAGGTTATAGGCATTTCACAACTTTCATAGGCAACAGTGTCATGGTAATGTAAACAAGCCTGGCAGTTCACGGTCAATGCTTTATATTTGGATTATTTCGATGCACAGCTCAATAAGCTCTGATTTAAAGATATATACGTTACTGCAGAACAAAACAAATGCTCAAATATTACCTTCAGCTATAGCTCCCAGAACTAGAATACCAGACTCTTTGACAACCCAGTCTGGGTGGAACAGCAGGCCTTTCAAAAGCGGCAGGAGGTGAGGGAGGAGATCGTCACGAAACACATTGGCCAAGACGTCCAATGCTGCAGCAGAGCACTTCCCTTCATTTAAACAGAAATCAAAGTTAGTTTCATTAACAAAGTGTTTAAAGTTCTTTAAAAAGCCTGTGCTTACTCAAGTTCCAATCAGACAAAGTGTCATCATCATCATCGTCATCATCATCGTCTTCTTCGTCCTCAGCTTCACCACCTTCATGCTGAAGTGTGACGGTGCGCGACTTATGGAAACGGGGCTTGATGTCTTGTTCACTGTCTGGCACCGCTTCATCTTCTTCTACATCTCCCTAAAAGTGTACAGAATTAGAATTAAGCCATTTGGGTGAAACACTACAGAAACTTATAGGACTAGGGTGAGGGGACTGTCAATAAGGTTTTGCAATAATTTACCCTGAATACAATGTAAAAGAAAGCATCCCTTCAGCAAAGACCACATTAAAAGTAGGCATCTGGTAGCAATGCAAGCCGTATTTCTTACATTCAGATCAATGTATATCATAGTTTGGCAGACTGGAGCCACAGTGCTACCTTCTCCAGTTCTGGCACCCGCTCTAGACCACTGCTACTATTTATTGTGAAATCAGCATCGTGCTGCACTCTGTTAAAGTGTATATTATTTTATTGCAATATATTCTTGTATAGGCTCAGTTTATTCCACAAAAAGATTAGCTATGAAAGCACTTTGCACTATTCAGCTTTCAAGGACTGTATTCAGGATCATCATGTAAGTTGTAAACAGTACACTGAACTCCAATTATAGTGCCATTTTCCTATTCTATATAATAAAAAGGGGCATAAACATAGCCATTGAGAGTTTTCAGATTTACGAGGGTACCAAAGCAATTCATTTTCAACATTTTTTAACAATTTTAAAGCATTAAAATCTTTGTCATTAAAATTACCAGCCCAGCCCTAGTTTTTAAGCAAATGATCAAGTTTCACTCTGCTTTTTAAATCTCATTTTTAATTTGCATTACAATGTGGACAGGAAGTTGTCTTTGCCGTATATTCTGTGCACAGATCCTTCTATCCTACTTCCAGGTCCAACGGAACTTAAGGGTAATTCAATATAAAAGGATTTTGCTGATTTGAACCTCCCTCATGACTGTACAAAAGGCTCTTTCCAAGCATCTGATTGTACAGAAATACTGTATTACATTTACACTTTCTTTAGTATTTTTGTGATAAACGGTCATATTATTTTTCAATACACAAAGGCGAATAATTATATAATATAGTAATTTTAACTAGAAATACTTGAAATAACATGCCTTTTGTCAATATTTGTCCCAGATCTTATATATTAAGATGTAGGGTTTTTTGTGTTCGTCTATGGAAAAATGCAGTTTGGACCCAGAAGCTTTGTTGTCGTGTGTGATGTTACAACCCAATTGGATTAAGTAAATGCAACTACCTAACCCACCAGCAATGCTTACCTTCAGTAGTATGATGTCTATTTCAGAATATTTCATCCCATTAACCAAGATGGGTGTTAATCTGTTCAAAATAAGGGCAAAAACATTTGAGTGTTGAATGTTCAGATGGTCCTGAAATTAAAATGATTGTGACTTACTGCACTAAATGGCCCGAGAGCACTTCCTTGCAGATGGGCTGCTCTGCCAGGGTCAGCCAAAACTCACAGGCTTCCAAAGCCACATTCTCATCAGGGTCTTGGGTACGCTGCAGCATGTACTGAAGATAAAGACAAATATAACAATCAACATCTCACAGTGAAAGTGCAGTGCTTCATTTTAATCAAAAGCAGTAAATTAAAGCTTACTTGTATTATACTATGCATGTGAGGGATAAGACGATCGACTCTGACTTCCAGTAGCATGACAAGGGCTCGACACACATTTTTTCTAACTTCAGAGTCCTCATCGGCTGCCAGTGCAAAAAGACTCTAGAAAAACATTGAGAAATTAAATATGTTTAAGGTGAGCCACTAAACTCACATGCACATTCAACCAACCTACCTCTATAAAAGTGTCAATATGGTCCATCAAGGCTTGGGCTCTTCCAATGATGAATTGGTTCACACAGGCTATAGCATGGGACCTACAGAAAGAACGTGTGATGACTTACATTTAAATTGTTAATACATCACTGATTTAATAAGTGAAATCTGGCTCAGACAGTATGAATACGAAAACCATCAGACAGTCAAGATTCTAAGTATAATCATGTCCAGATCTAAATTGTCACAAAATACTGCTCTTATAACAAAGATAAGATCATGGACCTGATTTTTGGGCTGCAGTGCTTGAAGAATTGTAGAAATTTGGGGATCATGATATTGAGTGGTCTGTTGAGAGCGTCACTGTCCAACAGCTCTGAGGAGTCTTCACAGATCTTTTGCAGTGCTCCAAACGAGCCCTGAGACACGGACATACACAGAAAGGCTGTCAAATCAAACGCAAACGTACACAGACAGAGGAGAGAACGAGACTGAATCAGACTTTACCATTACCGAGCCCCACAATCTATCAAGTGCATTCTGTGCTAATTAAAACAACGGTGCCTTTTCACACATGGAGGCGATCATCAAAAGCTGAGAGGCAAAACATAAGGGACAAGCGTAAATGCTGACCTCACACGTGTTGTAATCGTCCGAGTTGAGCAAGTTGCAAAGCTGTGGCAGGAGCTCCGGCCATGTTTGGAGTTCCCCCTTTGAGGCAATAGTTGTGATAAGAATACCTAGAGTGCAGAAAACAAAAGAGTCAAATAAAAGAACAAACTAGGCAAACTTGGCACACCAAACTCAGTTTTTTGTAACATTTGGATCAGACAGTATGAATACAAATGCCCTCAGGGGTACTCAGGGTATTTATGGTGCATCATTTCCAGGGTCAACAATCTAAATCAGGGGTAGGCAAGTCGGCTCATTCACAAGCCAATTTAGACGACTAGACTAAAAAGGTGTGAGAGGCTTTGCTCAGGAAATACATTATAATAACACACATATTTTCACCAAGTGTATAGATATTACGCACAATCATATTTCTTAATATCAACCGGTGGCGTCTCAGGGCCTGACATTGCCTACCCCTGATCTAAATGAAAACGGGTTTAGGAATATAAAATGTCACAACTTCTTACCAATTGTGGCCCGAATGAGCGGTGAAGGGTCGCCAATGTTATTGAGGCATTCCCTCTTGATGAAGTCTGCAACCGCAGGGGGAAAGTTCTGGTAGTGTGCTTTAACATTGTTCTTCAGAATAAGACCGCTCAAAGAACGTGTTGGCTCATCTAGAGAGATAAAGAGTGAACAAAATTTACATTCCCGCAGTGACTCCTCTCCAGCTACTCAGTTGGTCCAATCATACATTCCACAAGGTAAAACTAAATGGAAAAACCTGACAGGCGCAAGAACTCACCTTCAGTTTTTAGGCGTGTGAGCACAAAAATAAGATAATTATTAAAGTCTGGAAACTGATTGAGTTGCTCGAGTTTCTGAAATTGCTATTAAGGAATATCCGATTGAGGTAGAACAACACAGAAAAAAGAAGACACTTTTAGGGTGTTTCAGTTTGGAAAGGATACTTGTTGGACAGCTCTTTGAGTGACAGTGTTGGGAGACTGAGAGTCCTTGAGCAGCTGGAGGACCTGTTGAAGTCCCTGCTCATCCGGCTGCCACTCCATTCTGTGAAAGAAAATTACATCCGTTACACAAACCCACTGAACAAACTATTTAAAAAAAAGAATAATAATGAGTACGACTAGAGTGTCAAATGTTCACCAGACAAATATAAATGCTACACCTCCATTGCATTAATTATCGCCTGAGTGAATCGTATGACTAGTCGCACAAAAATGAGGACAACACGAGCAGCTAAAATCTCTGACCCAGCTTAATCGCTTCAAGTTAATCCTGCCCCCACCCCCACACCACCCGGTCATTATTGTAATGTAAAATGCCGTAGCTTTGAGACAAAATTTCTATTGATACCAGGTCATCGTCGCTGTGCATTACACGTGGGCCGAGACTCGTGGTTACCTGCGGGGTCCAGGCGGACACACGGCGACAGGAAGTTAGCATTAAACTATGGCAGTGCCGCATTAATACCAAGAAAACCCTCAAGACCGCTTAAGAAGCCGGGCTTGCTTTGCGGCGCACACACAGCAGCACTAAACTGCACACGTCTACGCGAGTGAAGCTGCTCACAGTTGACCTGTATCAAGTTGTTGCTTTTGTCCAGGCCTGGTCCACCAGAGCACAACCACGTTGGGCGGTCACATCGTGCCGGTCTTGATAGACGATTCACTACTGACTTTAAATGTCTAGTTACGATCGCTTTTAACACAATACAGTTAAGACTAGCGAGTACGTGGTTAACACGATGTTCTGATCAGGCAAACTCAACAGGCTTGGTAAGCTCGAGATAGCAGCAATGAGCCAAGGCCTAAGGTTACAATGCTAAAGCTACGTAGCCACACAATGCTAATTATCACAATCCTTAAGCAAAACCGAAGGGTTTCTCTTATCTAAGCTTATAAACGTTATGCACATGAGAAAAAAAGTTGAGTAGGTTAACATTACACCTTAAATAATACCTACAATATCAATTTCAATCGTGTGATTGGAACTGGGCCGCTCCTCTTCTGTTTCGTAGCGGTTCCTCTTGTTCAAAATGAGCGGAGCACGCTGACGAGGATTGACCTATTGGGCTTCCGTGGAGAGCCTATCCACGCGAGATGAGCCGAGTTCTCGGAGAACTGATACATCGATCATGTGCTCTCCATAGACTGGATAAATATTATGTTCTCTTTTCTCTCTTTTGATTGAGATCATTCATTTCTATAACGTGATATTTTAAGCACGTGACACAAGAAATATTTTTTAGGATATTTATTAAAAAATATATACATGTATATTTACAAAAAACAAACATAATGTAGGCTATAATTTACAGAACAGATAAAACGTTAGTTCTCAATCTTTTCTCTGTTCTTTCTCGCTCCTCTATCTCCTGTAGGTCTAAATCTGTAGGCATGAAGTGCTGTTCATAGCCCGCATTGTCTTCTTCTGAGCTCCATGAACTCTGACCAGTCTCATCTTCCTCATTTCTGTCTTCATCAGAGTCAACCATTTTACTGTACTCTTGTTTGCCACATCCACAATGTGTGTTTTTATGCTCCTCGGTGAGAACATCTTTCAGTGGGTCATCGCCATCTTCATTCATTATTTTGTCAGTTTGGGGGATGAAAGCCAACGATGAGGTCTTAATTATTTCAATCTCCGAGAGTGAAATCTTTTCTACTTCAGGCTTGCGGAGCCAAGCCAGAGAATCATTTATCTATAGATTGTTCATACAACATGTTAAAATACATAAGTTAAAATACAGTAAAATAAGATTCAAATCAGCCGATAAACTTCATACCTGGGTCTTCAACTCTCTGATGATGTTGCTATTATGGGGATCTGGTACTTTATCATACAACGAAGGCAGTACAGCAGAACAGGCTTTATTATCCCTTCAAAACAGATGTATTAAACAAATAAAGAAACATGCATCTTACAAACACAACTGGACTGACTGTTTAGTAAAAGTAATGATCAGACAATTACAAAATTCTCAATTCTCAAGCATTAGCTGCTTTGAGGTGCGCCTTTTCTTTACTCTCAAAATCACGTATACTTACCAACAGCAAAACAGTGCACATAATAGTGCTACCAATCCAAGTCCTCCAAAGATGACAAATAAAATGTTTTTGACATTGGCCCCTTGAAATAGTAAAAAAAAAAATGTATATACATATATTTCATAATAAAAGCAAATTCTTCTATAAAGAAATGTGAGATTTTATTCCTTCATACCAATATTTTCACTGGACTGGGTTCTGAACAGAACAGTAGTAGTTGGGCCAGGCCCAGCCTGATTAACAGCATTTATCCACACCTCATAGTTTTGGTTTTCATTGAGATCATCCAGTTTTATAGTTCTCTTTTCCAGTTGTGGGTGTGCACTTACATTTTTAACTGTAAAGACTTAGAGGTTGAATGCAAGATATTTATAATTTACAAACTCTAACAAATTGTATAGATAAACAATGTACACTTACCATTGTCTTTGCCATATCCTACTTGGTAATATGGAGTGACACCATTCTGCACTGACATCATCACTGTCTCCCAAAGTAATGTCACATGCGTAGTGCCACAGGACTGCACTTTAAATAAAGGCACTTTTGCAGGTTCTGAAAATCAATTTGATCGATTTACCATTTTTGCATTTACCACCTCCTACCACAATTGTAAACATATACCTGTATTATAAGTCTGTTTCTCTGTGCCGTTATATTTAAAATGCATAATTTTAAGTTTTTCTTAAATTATTAGTTTTAATATATCTTTAGTCAGATATTTTGTTTCTTTGATTGATCTTCTAAATATATGCACCCTACTGTGTATTACTACTAATCTTATCTTTAAGATACTTTTTTATTAAAAATAAACATATTATACTTACTTCCTTGAACAAAATGTGTGACATCTGTGCAATAAAACTGGACCTTATTGTGTTCCAACACAGTGAACACTGACACTTGATAAGCGGTGAATTTCTTAAACTGCCCTGTAGATGGAGACAGACATCAATGCATCAACACCAAGTTCATCTATCAACTTATAATACACATTACATGTTCATTATCAGGCAAAAAGTCAGGTATTGATGACTATAATTTATTATAAATGTAAAGTAACCTTTGATTGTCACTTTCGTAACACTCGTATTTAATCTGATCCAATCCAATCCTTGGCCCAAAGAAGATCCAGCTTCTTTGTATTGCACCACATACTCTTTGATGTCGGGAATCCTCGTAGTTATATTCCAGGAGACGGTTAAATTGTTTTCGTTCATTTCCAGATAAATGTCTTCTTCTTTAAGTATTTTTTCTGTAAAAGAAAATAACATATTATCAGAGTCCCAATAATCTAAAAAAACAAAAAAAACAATCTTTCAATAAAAACAAACATTTAAATTTGAATGATACCTTGTGCTTGTATGTCTAGATGAGAAGGCTGTGACACACCCAGTGCATTGTAGGTGTCTATGCTGAATGATTTGACAGTCTTTAGAGAGGAGTTGTAGTAACATTGGGCTTCACTGCACACCAGCACAGAGGATTCAACAGGCTCATTAAAGGCCGCGTGAGTCCCATTATCAAAATACAGTCTCAAGTTATATCCTATAATCTGTCCACAGGCTTTGGTCATGGGAAGCTTCTACAAAATATTAACACAACAGGAACAGAAAGTAAATTAAGTCAAAGAATCAGTTTAAAGTAATAATGTATTTTTTATGATAAAAAAAAGGTTGAAAAAAATGTTTCAGGTTATTTTTTACCTTCCAAGCAAGCACACACTCTGACCTTTTGGGTAACATACCACAGTCCCTCCAAACATTCAATGTTCCAATAGGGGCTGGAGAAAAAAAAATGGGAAAGGGAGATAAAAAAAACAACAACCCAAAATGTGTTATTAAAAAAAGTAATTTCAAGGACAAACCTCTCTCTGCACTCTGTATTGTGTAAATCTCACTCCACTCACTCATCAAGCTTGTATCACATGCACACTGGACCTGAAATAAATAGTTTATGCAGGGTTCTGGACTGTCGAGAGTGAAGCTGCCAGACACACCGCCTTCATCTTGCTGCAAAGAGGAAATCATTCAGGTTGAGGAGTGATGGTAACATTCATTTGCAATTCTTATGAATACTTTTAATTAATTTAGACATTCCGTCAAGTAAAACCTCAATCCATGCTGGCTGTGCCTCTGAGCGATGGCGAACGTTGCAGGGTCCTAATTCATGCATCAACTGATCACAAGCAGATGTCCAGTGAATTTCCATGGGTTCATGATAACTTGATGTGATCTTTGGAGGGGGTGGCTTTCCTAAAAACAAAAGCAATGAAGAGTGATGACACTGCCATCAGTCCGGCCGGAGTTTGAAATTACAAAGTCTAAGTGGACTCACTGATGACCGCTGTATCAAAGGTAATAGTCTCAGATCTGGACACAGTTCCATCTTGATCCTTCGTCTGAACCCAAACCTGTAGTTCACTTTGGCTCATAAACTGGTGGCGCTGGATTACTGCCCTGTGACCTGTAGCTTTGCTCTGAGAGCCTTCCCTGAACATGTTTAAGGTTACAAGGGTTTTAAAATTCATACTACAAATCCTATATAAGTGCAAAGGGGAGTGGAGCAGTTAAAACAAATCTAACCACAACCTGATACCTGTTTAAGAGACTAGCTTTGTAATAGGTAATGAAACTGGAACACCACCACTATTAGTGTGTGGAAGGTAGAAGTGAGCATGCAAGCAACAAAACACATGTTAAAAAGCATGTTTTTCATCAGAAAACACATCAAAGTCTGGTAAAAGGATAAAGTCAATTCAACATTTTACATTTAAATTTAGTAGAACCTTATTTATTACTTACCAATGTAAAGTGTAAGTTAAATTATTGGGACCAGGCATTGGATCCCAAGTGCAGATGATATCAGGACAGCTGTAACTGTCACATGGAATATGGCAATCTGGGGGAGAAGGTTTTACAGGTGGACCTGTGGAAACAATGCAATATTATGACTATGATGTTTCAAAGTCAATTGTATTTCGAGGACCCCCTTGAAAATGAGATCAATCATCTCAAGGGACTAATTCTCTTGAAATAAATAAATGTCAAACAATGTCAAACAAAGCGGAAGGTGAAGCACAAGCTTGAGCATACTGTGTGGGTAACACCTTTTTCAGACTTGCGAAAAGACTTCCGTTCTACAACACAAATCTTACCTCCTTTTTTTAAGTCTGTCTGAACACTTCAAACCAGAGTTTGTACCAATGAGCAATACAAGTGGCAACAACAGGAAATGAACACATGTAAGGCACTCTGAAGGCATACATACCTTTGAGAGACAAACACCAGCCTGCCATCATAATGGACAAAAGCCATAATGTCTTCAGTCTGGCCATGACATGTGCAAAAAACATTCAGAATCTAAAAAGCAGAGCACGCCTGGTCACTACACCTTCATATCAACTCAAAAGGAAAATAGAGGGAAAACGTAGTGACGTTGGGCAGATAGTAATAACTACTTCATAAAGAGATTAAATACTAAACTACACAGTATCAGAGAATTAACAGTCTATAAAAACCTGACAGATGTTCATCCTAAATACATGTTTAAATCTTACCTCACAGTTACCGATGTGGGACCTGATCATCTTGGTTGTCACAATATCAACACAGACATCTGGCCAGATTTTCTTTCTCTTTCTTAAAACTTTGCTTTACAGTGTTAAAAACTCTCTTAATGCGTCCATGTAGCCTACAGACCACAAAGAACAAGTTTCCTCACAGTGTACAGTTATTCGAAGAGATACCCCGCCCATTACAGGAAATTCAACGATCATGCGCAGTTTTGGCGACTCTCCATGTGACTCTCTCTGTAGACCTGCACATGTGAGTCATATACTCTCAAACTTTTCACTAGTTCAAGGGAAAAGCACCTTATCAGATCTTTGGCTTCCGGAGCACCTCCTAAATTTGGTAAAAGGACTTATCCCGGCCAGACATAAACAGAAGAAACGTGTGAAAGCTTAAAGGAATAGGCCGTGATGTAGCCTACTGATATGTTCTTACCTGAGTTTAGACGAGTTGATGCGTACCTGTCAGCTCTTTACGCGTGCGCTCAGTCACGTGTAAAGAGCGCAGATGTTAGCATTTAGCCTCTCCTCCTCTCCTCTATGGGCTCTTCCACGTTATTTCCTATTTAAATACGGTTTCGAGAAGTTACACAATTCAAGTGTAGATACACAAAATGTCGATTTTCTAAGTGGATAAAAGAGGTACTATATTGTAAGGCGTAATAATACCTTCGACGTCCGCACAGTAATCACCGGTGCTATTTTTGCAGGTTTTTTTGGGCCAAATTGCGACAATATCTCCACATCATTAGCTCTGATAAAGTCTTTGTAACTAATGTGTCAAAAAATAAAATCAGAAATCCCAATCTGGCTCAATCTGTTATTCATATTTCGTTGCCGGAAAGAATTAGTTGAATAAAACACCTTATTTTTTATATGAAAACATAAAATCACTGGAAACTAATATGTTTTTTTCCCCTTCATATGTATGCCAGTAATCTACAGCAAGTTTCAAATCGATATCTTTACATTTAAATTTTCCCTTAATTTTTATCTCACTTTTCCGGTGTTCTTTGAAAAGAACTTGTCCCAGAACTATTTTTTTTTTTTTTGATATAAAGATATTACCTCTCCTGGAACCGCCACCTTAACGTGGTGGAGGGGTTTGAGCACCCGAATGATCCTGGGGGCTCTGTTGTCGGGGGCTTTGTGCCCCCGGTAGGGTCTCCCATGGCAAACAGGTCCTCGGTGACGGGTCAGACAAAGAGCAGTTCAGAAGCCCCTTATGAGAGACCAACAGGGCCGGTTTGAATCATGAGGCCGTCCTTCTGGGAACCCACCACCTGCAGAAGGAGCCATAAGGGGCTGGTGCAATGTGATTCCCACGGAAAAGTGGAAGAAAATGGATGGATGGATGGATAAAGATATTGAGAGAAACAGAGAATACGTAAATTATCTACAGATCTTAAATAATTGAGAAAAAATACCATATCAGCCTCAGATGTCTGTGTAAGCTCTCAGTCGTATAGGAGTTGTCCATCTTCAATAAAGGTATTTGAGTCGTCTTCTGTACTCAGTGGTTGGAGGCTCGAACTTTTCGCCTCTCATCCAAAAGAGTAACGGTAGTTTCTGGGGAGGAGCCGGGCCTACCACAACTCCACCCTTTGGTCTTGGGCTGTGGGCTGAACGGAACCTTCGCTGACGAAGCCTTTTGGATGAGAGGCGAAATGTTCGAGACTCCAACCACTGAGTATAGAAGACGGCTCAAATACCTTCAGATATCAGCCTTAATCAGCCAGGTTTGTGTCATTGGTGTTTTCAGTATTTGTCAGGTTAAAAAAAAATGTATGCATTACTAAAGCATAAATGAAATTATTTCTTGTTAGAAGATAATTATGCCATATATAACTCTCCTGGCATTCACATACAACACATAAAAGCTACAATGTTTAAGAAAAAAGTATGAATAGCCTTGGACATAAATAATGTGAGATATTTGATTTGAAGAAACATGAAAATGATAAAAATATATGTAAGACATGAAATATTTAGAAAGTTGGACATTAACAAAATAACAAAATAAATGATGTAAAAAACAAAAACAAAGGGGCAGCTATCATAAGACTGATCACCTCTTTCACTCTTTGTATTATTTAGGAATTAAATAAATAAATACAATGACATGAAAATGAAATGAGAATTAATAAAGTTGAAAACTGCTGATGCCTCATATAAGTAACAGTTTGAGAGTCATGAGCACATTCGTTTGAGAGAGACAGACAGAGACAGAGAGAGAGAGAGAGAGAGAGAGAGAGACAGAGACAGAGACAGAGAGACAGACAGAGAGAGAGAGAGACAGAGACAGAGACAGAGAGACAGACAGAGAGAGAGAGAGACAGAGAGAGAGAGACAGAGAGAGACAGAGAGAGAGACAGAGAGAGAGAGAGACAGAGAGAGAGAGAGAGAGAGAGAGACAGACAGAGAGAGAGAGACAGACAGAGAGAGAGAGAGACAGAGAGAGAGACAGAGAGAGAGAGAGAGAGAGAGACAGAGAGAGAGAGAGACAGAGAGAGAGAGACACACAGAGAGAGAGAGAGACAGAGAGAGAGAGAGAGAGACAGAGAGAGAGAGAGACAGAGAGAGAGAGAGACAGAGAGAGAGAGACACACAGAGAGAGAGAGAGACAGAGAGAGAGAGAGAGAGACAGAGAGAGAGAGAGACAGAGAGAGAGAGACACACAGAGAGAGAGAGACAGAGAGAGAGACACAGAGAGAGAGAGAGACAGAGAGAGAGAGACAGAGAGAGAGAGAGACAGAGAGAGAGAGACAGAGAGAGAGAGAGACAGAGAGAGAGAGAGACAGAGAGAGAGAGAAAGTTAGAAAGAAAGATATAGTACCCACCAAAAGTTTGGAGAGGCTTTTTTATGTATTGACTTTTTATTATTATTATTTCAAGATCATTTTGTAGATTCTCACTGAAGGCAGTTTTCATTTATGAATGAACACATATGGGATTATGTTTAAAAAGAAGAAAAGCCGCATTTTGCTTTGATTACTGCGTTGCACACTTTTGACGTTTTCTCAGTGCGCTTCACCAGAAAAGGTTTCACCTCACAGGACTGTTGAAAACCATTTCTGGTGACTTCCTTAAGAAGCTCATCGAGAAAATACCAAAGGGCAGCAATTTTGAAGAGTTTAAAATATAAAATAAATATATTATGATATTTTGAGTGTTTTTGTTTCCTGCATGGGTTCATCAAATGTCGACACTGAGAATTACACAGTATAGTGTTGAATATAGTGTTGAAAATAAAGAAAGATCAGACCATAAAATGTTTCCAAACATTTCTATATATATATTTTGTATATTATCAATATGCCTTATGAAGCAAACAGATCGAAACACAAACAACGTAGATTATAAATGGAGAGACTATGAATATTTATGAATGTTTATTGCACAATGAATGTAATTTAGGCCGACCAAACAGAAGCCCTTCATGCACATGACAGATATTTATCAAATCAAAGGCAATAGTAACAACTTGATACATAGCTCAGATGAAATAAACAGTCAAAGTTCAGGAGTTTGCTGAAAGTCTGTCAGTCAGTGGAGCGCTGTTCAGCAGAGAGAGCTGATTTCACTCTTGTTACAGCCCCATTTGCAGCAGGCGTTGGACAGTCCCACCACTAAGTCACGGCCCTTGCGGTCTGCTTTACGTAGGGCTTCAAGGATTTCCTCTGAAATGAAGGAACGAGCCTGTCTGGTAAACACTCCATCCTCACTTTCCTTGGAGGTAAAGACTGAGTCTTTGTTCCTTTGAAGAATGGTTTCTGCTGAGTTTTGGCCCAACCTCTCTTCCTCTTGATTGGAATTGAATGGATCATAAAAAACATCTATAACAGTCAAATGAAATTATTATTCACATTCTTTTCATTCTAACCAGATAGGTCAACATGGACTGTGTGTCAAAACAAATAACAGATATGCTGTCATGCTCGAATGTCATCTGTATAATATAGTAATATATAATATATATCATTTTGGTTGGCAAATCAGCCGTAAGGAAGTCCACCCACCACTACAGAGTTGTTATTATTTGATTTGTCTATTCATTTCAGGTCCCATTTTAATTTATATTTAGATAAGCATTGTCAAGATCCTGTTGTTTCCTCCATTCTCCCCTCCCCTCTCCTATGTTTGTTCGTGTGTGTGTGTATGCCGACTCACCTGTTATTTATTTATTTATTTATTTATTTGATAGGGACATGTGTGAACAATAAACATGTAGCACACTACAACATTTATAGCCAAGGCTAATTTGCAATTTGTTGGAGCGTGCCATTTCCCCACACCTGCTGCCTGAGGTCCATCTACAATCAGTCCAGTCCTTCATTACCCGGGTTCAGCAGCCATTCTTCGCCAGTTCGTCAGTAAAGCAACAGCGGTGCCTGTCTCTTGGCTCAAGACTTAGATCTTATATATCGTGCCTGTGTTTTGGATCTTTTTTGTTATTTTTTTGCATCCTGTTTTTCCAGCAGTTACAATCACTAACCTGCTGCACGTCATCCACCAATCCTCCTGGACCCAAGGCTCAGTTCCATCCTGCTCCACCAGTTCACTCCAGCACCACCCCTACCAGTTCCACTGACCCCCCAGCCCGATACCAACCTGCTCCATTGGCCCCCAACCCGATAACCCTTCCTTTGAATGAATTTGGTTAACTTTGCTTTGTGTTTGAGTACTGCTTTTGGGTTCAAAGTCGGTTCCGTTACAAGCATAGTTCCAAACAGCTGATTACAAATCAAAAGTCACATGACTAAGAATGATCTATATACGTAATTTGTATAAAAAGATTTAGCAGATTAATTGACAGTACTACTACAACTGTCTCCCTGCAGCTCTCTTTCGCAATAATCTACTTTTCACGTTTATTCAATTTGTAAGTAAAATGTTTTTTATTTTTTTTCTCACCTGTACTCTTGAGTGACCTTTTCCATCGTGAGCCTCCACAAGTGAAGATGACTGCTCGTATGAACTCTCGACCACACAGCTTAACTCCATAGGCTGGGCTCTCCATTGGCAGAACAGCTGCCACCAGCAAACAGGACACAAGTACCACAGCTTTCCACATAGTGACTGACCAAACAAAATAGGACAGAATTTGCACTTGAGGCTGTTTGTCTCTCTGCTCGCAAAGGATAGTTTGATGATGCAGGTGGGGTTTATAAAGCGCACGAAGGTATTGTACTATGTACACGTAGGTCGACGTAGAACTGACATGAGATACAATCAAAGACCTTTGCGAAAAACAAAAAGGACACCAAAGGTGGAATAAATAATAAAAATGTCATTATTGTTTTCCATTACAAAGACCATGTCTATTATATTGTCCATCAAAGCAAGATGGAAAATGACCAAGATTAACGTTTTAAGGGGAGGTACATACAGGCACACAAAAGTCAAATGCCACTGTTGCATTCATGACAAATGTTTAAGCTAATTATTATTATCTTTTCTTTTACAATGGCCTCATTATAGCGGCCCTATATTGTTGATGTTTTCCTGTAAGTGAAAGGCAATTATTCTTAATGATTGCACACGCACATAGACATGCGTGCACACACACACACATTTTATTTCACTCAGTTATAGAGTACATTTATCAGTGCTCAATTTGATCTCCGTTTGGGGAAACATATCTCTCAATATTTTGGGGTTTACAATCCAAAAGAGATTTTTGAGATTTTTTCCAGATGATATAATAGTGCGATGGGAATGTTTTTACTGCTCTGGCCGCTTCCCCCAAAACAAACCATTGTCACACCAATTCAAAAGTGTTCCTGTAACTACTGATTTAAGAATAACATGTCCTTATAAAAAGGGTGTAATACAAAAACTGAGCCAATGACATTTGCAAAACCAGATAACTCAAAACTTATGACAGAAAACAAGCTAAATACAGTTTATCAGTGTATTCACCTAGTCAAAGGTCACTCATTAAAATGCACAAAGGAAAAAATGAATTCTAATTATGTGATGATAACGTGCAAACAAAGTGGCATTTTACTCTCTGCCGCAGCTCGCTAGAGTCATAGGGCAATAGGCCAAGTTAGTCTATTGTTGCTCAGAAATAAAGGTGAGTTTAGATGAGTGAACGCAAAACATATCACCATTGGGATGAATGGATTGGTTACTAAATGAATATATGTGTTTTCTATATGTTGTGATATATTGGATATTGCTACGGTATGCCGGATTTTTGAGACAACCTTTGTTGCAGTGAGCTGTGGTACCTACAGACCGGGACAAGTATTGACTGCAGCGCATTGGGTTGTGCTGCTGAGAGGGTGATTGGCTGTGACCTCCCATCTCTCCAAGACCTGTTCAGCTCCAGTACCCAGAGGCATGTGGGTCGGATCACAGCTGACCCTTCTCACCCTGGACACGAACTATTCACCGCTCTCCCCTACGATCTATCAAGACTCAAAGATCCCGCCACTTGAACAGTTGTTTCTCCTCCGCCATAAGACTCCTGAACAAAAAACAAGACCCTTAACTTTATCTTTATCAGTTGTTGTCGTCTTACCATATTTATCTTTTATTTTTATCTAGATTCTGTGTCTTATGTTTTATGTTGCACGTCAGCACCGAGAAAAATTCCTAGTTTGTCAACCTGTTCTCAAACCATGGCAATAAAAACTATTCTGATTCTGATTCTAATACTGATGTGTGAGAGGGAGTTCTCCTGTGATTGAATTAGACCTCTAAATAATCTTCCCACAGCTCTGCAGCTAGGATCCTTTGTATTCCTTGTGTGGTTTGTGCTGTACTGGCACCGATATTATATGGCTCAATGAGTGGCAATAGGGAGACACCTGTAAAGCAAAGAGGTCCAAAGGCAGAATCGACCAATGGAGAGCCTTATGCATAAAGATAAGATAAGATAAGATAAGATAAGATAAACCTTTATTGATCTCACAAAGGAGAAATTCACTTGTTACAGTCGGCTTTCAAGAAGATCACTCAGAGTTAATAAAGTGCAGCTGATACAGAGATTATTGCACATGTTACTTTACAGTCTTATTGTACAGTCTGACAGCAGTGGGGATGAAGGCTTTGCGGTGGCGCTCCGTCCTGCACTGAGGGTGTCTCAGTCTGCCACTGAGAGAGCTGCTCAGCTCTTCTACAGTCCCATGCAGTGGGTGGGAGGTGTTGTCCATGATGGAGGTGAGCTTGGCTAACACCCTCCTGTCCCTCACCTCCTCCACAGAGTCCAGGGCTCCACCCTCTGAATGTTACTTTTAAAAGTTCACTCTAACTATGCATCGGCATCGATTTCCCCTCACATGCATTCCTGAAGGTTGATAGTCCCTGGTCAGGTTGTACTTTTGTTTAGAAATAAATTCTTTTTATAATTGGTTTGAATTCTAATAATCTCTGCAACACTAAAACGAACATGTAAGAGTTAATTTTAACAGTCTTTGAAGGACAGGTACATGTTTCTGGATTAGTCTATTAAGCAAAGTCATTCACACTATTAACAAACAGGCATTTTTTGTGCAGCAGCATATGTGCATTTAGGTCAAACATATCCATAGTGCTTGTTTTAGTCTTCACATGTCACTGAAATTGATCAAAGATAATAGAAATATTGGGTGTGCGATGCTTTGTCGTGAGATGCTTCGGGACTGTGCCTTTAAGAAAATTTGGCTGGAAAGAGCCAATGAGAAATGCCGAGGAGGAGGGAAGAGAGCCGGTGGGTAGCAACAGTTGCCCTGGTGAGGACGAAGCGCCATAGCCACGGTAGCCCTGGCGACAAGAACCCAGCAACGAGGATCAACAACAACAACTGAATCCGCCATAAATATAAAAGAAGACTTTTAACCACTGGGAAACACATACGTGGATCCAGAGGTGAAGCCCTTAACATTTCAGAACCGTTTTTTAATTATTAAAGGTTCAACGGAATTGTGCTGTTGCTTTTTGCCCTCATGTTACAGTAGCCATAATAGGCAACTGTCGTTTACTGTTAGCCGAGGTTAGCGTGGAAAGCTAGCCGTCACAATGACAATGACTGTCCTTTGATGGCGAATGGGGTTGTTTGTACCAGCTACTGAGGCGCTCTAAGATGCGTCTACCATGACGACGCAACCATAGACGCATACTCAAGCAGTCTGTTGTTATGGCGATGTCAAATGCAAAAGGTACAAAATGGCGGTTGTTGTAGAGACCAGTTAGCTTGCTGCCCATGTTACAGTTAACATGCTAGGTAGTTAGCATCATTTTTGTCACGACTAGGTTTTTCAATCTGCTATCACATTATCAGGAATCATGCTTTTGAAAACCATGCATTTTCTCCTACTGGGCATGATGCATATTCGCCATTGATCTGGGCAGAAAGGTTGCATATCTGCATATCCAACTACCCACTGAGTTCTACTGCTCAGGGATCAATGGCATTTCAATCATTTTTTACACTCATAATAACTAGCAAATTAAACTTAAAAAGCAGCAAAAATAGATTAGTATCTCCTTATACAGGTAGAAGAGAGAGCCTTTAACAATGGCAAGGCATTCCTACTGTCAATATCTGTATGACACCTGAACAAGGTTGTTTCTGTATGTTGGTCGCCATGGGTTGGGAATAGAAACACCCAGCAATGTTTTAAAAGTACAGATTACTCCCTTTGAATTAAAGCTTTTTAGAAAATGTAAATCGAAACTTTTGGTGCAGGTGCAGGAGTATCTTTGTTTTTCTTCAACTCTCACCTGGTATGACACCTGTTACTGTATTTTTTCTAGGGCGATCCTCACATCTAGTAATGGCCACCACAGGCTATGTTGGAGACATTCAGCCCCCAACCCAAACCCAGGGGGCCAGCGTAACCGTAACACCTGGGCAATCTGATGTCAGCTCCACCCCTGTAACTACGCCTCAGTTCCTGGCAGAGATTCAGACTTCTGTGGTCACTCCCAGTGTGGTCACACCCACCAGTCAAACTGTTTCGACTGAGCAAGCTACTACCATCTCCACACAGAAGCCAGCTGCTGGAAGTCAGGCCCCAGCCACTGCTCAAGGCCAGCCGGCTCCAACACAGTATGTGACGGCAGAAATCCAGGGTTCTCCCACACAATCTGGAAATTCTCAAAGCACACCACAGTACATTGTTGTCACTGTAACAGGTAAGGGTGAAAAAGACATAATTCCGAAATTGTTGTTTGAAATTGATTGTTGTTAAAGTCCCCAAAAATATTGAGATATCTTTATCAATATCACCCAATCCCAAACTCGAAGTGATGAATTTTAGTCTTGAACTGACAGATTGTTGCTTATGTGTACAACATAATTTTTCTCTGCTTCAGAGGGCTCTCTTCACTCAAGTGACAGTGTGTCAGACTCAAGTTCCCCACCAGCTGTTGTACAGACAGGAGTTCCTACACAAGTTGTCCAGCAGGTGCAGACTTCTCAACAGGTAATCACAATGATCATGAACAGCATTAAACACCATGCCTGTGACCATTTATAAAACATAATATTTTTCTGTCTTTTAAACAGAGATCAGTTGTACAGGCAACCTCTCAGATTGCCAAGACTGAACCGGGCACTCAGATTAGTGTAACCAATCTACAGCCAGTTCACATCAGTCAGGAGGTGAGAAGAATGAGTTTACAATATACATTTTCCAAATATTGTGTTGTATTCAGTGTAGCATTTTAATATCCCAAATTAACTGACATCTTTGGATTTCAGTTATCTCCTAGCTGTGTGGATACAGCATTAGTGACAGACAGGGATGTAGAAGAATGGCAACTGCAGGAGATAGAGCAGCAAGAATGCCAGGGCTTGACATTCAGTGAATCCACAAATGAGTTCTATGGCAAATCCATCTACATACCCGCGGAAGCTTTGCAGTGTTACTCAATGTATCAACTTGCAATGCATTCAGAGAAAGGGCTAGAAATCAACCCTGCATGTGCCAGCTCAGGTCATGCTCCGCTACCATCGCTGCCATTGAACTTCCAAGTAGGTCAGGGGCAGAAGGGAGACTGCTGTCATAGGGGCTGACATTTCTGTAAAGGACACACAGACATGGGATGTTATGCTTTTCTTCTAAAACTGGACAGAAAATATTATCCTTTTGTCTGTGTGTGTGTGCGTGTGTGTGTGTGGAAAAATGCTCTTTAGGTCCAGCAGCTCACAACAGTGCCAGTTCAACATGTGTACACCAATCAAGTGCAGTATGTGGAAGGAGGAGAGACCAACTATACAACCAGTACAATGTTAGAACAACGTCATAATATATGAAGAAATAGTATGTATTTTAAATTGTGACTTATTTATAATACATTCTATCCATTGTCTGTTCTATAGTCGATCCAGCACTTTTCCATATACTGAGACCCCCCTGTACACACAAACCACTGCGGGTCAGTACTATGAGGGCCAGCCGACCTCGGGCACACAGGCCTCCACACCTGGAACTCCTCTCACCGTCTCTGTGACTGCGGGCACCGCAGGTGGTGTGTCCATGTTTGTGGCTCAGCCCACCAGTGCTGCTGCTGCCACCGTGGTTTCCACAGGCGGTACCACAAATGGGACAGGGGATGTAACAGGCAGCAATGGTGGCTCCACTGGCAGCTATGTGATCCAGGGGGGTTACATGCTGGGCAGCGGCAGCAGCAGCAGTAGCAGTGCAGCAGGCAGTAATCAGACTTACTCACATACCGCCCGCGCCTCTCCAGCCACTGTGAGTATTACAGAGGGCGAGGAGAGTAGCGTGCCGTCGGCAGACAAGAAGGTATGCAGAGGCGCTAAGCGCAGCAATTTCTCCCTTGTTTTGTTCTCATTCACTCAACACTGATGATGTCATTGTTGTGATTTGTCCAGTGGAAAGCACAGTTAAAAATGCATCACAAAATCGTGACAATATGGTCACCATAAAAGTTAAAGCATGTTTTTAATTGTTATTTCCTCATTTGACGAAACAAAACCGTGACATCCTCATTTTCATACCATAATAGTGCATGTGAAAATGGCATTTTGATTTGTCTGAAATGTTCCAGCCCTAATTTTCATCACAAATTCACCATATTGATTTTCTTAATATAGTGGGCATCAACAGATCAGATCCATCAGTATTGCAAGTCATTAATTCATTGCATACCAGTTGTATGCCACGGCACGCAAAGAAATGTATTGATGTAATCATTTTTGAATGATTGTAAATCAAGTGCAGTTGTTTTTTGATCAAATGGATTGACCAGAATGTGCATGCTTTGAAAACTTTATTTATTTATTACAAACAGGCATGTGTTTTGTACAAATCTGTATTTTGGATCTTTCTAACTGTACTAGCTTCTTTTCCTCTTTCATTGCCTGCTTGTCAGGTACAGTGGTTGCTGGACAACTATGAGACAGCCGAAGGTGTTAGTCTACCACGCTCCACTCTCTACTGCCACTATCTGCTACATTGCCAGGAGCAAAAACTAGAGCCTGTAAATGCTGCATCTTT
Source organism: Gobius niger (assembly GCF_951799975.1). NCBI lineage: Eukaryota > Metazoa > Chordata > Actinopteri > Gobiiformes > Gobiidae > Gobius > Gobius niger. Next base: position 24,279,748 of record NC_136861.1, on the reverse strand, counting down.
TGGCAAACTCATTAGATCTGTGTTCATGGGGCTACGCACACGGCGTCTCGGCACACGGTGAGAGAGCATTCAAAAGTAAAACTTACTATGTTCTCAAATCTAACTAGAACTACTGTTACCGTGTAACAGCATGTAATTGTCTGTAGTGTATTGAGGTTTGTTTGAAACACAGGTCAGGTTAATTTAAGTAAGGGTTGCTGTACAAAAACCTACGGATTTGAAGAAATAGCAGGGTGTGTCTGATTATTATCCAAGATATTTGCTACATAAAAACTATATAAACATTTTTGTATCGTTTCAATTTTCAGTTTTGCTTGGTTACCATAAGTGTGCACCTGGCAATGTAATACTGTGTTATTTTGAAGGGGCAACTCTAAGTACCACTATTATGGCCTGAGGATCAAGGCTGGCTCCTCTCTTCTGCGTCTAATGGAGGATCAGCAGCACCTGGCCATGAGGCAACAGCCCTTTTCTCAGAAACAGAGGTACATAAGCTTTTACAGCAGTGGGCGTCACATCTCCTGTCTGATACTTATTATGGCATACCTCTTGACTTTCTGAAAGGTTGAAGCCAGTGCATAAAGTAGAGGGAATGACTAATGGCACTGCATCAGGAGCCGCTCAGCAGCAGCAACAGCAGCAGGGTTCAGCTCATGTGGACATCAGCACCCAGGTCCAACAGTACCAACAGTTCTTAGGTGTGTTTTCTTTCCGTGAAGGCCACAACCCATACCCTTTGTCATTGACTAACATATCCACACAACCTTTCTGATTTCTGTTTTTGTTTGCAGATGCTACGAGGACTCTCCCTGAGTTCCCTGACATTGACCTCCAAGGAAAGCCTCTTCCGGAGGGCATCGAGATTGAGCATATAAAGAGTTTTCAGCTGCTTTATAGAGAACACTGTGAGGTAAAAAACGTGGTGATTTCTCATAAGTGTATGATTCAGGGCTCTTATTCAAACTCTTCATTCAAAGTTCAAGGTCCTACTAGCATGATGTTTTTCATCTGTATCAGGCTATTCTGGATGTTATGGTAAACCTCCAGTTCACTCTGGTAGAAACGCTGTGGAAGACTTTCTGGCGGTTCAGTCAGAATGCTGGTACTGGAGATGCCACAATGTCTGTGTAAGTCACAAAGAATAAGGCTCACCAGTATTTTGTGTGGTATAAATAAGATTTATTTCAAAATGATCTATTTTATATCAGTCATGATGAATCAGAGAAGCGCCTCCCAAAGTCCTGCCTTGTCCTGCTGTGCAAGTATGATCCTGTACTTCGCTGGAGCCGGGACTGTGACAACAGCCTGTACCAGGGCCTAGTGGAGATTCTCATCCCAGATGTTCTCCGGCCTATCCCGAGTAAGACTGCGCCAGACAAATCAAATCTCACATTTCACACAACAATAAATCACTAATGCTGGAAGTAGTTATGTACATTACAACTGCTTTTTTAAAGCAAGCAAATACGCACATAGACCAAAACCAAATAACTTGGCTTAAATAAACTTATGATGGATATGGTAAAAAAAAATTAATTGCCCATGCTATTAAAAAGATAGTCAGTGATTAGGGATGGGAAAAGAAGTGAAGAAAAGTGATTGCCTACTTGTTTTCCTCAGGTGCCTTAACGCAAGCGATTAGGAACTTTGCCAAAAGCCTAGAGAGCTGGTTGACCAATGCCATGATGAATATTCCTGAGGAAATGGTCCGCATTAAGGTAGAGTTTTACATGTTTTTAAGATATTAATTTGTAAATAGTTCACAAAAATTTACCTCAAATGCGACCTGTTCTTGAATCTTGTTTCATTTTTTCCAGGTGACATCAGCTAATGCATTTGCCCAGACACTGAGGCGCTACACGAGTCTGAACCATCTGGCTCAAGCAGCGCGTGCTGTTCTCCAGAACACAGCACAGATCAACCAGATGTTGTCTGACCTTAACAGAGTGGACTTTGCAAATGTCCAGGTTTGTTTTTATATCTTGTGCCAAGAGGCAGTCGTTAATTAGTTAATTAGACCATTAACTTGAATCAACAGATATGGGTCATTGTTTGCAGGAGCAAGCGTCTTGGGTGTGCAGGTGTGAGGACCGTGTTGTCCAAAGGCTGGAGCAAGACTTCAAACTGACCCTCCAGCAGCAGAACTCCCTCGAGCAGTGGGCTGCGTGGCTCGATGGTGTAGTTTCCCAGGTCCTGAAGCCCTATCAACAGAGTCCTGCATTTCCAAAGGCTGCCAAGCTCTTCTTACTCAAGTGGTCTTTCTACAGGTAACATGGATCCCTTGGTAATTGTGTTATTTGTTTGTGTAAATTTGCCCATTTAATTCAGCGATAGCTACTGCGGCTGTGCAATTTAGTGTACACCTGTTACCAGGGTTTTTTGCACGCTCTGTTGTTCACTGTGCACAAAATTATAAACATGCTTCCTTCAGAGTAATCATTTTGTAGTGGAAACATAGCTCATTTTATTATTTATGACACATTGTTCATTCATGATGTTGTTGTAGTAGCTGTAGTAGGTGTAGTTGTTGTTGTTTATGCTAATAGATTAGTTTTGTGAGCAGCCCTGACACTTGGCTCGCCCAGTTTAACTTCCTGCCCAGGCTCGGCCCAACCCCTGTTTTGTCTGTTGGCATGTGTCGTACAGATGTCACGACAGAGCTTCGTCTTCTGATTGATTAACAGGGCACAAATTGTCCTATTTGTCCAAATTGCCATCAAAGTTTAGCAAGTATTCATTGCACTTGCTGTACCCCATTCCAGCATCAAAAGCTCAAATCATTGGTGCCACCCTATTCGCCTGAAATACACAATTCACGTTGCTTTATTTACATCTAACACACTGCATTTTGATTTTGCCATCAGCATTAGCGTTGCATAATCTAGACGTCCAGGAACCGAAAGTCAGTTGCCGTCCCCGCAAATCTTCTTTCTGAAATCCACAACGAACTCCTTTGTTACTGTGCATTTATCTTTCCAAGATAAACCACAGCCTTGGCAGACGTGCATCTCCTAATCCGTGTTTTATTCACAAACATTCTGTCAAACAATGTACAATGCAAGTAGTGCACTCACTAACTGGGATTGTTGACTCAAAATATGGTTGTTGCTTTAGTTCCTTATAAAGTGCATGCTCTAGTATTGCATTATGAAGCAATTTTAATTGTTCACATCAACACTGCTTGACCTGTGTCTTCCTTTTTTTGGTCTCATTTGTCAGTTCCATGGTGATCAGGGACCTGACTCTGCGCAGCGCAGCCAGTTTCGGTTCCTTTCACTTGATCCGCCTGCTTTACGACGAGTACATGTATTACCTGATAGAGCACAGAGTGGCACAGGCAAAAGGAGAGACCCCTATCGCCGTCATGGGGGAGGTACAGCAAAGATCATTCATATTTCCTCTATCACTGTATGAAGTCTACACAGTTAATAGTTATTGGACTATGGTAACACTTGAATACAGAGTTAAAATTTGGTTGGGTAAATGTATTTAATAAAAAGGGTTGCAATTCCAAAACGGCATTCACTATTAAAAATGTCCATTGATAACATATAAACCCTTTACAGAGTAACTTTTTTTGTTGGCAACACATAACTAGTTGGGTGAATTTATAATAAAAACGGAGTGGTGAATAAGAAATATTTTGCTGCTCAAAGATGCTACTGGTATATTGTAAAGATTTTCTTTTGTTTTGTGTCTGTCAGTTTGCCAGCCTCGGTCGGGGGCTGAACCATCTGGATCCGGACAAAGGTAGTGACGCTATTTAAGCATTACCATAAACATAACCATTATTACCGTATAGTGAGTATGGAAGAGCATCTTGTGACAAATTTTGTTTTATGCAGAAGAGGAAGAGGAAGATGAAGAAGAGAGTGATGAGGATGGCCAAGAGCTGACCCTTCCATCAGATGCGGCCATGCTGGGTGAAGAGTCTCTGGAGCCTCCTGCCAAATTGGCCAGGACGGACCAGAGAGTCCTGTTCGCCACTGGATCAGCTGAGAACTAAACGCCAAATAGAAGAGTGTAAAAGAGGTTACTTGCTCACAGGGCGACGTAAAAAAAAAAAGTTTATTCATGTGGATACTGTATTTAATGTGTAATTTTTTAATGTAATTTCAACACGCATTGTACTGGTGCTGCTGCTGTATCTCAAAAGCCTGTCACCAATGATTTTATTCACTGTCATTGGCAAGATGTGGCTTCTACACACATACTGACTGTTGTATAGATTTTAAAACTGAAAGGCTGCCATTAATCTTTTATAATACATTGCGCCCTGCAGTCTTGTAGTGTCTTAGCTGACAAATTCCTCCTCCTTCAACCGTCACTGCCGTCTCAAAGTGGTCTTGAAAGAACATTGCTTGTGTATTTGTGTAAAGATTATATAGGTAGATGGACATTGCCGATGACATCTGTACATTGTTTAATGAACTGGCACTAATTTATTGACTTAATGCGGCGTTTCAAAGGGAGCATATGGGGAAAAGCTCTGAAGGGTAGTTGGTATTGTTGTGTGCCCTTACTGAGTGTTTTGTGTTTGTCTAAATGAGCACTGAAGTCACACTGTCCTGGAGCCTTGATTGAAATAGCTCTTTCATATTTATATTGGTCCAGCTGATCAAAGTGCTGACTGCTTTTACTGTACATATTTTAAAGACAAAAAAGGAGATTTTTAAGTTTTTGTGTGCGTTTGGGTTTATTGCCTGTAAAAAGGTTGTTTTTGGTGTGCCTGTCACGTGTTGACTGAGGAGCTCCTTATCTGCTGCAAAATCCTCTCAGTTGTAGAACCGCTGGTTCTGTGGGAGGGCCTGTGTGTCGTCATTTTTGTTTAAGTGCATCATTTCTTCTCATTCATATCTGTGTGGCCTCACTTTCCCTGACTTTATTCCATGCCTTATTTAAATATTTATGTTTGTGCCAAGCCTTTTTGCTATCCTGAAATCCCATTGTTCTTTTTTATTTTACAGAGGACTGTGCCTCAATGAGAACAATATACTTGTACTGTAAATTTAAACTATATTTTTAATTTGTTGTCACTAAGTGAACCTCTTGTGCAGTGTATAGTGCTGTGTTGTCACACATTATAGGCAATCTTTGTGTGCATTATTGGTTTGTGATTGAATGTTAAGTTTTTAATCCTATTAGTAATTTCTTTAGGACCCTGCCTCTTTGCACATATTGATTATTGTTATTACAGTGATCTGACATTTTTGTTTTTTACCATGGGGTGGAGGTGTTGGGTTTGTCCTCATCCCTCTCATCTCAGCGCATCTCCACTCGTCCAAGGGCGTTGTTTTGCTTTAGCATCCTTTTCTCAAACACTTTGTTCAGAGTAGTTAATTGTTAACAATCATTTTCTTTGAGTTGTACTCAGTGTCTTCAAACAGCTGCGATGGGTTTGCTTTTAGCAGGCTTTGCAGTCTTCAAGCCAGCACATTTTGTTCAGAACATATCTCTTCTGTTGCTAAATCATTTTTATTTAATATCCTGAAGGTTAAGTTATTTTATAGTGAACTGTTTATTGTATATGGCAAATGATTTATTGGCAGTGTTTTATGAATTTGGTCTGTAAGTATGACTGTGCCTTTGGAGGTGGTAGAATGCAATTCAGATGTTTTTAATTTTAACAATAAATTAAAAAGAATTGTTAAAAAATAGATGTCTGTTCAGTACCTTTTGTTATTTGGTGTGGCTCAACATGTGTGATTTTTTTTTTTTCTTTATATAACTCGTATTGGCGAGGGGGGGATTACCTGACTTGGCCGGCAGACTTTACAACTACAATATAACTCTATGACTTGGCCTCTGGTAAACAAAAATACATTTGAACTAAAGAAAAAGAAAGAAAAGCCACCCGCATCTTGCATTTACACATTGGTACCTTTAGGGGTCACTGTGTTCATCCTTAGGGCGCCATGACAGTGACGCAGGGCCGTGACGCACCACGGTCTCGCGCTGTGATTGGTGCATTGCCCGACACGCAGGGGTCACGTATATTTGGCGCTTTTCGGTCGCTCTCCTCCTGGCGCGTTTTTGAAAGAGAACCCCGACAAACATGTTTACACATTGTTTTCGGAAACTTGTTTAAAAAAAAAGAAGACAGGATTGAACTGCCTTAACACAGAGCCATGGCCGTAAAGGAGGAGGTATTGGGACCGCTTTTATCGCGAGCGGAGTTGGAAATGACAGCAGCAACCGCGGTGTTCTAGCTTGTACTTTTGTTCACTTATTTGCCACAATGGAGCTGTTTCTGTGGTAATTTTTTAGGCTAGGGACGTGAGCTACCCATTACTGTATACGGGATAACAGAGGTACGTGTTTTCTAAGTTATTTCTTTGTATGTATAACCACTTCCGTACTTATATGCTTGTTTCAGTAGCGAAATAGCTTTGTATCTGAACGGTCAGTTAATATGACAGTACGTCTCGACACAGTGACGTGATAGTTCAGTTTGTTATGTGTTAATATAGCCAGTCCAATTTGATACAAAGTGTTGTTAAGCATAGTAGGACAATAATGTAGAGATGCAAAGCTTTTTTCCACCATGCACATTGTTTACCCCGGTGTCTATTTTTTACCAGGGCTTGTAAAGTATGGCTGGTGTTGTGGCCATGGCTTCTGTCATTGAGGACTTTGACACTCAGGTAACATTTTTTCAGTAGATTATTATTTTTGGTGCAAATCGTCATTGCTTGCTGATAACACCTAAAGTGTTTGTCTGCATATTTTTGTTGACAGCCTTGCAAGAAAGCGTGCAAAGATGTCGACAGTCCTGTGGTCAAGACAATCACAAACTATTTCTCACCTGTGGCAAAACCAGCTGATAAACCCTTTTCCCCTCCTCGCTCCAACAACATCATGGATTACTTTAACCGAAAGGGCCCCTCCCCTAAAAACCATGTACTGTCCCCAAGTCAGGCGAAGGAGAACTGTCAGACTGGGAAGCAGATAACTCCTCCAGCCGCGCCGAAACAGCCAGGACAAAAGCGCCGCAGGAAGGCTTCCAAAACCGCGAGGAAACTTGTAGAGATGACAGAAGACTCTAGCTGCATTGTCATAGAGGAAACCGATGAAGTGACTGGAACATGTGGTGTCTTGGGCAGCGATACAGCTGTTTTACTGGGACAGATTTGTGCTGAAACTTCTGCATCCAGTGCAACATCAGACGACAAAAGTGTAGAATCTGATCAGCACAACAAGGCATTGCTTGTTAAAAGTAATCACTTGAACAGCATAGAGTTATCTCCAATTTTACCTCCAAAAGATAAAGCTAAGAAAGCTAAAACACCTGTAGGGAAGTCAAAGAAAAGGAAAAAGCTTGAAGACGAGCTGCCTGAGCCAGAGGTGCAGGAGATGCAGGAGAAGTCTTTGGGCGACATCAGCCTGGAGGTCAATGTAGGTGATGCTTCACAGTTAAACAACACTGTCACAATATCTTTTGAGGATTTTGTTCGAAGTCAGGACAACAGTGAACTTTGTGAAGAGCCTGAATCCGTGGCTGTTGATGAGCAGCTACAAATCACCAGTGCTGAAGAAAATCAGCCATGTCTTCAAGTCTCACCGCGGATGGTCACTGTACAGGCGGAAGTGCACACCGTTTCACCACAAGAGAAAGTCAAAAGTGCAGGAAAAGTAGCCTCCATCTTCACCAAGGAAAAGGTTTCTAGTGCGGTTCATGTGACACAAACAGAATCTAGTCCTCAGACAGCATCAAAGTGGAAGTCTAATGTTGTTCTTCAAGAAGAAGATATTGAATTGTGTGTTCTCGAGAGCTCATCCACTCCCAAGTGCAGTCAGGCTGAAAGACAACAGTTCATGGCCGCTTTTAAGCGACCTTCTCTTGATGGGAGTAAACCCAAGCCGAGTAAGAGCCAAGGCAAACAGAAACCAAATGGAGACAAGATGGGCGATGCAACAGATCAAGTCATTGAGGAACACCCTGAAATTCAGCCTATTGCAGTCCCTGAGAAAGGTACAACTGTCTCACAGGACGATAAAGAAGGCAAAAAGAAACCAACAAGGAAAAGACAAAAGAAAGGCGCTGACAAACTGGACACCACCTCAGCACCTGCAGCTGTCCTGGGAGAAAACGCAGAGGTCATAGATGTTGACATTGATGATAATAAAGAGGATGAGCCTGCTGCTTCTACTCCATCTGTCCCTGTGGTGAGGAGGTCCAGACGAGCGGCAGTGGCCAGACAAACTTCCACAATCACTGTGGCCGAGTCTTCCAAAAATCGCAGTAAACTTGGCTCTGCAGAGGTTTCCCCTGCAAAGAAACGCAAGTCTAAACATGGGGTGTTTAAAGCAGAGATGCTGTGCCCTGCTGATGAGACACAAAGTCCTATAAGGTGAATCTGAATCTGAAGCATCATTTACTCATTTGCACCTTTTTATAATTGGTGTGTTTGTGATTTCAGGATTCGATTCAGACGAGTCGGTAATTGTAGAAATAAAGAAGACCATACATCATCAACACCTCTGGCTACAAAAGTAAATACATTGTTTAATTCAGTGTTTCAATATAATAATAGTAATAATAAATAATAACAAAAAACATCAATACATTGTAGACCACTAAGGACTCCAAAAAAACAAAGCAGGCGAAGAAGTTACTGGAGAAGGCCAAAGCTATAAAGCAGAATAAGAAGGTTTCTACTGAGGACAAGACGTTAAGACGCTCATCAAGAGCTGAGGCTTCTGTTAGACGCAGCTACTGTGATGATGAGGTAAACCATTTTAATGTTGCAAAATTATTTTGGGGGATTTTATTGTCTGAAATAGATATTTTTTCTCTGTTTTTAGGACTCTATTATTTGTGTGGAAGACAGCCAGAAAAACTCGCCGGTGCCAGAAAAGAGTAAATCTAAGAAAGCATTGCGGAGCCTTAATGATGTTTTGGGTAAAGCTGCTCCTATCAAAGAGGCTGCCCCGGGTAGACTGTCCCACTACATTTTACTGCCTCAACGTTGTCTCAGGCTAATATAAAATGTGTTTTACAGGTTCTAAAGTGTGTCAAGATAAGGCTCCTCGAAAGCCCACTCCTGTGTCTATATTTGACGACAGCAGCCGAGACGGCTCGGAAAATTCCCAGGATGATGAGCAGTTTAGGGCCCGAAGAGAGTTCCTTAAAAGTGGTCTACCGGAGTCTTTTAAGAAGCAAATGGTTAAAACCGCTGCAGCGATGGAGGCTCATGCTAAAGCTTGTTCCTCGTCCCAACCAGTCATACATATCACTCAAGCGCCTCTTGGTATAATTTCATATTAGCAGCAGTACTCATTTATTATCACTTGGTTAATTTTTCTAAACACCTGTTGTGTTGTGTTTATAGATTGCCCGCTTTGGAAACTGCCTTGGCCGCAGTCTGCATTTGTCAATCATCTAAAAGAGATTCAGTTCCAATTTTCCGACATTTGTATAGAAAACAATAAGTTTTTAAAGTGGAAGACACAGCCAGTTCATAGAGTCTCCTCAGAAAAGGTATTAATGCATTAATCTGTTGGGAGCTAAAGAAAAAGGTCTGATAACATAAATTAAGTATTGTATACCAGTTTATGTGTAGCATAAGCAGATCCAGTCTACGCTGGTCTTTGCGAGCCATTTCTGTGTTTTTCTTTTGTGAATAATTGATATGTGTACTTTTATTAAAGGTTTCTAGTTCGGGGCCTGTGTCTTCTGCAAATGTCCGTGAGGAGCTAATGAAGGAGATCAGTGGCTCTAACCCTGCCTTCCCTGTTCAGAAGTTCATGAGTCACTTTTTAAAGAAACGAGCTGACCTTACTCAACAATGTGCTGCCTCAGGTTGGTTGATAATTGTAATCATTTATTTGATAGGGACAAGTTTGAACAATCAACATGTACCACACTACAACATTTCTAGCCAAGGCCGTCCCTTTGAAAATAAAAAAACTTTTTTTTTTTTTATTTGAGCCTTTGGCTATAATATTGTTTCATCAAAAACTTACCCGCAGAAGAATTCTGCTTCATTAATTCTAGTTAATCCTGTTAAATTTTGTTCTTCTAATGTAGAAGAAGCTCTCCAATCTGTTTTTGCTAGGTTTAGTTTTGTATTAGATTCGGAAATGTGTTTGCTAAAATGGTTGCTTGTGTCTAGTTTTTATTACGGCTCATTCCTCCTGTGGCCATCAGAGCGAGCTGCAAGCATCATACAAGATATATCTCAGTCATCTTTGCAATACACACACATTCATATTAAAATGTAAAATTTGCCAATGCTGAGGTTCCCAAAAGCAGGATTAAAAGCCACAATGATGCATATTTTGTCCACTTTAATGTCTTCTTTATAGAACCATCCCCTGTCCCCAAAGGGTCAAGCCCCGAGCTGCCAGCTGGAGGGAAAAGGAAGAGAGCAGAGGATGAAGGCGAAACGGTTAAAGTTGCCAAAAAGCAGCGGAGCAAACGTTCAGGGGAAAACCTAAGCACTTCTCCAGCAGAGGGAGCACCTGCCAAGAAGGAAGGACGACCAAGACGCGGAGTTAAGTCTGTGTCAACAGAGGACGGGATGAAAAGTGACCCCTCTCAGAAGGCAGCACGTGTCCAGTCTGAGGATAAAGCTGTCATTGTGCTTGATGATTCTCCAGAACCAAAGACGGACAAACTTGGTGACTATTCTGTGTTGTTACATAAATCGGCTTTAATAACTATAATTTCTTGTGAACTATTGTATGAAGTGTAATCATCATCAAATCTGCAGATGTATTGACAGAGGACACGCTGTGGACGGAGAAATACCAGCCCCAGCACTCGTCTGAAGTGATCGGAAACACTGCCTCAATTAGACGCCTGCACAGGTAAAAGCAAAACAAAAGGTTATTTCAGTTTTATTAGCTTTTTTGTATAATTCTTCCATGTTTTTTTTTTTTCTTGTTATTCCAGCTGGTTGAAAGAATGGAAACTTCGAGCCGATAAAGAAGACAAAAAGAAACAAAAGGACCAAAAACAGGACGATGGGAGCATTGGTAAGTGCCAAGAGTTAACATTTCTGATGGTTTCAAAATGAATGACGCTAATGTGGGAAATGGTGTGGACATGTAACTGTTGAATGTGATTTATGAAAGTCGGATAAAGAGGCTATAAAACGAATTAAAATAATGGTTCTGATGATTTGATTTAGACAGTGACTGGGAGTGTGGAGAGGAGGAGTCTCGGGATGCAGAGGACACGCTGTTTAACACAATGCTCATAACGGGCCCCACTGGAATTGGGAAGACGGCCACAGTTTACGCCTGCGCCCAAGAGCTTGGTTTTAAGGTAATCTATACTTTTAACTAATCTACATAAACATGCACTATAAGTCGCACTTTTTTTCATAGTTTGGCTGAAGGTGCATTCATTTCACATGTTAAAATTTTCACACTGGCAGCCTGGCTTGTGTACCAGTATCTGCTACTCCTGTACCATTTGAAGATTGAAAAACAGTAATGGAGCAGCAGAAAAAACAGTTTGGAGTGAGCAAGAAACTTGTGAGGAACTGGCGAAAAGCAGAGGTTACTCTTACTGCAATGAAGAAAACAAAAAAAGCTAATTGTGGCCTAAAAGCTAAAGCCACAGGCAGGAACGATTTATTTTTACTATCATTGTACTCCGGCGTGACTCACATATGTTTTTTTCCTTCATTATGCATTTATTTTGCTGGTGCAACTTATACTCTGGAGCGACTTGTAGTCCGGAAAATACGGAACATTGCGAGTTTGTGATGTACAGTTTTTCCTGTTTCGTGCCTTCAGGTGTTTGAGGTGAACTCTTCATCTCAGCGAAGTGGCCGCCTGATCCTCTCGCAGCTGAAAGAAGCCACACAGTCTCATCAGGTGGACAGTCAGGGGGTCAACGCTCACAAACCCACCTATTTTAACAGCTACAGCACAAGCAGCAGCGCAGGCCGACCAGGATCCTCTCCAAGTATGTCGTGAATCCCTTATAAAGTCTTCTGGTTGTCTTCTTTTGCTGTAATGATTTCTCATATTCGTGTTAGGAAAGGTCAATTCTCCTCGCAGAGCCGTTTCATCACCGAGAAAACCTCCACAGTCGCCCAGAGGCGTCAAAAGAGGAGGACTGGCGCCCACCGCTTTGGCTAATTTCTTCAAAATGTCTAAACCGTCTAACAAAGAGCAAGAACAGACAGGTAGTCATTTGAATTCTTCATTATCTATATTTAACTTTACGTAAGCATCACATCACTGTTGTCTATCTTTTTTTTGCAGCTGTGTCAAAGAAGAAGCCAACTGAAGTGGACAGTAAGAAAACATTGATCAAGTCACCACCAAATGATTTCACTAAAGACTGTAATCCGGATGAGCTGAGCAAGAAGACGGCCACTTCCCTCATCTTGTTTGAGGAAGTGGATGTGATATTTGATGATGACTTGGGCTTCCTAAGTGCCATCAAGACCTTTATGACGACCACGAAGAGACCTGTAATCCTCACTACCAGCGGTAAGTTTTAGGAATAACCATAACAAAATAAAGCTTTGTTCTGTAATGTGCTAAATTATTTGTTCCTTGTGCAGATCCCGCCTTCAGTGCAATGTTTGATGGGGATTTTGAGGAGATCATATTTGAAACCCCCTCTGCTGTAAGTAGTAAATTCAAATGTTTTTTAATAACACATTTAAATGCTGTGTTTTCATGCCATGGCTGTTTTCGGTGCAGGTGGATGCGGCCAGTTACCTGCAGCTACTGTGTTTGGCTGAGGACACGAGGACAGACCTGAAGGATGTCAGCGCTCTGCTCAGTCTGAACAGCTGTGACGTCAGGAAGACTCTGTTGCAGCTGCAGTTTTGGACTCGCAGTGGAGGAGGGCGGCACCTTCGCGCACCGCCCGCTGGTGAGCAAGTGAACAGAAACAGCAGATCTAAATTCATTAGTGCAGTTTGTGTTGTGCTGTTTGATTATGTCATAAATTTTTGACAAACGTGTTGAGCAATGGAGAGCTTAGTTGTCTAGGTCGATTTTTTTTAAACTTCAGTAAAACAAACCAACATTAACCACTTAACTGCCACGTTAGGGTCAAAAATCATTTACATCCAAATATGAAAGCGTATTGACCGCAGAGCTTACAACCTATATGCCACTGTGATACCTAAATTGAAAGCCAATAATTTCTAGTTTCTAAAAATATGTGTGAGATCTGTGTGAGTGAAACACAACTTGTGTTACATTTGCCGTTCTTAACCCTAATTATATCCGGATTAGGGTCAACTAACCCTAACCCCCTGATAAAGGGGGACGGCATGTAACAGGTTAATTAAATGTTTTACCATCCACTTCCAGCCTGTGAAGCAGCTGCATGTTTTGTTTTTTTAAGACTATCCAGTTGGCTAATTTTATTGGAAGATGTGAAAAAATATTTGTTCTCCCACTTTATTATGAATGATCATGACTGTGCTTTGTTTTATATTACAGAGGAGTTGCAACAAAAGGCAGACGGTGCTGTTGCAGTTTTGGCTAACTGTGAAGTGAAAGATCCAGCCCCTCTTCCCGTCTGTGACACTGGATGCACAGAGAGCATGCTGGGTCTGCTTAGTGTTGCCCCTCAGCAAAATATCTGGGAGCTGCTCAAGGTAACACACCAGAGGATTTTTCAATGACACTATGATTTCCAGCAATTCTCACTTGTTCACTCACTCTTGTTCTTTCTTTGTGCTCACAGAAACGGGAGGAAGATTGCTCAAAGGTCGTGACTATGAGCAGGCAGCAGGGAGTGGACCTGCTGTACGCTAACATGGAAGCATTACTACCTCTCCCCGTCACAACACTAACCTTCGCTAATCACAAACAACAGCGACCTCTTCCCCCGGCTCTAGACCAGCCTTCCGAAAATCCTGCACAATCTCAAAAACTCCCATCACATGCCAAGCTATTGCACGCTCAATATGATTTGTCAGACGATGCTAGCCCAGTTAAAGTCTCCAACAGGATGAAGAAGAATAGGAAGAGACGCTGTCCACCTGAGCAGGGGACTTTGCAGTCAGATTCAGACTCTGAAGATGGTTTTCTATCTATCAAGCAGCAAAGCACTCAAGTACAGAAGAATGCCACTTTGATGCCTGTGAAGGTTGTGAAAAAGCCACTGAGTCGTGAGGAACTGGTAAAAAGTGTCCCCGTTTCACAATGTCTTCGATCATTGGCTGACTTTATGGATGATATGTCGTTCATGGACTTGTTGAGCAATGAAGAATGCAACATGAAGGATACGAGCGGCACTGCGGTGGTGAAAGATGGTCTAACAGACGAAGCGAGGATAGACACCGAGAGGAGGAGGAGTGGGCCCATGCCGGAGTGTGCCTCAGAGATCAGCGCACAAGTGCAGAGTCTCAGCTTTAGCAAGTGCTGCTTGTCTGTCAGCGAAGCCTGGCTCAAAGTTCAACAACTGGATGGAGAGCTGAGAGAGGAAGCGGAAAGAGATCTCACGCTGCCTGTGGCGTCTCATAATGAAGGCTGTTCCTTCACACAGCAAGGCCTTTGTCATCCTCGGTAAGTCTTCAGCTACACTGTGATTTCACCTTAGCTAAAGGTAGAAGTATTGTGAAAGCTTAGTGGTTAGTGATGGTCCTTCACAAGGCTCTGGGTTCAACCCCCGGACGAGGCCTCTCTGTGTGGTGTTTATATGTTTGCCCCATGTCTGTGTAGGTTTAACCTACCACTAAAAACATGTTCAATAGGCCAAGATGAGAGTGTGTTTGAGCGAGGGGATCGACGGGTGGCTACAATCCAGTGTGTTGTGTTTAAATGCATGAGTTTTGTGTGTGATCAGTAACATGCACTGCCCCGACCACATAAATATAATATTGTATCTGCATGTTGACAGTTTAAAGGTATATTCCACCGTAGAATAGAAAAGATAGATGGAATAGATCTGCTTCTCTCTCAGATTAAACTATTCATGAGTCTGAAATGCTGAAAAAAATATTACTCTAACAATTAATAAATCAAAACAACATTGTGTCTTCTAAATGCTCAAACTTCTTACAAACGGTCTATAATAGGAAACAGGACGGCCATGAGTGGATGGTGACAGTTGAGTGATCCTTCTTTATGATGAGTGATTATTTTTTCAGGGTCGTCAGGCAAAGGAGAGCAGTAATGGATGACCTGGAGGTCAAAGGAGTGTTTGGTCCGATGGGGAACAGACCGGCAGCGGCGCAGGACTACCTCCCAACTCTGCGAACAATCTGCAAATCTGAGCATCTCAAGGAACAGGGCAAAGTGAAGAGAAGGTCAGAGTCCACCACTGTATTTATAAAAATTAGATTACTTCAGATACGACAACTTCTCTTTAATTTAATTATTTTTCAGGTTCTTGCATTACCTAGATGCAATCCACTTGGGCCTTCAAAAGTCTACTCTGGAGCGCCTTGCTGAAGAGTTTCCTTAGCCCAAAACGGCCTTCAACGCATCTCTTGTGTGGACTTTTGAGTTGGTAGCAAATAAGAAAATGAAGTGCCTGTAAGATGTCACAAGGCAACTCACTAAACCTATGGACATGCTAACCTTTGGTGCTTTTAATAAATGCACTGACTACTTCAACTTAATATAAATATTGAATTTTAAGACTTGTATATTTTTGTACATTTTTGTGTGTAGTATTACAATGTTTCTTTGCCTTTTGCAGAGCCTTTGAATCAGGTTGATTTTCAAGGGAAATTCTAAACAATTAATAATCTACATAAAGCATCTGTAAATTTGATTGGCTTATGAAGGCTGCGTAGAGTAACATACTTTTACCTAACACTCAGGATTTGTGGTTGTTGCAAAAGCAGCTGCTTTTCAGGCCTCACTTCACTGTGATCACTTTGGTTCATTTTTTTTTATAGATCTGTAAATCCATATTTCTATGAATTTTGTGTGGCCAAATAAAACTTAATAATCACTCTTTGTGTGAGGTTTTTATACAATGTGTCTGGAAAGTGGGAACCAATTACAGAACGAGGAGGGACGGCAAGACGAAGACGCGCTATTCGACATACGGAAGCTTGTAGTTTATTTACGGACAAAAAAAAAGTTTATTTTCGTACATTATCACTTTTTAATGGACACCTTCCAGCCAATCAGAATCGAGTATTATAGTGTTGGGGTGAATACTTTGAAATTGTAGCCTATTTAATTACCCTGCATAATACTGACCACAACTTGACTTAAAATGTACTCAGTTACGTTATCAGTATTCTGAACGTTGATTTGCATAATAGAAAGAACTCAGGAAGTCAATGACAAAATTAGTTCATGGGGGAGGGTGCTCTTTGGTGTTTGGGGAACTGAGACTCAAATAAAATAATAAAAAAAACAAGGCACTCCTCCCACATCATAATTCTATATTTGCATTTAAAAAGCCTTTATTACTACGCAGATGAATCTTACTTTTTTTTAAAAAACATAATGCTGGTTTTCTTCCACGCGTATCGGCTCCAAACAAGCCTTTGTCAAGAAGTGAGGACCAGCGACTCAGACTACCTGGTGCCAGAGGGTGTGGCCGCACAATTAAGCTACATAAAGAAAGAAAGAAAAACAACACCACTCAAACAGGTTAATAATGATAATACACTACTGCTCGTTTGTGTTCCGACACCCTGTCCTTTAGTTGTCGTTTTGTGGGGCCAACATAGAAGCAGCTGCAAGATGAATGAATATATGTTGCATGTTTTTCTATTTTTAAAATCAATACAAGTTTAGCTACATTCTTTTATATTTGTACAATGCCTGCAAAAAACACATTTGTCTGTGCCTTTTGGTGGTGGAGGGAGCCAACTACGTTCTTTGGCAGCAAGGTGACTGGGCACCAACCTGTCTTTTGAGGTGGGAGCACGTGCGAAAGTCACCACTGGAGGAACAGGAAAATAATTTTGAAAAGGGGGTCACGGTTCTTATAATAGGCTATTCTTCATCTGGTATGAGAGGGAACTGTATTTTGTAACAAAGTGGACTGATTGCTGATTACCAGATCTCCTTTTGGAAAAGCTCTGATCTGTGTGGACTGGGCCTTTTTGTATGCATCATGAAGGGTGTCAGTTTTATAGCCCCTTTGGGTGAGTGGGTCTGTGTCGGTTGATTTGCATAATATTCATGCATAAAAGCATAAAAACCTGCAGTTAGAGGTGTTACTTTACAAATACACACAGCAACAAATAACAGAGATATGAATATGTATATGGAACTGAATTTTAGTCATTAATTAACTGCAATGTATCCCTTTAATACTAGGAAAGTAAGTGTATCATAAATACCCTCAAAAGAGAGAGTAACTTTACCAGAGTACAGTTGTATTCAGTCACTCCCCAAACTGCAGGTAAACTTAAAAGCCTGCGTGAGTAATGAAGTGGCTCATACTGTAGTGAATGCGCCGCTTCCGTCTCGCAGCGCATTGTGTCAGACCAACTTCCAGTTCCAGCAGGACAAGCGCGCCGAAGCGTCGAACTATGACAGCTCAGCTATGATAAGATTTCCCAGCGGAAAGCTCTGATATTGAATTGTTATTTTTCAACACAATGGCAGGTGAAGAACGAAACCAGATGATTTTATTAGACCTGGTGAAGCTGCCGCACAACAGCGTGTGCGCGGACTGTGGTGCGCCTGGTAAGTGCATGTGCTGAGGGGGAATGCAGTAGTTTCCACCTTCTTTTTTATAGTGATTTCTTTCAATTGGAGCTTAATTTGAAGTCCCTGACAGAATTTACAGAATAGTCTACTCAGAATTAAGCCTAGGTCAGTGTTTCTCAAGCTGTGGTACTACCACGGGTGGTGTTGGTTTTCTCTTTCTAGATTTATTTCATTTTAATTAGAAAGGATTTCCTTTATGCTTTAGAAATACATTTACATAAGGTGTTTTTTTCTGGTTTAGATAAAGTTTGCACCCAGTTAAGACAGAATTCTTCAGTTTAGATTTGCATTTTAGACGCAGTTTATTGATCTGATCTTGATCCAATGACTTGGTGCTTGGTTTGAAAAGTTTGACAGACCCCACTCATCTAGGTTATGCAGTGCTTAGTGTTTTACAAAAGCACTATAACAACCACTAACTTGTTTAATCCTCTGTTGACCTCAGATCCAGATTGGGCATCCTATAAACTGGGCGTGTTTGTGTGTCTTAACTGCTCTGGGATCCATCGCAATCTCTACAACAAAGTCAAGTCCATCAAACTGGACAACTGGGAGGACAGTATGGTCGAGGTGACATAACTTACTTCTGAAAAATGTGCATATAGTAAAGGTAGTGATAGGAAATAAATCAAGGGAGGCTTGTTAAAGCCCTGTGTGTCAATGGCAGGCCTAATAACTGGACAAAACCCTACATTAAATTAAAATATTAACATTTATATGAAACCACTCTTTTACACCACAGGAAAACTGAGAGCAATGTGTTTAGGCTGCTCAAAAAACACAACTTTTATTTCATTAAAACATGTGTAAAATATTCTAGGAGGGGAAAAAAATCAAGGCAGTTGTGTTGATGCCACCATATCATCTAAGGCAGGGGTCCTCAACAGGCGGCCCGCGGGCCACTTCCGAGATGATTCAGTACAGCCCATGACTTGTAGAGCACTTAAATTCCTGAGTATGTAAAAAGTAAGCCCAGTAAAAAGTAAGTATCAAGCCCATTCCTTTGCGGTTATGCATTTTTAAAGAAATAACCAGAAAACTCACTCCAGCAACTAGGGGGCAGCTTATATTTTAAAAAAGGAAACACTTTCAGATGTTTCCCGCAGAGGGCACTGACATAATAAGAGCTCAGGATATAAACAACACATTATAGCCATGTGGTAAATGGTCAGTCTGGCCCAGTGCGGCTGTGGCTACAATAGTCACTTACCACCTCCACATGTGGAGTGAATAAATAATGACTACAGTGTAGCAGAAAATTGTGACACAGGTTTGTAAAGTACAATACTGGTGTACGCCATTATTATCAGGCTAGATTCCTGTCAGGGTCATTATTAGAAATATTGAAAAAAAGTTTTCTCAGTAGCAATTCCCCCCCAAAAACATACTGGAGCTTTTGTTTATGGACCCCAGTAATACACTCCCGACATATTTTGGCTCCCAGGGTAATTTACTTGGAGACCCCTGATCTAACAACATCACTGACACAACAGGCTTTTATAAAAAACATATATATAAAAAGGATGGAAAAATAATCAAAAAGGTGTGCCGAGCAACATTTGAAAATTTCCAGTGAGTAAACAATTTTTTCTCAAGCCCTATCTTCTGTTTCTTGTTTCTTTGCAGACTATGAAATCCAATGGGAATGACAAGGCACGTGAAGTGTATGAGAAGGCTGTTCCATATTATTTCTATCGTCCCCTACCAAATGACAGCACGTATGTTGTTATTACTAAACAGGACGTTTTTGACAAAGGCACCAGGTGAATTAATGTGACTTCATATATCTGTCAGTGTCCTGAGAGAGCAGTGGATTCGTGCAAAATATCAACGTTTGGAGTTCACTGGAGAAATCAAGTACCCCCCGCCCTCCTACACAACAGGTTTACTGTTTACAAACACACCCATCTCACCAGCATTTACATACCCGGTCCCCTGCATGGTTGCACGAGAAAATCTTGTTCTCTGGCAGGAAGGAAAAAACAAATGTACTTTTCACTTTGGGATTTAAATTTACTTACAGCTTTATTCCCTGCCATTGTTTTCTGCCAGGTTTCTATGAAGGACTGCTGTGGAAGAAAGGAAAGGAGAAAACACAGTTCAACCAGAGGAAATTTGTGTTGTCAGAGAGGGATTTCACTTTGACGTACTACACTGATGACACGGTTAGTAAACCCAACGTGCAGAATGGTATCAGACTGGTTTTCAAGCACATACCACAAGTTGGAATGAGGCCACAATCTTATCACAGTGGCCCAATGGAAAACCCCAATAAACTAAACACGAATCCTCAAAGACCAAACTGAATTGTTTTCTTTTCTCTTTTGTGTTCATATTGGGAACAAGCACAAAGCCATAGATGTAAGAAACACATTGTCATTTGGCCATGAAGCATCAACAATTATATTCTAATTCACATCTGTGGTCCGTGCGATGATTTAATGTGGCCCTTTGAGGAGCATGTAAAAAAAAAGTAAGTCTCTAGCCCATTCCTGTGCTGAGTTATGGATTTAAAAAATAAACAAATAAATAACAAGTTTGCTCACTCCAGCCACTAGGGGGCAGCTTAAATCAAATAAAGGAAAGAATTGTGACCAGCAGAGGACGCTGACACAATAAGAGATCAGGACATGGACAGCATATTATAGCCAAGTGGTAAATGGTCAGTCTGCCCCAGGGCGGCTGTGGCTACAGTAGTAACTTACTGCCATCGAATGTAGACTGTAAGCTGTTGTTATTGATGAGGCCACAATAAATGTGGCCCGCGAGCCGCTGTGGGGGCCCTCGACCCAAACGACTTCGACACCCCTGTTCTAATTGTTGGAAATATTAAAGGTGCATTATGTGACTTTTGATGCAAAAAGCAAACTTGATATTTGTGTGTATTTTACCTTTTAGTGACCCAGTGGTGAGCATGGCACCTTTTCATCGCAGTGATGACTGTGACGCTCCAGGATCAATTGTTTTTAGAGTTTCTAGTAGGTTTTCACTGCTCTCCCCAGAAACCTTACAAAATAATGGATCCTGGAGCGTTGTACAGGCCACTCTGAAGGAAATTAGAGTTGCCATTCTGACCGCCCATACAGCCTTTGGGTTAATTCGCACAAAAAGTTACACAATGCACCTTTAACAATTATGTTCTGAACAATTGTGGACATTTACTTTAGACGCCAATCCTGCTTTTTAAAATATAAATTACAACTTGTATGTTTCAGGAAATCAAAGGGCCCAAGGCTGTAATCCACATCAAAGATCTAAACGCCCTGTTCCAGCCGGAAAAGATCGGACATTCTCACGGGCTGCAGCTGACGTTTCAGGGCGAACATCGCACGCGAAACATCTACGTTTACCATGAGAAGTCTGAGGTGCCGCTGCTTTCAATGTAATTACAAATCCACCAAAAGGAAAACAATGAAATGTGTTTGATTATTGTTCTCGTATTGTAGGACATTGTGACTTGGTTCAACTGCATTCGAGCTGTCCGCTTCGCATACCTGAAGACGGCATATCCCACTGGAAGTAATGACGAGGTGCTGCCATACATGACACAGTAGAGCTTAGATTTGAGGGGATCAGAAAATGTGTAGAAATGATACCTAACAGTCAATTATCTTATATATTAAACTACACACGTTACACAATTTCTTTCACATACCCGAACAAGCTTTGAAAACAAATTTAAAAGAGATAATCATTCATAACATTGTATTTTTTTCTTGTGTCTTTCTTGTCAGCTAATACCAATGATCACCAGGAACTACCTAAAAGAGGGATATATGGAGAAAACAGGACCACTGGTAAATCCAACTTTATACATTTATTTCACTTTTTTCCCCTCCTAAGTTGATAACTAGTTACTGTAATGTGTTTATGCTCTCGCGCACTAGCAAAGGGAGACATTTAAGAAAAGATGGTTTGTTTTGGACTCTCAAAGCAGGAAGTTATTCTACTACAAAAGCCCACTGGTGAGGCAAAATCCCTGTCTATTTTTCAGCAACCAACAAACTGTTGACTAAATGTCTGCTTGCTTTTTGTACATGGTCGTTAAAGGATGCAGAGGAGCTGGGGGCCATTTTCATTGGCCCGGAGACGAATAACTACTCTGTGAAAGAGTGCGTCCCTAAATCGGCCAGAGGAAACAAGTGGAAGTATGGGGTGACAGTGGACACGCCGGAACGTCAGTATATTTTTATGTGCGAGGAGGAGAAGGAGCAGAAAGAGTGGCTGAGCGTTCTACATCAGGTGCTGCTCCGGCGCATGGCACCGCGGGACTACGCCAGTAAGCTCGCCTTCATTGTTGTTTGTGTTGCTGAAAGAAATGTATGAAATGTTTTGTGTTTAATCAAGCACATTTTCCTTAGATCAGCTTTACATCTAAAAGCTTCTTGGCTTGAGCTGTGTAACTCCTCATTTGAAAGCTAAGACCTGCAAAACTGATCCAAGATGTTTCCACTCAGTGCTGCATTGTCACTTTTTGAACATATTTTTGTTGCTTTTTTGTTGATTTTCCCTCACTTTTGTCACTTGTTTTGAATTTTTTGTGTGTGTGTTTTGCTGTCTTTTTTTGTCCCGTTTTTATTTTTGCTGCTTTTGTAAAAACATTTTTGACACATTTTTAAAGAGACTAGATGCAAGTTGGCCATTTTATACTCACTACTGCCACCTCAGGTCTTAAGCGTAACTGCAGCTTCTATATTAAGCTCGTGCATGACTAGCCTGATAAACCACACCCACCTTCTTTCTGCACGAAAGAAGGTGGGTGTGGCCACGCACGGTAGACAAGTTGTTGATTGGCGGCTAAGGCCGAGCCGAACCAATCACGACCGTCACAGAGAAATGAGAAGATTACGTCACTCGCTGCACCTCTATGTTTTTAGTTCAATTAACGATAACATCAGCCAAAACTAATCATTGGATGAAGTAGTCAAGGATTTTGCCTCGCGTTCTCCGCGTGAGTTTATATTCACTTCATATTTGTTTAACTGGACACGGCTGTCGTCACGTCTGCTAATCGCTAATTGGTTTATTTCACTGACAATCTGTGCGCGTTAGGCCCGCCCCTTCAAACTGCTCCAATTGCTCCGTGACCAGACTAATTCCCTGCATGGAATGGACAGGGAAGAGTATGGCAGAGCCAGGCAAGTGCATGACGGCACTTCGGACCGAATTAACACCTTTTTGAGTGCAGGATTTTAGAGGCAGTTGTGGTGAACAGGTCTGAGCTCATTCTAAACATTAGTACATGGCTGGATTGGAACATGTAGGGGGAGGAAAATACACAATTTGAACATTTTTAAACTCCATATGGTCCCTTTTAAGATGCTTTTTTGCTGTGTTTTCATCCTTATTTTCATCCCGTTTTTGTTCAAGAAGCTTTTAGATTTGTGTAAAGCCAAACTGGGGAAAATGTGCTCAGTTAACTCTGCCCAGTCACCTGTGTTACCTTTTTTTATATTTTTATTTTGCAGCTGAAGCGAACATGAACCGTAAAAGGTAAACATCACCAAGTACTATGAAACGGCTGTCCTCATCAGATCATACACCACTACTCAATACCCAATAATGTTTACATGTTTACATTTGTTTATGCTTTAATGTAATAAAATCTAGTAAAATATACAGTTGCAGCACTGTTTTGATTATCGTCCAATTCCACAAACAGTCTCTAGGGGGCAGCATTTCGACCTTTTCAACACTGAAGAAGGAAAAAATAAAAATAAATAAAAGATCATACGCAACGACTTACACTCCAGCCCAGTAAGTGGCGGTAATGCCCCGACGCTGGTGGCCAACCGCCAATAAACAGAATAGAAGAAGAAGAAGGGGGAAAAAAAATCCCATGAAGTTTGTCTCCTCGGGCTCGCTGTAGTCGCCGGTTAGGTCAGGCATGCTCACTGAACAGCAGTGGGAAGATGCTATGTAAGCGATTGGAAACAAAATCGCCTTTTATTACTGGAAACTACCACGTTACAGGCCGTGTTTTAGATGTTAGCTTCGTTTGCTGGTCAGGATATAAAAGGCCGTTTTGAGCAGAGACGCGAGGAACGGGGAAAGATCGGTCTGTCCGGTTTGTCCTACAAAGGCGCGGAGAGTTTGACAGGGCTCAGTGCGCAGGCCTGGACTTACGTGAGGAGCTGGAGGAGGAAGGTTTCCAGAGGACTTTATATGAGAGAGTAAAACCTGTCCTTTCTGCAGCGACACCGCCAACATGAGAAAGGACGTGAGGATTTTACTCGTGGGGGAGCGTAAGTTGTTTATATTTCAGCGGTGGTGTTTGTTAAGTGTTGAGGTGCGGGGCTCACGAGAGCTAGTGCGGCTACAGCTAGCAGACTGGTTTAAAGTGATAGCTTTTGCTTAAGTAAGTGTTGATCATGTTTGATTTATTCTGTCATGCCATGTGTCTGCCACTGTGATCTAACTGTAACCATATTCAGTTGTCTGCAAATGCACTGATTCATGCCTTTGGAAATTGACTTAAAAAAAAAGGAATATTTTTGGTTAAATTGACTTGTTGACCAGAAAAAACGCTCAGCTTATGTTGTGATATTACAAGCTCATTCCCTGTTAAGACTATAAATAAACGATGCGGATCTGCCACTTGACTGGCCCACATTCTCAGTTTGGGATTTGGTGTTGAGCTGCCAAGTGCTATGTGCCCAGTTAAATGTGGGACCGCCTGCAGGTGCTCGTGAGGGCAGTCCAACAGTGAAACCCAAGGAGATTTATGTCAACAGAAATCTCCTTTAATTGTAGTCGAGATTTAGTCATATCATTTTCTTCCATTTTTGTTTTAGACATTTGACTTTAAGACAAATTTAGTCGACTCAGCATTTATTATTGTAATCGTTTATAAACAAGGTCCTCTGCTTTATGGAGCAAACCTCAGTTCCTTTGGAAATTAATTTAATTGATATGAGGCTATTTCAGACTGTCAGTGGAAGTTTGGATGATTTTAGTCAATTGTTTTTATTTTTATTTAAGCCCTTATGGCTCCTCCTGCAGATGGTGGGTCCACGGAAGGACAGCCTCACGATTCAAAGTGGTCTCTCATAAGGGGCTTCAGAAGACTAAAATTATGACAAATATTTTGGTTGACGACATGAACACTGCAATGACATTTTTTAATGTTTCCCTTTAGTCTGGCCTAAAATGGTCTACATTCTGACTTTGACAATTAAATGACTGTTATAAAGCAACTAAAGTGTGTACATTGTTTGTCCTTACAGCGAAGGTGGGGAAGACGTCGCTGATAATGTCTCTGGTCAGTGAAGAGTTTCCCGATGAGGTCTGTATCAACCGCGACACGTGTTAATAGATTTTCACCAGCCTTAATCTTCTATGTATCATTATGAAATGGCTCATTTTCTGCCTCCAGGTTCCTCTGCGTGCTGAGGAGATCACCATCCCAGCAGATGTCACACCTGAGAGGGTGCCTACTCACATTGTTGACTATTCAGGTAATGGACAAGGTCCCTGTCATTTAAGAATATGGAATATTTGTTTCCTTCAGTCTGAATAGCCCTTCATGTGTTACAGAAGCTGAACAATCCGAGGAACAGCTCTTCCAGGAGATTTCAAAGGTTGGAGTAATAAGATGTCATTGCACAAACGTATGAACTTTATTTTAAGTAAATATGATGTTTATTCCTTTACAGGCCAATGTTATATGTATCGTTTACTCTGTCAACAATAAGAAGTCAATAGAAAAGGTGACACTATAAATCTAAACTATCTTCAGAAATGAGGCCAAATAGACACATTGTTGTGACGTTGACTGTGACCTCTTGTTGCAGGTGACCAGTCACTGGATCCCTCTCATAAATGACAGAACAGACAAAGACAGCAGGTGAGCAACAGATTGTTTTTTCTGGTGACCTCATAATGTAACTGTATAACGAGTAATCTGTGCTACTTGTGCAGAGTACCCCTGATACTTGTTGGGAACAAGTCTGATTTGGTTGAACACAGCAGCATGGAAACCATTCTCCCAATCATGAATCAGTATCAGGATATTGAGACCTGTGTGGAGGTAAGAGATGGAAATCACATTCTGGATTATTTTAATTATTTTGAAACTTTGACTTTACCTTATGCAACATACACTACAGTGGATCCAATGTGACAGACTGTCATGCATGTCTTTTGGTGTACTCTGGCCACTCAAGCACATGATTAGGGTCAAGGAATGTTAATGTCTGTCAGCAAAGAACTGGCAAGCTGAAAAGAGCTGTTGTCAAGACCTTGTAAAGGATATAAACTTTATCTTGCATATATTTTTCATTACTACTTATTTGTTTTATTTCCATTTACTTGCTTACTTAATAATTTAAATTCTGTGTTTTCATCATACAAATATAAATACATTTCTTGTTGTGGCTGAGGCCTAGGCACTTTGAGCCTTCTCTGGCTTTGGTCCAGCTCCTGACTTCAGTTAAAAATTTATATTACTGCGCTGCGGGCCGAGCGCCCTGCGGCCCGGGCACACTGACAGTGTGAGCCGAGACCAGACCTGGCAGGGAGGAAACTGCGATCTGTCTGCGTTACTGTTTGTCACATGAGAGCGTCTCAGTCACACAACTCTGATCTGGATTCATTACGGGGTTAAAAGAGGGGCACATGAGGGACGTGAGGGGAGGCACACACACTGCAGCCTGAGTGATAAGGCCAGTGGTGCAATGTGGGGCTGTGAAACTCGAAGATGTGAGGATAATTTTTGAGGGGGGTTAGACTTACATGTATGTCTAATCACGTTATAATCAAGCAACATTGGACTATTTCTCATCTTTTTTTTTCAAAGTTGTTTCACAGCTTTGTTATCTGCTTCTCTGTCTAGTGTTCAGCAAAAAACCTGAAGAATATCTCTGAGCTGTTTTATTACGCTCAGAAAGCAGTGCTTCACCCGACGGGGCCCCTGTACTGCCCTGAGGAAAAAGAGGTGAGCTGAAAAGATCAAAAAGCCACATGAGGGCAGAACAGACACATTCTCATGACATTTTTCATTTGTTTTTTTCAGCTGAAGCCTTCTTGCATCAAGTCCTTAACCCGAATCTTCAAAGTGTCTGACCTGGACAACGATGGCATTTTGAACGACAATGAACTCAATTTCTTCCAGGTAAGTGGCTCTAGCTCCCACAGATTTGCATACCAACCCAGGCTGTGTGACGGTTTCTATAAAATTTGAAAATAACAAAACCGGTTTAGTCACGCAGGTTTGGACATGGCACAAACCTGACATTCTTGAGTGTAACATGGTGGTTGTTTGCAGAGGACATGTTTCAATACCCCGCTGGCGCCCCAGGCTTTGGAGGATGTGAAGAACGTGGTTAGGAGGAACATGAACGATGGAGTCAAAGACAATGGACTCACACTTAAAGGTTTGCGTTTGTTTATTTCAGCTTTAGTGTTGCATTATGTGGTTTATTGACGTCCATGTTATTGCAGGCTTCTTGTTCCTTCACACCCTCTTTATCCAAAGGGGTCGCCATGAGACCACCTGGACCGTCCTGAGGAGGTTTGGATACGACGATGATCTCGAGCTGACGCAGGAGTACCTTTTTCCAGTGTAAGAAATTGTGATTTCCCCTTCACAGTATTATGGCTGCTTGTGTTTAGGGTTGTGTACCGTCAAACGATCGGAAAAAAAGGTTCGATTTCTACTAGTGTCGAAAAAAATCTTATATTTTTGCATCTTAGTTTTGTTGCTGCTGGTCCAGGGACAGCATTAGAGGAAGTTACTTGGTTGTTTCAGCTCAAATAAGTATTTTTTCACCCCATTTTTGCCTTTTTTTATTAAGATAAGATAAGATAAGATAATCCTTTATTGATCTCACAAAGGAGAAATTCACTTGTTACAGTCTGCGTTCGAGAAGATCACTCAGAGTTAATAAAGTGCATCTGATACAGCAGCTGATATTCCCTAATCCCTAATTTTTGCTCATTTTTATTACTACTGTTTTCCTCACTACCCCTCAATTATTTTATTTTTTTTCCCATTTACTTTTTTATTTTTTTTTAACATATTTTTTCCTTATTTTTGCCACAATTCCTCCCAATTATGTCCAAATAATTCCCAATTTTTCACACATTTTGGACGTTGGAGATTAACCCCCGATAATTTGCATGTCTCCCACACATTATTGTTCTGTTTTCTGAATCTAGACTAATATTTTCGTATAGGTACTAAAACCCAGTATCATTAAAGTACTGGTATCGGGGAGGAAATGTAACGGTACCCAGCCCTACTTGTTTTGTTGTTTTAAGTTAAATGTTATGGGAAACTACAAATCTGCTGTTTTTGCTCATTCCAGCGTAAAGATCCCTCCAGACTGCACCACCGAGCTCAACCACAACGCTTACCTCTTCCTTCAAAGTGTCTTCGATAAACATGACAAAGTACGTACTGGCTCAAAGATAGATACCCAGTGTGTGTGTGAAAGTATGCAGTATGTTTCTTTTTTATTGGTTAAAATTATACGCATTAACATAAAAAAATAGACATTGACATTGCTGGGTTGCATTTGAATGATCATAATAGTTTAGATCTGTCAGGCCCTCATTAATATATTAGATTCCTAAAATGTTCCATACAAATACCCGCCTGGATTTTTTGATTGTACCTAACCCAGCATTATCACAGGAGGAATATCTAGCTGTAGAAAGTTTAACAGTTGGCATGCTTTCTAGTGCGAAACTAGCTTGTTCTGCAGCCACTAGTTGTGGTAAATAGGTCCAGGCTCATTCTACTCATTAGGACACTGCATGTAGGTA
Source organism: Gobius niger (assembly GCF_951799975.1). NCBI lineage: Eukaryota > Metazoa > Chordata > Actinopteri > Gobiiformes > Gobiidae > Gobius > Gobius niger. The sequence continues at coordinate 24,251,368 of NC_136861.1, read as the reverse complement.
GAAGAAAATACATCATTTTTAATTTCCAGTATCAGACTTCAACAGACATCACTGGAAAAAACTTCCTCTCATTTTGCCCTTAGTTACTTCCTTTCTCTCTTCTCCATTGCCATTGTTTGAGACTCATTCACCTCTCGATGCGTTTGTAGGACAGAGATTGTGCGCTGTCTCCTGAAGAGGTGAAGGACTTATTCAAAGTCTTTCCCTACATGCCTTGGGGTCCGGACGTCAACAACACCGTATGCACTAATGATCAAGGATGGATCACATACCAGGGATACCTCTCTCAGTGGACGTGAGTGTCAACATGTATTTGCTAAAAATAGATACACCCGACATTTAGCCTGATGACCTGCAGCTTTATTTCTATCTACAGTATGTGTAAAATCACTTCTCGCCTTGTGTTGCGTCGTTTTCTAGGCTCACGACCTATTTAGACGTACAGCGGAGTCTGGAGTATCTGGGCTACCTCGGCTACTCCATCATTTATGAACAGGAGTCCCAGGCAGCGGCCATTACGGGTGAGTCAGCATTTCTTTTTGAAGCAACAAGCACGTATCCTTACTCTTTTTGTTCACTCACTTTTTTTTGCAGTAACTCGTAACAAGCGCATCGACCTGCAAAAGAAGCAAACCCAGCGTAGTGTCTTCCGGTGCAATGTTTTGGGAGCGAGGGGGAGTGGGAAAAGCGGTTTTCTTCAGGCCTTTCTGGGCAGGAATCTCCAGGTGAGGAAATAAATAAAGCGTCCTTTGAATTCGTAGTTAGTTGTGCGAGGTTCACCCACACTTTTTTTTTTTGTCTACAGAAACAGCGGCGGATCAGGGAAGACCACAAGTCGTTCTATGCTATCAGCACGACATATGTCTATGGTCAAGAGAAATACCTGCTGGTAAAGACTTGTATTATATGTAGAATTTTCCTCTTATCATCAGCCTCTCGGTTAGCTTTAGCATGGACTTGTTTATTCTCCATGAAACACTGGCTCGAGGATACAATGTAATTTTATACTTTTCTTTTGTTCAAATAATGTGCCTACAAGCTCCACGAGGTGATGCCAGACTTTGACTTTCTTTCGGAGGCTGATTTGGCCTGTGATGTTGTCTGCCTGGTTTATGACGTCAACAGTCCGCGCTCTTTTGAATACGCTGCCAAAGTCTACAAGGTAAACAGACACATGCCTTTTCCCTCCTTCATTTCCTAATTTATTCATGTTAATATTTGTGCGCTCTTCTGTTCTCTGTGCACAGCAACACTTTATGGATAGCAAGACGCCCTGTGTCTTTATCGCCGCCAAGTCTGATCTGCATGAAGTCCGGCAGCACTACAGTCTGTCCCCGCACGACTTCTGTCGCAAACATAAGCTCCACCCGCCCCAGCCGTTCACGTGCAACACGACCGACGCCCCCAGCAAAGAGCTTTACACGAGACTCACCACGATGGCCATGTATCCGTAAGTATCACCGAAAACACTTCTTTTAGTGTCGGGGAAAATGTGATTGCCACTATCAAAAATGTCAGCATGGATCTTAAAAAATGTATGAATTATATTTTACTTTTATAATTGTTAATGATTAAGTTATAAATAAGTTATTAATTATTTTTTGGTGTATGCAATGTTTTAGTCTATTGGAGATGGTTCTGTTTTCAAGACTGCTCATTAATGTAAATTAACTTTAAAGCCTTAACTTAAGTTGACTGGTGGCTGTCTGGTAGTTTTCTGTAAATGAGGTGAAAGCGGTTGTCTGTCTCTCCGCAGCCATGCCCGTCTCCGCTGCTCATGTTCGTGCAACAGGTGCACCGTTTGCCTGTGTCACAACCTCCTCAAGTTGGAGCTGCTGCGCAGTTTTAAGGCCCAGCTGCGCAGGGTCGTTTTGAACAGGTTCATGCTTAGATCAAGCCGTAGTCTTTTTAACATAGACGCTCCTCTTTCCCCTTTGTTTCCCTTTGGTCGTTTGAACCCGCCTTAGCACTCTCTAGTTTGGCTCTGTCACTGTGGTGGCTGTGGTAGTGGCCCTCCTCTTTCCTTGAATGTCTTTTATGCAGAGTTCACGGGGCCCGTCACCACAGGGAAGGGTGTTAGGACGTGCATTGTTTTTGTGGGATGTGAAATGTGTTGGTCACTTTGTCTTGGTCTCTGCCTCAGCTCCAGCCAGGCCTCTGCACCTCTGTTCACTTTGCAATGTGTGGCTGCGCTGTGTCCGATAACACCTCTGCTGTTTGCCAGGGAGGTAACTGTGTGGAGACCTGCATGTGAGCGCCTCACCTACAGTAGGGCTGCACCATTCTGCAAAATATAGTCACTATCGAAATACATCATAAAAATGTTCACCCAGCATTAACATTTGAGAGCAGAAACAAAGTAAGGTTCGCATTTCTGAACCTGTTTGTTATTTTGTTTTTATTTGCGATAAAAAGGACTGGATTTTGTTTGTAGAGAATATTGTACAACCAATATAGCTGCAGCCTGTGTAGCTATATTGGTTGCGATCTTTCGTGCAGCCCTTGCCAACAGTAAATACACATTAACACGATGCTTTATATCATTATACTCTTAGATTTAACCTGTATTTTTGAGATGTCGTTTCTGAAAGCTTGTGCAGCGCAATTACTATTTATTTGCATGATCAGAGAACATTCTTTCCGGTTGTCAATCTCTTAACGTTACTGAAACGTGTCTGTTTGCCTGGCATTCTCTTAAATCATGTGTTCACTTGATTTGGTGTCTTGATGTCTCATTTTACACCTAAATGTTGCCGACTGAAGGAATGTGAAGTAGAAAACTCCTTCCTCTGTGGGTCTACATTTAGAGTTGTTATAACCAGTATGTTTTCCATTTTGATCATCATGGAGATTTGATCCTGTTTTTTTTTTTTCTATCTCCTCTGTCGTCCTCTCTAGGTGTCCATACACGTGTTTCTGGCTGCCTCTCTTCCTCTTCCTTTTGCATGTTGTCACTTTCTACTAACGCTCCCACAGTTCTGTCATGGCCTAACATCTCCGTGCATATGGCTTAAAACAGCTCCATCTACTGGCCGTAACATGAATAACGAGCACGATAACTACCATTCTAAAAAGCACTTTGTCAGTCGTTTTGTTTGAAACACTTTGGGTTAGGGAGCTGTTCTCTCAGGCGCTGCCGGCATGCGTTGTGCGCCTCTTCAGTACCGCAGAGTTGAGTTTGTTCACTAACAGTTTGTTATTAATCTGTGTTTGCAACTAATAATGGCATGTGACTAAATGGATTTGGCCTGGCTGGGCGGGATACCGACACCACGAGAAAGGCCAAATATAATTATAGCGTTAGATCAGACGGGTGAAGTAAGTAAGGACCCAAGAAGTAAACTTACCTTGATCTGAGCAGGCATTGAATTTGACATATGTGAATCATATAAAGAGAAGTTAACATGTGGTGTGTGTGTATGGTCACATTGGTCAGTTTGCCGGTGTTTTTTGTCTCTCTCTAAATTTGGGAAGTTGGTCGTGAATGCTTGGTTGAACTGGGTGATTCTTGTGCACTGGGAGTGAGGGCAAAAAAACATGAATATATTTTTGCCCTTTATTGACATTGTGGCGCTGAGAGACGCCTCGGCTCCACTGCTTGTGTGTGTCGTTTGTGGCTGTTTGTGCGTAAAAGACTGAAGGGAACTGGGTGGAGGCGGAGGCAGCTCACTTTAATCTTCTCCAGCAAAAAGGGTTCGTCTAAAAGAAGCTACTTGTCGACCATCTCAGGTAATAAAAAAAAAAAAGAAGCACCCGAAGCATTTTGCAGCTGGTCGTTTTGTCGTCTCTGAGACATACAGGTCTGAAATGAGGAAATCCGTGGTTCAAAAAACCTAATCCATTGTTTAGGTTTGTGTAGAACTTGATTCAAATGTAATGATTCCTATAAATATTGTGCATTTCTGCTTCCCATTGTGTCCCAAAGCAAATAACCCTGTTCTGACCTTTTAAAAGAATACCGTAAATGTAGTGCTCCACCTTTTAAATTTTCCACACACTGCTTTAGACCCCACCACCTCTGTTCTTCCAGACCACACAATACAGACACAAGTGAACGCATGTGTACATCGAACATTTGTCATTTATATTTGCGTTTTCTTTGCTTGTTTTTTTAGCTCCCGCCAAACGCTATTGCAATTTCCATTTATGTCACTTTTCATTAATTTACAGTAGGCTTGTTACCATTCCAGGGTTTCCACAGGGCATTAAGAACAAGCATTAGAAGTCAGACTTTTTTGTGGAAGAATTAAGGCATTTAATTAACGTTTAATTAAAATGCATTAAATTGGATTCCAGCTGGCATTAAATACAAACATTTTGAAATGTGCCAAAAACGCAGGAGTTTTTAAGATTTGGGTAAAACTGGAGAAAATGCACTTGGTTAAGAGGTTAAATTTGACTCGCAGCATAAACAACTCTCAAGAGACAAAATATTTTGTTTTCAAGTCTTAAAGCAGTACTAAGTAACTTATTTACCTAAATCATTATATATCATAATACAAGTGTTAATGAGATGATCCCCCTGGTGTCTCTGACCAGAAAACTACACTTGCAGCTTTCCTGCACCGGGTCAGAGGCACAATACACGCTAATAGAATCACAAAGAAGAAGAAGTTAGGAGGCTAACAGGCAAAGCTAACTGAGGGCTAGCACCACTTAAACAGTATTTACTGCCAGCTCCATTGTGTAATTGGATGTACAATATCCCTCTTTCCCTTTGTCCGTGAGAGTAAATACTACTCTGACAGAAAAGATAATGAGTAAAAAAAAAGCAACATGCTACGACACCTGCGGTGGCGCTTATGGCCTCTAGGGGCATGAGTTACTTAGTACTGCTTTAATTACACTTTCACCCTCACTGTGAAACCCATATAATAGCCACAACATTATCACAATAGTACCAAAATGTCCTAAATACAAGTAACAGTAAATTGGCTGTTTTTATACACATGCTTTCTCTTGTTAACTTCTTAACTTCCAGACCCACCCCCGCCTTCATTAAAGTATCTGCCTTGACATGTTTCCACAGGCACATGGCACAAGCGGACCTGAAGAACTCTACGTTCTGGCTCAGAGCGAGCGTTGGCGCCACAGTGTTCGCGGTGCTGGGCTTCGCCATGTACAGAGCGCTGGTCAAGCAGCGGTGAAGGAGACGTGCCATTCCCTGTTGTCCCCACGGGCCTTTGCCTCCATCCTCAAAGACTGACAACCCTGACTCCTCGTTTAGCGCGTTTCCTTTCTGATGCATCTCCAACAAAGCAAAACAAAAAAGATGAATAATGCAAACTAAACTGTCCTTATTTGGTTCTAAGAGGAAAGGAGCGGGTGCTTTTGATAGATCATGCGCCTGTAAATCAGTTTGTACATGCACTCTCTCCTGGACGTTTATAGTCTTTTCTTCCTCAGTGTTATTATGAACTCAAATGTTGGAGACAGGTCACCTCAAAGGGACTTCATGTTAATAGATCTGTATATGCAGTATATAAATATATATATTCAGCTGTTATAGGCCTGAACCCTAGATGCCAGAGGAGTGTCTTTTCCTCACACCAGATCTAACAGTAGAAAGGTCCTGGAAGTCAAGCGCTGTTTATTTTTGTGTTAATTTATTCATATTATTTTGATTCCTTTTCTTTCTTTTTTGACTGCCCAGATGCTTCTTTAAAAGGGATGTATTTTTGTATGCTATGCTTTGCTTTTTATTTTTCTCATTTTGTCAATAGTTTGTCATGCACTGATCAGGCACAACTTCATGACCACCTTCTGCAAATCAGACCCAAGAATCAAGCTGAGACTCACTACAATCAATGATCGTTGTTTATGTAATCATTTCTGTTATGTCCCACCGTAAAACGGGTGCTATTATGAAGAGATGATCTGAGTTTATTATGTCTGTGGTCAAGGCCTGATCAGTGCATTTTATTTGTAAATTGGACTAAAATAAATAAGTGTGTATTAACTTCCATGTGTTCATTCTCGTTTCAGTATAATTTACAATAAACTGCTGTATGAACCAATGGTCCTGGTGTGCTGGTCTGATATGAAAGTGTAAGGTACAGTACGGGGTTTCTGTGAGGAATTAAAAAAAGCAATAACCACCACAGCGTATCGAGTGTATGAAAAATGACTACACACAAGCACAATACAAGTGTCAGCCATTATTATCAAAAGCATTAAATCTTTCCCTGCATTTGTTTACTCCTTTTTTTTTTACTAAGTTAAAGGGATGTTTCAGGATTTTTGACATGGGGCCTCATTTCCTAGTTATCCAGAGAGTTGTTTATTTTTACTGAGATTTTTTTTTTTTTTTTAATCATGCAGTCCTTATATTTGAAAAGTTTAGTGGTGCTAGGCTAATGCTAGGCTAGCACATGTAGTTCGTTTACCTGCGGCCGGCAATACTACACATGGGATTCTACAAAACAGATATGGCAACGTTTGGAGGACTACCCAATGATTTTGAAGAGGTTTTTAATGCAGGCTACTAGTTACCATAGACGTGCGCTAGCCTAGCACTAGCCTAGCACTAGCCTAGCACCGCTTAACTCTTCAAATATAAGGACTGCATGAGTTAAAAAACAATGTATATCTCCAGAAATCAACAACACTCTGGATAACTAGGAAATTAAGCCCTATGTCAAAAATCCTGAAATATCCCTTAATTTTTTTTTTTAAATAAATAAAAATTTGGTGTAACCGGCCAAATTAATCCCCAATTAGTTCAAATTAATTTTTCAACAAAGACATGACAATATTTGGTACATAAGTGTTTAAGTGTTGACACATTATGACCGCGGGGGCAGAATAGAGAAGTGAGAAGTGCACCAGGGGCCAGTGATGCTTCTATTGCTTGTGAGGGGAAGTAGCAAACCACACACAGGTAGATATTGTCACTGATAAGTTTATTCAATATGTTACAGAATAGGAGCAATTGTCTGTGCTTTGAGAGTTTTCTACAGAAGAGGAAAGATACTATGGTAAGCCAACAAAATGGTTTAAATTTGCCAGTATGTTTTTATTTTTTACCTTTCTATTACTATTTTATCTTTGCATACTTACAGCATTGACTTAACTTTTTTTTTCTTTTTCAAATTCTATTGAACTGAAGAAATTAAGATGGGTCACATATTGGTTTAGACTACAAAACACAACCTTGTTTTTCTACACTCAGAAACATGGAAATGCAGTAAGTCTATTGTATCTAACTTCATATTTGGAGTTTTGCTTCTCATATTAAATGTGTATTACTTTGCAGTCACACCTGCGCGGCCACTACTACATTTACACCGTAAGTGCTGCTATAAAATGTGCTTCCATTTCATAAAGATATAGACTAACAATGTGTAAAATATTAGGTGCAGTCAGTTCGAGAAGTCCATAATGACGACAGTAAACGCTTTATGTTTGAAATCATCATGACCAGTGGAAAGAGAAAAATGCTTGTGAGTTCCTTTGATGTTGAATTGATAAAGAGAGTCAATAAGTTGTATGAACTTTGTCTGTTTTGTCCAGGCTGCGGATTCAGCCGCACTCAGACAAGACTGGGTCAGAAAGTTGTGGCAAGCCATGCACTTGTCCTCTTCTGGTGCTGGGATTGTACGCAGCAGAAAGTAAGAAAAAACAACTATTTTACTGAGAAAAAGAGGCACAAGCATCAAAGTGTGGCCTTCAGACCAACTTTTGGTGGCCCTCAAGCTTCTTGATGAATTAGCGCACATTCCCAGAGATGGTACTTTCTACTGCAAATGTAATAATTCATAATTATAGCCTCAAAAACTAACATTTGTCTGAGACAGAGCTGCATTAAGCTGCATTAAGTCTAAATCATGATGTGGGACACAGTCAAAACCCAGTTAAATGTTTCACTGTTGACCATTGGTTTGTGGCCCTCAACATCATATACACTTCGATATGCGGCCCTCAATGTAAAACGCTTGGACACCCCTGGTCTACACCAAGCGAAGGCCTGTTTGTGGAGGACCGAGTTTCATCATTGCCAAAACATTAAGGGCCGAATATCACCATTTACCCAAAGTCAAAAAAAAAATTTGTGCAAATACCATATATTATATATGACCAAGTGGGGTCCTTTTTACATAATAATGTTTCTCAAAATCATACCTACCCCTTTACACAAACCAAATTTATTACTAAATGTCCAGTCCAGTGAGTAACTCTTTTTCCTATGAGATACATAAACCATATAATGGTATAAATCCACTGTAAGTATTTTATTATGGTGACTTCATGCCCTATATCTTTTGTGTACCTCACACAAAATTCAAATGTTTTGACCTTGATCCATAATAATTTGCAGAAATAATTAAATTACTATTAACAAGGCTTTGATGATTTAGCCTTTATTCTCCTCATAGCCAAGAAGCGTCCCAGCAGAACGAACGCGGCAACACCTCTTCAGAGGTCGAGCGTCTAAACAGCAACATCTATTCAGACGTTGAGCGTGTTGTCAAAAACAATGACTCATGTCGTCCTCCTGTTCCTGAACCCACATCAGAGGAGCCAATTTACCAAAACACAGTCTTTCAGCACGCCAGAGGTAAGGAAATATGTTTTATTATGACACTGTCATAAGGCACTGATGCAGTGGGTCCCACAGTGAACGAAGACGTCTCACAAGAAGGAGTCTATGACGTGTTGCCATCGAGAAAGAGTACGTTTGCAGAAACAGAAGCCCAGTTATGTTAATCTAGTGACAACATTTGTGAAGTTAATGTTTTATTAGATTTACAGCCGGCTGAACCATCCTCTGACACAGATAATGGAGAGTATGAGAGTCCAATTTCTTATAGAACAGCTACTGACCAAGGTGAGAAACACCTTTTAGTTAGACCTTTAAGTCATTAGTCAATAATTACTCATTTTTATACATTACTCACAGAAAGTCCCTATGATGTACCAAGTGCCCTTTTGAGGAAGTTACCGGACAGCAGTATAGGTAAATACTTCCATTGGTCACATTTATAAATGTCTAAATGATTAATTAATACATGTTGGAATTGTTTATGTTTTGATTTTACTAATAATTTTAGAGAGAAAATTAGTTTTAGATGAGCCGGTAAGTAATGTTGGGAGCAATCGTTTTTAACAGTGGTACCTTTTAATCAGAGTTATATTTTACACTATTTTGAAATGAGACCACACTTTGGTAGCATTGATTTTTCAGCAATTTTGTAACATCCAAATATATTGGTGTGTTTGTTGTTTCAGATGATGAGGATAGTCTCTACTGGAAAATATAAACAGAAAGCGTATTATGCTGTACTTTAAATTAGCAAACATTTGTCAAGTATTGCACATTGCTGGTTCTCAAAAATAAAGCTACAAATGACACTTTGCACTTTGGTGAGCAATGCTTCAAGCCACTGTTTTATTTCAGGACTCTACATAAGCCCACAGACGCCCGCAGTCATTAGCCCTGAACTTGAAACATAACTCACACACGTATTCACCACCATTTTATTGCTATTTCACTTTGGACTGGAGGTACTTGGATTAGTCGAGACAAATACAATACAACACATTTAAAATAGATGAAGCTTTGCCAATGACATTTGTAAACTACAATAATTCTCACCTTTGTAAACAACACCCCCCGATACATCGATTACAACACATTTCTAGCATTTTCCAGTTAAGTCGTGTCAGTTCAGGGAAAGACGGGGATGGGGAAGCAAGCAAAGCGTTCAAAGTGATTTGTGCGCTCAAAATGATAAATACAGTTACACTTTCATATACACACACACAAAACGCTACATATTTAGATCGACATGCAAAAGTCTCTTCACTCACTTCTGCTTTGTTTTGTTAGAGTTAATTGTCACTTAGCAACGAGTATTTGGTATTTCAGTGATTCTCAAATTGTTTTTTAGAAAAGTTTAAATCAATATCCTGTTATATTGATCCTGAAGCTAGACCAAGTGACAACCATTGTTTAACACACACACAGGAAATAAGTCTTAAATAATGGGACAATGCTTGGTTTGGTCTGGAAAGTGACAGGAATTAGAGTTGTCGAGTTAACAAACAGGATAGAATAAACTTGTTGTTAACCTTTGTGAAGAAAACAGCATAGCTATGGTATATCTTACAGTAATGATGATCTAAAAACTATTTAGAGGTAAATGTCCATTGAGAAACCACACTCTGAACATATGTGTGGTCTTGTTGTGGTGTGTAATAAAGAAAGTGAAATACAGAATGACTGTGTTGAAGAAATGGCGGACAGGAAACAGGCTCGACTTAGTGAAGTGTCGAGAACCGGGGTCCGAGCCTCAGCCCTCCAACTGAGAACGCCTGGTGAGAAAGACAGAGTTTACTTTAGATAATAATGATAAAAGGCCACAGAAAACAAAACAAAAACCCTTGGTAGTACGTTTACCCCAAATGTCTAGTGTTGTGTTGAGCTGAATCCATAATAAGACTTTAACATTTGAGTGGAGGGGTGAGGGTTAGTTTGGGTAAAATATCACAGTGCAATTTTTCTGATCAGCAATTCAATTAGAGTCATGTAGATTTTTGTTTTACATCTATTATTAGCGCACATTTGACATACGTTTAGAGGCATAAGCAAAAACTGAAATAGGAACTGTTGGCTGGTGATCATTGTAGGAACAGGGGAAAGCTGCAGATCCACCGTGAAGCGAATCCACTGTTATAGTGCGCCCTCTGCTGGAGAAGCTTTTACCGATTCTACTTAAAGAGGGGGTATTATGCTTTTTTCAATCACACAGCACCAGTCTATAGCACACTACAATGATGACGAAACCTTCTGTTGGTCTGTAAATGCAGTAGATTAGAATAACTGCCTTGTATAAAATTGCTCTCTCAAAATGGCCGTAGTGAATGTCTTGAAATAGGCCTCTGTCTCTTTAAGAACCTCTGACCCTTTCCGACACGCCCCCTCCACACGCTGTTTGTGGCATCAGTGGGGAGGGGGTTCTGCTGAGGAGCAGTGGTTGGTTACTCGGCTGGTGATGAAAGCTCGGAGGCGTCTCCAGGAGGTGGGGGCGTTCCTAGGAGGACTCAGGCAAACCTATCCCTAAAATGGCTGCCATCAGAGTTTTTACAGACTACTCAAAAATACGTGAATGTGCCAAGGAAACACTTCAGGCATGTTTTTAATGAGGGAGTGACATAATGACATGATGTAAAGCTTGAAAAAGTCCATTTTGCATAATACCCCCCTTTAACGCATGTGAGTTATTTGAATTTTTTCATAATAATACTACAAATAATAATGATAATAATGATGAGAATAATAATAATATTAATAACAATAACAATAATAATTAACCAATTTGGAGCGTGTAAGTAGATACTTGATTAAGATAACATAACTTCGAACAGCATAGGAATTGCTTATTTTTGTTCCCAAACGGCCCCAACCTAACTCTAATCTCAATTCAAACAAACCTAAACTAACCCTAACAATATATAGTGTAAAAATATGTTAAATGATACTGTCGTGGATCAGCTCGTACCAGAAGAGGGCGCCCTATCAGGCGAATTTTTGGATTGTAGTTTATACAATTATACAAATATAAGTTGCGTTCCAATGAAAACAAGTTATTTTGTTGTTTTCAGAGCACATAATATCCATGTATCAATATTTATTAGAATATTATACTGTAGTTTGTGGACAACACTTTTCTGGGTAGCCAAGAGTCTTTCAGTTCTATTTTTAGGTATTTTAGCCCTTTCTCTCTTTGTAAAGTCTTCCAGAGCAGAGAGATTTCTGGGCGGTTTAACATGCACAGCTCTTTGGAGGTTTATCCACAGATCTTCAAGTATTTGTAGGTCCGGAGACTGTGAAGGCCACGGCAAAACCTTCAAAGTGTTTACAATCATTACCCATTTGTAAAAGCCATCTGCTTTTCAACTTTTTCACAGATGGTGACTCATTTTTCTTCAGAATTTGGTAATAATTTGATCTGTTCTTCTTCCTCTTCTGTTTGAAGAAGGGGCACAGAATTTCATGAAAAGAACATCAGTCCAGCTGTTAAACCTGTGGGTAGATCCATCATCCTTCGGGTTTGTATAGCAGCCACAGGGAACATTTCTTAGGTAGAACAAAGAATGGATTCAATTAATTTCCAATAAATTCTGGAGGAAAACGCAACACCATCTGTGAAAATGGGTAATGATCGTAAATGCAGTTCAAAATCCCCAATGGACTACATCTTACTTACAATAAAGCACTTACTTATCAAGAGGCGCAGTCTGAAGGTTTTGGTCAACAAAGCTGTGATACTTGCTATATTTGGGGACTACGAGGCGTCCGCTCACACTCCTCTGTATATCTCCCATCTTACCTTCAAGCCTGAGCCTGCTCCCTGATGAACTCCTCCAGGACACTGATGATGCTGCAGGCCTCAGTGCTGTCGCTGTGCTCCGCCCGGGCGTTCTGCAGCAGCACGTCCCCGTTCCCACAGCCCTGAAGGAACTGACAGCAGCGGAACAGGGCGTAGTGGCTCATCTCCGCCTGACGCACAAACCTCTTCAGGCTGTTCATGTCCTGGATGGCCTGAGGTGAACAGGAGAAACACATTTACAGCACACCACAGCCAGGTCTATTAGTGACACATTCATAAACTGTTTATCAATACAACAACTACAACTGATCCATCATTGTATTCTTTTACCAGATGTTTCACAGTGGGTACCTTTAACTTGAAATTTTCTAGGATTTGTCGAAGCAGGAAAGGGTTGCACCGCTCTGCCGCATTTAGAAACGCCTGAATCCAATCGTCACAGAATCGATTGCTGGCTAAAGGAGGGAAAGCGTTTATTAGATTTGCCTTGTTTGTACTTTCAGTGGAAGTTGCAGTGGAAGTACCTGTGTTGTTCAGGGTGGGAGGGCTGGTTGCACAGTCTATGATGAGGTCTGAGGGCGAATCTTCAGAAATAGCCTTACACAAAGACGCCGCAGTGGTGTCCTGTTGGGACAAACCCTGGAGACTGGCAGCTTTGATGAACCTAAGCCAGAATGTTTCTTGTAAACATGTAGCATGAATTGGATAAATAATCCTTATCTTACCTGGAAACATCGGCTTTTGTCCGCTCATCTGAATTTATTACTTCTACAGGTGTATGACTCAAAGCCTGCATATACAACAAACTTTGAAAATAAATGGCAATTCACTAAAATCAAGTGTGTTTATACAAAACCAACTTACAGCATGTAGTAAGAAGCTTATTTCAGTCTGAACCAGTTGCACGACCCGATGAATGTGCATCACAGACTCCTCGTACCAGCGGCTCAGGTAGGGTCGCACCTCTGTCTCAAGATTTTGCAGCTGTTACAAAGAAGAAACAAGACTGAAAGTGTTGTCAGCCATAGATCTGTATAATGATTTCTTATGTGTTTACCTCTGGAGTCTGCAGGCTGCCATGCAGGCCTTGGACATATTTGTCCAGCTCAAGTCTAAATGTAAATTTAGTGAAGGAAATTGATAATAGTTGTTTCTGCAAGTTCTATATATTTCATGTACCTACTATAATAAAAATAGTTTTGAGTGCTCTGGACAAATCCTGGATTAAACAAGCTGGAGTAGGCAGTAGTTAGTTTTCTCTCGATTTATAATTTATGCAGAAAATAAACGCTTGCTTAATTTAGATTAAATAATATTATATCTTAAATAATAAAATAGACCTAAACAGTCAACACAGTTTTTGCACATTACATGGTGAAACCGCTCTGCCGTATATAGTGAATTTTAATCATATACCCAAACTAATACCAGATGTTGCAAGGATATAAGTTAAGGCCCTTCTCAGAGCCACCCATAAAGCAGATGACGTATCCATTGCCATCAGAATCAGGCTGTTCAGGGGATCGTTCCTGCTCCAGTAGACAACAGTAGCAGCCCACTGCCTGCTCAGGAATGCTGTGCAAAAAATGAATGGCTCACTTGTTAATAATAACACCTAGAGCAAGTCTAATGTATGTCGCAAATTAATAAATAGTACAATTATTGAACACTTTACCTGAGCTCCACTGTGGCTATATTTCCCATCCCTCCCAGCAACGCCCCTTTGCTCAACCTCCTAGAAATGTAGGTCCTCAGCTCTGGCTCAGCCTCTTCTGGCAGGCTGCTGTCTATGAGCGTCAAACTGTGGAGTAGAGAGGAGACTAAGGACACAGTAATAAGACAAATTGATTGAGAAGATGAAGTGAAGATGAAGTTTCAAAGTCAGTCATGACAATGGAGTGAAATGACTGTAAGCCACATCCACCACAACGTCAACCACAATCAAAGACAGAGCTTCACCAGCCAAAAGAAGTACAAGTCATGGGGACAAGAGCACAGCAACACAGATCTGCAAAAAGATTTTACCGTATAATTCAGCCACACAGCAATGACAAATCAAATAAAAAATCATGAACAAACGAATACTGATTCCATGATGACTTGTTGATTTCCAACTGCAGCTCATGGATGCACAACAGTGAAATTCAAAGAGAAACGACCGCCAGAGCAGCAGGAGGAAGGCATGATAATGACACCTCGTTACCTAAAGTCATCATGACTGGTTGTAGAGTCTGTTCTCCGCTGATTCCATGTCACATTTTCCCCAGTAGTCTCAGATCTAAGACAATTGACAGTTTACTCATCCCCTGTTTTTAAAGAGGCTTCTCAAAGTTAGCAGGTTTAGTATCTGTCAGAGGTCGACAACAAAGTTTCTCAAAGCAGTGATTCCCAACCTTGGAATCAGGGCCCAAAACATCAATGAGCGTCTGAAAAAAGTGGTTGATAGAATTGTTATGAAGTGATGGGATTCTTACGTGTATTAGTGTTTGTAATAAAAAAAATCAACAAATACAGCATGACAGGTTGGGAAAGGGTGTTAGGATCACTGAGGGGGTGGCCACTGGGGTAGCACAGGCGACCTTTGCAATCTGGCTGACCAGCCCTAACATGTATTGGGGTTCAGTAACAATATCAAATTAATTTTACTTGTACATTTTAGCCAAAGATAGGCAAATATGATAAAATGACAATAAATAAGCACAAACTTAATATGCATCTAGTAAATTGTGCCAGAGTGCTGAAATTGAAGTGGTTGATAATCCAGGGGACACGCCCCTACCCTAGGGTTAGATTAGGGGTCACTGGGAGACAAAGGTTGGGAACCACAGCATGAAAGGAAAGGCAACTACAGATACATTATATAGCAGCAATATAAGCAAGTAAATAAACGAACGCTTGTTGACATGCTTTAGCCTCCAGCTACATGTACATAACGTTACCTTGTGCCCTGGTAGAGATAGATGGTATAATAGCAGTTCAGCTGGATTTTTTGACTGTATCCAGGGATTTCCTCACTGTCAAAGTCGTCTCTCTCCTCCACATCGATCGAGTCCTGGACGAAGGACGACGTCTGTGAAGTAAACATGATTCTGCGGAGGCTCCAATCAGTCCAAATGCAGAGATACAGCAAAAACACTAATCTGTATCAACAAACGATGGTTTATGTCTTCTTTTCGACGATGGCTTATGATTTGTTCGTGTTTTATCCCCGAAAGCCCAGTAAACTGCAACATGTAAACTGAGCGTTGTTTACGTTTTCATGCCAAATGCGCATGCGCAGAAACATCGGTGTTCACTCAAAAACCACCGGGTAGTCACGCAAATGTTGATTGGTTCCTCTCATGTTTCCAACTAAATAATTAAAGCATGCTTACCAGTGTTAATTTTGACAACATATTTTAATTTAGTTTTAGTCTTTTGACGAAAAAGTAATTAGATTTTAGTATAGTTTTAGTCAAAAAAATATCTTAAATTTTAAGTAAATTTAGTCGACTAAATTTATGACGAATTTAGTTGACTTTGCATTGATAATATTCATTAAAATCATGTTTAATCTTGTTCCTCTGCTTCATGGAGCTGCTCCACATGAACAAAGCTCGAACAAAGCTCAGAGCTGATCGTTTGGCAGTGAATTTACATGATACGAGGCTCTTTCAGACGGTCAATAGAAGTTTGGATGATTTTAGTCTCTCCTTTTCATTTTTATTTAGTCTTATTTTAGTCGACTAAAATATCTGGGCATTTTAGTCATAGTTTTAGTCTCATGAGAAACTTTTAATTTAGTTTTAGTCCAATTTTAGTCGTCAAAAATATCACTTTGACTAAAATTAAGACTAAATATTTTAGTCGACAAAATTAACACTGATGCTTACAGGACAGAACAGGACAGAACAGAACAGAACAGAACAGAACAGAACAAATAAAAGGTTTTATTTCCAGACAAGACTTTTATTTTAAACCCACCCAAGTCTTTTGTTTCTTTTAAAATTGTCTTGAGATTTAGTTTTACACAATGCCGGTGCAAGTGCTGTAACACGGCAAAATGCAGAAGCAAATACTGATATGCACAGGTGGATATGGATGACATGGGAGTGTTTGTAAAAATGCCCTAAAAGCTGATTGACGAGAAACAAGTTCTATAAGTCATGTAATTGGAAATTATTGAATGCATCATGTATTTTTACTTAGAGAACCCATTATTCAGATATTCTTACACTGTGTTCACACATAAACCTGTAGTGTGTGATGTGGGATCGTTGCCACACAGCTGGTCTCAGGCCGATTGTTGGCGATACTGTGCCAATGACCGACTCTACTACCTTCAGAAACACCCTCACACAAACACGTGGTGTCAATCTCATTTTGGATCGTAGGCCACCTTTAATGTAAACAGGAAAATACTAGAGAACATTTTTCCAATAAATGAATAATGAGCTGTGATTTGGTCAAAGCCGTAACTTGACTGTAGCCTAATCAAAAACACACAATGCAATAATCATGCTGCTGTTCACTCAGGTCCCAGCCACCTGTAGGCTCCACCAATTTAGAACGTTTCATGTGTTGTGAATACCAAACCCAAAGTATTTGTTTTTACACTATGCCAAATTCAACTTGTAACGTTTCTTGAGCTCAATGATAGCTTTGAAATGAAGTACTTTGATCTGTGGTTGAGTGTTTTTTCTGTCTTCTTGTCTGCCCCATAAACACACATTTAACATGGTGCAGCGGTTGGCCCTCGTGTGTCACAGCAAGATGGTCCATAATGAAGCAGAATAGTAGCCTGTAAAATTATTGTTGACTGTTTTTATATCAAGCATTTTCCATTGCTTGAACTGCAAAGGTCTCTGCCACTAACAGGGGAAAGATGACTGACGCATCTCCAAAAACCTGAAAATGAACAGGTTAGTAAAGGGACTTCAAAACACTCACAGAACTCTAGTTGTGTCCATTTGTAACTTGCCTTGACCGGTTTGGCCTCTTTTTTGATTTTGCCCCAGGACACAGCTTCATCCGGTTTAGCTCCAGAGTCCGAGCCGTGGAACTCCTGACCAGAGTTCACAAACACTGAATAATCCGCTCCGTTCCTCTGCAACAACACAGTTTTAAAACATCACTGAGATTAATCGATATGGTCAGCAATAGAAACACAGTCTCAGACAAATTTTATCCACAAGATAAATTGTGGCGTCACAGTAGCTCAATGAGAATTAAGAGCCTTAAAAAAAACAGTAATAGAATAATAATAAAATAATAATAAAAGATATAGATATAGAAAATAAAGGATATGCATCAATATACATATTTGTACACGTGCATATGTTCACTAGTGACTTAGTGTTCTGGATATTGTAGACTAATGAGAATATTCAGGAATATTCTCTTTATTTACAAAATGTCCTTTCTACATGTGATAATCTTATGGTTTCTACACATACAAACAACAAAACAAAAGTAGTGGAATTCTCTAGACCTCACTATGAAATATTCTACGTATACTTGGACTGTTATCTATACCAGTGGTTCTTAACCTTTTGGAGCAGACCGTGAGAAATAGGGACATTTGCCCATACAATTCTTATAAAACAAAGAAATTGCTTACACAAAATTAGATTAATAATGGTACTCTGGTAAAATAGCGCACACACGCTACAATATTATATTATATGCTAATAACAATATATTTTAAAAATATATTTCTCATCTAGAAGATCTTGTGACCCCTCAAATTAGTCTCCCCAGGTTGAGAACCACTGATCTCTGCTATAATTTCAACTGTAAGTAGTAGTCAACCTCAACCATTGCTCTGCATCACCGCCCCACGGACATACTTCAATAATTTACACAAAAGTCGGTAATTGCTAAAAACCTACCCAACAATTGGCATTGCATATGTGGTGCTTGGCTAATCCTCCACCCAAAATGATCATCCCAGAGCTGTTAGCAGTGAGAGCCAACTTGTTAATCTCAGTGATATCTGAAAAAAAAAGGATCAAAAAGGAGTGAAACAAAGACGTATGACCATTTATTTTTATCTTCAAAATGTCCGTTTGTACCTTCCACAATATCAATGATCAAGCCAGGGTGCTTAAT
This sequence comes from Gobius niger, assembly GCF_951799975.1. Lineage (NCBI taxonomy): Eukaryota > Metazoa > Chordata > Actinopteri > Gobiiformes > Gobiidae > Gobius > Gobius niger. The sequence goes on along the minus strand of NC_136861.1, from coordinate 24,232,946 downwards.
TGAAAACATGAACAGAATGTCTCCAATGGCACCGTCTGTCAGCGCAGGACTGAAGACCGGGATGTTGTTCTGCCAAGGCACAAACACTTATAGCTAATTTTATTTCCAAATGAAGATTTAAATGTTTATACCACCTTATAAGCCCAGTAGTAGACCGACTCAGGGTTGTTTATCTCTTTGCCCAGACGATGAATCACTTTAGATGGAGTCCAACGAACGCCCTACGGAAACAAAAAAACATAAGAAAATTCCCTTCTAGCACATTTGGACGTGTGCAACAGTCTACAGTAAGTTAAATTGAATAATTGTTAGGTGAGTTTTAATTCATATAGGAAAAAACAAACACACCTCTGTGTTTTGCTCAAGAAGCATCTGTTCCCAAAGAGGCATCATCCAGTTCGATAGTTTTTTATAGTGGGAGTTTGGCATGAGGAGGTTTCCAATCCTGTCAAAAATTACTCCATGTTAGAGATGACCTCACAATAGTACATAACTTTATTTCAAGTATAAATGACTAAAATTATATTCCATTGGCCATAATACCGAAAAGTACAGCCATAAACAGCAATTTGAACATTTTGAGTACCAGACTTGAACATAATAAAATAGAAAGAGATCTGATGAAAACCTCCAAAACCCACTGTACAGTATACAATAGTACAATTCTCCAGCTTCCAAATGCTAAAAGCTGCATGTCTGACCTGTCTAAGCCAGTATCCCAGAGCACTTTTCCAGAAAGGCTGAAGTCTCCGATGTAAACTGGGCCCAGGCATTTGAGCAGGTCCTCTTCTATTCCTCCAGCTGTGGTCACCATCACATCCACCTGCAAGCCCAATGTGCACATGATGGTCAAAAAGAGCTTACACAAGTGTGCAACAATCCAGCCCCCCTCCCCCCATTGTATCTATACTACTTTTTCATAATCTACAATAGCAATAAAGTTAATCTAATTTACACGTACAAGGGAACCATCTGCAGTTTCAACTTCTGGGCAAAACAAAAAAACACCAGAAATACATTCAAAATTACATACATGTAATTTTGTCTGATTAGAGGAGACTGAGTATACATGGATTTGTTTTAAGTGATACACTATAAGGTGAATGGCTGAAAATTTGAGCCATGTAAGTGTCCGTGTTCAGATTGATTTTTACTTAATTTGGCAGATTATGCACATTTTCCTCCTGTGATGTATAATGTTTTGTGTCTGAGATCAGACTGGTTCTGACCACTGCTCACCCATGTCTACATTATATAAAGAGGCAGCAGCATTTGGGCAGTGGAAGTAGACATACCATATGATGTTGTGCGAGGTAGCGGATGCTCTCTCTGATCCCACAGCTGATCATGTTGGAGGTATAACCCAAAAAAATAGTGCAGCCCATGAGAGAGGAGCACTTTCTTTGGTCTCCAGTTTTTTTCACCACTGGTTCTTTGCGTTTTTGTATCTGCACACATATACACAAACAATTCAATAATACAAAATTCTCTGCCACCAATTGTATTTGTAAACAATCTTACCATTTGGTTGATTTGCTCTATGGCCAGTCCCACATTGGTCGCCTGGAAGCCTGTGTGGATGTAGGAGCGCAGCAGCCTTTTGTAGTTGACACCTTGGTTAAAGTCATAGCCTTTAACCTGTTGGGTGTCCTCGGGTATTGGGTCTGTGTCTCTGTAGATTGAGACAGGGTCCACACCGTACACGTCCATTATTTGCTGGAAGACAAAAGAAAATGACTGCAAAAATATCAATGAGCAAAGTGAATGCAGACTGAGGGCTGACTTACCTGACACACTTGTGCTGCGTCTTGCTTTAAGGTGCGGTTAATGTGGCAATTTGAGAGGCATGTCGTGCATCAAGGTCTAGAGCCAGTTTCACTTCCTCTGCACACCGACCATATATGGGTCATTGACATGATGTGCATATTTTTGTGTAGTGTTACATTTCTTATAAAAATAATTTGTTCTTTTCATTACATGTATCACTTTTCATCACATTTCAATAATATATATATATATATTTTATGTTTTCACACCTAAAACCCCTAAAATGTCAGGTGGTGCAACCGTCCGAGCAAATGATTAGACTAATACAGCTTCTGAAAATTGTATTTTCAGGGTAACAAATTAAAAATAAAGCATCATGGCATAATTGTGTGTTAAATATCTTATAATAAATAAGCCATCATTTGTGAATATCAATAGTTTTAAAGCTTTTGAGATCACTAAAAAACCTTTGTCCGACAATTTGTAATCTGAAAATGTCAGGGTGGCACAACCGTAAGAACAGGGCAGGTATTTTGAAATAAAGAGAAGTACCATCAAACAGGATATAACATTAGACAGAATAAGAAGTCTTTATGGCTGAGTGAAAAGGTTTGAAGAATTGAGAAAAGATAGCCTTTTTTCAGACTCATAGGTAAAATGTCCCACTTTCGGTGTCAGGTGGTTCAACCAATGTAAATATTGGAGAAAATAATTTCATCATAAAAGTTTTAATTACTTAAAAAAAAAAAAAAGTCAACCCATGCTTAGAAAATGTTAAAGCTAATGTAAGAGTCCACATACAAGACAATTGAAATTAGTTGCTAATGTCAGGTGTTGCAACTGCAAAAAAAATGTCAAATGACCTTTAAACATTATAGGGATGCACTGATCCAATACCTGTATCAGTTATCAGAGTCAATACTAGAAAAACAAGACCACATATTGGTTTAAAACATCCGATAATGAACCAATAACTGTTTTGGGCTGACACCAAGCACCCCGTCCGTGGTCCTCTGGTTTTATGGCTGATTACAGCATCAGTCTGTTACAAATTACAGATGAACTGATCAGAGGAGAAAGGCTGCCTAAGATATACTTGGCAAAGATTTAATTTTGTACAAAATATTGTAAACTTTTCAAATTTTAGATAAAACTTGGTTGCGCCACCTGACAGTTTATACAGAGAAGCTACAAGTACTTTGTACAAGCGTGCGACAAAATAGTGTTCAGGTGTCCTGGGCTGCTGCGGAGTGTGGTGTTCTGCTTTGGTCAGCTCCACCTCCTCCTGCAGCTCCCTCCGCTCCACAAGTCTTTCACCATCTCATTTGTCCCTTTTGGTTTCCTGTAGCGCCTCCACTGTGCTGCAGGTCTTGGTGCCTCTTCGTCTCAGAAATTTGTAGATCTCAAATGGGTTTTGCTGATGAGCTAGCATTTTACAGATACATCAAAAATGTAAATTCGTTGAAATGTTATTTAACATACATAACTTGTTTAAACACGTAATTATCGACTCAATATGTATGCCATCAGTTTTGAAAAACAATGTTTGTAGATCCCTTATACATCATTGACCAATAAACGTTTAGGCATTAGTCTATTTTGTCATAACATCCAAAAACACCCGAGACATAACTGCAGACTTCAGAGTGTCGTGAATGAAACTTGTTCAGGCCTTAAAGGAAATCAAAGCCTTTCTACAATATAGCCTAGTTGGGATTGAATAATTTCAAGTCTCCCAAAAAGTAAAATAAAAAAAAATAAACCTCAGAAATGTGTTCAAAGCAAGTTTATTATCGCTTTGGATCGTATGCATCTGAAAGGGCAGAGTCTGTATCGTTCATTAAGGTGGTTATATTATATACTGGAGTTAGAAGGATGTCACTGGGGTTTGGTGTGGTTTCATATTCCTGGACATCCACAACTTTTGGAACCAGCTTTTCACTGGATTCCAAGTCATTTGTAGCTTCTGCCAAGTCATTTGTAGCTTCTGCCAAGTTATTTGTAGCTTCTGCCAAGTCATTTGTAGCTTCTTCTAAAGTTTCATATTCATCAGCATAATCTGGAAATTAAAATTATTAAAACATCAACAAACCCACAGGAAAATGTTGTCCATTTTACCCAAACCATTGATAGTCTCATCAGGATGAAAGTCTTGCTCAGTCTCAGTGATGTTCTCCTCTGGGATCTCCTCTGAACTGAGAAACTCGTCGGGAACAAAACCTTCATCGGGGACAACAAATAAAATAAAACATGGACTAAAACCTGATAAAGAAAACATCAATACTAACCAGTGACATTTGCAATCAAGCCTTCAGATTCAGCAACTTCACTGTCAGTTAAGCCTTTGAGGAAAAATAAATAAATAGATTTATAGATTTCATTACAAGTAGTGGTTAATAGTTAAACACCTGTTTTTTGGTGAAGTCCACTCCTCCAGCCACTGCCATATGTGGAAATCTGTAATTCCGGCTCAGTCGTTTGCTCCGTTGGCAGAACAACAATTGGACCAACTTTGGCCTTCTTCATTTCTGAAACAAGTATGGACCAAGTACGATCACACATTGACATCTCGTAGTGATTCAAATTTGCCTCGACATGAACAAAAAGTGTTGGGTTTAGTGCCTTGCTCAGTCTTTTGTCCACTTCTCCAATGTTCATGAATCTCCGGCCCCCCGAACGCTCGAGGTCTGAATTGGCTGCTGGGTTTGTCTTTGATGTGGCCCTCTTCATTTTGGGTTTGACAGTGCCCACACAAGTAGTCGTTATCATCAGCCGAGCGCCACCTATGGGTTAAATGGAAAAGGAATACGTCTGCATGCATAGAGAAGCACCCTTTGTCTAGCACAATACAATGAATTTAAAGTTACATTGAATATAACAAACTGCAATATTTCCAAGCAGAATTCACTTATTTCAAAACATTGATTATGGAGGCGAAGAATCAGCTAAAACAATTAGGACCACACCACCATCTCTAAAAATAGTCTCAAGACCCACTGGTACGGCAGATGCGTGTGGATCTTTCCTCTTTCTTTTAACGGCTTTCCTCAAATTGTACTCGTGAACAATTAACATTACTACATATAGCGGAAAAGATCTGATTTTCACATAAAACCTGACCATACTAGACTAGCAGCGCGACCTGTCACGCAGGTTGCAACACAACGGACCGCGTTTAAGAAGTCAAGACTTACCTTCCATTAACAAAAGTGCATGCTTTATTAGGGGCCTCTGCATCATGTACCGGGACAGCAGTCACGTGACATGTGATGTACAGCTGCCAAAGTAAAAGTGCAGTTAATGGAGGCACTCAAGGCCTGACATAAGTAGTGTACTAACCAACACATTTCCTAAGCTTAACTGTAGATTGTACTTGATAAGAGGCGTTTTTGTATTCATCCAAACTTCATTTCCTCAACCATGTATTGAGTTACATGCCAGAAATAAATCATGGCTTTGAAACAGTCAAAGTGCTAAAAGAATGTAACAATTGCTTAAGTTTATGACCAGAGTTTGAGTGAGGGAACTTTTATGGCTGGCCAGTTTGACAAGACATCACTTAGCCACTCTGTCCAGAGATCATCCTGTGATCTTTACTTGACCTCCTGAAACCACTGACAGCAGCACAGAGGGGGGAGAACTTTGGTCGAGTCTGTATTGTGCTCCTCAGATTATTGGTAATATTAAACTACTCAAATGGAGATCTGTTTTCTGTTAAATGTTAAGGTCCAAGACATGAAAGGCAGAAGTCATGACAGTAAATCCTCTATGACAAAACAACTGGTCTGCGTTGGAAGATTTTTTTGAAGCCACCTTTCTACAGACAGCCTTTTCAAAAATAAACCTTTACCCTCACCTCAGCTCTATCCTCATTATGAAATCTGAACGCATCCAGAACCAAGTGGAGTTTATCATCCGCGACCCTTGGCAAAAACTGGGATCGTGAATGAGGAAGTTGGGAGTCAAGCAAGCACCTGTAAAAAAAAGGCAAATCCCATATCATCATCAATACGCACTATTTGGCAAAATGAGGCAAGTTTTTAGTGCTTACCCATCTTCAACAAAGACGAATCTGGGCATGGAGTGCTCATCCGGGGTGAGCGTGGCCACACAAGTGCTCAGAAACACCCTCAGACCAATGTGATGTCCCCGTCTGACGGAAGCCTCTATGTGGATGTCCTCGCCAAGGAAAAACACGTTGGAGCCCCGTTTGTAGACCCAGTCAGCTGCACAGAATCACAACCCTCAGTGCGCAGGAGGTTTCAGAAAGGGCACAATATGAACTGGACTTACGAGTCATGATCTTCAAATCAAAATTCAACTTTTTGACAGCGGACAAAGTCGAAACAAAAGGAAGCCAGGTCGGCGAGAGAGCGGGGCTGGACAAACTGTACTTCCTGGAGACCGAAAACAAGCGTTAAACATTCAGGTGAGGTTTTTAACGGTCATAAACGCACCTGTTGTAGTGGCACTCTATTGGAATGACGGCTTCCTCCATCCTGACCACACCACCTATAGGGGGCTCTGGTGAGTAGATGAGCAGGTTTGTGTAGACTAGGGAGTCCTGTGTCATCTGAAAGTCAAAAAGGAAATTAAAAAGTTAAAAATAAAACATTATGGAAGATGATAGTTTCACATTACCCCCAGAGAAGGAATGCAAGGATTGGGCCTAATGGTTGTGTGTTTAGACTGTAGTTTGTCCCCCCATAAAATCCAAATCTATGCACATCCCAACTGTCAGGGTTTGGATATTTTGTCACGTGTTGTAGTCTCTGTGTGTAAAGAAAATGAGTCTATGATTGCGTTTACAATACAGGTTTTACTTTCTAAGGTCTGTGTCCCACCATATCAAACAACTTGTCCCTCTTTTTGGATTTGGTTTCCAATCTCTAAAATGGTTGGGATTGGCCCAGTTCTATAAACTGTTTTTTATTTACCCAGTGTTTAGTGCCACAGTCCAGCAGCCCCACGGTGATTCTGTACTCTTCACTGGAGGACCCCGTGGCTCTGCAGCGCTCATCGTCCTCCACTCCCAGCCGCACATCACTGCTCCTGACCGGGGCGCCCACTCCAAACAGGTCGGCCCGGGCAACGATCTCCAGAGAGTCCGGGCGGCAGCTCACGGCCACAGTGTTGATCTGCTCTCGCTCATCGTCAGCTCCTGCCTCTCGGCCCTGCGTGATGACCTGGCCTCCAGACGCCTGAGGCCTCGGAGCCCAAGCCTGTCGTTTTGACGGGAATGCTGGAGCGACGGCATGGAGCTCGGGCAGCAAAACGGCGAAAATAACCACAGCGTACAAAGTCTCCATTGAAAAGATTAAAATGGTCAACTGTATGGACAGAGAAGAGGCTGACGCAGAGCTGCGAGGCCACTGACGCTTTAACGTGAGTGCGCACCTGGGCCCACTTTATACTGATTGGCCTGTGTCTCGTGCGGGATAAACACGACATGGGTCAGAAGTTGTTGGCACCGTCATTAGTCGATTACAGTTCACATCGTTTGGAGCATCTCATAGTCCCCCAAACATCTCAATCCTAATTGTTTTATTTTACATAGGCTGTACGCAGTGATGGACAGTACAAGTACACCTTTGTTGAACTTTTGAATTTGACTTTTATTTTTTCATTTAATTTTTTCATTGTTTGTACATTATAAATTGTTAGTTGTTAGTTAGTCCGAACTCATTTCCAATGCATTTCTGCATCCCAAATTCTCACCAGCATATGAGTTTATATGTACATTTCACAATTTACAGTCACTGTAAAGCAGGGGCGGACTGGGACTGAAAAACAGCCCTGGACTCTGGGCAGCCTGGCCCAAATTAGCGTAAATGTGACACTTCCACAAATACATATGTTAACCTCTTACCGCCCGCCTTAACCGAGAGCATTTTCTCCAGTTCGGCTTTACCCAAATCAAAAGGCTTCATGACTGGAGAGCAACACTGTAACGCCTCATTTGAAAGATAAAATCTGGAAAAGTGATGGTAACTTTTTGTCACGTTGTTTCTGCATTTTTGTTGCTTTTTCATTACTTTTTTGTGGCTTTTTGGCAAGTTTTCGCCACTTTTTCGTCACCTTTTTGTCACTTTTTCATTGGGTTTTCGTCTCTTGTTTTTCGTTTTCTTTTTCCATGTTATTGTTGTTTTTTTCATCGCTTTCTTCATTGCTTTGTCGTCACGTTTTTGCCACATTTTGTTGTGTTTTTGTCACGTTTTTGTCACTTTTTTTTATTGCTTTTTCAGCACATTTTTGTTTTTTGGATGCTTTTCTTTTAAGCTTTTAGATTTGGGTAAAGCTCGGTTTCGCCCGGGGGTAAGGGTGAGGTAAAGTGAGAGGCCAGACCGGTGGCCCTGGAGCCAGTGGCCCTTCTGTGCTCTTCCAGAATGGACATATGGCCTGTCCGCCCCGCTGTAAAGGTAACAAAAACTAGTCTAGCTGCTTGTTGTTGAGCAGGAAACGAAAAGTTTTATCATCAGATGTTCAGAAGGACATAAAAACAATTTAATTCCACTACTGGGAAAAATATCAGGTACAAAATGTTAGGATGGCTACTTCTTTACATTTTCAGGCAGAAATCTGTACTATGTTCTCTAATTTTGGGGGATTTGGGATACAAAGTAAAGGTATTTTCTAAACTGTTTTTTAACATATATTTTGAAAATGAATATTATTTCAAATATTTGTTTTCAGTGACTTGATGTTGCTGTAAAGTATTTCTTATCAAACATCTGATCACAGGCCTAATTACATGGTTTGATAGGTACAGTGCAATTCTTCACTAAACATATTGCACATTTAACAATTACACTTTTGACAGTAAAGTACATTTGAAAGTGGATTTTTTAATAGATTGACTTAAGTAGAATTTGAATGAAACTAGGTAGGCCTGTATCTGCACTCAAAAAAAAAAATCTAAAACTTCTTCCACTGTAAGACAATTTGAAGCATAAACATCGTACCTTTGCTTAAACTCATAACAAAGAGGAGACAATTTTAGCAACAGAGGAGAGGAAGTGCAGAGGAAATATGAAGTGGGTGGCTTCATTGAACAGCTTTTCTTACCACTGTGAGGTATAGCTTGCAAAAATAAATAATGAGAGAGAAACGTTACAGAGCAGGAAATGGGAGGGGTAGCTTAGGTCTGTAGTGTTGTATCCACAGTTGTGTCTCATAGCATGTGTTCAGGTGATTGAAGATGGCATTGGTATTATTTCTTATCTTCCTTCAAATTTATAAAGGTAAGAAGAAAAGAGCATGGATGTTGGCTACTATAGGCAATTTGTCAATGTGTTTGTCTGATGAATTAGATTAACTTAGCTCAGAAATATAAGATACTGTGCACTTTTACAATGCTGTGTTGCATGTCAGGGAGTGCAGAGGTCGTCTTCTGGCGTGCAGCTGAGGGCCAGTCTGTAGAGCTGTCCTGTCCTATCACTGAGCAGAGCCTGTCCCATCTTCACCTGTACCTCCGTGGGACACACACCCAGACCACCCTGCTGTCTCTGACCAGGGATGATGCTCCCAGAGTGACCCCCAAGCACAGGGGGCGTCTGAGGCTGAGCGGGGGGCTCCGCTCTGCTCAAGTCAATGTCACTCTTCTGCACTTGGAGCCGGGCGACTCTGGACTGTACCTGTGGGAGATGACGGAGAACAATGGCTCTAAGCACATCACCTCTGACCAGAGGCTCTTCTTGTTGGTTGAGTCAACAGGTATGTAATTAATTCATACATGATGAGAAGACAGGATATGAAGAAAAACCTGTCATATTCAATAACTACATTTATTCATCTAATAAATTATTAATCATCATTATTCTCTTGTTAAAAGTTGAGTTTCATAGACATATCTTCTTATTCATATTCACAAAGTACCATCTCAGATCAAAAACTAAGTCTTGGGCTCAAAGTGGCCAGACTTTAGGCTGGACACACATGGCTATGCAGGTTCTATGTAACAGCAAGGAAAAATTTGGAAAAAACTCCATAGTTCATGTCAGCATGTTTTGGTGCATGTCATAATGAGGAGCAAATGTGTATGTTATGAAGTGTACACAAGGAATACAATACCGGAATACATCAAGTGATTTGATCAGAATTTAGGCCCTAATAAATGCTGATAACCTTTTAATTTTAGCGCGTTTATTAACTGATGTAACTGATATAGTGAAAATACATTGGTAAAAGCCTGTTCTGCACCTTTTTGTTTTGTTGTTTTGCAGAAAAGTTGTGCCTGTGCTCATCTGTTTATCCGCCATTATTGTTCACAATCTCTGCAGCTGCAGGACTTATTCTGGTCATCTTTAGCTGGATTGGAATAACTAATTGTGTGAGTATATTGCATTTCAAATACATTTTTATTACAATGATGTGGCAGTTTTTTTTGTTGCCAGATGCTCCTGGAGCCTGTATCAACCACTGTAGATCAAGTGCTCGTGAACACGTCAATAATGATTGATGGGCAGATACTGAACTTAATCTCACTGCAACACATATTCCATCAATTTATTAAATAGATTAACCTGGCTAACGCCAGACTGCTGTGTGCGCTCGAATCATTTAGAGTTTGGCGTTAGCCATAAATAGATATGTATTGGTATGACTGTCATCCTGGACAATGTTAATTTAGAGACAATCTAATCTTCTTAATTGAAGACCATACAAATAAAACAAACTGAACCCGAAACACCACACAATAATGAATGTGTTGCGTTCATTTTCGTTTAATTCATTCAATCTTTATTTAAAAAGGCAAACATATGATCCAAAGTTACACTAAAAATAAAGAGATGGTAAAAAAAATATTAAAATACTGCAAGTAATTACAGCAACAAAAATAACAGGCGCCAGCAATTCTCTACCTACATAAAGGCATAAGCGCCAATGATTCCACATTTTTCTCGTGAATCTCATTGAGCTGATCTCAGGACACACCAGAGTCCGTGTAATGGCATTCTGAGAGTTGCTTAGTCTACACAGGAATTTAAAATAACAATGACGAAGTGCAGCAGGACAAGAGCGTACTCTGCAAACAGACTGGCACTACAGTGTCATCTTTAACAGCAGCCTCATAGTCATTATTTGCAACTGTGAGCCTCTGAGAGCTGCACTTTTTAACACTTTGCCATAGCTGAACAAGTGTACAAAGGAGGACAAAATGCTTTAAGCAAGTTTGACATCCACAGAACACATATGACACTTTGTTAGATTGTCCATACAGTTTACACAGCTGCCTCTGCATTTCCCTGTCATCAGTAAGATCACTACAAATACTGTAAAAGACCCAAGTACTTCATCTCATTCGTGACATTAAGAACACTGCCACACAGGGTGAACTCAGGGAATGTTAGAGACCTATCATCCTTAGTTCTCGCAATCATTATATAGCCTTTCATAGCTTTATATATATATATATATATATATATATATATATATATATATTTTTTGTAATGCACATTGACATTTCTGCATATGTAAGTTTCAGCTCTAAAGCTAGTTTTCAACCGTAGTTTTCTCAAGTAGTTTCTCATAACTGATTCCATTAAAAGCTTTAGAAGCATCAAGTAAACACAAATATAGTTGACAATATTTATTTAGTATTTCAAAACTACATTTATCAGTACCATGCTCTGGTTTAAAACAGCAGCTGTATAGATACGGTTCACGTCTGATCAGCACTTTTGAAATAGAACTAGATAGTTGTCCATACTGCTTAGTTTACCAGCTTTATCTTTAATCATTGGAACAAGTAAAACGTATAGACTCGGCAGGGCCATGTACCATAAACCAAGTAAAGCAAATAGCCAACAATAATTGATTTTTTTTTGTTGTTGCAATACTTAGGTCAAGTCTAAACAGCATGAACGTCAGCCCTCTGCTCCCATCTATGTGGAAATGAGCAGGAAGCAGCAGACTGTGGCCCAGGATGTCCCTGAGACCTCTTTACAACTGGAGGAAGCCCAGTTTCCTGTCTATGCAAACCCAAACTACAGAGTGTCCCAGGACAACTACTACGCCTGTCCCAGACAGATGGGGCTCAAGGCCGCTAGACATTAGATTTCACTGACCACAAGCAGACAGCAACTTTATGAAATTTAGATACTGGACAGTCATTAAATATATGTGTTATGTTGTTACTCCTTGAAAAATAAGTTACATAATCCAACTTTGAATATGATTTAATAAATCCCTAAGAAATAAACCATTTCAACTTGTTCACATTGTTATTTTTTTTATTAACCCAGGTGACACATTAAAATAATAAATGGTAAAACAAGAGGTTCCCTAGCTGAAAGTAAATTCGATCTTACTTTTACGACCAGCAGTACTACTACTGCAGTACTGATGAATTTTTTTTTTTTTAATGGTTTAGTTTAGTATCCTGGTTTGTTTATCTAATCATGATTTAGCCTGTAGTCCACGTTTTGTCCTGGCTCTGGTAATTGGTGTGAAAAGTTTGAAAACCACTGCATTACAACATATCAGAAATACTCATTAAAACTAGGTATAAAGAATAGAAGCCAAGTTGTAATCAGCGTATTTGTATATGTATTTATTCATTAACTTGAATGTCTGAAGCAACCACCCCAGTAAATGAAAAGCCCAGATAGAAGGTTACATTCTCATTTCCAAGTGGTAGGGAAGCAGAATATCGAGGGAATACCCTGATTGTGTTGTCTCCACACTTGGTAAACAACATTCCATTTTCAGTCCAACCATCAACACGCTTCAGCAACTGGGTAACCTCCCTCTTTTTCCAAACTTCCCCTCCCAACCATTTTTCTTTTCTCTTGGGACCTCTATTTTGCTTATCAATCACACTTTTGTGCACTATCTTATTAAGGCCCCGAGCTTTCCCAAAGTAAAAGTGGTCTACGGTTCTGCGTTTTCTTGGTATCACCTCTTTGATTTTTGGCTCAGAGAATTTCTGGAGATCATCAATAGCTGTTAACAGGATCTCACTGTCTGTGGGACTTAGTTCACTGTCTGTTTCAGGCCAAAGTAGAAGGGACACAAGATAGCGCCCAGTTACTGGGAAAACAAATCTTCTTTTCTTAATACAACACTTGACAAGATCTTGAAGTTCTTTGAGAGAAGAAAGTTTTGTTGATCCAGACTTGATACAGTTAAGAGCAATTTGGCAAAAGATGTAGAGAGAAAGTTCTTCTGGGTCAAGTTCTTTCAATTGTAAGTGTTCATACATGCTGAGAATTCTTTCCAGGTTTTCTGCAGATTTCCTTGTGTCTTTACGATAGATCAGAGACAGGATTGATGTTACATTTCCTCCTCCAAGTTTGTAAGTCATCATCTGTCTTTGAAGTTGCGAGTTTTGAGAAGCAGGTACAATAGCATTGTCTTGTTGGGCATTGTTGACATCGATTGTATCACAAAAAAAGTTAGCGTATTCTTCACTTTTCTTTGTGAGCCACTCTCGAGGCAAGTATATTTGTTCAGGGCCACGTGTATCAAGCTCCTCATCTTCTTCACTGATATCAGTTTGAAAGTAACACAGATCCTCAGAAATGTGCTCAAGTGCATGGAACAAACTGTTCTGTAAGCCTTTTAACAGTGGGTGAAACTTTTGCCAGGGTTTTTTGAGAGTTTCTGGGATGAAGTCCGTTAGCAGGTAGTTCATCAACAGCAATTTTCCAGGTTTGTATGCAAAGACATCCACTTTAGAAAGGAATTTCAACAGCCTGCAGCCCACATCCACTTCCCCATAGTACGAGCTGTTTAGACTCACAGTCTCTTTCTTGGGTGCATTTTCAGCGTCTCTAAAAGCAACAATTGCTTTTTGTGCAATGCTTACAATGTCAATTGCTTTCTCAATTGACGGTTCTTCTTCAAGACTGTCATATAAGTGGCGGAACCATCGTCTATAAACTTGCCCCAATGTGTCAAGAACAAATGGATCATAAGGAAGACAGGACTTTGCTTCCTCAGCCCATTGAAGAGCTTCTTCAAATCTATGGTTTGTGTAAAGCAAACGAGCCAGCTGTTGTGCCACAATGCCATCTTTTCCTAGAGAATGATAAACATCTGTCATCAGCACAACAGCTTTCTGAAGCTCTTCTGTTTTTGTGATGTGCTCAATCAGAGGTGAAAAATCAGTATCTTTCAGATCTCCTCTACTCTTTTTGTTACGTCTGATGAAGAGGGCCCTGAGGAACTTCAGAAACTCATCTTTACCAAACCTGTGATTAATCAGTACTTTGTCTGTGATGAGGTCCTTTGCTATTTCACTTTGTGGCAGGTCTTTGGACATTTGGTTTAACAGCTCTTCAGCCACCAGCTTATGGATAATGCGAATGGAGGAGATGTGTGTTGTGTCTTCTCTGAGATCTACAAAAAGCAGTTTTGCTTCTTCACTGAGGCCATCTACAAATGCATGATAGTGAAGTTTATCTATGTAGGTGACTATTCCCAAAGAAGCCTCACAATGTGACACAGACATATGGGAGTTTTCCACATAACAGTTGAGAAGAGCCACAAATCTGATGAGGCGAGTGACTTGTGATGAAGGATCAATTTTTGCAAGTGTATTTCTGACAAAATCCTCAATGTACTTTCTCTCAAACCCCTCACTCAGCAGCACAAAAGTGAGGATGAAGTTTGTGTCTTTTAAGGCCAATGTCATCTTAAGCTCTTCCCCTTTCTTTGTAAACATGGGCTTTTCATTTTCTGACAGTTCATGGGTGACTGTCACAGTTTGTGACGTTCGACACATTCTTCCTGGGTCATTTGATCTTGTGCAAATGAGCAGAATGAAGCACACAGCACATGAGGTTATGTTTTTGGTAGTAATAACGTTTCTGAGTTCTCTTCTGAGAAAATCTATGTCATCTGATTTTTGATCCTCCAAGAGCAAGAGCACAGGCAGACAGTGGTTCTGGTCCCTCTCCTCATGTTCTCTTAGTTTAACAGCATGTTCACACACAGTAGTGATCTCCTTACAGTGCTTCACAACTGCACATCGTGCTTTGTTTTTCCATGTCCAGAGTACTTGTCGTGCCACTGTGCTTCCTCCACTGCCAGGATGATGGTATATGTGTACGCTCTCGATGGGGCGTATGGTGTTGTAACAGTTCACTGTCTTCTCCAGGATGTCATTTGTTTCATTGTAGGCATCTCTTTTAATAACGTCTCCACATTTGTGTTTGTCAGCAAGCCAAAAGTTCATCCAGTCAATCTTACCCCCATGATAGAAATACATCTCTTTTTGTTTGATTTCATCTTCGTCCATGACATCCAGGTTAGTGTTTTCACACTGGTCCACACTGATGATTTCTAAAGAGTGAAGCTTTGCTTCATCAGCTGACTTTAGGAAGCAAACTCCTCCGCTTGACACAGGTAATGTTCTGGTGGTTTGGTTTTTGGAAAGCTGGATACTTTGAACAGTGGCATCCACATGACTCAGAGGCATCGTGACACTGATGTTGTCGAGTGTCGGCCCGTCACAAGAAAGCTGAGCCTGAGCTAGACTATACCATTTTTTGTAGTTTTCTTTTGACTCAGATAAAACCACTATAGATTCGAGCCCATTCATCTCTTCATAGAATTCAGAAAAGGTCTGAACAAGTGGCTGCTCAACTTCAGACATCAGCAGAAAGAGCACAATCAATGACTTTCTTGGCAAGAGTTCATTGCAGATAAAAGACACTGCTTTTTTCAGTTTCGTTTTTCTTGTCTTAATCCAATTTTGTTCATCACAGGGTTCTTCTTTCTCATAAAAGTTATTTCTGCCGTTGCAGAAAATCCAGCTGGTCTTTTCAAAAAGTCCCAGTTTGTCACTCATATCTTTTAAGTTAGATCGTTCCTCATTAAAATAGTCATCAAGAAAGTGAGGGGTCACAGCTTTCTGTTTCCTAAAAGTGGAACATAATCCTGTTTCTAATGAGTCCGGATCGAAGTCAAAAACACAAAACGTGTTCATGTTAACCAGGAAGGTTATGTTTTCAAGGTGTTGTGGGTGAAACTTGTTGGTTACAATAATGTAAAACAGAGAATCGTCCATATGCTTTTTCCCACCTGTTAAAAGTTTAGAAAGCGTTCTCTTCTGATCTTCTCTGAATTCAACAGTTGTGTGGTGTTTAGTGGACTCAGCCTCCTCTCTCTTCTGGTCTGTTTCGCTGAGGCCTTTGATAGATGAAAACAGGTCATCTATTGGAACTGTGTTTGCTCCCACTCTGCAATAGGGAATTTGGGCTTCTGATTTAACTTTTTGATCTTTGTCATGGAAAGGGATCCCCACTGTGTAAAGCTTATCTTTTAGAATACTAACATTTGGAACGACATCATACTCAACAACAAATGTTTTCACATTCATGTCCTTGTCAATAACTTCAACAAACCTTGGGTTTCTTATGCATTTCCGAGGATCATTTGTCACACATTTTTGAGGTAAGACTTTGAAACATCTCTCAATATAGTCTAAAGCATCAACAAAGTCCTCTCGGTTCTGGACATCTACTCCAATGATTTCACCATGTTTGTGAGTCCCTTTCACTTTATCCATTACACCAAAATGAATGGTTCCATTGGATCTCATGTTCATGCAAGCACAGGCAAATCTCAAAACCTCTCTTGCAACTTTTACTTGTAGTCTTTTTGAGTCAAGTTTTTGTGCGACCTCTAGTGACTTGTACTCGTGGCATGGCACCAACAGATTTTCAATTCCTGTCTCTGGAGGAAGGAGACGGTGTTTGATGTATCTGAAGTCTTTTCCATCATCATCAAACTTACGGTATTCACTCCAAGTCAAAGTTTCTGTTAAAGCTGTGGCCTCACAGCTCAGTGTGGGAACATTGTGCTGCTCCCCTGTGTTAGTGAGTATTTGGGAGTCAGAGACCAAACTCTGTGCAGCGGTGGGTGCCGTGGTCTCTTCATGCACAGTTTTATCATCCACAACACTTTTGCTTTTTTCTTTGTGCTGTTGAGACTTTAAAAGCTGTTCTCTTGTACTAATAAGGAGTTCAATTTGGCCACTTTTCATTCCAATTGTCTTTCTTAGATAATCTTCACGTAGACTGATAAGGGCTGGGCCTGTAACCTCCTCATCCTTCAGTTTATCTATATAGCACTCTTTTATTCCCACATGTTTGAGCCAGGTACCAACTTCCTCTTCTGTCCATTTGTCGAGGGGCATTTGGTTCTGGAATCCTACAAATATCAGAAAGAAAAATGTAATCAAAACCAACGGTAACAGCACAAACGAAGATTTTGACAGCACAAAACAGCACAAATATAGCACAAACGATTGACATATTTTTCATTTAAATTTGAGTATGATGGGGGGTCAGGTTCACACTAATGTGTCCAGCCTCTTTATCTACAGCAGAAATCGCACGAGACTGAAAGTGGCGCTCACCAGTGTCTCACCAGAATCTCACCATCTGTGCGACAGAGATGATTTATCTTTCACCATTCTCACGATCGTAGCGGCCTGCTGCGGCTTTATTCAGTCGCAATCGAGACCGACACTGAATTTTGTGCATGCCTGACATTCAGCTGCGACACATACGCCAACTGCGATTCACACCTTTTCATGCGGTCAATAGCGGTCGCTCGTGCAAATGCCCGTGCGCCAAAAGAGAGTGTTTGCACGACCTTCATATTTTGAGGGCGCAAATGATCGCATTGTGCCCGTACGCCAATTGTGACAGGCCCTTAAGAGCAGTGGACAGCCGCAGTGGCAGGCGCCCGGGGACCCATCTCCAGATGTGGAGCCAGGCTTAATGGCCAGAATCACCTGACTAAAGGATTTGTGGAGTTTGCATGTTCTCCCCGTGTCTGCGTAGGTTTCCTCCGGGTACTCTGGTTTCCCCTACCACTAAAAACATGTACAATAGGCTAGGATGAATGATGTGTGTGCGTGAATGCATGGCAGTGGTCAGAGGGACCGTTGCCGCAGATGTGTGCAGTCGTGACAGCTTTTCCCCCAGGGAAAACTGACCATCACTGAGTATGGAGTGACTGTAAATGTCTCCTGTTCACATGTCTGTGAAAGGCTGTGAAGCACAAGCGCTTACCGCTGCACCAACGTGGGGCCCATGGCATGTATAGTGGGATGGCATTTCCCTTTTATTTTGGTTTTATAACGCTGATAATTGTTGTATTAAATATCAAAAAAGTGCAAAATAAACTAAAATGCAAAATTCAAATGGTGCAAGTTCACGGTTGGTGCACTTGAAGTTAACTTTTAAAGTCAAGTTTGCCTAACCCTGGTGTGATCCCTGTGCAGGGTTCTCTTAAATGTACTTTTATTAAATAATAATGGCAGCGATACTTCTACTGTAAAGATAGATGTTGAGTAAGTGCATGACAGGTGGATGCACCCTGGACAATGAGCCGCTAAAATTATATGCCAACACAAACACAATTATAGATTATTATATAGATAGATTGTTATAATATATTTAGTTATCTCTTATTACTTAACTTTTGCAGATTCATTGAATGTGTTCATAAACTCAATGTTTGATGCGCAAAGAGGAAAGGCACCGGCAAATTTGATTAATCAAGCAAAGATATGGAAAAATTGAATTCTTATGGGAGCTATAGCTATGGAGTCTATAATACGGTATGTGGTCATCATTTACCACTATTACTGCCACTCAAGCTTCTGGTTGGACACCCCTGCTGGACAGTGTTCAACAAGAAACATGCGCAAAGCACGGGGTTGCTGTGAGCATAGGATGAATTACTTACTTGTTTTAGAGGAGCTGTTTTCCATTGTTGTGTAAGTGTGAAAGATCTGGGGGGGAAAAGTGACAAATAATAATAATGATGATAATGATAATGATAATAATAATAATAATAATAATAATAATAATAATAATAATAATAATAATAATAATAACAACAAATGCATTTTGTTGTTTACAAACAGCAGAAAACTTTGAACTTACCTGTAATGTTTCTGTGTGGTAAACTTCAGGTTGTTTTCAGTTCAGTCATTGCAAGAACCAGAGTAAACCTTGGGATGACATTTACTGTGGAGAGGAAAATATTTCAATTTATATTCAATTTCAAAGTATCATATAAATATAACACACAAGTAACAAAAAGTGTGTCTTCAACTGTTAATATTTAGGCCACAATTAGACGAATGATTACATTTGTTGAAACATTTTAATGAACTAAAATAAAAATTGAAAATACTGAAAAGTGCCATGCAATTAGTTAATCGCAATTATTTTGGCCAAGATCATGACCCCAAATTTCATTATTGTCCCATCCCTAACGGTGAGTCACGTGGGGACCTTGCAATGGAAGCACCAGACAGTCGACCCCTCCCAGTGTGAATTCTGGGCAAAGTGCATTGTTTGGCCCAACTGTATGTGGACTGCTCGCACAGAAGTGTCAGCGCTCAGCCAGAACTAAGCAGGGTGATATGGCAAATACCTGGATCGCATACTACATACCTGTGACTGACACACTCACAGGCCATTCATTACCTGTTCAAAGTGTAATGGGCTTTAGCTTTAGTGAATCCCCGCCCTTCTGATCACGAGACGACCTGCTCTACCTTTTTATGTCTCCTTGAGCTACTTGAGTAAAATTAATTTTAAGTAGCTTACGTTCTCTTGGGTAAATATTTTGACTACCCACCTCTGCTTACACGCCCTTGTGTTTCTGAGTGACATCAGGGAAACGCAATAAGGTCACGTCGTAGCATAAATTGAATAGCCTATATTTAATTTGTTAATCATTTCAAATATACTTTTAATTCCTATCTGTATTATTCTCAATGTATCTCTGCAGAACCATTCACAAACAGAAAAAAAAAAGAAAAATATTTTTAAAATTAACTTACCAAAATGTAATGTGTTCGAGTCTGCTTTAAGAACCAGGAGAGGAAGGGGAATGAAATGTCAGTTCTTTATCCTGATAGCTTTGGCCACAGATGCTGGCAAATGTTAATCATAGACCTGCCAAGATAAGATAGTCTTTATTGATCTCAATGGGCACATTTACTTGGATAGATAGATAGATAGATAGATAGATAGATAGATAGATAGATAGATAGATAGATAGATAGATAGATAGATAGATAGATAGATAGATAGATAGATAGATAGATAGATAGATAGCACATACGCTATATCGGCAATATGCTATTCTCATATTTCACATTCTCAATTTCGTCTCATATGAACAATCAAACAAACAAAGCAAAACAAAAGCCACATGTTGTATATAAATATACTACAAACCTTCTCTTGCAGCCTGCTCAGCGCTCACAGTGATAAAGCATTATTTTCCTCCACAGAAGACCCTGGTCTGCAGAGTGGTGCAGTGGTCACGCAGTTATAAAGCAGGGTGTTGGTCCAGTAGAATCAGTAAACGGAAACCTAATTGTAGGAGGAAAAAGGAAAACTGAGGAAAATCAGTTTCGATTTCCTCATAAACCGAGAAGTGGAGTGCTCGCCCTAGTGTTAGGTTTGGTTATTACAGAACTGCGCAGTCAAGAAAACTATGGCGTCAGATAAGGCACACATGCAGGCATCGAGGGCGCATGCACTAAAAGTGAGCGCAAAAACTATGACAGAGCGCGTGTCTCTTCATACGCGCGCGGTGCTTGCATTTCAGCGCGCTTTATTCGGGACATTGCGCCATCGCAGTTTTCTTTCACTCAGCACGTTACGTCATCAGAATAAGGTTGACTAGTGGATCACAGATTTATTTTTTATTTTTTTAACGTTTTATTTTTTTAATTTATTTATTGAACAGTTATTTTAATGTTATAAACATTTATGCCAGGGGTTAAACAAAAAAAATAACATAATAAAGAAATAATAATTAAATATATAACTAAATTTAAAAAAAGACAAAAATGACAGAGGCAGCCCTTAGCAGCAGCACCCAAAACAGGTTAAAGCATCAAGAGTCTTTATAGCTTTGGAACGTACCATTTCGAGCAAGTAGAGTTTAAAAAGGGGATTTTTACCTGAAAATTTACATTTATGAATATGAAATTTTGCAAAAATAATAAAAAGATTTATCACATAAAATTATTTTCGTTTAGAGCCGCAGGGATTGTAAAAACCAAAAAGCACATCAGAGTATGTAAGTGAAAAGTTATTAAGGATATAAGTGTGTATATAACGAATAAAGTCTTTCCAAGATTCACAATAAGGAAGTATCCAGATTTGACAGTGAACATGCAAAAAATAAATAAATAAAATTACATTCCAACAACTACGTGTATCTGATGAGCAGTTAAAAATATTCGATTTTTATCTTTAATGTACCTGAGAAACTTTTTGAATAAATTGTAGGCCTACTTCTCGCTTGTAAATATCACAATTTCCAAAAGATTTTATGTTTTGTTTCACACAATTTAAGGCATCATAGTAAATAAATCAAACTTTTACTCTCAAACAGTTACTCACAGTACTCAAATATTTTTGTTTTACTTTTATTTGAGTAATTGTTTGGGTCACTACTTTTTACTTGTACTAAAATTATTTCAAAGTAACGTTACTCTTACTTGAGTATTGCTTATGTTAGCGACTCTACCCACCTCTGGCTATGTTTGATCAAATCTGCTGGTCTTTGAAACGTGCTCTGCTCGTTCTCTGGCCAATCAGATTGTTTTATAGTATTTATTTATTTATTCCTTTTTTATTTTGAGGCAACGTTCTTGTTGAACAATACACTAATGAATTATAGCCAGTATAATTAGTTAGCAGATTAGGCTATAATATATTGATATATGACATGCTTTTTTCATTTTTGGTATTAGGTCAATTATACTTATTTAATCTGTTCCTTTATAAATTAGTGGTTCGATGACGGGTTTCAGTTTTATCTGTGATCCACTGGCCAGCCTTATTCTGATGACGTAACGTGCGGAATCGGCCGAAATCTCCAGCACGTAGAAATGCAAACACCAGGCGCATGAAGAGACCAAGCGCTGTCATAGCTTTTGCGCTCACTTCCACATATTCACCGCTCACCAGGGGCAGACTGGGACTGAAAAACAGCCCTGGACTCTGACCAGCCTGGCCCAAATTAGCGTAACTGTGCACTTCCACAAATACATATTTTAACCTCTTACCACCCGCCTTAACCAAATGCATTCTGTCCTCTTTTGGCTGTGTAGCACCTCATTTGAAAGCTAAGACCCACATAAGTGACCTTTTTCCTCGCGCTGTTGCTGTGTTGTGTCACCTTTTGTATGAGTTTTTGTTACATTTTTGTTGAATTTGAACAATTTTTTCTATCATTTTTTGTCGTGATTTTTTTGTCCGTGCTTTTCACATGTTTTCATCCTCTTTTTCTCGTTATTTTGACGCTTTTCTTCTTAGCTTTTAGATTTGGGCAAAGCTCGGTTGAGGCGGGACCGGTGGCCCTCGAGCCAGTGGCCCTTCTGTGCTCTTCCAGAATGGACATGTGGCCAGTCCGGCCCTGCCGCTCACTTTAGTGCATGCGCCCTCGATGCCTGTGTACTGCGCGCGTTGATGTTGTATTTGCGCCCTCCACTTAAAGGAGCTATACCTGATTTTACTTCTAGAAATGGAATGACTTTGTCCTCCTTTAGTATAATGTAAACTCAAACTCTGTGGGGAAAACATGCATCACATTATAAAACATTTGTATCATTTTAATGAACTTTCAGGCCATTTTCCCAGCATTTTTGTGAAAGTGACCCTGGAAAGTGACCCTGCAAGTTGTGAAATGTCCCTGTACAGAATTTGGATGCTACAAATATATGAGGAAAGTTATGACTGAGTTTGGACCACAAATAGCATTTTAATTTAGTGGCTTCCCCTTTCATTGTTTGCAATAAAAAAAAAATCAGGTATAGGGCCTTTAAAGATAGTTATCTGACGCCATAGAAAAACTGCAATACAACAGCAGAACACACTGAATAGCGTAAGTGGTAAAACATTTGTCGGCAATGTCTACTCAATATGTCATTAATAACTTTCATAAGTTTAATACTAGATAAATAATCGATAATTATTAATCATTGTGTGTGTGTGTGTGTGTGTGTGTGTGTGTGTGTGTGTGTGTGTGTGTGTGTGTGTGTGTGTGTGTGTGTGTGTGTGTGTGTGTGTGTGTGTGTGTGTGTGTGTGTGTGTGTGTGTGTGTGTGTGTGTGTGTGTGTGTGTGTGTGTGTGTGTGTGTGTGCGCGCGCGCGCGCGTGGCGGGTCCTTAGACTGAACGTAGCATTCATTTATAATCTTAAAGTCTATTTATTTAAATGTAATTAAAAATATATGTATAATATTTCCCCTCCTGGAACCGCTACCTTAACGTGGTGGAGGGGTTTGAGCACCCGAATGATCCTGGAGCTCTGTTGTCGGGGGCTTCGTGCCCCTGGTAGGGTCTCCCATGGCAAACAGGTCCTAGGTGACGGGTCAGACAAAGAGCGGTTCAGAAGCCCCTCATGAGAGACCAACAGGCCTGGTTAGAACCATGAGGCCGTCCTTCCGTGGACCCACCACCTGCAGGAGGAGCCATAAGGGGCTGGTGCAATGTGACCCGGCAACGGAAAACTGGAAGAAGATGGATGGATGGATGGATGTATGTATATATAATATTTCATTGTTTTAATATTGAATTTACTGCACACAGGGCATTATCTGTTGAAAAGTAAGACTCAACAAAGTAATAGCCAAGAAAATGCTATTTTATTAATATTTGAAAGAAGCTCCATAGTTCATGAAAACATTTGTTTCGGTGCATGTCGTAACAATCACATTCTATGAGGAGAAAGATATACAGAGAAAAATAAAACATTACAAGCCACTGACTTTTCATTAAATCTCAGTACAGACATTTTACTTATTTCAAAAACAAAAAGGCAAAAAGCAGCCCTAGTCCCATACAGCCCACCCTCTAATACCCCACAAAAACAACTGAGAAAGTTACCCTTGAGGGCGACAGGCTAGAATCCCACAGTGCTAGAGTGAGATGCTCATTGGTTTAGGAATACACAGCATGGTGATGTAGCGCTAGGTCAATCTGGATCAGAGAGAGGAGTCCCCCCTCCCCCATCCCTCAGCCTTTCATAGAAAACCCTTACCCCTGCGCCATTGCGATTGACTGCGGAATTGCGGGAAGCGAATGCAGAAATTGCATAAACTGTTCAAATTTTATAAATTGCTTAATTTGCATAAGCTAATTTGCATAAACTGGTAAAATGCATAAAATGTCATGTTGCATAAACTGCATAAAGTGGTAAAAAAGTGGGTTAATTTGCATAAATTATGTAAATTGCATAAACGCTTTAAAATGCATTAACTGGTTAAATCCCATAAAGTGGTTACTTTGCAATAATTGTTAATATTGCATAAACGTTTTAAATTCCATAAACTGGTCAAACTGTTGAAATGGCCTCAGTGCTTGATTGGCAGAAGCTGCACAAATGGCTGAAAGGCCTGGAGTCTCCCGATTGGCTGGATTCGCACATACACACTAATGCAAAAATTTCAAACTCCCGTATAAAAAAACTGGAAAACTGCAGAAGGCAAATTTTTTCTCAAAACCCACAAGTTGCATAAGCTGAACATGCACAAAGTGCAGAAATTGCAGAAAATGCAGAAAAAAGTGCAGAAAAGCATGGATTTGCGGCAGCCCCATTATAAGTCAATGGGAAAAATCTCCGACATTTTGGCCGATTGCAGAAAAACCGTAAGTTGCAGAAGTCCCAAAAGTAATAGCACCCTTCTCCTCAACATGCGGAACGTTTTGATGCATAACTTGCATAAATTGCACAAAGCATGAAAGCGCTGAAAGCTGGAGAAAATCGGGAAAAAGATGGAAGAGGAATAATAACTAGAAAATTTTGCAATTGCTGCGCGATTGACTGCGGAATAGATCTAATGCAGAAGTCACCTGAAAAATCCTTGAAAATGCCTTGAAACTGTTAAAATACTTTCTTTGAAACTCCTGAAGTCCTTGAAAGATTTGAAACATTGAAACTCCTGAAATCTTCAAAACTGTTGAAACCTTGAAACTGTTGAAACTTTGAAACTGTTGAAACCTTGAAACTGTTGAAACCATGAAACTGTTAAAACCTTGAAACTGTTAAAACCTTGAAATTCCTATAATCCTGAACACTGTTGAATTCCTGAACACTCCTGAAATACTTGAAACTCCTAAAATTATCCGGTAACTATGGAAATGTGGTCTGGACTTTGCCTGGCTTCTGCAGTTTACCTGGTTATGGTTTTAGTTCCGGTAACTATGGCAACCTGGTCTGGACTTGCCCTGGCTTCTGTGGTTTTCCTGGTTATGGTTGTAATTCCGGTAACTATGGTAACTTGGTCTGGACTTGGCCTGGCTTCTGTGGTTTACCTGGTTATGGATTGAATTCTGGTAACTATGGTAACTTGGTCTGGACTTGCCCTGGCTTCTGTGGTTTACCTGGTTATGGATTGAATTCTGGTAACTATGGTAACTTGGTCTGGACTTGGCCTGGCTTCTGTGGTTTACCTGGTTATGGATTGAATTCTGGTAACTATGGTAACTTGGTCTGGACTTGGCCTGGTTCCTGTGGTTTACCTGGTTATGGTTTTAATTCCGGTAGCTATGGGGACTTGGTCTGGACTTGGCCTGGTTCCTGTGGTTTACCTGGTTATGGTTTTAAATCAGGTTACTATGGTAACTTGGTCTGGACTTGGCCTTGCCTCTGTGGTTTACCTGGTTATGGATTGAATTCAGGTTACTATGGTAACTTGGTCTGGACTTTGCCTGGCTTCTGTGGTTTACCTGGTTATGGTTTTAATTCCGGTAGCTATGGCAACCTGGTCTGGACTTGGTCTTTGTCCAGGTCTTAGGTCGGATCTTGGTCTGGGTCTTGGTCTGGGTTTTGGTTCGGGTCTTGGTCCGGGTCTTGGTCCGGGTCTTGGTTCGGGTCTTGGTTCGGGTCTTGGTCCGGGTCTTGGTTCGGGTCTTGTTCTGGGTCTGGCTTTTAGCTCCGGTCTTGGTTTGGGTTCGGGTCTCGGTCTGGGTTTCGCTCTGATCTTGGTTCGGGTCTTGGTCTGGGTCTCGGTCTGGGTCTTGGTTCGGGTCTTGGTTCGGGTCTTGGTTCGGGTCTTGGTTCGGGTCTTGGTTCGGGTCTTGGTTCGGGTCTTGGTTCGGGTCTTGGTTCGGGTCTTGGTTCGGGTCTTGGTTCGGGTCTTTTTCTGGGTCTGGCTTTTAGCTCCGGTCTTGGTCTTGGTTCGGATCTTAGTCTGGGTCTTGTTTCTGGTCTTGGTCTGGGTCTTGGTTTGGGTTCGGGTCTCGGTCTGGGTTTCGTTCTGATCTTGGTTCGGATCTTGGTCTGGGTCTCGGTCTGGGTCTTGGTTCGGGTCTTGGTTCGGGTCTTGGTTCGGGTCTTGGTTCAGGTCTTGGTTCGGGTCTTTGTCCCAATCCTTGAAACTGCAAAAGTATTTGAACTGCGGAAGTATTTGGACTGCAGAAGTATTTGAAACTGCAGAAGTATTTGAACTGCAGAAGTATTTGAACTGCGGAAGTATTTGAAACTGCAGAAGTATTTGAACTGCAGAAGTATTTGAACTGCAGAAGTATTTGAAACTGCAGAAGTATTTGAACTGCAGAAGTATTTGGACTGCAGAAGTATTTGAAACTGCAGAAGTATTTGAAACTGCAGAAGTATTTGAACTGCAGAAATATTTGAAACTGCAGAAGTATTTGAACTGCAGAAGTATTTGGACTGCAGAAGTATTTGAAACTGCAGAAGTATTTGAACTGCAGAAGTATTTGAACTGCAGAAGTTTTTGAAACTGCAGAAGTATTTGAACTGCTGAAGTATTTGAAGCTGCGGAAGTATTTGAACTGCGGAAGTATTTGAACTGCAGAAGTATTTGAACTGCAGAAGTATTTGAAACTGCAGAAGTATTTGAAACTGCAGAAGTATTTGAACTGCAGAAGTATTTGAACTGCAGAAGTATTTGGACTGCAGAAGTATTTGAAACTGCAGAAGTATTTGAACTGCAGAAGTATTTGAACTGCAGAAGTATTTGAAACTGCAGAAGTATTTGAACTGCAGAAGTATTTGAACTGCAGAAGTATTTGAACTGCAGAAGTATTTGAACTGCAGAAGTATTTGAAACTGCAGAAGTATTTGAAACTGCAGAAGTATTTGAACTGCAGAAGTATTTGAACTGCAGAAGTATTTGGACTGCAGAAGTATTTGAAACTGCAGAAGTATTTGAACTGCAGAAGTATTTGAACTGCAGAAG
This sequence comes from Gobius niger, assembly GCF_951799975.1. Taxonomy (NCBI): domain Eukaryota; kingdom Metazoa; phylum Chordata; class Actinopteri; order Gobiiformes; family Gobiidae; genus Gobius; species Gobius niger. The sequence continues at coordinate 24,205,980 of NC_136861.1, read as the reverse complement.
TATTTGAAACTGCAGAAGTATTTGAACTGCAGAAGTATTTGAACTGCAGAAGTATTTGAAACTGCAGAAGTATTTGAACTGCAGAAGTATTTGAAACTGCAGAAGTATTTGAACTGCAGAAGTATTTGAACTGCAGAAATGGCTGAAAGACCTGAAGTCCCATTAAATGAATGGGCCTATTAAAATGAATGGGCAGAATTCCCCATACAAATCAATGGCAGAATTCCCGATCCCGTAGAAAAAAACTGGAAAACTGCAGAACTCTAATTTTTTCTGAAAACTGACAAGTTGTGGAAGCTGAACAAGCACAAACTGCAGAAATTGCTGAAACTGTGGAAAAAACCGCAGAATCTGTGAATTTGAGGAAGCCCCATTATAAGTAATGGGAAAAATCGGCCGAATATCGTCCGATTGCGGAAAAACCGGAAATCGCTCAATTCCCAAAAGTAATGGCATAATTCTCTCCAACATGCTGAACGTTTTGATGTATAAGTTGCTGAAATTGCTGAAACTGTGAAAGCTGTGAAATTTGCATAATCTATTTTGCATAAACTGGTAAAATGCATAAAATGTCATGTTGCATAAACTGTATAAACTGCATAAAGTGGTAAAATGCATGAATGGGTTAATTTGCATAAATTATGTAAATTGCGTAAACTCTTTAAAATTCATAAGTCCTAAATGGCATAAACTCTTAAGTTGCATAAACGCTTTAAAATGCATAAAGTGGTTTAATTTGCATAAATTGTTAATATTGCATAAACTTTTATATTCCATAAACTGGTCAAACTGTTGAAATGGCCTCAGTGCTTGATTGGCAGAAGCTGCACAAATGGCTGAAAGGCCTGGAGTCGCCCCATTGGCTGGATTCCCCCATACACACCAATGCAAAAATTTCAAACTCTCGTATAAAAAAACTGGAAAACTGCAGAAGGCCAATTTTTTCTCAAAACCCACAAGTTGCATAAGCTGAACATGCACAAAGTGCAGAAATTGCATAAAATGCAGAAAAAAGTGCAGAAAAGCATGGATTTGCGGCAGCCCCATTATAAGTCAATGGGAAAAATCTCCGACATTTTGGCCGATTGCGGAAAAACCGTAAGTTGCAGAAGTCCCAAAAGTAATAGCACCCTTCTCCTCAACATGCGGAACATTTTGATGCATAACTTGCATAAATTGCACAAAGCATGAAGGTGCTGAAAGCTCTAGAAAATCGGGAAAAAGATGGAAGAGGAATAATAATAAAGAACATGAAAACCAATAATTGACTGCGGAAGAATTCCGCAGTCAATCAATAAAGAACATGAAAACCAATAATTGACTGCGGAAGAATTCCGCAGTCAATCAAAAATGAGCCGTTCACGACAGACAGACAGACAGACAGACAGACAGACAGAGGAGCCGTGGACAGGCACACAGACAAAGTAAAGCGTCTGCAGCCGCTCACTGCAAAAAGTCAGGGATATTTTTTGGTTGAGCGTGTGATATGAGGAGTGTGGCGTGAGAGCGTGTGAAGGCACTCAAATGCGTGTGTCTCACGGTGAAAGCGTGAGAGTTGGCAGCCCTGGACCTCTGACCAATCTGCTGTTTCGGAAGGGGCCAGAAAGTTCCAGGTGAGGCCTAATTAGTGGCTGATGCAGGACACCTGCGCGCTCTGGCGGGAACAGGAGCCACGCCCACAGAGCGAGCAGGCCCAGACCGTCAGGACTGCAGGTGAGCCGCTGCTAACAGCGCTACATTTAAGCGTTTTGGCGGTTTCTGCTTTTATGAGTGAATGGTGCACGCGCTCAGTGTTGCACGCGCCACAGTGACTGGTGGCGCGTGCGCTGTGTGTAGTGTTTGTGCTGGGCCTGAGCTTATGTGAGGCTTTGTTTGGCATCAGTAACATCATGGCGCTCAGTAAGTGCTGTATATAACCATGGATCTATTAGTATATGACGCTCATACTGCTTGTGATTTATCACATGACCCGCTTTACAAACACATCCATGAGTTAAACCTTAAACTAACCTGAAGAAAAGACTTCCCTGGTCCAGATGTGCGTGGCCTGAGGTCTGAGTCGTGTGATTCTGAGAAGTTGATGCTTTTGTTTCAGAGAATCCAGCGCTCGATCACAGACTGAGGACTTTCTACCAAGAGGAGCTCAGGGTGAGTAAACTCTGCTGGAGTCAAACATCTGATGAAGACGTCACCGGTGAGTGGCTGCTGGTTTTGCTGATGCTGGTTTTGCTGATGCTGGTTTTGCTGGTTTTGCTGATGCTGATGGTCGGGTTAGGGTTCGGGCTCTTGCTCTCTGCAGACTTAGGCACATCCACTCTATCCTTCTAACACTGTCACTTTCCTCCTCCTCCCCCCTCTCACCTCTCCTCCCCCATTATGGATGTTTATACTTTATGTCCTCACCTTTGCTGGACGAGCATCTGATGAAGACGAGCGCCTGATGAAGACGTCTCTGGTGAGTGATACGTTTAATATTATACATCCTCTGCATCACACACATCCATAAACCTTTACCTCAGACTCTGTCACTTTGATACTTCTCTCTTCAACCTCAACCTCCTTCATCCACACTTTGACCTCATCCATTTACATCCATGTAGAGCTGCACAATATTACAAGAGTTTCTAGGTCATATGTTTTTCTGCTAATTGAGGCAAATATTAGGAAAACTTTGTTTTACACCAGGGAAGTAAGATAAATGTGTCTTCAGTAATGTTAGTTTGTGGATTCTTGTGATTGAGATATTACTACAACGAATTCTGCCGTATATTTTTTGCAGTGCCTTGTGCAGCATCAGTGAGACGCGAGTGTTGATTTGCTCATGCGGGTGTTGAGTTCCTAGTGTTCATGTTTGCTGTGGTGTTGAGGGAAAGTGTTGCCAGGTTGGGCTGTGGTCTTTGAGCTTTAGGGACAGTGTCATAGTTTGAATGTAGAGAATAAATCATAGCACACAGTCTGATGTTTCAGACATTTTACTTGTTTATTAAAACATAGTATTTATTTTAAAATGTTCTTTCTGCTCTGGATAAATCCAGAAACCCTCAGGTGGCACTGACCCCTGACAAAGGTAAACCGCTCTGTCCACATGGCCCCGCCCCACATGGCCCCGCCCCACATGGCCCGGCCCCTCTGGGAAACGCCTCCTCAGGCGCATTCGTCACATTTTGAATGTTGGCGGAGCAAAGGTTGGATTATACTTGACGCCTCCGCGCGGCTCAGTTTCCGCATCGGCCTGAAAACATTTGTAACTCTGCGGAAAACAATGTCTGAGGACAACGAGAAAACCGACTTAAACCGAGCGGAAAATCCCAAACCGAGTCTGAAAGGCCACGAGCGTCTGAACTATAATGAAGGATAATGTTTAAAGTAAATATTAAAGCTGCCACAGCCATGTCTTATGAATAGTTTTTGTCAGTAAGTGGGAGGAGTGACCCCCCCCCCCCCCCCCCCCCCCCCTCATTGAATCACAGATTAATGAGATACAGAAATCTCATTAATCTTGTGTGAAACATATTTATCAGCATAAATGATCTGTAGCAAAGTAAACATTTTGAGGCAGGATAGTTGTAGTTGAATAAATATGTAAGTGTTTACATTTAGAACGTAATTCCATTTAGAACGAGGTTTACGGCGCAGAAGTCTCACCACAGCCCTTGAACGCCTCACAGCCTCCCGGTGCTTCGTAATCGTTATGAGAAAAAAGAACTCAGGATTTTGGATTATTAAACAAACGACGTGAGGATTTCAGCTTCATCAGAGCAGGTGTGTCACATGGTTCTGTTTTAAACTTGTCATAATGCTACACTTCGTGTTAGCCGCTAAACTGTGTTAGCCGATGATGCTAAACTCTGACTGTGTTAGCCGCTAATGCTAAACTCTGACTGTGTTAGCCGCTAATGCTAAACTCTGACTGTGTTAGCCGCTAATGCTAAACTGTGTTAGCCGATGATGCTAAACCCTGACTGTGTTAGCCGATGATGCTAAACCCTCACTGTATTAGCCGCTAATGCTAAACTGTGTTAGCCGATGATGCTAAACCCTGACTGTGTTAGCCGCTAATGCTAAACTGTGTTAGCCGCTAATGCTAAACTGTGTTAGCCGATGATGCTAAACCCTGACTGTGTTAGCCGATGATGCTAAACTCTGACTGTGTTAGCTGCTAATGGAGGAAGAGGAAGGAGGAGGTGGGGAAGCTGACCAGTGCAGGACACCACGCACTGAGACGGGGACGGGACCAGGAGGCGCTGCACTGTTTAAGAGGATCAGAGGAGACGGAGCAGCCAGGTTTCTTCCGAGTGCTGCAGTTTCCCCAAACTCCAAGGTCATGCAGGTAAGGTTGACACATCGTGGCACGCGTGTACAATGACAAAGCACTTACTTACCTCAGTCTGCGTGAGGCGCTAATGCAACACTCGGTCTGCGTGAGGCGCTAACGTGACACTCGGTCTGCGTGAGGCGCTAATGCTACACTCGGTCTGCGTGAGGCCCTTGGTGAGGTCTGGAGTCATGTGATTCTGAGAAGTCAATGCTTTTCGTTAAGAGAATCCAGCGCTGGATCAAGGACTGAGGACTTTCTACCAAGAGGAGCTCAGGGTGAGTAAACTCTGCTGGAGTCAAACATCTGATGAAGACGTCACTGGTGAGTGGCTGCTGGTTTTGCTGCTGCTGGTTTTGCTGATGCTGATGGTCGGGTTAGGGTTCGGGCTCTTGCTCTCTGCAGACTTAGACACATCCACACTATCTTTCTAACACTGTCACTTTCCTCCTCCCCCCTCTCACCTCTCCTCCCCCATTATGGATGTTTATACTTTATGTCCTCACCTTTGCTGGACGAGCGTTTACATCCATGTAGAGCTGCACAATATTACAAGAGTTTCTATGTCATTATTTAGCTAATTGAGGCAAATTTTAGGAAAACCTTTTTGTTCTACACCGGGGAAGTAAAACAAATGTCTTCAGTAGATTTTGGATTGGAACAAATTCTGCCATATATTTATATATTGCAGTACATTACATTGTGCTGGATCAGTGAGATGCTGGTGTTACACTCAGTATTATTGCAACTTATATAACAGTGAGCAAGCAACAGATCGCAATATATTACAAAGCAGTTGGATGTAAAAAATATTATGAGGTAGGTTTCAATAAGAAAGTGGAACATGTTAAGCATTGAGGAACGGAGAACGACATGGATCTGCAGTACAAGCAAAAGAGGGACAGGTGGTCACTCTATTTAAATCTGTGGATTTATTTATCTTAATTTAAATCATAGAACAGCGTCAAGATATTTAGCACAAAAAACTTTGCAGCAACGGACTTCTACATCCGGTCTCCATTTGCTTCGACTGCTACACTCGGTCTGCGTGATTGCTACATTCGGTGTTCGTGAGCCGTGACTAACTGCTACACTCGGTCTATGTTAGCTGCGACTGCTACCTTTGGTCTCCGTTAGCAGTGATTGCTACCCTCGGTGTCCGTGTGCTGCGACTGCTACACTCAATCTCCATTAGCCGTGATTGCTACACTCTGTTTCTGTGAGCTGCGACTGCTACATTTGGTCTCCGTGAGCTGCGACTGCTACACTCGGTCTGCGTGATTGCTACATTCGGCGTCCGTGAGCCGTGACTGCTACACTCGGTGTAGGTTAGCTTCGACTGCTACCTTCGGTCTCCGTTAGCCGTGATTGCTACCCTCGGTCTCTGTTAGCCGTGATTGCTACATTCGGTCTCCGTGAGCTGCGACTGCTACATTCGGTGTCCGTGAGCTGCGACTGCTACACTCGGTCTCCGTGAGCTGCGACTGCTACACTCGGTCTCCGTGAGCTGCGACTGCTACATTCGGTCTCCGTGAGCTGCGACTGCTACACTCGGTCTCCGTGAGCTCCGACTGCTACACTCGGTCTCCGTGAGCTGCGACTGCTACACTCGGTCTCCGTGAGCTGCGACTGCTACACTCGGTGCCCGTTAAACGTGATTGCTACACTCGGTGTCCATGAGCTGCAACTGCAAGACTCGGGGTCCGTAATTGCTACATTCGGTCTCCGTGAGCTGCGACTGCTACACTCGGCGTCCGTGATTTCTACATTCGGTGTCCGTGAGCTGCGACTGCTACTTTCGGTCTCCGTGAGCTGCGACTGCTACCCTAGGTGTCCGTGAGCCGTAATTGCTACCCTCGGCGTCCGTGAGCTGCGACTGCTACATTCAGTCTCCGTTAGCCGTGATTGCTACATTTGGTCTCCGTTAGCCGTGATTGCTACACTATGTTTCCGTGAGCTGCGATTGCTACACTCGGTCTCCGTGAGCTGCGACTGCTACACTCGGTCTCCGTTAGCCATGATTGCTACATTCGGTATCCGTGAGCTGCGACTGCTACACTCGGTGTCCGTGACTGCTACACTCGGTCACCTTGAGCTGCGACTGCTACACTCGGTCTCTGTTAGCCGTGACTGCTAAATCCGGTCTTGTTTAGCCGTGATTACTACATTCGGTCTCAGTGAGCTGCGACTGCTACCCTCGGTGTCCGTTAGCCGTGATTGCTACCCTCGGTGTCCGTGAGCCGTGATTGCTACCCTCGGTGTCCGTGAGCCGCGACTGCTACACTCGGTGTCCGTGACTGCTACATTCGGTCTCCGTGAGCCGTGACTGCTACCCTCGGAGTTCGTGAGCCGTGATTGCTACACTCGGTCTCCTTTATCTACGACTGCTACACTCGGTGTCCGTGATTGCTACATTCGGTGTCCGTGATTGCTACACTCGGTCTCCGTGAGCTGCGACTGCTACACTCGGTCTCCGTGAGCTGCGACTGCTACACTCGGTCTCCTTGATTTGCGACTGCTACACTCGGTATCTGTGACTGCTACACTCGGTCACCGTGAGCTTCGAGTGCTACACTCGGTGTCCGTTAGCCGTGATTCCTACACTCGATGTCCGCTAGCCGTGATCGCTACATCCGGTCTCCATGAGCTGCGACTGCTACACTCGGTGTCCGTTAGCAGCGACTGCTGCACTCGGTCTCCGTTAGCCGTGATTGCTACACTCGGTCTCCGTGAGCTGCGACTGCTACACTCAGTCTCCGTGAGCTGCGACTGCTACACTCGGTGTCCGTTAAACGTGATTGCTACCCTCGGTGTCCGTGAGCCGCGACTGCTACATTCGGTGTCCGTGACTGCTACATCTGGTCTCCGTGAGCTGCGACTGCTACACTTGGTCTCCGTGATTGCTACACTTGGTCTCCTTTATCTACGACTGCTCCACTCGATGTCCGTGATTGCTACATTAGGTGTCCGTGAGCTGCGACTGCTACTCTCGGTGTCCGTTAGCCGTGATTGCTACTCTGGTGTCCGTGAGCTGCGACTGCTACACTTGGTCTCCGTGATTGCTACATTCGGTGTCCGTGAGTCGCGACTGCTACACTCAGTGTCCGTGACTGCTACATTCGGTCTCCGTGAGCCGCGACTGCTACTCTCGGAGTTCGTGAGCCGTGACTGCTACACTCGGTCACCGTGAGTTGCGACTGCTACATCCGGTCTCCGTAAGCTGCGACTGCTACACTCGGTCTCCGTGAGCTGCGACTGCTACACTCGGTCTCCGTGAGCTGCGACTGCTACACTCGGTCTCCGTGAGCTGCGACTGCTACACTCAGTCTCCGTGAGCTGCGACTGCTACACTCGGTCTCCGTGAGCTGCGACTGCTACACTCAGTCTCCGTGAGCTGCGACTGCTACACTCGGTCTCCGTGAGCTGCGACTGCTACACTCGGTCTCCGTGAGCTGCGACTGCTACACTCGGTATCTGTGAGCCGCGACTGCTACACTCAGTGTCTGCGACTGCTACATCCGGTTTCCGTGAGTTGCGATTGCTACACTCGGGAGCCGCGACTGATAGGCTCACATTGCTCACAAAGTCTAGCAGAGTCCGCACCTTTTCTGACCCGTTTGAGCCTTCCAGGACCCTCTAATGTGAGTCGTGTAGTAGGTGGTGGGCTTTATTAGACTCAAGTTGAGTTCAAGCCCACCACCTACTGCACGACTAAAGGTGAGTCTGTTCAAGCCCACCACCTGCTGCGCGACTGAAGGTGAGTCTGTTGAAGCCCAACACCTACTGCACGACTAAAGGTGAGTCTGTTCAAGCCCACCACCTTCTGCAAAACTACAGGTGAGTCTGTTCAAGCCCACCACCTGCTGCGCGACTAAAGGTGACTCTGTTCAAGCCCACCACCTACTGCACGACTGAAGGCGAGTCTGTTCAAGCCCACCACCTACTGCACGACTGAAGGTGAGTCTGTTCAAGCCCAACATGTTCTGCAAAACTAAAGGTGAGTCTGTTCAAGCCCACCACCTACTGCACGACTAAACGTGAGTCTGTTCAAGCCCACCACCTACTGCATGACTAAAGGTGAGTCTGTTCAAGCCCAACATGTTCTGCAAAACTAAAGGTGAGTCTGTTGAAGCCCAACACCTACTGCACGACTAAAGGTGAGTCTGTTCAAGCCCACCACCTACTGCGCGACTAAAGGTGAGTCTGTTCAAACCCACCACCTACTGCACGACTAAAGGTGAGTCTGTTCAAGCCCAACATGTTCTGCAAAACTAAAGGTGAGTCTGTTCAAGCCCAACACCTACTGCTGGATTAAAGGTTAGTCTATTGAAGCCCAACACCTACTGCAGGACTGAAGGTGAGTCTGTTGAAGCCCAACACCTACTGCAAAACTACAGGTGAGTCTGTTCAAGCCCACCACCTACTGCACGATTAAAGGTGAGTCTGTTCAAGCCCAACATGTTCTGCAAAACTACAGGTGAGTCTGTTCTATCCCACCACCTACTGCATGACTAAAGGTGAGTCTGTTCAAGCCCAACATGTTCTGCAAAACTAAAGGTGATTCTGTTGAAGCCCAACACCTACTGCACGACTAAAGGTGAGTCTGTTCAAGCCCACCACCTACTGCAAAACTACAGGTGAGTCTGTTCAAGCCCACCACCTACTGCAAAACTACAGGTGAGTCTGTTCAAGCCCACCACCTACTGCATGACTAAAGGTGAGTCTGTTCAAGACTAACATGTTCTGCAAGACTAAAGGTGAGTCTGTTGAAGACCAACACCTACTGCACGACTAAAGGTGAGTCTGTTCAAGCCCACCACCTACTGCAAAACTACAGGTGAGTCTGTTCAAGCCCACCACCTACTGCACGACTGAAGGCGAGTCTATTGAAGCCCAACACCTACTGCAGGACTGAAGGTGAGTGTCGAAGCCCAACACCTTCTGCACGACTAAAGGTGAGTCTGTTCAAGCCCAACAACTACTGCAAAACTACAGGTGAGTCTGTTCAAGCCCACCACCTACTGCACGACTAAAGGTGAGTCTGTTCAAGCCCACCACCTATTGCACGACTAAAGGTGAGTCTGTTCAAACCAGACACCTGCTGCACGACTAAAGGTGAGTCTGTTCAAGCCCAACACCTGCTGCTGGACTAAAGGTGAGTCTGTTCAAGCCCACCACCTATTGCACGACTTAAGGTGAGTCTGTTCAAGCCCACCACCTACTGCACGACTAAAGGTGAGTCTGTTCAAGCCCAAAACCCTACTGCTTGACTAAAGGTGAGTTCAAGCCCACCCCCTGCAAAACTAAAGGTGAGTCTGTTCAAGCCCAACACCTGCTGCTGGACTAAAGGTGAGTCTGTTCAAGCCCAACACCTGCTGCTGGACTAAAGGTGAGTCTGTTGAAGCCCAACACCTACTGCAGGACTGAAGGTGAGTTTGTTCAAGTCCACCACCTACTGCATGACTAAAGGTGAGTCTGTTCAAGCCCAACATGTTCTGCAAAACTAAAGGTGAGTCTGTTCAAGCCCAAAACCCTACTGCTTGACTAAAGGTGAGTTCAAGCCCACCATCTGCAAAACTAAAGGTGAGTCTGTTCAAGCCCAACACCTGCTGCTGGACTAAAGGTGAGTCTGTTGAAGCCCACCACCTACTGCAAAACTAAAGGTGACAATGTTCAAGCCCACCACCTACTGCTTGACCCATGGCCCGCTGTGTGACGGACGGATGTGGCGGCCCCGCTGTGGGACGGATGTGGCGGCCCCGCTGTGGGACGGATGTGGCGGCCCCGCTGTGGGACGGATGTGGCCCCCTCAGATGTTCCTGGTGTCCTGATCATCGTGGTCCTCCTTCCTCAGAGGAAGTAACTTCTTCACTAAGCAGAATGTGAGTCACACTGGTCAGTTCACCCTGGTTCTAGTGTTGCCACAAAACTAACATTTCAATACCACAGCAAAATATAGATTGCATTAGTTAAACCTTTTGTTTTTCACCATCTCCACTACTCAGAATGACTGAAGTTAAGATTTGATGAGTTTCATGAGTAAACTTACTTTAAAGCTTTTTAAAATGTGATGATTCCGTTTACAGGCGAGAGGTGGATCGGCCCTGTCTTGGTGCAGCAGACATAACCTGGAGCTGATTGGGAAATTGAGGAACGTCACAGCCCTTTCATCCTCACGCTGATGAACTCCCCATCTTCATTGTGGACTTTTTTGTGTCCCCCGAGTGTCGCCATAACCCTGAACCTCATGTGGGATCCGACCATCAGCTCCTCAAGAAGGTCCAGCTGAGTTCTCCAGACAGCAGTCCTCGAGTCCATCAGAACATTGTGTGTGCAGTCTGGTGATTGGCTGCAGGCTCCTCCCCTCACCCTGGACACTATTTGACCGTTCTCCTCCATTGTCCAGAAGAACCTCCCACCACATGAACATCAGACTCATGAACACTAAAGAACCCCTTACCGCCAATTTACAAGGTCATATTTGTGCTACATGGTTACAGTATGGACACGTTTCTTCTGCTTATTGTACATTTGTAGAAGAACAGATGTTTCTGTGCACAGTGTATGATGCAGGTGACCTTCAATGTTTTAGTGTATGAAGGTGAAGTCAGATGTTTCTAAGGGGATCAGCCAAAAAGGGAAACTGACTCTGAAGAGCATGAAAACATAAGGCTTGTCAAGTGAGGAAAAGTTGACACGATTTTAATTATTTTGTACATTTTTCATTCTCACTTGAAATTATAAAAATACATTTATGTGAGAAAGGGCATTTCTTTTTTCATGGTGATCGATCTAAAGAGAACTTTATTTACAACCGTAGGTAGAATTGGTTTGCACCTGAGAGTAGGCAATACGCACACAAAACAATAAAATCATTATTTTAATTATTATGAGAGTGCCCTAAGGTTAGATCACACCCCCTGTATAGAACATTTAGTGCCGGTTCAGCTCTGACGCTGCACTAAGGATAAAGCTATTTTTAAACCGTTTTGTTTCCCGTCCTGGATCTGAGAACCTTTGTCCAGATGAAGAAGTAAAGACTCTTTGAAGGGACTCCTCAGAGACGGCCTTGGCCTGTAGAGAGACTGTGCAGCTGTGTGTCCAATCAGCTTCGACCATTTAACAATCTGAGACGGCGAGTTCTTCTGTAGATTAGACTCTTGCACCATGAGACGAATGCAAACATCATGTTCAAACTTCAGCTTCGAGTCAATGCTTGTTCCAAGGTGTTTATACGAGTCTAACGTTGAATGATTTTGGTGCGTCAGGAGCAAATGGTCTTTAACCGTTTAATCCAGCTACAAGGTTTACTGTTATTATGGATTAACCACAAAACTATTGCCTTGTTTGTTTTTTAACATCCTGCCCCTGTGGTTATTTTTGTCTGTTTCATGTCTGTTTTCTTACTTTCACTGCCGATAGCAATAAAACAAACTGATTCTGAACTCTGGAGCCGTAATATAATTCCTGATTCTGTCCATGAAGCAATCATTGGCACAAACCACTCACACATGAGGCCTCTAGGGGGGAGCTTTAATGAACTTTTGGACAACAAAGAGGGAGCGACTAAAATACCTCCCCTCTGCGTCTTGTGTGGATCAAGTCACATCCAGCTACTCCGGACTCTGCTGCATCAACCCCGAGCGAACACCAGAGGGCAGCAGGTTTGCAACATCCACATAATCTGCAGCAGGAGAACATCAGAGTGTACACGTTTAAACTAAGAAATATTGAAATTACACAGAATATGAAACTTGTTTTTACTCACTTTAAGATCTTTAATAAAACTCTAGATCAGACATGACACGTGGCGGCCATCTTGTGACTGGCCTGCGAGGCTAACCCCTATGCCACCAATCCAAAACTTTTTTTCATTGATCCAAGGACGGACTGAGATCATTGTTTGTTCAGTTTATTCCTTCTCATCTCAGGTCATTTCTTATGAGCTTTGTTTTATCACTGTCCCATGTTCACTTGGACATGTGTTTAAAAAGTACAGAAATACTGTTTTAAAGGAGGACACGTATGTTATATTTATATAAATTCTCCAAAATTGGGAAAACAAGAAAAATTGGGGCAAAAATTAGACAAAGGAGAAAAAAAATAAGTCCTGCATCAAAACTTTTCTTTTTTTTCAGTTCCTTCTTTCGATGCTTTTCTTTTCAATACAAGTAGAACCTAAACTGTTACCATTAAACAGCCCAGCCCTTCTCTGAACATCTTGGTTTTAACGTCAGAGTAAAAACAGACCAAACTCTCTCCAAGATGTTTATTGTTGCTCAAACATTCAGAAACGGTTGGATCGCTGCCGTTTCCGCGGCTACACGGCGCCCCCTGCAGGCAGCGGGAAGAGCAGGAACCCGTAGAAGGTGCTTTGGTGGTTGGAGTTGTCCCAGATCTGCGTCTGGTGCCACAGAACCATCTGCAGCGTGTCCCCTCACTCCAACAGCAGGGCGGTGCCGTTGGAGGCAGTGTCACTGCCGGAGCCTGACGGCTGCTCGTGCGCGATGAGCTCGATGCGCTCGCGGTTCCTGTACAGCACCACGCTCATCGGGAAGTCTGTGGGAGCGTTCGCCGTGAAGCGCACGCAATACACGCCGCACACCGGAGCCGCGAACACGCCTGAGGACAGAGGAACACGGGTTAGTCTCAGAACACGCCTGCAAACACAGACTCCTACTTGCCTCTGGGTTATAGGCCCGTCCGAAACCAGCAGATTGGTGAGAGGTCTAACAAACCAGATGTGCGTCAGCGTCCGCCATGATAAGAAGCCTCTGAATTGGGCTGTCAGTTAGGGGGAGGAGCCTCAATGCTAACTATCATAGCCACTTTAGCATAGTGACCTCTGGTGCTAACTAACCGGTGATTAGGAGCTATGTGCCATCCCATAAACCACCACTGGATTTTTTTTTCTCCTTAAATGTCTTTGTTTGGGCACTATGTTGTTGTTGGACAGTGTCCAGTAGGGGGCGACATGCACTTTTGTTTGCCTGCACTCCACCAATAACTTTAAGAACAACACCAACAGCTGTTGGTGATGTCACTTAGAAGCTATAATCGGATGGTTTCAGATGCAGCCATAGTTTAGACTCTTTCCTGTCTCTGGGTTAAAGTTTAGACTCTTACCTTCTCTGGGTTATAGTTTAGACTTTTACCTTCTCTGGGTTATAGTTTAAACTCTAGCCTGCCTCTGGTTTATAGTTTAGACTCTTACCTTTCTCTGGGTTATAGTTTAAACTCTAGCCTGCCTCTGGTTTATAGTTTAGACTCTTTCTTGTTTCTGGGTTATAGTTTAGACTCTTACCTGTCTCTGGATTATTGTTTAGACTCTTACCTGTCTCTGGGTTATAGTTTAGACTCTTACCTTCTCTGGGTTATAGTTTAGACTCTTTCCTGTCTCTGGGTTATAGTTTAGACTCTTACCTGTCTCTGGGTTATAGTTTAGACTCTTTCCTGTCTCTGGGTTATAGTTTAGACTCTTACCTGTCAATGCAAGTTATACATAAATGTTAATGAAATGTATTTACCAGGTGAATCTGGCCGCATGTCCCCACCCAGTGTAACAGAGCCGCTTTCAAGATCCTCCCTGATGAGGTCATCCTGCTCCAACTTCCACTGCCAGTTGACCGTAGGGATGAGGAGCTTTGCCTGATGCCTATAGAAGCACTGCTCTGACAGTCCCTGAATATTGAAGGCCCCCCAAGAACTATAAAATTAAAACATCTGTTATCATCGGATAATATATGGAAAAATAAAATGTTTTTGTAGTACCTGAAATCTGGCTAAAGGATGAGCCGGTGAACAGCACAGCAGCACAGAGCTGTAGGTTTCCAGCTGGGATGTTGTTCACCATGGGCTGACTGGACCACTGACTGGAGAACTCACAGCGGTGTGCCGATTGTGATGGTGTCCACAACACAGTGACCAGTGCAGACAGGACATCGCCTGAACAGCTCCAGCAGTTGGTCCTCAAGAACAATATATTTTTTGTCCTTGTGTGGAGGGACTTCAGTGGGAATGCTATATAAAATAAAGGATATTTCATCCCTCAAAAAACCAGGATGCTGTATATATTTTTTCAATTAAAACTCTAGATTTTCTTTTTACCTTGAACAGTTCACAGTGCTGGCACTGTCATCTATGTGGAAGCTGGGGTCAGACGCTGACACCTCACACCTTCTCCTTTTTAAAGGTGTAGAGGCTGCTCTGGGACTGTCAGGAAGAGGGATTTCCATCAGGTCCCCTGTCCCACAACCGACGCTTGTGTAAGCGGTCCGGGCTTGAGTAGCTGTACAAAACACAAACAAAATAAAAACGTTTAAAATGGCAGTAATTACACAACTTGTGTCTAACTACAGTATATAAAAAAACAAAAGTTTAGACTGTTTTATACATAAAATGACAGTACTGTATAAACGATAAATAGAGATCACCTTTGCTTTGCCTGCTCAGCTTCACATTGGCCGACACTTGCATGCCTTACAATGACTGGATCAGTCTGGACATTTCTCTCTGCTCACTTTTGGCTGAAAACATAAAAATAAATAATATTTATAAAGTGCACACACAAGTGACATGCAAACATGTGATTGCATGATGATTTATAGGAATACAACCTAGGATATACTTTAGAATATGCCACCCTATAGCAGATAAATTTGTATCAGGTTCATTCTGGCTACAGTCGGCTACTAAAAACATCCTAACACAGTACAACTAACAACTAACAATTAAATTATACACGATAGACCACTAAAAACAATACTAACAAACGCCCTAAGCTAAGCTGAGCTAACTAATTTAACAATAAAAGCAACTAGTGACTACAACTACAATATTCAACAACGAACACTACTAAAACTATACAATTATCTATAGTAAGAAAGCTATCCTAATAAAATCTACCTAAATGCTATGATAAATAATCGCAAACCTGACAATCGATGAAAATATTCTCTCGCTATTCCAACTCCAACTCGCTACGGGGGCGTGAGCGAGACTGAGCCGCTTTTATACCCCAGAGCGGCAGGGCCAGTGACATCATCTCTAACCTCCTGACATCATCTCTCTCCCCTCCGGTAATAGGGCGCCAAATTCAAAAAATCAAATGCAGTACAGAAAGTTCGCTGCAGATGGCGCCACACAGACGGTTTGGGACACAAAGACAGGATTTCAACAAATTTGCACTGAATTGTTAAAATAGTGACAGATACACGTAGACAACACTATAAGATACCCATTTATACAACTTGGCTAGAAAAAAAAGTTGATTTTGGGGTTAGTAGTTCTTGAAGTAAAATCAAATTCGAAAATCGAATTTTTATTTTTGTTAATAAACTTTTTTATTTTCATGCAATAGGCTATATGCACAGTTTCCCCACGTGACGTCTTCCTGGACAGTCAGCCAGACGCAGCACTTCCTGTCGCTGGTCGTTTACGTTCACAATTAGCAGATTCCCACACAAAAATAGCGATAGCTCAGGATCTGGTTAAGGACAACGAGTTACTGATGGACAGTCACAGCAACGTATTACAAACATCATGTTCGCTGTGAATCCAGCACCCAAAGGAAACGCCAGCTGTCGTAAGGTAGGAGCTTTTATCTCACGAGCTAAAGGCTAGTGTTGAAAAATGATAATATAACATGTAAACAAGTAAATATTATTTAAACTACTAACAGGACGATTCTTTTTTGCGCAGGCTCGTTCAAAACTTTGCGCTAGTTTTATTTTTTATTTTGTTAGCCGCGTTAGCTTCAAGACAAAAACATCCAGCGTTATGAACACGGAGGTTTCCTCCAGTGAAGTCGTTACGTCTCACGTAATATTTTTTAACCTGCTCCAGCCACATCCGAACTTTTACTCGCTGTCCTTTACCAAATCTTAAGCTATTGCTTCATTTCTGTGGGACCTGCTAATTTTTAATGGGAAGAGATGACAGACAGGAAGGACAGCCTCTGGCTGACTGTCCAGGCGGAAATCACGTGGGGTCACTGTGCATATAGCCCATAACTTGTATCTAAGTGTAATCCAGACGTTGTCCAGTAGATGGCGCATGTCGCGCACTGATGGAGAAGCTGAGGAAGAAGAAGAACAATCATGTGGGAAGTAAACACAGCTAAACACATTTACTCTCTCTAATCTTGATAAAGATCTGGCGACTTTTATATATATTATCTCAGTCTAATGTGTTTAAGATAATATTGTCAAGTGTGAGTCTCAGAGAAACGAAGTTTGTACAAGGTTATTGAGCAAATGTGATTGTGTTTCAAGCTAACCTGCTAAGCTAATGCTAATGGTCAAGTGTAAGGGAAATGTGGGAAAAAGCTAGTTCCACTTCAGTTTTTAGTACAAAGAACCACTTGAGTATCAGATTAAAAGACATCTATGAAACGTTTTTCATACAATAGGACATTTATGGAGTTTTATTTATTTATCAATAAAGCTCTTGGCTTCATTGAAAACAATGGGAGATCCCTGGCACTGGGTGGTTGTGATTGGATTTGAGAGGGTTTATTAAATTGAATTATTATCGGAATTTGGGGCTGGGTGATATGGACGAAAAGTCAAATCCCGATATATTTTGGTTGAATGTCGATATACGATATACATCCCAATATTTTGTTCCGCGGCGCAAAGTGAGAGCTGTGAAATTAAATGTTAAGTCAAAGTCAAAGCCAAATACGAGTGGTTTTACTTTAAAATGTAAACATAAACACTGTAAAACAAAGCTCTCTCTCATTCACACACCAATGTGCAGCTTTTTATTTAAGGTGCCCATTTAAATAAAAAAATATCTTAAATAAAAATAGCCTAGAAAATAAAATAGGGCAGCATTTATATATATAAAGAGATAACAAAATAAAGTGCTCAGTTTAAGATAAACTTTTAAAAAATCGGCTTGAGATTACCTGTTTCTTTTTGTTAATTTAATAGCTTATCTGAATTTGAAATATCACGATGTATGCGATATCATCTAATTCCATATGTAATTTAAAAATATATATTGATATATCTCCCAGCCCTAGTCAGATTGTGATGAAATGTCATTTGATTACCGTTATAACCTGCCATATCTCGATGAATGTTTGTACAAACTGCCAAGAGGGAGCTCAGTACGCGTTGCTTTGCATTTATGTTCGCCTTTCGGGAAATAATCATGATCAAAGTTAAACGTAATGCAGACTAGAAAATGTTTTAGAAGCTCTTAGGCGACGTTCTTTCTCATTTATTCGGCTTTAGATTTAGCTAAAGCATAACACACTTAACTTAAGCATTTGATTAACAATTTATTTTATGTTTAAAGCAAAAATAAATCATAGAATTTGGAGCCTGATGTATCCGACACGATTATGTTACACTTAAAAACATAATCCACACAATTTGTTTCGATCTGCAGATGTTGATTTTAATCGTTAACTTACTCAGTTTACAAGATTGTAGCTGTAGTTCTGACCAAAAACAACAGCTTTTAGGCAGGATTTACTGAGAAAAACTAAATTTATCGAACGACACTTCATACAGGATAAAACGAGGCACATACTGTACAGTTACTTGTGAAGTATAACAATAATGCTGCCTGCAATGTGCAATTGATTATGTGTTTTTGCTTTAGAGGAAGACATCCACTATGGTGTTCAGACTTGAATACCAGGGGAAGAAGAAGTGCATTCTCATGAATGGAGTGTCATTGTCTTCATTTATCAAAGGAGGTAAAAAAAAAAAAAAATTCATTCTATATGTTACTTCTTTATATACACATTACAGTTACAGCGATGTGAAAAAATTGATTTTAGTTTCAAATTGGGCAATCAAATGTACGACATATCGGCTGGCCCTACTGACAATACATAAGTAATGGCTTTGAGCTGCTCTAGCACTCTGGCAATCACCATTTCTTTAGAACCCCATCTTGTTGGGCATTCAGTAATGAAGCAGTGCTCAGGAAGTTTGAGCTCCCTCTGTGCTTCTGTCATTACTGCTTTCTTCTTCCAACTGTGGGAGAAGTGTCCCACCACCTTTTTGCACAGTCCTATTGCTCTTGACACTAATCATCTTTGAGCACATGTGTCCTGTAATAAAAATATAATGATGAAAGTGAATGATAGAAGTAGAGTAATGTATACAATTTGGCTTGTGTGATACAAAGTTATTAATTAAATACACACATTCAAATTCTCTCCCTCCTCCCACACACGCGCACGCGCGCGCGCACGCACGCACGCACGCGCGCACGCACACACACACACACACACCGATGTACGTACCAATTGCGAGATGTAATCGGTGCCCAAAACACTGCAGTCGGGTCCATTCATTAAGTCGTGCTGCCATCACCATATTCGATGCGTTGTCCGTCGTTATGCAGATGTGGTTTTCTTCATTTAGATCCTAGATGGCAAGCCCCTCTCTCAGGCCAGCTGCAAAGTTTTCCCCCAAGTGGTCATCGGGGAAGTAGGACGCTTGAAAGCAGTACACGTTAATAGTCTTCATCAATATAAAGCACAGTTAGACTCAGATATGGCTCCGTTGTACGGCTTGACCACAGATCAGTTGTCGTTGCAAAAAACTCTTCTTTCGCTATGAACTCCGTTACCGCCAGAGTTAATTCCGATGCCGCTTTGAATTATGTTCATACGGACTTGTACTGGTGCTTTGTTTACTTGAAGTTGTGCAGCTATTGTGCAAGGCTTTGTGGTGTTTCTTCAAGTGTTGATATAGATTTGTAGTATTACCTCGTGGGGTAGCAACCGTGGCAAGACATGCTCTACAGCTAGATATTCCTCCTGTGATAACAATAACGCTGGGTTAGGCGCAATTACAGGGACCAGGCTGGTTTTCGTAAGAAACATTTTAGAAATCTCGCACCAATGAGGGCTGGACTGTTAGCATTGGAGCTGCACGAACTACACGTCACGCAAGGGCCGACAGTGAAGATCCCGCTTTCGTGCCCTTTTTAGGAACATGCTTTGTCAGCTGCTGTTTGTGATCAGCATAATTCGGCATCTATTTGTTCTAATCAGCAGAGTTTGCCATCTAGTTGTCTAATAGGACACAAACAACAGACAAAATACTCGAGACATGTGTGCATCCCTTATTGCAAATCTTCAAAGCAGTGGTGTGCCAACTACAGTTGTTTCATCAGTTGTTGAGGCTTTGGAGGAGCTTGTACATGATCTACACTGAAATATAAAACTTGATGTTGCAAACTTGTTCCCCAATGATACAAACACACAGGCAACATTGAGCACATATTGGAGACCGTTGATAATCCATTTACACATATCAATACAGAGACAAAATGGAAAAGGTACTTTCATGACAAGTGTGGCATGGTGGAGCCGGTTGAGATCCCTCTCGGTGTGAATAGGGCTTCAGGCAGATATGACAGATATATTAGTGTATGTCTCCTTACCAGAAACTTAATAGTTTATATATTCAAACAAAGAAATTGGCAACTATATAGTTCAGCCTTGTGAACGGAGTGGTGTTTATAAAGATGGTTGTTATGGTACTTCAACACCCCTTTTCTCTTAGAAAAATAATTCTCTCCAAATAGATGTTTTTCGATGAATTTGAAACTGCAAATCCACTTGAGTCATAGCATGGCATCCACAAGATTGGTAGTATATATTTTGTTTTAACACATTTTTCTCCAAAGAAAAAATCTGCTCTGATGAATAGTCATCTCCTTTCACTTTTTTTTTGTTCACTTCACAGGTCCCGTCTAAATTATTGGCTCGAATCAAAATCAATACTATTGATATTCTTTCAGCATTCTTTTTACTGATGATAGGGCTGTAATTATTACTATACACGTTTTCTGGGTATTGAAGACATGAAGCTCCTGTTGGAAAATGAATAGCTCTCTTTAGAAACATAGTGATGGTTAAACAGGATGTGGAAGTGGTTTAGTTTGGGTAAAATTGGCCGCTTTTAAAACTTGAAAGTCTTTGTATCTAAGAAAGTAAAGCAGTGATCTGGCGAAATCTTAATGGAAATATGATGAAAAAGTTATTTTAGAAAACCCAACTCTATCATTGTGAATGTTCAACCATGAAAGTTACAAGTTCACAGCTGTCTGAGTAATGCACGTTTAGATTGGCGACAACCTTTGTACCTTGTTTTAGGAGTTTACAGACAACAGGCAATTGATTTTTTTTTTAATAGATTCCAATGTTATGCATTTTTTGGTCATCTTAGAGTGCAATCTGGTCATTAAATGATTATATTTACAATTGCATTTAACATGTTTAACATTACAGTCTTAGTGCAATGAAGGCAGAATACATTTTTTGGACCTTTTGACTTCTGTGAATTTAATTTTTCTGACCTTTTGATTGAAAGTTTGAGAACCCCTGCTCTACATGGTACAGTTGTTCAAGTAACTGGGGACAATTTGGGATTACACACACTTCTTGGATGTGTTTAGTTATTCAGTGCAAAGTATTTTTGCCATTTTTGCCTAGCTGATGAGGATACCTGCCCAAATGTTTCCTGTGGACTTTTAATGTGGCCTTGATATTTGGAGATTTGATACCAGAAGGAGAAGAACATTGGAAGCAATTACTTTTATTGCAGATTATCAACAGTATATTTTCTCCAATATTAAGTAACGGCATGACCGTTTTCCTGAAGCAACTCATTGTTGATCATCATTGTTTTTTTTATTTTAAACGCTGTACCCAAATTTAAGATAAACCCCAAGCATCATTTCATGATTCACTATTGAATGAACACTCATTTGGAGTAGATTTTAACACTTAGCAGTTGCAGTGCAACACCAAGTAAGATTCATTTTTAGTATCCCATAAACACTAATGTGGAGTATATTCTAACACTTATATTACTTATCTTTTTACAGTGGCCAATAAACACTTTGTTAGAATATATAACAACTCTTTAAAATGGCCAGACATCACTGGGTTACCGTCAGTTGAGTGGTAATGAGGGAACATTTTTACTCTTCACAGTGTTTAAAAACAACTGTGGACAGTGTTAAATGTACTCCAACTATTTGACCCAAATAAACCCCGATGTTGGTGTAAAATGTACTCCTATAGTGTTGAATATACTGTGGGCCAGTGGTTCTCACACTGTTACAACATGTTTAGATATTGTTCAGACATGACTATAATTTAAACATGGCCTCCATTGGTAGGGTGACCAGGTTTACCACATTAAAGACTGGGACGCATTAGGAAATTGTGGCGGTAGATAAAAGTGACTGACTGAGACTCTATGGACACAACAAACTCATTATATTTCATTAATAATACATAAAGATGACCATCAGTCATGTGACTTTTGGTTGGCAGTCAGCTGTTTGGAACTGTGCCTATTTAAATATGAATGTAAACAAAGGCTGAGAGCGCCTTCTTGAAAAAATATGAATTTATAAAATGCACTGGTTGCACAGGTGATTCTAAACAATTCCCTGGCAACAACTTTTGAAAAATATTGCTAACAGGTTTTCCCTTTGATTGCAGCGTTACTTCTAGCCAGCAAAGGATTTTACAAAATATGTCTACCTGTACTGTTTGATAGCTACTTTATTTCTACTCAGCAAAGGATTTTACAAGCACGTTTTCTTTTTGATAGCTGCTTTATTTCGACTCAGCAAAGGATTTTCCAAACCACACCAGACGCTGGTCACAGACACTCACCACCACATTTGGTAAGTATTCTCACACAGTTTTTTCTGTATTTTGTACAATTTTGTCACTTTTAAATTTAATGTTGGTGAAAAATTGATTTTGGGGTCATTTACCATGCGTTTGCTCATGTGCAAAATGAGTAGCACATGCACAAGTCATGTCAGATTTGGGGCCATAATACTGTACAATATCAAACAGTAACGTAAATTAGCTAAAAGCTAACTGAAGGGCAATGTGCCAAAATAGCATATTTTATTGATAAATGACATAGACATAATATTTTAATGTGGTGTCGTGAAGGGTGTTTTTTTTTATAAGATTGTGGGGGGAACTTTGACATTTAGGACATTTAGGACCTTCCTGTTTAGCTGTGTACAAAAAAACAAAAACAAACAAACATCTGTACTATGAGCTGGAAGCAGACAGGTGGTTGCCATGTTTTTGCTTGGTTTAAAATATGTGTTTTCCTCTTTTCATGATGCACATTTTTGTTATCGATTTTTGTAAGGTAGAAATTAATTTAAATCTAATTATGTTTGGCTGTAGTGAGCTCTCTCACTTAGCAACCGGGCCTCGATGCTAATGCTAATGCTAATGCTAATGCTAATGCACGGCTAACACTTTTTCAGTGTGAGTTTTGCATTTGCTCTTGTACACAACATGTGACCTTAGAATATTCCACTGTGTGTCTTTAAATTTGCATTGGTACTTAAATGTTTCCTTTCGATTCTGAAGGTTGGTCCAGCGATCATGGTGGAAGAGGATCCTGAAGGCAGCCCCGAGGAGGTCCTCCTGTATCCAGACTTGGTTCCTGAGGCCTTCACCTTTAAGCAGAGCGATGTGCTCCGGCGCTGGGCTCTATGGATCACTGTGGACGCCGCACCTCACTGGAACAACCTGTCGGCCCTCATGGTGGTGCTTGGATGTTGCGCCATGTTCTCATACGACCCCTGCACCAACAGGGGCCCATTCTTGGAGGTAAGCCACTGTTTTGATGAAGTTTTCCAAAGGAGAGGGTACATGTTATGCATGTTTGAGCTTGTAACCATGTTTCCTCGCCAGAAACAGCATACCCGGTGTAGTATTTCATTTCATTCACAGAGTGAATGAAGGCCAGAGACTGCTAAAGCACTACAATTTGTTAGTTTGAACATTTTTGTGATGTTTATAGTTTCACTTCCCTATTGGACACTGACAAGAACTGACATAAATGCCGACCATGTTCTGTCAATGGGAAATGAGTCAAACTTTATCTCTAAAGGTTAAAGGTCAAAGTTTTTTTTTAAAGCACATTTAAAATGCAGTTGCCCATATATATATATATATATATATATATATATATATATGTATATGTATATATATATATATATATATATATATATATGTATATGTTTATAGTCTATGTCACTTCCTGTCAGCAGTTTAAACATTAAAATAAAAACAACTTTTCTTCACAACATAGATACAGACGGCATCTAGGGAATCGCCCATATATGGTCATGTTTGAAAACAGTTGAGGGGAAAACAATTTTGAAAAAAAATCTAAACTTTCTCTAATTATTCAAAAACTACTTTAACAAATGCTGAATTATGAAAATAGTTTTCTACTAAATAAAGATACAAAGACATGGAGAGGAGCAAAGTGGTTCAACAGCCCATAAATACATTAAAAAAAAACGGAGAATGCTAACATGTTAGCATCAAGCTAATGCTAACGCTAGCTAGTGCTTGCTATGACTGCCATTTTTTCACTTCTACAGAACAATCGGCTGTTAGAAAATATCCATATGGACCCGATTTAGACTTGACTTTATTTGTATGTGATAAATAAGTTCATATTCCACCAGAAAATGGCTAAAAAGAGTGAAAAATTGTGTTTCCCAAAAGATTCTATTTTCCCCTCAGCGAGGCCACGCCCCCTTCTATGACGAGATGCCGTCTGTGTCTATTTCTTCATTCAAATTGCTGCTTCACTGAAATAAAATTATAGTTATTACTTACAACAGATGTTATCCATGTAATAAATCATATTTACAATATGCACTAAATCTAAATTCCATGACAGCTGACTGGCTGCGTCAGAACTGTCGGACATTAAATACTGACAAAACAGTCTTGTACTTTACAAATAGAGGTAAACGCTTAGATTATCCAATTATTTTTATTGAAAATTCAACATTTTACTGGAAACACAGGTGTAACTCGGGACCCAACATTGTCATTCAAAAAAACTGTAAAAACACAGAAACACTTTAAGATTTAAAGTGCGTATTACAGGTTATAATACTTTTGACTTATTTAGATGAAGAACATCATTTTATTTCAGTGAAGCAGTAATTTAAGGAAGAAATGTTGGGCATTGGGCAAGGAAGTTATATATTTTTTTAAGCTCCTGACAGGAAGTGAGATAGATAGAGGGAAAGTTCCAGAGCAGTTTGACTCAATCATTTCCAATTGACATAACACGGTCGGCACGGCAACAGTTTAAAATGTTTGTCCTCTCTCTATGTCACTTTCTGTCAGTGTTCAATAAAGTAAATGAAACTGTAAACATCACTTAAATGGTCAAACTACAGAAAGCTGAGAAAAAGTTTTAACAAAATGTTAAATATAATTGTGTGAACTATGTTTTACATATGCACTTTAACTTGTCCAACTTTAGATACACACGGGGGTCTCTTACCACTGAGGCGTCCCATTTGTCCCTAAACTCTCTAATCTTGTCACATTTTATGGATGGTATATGGATATGTTCTGGATGCGTCCTGGTCGCCTCCCTCGGGAGGTGTTCCTGTTGGGAGGAGGCCGTGTTCGAAGCCCAGGACACGCTGGAGGGACTATGTCTCTGAGCTGGCCTGGTGTCACCTCAGAGTTCCCCCAGGACAGCTGTGTGGGTCAGGCAGTCTGGGCATCTTCGTGACCCGGCCCCGGATAAAGCGGAAGAGGATGAATGGATGGATGGAAAACTTTAGCCATTTCTTTAGTTTCTATTTAGCTTTAATCTCTATTTATTTATCTGGATATTTCAGTCATAGTTTGTCTCATTAGCCTCTTAAACCTCACCTTAACCAAGTGCATTTTCTCCAGTTCAGTTTTACCCAAATCTAAAAGCTTCTGTAAGGCCATTTGAAAGCTTAGACCTTCAAAACAGATTCCAACTTTTTTACTTTCTTGATTTTAACGATTTGCTGATTTATTGTTGCTTCTTCATCACTCTGTACTCGTGTTTTGTCGCTTTTTTGATGTTTTTGACATTTTTCCTTATTTGTCATGTTTTCGTCCCTTTTTCATCTTATGTTTGTCGCCCTTTTGTCACTTTTTTGCCTTTAGAGAAAAAAATGTGCTGAACTACTTTGACTTTATATTCGTGAAAGTAATGCTTTGTTTTGTCATACAGCTGGTGGACACCCTGGTCACGGTGTTTTTCTCCATCGAGCTCGCCATGAGAGTCTTAGCCCTGGGGCTGTCCGGGGCGGACGGAACGTTCCTGCGCGACCACTACAACAAGCTGGACCTGATCATCTTGATCGCCGAGTAAGTTGATCGTCATAAGTTGAAGTGCAAATGACAAGTGACCCTCATTTTATAGCATGATCATATTGGAAGCCACACCGCACAACAACCCATCCAGCTGTTAAGGGTGAAAAGAACATTGCTAAAAGCATCTGACCGATCAATTGGATCTGTGCAAGTCGGTTTTATTATATCACTATCCCATCAGACGAATAATATTTAGCAAACATAAACACCTGTCATATGCACTTTATAATGTCATTGCTCCTGGATGTTACATTTGCAATATGAGGTGGTGAAAGTATTGATTGTTCACGCAGTGTTTGAAGTGGAGAGTTTTAACAAGTTTACTCCCTTAATGTATTAGTTTTCATGTCAGAGAAGAAAAATTACAAAACCTACCCAGTGCGATGCTTATTTTATGATGCATCCACTTATGCAATGAAACAGCCACTATAGATCCAGACGCCATCTCTGGAATCGCCCACATATGGTCATGTTTGAAGCAGTTGAGGGGGAAAAGCAAAGAGGAGAATAAATCTAAACTTTCTATAATTAGTACTACAAAACTACTTTAACAAATGCTGAATTATGAATAGTTTTCTACCCCATAAAGATACAAAGCAAAGCAAAAGGGTTCAACAGCCCATAATTGACTCTGTGCATAACTTCAAATCATGACAATGCTGCCCAAGAAGAGACTTCCTGTTTTGATCTTACACGCCAAAATAAAAGCACGCAGCTCGTCTCATTGATTAGTTCAGCAGGTACTTGCAACATTACAAGAACGTAATTAAATGCACACATTGAGTGTGTCTCTTAATAGTTAGGCAGAAAGACAGTTGAACTAATGAATAAGATGGTGCTTTTATTTTGATGTGCTGGATCGAAACAGGAAGTCACTTCTTGGGTGGCGTTGTTGTGATTTGAAGTTATGCACAGTCAATACATTTGTTAAGTTTACCTTCTTCCATGTCACTTAATGTTTGTGTTCAATAAGGAAGTGAAACTATAAACATCACAAAAGTGGCCAAACTAAAGAAATGTGGTTACAATCTTTAGCAAAATCTGGTCAAATCTTGCAAAAATGGTGTCTAGTGTGTCATATGCACTTTATGAAGAAATGTTGGGCAGAAAAGTTATTTTTATTTGAGGTTTTAACCTCTTACCCCTCGCCTGAACCAAGTGCATTTCCTCCAGGTCGGCTTGACCCAAATCGAAAAGCTTCTCGACTGGAGAACAGTGTAATATTCCATTTCAAAACCTGATCCTAGCTTTTTTTGTCACGTTGTCGCCGTGTTTTTGTCAAATATTTGAAGCGTTTTTACGTGTTTTTTGTCGCTTTTTCTTGCTTTTTTATCGCTTCATTTGTTGCTTTTTGGTCATGTTTTTGCCATGTTTCTGTTACTCCTGTCAGTCTCTTCTTACCCTTGTTTTTGTCACATTTTGTTGAGTTTTTGACGCTTTTTTGTCACATTTTAGTTGCGTTATTCTGACGTTTTTTTCCCAGATAATTTTTAATTTGCGTAATGCAAAACTGCAGAAAATGTCCTTGGTTCAGGTGGGGGTTAAGTGGTTAAGCTACTGACAGGAAGTCACATAGATAGAGGTAAAGTTCCATAGCATTTTCCATATGTTTATTAAGCAATGATGTCATCGCTCTACTTCCGGGTCCAACAGAAATGTGTCTAATGTGTCATATGCACTTTAAGTACCTGAGCGTGCTGGTGAGGTGCTTGGGGACATGGGGTTCCTGGAAAGTGCAGTGTAGGACCCGCTCATGCCCGGCCTCTGTTGCTTTGACTCTGGCGGCGTGCGGTGTTGACAGGACACTGACAGAGATCCTAGTTGCAGCGAGAGGAGGCTCACTCTGCGACTAGCCCTCCAAAATATTAGACACTGCCTGATGTCGGTCGTAGCTCGTCTTTGGTCATACAACGGTTCTATTTTAACTCTTTGTCCCTGTCTCACTGTACGACCTACGACCTAAGATTTTACCCACGAAGAGTGATCGTTTGTCGCAGACGGCCAATATCGTGCAGGGTAAACCCGGCTTTCGTTTCATCATAAAAAGTAATTAAGTACGTTTTACGTTCTCTGGCGGACTATTAAAGGGGCTAGATGCAAGTTAGCCATTTTATACTCACTACTGCCACCTCAGGTCATACGTGTAACTGCAGCTTCTATATTAAAGGAATAGGCCACCGTTTTTACATACTGAGATATGTTCTTACCTTAGCTTTGACGAGTTCTTTAGGACATGTCTGGTCTTCCCCTGTGCCCTCAGTCACGTAAACACAGCGCAGACGGCGTTAGCATTTAGCCTCTCCCTCTCTCCTCTATAGCTCCAAAACTGGTGAAGATAGAAGCTACCAAGCTCTTCCACGTTTTCCCTATTTAAATATGGTTATGTGAAGTGTTACACTACAAAGTATAATTACACAAAATTAAACAATGTGGATTTTCTAAGCGGATAAAAGGAGGAACTATAATGTAAGGCGTAGTAATACGAGGAGTAGTTTGGCATCCGCACAGTAAAGTGTAGATTACTGTGCGGATTTCGAACTACTCCTGGTATTTTTATCATTCAACTAAGTAGCTAGGCTAGCTACTAGCCTTGCTGCTTCTAGCCTAGCCAAACGCTGCAGCGCAACGCGCAAACCTTTGGGAACTATTTGTCGCGGAAGTCATTAAATAAACCTTTCGACCTTCATAAAAGCGTACGAAGTTTATGTTGTGTGTGTTCAGTTGGCAAATGGCCGTATAATAAGCGGAATAATGTATAGAACGCTTCAGGGTGA
Source organism: Gobius niger (assembly GCF_951799975.1). Classification (NCBI taxonomy): domain Eukaryota; kingdom Metazoa; phylum Chordata; class Actinopteri; order Gobiiformes; family Gobiidae; genus Gobius; species Gobius niger. Next base: position 24,177,695 of record NC_136861.1, on the reverse strand, counting down.
AACAAGAACCCTCTGCTTCGCGTCGGGGTCCGGTTCGCCCTGTCGGTACTTATTTTCCCGATAATGACCAGCGTTCTATACATTATCCCTTACTTAGTTCTACCAGTTAAAGACCTGAAAATTATGCTGACTCTCATTTGATTTGACAATTTAGAAAATCTTAGAAAAATGTCATTTGAACGCAGTGTATTTATGGGCTGTTGAACCACTTTGTTCTTCTCCATGTCTCTGTATTTTTATTTAGTAGAAAAATATATTCATAATTCAGCATTTGTTAAAGTAATGGTGGAGAAATGGGAGAAAGTTTATTTAGTTTTGGTTTTCTGTTCTCAAACATGACCATAAATGGGCATTTGCAAAGACGCCGTCTGTATCTAATTGACTCTGTGCATAACTTTAAATCATAGTAACGACGCCCAAGAAGTGACTTCCTGTTTTGATCCAGCACACCAAAATAAAAGCACCATCTTATTCATTAGTTCAGCAGTTCATTAGTTCAGGTTTCTTTCAGCCTAACTTTTAACAGGCGAAACACTTAAAATGTGTGCATTTAATTATATTCTTGTAATGTTGCAAGTACTTGCTGAACTAATCAATGGGATGAGCTGTCTGCTTTTATTTTGGCGTGCTGGATCAAAACAGGAAGTCACTTCTTGGGCGGCGATTTGAAGTCATGCACAGAGTCAGTTATGTGTCGTTGTGAACATGACTTTTCCTAAAACCTTTAACCTTTAACCTCCAACCCAATGCATTTTCTCCTATTCGGCTTTACCCAAATCTAAAAGCTTCTCGACTGGGGCTCACAGCCTATAGGCCAGAGTAACGCCTCATTTGAACGCTAAGACCTGCAAAACTGATTGTAACTTTTTTTATTGCATTTTTGTTGTGTTGTAATCACATATTTGTCATATACACTTACCTTTTAAAGTTTAAAACATACGGTAAATGAAAGAACATTGTTGCTTTCGTCTTCAGCATCGCAAGCATAACCCTGAAAGTGAAAGTTGATCTCTCCCTGTGGTCTGACATCCTCCGGCCCCTGCGAGTAGTCAGGAGAATCCCGCGTAAGTCCAAAGTGTCTCTGGTGAATCTGCCCGAGTCGCCGTGAATAGCTCAACTGTTAAAAATCTCTCTTATCTGTCCTCGCAGACATGCGCATGTTCGTGGCCATGCTCTCTGAGATCCTGCCCATGTTCCTGACCATCGTGGCCGTGTGCTTCCTGGTGTTTGTCATTTTTGGAACAGTCGCCGTTCAGCTTTGGTCAGGAGAGCTGAACCGGCGCTGTTTTCTGGACGAGGATGCGGCGTAAGTACAAAAAAGCGACACTGCATCACATTTCAAGTACTTTCTCTACGGCTGTTTTTATCTGTGGAAACTCTGTCCTTATTGGAAACATTTGAAATCAATGGAGTTCTCGTCCGCACAGATGCATTTGGAAGCGACACTGCTCTTTTTTCTCCTTTTTGATATTGATTCAGTAACAATCTATGCTTATAGTTATCGCCTGTTATGTTCACAGCAATTACAACCGGTCGATGCCCCCATACTACGGGAAGAACAGGATGCTGCCGTTCCTGTGCTCTGCCCCGGGCCGCCACGGCATGCGAACCTGTGAAGACATCCCGGCCTACATCGACAACGGCACATTCTGCACCCTGCATCCAGACGACCTGTTCGATCCAAGCGTCAACCTCACCGGGGAGTGCGTGGACTGGAATGAGCTCTACAACACATGCAGCAACAGCGAGGACAACCCGTTCCGGAACACCGTCAACTTTGATAACATCGGATACGCGCTCATCTCCATTTTCCAGGTAGATGTCGTTTCAGACCAAAGAGGAAGCATTCATTTAACCTCCTACCCTCCGCCTGAATCAAGCACATTTTCTCCAGTTTGGCTTTACCCAAATCTAAAAGCTTCTTGACTGGAGCTTACAGCCTGTAGGCCAGTGTAATGCCTCATTTGTGTTTTTCATCCCCGTTTTTGACGCTATTTGGATGCTTTTTTTCAAGAAGCTTTTAGATTTGGGTAAAGCCAAAACTGAGAGAATGCGCTTGGTTCGGGTGGGGGTTAACGGGTTAACCAAAACTTCTCTTCAGACTTTATTTTCAGTATGTTTGATGAGCTCATGTAACCTCTTTGAGCTTATGTTTGAAAACTCTCCCTCCTGTTCAGTGGGTCAACATTTCCAGGCTTTAGTGCCTTGTAGGTGAAGGCTGATTGTCCCAAAGTAGTTTTACACCTGAGGACAGGACAACCCTTGCTCTGAGCTCCTCTGGTCCTACAGGCCGTGGCCCTGAGATAGGGAAACCCAGTGGAAAGCCCAGTGACTCCAGTGACGGTCTCTGCTGCTTCACAAAGGCCAGAGTTTGCCCCGGTCTGATCCTCTGCCCCGCAGTCACTCTGAGCAGAGACACACTTAACTCCGTCCCCTTTTCCATTGAGACTCCATAGAGACGGCTGTCAATCACAGCAGAGCTCGAGGCACGAGGAGGATAAAACAAAAACATTTTTGTTTTTATGAAGTTTTACTTTAAAGAGCAAACAAGGAATATTTAAAACAGGAAAACAATTTCAAATAATTGTATGTCAGGAATCTAAATATAAATTGGCTGGACTCTCCTGAGCTCATATGAACGTGAAATTATTTTCATTAAAATCATAATCATCCATGCTCCATATTCCCTGCCCTCAGAGAAACCACCAGTAACACTTTAGATTATCCATCCATCCATGCATCCATCCATCCATCCATCCATCCATTTTCTTCCGCTTTATCCGGGGCCGGGTCGCGGGGGCAGCAGTCTCAGCAGAGATGCCCAAACATCCCGATCCACACACCTCCTCCAGCTGTTCTGGGGGGACCCCGAGGCGACACCAGGCCAGCTCGGAGACATAGTCCCACCAGCGTGCCCTGGGCCTTCCACGAGGTCTTGTCCCACTAGGACATGCCTGGAACACCTCCCGCGGGAGGCGACCAGGAGGCATCCGGAAAAGATGCCCGAGCCACCTCAGCTGCTCCTTTCGACATGGAGGAGCAGCGACTCTACTCCGAGCTGCTCCCGGGTAACTGAGCTCCTCACCCGATCTCGGAGGGTGCGCCCAGCCACCCTGCGAAGGAAACTCATTTGGGCCGCTTGTATTCGCGATCTTGTCCTTTCGGTCATTACCCAAATCTCACGACCATAGGTGAGAGTGGGAGCGTAGATCGATCGGTAAATCTTTAGATTACAGCCCTCAAATTCCATGTGTAGGTACAGGAAACAAGAAAGTGATTACACATTTAAGTACAGGTCATTACACATCATTAAAGTGCAAGGTTTAATAACTGTGTTCGAAGAGTAATAAAGGTGTACAAGATGTAGGTGTAACAAAGGGCTACAGAGTCTCTCACTCTAGATTAAAGCTCGCGCTCATGTGTATTTGTGATAATACTAAAAATGACAATTTGAGGCAAAAAATTAGAAAAAAAAAATGGGGGAAAATGGGGCAAACATGGTGTGAGATGCTGTGTCTTTTTTCCAGGCGGTCACCTTAGAGGGATGGACTACGATCATGTACATGGTCATGGATGCCTACTCCTTCTGGTCGTTCCTGTTCTTCGTCATCCTCACCATCGTAAGTGCACTTGTCTTCATGATGCATCCTGTGCGAGAGCTGAATGAGTTTTCTCTGGACAGATCGGCGCATTTGTCATGCTGAATGTGTGTGCCGTCGTCATCACGGCACAGTTCTCTGAGACCATGGACCAACATAAGCATGACGACGACCAAGGGTTCCTGGAGACCATGCTCAACAAGATCATCTCCTGGGCTACCAGGTAAGAAGCTCTGAGATCGAATGTTTTTGTGTGTTTTCATCCTCCTATTTTGACGCTTTTTTTTTTCAAGAAGCTTTTAGATTTGGGTAAAGTCAAACTGGAAAAAATGTGCTCGGTTAAGGCGGTTAAGAGACCAGATCACACAGATCTCACACATATTTTCAGAAACTGCAAGGTCTTAGCTTTTAAATGAGGCGTCGCATTGGCCTATGAGCTGTAAACAAAAATGTGACAAAAACTCAACAAAAAAGCGACAAATTGACACTGCGCATAGCTTCAAATCATAACAACGGCGCCCAAGAAGTGACTTCCTGTTTTGATCTAGAACGCCAAAATAAAAGCTCACAGCTCATCTGATTGATTAGTTCAGTAGGTACCTGCAACATTACAAGAATATAATTACATGCACACATTTTGTGTTTGTCTGTTAATAGTTAGGCAGAAAGAAAGTTGAACGAATGAATAAGATGGTGCTTTTATTTTGGTGTGCTGGATTGAAACAGGAAGTCACTTGATTGTTTTGATTTAAAGTTATGCACAACAACAAAAAACACAACAAAAGGGGGACAAAAAATATGAATGCGATTAATGCGCGTACATTCAAATCTGCAAGGCCACTGCTCTTTTCATCGGCCTCTTTCTCTCTTTAGGTTTTGGTCAGACAATCCTTGGTGCAGAGCAGTGGCTGCGTCATGGGAAAGGCTCTACAGTCTCCAGGCGGTGCAGAGGTTCCTCTCCTGGTGGACGCCAGTGAGGGCCGAACTCAAGAAAGTTGTGGACAGCAAGCTGTTCGATCAAGTCATGCTTCTGTTCGCGATCGCGAGCACCGCCGTAATCGCAGCTGAACACCACGACCAGGTAACTCTTCTTTCAGGCAATCTGACTGTGCTGGTGACCTTTCAACTCAGGACGCAGGGAAAGTGCCCTGGCTTTTCTTTGTCTTCAATAACTTTCTGTTCCACCAAAGAGCAAGAACCACAGTATTTCAGCACAGTATCTCTTTACAGACTTGTCCATAGTCCCTTGCAATTATTTGAAATGATCAAATGTCAAATATCGATGTTTAGGTCACAGTAAATGTCCACTTTTCACATTTTAGAAAGGACTGAGATGTGTACTGCTGGACAAACACATGAATCACACCCTTTTCTGATCTCAACGTGGTGACTAGGGCTGGGTACTGTTTTTCCCAATACCGGCCCTTTAATGATCCCTGGTTTTCTATACCGATGTCTGAACGATACTTTTTCCAATACATTTACTTTAGTATTTGTCACCTAGAACCAGAAAACAGGACAAGAATGTGCGGAAGATGTGGCAAAATTAAGGAAATATTGTGTAAAAAAATGGGTGAAAATGTGGAATGAATTGAGGGAAAAATTGGGGAAGATGGGGGGGGAAATGGCAGAAATATAGAAAAATGTTTGTAATAAAAGTTAGCAAAAATGAGGGAAACAAATTGGAAAAGGAGAAAAAAATTATGGCAATATGGGTGATAAAATGTGAAAAAAGTGCTTTAGTGAAGTCTATGGAATAACAGCATCAACACAAGACCTAAAGATTTACTTTCATTTCTTCGATGCCAGTGACTCTGACCCGATTCCGATTACTTTCCCGCACCAATACAGTACTTAATAACTATTTTATTGTTCCCACTAGCCTGACGGAATGGACGACGCCATTTGGATCTGCGGAATCGTCTTCGCCATCCTGTTTCTGCTGGAGATGCTCATGAAACTCGCCGCTCACTCGTGGGGCTATTTCAAAGACTTCCACAGAGTCGCGGAGTTTGTGACCGTTGTCGTCAGGTAGTTCAGACCCGAATCCGTCTGTCCTTCATGCCTCTCCAGACCTGGCTAACTCCTGCTTTTTGTGCGCAGCATCGGCGAGGTGATTTCCCGTACACGATACTCCGCGCTCTTCAAGTTCGCCCGCTGCGTGCTCTGCTCCAAGTTGCTCAGGAAGCTGCTGCTCGTGCTGTGGAAGACGCTACAGAAGGCAATCTGGCTCTGCGCACTACTGCTCCTCAGCATCTACTGGTACAGGTAAGATCCCACACCAACCCACAATCTGTTTGGGGAAGGTTCGAGGTGTTCATGCTTCTCCTGTAGGTTACTGATAGGGATGGGTACCGTTCGTTTTTTTCCGATACCAAGTACTTTAACGATACCTGCTTTTCGGTTCCGGTGCCTTAACGGTACTTTTTTCGATACCTATGTTATTTTAATTCAATAAAAATAACGTGTATTAAAAGTATAGTTCAGGAAAAAATCCTAAAACGGCACAGCAGAAGCTACACAGGAGCAGCAGCGTCGCCTGTGACTTTGTGTTTTGAGCACAATTTCCACTTAAGCAGTAATAAAAAGAAAGAAAGGACGTTATTACCTCTTAAGCTGCAGAGACAGGACAGATCCACATCAGGACATGGTTTTCTTTCAGCTAAACTTTTCTAAACACACTGCGCTGTTCGACGAAGCGAAAGCAACTTCACACGTCAAAGATCCTGACATGGTGTGAGCCTCACTCTGCCACTAACAATTTACCAAAACTGGACCAACAATGTCTAATACAGAGTGAGCGCTAACTTTCAACAAACAACAAACAATCTTTGATATTCCTGTCGCTGCAGCTGCTGTAAAGTTGTAAACAAGAGCACGTAAGCTCAGCCTCCGGGTCTGTCGCTAAAGGTAAAGACGTCTTTCTTGTTGTCACTGCTCTTTTTTGCTTTTCAGTTTGACTAAAAGCTCAAGTTTCTTATTCAGTCCTGGTTTAGTCCTGGTTCATAACTGATTTTGTTTAGCTCTGAATGAGAAAGAATTACAATTTTTCTATACCGCCTCGGTCGGTTCCAAGTAGGAACCGTTTAACGGTGCCCATCCCTAGTTACTGACATACATGAAAGATGTTTTGAACAAGCTAAATTAAGTGTTTAAAAACAGTTAAGGGGGAAAACAATTTGGAGAAAAATCTAAACTTTCTCTAATTATTCAAAAACTACTTTAACAAATGCTGAAATATGAATATACTATTTCTATTAAATAAAGATACAAAGACATGGAGAGGTGCAAAGTGGTTCAACAGCCCATAAATACATAAATAACGGAGAATGCTAACTTGATGCTATATGTTAGCATCGGGCCATCTGGCGAGAGGGCGTCGCTAATAAAGAGAGAAGAGGTCGACTGAGCCGTGGTTTATTACAAGCAGCTCTGGTCTCTGATGGCAGCCTCACATTCATGTCCTCATTTACATTGCGCTGCCTTGTGTTCTACCTAAAGGCTGTCACAGGTCAACTAAACACTTCATTACCGCTATCGTGAGCTGAACAATGTCCGTGTCCCAGGAGAAAACGATGTCGTCTACAGCTTGGCCGTAATTGTGTTAACGCACCCAAACAAAAGCACATGTTGTCCGGTACCGTCCGATGCATGCCTCTGTTCAAAGCTAATATTGTATACATGTGCCCTCTAAAGGAAAGAGGGGCTTCAAGGATTGAACTTCAACTGTTGTTTGTCGGATATACAGTATATAACACCATAACATAGCTCATTGTGTGTGTCTCATTGCAGTGTGCTCGGTATGCATATTTTCGGCTGCAAGACCAACTTCCTGTCCAGTCTGAATGACCCCATCCACGCCCGCCGGAACTTCGACAGCCTGCTGTGGGCCATGGTCACTGTGTTTCAGGTCGGTTCATTCACACGCAGTCTCTCACAGCCAATAAATAGAACATAAGCTTTTCTTTCAGCATGGATATTCTGAGTTTTATTCACAAAAGCCGTATTCGCATGGGATTAGAATGACCTGGGGACGTTGGTTATTTTTATCTGCATTCCCACCGGATCAGCAATGTCAGTAATTCACACAGGTTTACAGAAATTATGTTAGGATAATGGAAACTGAATGATGACAACAAGTCTCTTATTCATTCGTAGGTCTGGGCTCATTCTACACATTAGGACATGGCTGGAACATGTAGGGGGAGGAAAATACATAATTTTAACATTTTTAAACTCTGTATAGTCCCTTTAAGTCGCCAGACTAGTATTGACTGTATAGCTCAGTGCTCCTTATCTGTGAGCCTTCCCATTGCTGCTGATCCTCACCGAGGGTCACCAGGTCATGACATTGAAAAGCAGGACACTTAGGCTCAAAAGTGAGGACATATGAAACCTACAGGGTTAGTGCTAGATCGTATGCTCCGGAGGGACGGTCTGCTGTGATTTTGTATAGATCTATGAGTTGGTTTGTCTAAAAATACAAATAACCCTAATCCTAACCCTAAAGTTAACCCCTTAACTCCCACCTGAACCGAGCACATTTTGTTTGGCTTTACCCCAGTCCAAAAGCTTCTGGAAAAAAGGTGTGAAAATAGAAACAAAACTGAGACGAAAACAATGATGGAAATGTGACAAAAAAGTGACGAAAAATTGATGAAAAAGTTGCAAAAATGTCACAAAAATGTCACAAGAAATTGACATTAAATTGACGAAAAAATGACAAAAATGTCACAAAAAAATGACAAAAATGTCACAAAAAATTGATTAAAATTTGACGAAAAAAGGACAAAAATGTGAGAAAAAAGTGACAAAAATGTGAGAAAAAAATTGACCAAAAAATGATAAAAAATTGACAAAAAAATTACACAAATGTAACAAAAAATTGATGAAAAAATGACAAAAAATTGATTTAAAAAAATGACAAAAATGTGACGAAAAAATGGATTAAAAATGTGACAAAAAAAATTACAAAAATGTGATAAAAAAAATGACAAAACAGTTACAAAAATTTGTTGAATACCCAACAAAAAAATGTTGGGAAAAAAAATCTGATGACGTGAGGAAAAAGATCCTCTCGGTTCAGGCGGGAGTTAAGAGGTTAACCATTTCCCTGGCCCTAACCTTAATTTGTGTCATGATATCTCACGTTTTCACAGCAGACTGTCCCTCCGGAGCATACGATCTAGCACTAACCAACCTACAGGTGCTATATATATTTTAAATTATGTTACATCCATTTAGAATGTACAAATATCAATATTGTTGCATTGTAGGAATAGAAAATATAATTACGCCATATAGTTATTCTCTTTCATACTTTTTAAATGGATGAAAAAAAAGACAGCATTCATGTCTGGTCATTCTGGTCAAAATACGTTTTGAATCGATGTTGTCCTTATTTATACTTTATTATGCTGGTCAAAAACTTTCCAAACTCCAACTCGCACGGGACTAGAATTACCTTGGGAACTCGGAGTTTGTCAGTAATATTTCATCATTCTAATCCTGTGCGAATAGGGCACAAAATGCTAGTAGTAGATTAAGGATAGTTTTTGAGTATCCGCAGTATTCTTCTTAATGAATGCTGTCTGGTAAACATTTTTAATCGTCTGTTTGGATAGTTACAATGATCTTTCATTGTGCCGGGAAACTATGGCAGAATTCTACCAGTGCACAAAGTAAACAGTATGTGTGATCTTATGCCTGCGCAGATCCAGACCCTGAGCGACTGGAACCTTGTGATGTACACGGGCATGGAGGCCACCAACGCCTGGGCAGCACTGTTCTTCATCACGGTCATCGTGCTCTGCAAATACCTGCTGCTCAACGTGTTGGTCAGCATCGTCGTGGAGACGTTCCACGAGCAGGTACGTGTGCACTTTCACACCAGAGAAGTGAACGCTCCTGTAGATCACACTGAAATATTGCACTGCACTGTCTGGAGCACCGTTCCCTGGAGCGAACAGAGGCCTGGGCTTTGATTTGACAAATTCTCAAATATCCGCAGAGATCTTCACATTTTCGGATTAAACTGAGCCGTTAGAGAAATAAAAGTATTTATGAGCTATTTATCCATGTGCATTTCACTGATACGGATATATGTCCCTGTTTTTCTTGCAGATGGAACCGGACGGCGACGAGGTGAGTTTATTTACACTATTTTGCCTTCAAAGCACATGACTCAAACATTAATTAGACCCTGTAAGGTAACACTTTAGTGTAAGTGTGTAAGTGCAGGTAAATACACATTAAAGTGTAAGGTTAAATAACTGTGTGTACGTGTAACAAAGGCCTACAAGGTGTAACAAAGGTGGACATAGCGTCTCACTTTAGACTACAGCCCGCGGGGCATTAAAAAGCATTAAAAGTGATTAAATTGTGCCAAAATCAAGGCCTTAAATGTCATCAAGAATTCAATTGGATTCAAACTGGCATTAGATCAAACTTTATCTGAAAATGCTGATGTTACTCAACACTTTTTGCAGTATAAGTTCATCGAAAATACGAAAACTATGGACTAAAACATATTCAGCTGCAGTTTGGACTGAAATTGACTTTTGTTGTTCAAAAGTTTCTCGTTTTGTCCAATTCTCTTTCCTCTGTTTGATTAAAAGTTTGCAAATCTTAAGAAATTTGAAAGCTACAAACTGATATTAATGGTTCTTTTTCCTTGCATTGTTGCCATGTTGTCGTCACTTTGCACTCGGTTAAAGTGGGGGTTAAGAGGTTAAGAATGACATTACAAAGCTGTGTACACCTTTGTTACACCATGTTTACAATTAATAATGCATTGGTTTTACATAGCGCTTTTCTGGACACTCAAAGACGCTTTACATTGCATTATTCATTCACTCCATACTCGGTGGTGGTAAGCTTCTATTGTAGCCACAGCTGCCCTGGGGTAGACTGACGGAAGAGAGGCAACCAGTCTGCACCCCTCCGACCACCACCAACCACTCACTACATTCGCTAGGCTTCCTGGTGGTAACCAAACGGTCTCCCATCCAAGTACCGACCAGGCCCTTCCCTGCTTAGCTTCCAAGGTCTGACAGGATTGGGCAGAGCAAAGGCGGTGTGGCCAATTGTGACACTTTGAACTCATGGGCTGTCATCTGAAGTGTTGCTAATTGGAATGCTTAAAGCCACAGTGTGGAGCATTCCTGAGCAACATATTGCTGGGAATGTGGGGGTTGTATCATCACGCAATGGCTCTACATTCAAGTTGGAATTCTTTTAAAAGGCTGCCATGTATTGTTAGTTGTTACTTGCCGAATTTTGTCAGTTCAAGCCATTTCTCGCTTCCCTTAATGCTCGGCTTGCTAGTTTCTTTTTTTACCAGGCTATGCAATTTCTGCGGTGTAAATGCTCAAAATATTTCATCTTCTTTCCCCTAGGACGTTGCCAACAGCGCGGCAGCTTGTCAGCCAGAGGCAGCGGTGAGTTTGTTTTCGTGCATGTTTTCCAGTAATCCTGCTGCATATTCAGTCCCTATCTCCCTCTTCCACACCCCACACTCCCATATACGTCACACAGAGTCCTCCGTGGAGTTTTAACATCCGGGAAACCTTCACCAAACTTGTTCTGTTCGTGTCCGAATGGTCAAACTCCTGGTTAGCCTGTTTGCGCGTCGCTTTCGTGGAGGATGATTTAGGGCACATTCACAACCCCGTCTTGATCCGAATAGAATAATATCGTACTTTCAGAGTGGAAAGTCAGATCCGAGAGTCTCAAGAATGAAACGTTTCCTTTATCCCGTAGAACCTCGAGGTGGCCAACCCAGACAACATCGTTTTGGACCCAGAGAACCCCGCGGCAGCTCGGCCTCCAGCGGCAGCGGTGAGTTTGCCGTGTCACGGGACTTATGCTCCGTCCACACCAAACTCGATTTGGGCGTCAAAAACGCGCGTCACGCCCGTTGTTGGACGCCTGTGCTCATTCAAGTCAGACGCTCGTAACCAAGCGTCAAGACGCTCTCGACGCGCGTCAAGAGCGTCGTCGTGGAGCGCGTTGGGAGCCGTTGTCAGTTATCAGTTATCAACATGGATGACATAGAGAGAGTGGCTTGGCTTTTATTGCTTCATAAAGCCAGATAACGTCGTCTACGGGCTCGTCGGCGCCGTGTCTGGATTCATGAGATCGTCCGAAGGCGTTCTCAGTTTTGCGAGTTTCACCATTTGCTCCAGGAGCTGCGCTCGGACGAGAGTCGCTTTCAACGGTACTTCCGCCGCTTTTAATCCTGGTGTTTAGATAAAGAAGCACTGATGTGTCTTTCTAAAAAAAAAAAAGTCCCAGAGCGGCTGTAGCTCCGGTTCACAAAGAAGCTACGTCCGTGACTTGCGACTTGTTGACATCTGTGGGGCTGGCGTAGAATCTGCCCCGGTGGCTTAGCTACAACGTACGTCACTATGGGGAGAAAGCTCCTGATTGGTCGACGCTCGCGAATTTCGCCAAAAAGTTCAACATTTCCCAACTCGAGCGTCGGCCGCGCTCGACGCCCTGGAGGCGCGTCAAACGCTCACCAAGCGCGAAAAACCTCAAAACGCGCCGCGGAGGAGGCGCGTGACGCGCTGCGGGACATCTTGACGCCCCCCGGAGGCGCGTCCTCCATGTATTTTAAATGTAAACCTGACGCTTTGGAGGCGCCAAAACGAGTTTGGTGTGGACGGAGCATTATTTATGCATTGACTTTTCCATGTTTGCAGACTCTGTTCGTAGGATCTGATTGGCTGAGCGGCGTTGAGGCAGACGTTCTTTAAGCTTTCAGTCATTTTTTCATGTTTCGTGCACTTGACAAACAGGAAGCAGCTGTGACTTGTGCACCTGCAGGGCCAGACAAACTCTCCTCTCGTCCGGCAGCAGATTCACTGTCCGAAATAAAATAAAAAATTCCCTGTAGGACCCTGTGAGCGGCAAACCTGATGATATTGTTCCTTGCCCTGATGACAGCGCGTTTTTCCATGTCATGTGACTTTTTCCATTGTTTTTGCAGATCCTGTTCATAGACCAGTTCAGTTTTATTTACAATTTTCCCACTTAAGTTCAATTTCTGCCTTGTTTTGGTGAATATAATGTGTTGAAATAATAAGTATAATATTGTTATTGCAATATTACAGGACAGTTATTGATTGTACCAAATATTTCTCATATAATGCATAATTCTAATTCTTGAAAAAGCTACACTTACACTGAATTGATCACAGACCTGTACCATACTTGTATCACCTTGAAACTTCTCAGCTTTTCCCCTCAAACAGTGTTTTTGAAAAAAATGCTGTTATCACTGGGAGATTTTTTCAACCACATTCAAACGATCCTCTAACAGTTGAAGACTTGAAAATTATGCTGACTCTCATTTTAGTTGACAATGTAGAAAATCAGAGAAAAATGTCATTTGCATAATAATTTGGAACATGGTCTAAAGGTAAATAAACAGAAAGAGACAAAAGACTTCTGACGCCTTCCTCATGCTACTGTTCTCTGTTCTGTGTGTTTAGGTGGCGACTGAGGAGGAGCCCGGCTATAGAGGTGTGGCTTTGCGCTACATCAAGTCAGTCGGCAGAAAATACGCCCCTTCCTGGTGGAAGAAGCGAAAGCACTGGTCCTTATTCCTCCTGTCTCCGAACAACAGGTAGGCCTATCTTATAGGTGCAGATGCAGACATTTATCAGTCTCACATGCGCTCAGGGGTAAAGGGCCTCATTCACGGCACAATAAAGCCATTTTGGCAGGTGGTAGGTCGTACAGTGAGACAGGGACAACATAGAAACTGAAACTGCTAAGATAACACTTTGGTCGTAGCTATGGTTGTCTCTTTGAAGCATCGCACAGTGGAGGCGAGTGCAGCTTACGATTTTACAATCCCCATGTCGTGCGCTGTGACATCTAAAAATCACAGTTTACAGCCTTTACGCACAAAAATACATTCTTTGCTGAAAAAGTTCTTCCGGGAGAACAAATTCAATGGATCCCTATGCACAAATAAAATGTTCAGACAACAGCTAGAAGGTCATGATGCTCCAGTTTCCCCTACCACTAAAAACATGTGCAATTCTTCATCTCAGTGGGACTTTCCTGGTTAAAGAAGTACTAAGTAACTTGTTTACCTTAATAAATCCTTTCTGTAGTCCGTCCGGGGACCGTATTTTCAGGACTCTAAGTCGCTCCGGAGTATAAGACACACCAGCCAAAATACGCGTAATGAAGACGAAAAAAACATATATCCCCTTGACGCCTGAATGTATTTACAATTTTAGAAAAAAAAAATATTATCAGTATTTTTGCTTTCATGCTTGTGCTAAATTAAGTGGAGACCTGCAGGAAGTGGTATGTCGTGAATTAGCGACACATGGCGTTAAGTCGCTCCAGTCCGGAGTATAAGACACACTAGCCAAAATATGCCTCATGAAGAAAAAACAACAGGCTGGATAGGCGTACGGTATGCTAACGCAACACATCGATGGTTAGCTACATGAAGCATAAACAGCAGCTGAAATAGGTCTGTCTGGTATGTTAACATCACATGAACAGTTCAGATAACTGTAGCATAAAGAACATACCAAACTCTCCATCTCACTCCAAATCACTAAATCCATTGAAATCTTCTTCCTCTGTGTCACTCCTGACAATCACCTTGGCAACTACCAGGGCACGGAGGCATAACTGCACCGTTGACAAGCCTCTCCCGGTAACATGTTTTTCAAGCTCTCATTTGCAAACTAGCTCCTCTGGCTGTTACTCCAAACTTTTTTTCTGCTGCTCGATTAGCCTGCAGTGTCCTCTAGTGGCATGTGAAATTATATATTTCAATTAAAAAAAAAAAGATCACATTAGTCACTCCGGTGTAAAAAAAACTATGAAAAAAAGTGCGACTTATAGTCCGGAAAATAGGGTACAAGTGTTAATGGGATGATTGGGGGGGGGTCTTTCATCTCCCCCTGGTGTCTCTGTCCAGAAAACCACAATTGCAACTTTGCTGCCACCATGTCTGAGGCACAATACACACTAATGGAATCACTTAGAAGAAGCTAACAGACTAACGGGCAAAGCTAGCTTCAGACTAGCGGCACTTAAAGCCAAGTTTGAGCGAAAAAAATGATCTCCATTGTGTATTTTGATGTACAATGTCCCTCTGTCCCTTTGTCTTTTCTGTCAGCGTAGTGTTTACTCTCACAGACAATTAAGGAGGGGACATGAGTTACTTAGCACTGCTTTAAACAAAGGTTAAATATAAAACAAAGTCTAAAAAAAAAAATACCCTGGACTGATCTATTCAATTTTCAATGGTTTCCAATTGAAAACAGAAAACCATACAAAAAAAAGGTCAAACTTTAAAATGGCGTCACCTCTGGAATAATCATCAAATCTGCTTGACTCGACCTGCAGCTGAAAGCAGAGGAACATGTGATATGAGGAATAAGAGCTCACACAAGATTAAATAGTTTATGCACTGCTCTGCTAACATAAGGCTTTCTGTGCAATACAAATGTGTTACATCAAAAATGTGCTAAATTTGACAATGTAGGTTCAGACCATTAAGACCACCTAAGCTCCTAAACCCCACCTTAACCAAGCACATTTTCTCCAGACGTCCAAAAGTCTGGTGCGTGTCGAGCTGGAATCGAGATATAACCCGTGCCTTCTTGTGTGCCCAGATTCCGTCAGCTTCTTCAGAAGATAACGTCCCAACGGAGCTTTGACATCATCATCCTCGTCTTCATCTTGGCGAGCTGCGTCTCCGTGGCCGTGGAAAACCCCAACATCGCCAGGGGCACCACAGTAAGATAACACAGCCCTCCGTCGGGGAAGTGCGCAGATATGTGAACGCTGCTTTGTAACTAATCGCGGACCGTCTTCTAGATGCGGTTCGTCTTGGACGTCTTGGACTACACGTTTTCGGCGATCTTCATGTTGGAGATGACCCTCAAGGTGAGAAACACACAGGAGGGTCATGTGTTCGAACCCCTCTGCTCATTCCCCTGTTACTACGCTGAAGATTCACTCAGAGAATGTTCAAATGGAAAGGATTCTTTTGTCTTTCATGCATTGTCATTGAATGAATTGTGCCACCATTAAGGCCTTATAATGTTACTAAATTGGATTCAAACTGGCATTAAATTTAGATTAAATAATGATATTGCTCAACTATTTATCGTATAGTAAATTCTGATCGTGATCCCACTCCGCTGCCGCTCTGAATGAGATCAGACACCATTTTACGCTCAACAGTCGCTTGTCGTCTCCAGTTTTATTTCGAATATTAGAACTACCCCTCTCTGTTTGATTGAGTGTTTACAAAACCTTAACCTTTTTTCATTCGCAGCATTGAAAATGTCGTATTTGGGCTTTAAAGCCACACTACATTTTAATCAATAGGATTATCTTATTTTATCTTATAAATAGAAACAAATAAGAACATTTATCTATTACAGATATTTCTATTACCCATTGTGCAATTGTGTTTAATTTAGTTATTTGTTTATTTTACTTTCTTCTAAAACATTCAGGGCTTTTTTCCTATAAATAGTGTCAAAACAAATCTTACAAATGGACTAAATCAGAGCGAAATCAGGAAAGCCACATTATCAGGTTATCGTGCTTATTTGCAGGTGCTGGCTAACGGCTTGGTTTTCGGGAAAGGCGCATACCTCCGCAATGCGTGGAACGCCCTGGACGCTGCGCTCGTGCTGATCAGCGGCATCAACATCACCGTGGCCCTGGCCAGCTCTGGCAAAAGCAGACTCCTGGGGCTGCTCAAAGTGCTGCGGCTGCTCCGGACTCTCCGCCCGCTCCGGTACGTCGCCATAGATACTCGACGGTGTTGTATTTGCTGTAAGGATGGGTGATACCGCTGATTTTCTGATTGATCTGGGCTTACGATCCAATATCGATTCCATTGAGGGAGTTGCTCACCTTTAAAATGATCTTACAAATAGTTGGAAAGGCAGTTCTTGTACTATCATCGGTATCAAGATCTTGGTGTTCTAATCTAACAACATGCTTTCCCATAATTGACGCCGTGCATAAGTTCAAATCATAACAACGTTGCTCCTGTTTCGATTCAGCACACCAAAATAAAAGCACCATCTTATTCATTAGTTCACTTTCTTTCTGCAGACAAAACACTTCAAATGTGTGTATTTATTATATCTATCTATTGACCGTCTTCAAAGTGAGTCAGTGTTTGGTTTCATGGTATAGAATTATTGGCTGTTTCTTTTTTGGCTTCTGAACCCTGCTGCTTTGTGCGACAGGGTACTGAAGCGGGCCCGCCGACTGAAGCTGGCCGTGCGGGCGGTGATCGCGTCCCTGAAACCGCTGCTGAACGTGTTCCTGCTAAGCTGCGTGTTTTTCATCTTTTACGGCCTTCTGGGTGTGCAGGTGAGATCACACCCAGTCAGAGACAACGTTAAGGCCAGGGCACTCCAGAGCGCAGTGCTCTCCTAGAAAATAACATAACCCTTACTGTGGGCTCAGAAAGCTTGTATAACTCTGCAACAGATAGTAGTTATTTCTATTTTATTACATATTTTATGGAAGGTTTCTGTGGTGCAGAGTCATTTCAGTAATCGCGCCCACATTTAAAGCACTGAATTGGATTCCAACTGGCATTGAATACATTTCTTGAAAAATAATGACATTGCTTGATTATTTTTTACTGTGTATGTTTGTTGAAAATACAAAACAATGATGGGTGAAATTGTACACACTATTTAGCTTTTTTTAAATTAAATTTAGCTCTTTTGAATTAAGTATTTCCCTTCCCCTACATGTTCCAGCCATGTCCTAATGCGTAGAATGAGCTCAGACCTATTCACCACAACTGCCTCTAAAATCTTGCACCGTCCCTCAAAATGGTGTTAACTCGGGTCCAAAGAACTGTCATGCACGAGCTTAAAGAGACTAGATGCAAATTGGTAATTTTATGCTCACTACTGATATCCCAGGTCTTACGTGTAACTGTAGCTTCTATATTAAGCTTGTGCATGACGGCACCTCGGGCCCGAAGTAACACCTTTTTGAGTGACAGTGCAGGATTTTAGAGGCAGTTGTAACAGGTTTGGGCTACACATTAGGACATTATTGGAACATGTAGGGGGAGGAAAATACTTACTTTTAACATTTTTAAACCCCGTATAGTCCCTTTAATATAGAAGCTGCAGTTACACACAAGACCTGAGGTGGCAGTAGTGAGCATAAAATGACCAACTTGCATCTAGTCCCTTTAAGCATTGCTACTCATTCAAATATGTGGCAAAACTATGGTCAAACTCAAAGACTTTTTGGGTCTTATATAAACACTAGAAGCACATTTGGTATTGCAGGTATTTTGTTTCTCAGTTGCAGTTTGTTTTCATGAAATCAAAATATCCCGTTTTCTTTCAGCTGTTCCGAGGGAAGTTCTACAACTGCAAGGACAAATACATGAAGGATTACAGGAACGTCACCACCAAAGCCGAGTGCCTGGCGCTCAACTACACCTGGACACGCCGCCAGTTCAACTTTGACAACCTGCCTCAGGTTTAGTTGATTCAGATGAACTTTTCGTTTGGAGTAAAAGTTTTCAAGCTGTCATCTGTCCTGGGATATTTAGCGCTGAAAGCAGTTTGTTTCTCACTTCAAGAGGTTTCGACAGTATGTTCCAAAAAGCTGCTCTGTTTTGTCACAGTGTTGTTGTGTTGTGCATCCGCCATTTCGTTGCTATATGGACGCTGTTTTTTCAAGAAGCTTTTAGATTTGGGTAATGCCAAACTGGAGAGAGAATGTGCTCTATTGGTGACCCCCCCCCCCCCCCCGTGTTTGTCTGTGTCCAGGCGCTCATGTCCCTGTTCATCATGTACTCCCAGGACGGCTGGACCAACATCATGTACGACGGCATAGACGCGGTGGCGGTGGACGTGCAGGTAACGCAGTCGAGGCGCGGGTGTAACGCTCCAGCTGTGTGTGTGAAGAACCTTAACCGCGCTCTCGTCTTGTCTCGTCAGCCGGTCGTCAACTACAACAGGGGCATGATTCTCTATTTCGTGTCCTTCATGGTGATGAGTTTCTTCCTGCTGGACATGTTCATCAGCACCATGGTGCAGACGTATCACGAGGAGCAGAAGAAACAGCGGCAGACGGGAGAAGACCCACTGGAACCGGACGAGAGTGAGTTCCTGTCTTTCCTAACATATTTGCAGCATCCAAATTCTTCATAGGGACTGTGTTTTTTCCACAAATGTCTGAATTTACAATAATACTAAAGGAGGAGGTTAGAAGCTGCAAAATATTTAATTAAAGCCGGAACTTTCCAGGTTATTACAGTATTACTCAAATAAATAAACATAAAAGCCCCCAAACAAAGCCAGTTAAAGATTATGTTTTTTAAAGCAGTACAAAGGAACTCATGCCCCTAGAGGCCATAAGCGCCACTGCAGGTGTCAGAGCATCTAACTTTTTTTTTACTCATTAAAGGGACTATACAAAATATATAAAATGTTAAAATTAAGTATTGTCCTCCCCCTACGTGTTCCAACAATGTTCTAATTTGTAGAATGAGCCCAGACTTATTCACCACAAATGCCTCTAAAATCCTGCACTGTCACTAAAAACGGTGTTGCTTCGGCCCGAAGTGCCGTCATGCACGGGCTTAATATAGAAGGTGCAGTTACACATATGACCTGAGGTGGCAGTAGTGAGTGTAAAATGGCTAACTTGTGTCTAGCCCCTTTAATTGTCCGTGAGAGCAAATACTACGCTGACATAAAAGACAAAAGGAGAGAGGGATATTGTACATCCAATTACACAATTCACCTTATTCCGGAGGCTCGCGTGGGCGCCGCCATGAATTGTGCCCGCCCCTTTTCTCCTATGTGTTAACATGGGACCGGAGAAGTCCAGATAAAATCAGTCACTACACGAAAACAAAGCCGTTTTCAGGCCGCACAGAGAAACGGTGCAGTGTTGACGTGTTGGTGCAAATGAACATTGGACATTTTAAACAAATCAATCAACTAAACAACAGATTTGAGCGGAGAATATTTTCCCTCGTTCTCCGTTAAAATGAACGGGCTTCGCGCTCGACCGGAAGTGTCAGGACAACGCAAAAAGTGGCAAAAGTGGGCGGGGCGGAATAAGGTGAATAGAAACTCACTCAAACTTGGCTGTAAATACTGTTTAAGTGGCGCTAGCCCGCAGTTAGCTTTGCCCATTAGCCTGTTAGCTTCTTCATGATTCCCTTAGTGTGTATTGGTGACTCCGACCCGGTGCACTGAAGATGCAATTGTGTGTTTTTTTGGCCAGGGGGAGATGAAAGACCCCCCAAGCATCCCTTTAACACTTGTATTACCCCCAGAGGGACTACGAAAAGGGTTTGTTATGGTAAACAAGTTACATAGTGCTGCTTTAAATTTAGTGGATGAAATCGTAGGACCACTTCATGAAGTTTCTCCTGTTCCATTGACACTGAATTTAAATGATCGGTAGTTATTTCACCTTTAATTAACATTTTATTGGTTGAAAAAAGATGTCTGGATTTTTTTCTTTTCAATTCCACGTTTTAGAAACTATTTTCAATTCAGTTTCAGTCAACAAAATATGACTTTGACAAAATATGGATGGATTTTGCTCCATTTAATCCTCTAGCAAGGCGATTCTGACCATTAGCCTGGCTGGACATGTGGAGAGGGGTCTCCGAGTGCAAAGTATTTCAGTGGAGTTTTGCTTTGTCCCATTTCAGCGCCTGTGGACGACAGCTTCCACCTGCTGTACTCTTCGTGGCGGCGCACGGTCTACCAAATCAGCGTCCATCGGTTCACAGACCTCTTCATGACCGTCATCATCATCCTCAGCGTAGTCGTGATGACGTTTGAATATTACAACATGCCAGGGGTAAAAACTCCCTCATCTTCCAGATTCAATCGCGATCAATCAATATGCCCACATTTTAGTTTTCACTCTTTCATACTTTTTAAACTCATTTTAATTTGTGTGTTTGTCCGTCAGTGGCTGGAGGAGCTCATCGAGTACTCCTTCTACGTGTTCACCGCCATCTTGGTTGGAGAAATCCTCATGAAGCTGGTGGCCTTTGGACTGAAGAGATTCTTCGCAAGCAGGTGAGAGTTTTGTCATGTTGGAAGACTAGGTTATGTTCACAAGACCAGAGCCTCCTGCGGCACGTTATACCTCAACAGTAGATTGGTTTTAAATGCGCTTCTCCCTTAACATCGTAGGTGTTTCCTCAGAGTATTAAAAAAAACATGCATTCATTCACAAATATTGACATGTTTTATATCCACAAAGAACTCGAGATGACGCTAAAATCCAAATATGGTCATTTCCTTTCGAGGAGACACCCGCTACAAGCGGAGAAATATGCGCCCATGTTACAAAACTTATACTCAGTATAAGTACAATGTGAATTGATGTAATTAGAAATAAACTTAAAAGCGTCTCCTGTTGTTTCATATGAAGAAAACTGCTCAGAGTCCAGCCCATTTATACTGTATTTAGATTAATTACACAATTGTTTAAAATGGTCTTAAATATGCCTCATCTGCTCTTAAAGGTAAAACAAAAGCCATGCAGTTTTCAAAGGCGTCCTTTTATCTTCCTCATGCCTCCAGCTCTGCCGTCTCTATGGAGACCCACAGAAAGGGGAAAGGGGGTGGAGTTAAGCATAATGCTGTAGTTGATCTCTGTTTTCTTCAACTAAAACTTTGTTTGGCGGAAGAAAACACCGTCTCCTAAAACACAGCACGCGGCCTTTCTAAAGCAGCAGAGATCGTCAGTCGCTGGATTCTCCTCTGGTGTTATCTTTGCTACGGAGCGTCTGAAATGTGTCCTCTGAGCGAAATGCTAACGCATATTGAAATATTGAAATTGTCGGCACATGAGAAGGACGTGGAGTGACAAACCTTTTACGATTTACGATTCAGCCATTTCCCACATTGTCTGTCTGTCAGAAGCATAAATTAAAGCAGTACTAAATAACTCATGCCCCTAGAGGCCATAAGTGCCACTGCAGATGTCGTAGCATGTTGCGTTTTTTTACTCATTAATTGCTGTGAGAGTAAATACTACTGTTATTAGGCCCAAAACTAAAACAACGACTTTAAATGTAAATGATGGCTACACGACAGCTCTGGCCTGCTCTCTCTGGTTTACCTGTTTCCAGAGCATAATTTCTTGGCAAATGTCATTTGTGGGATTAAAAATATAGGGCCAGATCTTGTGGCGGCGCAGGCTCTTGGCGAATTATTAGTGGCGGCGCTATATGTGCCATTCGCCTCCGCCACCTGTGAGGGGGCGTCACAAGAGGAGGTGACTGCACTGATGGAAACACGGCTGACATTCACTTCCTCGTTTACATTGCGCTGTCTTGTGTTCTTTCTTAAGCCTTAGGCTCTCACAGGTCAAACTAAAAACTTTATTTACTCCATCGTGAGCTAAACCATGTTCACGTCTCGACAGAAAAAGAGCTACAGCGTCCGCTCTGGCGCGGATCGGCCGCGCTTGGCGTGAACGCGAAGCAAAACAAAAGCACATGTTCACCCCACACAACCACACAACCACTCTCCTGGACGCGGAGTCGATCTGGTTGGAGGAAAATGTGTGTCTCCACCCACCTAAATGCACTAAGTCTGGAGTGGCAAGATCATAAAGTGCTCCTACTGAGCGCAAAATGTCACGCTATCGTCTGCGTTTTGAGACACAAGGTCGGGCCCACAGTCTTCAGGCGTTATCTTTTGAAATGACCATCCGTCTGCGTTGTCGACATCATATCCTATAGGACCTTGTGAACGCAGCCTATTTCCTGTATGTGTGCACGTGTGTCTAACCCCCCCCTGCATGCCGTTTTAGATGGAACATTCTGGATTTAGTGGTGGTCTTGGTGTCGCTGATAAGCATCTTGTTCAGTGAGCTGAAGGTCACATACGAAATCCCCATCAACCCCAGCATTCTCCGGGTGCTCCGGGCGCTCAGGCTCGCCCACGGTACAAACGCACACACACACGCACACGCCTCTGCTCAGTATGTGCACTGTGACACGTGGAGCGGCCTTTACTTATGTGCGTTTGCTGTTGCTACAGTACTCAAGACCAAGAAACTTCGAGTCCTGGTGATGACGGTGGTGAAGACGCTCCTGCAGGTGAAATTTACACTCACGTCTCCAACATCATGCTTTTACATCAGTGGTTCCCAAAGTGGGGGGTCACGGGACACTGAACAATACCAGTATGGTATCGGAAAAAATGTTTACCGCCTATTTTTAAAAAGTCAAAAATTGCCTAATGTTTGCCACGTTTTTTTCAATTTTCTTCTTATTTTTGCCTCAAGTTGTTCTCGTTTTCCCAATTTTTCCCCTCATTTTTGCTCATTTTTTAAAGCAAAGTTGACTAAATCAGAGAAGAAATGCACTATATCTTGACGAAAACATCTTGACATTTGCGTCATTAGATGTGTGAACGCTTTAATTGATTTTTTTTTCCTTATAGGTGGGAAATTTGATCTGGCTTTTTGCGTTCTTCTTCTACATCTACGCTATTTTGGGTGTGGAGCTGCTCGGACACATCGGTGAGTGCATTACTTTCCTCTCTACAAACGTCCAAATGTATCAGGTTTACTTCACTGCAGTGTCTCGCGTCACAGGATTCCTTCTGAAAGCCTGTTTTCATTTTGCCTAGAATGCACCCGGCTGCACCCGTGCATTGGGATCCATCGCCACTCCAACTTTGAAAACTTCGGCCAGGCCCTGATGTCCCTCTACAAGATCTGCACGGGCGACAACTGGAACGGGATGCTAAGGGTAAAGCTAAGACCTACAACACTCATCTTAACTTTTTCATTGCCTTGTCGCTGCATTTTTTTGTTGTTGCTTTTTTGTTATTTTTATCGTTATTTTTGTTGCTTTTTTGTCACATTTTTTGTCATGTTTCTTCCCTTTTTTGTCATGTCCTTGCTTTTTTTTGCCGCGTTTCTGTCACTTTTATGACTTGTTGTTTTTAGTCACGGTTTCTGTTCAGAGCCTACAGGCCTCATTTGAAAGCTAAGACCTTCCACTTTCTGAAAATATGTGTAAGATCTAGGGATGTCACGGTAACCGGTGTAGCGGTAAACCCCGGTAAAAATTTTGACGGTGAAAATTACCGTCTTGTTTTGTGTTTTTATTATTATCTCGGTGAATAACCGCACCCGCGGTGTAGGCACGGTGAGCCTCACCAGCCACCGTCTCATCTGCTGCAGTTTCCGCGGCTATTGTCAAATATAAAGCTACAGGCATCACAAAACTTAGATCAGTTTGGTGCTCAGTAAAAGTTCACTTGTCGTAATATATAGCGGTATAACTTTCACCTCAGCGTCAGCGCGATGTCTCATGTGGTTCATCGCCCTCAGTGGTGCGTCTGTTAGAGCGGGGTTAGTTTAATATAATAGATCCATGGGTTAGCGAGTAGACGAGCCTACAGTCAGCCGGCGGATGCGGGCGGCTGTAGCGCTGCTCAGGTGAAGTGAGGGGGCGAGAGGGCGAGCGTGGGGCAGCGGGGCTCACTCAGCCTGGAGCTGGAGGCTCCTACGGCTGAAGCCACGGGGAAATGGCATAATTGTATGTTATAGCAAGTAAGTTAGCGTTTTAGCTGAAATGCTGATGTGGGACTTTGGGTTGAAGGAGAATGTAACGAGTCGCCTCATAGTGCGGCTGCAGCGCCACCGCCAGTACATAAACATGTCGCGGACACCTCCGCACGATGGCACAATGCGTTACGGGGCTCCCGGTGGCAGATTGCAATAGATTCACTCTCGCCGCAGTTTTATGAATTTAATAATGATGGTATTTTCCCAAATCTGCAAAGCGAAAGCTCACTGGAAGGACAACAACAATTTTCCTGATATAGACGGTTTATCTTCGTTTCTGACGCTATAAATAGTACATGTAATACCCTCGAAACATCAACAACACATCGTTTTAGTTCCTTTGCTTTGATGTGAAAAGGCTTTGTCTGTATTTTTTTATGTAACAAGCACTGTTAAACTTTTTTGAAACAATTTCAGTTTGTGTAGGACTATCAATGCTTTCTGAACATATTAACACACATTTAAAAAAAATACCGCGATAATACCGAAAACCGTGATAATTTTGGTCACAATAACCGTGAGGTAAAATTTTCATACCGTGACAGCCCTAGATCTGTGTGAGTAAAACACAATTTACAGGTGGTTGAACAGCAGGAGACTGGTTAACCAGGGAGCCCCCCCTGAGATAAATCACTTTTCCTCTTTATGTTGAAATGAATGCAATACCAGATAGCGATCAGATGACAAATACGAGGAATATATATTTATATATAATACATATTTGGGAACCATCCTTGACTTGTGCCTAATCTTAACATGTGTGACTGAGTGATCCGTTTTCTCGCTGCGTGCAGGACATGCTCCGGGAGTGTCGCCCCGACGACCACAGCTGCGTGGGCTACCTCTCCTGGGTGGCTCCGCTGGTCATCATCACCTTCGTCGTCATGGCGCAGTTTATGCTGGTGAACCTGGTGGTAGCTTCCATCATGCAGGCCCTGGAGGACAGCTCGGAGGTACGGCCCATGTCCCGGTTGAGGATTTTTTTTTAGACGATGTCCCGTTTCCTTGTAATATAATCTAAAAACATTTTTGTCACATTTTCATTGTTTTTTTGTGTCACATTTTCATTGCATTTTTTAGTGGCGTTATTGACGTACTTTTTGTCCGGTTTTCAATTATTATTTTTCTCGCATTTTCCTCCCACGTATTTTTTGTGTAATTAACTGTGATCAAGACACAAAAATGTGACCAAAACCTGTCAAAAAAGCAACAAAAAACATGAAAATGAAAAACGGTACCCAGCCCTAGTCGGAAGTCCAGAATCATCTGCATCGTCATAATCACATCAATGCAGCCCAACCTTTATAGGAATCAGTTAGGAGCAGAGGACCTTGGCTGTCTTTGCAAAGAGTTTGTCACTTTCCCATCAAGGCTAAACCAGATAAGCTCCGTGGCTCCATTGACTTTCAAAGATAGTAAACAACCGCACACACATAAGGAGCATTGAGTTGCCTTGTGTACCAAACGTGCTGTATGAATAAACATGCCTTGCCTTACCTTACCAAGTCCAATTGGAAATCATCTTAGGAAACTAACTGAACTTTTGTTGATTTTCGCAGAGAGCCGACCATGAGGCTCAGGAGCTCTTGTTCACTCCAGCAACTCCACCAACTTCACCAAACCCCCAGCCGGACTCTCCTGAATACGCTCCTGAATACTCTCCTGAATACTCTCCTGAATGCTCTCCTCCACCAGAATATCCGCCGGATTTTTCACCGTGTACCACTCCTGGGGACACGCCTCCAGAATACCCACCGGGATTCCCCTCGGACATTGGCGATTCTCCGAACACCGTGCACGACTCTTCCCCACCAGAATTCCCACCAGAATACTCACCGTGCAGCAGTCCTGGAGACTCGCCTCCATATTATCCACCCGGATACAGACCGGGCAGAAGTCCTGGAATCACGCCTCCCGATTTCCCACCAGGATTCTCATCGTGCAGCAGTCCTGAAGCCACGCCTCCAGATTTCCCACCAGGATTCTCACCGTGCAGCAGGCCTGGAGCCACGCCCCCAGATTTCCCACCAGGATTCTCACCGTGCAGCAGGCCTGGAGCCCCGCCCCCAGATTTCCCACCAGGATTCTCACCGTGCAGCAGGCCTGGAGCCCCGCCCCCAGATTTCCCACCAGGATTCTCACCGTGCAGCAGGCCTGGAGCCACGCCCCCAGATTTCCCACCAGGATTCTCACCGTGCAGCAGGCCTGGAGCCACGCCCCCAGATTTCCCACCAGGATTCTCACCGTGCAGCAGGCCTGGAGCCCCGCCCCCAGATTTCCCACCAGGATTCTCACCGTGCAGCAGGCCTGGAGCCCCGCCCCCAGATTTCCCACCAGGATTCTCACCGTGCAGCAGGCCTGGAGCCACGCCCCCAGATTTCCCACCGGACATTGACGATTATTTATGATTGAGCAACCAGTGACATTGAGCGGCATAATGATTGAGCCTTTAAATATTTGCCAAAAATTTCATCAATGAAAAACGAACGTCTTGATAGTGATTGTTTATTTAAATCAAGAGATCTTTTTCACGTGCATATTTTGTGTTCTTCTTGTTTTGAGCGGCATAATGATTGAGCCTTTAAATGTTTGCCAAAAATTTCATCAATGAAAAACGAACGTCTTGATAGTGATTGTTTATTTAAATCAAGAGATCTTTTTCATGTGCATATTTTGTGTTTTTGTGTTCTTCTTGTTTTGAGCGGCATAATGATTGAGCCTTTAAATGTTTGCCAAAAATTTCATCAATGAAAAACGAACGTCTTGATAGTGATTGTTTATTTAAATCAAGAGATCTTTTTCATGTGCATATTTTGTGTTCTTCTTGTTTTGAGCGGCATAATGATTGAGCCTTTAAATGTTTGCCAAAAATGTCATCAATGAAAAACAAACGTCTTGATAGTGATTGTTTATTTAAATCAAGAGATCCTTTTCATGTGCGTATTTTGTGTGTTCTTGTTCTTACTCTACAAAAACAAAAATTGAGATATCCCAGCTTTAATTTACAGTTTGCACAGTTTGACAAACCAGACCAAACAAACCAAAGTGAAGAAGGTCGTACAAACTGTTCAATTTGCTTTGTATATTTTGTGTGCACGGAAATAAACATTTTATTCATTCATTGTTTTGTGTTTGGTTTTAACTTGGCTCCTTCTGCATGTAACGGCACATTTTTATTCCCCCTTAATGTACCCACACTTTTCACAGGCAACTTCACAAAGGGCCCTTTTCTTTTCTCGATGAATTGACACTTAGCTCCATGGCTGTCTCCCATTTGCCAGGATCCTCGGCGTCTCGTCCACTTCAGACGGAACGTCGTCACAGCGCCGCCAAGTGGTGTTCCAATTCACCTGGACCACTCACAGCTCGACTCCTCCGTTTGGCTCATTTACGAAGGATGCATCTGTGGATCCTCCGCTGCCTCGGAGAGCTGATATTACCCATAATGCACCGCTATCTTATTTTTCTATTCCTTTTTCTCCTAAACCTTTTTGTCTGTACTTACTATAAAAAGTTTTGTTCCATGTTTGTGCTAAAAAGAAAAAGGGAATAATAAAATCATTAGTTTAAGTGTTGATGTAAAAATGAGGTTTATATAAAGTAATAAGCTGCGCACAAAGCAATGAAATTTAAGGTTAAAGGCACTATATGTGTCATAATGAGCAGTAGTAAGGGGCCTTTTAGTTAATGTGTTAGCAGTGAATTGGCTTGCTAACCAATGTAGACCCTTACATTGTTGTAATGCCACACATGATTGGTGGGCAGAGGGAACCCAAGAATTAACTTATCCCTACACATTTAAGTCACACAGGTTTGTTTGTGGAAAGGGACAGGGACATAAAAAATAACTAGAAATTTTTGCAATTGCTGCGCAATTGCGATTGACTGCGGAATAGTGTTGCTGCAAAAGTTAGGTGAAAAATCCTTGAAAACTCCTGAAACCTTGAAACACCCGAAACCGTGAAACTGTTAAAATTGTTGAAAGTCCTGAAACCTTGAAACACCCGAAACGTTGAAACTCTTAAAATCCTTCAAACCCCTTCAAACTCCTGAAACCTTGAAACACCAGAAACATTTGTCCTAAAAGTTCTAAAATCATTGGAATTTCTGACACCTTGATACTCCTTAAATCCTTGAAATTCCTGAAATCCTTGAAACTCTAGAAATCATTTGAACTGGTTAAATTCTTGAAACAGTTGAAATCCTTGAAACGCCTGAAATTTAAATTGTCCTTGAACCTGTTGAAATTCCCCACACCGCTGAAATTATCTGGTTCTGGTAAATAGGGCAACCTGGTCTAGACTTGGCCCGTTTCTGTGGTTTGCCTGGATCTGATTTTGGTTCTGGTTACTATGGCAACCTGGTCTGGACTTGGCCTGGTTTCTGTGGTTTACCTGGGTGTGTTTTTAATTCCGGTAACTGGTTGTTTAGTCCGGACTTGGCCTGGTTTCTGCAGTTTACCTGGTTGTGGTTTTTATTCCGGTAACTATGGTAACTTGGTCTGGACTTGGCCTGGTTTCAATGGATTTCCTGGTTATGGTTTTAATTCCGGTAACTATGGCAACCTGGTCTGGACTTGCCCTGGTTTCAATGGATTTCCTGGTTATGGTTTTAATTCCGGTAACTATGGCAACCTGGTCTGGACTTGGCCTTACTTCTGTGGTTTACCTGGTTATGGATTGAATTCAGGTTACTATGGTAACTTGGTCTGGACTTGCCCTGGTTTCAATGGATTTCCTGGTTATGGTTTTAATTCAGGTTACTATGGTGACTTGGTCTGGACTTGGCCTGGCTTCTGTGGTTTACCTGGTTATGGTTTTAATTCTGGTAACTATGGCAACCTGGTCTGGACTTGCCCTGGCTTCTGTGGTTTTCCTGGTTATGGTTTTAATTCCGGTAACTATGGTAACCTGGTCTGGACTTGCCCTGGTTTCAATGGATTTCCTGGTTATGGTTTTAATTCCGGTATCTATGGCAACCTGGTCTGGACTTGGCATTACTTCTGTGGTTTACCTGGTTATGGTTTTAATTCAGGTTACTATGGTAACTTGGTCTGGACTTGGCCTGGCTTCTGTGGTTTACCTGGTTATGGATTGAATTCTGGTAACTATGGCAACCTGGTCTGGACTTGGTCTTGGTCCAGGTCTTGGGTCGGATCTATGTCTGGGTCTTGGTTTGGGTCTTGGTTTGAATCTTGGTCTGGGTTTTGGTTCGGGTCTGGGTCTGGGTCTGGCTTTTGGCTCCAGTCTTGGTCTTGGTTCGGGTCTTGGTCTGGGTCTTGGTCTGGGTCTTGGTTCGAGTCTTTGTTCTGGTCTTGGTTCGGGTCTTGGTTCGGGTCTTGGTCTGGGTCTTGGGTCCGCAGCCCCTGCCTCCTTTTTTCTCATCACCAAGATCTACTTAAATCTGCAGAAATGCTTCATATTTGACAGAAAGTGCCAGTGTGTTCAACATATGGCCTACATTTTAAATATTCATACGTTTATTATTCTAATCCTAAACTGTAAGAGGAGAGTCTGTTTTTTTTGCTGTAGTGATGGGTCTGTCTGGTGAGTGGGAGAAGCAGAAATGTGTTCACAAACTTTTGCAATAGTTTTATTCCCAAACTCTTTCTAACAAACGCGAGACGCTGCGTGACCTGAGGCTCCTCCTCTGTTCTCGGGGCTGAGATGTGTCTGACTTGATTAGAGGCGCCTTTCTCCGCCCTCTGACGCCACCGCCTGGTCTCGTCTGGAATCGAGGCGAGGCGCATTTCATCTAGTAAGCGCTGTCATAGCTTTTGCGCTCACTTCCACATTTTCACCGCTCACTTTAGTGCACGCGCCCTCGATGCGCGCGTTGATGTTGTATTTGCGCCCTCCACTTAAAGGAGCTATACCTGATTTTACTTCTAGAAATGGAATGACATTTATTTTGTCCTCAAACTTTGTGGGGAAAACATGCATCAAATTATAAAACATTTGTATCAATTTAATTAACTTTCAGGCCATTTTTCCAGCATTTTTGTGAAAGTGACCCTGGAAAGTGACCCTGCAAGTTGTGAAATGTGCCTATAAACTTGTCCCTGGACCACAAATAGCATTTTAATTTAGTGGCTTCCCCTTTCATTGTTTGCAATTAAAAAAAATCAGGTATGGGGCCTTTAAAGATAGTTATCTGACGCCATAGAAAAACTGCAATACAACAGCAGAACACACTGAATAGCGTATGGTAATACAGTGCCTCTCGAAAGTATTCATACACCTTGAGCTTATGCACATTTTGTCATGTTTACAACCCTAAACATAAAGTTTTTATTTAGATTTTTTAACTGAACGTTCACACACAAGCAACAGACAACTGTGAAGTGAAAGCAAAATGATACATGATTCTGTTATTTTTCAAAAAATAGAAAAGTGAAAAGTGGGGCGTGCATAAGTATTCATACAGTATTTTCTGAGTGCATTAAATTGCCTTTATAACATTCCTAATGACTCCAGAATGTTCACTCCTTGGCCTAACGGTTAAATAGAGGCCACCTGTGTGTAATCTACTCTCAGTATAATTACAGCTGTTCTTTCAGGCCCTCAGAGCTGTGGTCGGAGTGTATTGGTCACTAAATAACATCATGAGGGCCAAGGACCTCCCCAGAGAGGTCAGGGATAAAGTTATGGAGAAATTTAAAGGAGCATTAAGTTACACAAGATTTAAACATTTCCCGGAGCACTGTTCAATCCATCATTCAGGAATGGAAAGTGTAAAGCACCACTGCCAACTTACCAAGACACGGTCGCCCATCTAAAATATAAGATCAAACAAGGAGGACACTGGTAAGATATACAACCAAGTGCCCCAAGATAACTCTGGAGGAACTGTGAAGTCCTGCCGCTGAGCTGGGGGAATCTGTACATGGGACAACTATAAGTCGTATCTACACAAATCTGGCCTTCATGGACGAGTGGAAGAAGAAAGCCATTATTGAAAGGAGGCCTTAAGAAATCCCGTTTGAAGTTTGCTAGAAGTCATATGGAGGACACAGCTCCATGTGGACGAAGGAGCTTTGGTCAGATACAAAAAATGTAACTTTTTGGCCAAAATGCAAAACGTTATGTATGGAGCAAACCTAACACTGCTCATTGTCCTGAGTGCACCATCCCCAGGGTCAAATATGGTGGGGGGAGCATTATGCTGTGGGGCTGCTTTTCCTCAGTGGGGACTGGGAAGATTGTGAGAATAGTTGGGAACATAGATGGAGCCAAATACAGAGACATTTTGGAGGAAAACCTGCTGGAGTCAGCAAGAGAACTGAGGCTGGGGCGGAGTTTCACCTTCAGCAGGACAATGACCCTAAACACAAAGATAAATCTACGATGGAATAAAAACATATTAATGTGTAATAGAATGGCCCAGTCAAAGTCCTGACCTAAATCCTATTGAAAATCTGTGGAATAATCTGAAAACTGCTGTTCACAAACGTTCTCCTTCTTATTTGACTGAGCTTGGATTGTTTTGTAAAGAGGAATGGGCTAAAATGTCAGTCTCTACATGTGCAAATCTTGTAGAGTCAGAACCCAAGACTTGCTGCTGTTATTGCAGCAAAAGGGGGTTCCACAAAGTATTCATTCATGTTGTATGAATACATATGCAAGCCCCACTTTTCACTTTTCTATTTTTTGAAAAATAACAGAATCATGTATCATTTTGCTTTCACTTCACAGTTGTCGGTTACTTGTGTGTGAACGTTCAGTAAAAAAATAAAAATAAAAACTTTATGTTTAGGGTTGTAAACATGACAAAATGTGCAAAAGTTCAAGGTGTATGAATACTTTCGAGAGGCACTGTACATTTGTCGGCAATGTCTACTCAATATGTCATTAATAACTTTCATAAGTTTAATACTAATAATAGATAATTATTAAATTCATTGTGTGCATGTGTGTGTGTGTGTGTGTGTGTGTGTGTGCGTGCGTGGCGGGTCCTTAGACTGAACGTAGCATTCATTTATAATCTTAAAGTCTATTTATTTAAATGTAATTAAAAATATATGTATAATATTTCCCCTCCTGGAACCGCTACCATAACGTGGTGGAGGGGTTTGAGCGCCCAAATGATCCTGGGAGCTCTGTTGTCGGGGGCTTCGTGCCCCTGGTAGGGTCTCCCATGGCAAACAGGTCCTAAGTGGCGGGTCAGACAAAGAGCGGTTCAGAAGCCCCTCATGAGAGACCAACAGGCCTGGTTAGAACCATGAGGCCGTCCTTCCGTGGACCCACCACCTGCAGGAGGAGCCATAAGGGGCTGGTGCAATGTGATTTCCCATGACCCGGCAACGGACAAGTGGAAGAAGATGGATGGATGTATAATATTTATTGTTTTAATATTGAATTTACTGCACACAGGGCATTATCTGTTGAAAAGTAAGACTCAACAAAGTAATAGCCAAGAAAATGCTATTTTATTAATATTTGAAAGAAGCTCCATAGTTCATGAAAACATTTGTTTCGGTGCATGTCGTAACAATCACATTCTATGAGGAGAAAGATATACAGAGAAAAATAAAACATTACAAGCCACTGACTTTTCATTAAATCTCAGTACAGACATTTTACTTATTTCAAAAACAAAAAGGCAAAAAGCAGCCCTAGTCCCATACAGCCCACCCTCTAATACCCCACAAAAACAACTGAGAAAGTTACCCTTGAGGGCGACAGGCTAGAATCCCACAGTGCTAGAGTGAGATGCTCATTGGTTTAGGAATACACAGCATGGTGATGTAGCGCTAGGTCAATCTGGATCAGAGAGAGGAGTCCCCCCTCCCCCATCCCTCAGCCTTTCATAGAAAACCCTTACCCCTGCAAAAGGTGACCACCTGAAGGCAGCCCCAAAGTAATTCCCCTGACCTGTCCCCTACACTTGTGCATAGTTCATGATCCTTTACAACCAGCTCAGTGTGAACAATGTCCCACTAAATGTCCGCTTCATTCATTCTGAAGTTGTTATAATACACGCTGTGGAAGAGAAAGAGGAAAGAGAGAGTAATGCACAATACTCCTGATTCAGTCAGGACGGGACCTCAGTAAAACACAAGAAAGGTTCAAACAGCATTTTCCATGTTATTCACGTCTTTTTTTCACAATCAAAATTATTTACTTTTAAACCTAAAGCAGTTTTTAATATATATAGATTTATATATAAAGCACATTTTTATTCAGAGTCCAGTATTTGGTTATTACTTAACTGCTACGGATTTAGAAACAAAAAAAAAGTTTGCTCTTCTTCAGAAATCCATAACTTTCAGTGCTTAAATTTAAAATCATCCTTTTTAAAACTAATCATAAAAATGTACATTAAAATGGCGTGGAGTTGGTACTCTGGAACCCTGGCCTTCCTGAGACAAGATCCACTTTTTGTGTGTGCAAGGTAGTGAGCTTTTTTTTTTTTCTTTTCTTTTTTGTCTTCTTTTTTTTTGTTTGTTTTCTTAATAGTATAATGGAAAATATATTTATAATCAACATAAAACATACAGGCTTTCAGAAATCAATCAACACAGAACAAAGTTGTAACAGAACAAGACAACACTGTTCAATCCCAGAGTTTTGAAGAGTAACACGACGAGCTTCATTTTGTTACACTTTTTTTTCTTCTTTTTTTTTTTATGGAAGCATTTGTCCTTTTTACTTTTACAACAATCCCACTGTTCGACTTTGTTTTGTGTTTCATTTCCAGGAAAAAAAAAAAAAAACAATAAAAAAAAATAATAATAATGTAAACGGTCAGTGGCCTTTCAGCAAAAACAAAGGACATGAGTCAAAAGTGACAGAACAAAAGCTATAACAAACCTAACGGTAGGCACCTATGAAACAGCCCAGGCTCAGTCTCGTGTCGGGCCTCTCTCTCCGCTGCTCAGATTTGGGAGAGATGAAGTCCTTCTATCTTTACTATGGCCACAGGTCTGCAAAACACTTTTTTTTTCTTCTTTTTTTTTGCTGCATTTTTACATAGTACGTGTTTTTTTTTTTTTTTTTTTTTCTCGTTTTGTTTTTACTCTGAAAATGGTGCAGTACTCAAATATGATCCACACTTTCTTGGATTATTCCACAATGAAAGCCACTGAGGCAGATAAATGTACATTTGTAAAACACACTTATTTTAGTCCTTGAGTAAACAAATACACACGAACTGTCCCCCCACCTCCCCCCCCAAAGTACTAGTATCATGTTGTTCGTTTAGCCAAATAAGGGGCAAGGCTGACACTCAGTGCAACGCTAGAGGCTAGTAACATGTAACATTAGAATATACATTTGACAAGCAAGAAGTAAAACAAAACACAAAAAATATACTGTATT
The DNA here is from genome assembly GCF_951799975.1 of Gobius niger. Lineage (NCBI taxonomy): Eukaryota > Metazoa > Chordata > Actinopteri > Gobiiformes > Gobiidae > Gobius > Gobius niger. Next base: position 24,143,167 of record NC_136861.1, on the reverse strand, counting down.
GAAACTAAACGCGCGGCGGAAACACCCTCCGCAGTTACGCACACACAGATCATTGACATTCATTCGACATACAGTACAGTCTTGTGCAAACACTCATGAAAAATTGACTTTTTCGATCTTTGTTGTTTTTTTTTAGTAACACTCGCATTTCAAATTGGATTCACGCTTAACTGATGCTAACAAAAATCTCAGAAGTTTATGAGACAAAAACTACTACAAAAGTGTTCACATTACATTATTGGCGCTTCTTTTGATTCAAGTATTTCTCTCATTATTTTGTATTACTCTGATATGTTCATGAAGTACTTTCTGGGGAATATAATATTGGGAGAAACAGTTTGAGAACTGCGGGGGGCTGGCATAGGCTAAGTGGAAACAGAGCCATACGCAGACATCCATCACATGCTGTGGCGGTACACTGCGTATGAACTTATATGTGCATATTCAGCCTAGGCCTTTATTTTTAAAGACATTTGCATTTCTATTCTTTCTGGCCTGACCCTTTTCCGATCAGTGATTGATAAGTTTTGCTTGAGTTCCAGACCTTTGAGTCCCAGAGATGTATAAAATAAGAGCAATTAATTTCCAATACTCAAGTCCAGAGTCCTCACACTCTCCATTAACACAATAATGGTTAATTCAATTCAAGTCCAGTGTGGAGTAAATGCAAATGTCATGGACAGACGCACACAACAGGCAATAGTGATTGTTTAGTTGAGTCTGACGACTCTGGAAGAGGGACAGTCCCCAAAGGTTTAAGACTTGGTATCAAACTTGGTGAGTCCTTGATTCTGCTGATACATTGCTTAGGTCTGACCCCAAAGCCAGATGTGTTGAAATGATTCAGTGATGACCTTCCAATCACAGGCCTCAATTCCCTCCAAAGAGCATGCTTTAAGCCCCGAGGTGGAGAGCTTAGAGGAAACACTTCAGCTTTAAGTGCACAGAAAAATTATTTAATTTTTTTCAGTTTTTGCACATTTTGATGATAAAGAAAAATCATGTTTTTGGTTTTTAGAAAGATGTACCCGATGTGATCACTAAACAGTGCACAGACACATAGAGGGACCAGCTGTCCCCAACTTCTGCAGTTTGTATCTCCACTTAAGTGTCTATCCCCTGACGGTGTGTAACCAGCACCATTGTTGTCCTGCATTACTACGGGAGCTGTGCATGCTCCTGCAGAAGCCTAACACCTCCTCTTTACCAGAACGCTGCCAGGTGAAGTACAGAGAAAAAACCAGTTGGCACAAGATACCGAAGCAACAGCTTGCCAACGAGCAGCGCCACCAGCAGGTCATTAGTGTTGTCTAGTTGCTGTGTCCCCCATATTTGATTCAGGGGCCTTTATGGAAGCTGCCTGGTAGTAAAGGATAAAGTGGACCGTGGTGGATGGGGAACATGGCTGTGAAATTTGGATGGCTATGATTTAACCCCTGGTTTTTGCATAGAACTGGAAGGCTGCCATTAAAGAGAAATGGAGCTCTCCCAGAGTTAAAACAAAGCCTCAGTGAAACATCCACTAAGTGTGGCAGTGGACCATCCATGGTTTAGATGGCATGTGCACACTGTCGCAGAGGCAATTTGTCCTGCACTGCACAATAGTTAAGATACATTTTCTTATTTCTTTTCATAAACAGTGTCTGAATAAGTTGAACATCTTGGTGTGCAGATGAGCTGTACCTCTAAACCACACACTGCTTATGCAGGAAACGCTGACAGGGGCCAAAGAAGCTAAATAATCATATCGAAACAGCATTCATCTGTAAAACTATACCAGACAACGACAATGTTATCAGCCAACTGTATAACAAAACTGTACACAGATAAATGAAATAAGTAATTTAACACATCAAGTGCCTCAGTCTTAGGCTAAAGTGATCAATGCAGAAATGAGAGAGTGGAAGCAGAGAGAGGCGCAGTAGTAGAAAGCTGCTCTTGGCCTAGAGGTCCAGGGAGAAGCCAGTCATTTGACAGAGGCCTGCAGGGAGGGATGAGGGCCGCAGCGGAGCTGTGCACTCTGCAGCAGACAGGCACTCAGTGACCACAAGATTTGCCTCTTTTCAGAACGAAAACAAAAAGGACAAGAAAGAACACCTCCCTGCAGGATCAAGAAGAAAGTTTCCAGACACAAAGGCTAAAGAGTTTGATTAGAGAAAAATGTAACAGTGATATTACTTTGACAAAGAGGATGGCACTCCTTGTCAGATGAGATAGTTCATCCTTTGCATTTCCCTTCACTTTGCTACCATGTTTAACATCCTTCAAGAAGGACTGAAAATCCTTACATCCATGTTGAGTAAAAAAGTATACGGAGAAGCCACTGTGTAGATTGCATTTTAGTCTTTTGTTGCTTCTCCTTTCTTCAATATGTTGGCATTAGGGCGTAATTAGCAGTGATGCTCTTGCTAAGTGCTATGATTGACCACATATTCACAAACCAGTATCTTTGATTACACAGTCAGTCACTGATGCAAATTTGGACAAAAGAAAAAGGTAATCTGGTCTTTAGGTAAATTTGGTTTGACGCCATTTCACACAAACACACACAAAGACACATACCCACAAACACATGTACCCATTCTTCTCCCCAAATCTAGTCACTGGCATGTGAGGCTGGAGAGGAGGCTGGTCCAACAAGTGCTTTGTTTTACCTGTGTTTTAGGCAGAATATGTTTTAAGACCAGCTACTCTCTGAAGCCCACTCACTCATAAGGGCAGAGGGAAGGTGGTAGTGGCAGTTTTAAGGTGGGGTCAGAAACAGTTTGCAGTTTATCATTCCTAGTCTCTCCTCTTTTCGGAGGAGGTCATGAAGCGTTGCATGGACGGTAGTCTGTGGCTTATATTGCACATCACTTGAAATGGTGTTTTTTTGTTGGTGGAGTGAAAAACTACGCACCGTCTTGAGGTTATCCACAATATCAGTGAGAGGGTCATAGACTGAGACCAAACTGCAGGAGTCCTGCAGTGGATTGAGGTGCATCAAGTGTCTTTACAGTTCACTTGTAATAGCAGTGGTTCATTCTGTTGTCCATAATATCCACATCAGGATATTGTATGATGCCACCAAGTAAGATTGAAACACACACACACATTTCTTTCATTGTTTAAGCTTTGTTTGCAATGTTTCCAAAGGAAAGAAATTCTACAAAAAAATAAATGGCTTGAACAAGGCGAACAAAGTTGCATCATTCCCTTTGAGCATCATGTGAGAAATGTGGTGTTTTGGAGTTGGCGTCAGCAGCATTTACTCTCCACTCAGGTTTCACTGGCTCAGAAATAAAAGGGTGTGCACCAGTCTGTGTTTCCTCACCAAGTACAGAGTGAACGAGAACAGGGCAGGAAAAGGTTAAGGCTAATATTAGTGCTGAGAAATTCACATGCTGAGTCCAAACTGCTCTGATTGAAGGGAATGATGCCTTATATGGATCTCTGAGGTGCGGTGACTGCCTCAAAAGGCAGTGAATATGCAAGTTTAGATATTTCTAACGTTGCACTTGCAAAATTCACTTTCTTTGTTTCTCCAAAAATAAAATCCTCAACACTGAATAAAATCTCTCAATGAGAAATGAGGATAAAAAAAACAAACAAACTGCGATATATCAATCCAAACAAACCAGAGGTGCAGAAGCAGAGAAGGTGAGCAGCATGAGCGCAGTGCCTCTCCTCGTCCCTCTGTAACCGTAGACCACTGATTATCTTCACACTGATTTTAAGCTTCCGTTTTGTGTGTGACGGCTATATCGATTCTCCACTGAGCAGGTCCCCAGGAAGCAGTGTATTGATTTGTGTGGGGCTCCCCATCACACGACCCTCCTCTCCACTAGGGGGACCCCACAGGCTGGAATACTGCTGCACACCGCCCCAGAGCAGCTCTCCTCCTGTCTTTGCTCCTCCATTTCCTGCGCCGCTGCTGTTGTTGTTGTTCCAGTGGGGAGAGTGACCAATGGGATGAGTAACTCCGGAGCCAGTCCCGCCCATCCGCGTTTGGTTTGTGCCAGGAGTGGCCTGCCAGCTGCTCGTTCCACCAAGTGACTGGCCCTGTGCAAAGAATCGGTTCACCTCTTCCTCCCCAGCAAACTCCGCCAAGATGGTGGTATTACCAAGCACACACCTGCCAAAAAGATGTGTAAAACAACTCATTTGTATTTTATTTCATTTGATTCAGATGTATAATACTTTTTGTATTCATAACATACATGTGAAGTGACTTCTGGGCTTTGGCAGCTTCCTCCTTGGAGTTGTAGCGAACTACAGCGTTGCCCTGTGTCAGGTTGAGGTGGAATGTGATAAGAGGGCCATGCTGCATGCACAGTGTCCGCAGAGTCGAGCCATCAATCTGTGACACACACAACAATGTATCAGACTAAAGTGTAAGGCATTTTGAAACATCTAAAAACAGGTTAATATACAGTAATGTACAGTATCATCTTACCTGTGGAGTCAGATTCCTAAGAACCAACCAGCTACTGGTCCTGGAGGAGCTGTCTGTGCTCCATGTGGTGCCTGCTGTCATTAAAGACAAAACATTTATTTTAAGTTTTTTTGTTTCTGCTCAAAAAGGTGCGTTCACATTAGGGCTGCATTAGGCGGCTATTTTTGCGATTAATCAAGCAATTGTTTTAAAAAGTTACTACAGCTGAACTTGGTTTGCTCAGAGTTGTACATGAACACAGGTTTCTGTGAACAGGGCATTCTTCCAGATTTTAGCCACTGAGCTTTAACGGCTGGAGGCTACACTGACACTGATTGGGACTTTATGGGGCACAGGAGCTGGGATTTAGGAAGTGACAGAGAGTCCTTCTATGTTTATTTCCAAACTAGTTTAAACTATAGGTCCTGGCAATAACAATAGTGGAGCTAATCCTGTTTTCTGATTGGATAATTGTCCTGAGAAACGGATAATATTTATGAAAATCACAAAGTACAAAACACTCTACATACGCTAACTTTAAAAACAAAAATACAAAATTGTCATGTCAAGTTAGCTTTTTTAAATTTAGTCTCCATTCACAAGAACACAATCGGTGACTAAAATAGTCGTCAACAATTTCAATAATCGATTAATCAGTGATTGATTAATCAATTAGTTGTGTCAGCCCTAGTTCCAGAGGTGGGTAGAGTAGCCTTAATATTTACTTAAGTTTGAAATATTTTTACTCAAGTACAAGTAAAAAAGTACTTGGAGAAAATGTTACTTGAGTACTGAGTAACTGTTTGAGCGAAAAAGTCTCATTTATTTTCAATGATTTGTCAAAGCAAAGCATTTGCCACTTTACTCACAGTAAGAGTACAGATACAGTAAGTAAAAAGTCTTGAAGTATGAAAACACTACTCTAAGAAGTACAATTTCTTCAAAAAGTTACTCAAATACATGTACTTGAGTAAATGTAACAGTACTACCCGCCTTTGCCTCGTTCACACTAAAAGTCACTTCGGTCTGCTTCAGGAGGAGCTGTTGCATAATTCAGAGAAAACTCGTTTATTTGATTTATCCCATGTAGTATTTGCTGAGCACAGAGTTGGGAATGAAAACAGGTTTCTGGGTTGATTGTCATTGCTTCGGTGGCTGTAGAGTTAACTTTCCTCAATAATTTTACACACAAACACACAGTGTTGTACCTGTGGAAGCAGAGCTGCTCCAGCCCTGAGGCAGCCCCATGGTGGTGCCGGTCCATGTGGAGGAGGATTTGTTGTTGGTGAGACCGGGCGGAGGGCGACTGGGGGCTGTACTGCTGCTCCTTGGTCCAGCTGGGACCTTCCATAGTTCATGGGACAGAGACACCTGGCTGTGAGCTATGGGGCCTGGTGACCAGGTTGATTTCATCTCTGACAGTTTACCTACACACACAAAGGAAATACTACTACTCAATACTATTCATGATTACAGATTTATACAATACACTAATAGTACAAGAATATATAAGTACAAAAGGAAACAATGCTTATTAGTTGAAAGATTCTTCAAGTGGTTGGCCGATTTATTCAGGTCAGACAGTGAAATGAAAGCACATGAGAGAAAACACAACTGCTAAAATGTTGAGTTTCTTCAATAGGAAAGGATAATACTCTACTTTTGAAAACACTGTGTGGGCGGCACACAGTGTTATACGTAAACTGTGTACCTGCATCGTCCGTGTCCGGGGACGACAGACTGAACGAGCTAGTGCAAGCATTGACTGGCCAATCAGTGGAGGAAGGTAGAGTCTGAGATGAGGTGGGAGAGGAGCCTAAGGTGATACCAGCAACATAAAAATAGACAGACAAAAATAAGGAATAATTGCAGAGAGAAATGAAGAAGTAAATAAAATACACACAAACAAATTCAAAGATAATTAGAAAAAGATAAATAGTAGCAGAAACAAAAATGATATGAAAATTACACATTTAAAGCTGTTCAAAGAAGGAAAAATGAACATGAAGCAAGCAGAAGAGTAGAAGCAGCAGCATGTCTGTGCAAATGAAAAAGTCCCAGGCTCTAATGCCTCCAGAGCCGACATACTGGGATTCGGAGCAACCCCCCCTTGCTTCCTAATACTCACCTCCGCTCCGGTCCCGCAGCAGGTAGCGGTTAACATCCTGGATGTTGGTGTTGATGGTGGGCCCACTGGGTACGCTTCCTGGAGTCATATTTGGGTCCGTCTCAGGATCAATGTTTTGGAGGCCTTTCCAGGGGACACCAGGGCAGAACTCTGGACATATCAATGATACTTTAATACTCTGTCTTCATGCAGTTCAGTGAAAGTTACAGGGAAATGACGGCTTACCTGGTGGCCAGTTAATATTGGTCCCGTTGGCCATCTTGTCACTGCTGCCCTTAGACTGTCCCCAGTTGTCTGGAGGGACCATTGGGCTTGTGGGAGATTCTGAGTTGGACATAAGATTGTAAGGGCTGAAAGAATCTTCCATCTGCGGGGATTTACCAAGGCCCCCAAGATTGGCACCTATAATGATACACAAAACAATACATTTCAAGTTATAGAGCAAGAAGTTAAGATGACGTGTTGGTGAAAGGAGGCATTAAAGTGATTGCCGAAAGTTTTCAAAAGGAGAAGAAGTAAATAATAATAAATAACGTGATTGACAAGCTGTTTCACAGGAAAGCTCGTCTCATTGGCCAAATTCATAGCAACGGGGATTGTGATTAGTGTTGAGATCAGCAAAAAAAGACTTTAGAAAAAAAAAAATATATATAAAGAAAATATATATATAAAGAAATAGATTCATATTAATTACTACAAATTGCAGGCCCAGTCGTCAATTATACACAGCCTATTAAATTACTACTACACTTATATATCACTCGCTCACCATGCTTTCCCAGGCTGGTCTCTAAAGGTGAGGATGTCTCCGAGATACTGTCAATAGAGTTGGCGTGTGTCCACTGTGAAAGGCGTGATTGAGGTTGGGGAGATTCCTTCATAGACAAACCTCCCACCTCTAAACAGTTTACATTCATGTTTGAATTCAATCCAGCTGCAGAAAAAGAAACAACAAATGAAAATGACTTTTCTAAGTGACTGATAAAAATGAGCACGTCAGGTTTAACTTACAAAGGGAGTAGGGGCTGTAGGTATTCGCAGATAACTGTGGATCTTTGGTCTGTAGGTCTGAAAGCCCCGGAGCCTGGGGGTGACCCGGGAAAGAGTCCAGACTGGATTTGTTCCCACCAGGATGCATGACTGAGTGGGCCGGAGGAGGCTGCTGCTGCTGCTTCATTAACAGGGCCTGTGCCAGCTGCCGCTGGTGCTGCTGAATCTGCTGCTGCATGTTGTTGATTGTACGGGCAACCTGAAAATCATTCAGTATAAACTTACAAAGACACCACAGCCAGTCTTATTGCACAAATAAATCATTTTACAAGTAGCAGAACGTCAATTGTCATTTTAATGCCTTTGCTATATTTCTGATGCCACAAATGCAAACACTGAGCATTTCTAATTTCTTAAGAATTGCAAACATTCCAGGAACGAGGGAAAATGTTGACTTTTAAAAGCAAATTGAACACAACAGGCAGGTTTTGAGGGAAATAATGTGCACAATATCAACAAACTGCAGTTGAATATTTTTAGACCATATTTTTTTTATTTTCAAAGAAATTCAGCAGTAAAAACAGCTATGTCAAGCTAGAAATTTAGATTTAATGCCTGTTTTAACCCAATTGATTTGTCTTATTTTTTTTTATTTGAATGACATTTGAGGCACAATATTTAAATATGGCACAATTCATTTCAAGACTTTTAATGCTTAATAATACTGTAGTGGAAACTTACTTGCTGCTCTTGTTGTCGAATTGGGCCAGAAACATTGCGTTGAGCTTGCAACATCTGTTGCTGAATTTGTAAACGCTGGTATGCCTGTGTCAGGTAGAAAATGTAAAGCTTGTAATGCCCTGTTTTCGTTAAAATGCTTGAGGTAGAAAGAGTCTAAACTGACCAGTTGCAGCTGGTAAAGTTGATTCAGAAGAGTCATATGTTGAGGGTTTATTGGTGAAGTTAAAAGTGCAGGATTCAGACCAATGTTTTTTGCTGCAAACTGTAAGAGCTGTGCTTGAACCTGTAGAAAGCACTGCTGTTAGTTTAATCTTTCAATAACCATTAGTACATTTATCCTCGTACTAGAGTAGGACTAAATACCTGAGGGGACAGAAAGGGAGGCACTTGAGCACGTAGATTAGGCTGAGAGGAGCTCAGAGGTGGCACAGGAGGCTGAAGAGGGGGCTGCATGGCACGGGCTTGTGCACTACCACCACCAAACATCCCACTCTGCATCTGCCAGACACAACAGGATTAATGACTTCTCCTTTAACTCAGAAAGCCAAAAGGACATTTGCAAATGCTCGGACACCTTATCCATGAAAGGTAGGCGGGGGTCTGCCATCGGGTCTTTGGACAGAAGCTGAGGCCGAGGGCAGTTCATGGGCTTATTGAGGAGCCCGTTGTTGTAATCATGGCCGGTCATGCCCATTCCTCGTTTATCCAGCTCTATCTTCTTCTCCAGCAGAGCACTCATGGCCTGGTCCAGGTTCAGGTTGTTGCTCTTGAGTGCCTCCTCAGCTGGATCTCTCTTTACATGAAACCATAATTTATTAATATCAGAGTCATATTATACTTTAGTATGACATTTAAAAATGTTATATATCTATTTTACAGTACGGTAATTACTCACCGGAAACCCCATGTCTGTCAGCTGTTTGATAAGACGATTCATTATCCAGGTGTCCTCTTGCTTCCCTGGTGCTTTAACCTTAAACAAAACATTTCTTCTATGAATACGCTTTTAACTGCATGGATTCACACTAAAGCGGATATGTTCTACTGACTTTTGGAGGAGCCTTTTTGGGTACATTGCCCCAAGAGTTACAGGAAGAATTGCTCTCCTGAGAGGCAGCACTGTTCCACATATCGCCATCTTCTGTGTCCCACTGTCCTCCGGACAGGCCCAGCTCTTCTCCTCCACCTCCCCAACTGTCTTGCATAGGTTTAGGAGCTGAATAATAGAAGCACAAACACAACATTGAAAAAACGACCACAGGACCAATATACAGGATACAATATTCCCCCTGTCCACAAGAGGTCAGTCTCAACATGCTGCAAAGCTCTCGAGTGGAAAGTAATCTAAAATAAAGGAAAATAAAAGTTACCAGTTTTGCAAGATGCCGATGTCATATTTGGATTGCCCCTGCCATATTCTGGGCTATTGTCTCCCCAACCACCACAGACTGGTTTGCCCCAGGACGAGGTGCCATTGTCCACACTGACTGGAGAAGGTGCATGTTCCCCCCAAGAACTCTCGGATTTTGCGTGGGAACTAGGTCTCTCCAACTCTCCCCAACCTGAACGACAAATACATATATAGAATATAGAAAACATACTGAATTGTAATTTTTCAGTATTGCTATTGCAATTAGATTTGCGATATTAGCTCGATTAGTAAGATAGAGTTGCCTGGGAGAGAAAGTGAAAGGCTCGCGACCCACTAAAAACAGTTTCGCAACCCACTTTTGGGTCCCGACCCATCAGTTGAGAACCACTGGTCTAAACTACACAATTAGCAGGTTTTTCCACTAATAACACCCCACTGAAGTAGGATTAGCTCTGGTTGGAAAGGATTTTTACTGCCTAAATATTGAAAGTTTTCTCATTTGCTGATTGCAACCAGTCAAACTGAGATTTCGATTTGATTTGGTGAGGGTTTGTTCATTTCTAAGGAGGAGACACCCTCTGATGTTTTGGCACTCATGTGTTTGGCTAGTGTTACTGCTGCAGCGCCAGACTCTGAATAGGCTGCACTCTGGGAAGGTCGAATCCTCGGGATGTGCCAAAATATTTGTCATTGTCAACATATTCAAAGTAACCAGCCATTCTCCCAGAGGCACATAGTACAATGTTCTGAGTAAAACAATTGGAGGACATTATTGTCTGCAGTCCGATGTGTGAACGGTAGCGCAGTGGTTAGTGCTCGTGCTTCACAGCTAGAAGGTCCAAAATTCTGTGTGGAATTTGCCTGTTCTCCCCGTGTCTGCGAAGGCTTCTTCCGGGTACTCCGGTTTCCCTTACCAATAAGTTGTGACAGCCCTTCGGTCAGTCTACCCCAGGAGAAACTGAAACTACACACCTTACCACCACCGTGTGAGGAGAGAATGATGAACAAATCTCCGACACTATGTGAAGCGCTTTGGGTGACTTGTATCATGTGAAAAACCGGGGCATCTCTCTTTATTGGCTTGCTTTACCTTCTGACAGATGGTGCCGTACAGTATATTCTCACATTAACTCCAGCAGCCAGTGGCCAATCTATTACTTTCCCCTTAAGGTTTTACCTCTGGTACCAGGACAACAGCACACATGCTTTGGGTGTGAAGATACAAAGAGGCGCTCTGTGGGGCTAGCACTGTTGAGCTAATTTTGATACACATAGATGTAAATCCCAAGAGAAAACTAGGTCAACATTTTTCTTTAAGTGGATCTTGAGGCTTAACAGGTCACCGGGCTCAGAACCTAATCAGCTTTCATGTTTGACACTTTTAGTTTGTGCAGACAATAGGATGTTGTATTAACATACAGCATAACTAATAAAGAAGAGATACATTTACCTTGAGCTAAGGGAGGGCCTCTGCTGTGAGGTAGTCCTGGTTGTGGAGCAGCAGGCTCCATGGTGTTCTGGGGGTTCTGGCAGTGGCTCTGTAGAGGTGGCGGAGGGCCGTGATAGGGGACACTGTGAGGCTGGGAGTGGTTGGTGTTGGGCCCTGGTGTATTACTTCCCATAGTTTTAGTTTTAGCCTGTGACATTCCAGGATTGTTCCTGTCCCAGAGGTTGACACTTTTGTTGTGGGAACCAGGATCACCCCAGGCAGAGGTCCCATCATCAATCTCCATTTTGCGTCTGATTGAAGGAGGAGAGGGCTCCTCCCAGCCTGTGGGCTGAGTGTGCTCCTGCTTACCACCCGTCCAGCCTCCAGCAGGCTTCAAAGGGCCAGGGCCAGGGCCAGGTCCAGATCCACCCCAGGACCCCACAGCCCCTCCTCCGCTAGGGCCATCATGGGATTTGCCTCCCCATCCTTGAGCTGGTCCATTTGGGCGCTGACAAGCTGCTTCACCCCAGTTTCCATTTCCTCCGGCTGCAGAATTCCCAGAGCCGGATGCTGATGATCCCCAGCCTCGAGGATTTTCTTTCCAGCCTCCTGGCTCTCCATCCCAGGCCGCATTTGTCGGACTTTTTTTGCTCTCGCTGGATTCTCCCCAATCTCCAGTGTTATTGCTCCTCCCACTGTTGGCCCAGCCATGGGATGGCTTGGGTTGATCGCTCCAACCTTGTGGTGTGGGTTTGGCATGAGACTCCCAACTTGTAGATTTCTCCTCCACCCAAGATGGAGCTCCATTTTTGGGCATATTAGTGTTCTGGCCTCCTGTTGTAGGGCTGCCCCAGCCACTTGCTCCAACAGGTGTTTTGTTGCTGTTGGCTCCATCTCCCCAGCCTGGACTGCTTTGGTTTGTAGTTGGGGCACTTCCACTCCAACCTGGAGCAGCATGAGGAGCAGGTGCCTCACTTCTACTGCCAGAGTCAGGCCTCTGAGCCGGGGCCATGTTTGTGGGGTGCCCCTGAGGTTCATTTGAGGCAGCTGGACCAGTTCCCCATGAATCCGGGCCCATGTTTTTACGTTTGGCGTCCTCCATGTCCCAGGAGGTGTGTTGGCGGACCGGGGTCTGTCCCCAGCCGGTGTTACACAAGACACGGGGGTCCAGGTCCTGGGAGGGGACAAGTGGAGGTGGATCATCTCTGGACGAGGGGTCTCTTCGCCGGGGGTGTCCCTCCATGCTGTCACTGCTGCCCTCACTGGCAGCAGCTGTGCTCAGCGGTCGACCCCAGGGACTTGACTGTTGATCCTGGGGGGGAGATGTGGGAGCATCCCATCCTCCTTGGGGTTCATCACTGTTTGGCTTTCCCCAGTCCCCCCTGGACTGCTCCCCCCAGCCCCCCGAGGCTCCTGCTGCACTTCCTCCATGGCCCCAGCCAGAGTCCCAGCCATCTTTAGATGAAGGTGCATTTGAGTCCCCACTTTTAATCCACTTTGAGCTGGCATCTTCTCCATTCACCTGTGTGCTGTCTTGGTGACCTCCTGCATTACCCCAACCAGACACACTGTGAATGGGACTCGGGGGCTCCAGTTTAGAGAGATTTGGTCCATCAGTTTTAAGGTTCTGAGGTTCTGAACTGAAAGACACATTCGTGGAGGGAGTGGTTTTTGGCTCTGAGCTCCCGCCCCAGGCGCTGCTGCCCCCCGCAGAGTGACTGACTGTGTTGGCTCCAGTGCAGGTGCTGGTCTGAGTGGATGGGCCCGCTGGGTTACAGAGGCTGGGTGGAGGTTGGGGGGGAGACGCAGAGCGGGCTCCCCCTGAGCTGCCTGTCCCACTGCCAGCTGCATCATGACCCAACACAGGCCAGGCTGATGGGTTGGCATTAGGGTTTAAGTTCAAGTTAAAGTTTGTGGTGGTGGAAGAGGAGGCACCCCAGCCCCTGCTGCTAGTGACTGGACTGTCACTCTTTCCCTCAGCCACCACTGAAGACTGAGGGGGGCAGTGAGAAGGGCCAGACCCCCAACTGCGATTGGCTGCCCCCTGGGTGGAGAGCATGCTGGTTCCAGGGCTCGGTCCACTGTTGGTCTTGCTGCTCAGGTGGTTGGTAGAGAAATGGCCAGCTTGGCTGTTTGCCCCTGTGGCCATGCTTGCTTTACTACAAATACTACTGGTGTCACTGGTCCAGTGACCACTATCAGTGTCCAAAGCACATCCTTCTTGCAAGGCGGTGCTCTGACGATAGGTTTTTGAGGGCCACGCCTCAGAGTCCTCCTGGTCAATGATCAGTTGATCCCAGCAAGTGAAATAGTTCGACGTTGCATCACTTGTGGCACTCCTGTTGTTTGGCAGAGGGCCCCAGAGGGCATGATCACACTGTGCTCCGGGCCCAGTCAGTAAGGGCAGTTCTGCAAAAAAGAAGAAACAACGACCTGTCAACACCTCCATATGAGCCAAGGAAGACCCACTGCATTTAGTAGTAACATTTGAATATACACTTTATCCAAGCTAAGTGCATGTTGTGTATTGGTCATTCTCAACTTTAAACTATGAAAGGAAACATTTTTAGGAACATTTAAGACTAAATGTTCTGTACTAAGCGCTCTCTGCGGGCAATGATGGGAAGGGAGGGAACATAAATAGGCTACTTAACACTGCCAACATTAGCTGTCTGTTTCCTAATGAAAGCAATTTGAGCACTGACCGGGTAAGTTCTTCATCAGAAAGTGCACTTTTTGATGATGAAGAAACAATATGACAACAGGGCGTAAAGCTTAAAAAAGGCCAGTTTATTGTGAGTGTGCATTACTGAACAATGTGCTTTAAAATCTCAGACAGTTGCTATTCAGACCACCGTAGCAACAAAAAGCATGCGAGAGGAGGCAGTAAGAGAGAGCAGGGAAAAGGACAAACACTGCACTGTAGCTCTGAAGCGTCACTCAGCTTACAAGTGCTGGACCGCCATTTTCTCAATCCTGTACCGAAGCCAAAAGGATCTGAGCAGAGAGTTTAAGCTGAAAGTCTCCCTTGTTGTTTTGCATCGACGTGTCAATCCGCAACATAGAAAATGTTGGAGCACAGTCCGAGCCAGCAGTATAGTCCTGATGAAATCTACTGCAGTAGGTGGTATGAAATATGAGCGCAAAGTCAAACGTAAGGAGTCACAGCTGTAAGATACCTGAAGAAAGATGCCTCCCAACCATCCTGTGCAGAGTTAGGTTTTGTACGGGCCGATCATTCCTCTCAGTAAATGTCTGCTCGACACACTAAGCTTCTGAAACGCAGCCAAAAAGTTGCACTGCTCTTGCACAGCCTGTCTCTCCTCCTTCCTCAGCCCTCACGGTTGGTCCCTCCCACCAACACAGCGGCTGCCTCCCCCCCAGCTTTATTTATATCTCGCACTGACGGAGGACGTTCACTCTCACTGGAAAAAAAGCACTGAAACACACAGTCTGGGGGAGGGGGTGTCACACGGAAACAGGGCCATATCGGCTTTGGAAGGGTGTTGTTTAACAGCAAGATGCCAAAACTCAAAGACACAATAAAACTATAAAGGGTTAGAGTACTCCTGCTCACTTCAATGCTTTAAAACAGTGTTTCTCAACTGGTAAGTCGGGACCCTAAAGTGGGTCATGGAACCATTTTCAGTGGAATAGCAAGCTTTTCTCAGGGGACAAATATTCTTCTACTGTAAAGGAATGAACACACTACCTGAGTCTGTTAACCGAGTTGTTTAGATAATGATTTCAGCTTTAAGTGCTTTATTTAATACTCACTTAACAATAATATGCAGTAAAATTCAGTCATTTATTTCCTACAGTATATTAACAATTCCATTCCGTTTTGGGTCATAGCTGGACATCCTAGCGTGATGGTGGGTCCCAATGCCATATCACTTAGATCAGGGAAGTACTGTGGCCAACAACAACAGCTTAGACTTATTGCACGCGATCAGCCTGTGTCACACGTTTCTCAAAGTGCTTCATTATAGTCATAATTAATTCACTCCACACTTGACCATTTGCCACATGGCTATAATGTGTAGTTTATATCCTGATCTCTCATTATGTCAGTGCCCTCTGCTGGACACGTGTGGAATTATTTCCTTTTTTAAATTTAAGCTGCCCCCTAGTGGCTGAAGTGAGCATTCTGCCAATTTCTTTTCAAAATCATAACTCAGCACAGGAATGGGTTAAAGAATTACTTTTTTTAATTTTTTTTTACAAACGACAAAATTAATGAAATTCCAATGCTCCACATTGAATCTTCCCTCGGGCCGTATGTGGCACGTGGGCCTTGTGTTGGACACATTGGACACATGACACATTAGATCATTGGAAAGTTCTTAAAGAGGGGGTATTATGCTTTTTTCAGCCACATAGCACCAGTCTATGGCACACTACAATGATGACGAAACCTTCTGTTGGTCTGTAAATGCAGTAAATTAGAATAACTGCCTTGTATAAAATTGCTCTTTCAAAATGGCGGTAGCGAAAGACTTGAAATAGGCCCCTGTCTCTTTAAGAACCTCTGACCCTTTCCGACACGCCCCCTACACACGCTGTCTGTGGCATCACAACACTGCGCTCGTTGTCTCAACTGTATTGAAACTACGATCGGTGCATTTTAATTTTTATTGTTGGAAAGGAGCTACTGTTTATCACTTTGTGAACAATGGCCACACAGGATATTATTTGGAGACAAACCTTCCACACCGGACGCTTGGAAGGGGCTCTTGCCTGAAAAATAACTGCTGTTTGGAGGCTATCTCTTTGCATCTGCCATGCCCTATGGATCTCTAACTATACCCCCATGGACGACACCAGGATCTGCAGGAGCCCATACGATTCAAAGACGGACATTATCTGTGCAGGTGGACAGTGGTTTTTCGAGGTTACCCGTTAGCTTGTTATAATCGACTACAGCTCATTGTTGATGAAAAGTCTGCAATAAACCACAAATGTGTAAAGCCAGGCTCATTGTGTGATCATCGTAAAGGCTGCTTCAAGTAGTTGCCTGCTTTATTGACGTTATTTGTGCATAATATGCTGCCTGTTTTCAATGAATGTTGTGAAGGTGAAGGTTGTTAGCTTGTCGTGGCTAATAGTGCCTTAGCTCCGGGAGAAAACCACTCGGCTACGACTCACTGTAGATGAAATGTGAGCAATAAACTACACAATCAACAAGCCAGGCTCCGTGTGTGATCATCATAAAGGCTGCTTCAAGCAGTTGCCTGTTTTAGTGACGTTTTCAATGCATAATATGCTGCTTGTATTCAGTGAATTTTCCCGTTAGCTTGTCGCGGCTAGCTTGTTAGCTCCGGGAGAAAGCCACTCGTCTATGACCCATTGTAGATGAAATGTGAGCAATAAACTTCCAAATCAACAAGCCTGGCTCCGTGTGTGATCATTGTTAAACGGTTCTTTATGTGTGTGGTGGTTTTATTGACTTTATGTGTGCATATTTCTCGTTTTCACGTGATGACTCGAGGTTTAGCTTAGCATTAGCTTTCTCCGGAGGCTCTGTGCATTATCAAGGCCCAGCGCAGAACCAGACACTGAAATAAGCGTTCTTGTCACCGGTTTTAATCCTGGGTGTTTCGGTAACAGAAACACTGATGTGTGTCTTTGTAAAAGTCTGCTCTGGCTCCAGTTCACAACACATGAAGCTAATCCTCCATGATGACTGTTTACGTCCTAGGGCTAGACACTGCGGGGATGGGGTTCTGCTGAGGGGCAGTGGTTGGTTACTCGGCTGGTGACGAAAGGTTGGAGGCGTATCCTGGAGGTCGGAGGCGTTTCCTGAAGGAATCAGGCGTTTTATCCCTAAAATGGCTGCCATCGGAGTTTTTACAGATTACTCGAAAATACGTGAATGTGCCAAGGCAACACTTCAGGCATGTTTTTAATGAGGGAATGACTTAATAACATGATGTAAAGCTTGAAAAAGTCGATTTTGCATAATACCCCCCCTTTAACCAACACTGGCTACTATAGAGTTGCATAGCACTTTCGACAAGTATTCATTTTGTGTACAGGATTTGCATATTTTATAGTCAACATTAAATTCATGGAGCGCATCCTGCACAGAATGTATAACAGCCCAAATAGGGAGTAGAAAAACAAGTAATATGGCTTTTACTATTAAGAACAACAAAGGAAGACTTTTTAAAATAAATCTCAACTTTGATAAATGTATAAATACCTTTCAATCCAGTACCAAATAACTCAAAAAGTTTACATTTAGTTTCTCCAAACATTCTGTCACGGCCACAGGTTTGGCTGACAGTGAATAACTGCGGTCCATTCACAACTCAAACTTCTTACTTTACTGTAGTGTGTTTGTGTCATCATATAGTTGCCTTCGCCAAATATCTACGTATTAGGGGTGTAACGGTACGCTAAAATTGTATTCGGTTCGGTTCACGGTTTTGGAGGGCTCGGTTCGGTTAATTTTCGGTACAAATAAATAAGAACTAACAAATTTTTTCTTTTGAAAAGCTGCCAATACACAATAGAATTCTTGCATAAAATAAATAAAAGCGACCCCCTGTGTGAGGACCACTAACCACTAAACCACTGTGAGACTGGGATTTAGGACTACTACTAGTCTATTTCCCTTTTTAAAATAGTAAATGGCAAATGGTCCCATTCTCTCACCTCTGATCCCTGACCCACAGATTGGGAACCGCTGATTTAAAACTAACTGAAACCTGCTCCTGACTGTTGTCTCTGTCTTACCTGTAGTAATAGGCTGGGTAGGAACCTTTGTATGCCCTGTATGTTCCTGGGGGGAGGAGAATAAAATGTTCCGCTTTTGGACTTGGACCTGCCTATGTCTCGTCTCTATCTCAAAGGTTTTCTATGTACCTATAAAACATTAGAACATGGTGTCAGAAGTGGTGCCCGACCGTTTCGCAAAGAGGAGACAACTGAACGAGAGTAAGTCGCCAACAAGAAAAGACTAAAGATAAAAATAACTTCAGTCCGCGGCAGCTAGCACGGCTAGGCGGGAGCTAACGCTAAAGGAGCTAACCCGTAAACCAGCCGGCTCGTAAAAATGGCGCAATATCAAGTGAAGCCACCAGAAAAGTTTACATTCAAGGCAGAAGACTGGACCAAATGGATAAAACGCTTTGAGAGGTTTCGGATCGCGTCAGGTCTGGAAACTCAAGCTGACGAAAATCAAGTAAATGCACTAATCTACAGCATGGGAGAAGAAGCTGAGGACATTTTAGTCTCTCTACATCTCACCCCAGAACAAACGAGTGAGTACGATACAGTCAAACAGAGGCTAGATGCTCATTTCGTAGCTCGGAGAAATATAATATTTGAAAGAGCTAAGTTCAATCAGCGGCAGCAAGAGATGGGCGAGTCGGCTGACGGCTTTATCACCGCGCTGCACTGTTTAGCCGAACACTGTGGATACGGACAGCTACACGACGAGATGGTCAGAGACAGGCTTGTAGTTGGACTCCGAGACAAGCGCTTATCAGAACAGTTGCAAATGGATCCAGAGCTGACACTTGAAAGAGCGGTTACAAAAGCAAAGCAAAGTGAAATGGTCAAGAAACAACAAGAAATGCTGAAAACTAACTTCAAAGGAGAGGTCGTCAACACTCAACTTGACAGTGTGCGCGCTAAACCACAAGGGGGCGCCAGACCCAAACAAAACAAAATGCAGCCCAGACAAGGATTTTTCAAAACCAAACCATGCACAAGATGTGGAGACACAAAAGGTCACGCATATCAGCTATGTCCGGCTAAAGACGTCACATGCAACAATTGCAAAAAGAAAGGACATTTTGCTAGAGTGTGCAGGTCCAAGAAAATGCATGAGGTCAATGTAGAAATAATGACAGATGATTCTTCGTCAGAGGACATTTCATTTTTGGGCTCACTGTCTAGTGATTCGTCAGATCCGTGGATGACTGAAATACAAATGAACAAGTTCAATGCTGTGTTTAAAATTGACACAGGCGCCGATGTGACAGCAGTCCCAACTGACATGTATGTAAAAGGACAGTTCAATGAATTAAAACAAACCAGAAAAGTGCTGATGGGGCCAGGCCGGTCGCCGTTAAAAATCAAAGGCAAGTTTACTGCGACTCTCGAAAGAAAAGACAAAAGCATAATGGAAGACATTTATGTTGTTGAAGGACTAAGTACAGCTTTACTGAGCAGGCAAGCAGCCACTGCACTACAGCTTGTAGCTAGGCTTGATACAGCTACTTTGGACACTAAAGAAACAGTCAAGCAGGAATTTCCGGAGCTGTTCACAGGACTCGGAACTATGAAAGGAGAATACAATATTGTACTTAAACCGGGAGCTCAACCATTCTCCATTTCAACTCCAAGGCGCATTTCTCTCCCTCTACTGCCAAAGGTTAAAGAGGAACTGTGCCGCATGGAGCAACAAGGAGTCATCTCCAAGGTGGAGCAGCCTACAGAATGGTGCTCGCCTATGGTCGTGGTTCCCAAACCGGCACGAGAACGAGTGAGAATATGCTCTGACTTGACTCAACTCAACAAATCTGTGTTAAGAGAGAGGCACCAGCTACCTTCAGTAGAAAACACACTGGGACAGCTCTCAGGCGCCAAGGTATTTTCAAAGCTAGATGCCAATGCAGGTTTCTGGCAGATTCCTCTTTCAAAAGATTCATCGCTGCTCACCACCTTTATAACTCCCTTCGGTCGCTTTTGCTACAATCGACTGTGCTTTGGACTCTCTTCAGCGCCAGAACACTTCCAGAAACGCATGCAGCAAATCCTGGAAAGCTTGGAGGGAGTCGTGTGTCAAATGGATGACGTCCTCATCTGGGGAGTGGATCAAAAAGAGCACGACGAAAGGCTAAGGAAAGTTCTCACACGTCTGCGGGACGCAGGTGTGACACTGAATGACAAGTGTGAATTTTCAAAGACTAAAATCAAGTTCCTAGGTCAGATCATTCAGGCATCTGGAGTCAGCCCCGACCCAGATAAATTGAATGCAGTAACGGCCATGAAGGAGCCAACCAACATTTCCGAGGTGAGACGGTTCCTGGGAATGGCAAACCACCTGGGAAAGTTTTTGCCACACTTGGCAGAGAAGACACGTCCACTTAGAGATCTGTTGAGAAAAACAAACTTGTGGTCTTGGGGACCGCAACAGATACAGGCTTTTGAAAGCATAAAAAAGGACTTGACAACACCCCCTGGACTAGCACTGTATGATCCCTCTGCAGACACGCTAGTCTCAGCGGATTCATCTTCTTATGGACTTGGTGCTGTTCTGTTACAGAAAACTAGCAGTTCAGATTGGAAACCAGTGGCATATGCATCACGAGCGTTGAGTACCACAGAGCAGCGCTATGCACAAATCGAGAAAGAAGCGCTAGCCACTACATGGGCTTGTGAAAGATTTGCAGAGTTTTTGATCGGAAATAACTTTCACATCCAAACCGACCACAAACCTCTAGTTCCACTGCTAGGCGCAAGAAATCTGGATGAACTGCCTCCACGTATACAACGTCTGAAAATGCGTCTGATGAGATTTTCATTCACCATATCGCACGTGGCTGGCAAAGAGATCGCAACAGCTGATGTTCTGTCGAGAGCACCAGTGGCATGTTCAGAGGAGCGACTACGCGAGGAGGAGATCAACCTCTATGCCGACACCGTCGTAGCCAGCCTCCCTGCAACTGAGAAAAGACTCAAGGAGATACAGACTCACCAGGACAAAGATGACATTCTGCAACAGCTCAAAAGGTTTTGCGTAAGTGGTTGGCCGGACAAGTTTTCAATTGAAAAGACTTTTCTGCCATACTTACCTTTTGCAGGTGAACTGACTGTTCAGAATGGTTTGTTGTTGCTAGGCTGTAGGCTTGTCATACCGAAAACACTCAGGGGTGACATACTAAACAAACTACACGAGGGCCACTTAGGAATAACAAAGTGCAGAGAACGTGCTAAACAATCCGTATGGTGGCCAGGTCTTAGCAAGGATCTAACACAGCTCATTGAGAACTGTGACACATGTGCCCGTGAGCGAGTTAACAACAAAGAGACTATGTTAGGAACTGAATTTCCTTCCAGACCATGGTGTACAGTAGGCGTAGATCTGTTTCAGTTTGGTAAAAACCAGTATCTCGCTATTGTAGATTATTTCTCAAGGTTTTTTGAGGTAGCCAAACTTTCTTGTACAACTTCGGAAGCTGTTATTACCCACTGTAAGTCTATCTTTGCTAGACATGGTATACCTGAGGTTGTGCGCTCAGACAATGGTCCACAATTTGCATCTGAAGCGTTCCGAAAGTTTGCACAAATGTGGGGTTTTTCACATGTCACATCCAGTCCGCACTTCCCACAGAGTAATGGGGAGGTGGAGCGGGCGATACGGACTATCAAAAGTCTACTAAAGAAATCCAGTGATCCCTACTTAGCTTTAATGGCTTACCGTGCCTCACCCTTAGCCAATGGTTATAGTCCGACTGAACTGCTCATGGGGCGTAAGATACGTACTACTGTTCCTGTCATTCCTTCTCAGCTCAATCCAAAAGGAGCTGATTTGGGAAAAGTGAAGAAGAAAGAACAGAGTTACAGACAAAAACAAAAACTGAACTTTGACAAAAGACACAGAGCTCACAACATGCCCAGCTTAAATCCTGGAGACCACGTGTGGGTAAAGGACATGCAACAGAGAGGAACTGTAGTGTCTTCTACAGACACACCAAGATCCTACATCATTGAAACGTCAGGCGGCAACCTCCGGAGAAACAGGTATCATCTCTCACGCACACCTGTAGCTCCTGAGCCACACATCACCGTCCCAGATACGGCGGAAAGCAACCCTTCAGAGACTGTGCATAGACCGGTCTCACCTGAGGTACTCCGTGAATATAACCAGCAAACACCCGAGTCGGAGAGACGCTATCCTTCTCGCATCAGAAAGACACCGGAGTATCTTAAAGACTATGCAACATGAGTTGAAATTTTTTGGGCAGAATAATCCCCATATTCAACTCTAGGGTTTGGGCAGTCTACCCCATTCCCTCGTTCAGCCTAATGCGTTCATAAAAAGATGTCAATTGTTTAAGTGAACATCTGTTAAAAAAAAAAAAAAAAAAAAAAAAAAAAAAAAAAGATACATAGTTTAAGACACAAAAGAAAATGTCTGAATGTTTCTGAAATGAAAACTAATATTGCTACACCAAGATTAGCTCCTGTAAAGAAAGGGGGATGTAGTAATAGGCTGGGTAGGAACCTTTGTATGCCCTGTATGTTCCTGGGGGGAGGAGAATAAAATGTTCCGCTTTTGGACTTGGACCTGCCTATGTCTCGTCTCTATCTCAAAGGTTTTCTATGTACCTATAAAACATTAGAACATTACCGCTGAGAATTAGTCTGTGAGTCGCCCAATCCGTTTTAGATTGTGCACATTCAGAGAACTAGAGTTACTGTAAGTAACTGCGCTCATGAGAACCATGTGGATTCAACTCAACAAAAAGGGCACGGAGAACGGCTTTACTCTCGTCTACTCGCCAAACTACTGTCAGGATACTCTAGACTCACCAGACACAATAAGATGAGAGTTTAAATGAGAGTGAGGCCCAGAGTCCGCGCAGAGAAAACATGAGAGCTGCGCCCGGGACACAGGTGACATGATGCAGCCGCGGAGGAGCCGCACATGAGGCGAAGCGAGCACCGGGAGACAGACGCCGAGCGGGACACGAGCGGAGAAGCACTCGCGCTTTGGATGAGACAGGGGGAAGGCGGTCGGTCTCTCCTGCTCATTCACTTCACCAGACTACTCCGTTATGGTGTTATATGTAGCGAAGTAGGCGGAGAGTGAGTGCGCGCTGGAAGAGCCTGTCTCCGTAACAATGCGTTGATTAATCAGTGAAACAACACTACGCACCTTGCGTAGTTTGCGTATAGGAAGAAACGGCTCTGAGCGCTGGTATAACTTTTTGGCTGAAGTGCGGACGTGATGGGATATTGTAGCGAGGCTCAAGACTTTTAATCAAATACTTAATGCCAGCGCCTTCAACGACTGCAGTTTCTCCGTTTCTCTCAGCTACTCATGCAGCTTCAATAGCGTCCGTGCGGAAACTCGCGTAGGAACTTTGTTCCGCGGCACTTAATATGACGCTAATAATAAATTTACATTATTTAATGAAAATAATACACCGAAACGGTACGCAAGTGGACCGAACCGAAGAGGCCGAACCGAAACGGTTCAATACATCCCCGTGAACCGTTACACCCCTACTACGTATCATATTGTACCTTAAAATTTGTCAGCAATCAAGTAATTTCTAATACCAGTTTGTTTGTTGTAAAAGCATTAAAGACAGTCTGAAAGAGGGAGTCGTCCTCTGGATCAAGGCATGTATTGTTAACAAATGTTCCCAGCGCCCTCACGACAACACAATAAGTCAATGTTTGTTGGAGAACAGAGTCCCTTTATGGATGAGGCCGAGCTGCTGCGCCTCTCTGTGGCGACTGAGGTCATACGCTACTCCACATTGCGGCTTATTAGGTTTATAAGTGCATTTACTGTCATCTGTAGCAATATTTTTGAGATGTCATTATTTAGAGTGGGCAAAAACTGACCAAATACAGTGTATGACAGAGACGGGACAGGGTGTGCTGTGTGAACATGTGGACTTCAGCTGGACTGCTTAATGAAGTCCCTTCGGGGCAGAGGGACTGGATGGTACCGGGCTGACAATGCTCTCTGCCAGCGAGATGAACGACCACTTCAGCTGCACCAGCTTTTTATACAGTGGGTTCAGGAAATATTCGTACCACTCTATATTTCACAACATTTTTTATGTTATGTTTTACCCTGAAAAAATATGCACTCAGGCTTAAAGAGGCTGTACCTTTCAGCATCCTGCAATATATTTAGAATTAATAGAATTAACCACAGACCTAAACTTTTAGATGGTCCGAATACGTATGTCACTTTAAGTGTTAAGTTATACCCTTGTCTATGTTCATGTATTATTGTACGGTAATCAGCAAATACTGTTTTACCTATGGAAAATAAATGTATACACTTTTAGTATTACAGACTTCTACTAAAATAGTAGTAATTAAAAGAAGAACTTCATATAGAATAATGTGTTGTTTTTGGGATACCAGCGAATGCAACACAAAGCCCGGTTAATGAAGTTCTTGTTATAGTAAACAGGACCAAAGTTGATCATTTGGAAAATGAATGAATGATAATGATAGTATAATGTCATTTATTTCATTTTTTTTTTTTTTAAATCTGGACTTTGGGTTTCCCAAATACTCTCTGAAAGGATAAACCAGGTCAAGGACTTCCTCCAAAATGCCTCTCTTAAAATAGCTGCCCTCTCATGCCTTCTCCTCTTGAAAGGGCCTCAGTACAGGTCTGTCACACACAAGGCGACATTATGAGACTGTGGTGCTACAAAATGTGCTCATCTTAAACTGGACTGAGCTTTCGTACAACTTTACTTTTTTGGTGACGGGAATGAGAAAATATATCGTAACTAAGAAAATGGCTCCCACATGGCACAAAGCAAAGCCATATGGCAAAAAGTGACCTTTGGTTGGAAGAAAGCTGAGGTTTTAAAAACCCTTTCACATCTATTACAAGCTTTTAGCCCAACGCTCTGTATTGACTTATCAAGCAAAAAAAAACAAGTCAAAATATTAAGCTCATGCCTTTGTTGTGGAGGAAATGCCTACTATGAAACATTTGCAGCGTGTGCAGTTAGATCTGCTCGGTTTTCGAGTTGTCTGAAAATAGCTCTGTCAAGAGACCGGGAAAGTAAATATTGCGGGCTGTGGCGGAAAAGACTGTTTTTGTTTACATGCCAAACAGAAATAGGCTAATGTGTTTACAACAATTACAAGCAGGAGTGACATTTGTAATGCATTTTGGTGAATTTGGTGGTTTGAAACAACCGCAAATAAACAGTAAAGACAGAAATAGATTTATTATTCTAATAATAGACTAAAATGGTATCTAATCTCTGCCTGTGTGCTTCAGTCTATCATCACAGATTTGACACAGGCGCAGAGAGGCTGCCGAGTTCTGCCAGAGAGAGGCGGAGAGAACAGCAGCTTTTACCGTAAGTCATGAGTCACTTCAGCCCACACAACTGGACCTCTGCCACACTCGCTCTGTGCTCTTTTTCTTCCATTAGTCCCTTCTTTCTTAAAGTCTTCCTATCCGCACAGGGTCAAGTCTGACATGGCAACCGATACTGCTATCTATCACCAGTGGGCTTCTTCCTTACAGCAGCTCAAGAAAAGCTACAGCAATGATTGGGAACAAGATTTTGTGTAGAAATAAAGAGCGTGGTAGAGGAGCAGGTGGAAGGGGAGTTGTTGAAGGTACTACAGTGGCACAGTCCCAGAGGGCAGAGCATGGCCTGGTTTGACAGCTGTGTGAGACGTGAGTGTGCGCAGTGCTCAGGGGGGAGCACCTGCCATGGCCGCGCTGCTGCTCTGAGGGTGAAGCTGGGACACTGTGGGGGAGTCGGCAGGGGATCAGGGTGTGTGTGCGCGTGTGTGTCTATGATTGAAGTAGATCGAACACTACAATAATTGTAGTTGTCACTTTATGGCCATGAATATTGCAGCTTGGTCCAACTAGAAATGCTAGCAAAAGTTAGGGCTTGTCAAGATTAGGGCTGCAACTAACAATTATTTTGTAATCGATTAATCTATCAATTATTTTTACGATTAATCGATTAGCTGTGAATGGTGTAGGAATTTTATTTTATTTTTTTATTTATATCACAGATAGCTTAAAGGACAACTAAGCACCAAATCAACTTTTCTTAGCTTATAAACTGCATAAATATGTTTCTTATAGTGCTCTCTACACGTCCTGGTCATTTTTTTTACATTTTAGTGCAAATTAGATAAAATCTCCCTTTTGAGCCAAAAAACTTCTGTGTGGCTCTCTCTCTCCATTTTCGGTTGAGCTATTTGAATTTCGTGCCCTGTCTCTCCATTTGCTCTGGCCTCTGTGTGACGTGACTTTGTGCTGTGTGACGTCCGTCGCTCTGGCGCTTGGGGTATAAAACCAGCCGAGTCTCGCACACGCCCCCGTAGCGAGTTGGAGTTGGAATAGCGAGCGAGCATTTTACATCGATTTTCAGGTTAGCAGTATATTAGCATAGTATTTAGTTAGTTCTTTAGCGTTTCTAGTGTAGTTACTTTAGTCAGGTAGTTTCGTAGCGTGGTTAGATTAGTTTGATTTTGTTATTGTGTGTTAGTTTAGATTAACGGAGTGCATTTAGTATAGGCTAGGTGTTAGCATTAGTTGTAGTTAGTGTTATTGTGTGTAATATTAGCGTGTAGTGTTTGTTGTAGTCTTGTTTGTCAGGATGGGGAGAAAGTGTAGTGTTGTGGGCTGTCATAGTACTGTAGGGTTACATTACTTTCCACAGGACTTAGACTTTAGGCGCCAGTGGTTACGCGCAATTGGCCTGGGGGAAAACTGCGAACTCCCGCCTTATGCTGGAGTTTGCAAAGAACATTTTACGCGTGATTCCTTCGCCAACTTGATGGAGTTTGAGCTTGGCTTTGCTAAGAAGCGCCTTTTGAAGAGCGAGGCTGTCCCCACCCTTGGTCTTCCACAACTGAGGATGGAGCTACCAACACTGCTGCCCCGCCAACCCGGAGCTTTCGGGCGCCAAGCTGAGGTGAGTGAACAAAGTCATGACCAAAACAACTAATATTGATGATTTGGCGCTTATAATAGCAATCTTTGTAGCTGCAGTGTCAGACACATAACGTCAAGAGCTGCAGACTTGTCACCTTTTGGCGGAAAACGCCGTGGCGCTGCTTGAGGATGTGTTGATGGAGTAAACTAAAGGGAAATGTTTGTTGGAGGCTCTATTCATGAAATTTACAATGTACAAAACACTACAGACCCTAACTGTAAAAACAAAGTAGGTTTTCATCAAAAAATACTACATTTTTATCTCATTTGTGCTCCGTTTAAATCTGTGTGAACCAGAAAACGATTAATCGATTACTAATATAGTTGTGAACTATTTCAATAATCGATCAGTCGTCAATTAATCGATGATCAAGATGAACAAACTAAGATATTGTAATGTAATCATCATTACAACACTACAGAGTTGTGTGGTAAACTTAAAAACTGCTAACCTGTAATATTTTGGCCTGTGCTCCCATAAAGTCCCAAGCACCACTAAAGAAAACCTCCTGCCAGTGGTGTTATTGTGTCTAATTGTGTTCATCAGCAGTGTGAGGAAAGCACTTCTCTTTGGTCCGTATGGTGGGGAGCTGACATTGCTTTAATACCGCCTCTGGTGGCCAGGAGTGACTCCAAAAGACACTTTTTTACTTGCACTTAGAAGTTTTGTTCGTTTTTTTCCTAAAATATTGCTATGACCCATGTGACAACACTGTCCTGGGTGTCATATTTTTAACCACGCTGTTTTTTGTGCAGCAGAAATAAAAAAAGTGTATGCCTTTGATTGCCAGGCTCTGGAGGCTCAATCAGCGGAGCATCCCGCCTTTTTGCCCTTTTAAAGAACATGCTTTCTAAGAAGAGAATGAGCAGCCATGTTAATTTCACGAACAACAAGGGACCATTACCATGAATGGGGCTGAATGGCTAACGATCGATCTCTGCTATGTTACATCTATGAGTGGGACATGGGAGCTCTGTGCTTTTCATACTGGTTTCCGTTAGCAACAGGGAAACAAGGACAACCACAGATACAATACATTAACCATATAGGGCTGGGACAAATACACGTTTACTTTAATTAGGTTCAAAGTCCCACCATCTGCACCACTTAATAAGATACATGTGCAACAACATGTACAATGAATACTTATTGACTGAGTGGAAAGCCTATAAGTGAGTGTGGAGATGGAATGAGGAAGTACATGCCACTACTAGTACCAAGTTGAGCCACGCCGGGATAACAGTGAGAGGCAGTATGTGACACCGAGCGCACTAATCGCTTGAGCGTTTCATTACGTAACAAAACGATGCTCAACAATCCTTTAATTCAATCAAATCCCACAGGAGAAACTACACATTCAGTCACTTCAGGAGCAGCTGCGTGCATAACAACTTAAAGAACAGCTAAACAGGAATGTCACGACTGTTCAAAACATCTGTGGAATACAAATAAGGTAGAATTCATAGGAATAGAGGTGAGCGATATGGACAAAACTTTATATATGGGTTAATGTCTTAAAAAAGAAATAACAGACTTTAGAGCAGTGGTTCTCAACCTTTTGGAGCCGCGACCCCCATTATAACAGTTCATTAGGATCGTGACCCCCGCCTGGGTCAGACCATGGGAAAAACAGGGACATTAACCTACATAATTCTAAAAAAACAAAGACAAAACAATGGCTACAATAAAATGAATCAAATTTAGAACAAATAATGGCACCCTAGTATAATAGCAACACCATCATAATAATATTAAAATATACATTTTTATCTATATGCTTTGGCGACCCCCCAAATTTGTCTCGCGACCCCCAGGTTGAGAACCCCTGCTTTAGAGTAAGGGAGAGCAGGGTGGGTTGGGTCAAATAAGACAGTTCTTAGCTTCACTACCAAGATACTAAGCATGCACACTCACTAGAACAATTATAAACTTGTAAATAATAATGCTTTAATATTCAATAGAAACAGTAGGGCAGGGCGATATGCCCTAAAATCTCTATCACGATATAAAGAAGAAATATTGCAATAACGATATATTTAACAACGGACAAATGAATTCAAAATTCCAGCCTTACGCCTATTGGGAAGATTAATTCAAAGATATTTCATTATTTTTTTCTTTTTCTTTTTTACACTCTCAGTGTTTATGCTGCTCTGATGGAGCTGAGCATAGTATAGATTATATTGTATCCACAGTGATATAAAAAATGACCACGAAATCAAAAAATTATATCGCGATAACGATATGCCCCAACCCTAAGAAACAGAATCATATTTTTTCCCCTGGTGACCTGGTTGGGTTGGGTTTGTCCAAGGGGAGGGTTGGGTCACTATTCTGAAGGGTAGACAAAAACATTTATTTATGACAGGTTGTTTATTGGTAAAAGTTAAAATACTGAAACTTTAGGTAAGGTAAGGTAACACGAAAC
Organism: Gobius niger; assembly: GCF_951799975.1. NCBI lineage: Eukaryota > Metazoa > Chordata > Actinopteri > Gobiiformes > Gobiidae > Gobius > Gobius niger. The sequence continues at coordinate 24,113,970 of NC_136861.1, read as the reverse complement.
AGGTCATTCACATATAAAACTTATATTTTTATTTTGACAAAAAACAGTAAACCATGGTGTCATAACTGAACTTGATAATCTCTGAGATCTACAGGAAACATAATAGATGGAGCAGACCTGTCAATTCATCCTACAGATAAAGGAGTACCTACAGTAGCATGAGAACAACAGTCTCTGAACTAATAAGTAAGTTGTCTTCCTTGTCTGGGTTTGCAAACAAAACAAGAGATCCACAATAAAAGGCCGTCTTGTACGATCACTCACAATCACTCCACAGAGTTGGGTACTTCACCAAAACATGTTCACCAGGTGTCTATTTGTGAAAGGCTTGGGTCATCATTGTCGTCTGTGTGACCCAACCGTCGCCACAAAATCCTCCAGCCAAAAAAACATATGGTATTTATTTAGTCAATGATTAAGACAACTACATTAAATTTTTAGCTACTCCAGTCTTCATAAACCGTAAGTCACATCACATTCTGTGACCATGACCTCCCAGTTTAGCCTGGTCTCTCTTAATAGCTCTAAAGACAGTGTAAGAACCACCACCCTCCTCTACTCTGAAAGTATTTCATTCGATTTTTTTAACTAGCTCTTTGTTTTTCCTATTGGTGATAGACTCAATATTGTCATTTTACCTATTTCTCAAACAACAATATTATTTTTAGACGATATATTGCCCACCTTTTCATAGGCCTGACAGGGACAAATAAAGTCTTTGTGCGAGCCTATGAGAGTTTCAAAGAGCGGTGTTTTGCTGCTGGCTGTGGTCTCCAGTATGCGCAGTGGAGCAGTGAATAACGGGCACACAGGCGTCCGGAACAAAAACAAAGAGTTATGTAACACTGAGGCCCACTCCGGAGTAAGAGAACATACTCACACACACACCAATACACACACATACAGGAGTAAATACACTGATTCTCCTTGCACTTTTCAGGTTACTGATGACGCTCCCATGTGAACGATTTACCATCAGACTAGACCATTTGTGCACCCTGCAGAGAGGCTGTTTGTCGAATGATACAGGTTTAGTTTCACTCGTGTCTGGCCCCGATTCAGGAAAAACACCTCTCACAACTGCGTCACTTGGCTAATCTCTCCCAGTAGATTCTGCCGGTGCGTTATATTAATCACCTCCTCTTTGAAACCGCTCTTTGGAAATCGCAGTGGAGAGGGATGTTTCTGTACAGTGGAGCCCGTGATGTGACGTCGCTTTGGCTCAACGCATTGGGGGAGGGGGGCCACAGACTGCAGCTGCGTCGGCCAATCGGAGCGCCGAGGCGACGTGCAGCAGCCGGGGAGGGGGGCTGGTAATATGGGGCGAAGAGGTGCAGTCTCCTCCCCCACGTGTGTTCCACTGTGCTACGGTCTCAGCAGCACCTCCAGCCAGCGCCGATACAAATCCACTTAATACACTTGCAAATACAATGAACTGGGTGCTCTTACGCGGTCGACGGTGAGTGTAAACAAAAACGCCTACATGTCTTATCACATTCAGCAAACGTATGTTTAAAAAAAAAACAGGTCTACACTTTGCAAAATCAAATCAATTGGTTGATTAATGTACTCATGGCAGGGTAATGTTTGCAAAAGACGTGTACAGCTTGCTACATGTATCTACCTGGATTTTGTATTTTAGGCACAAGCAGGGTTTTTATCTTGACTAAAACTGAAAGTTTGAATTATAAAAAAAACAACACAATGAGAAAGAATATGTAACGGTTGCAGATATAATGATTTGTAAGAAATGGCCGACATACTGTCATCTATTTCGGAAGAGGCAGGGTCCCATGATCGAGCAGCACTGCCCTCGAGATCAACCAACAGTCCACAGTTGACTGGTTATTACTGTTGTTACAGCTAATGATTGATGATATGACACCATTACAAAAACAATGATCGGAAAACTAATATTTGCATTTTTCTTTACTCAAAGCCTGGGTCTAGTTGGAATTGCACACGTTCAACTCCCAAATCCAAACCTACTGTGTGATGGTAATAAAAAAAGATATCAAAACAGATCAGTCACCATCTTTCTTGACGGCCCATTTGAACGCTCCACGTCTTGTGCAAAGCAAGAACGCAAGAGAATTCCCCATTCATCAAAGACGCACATCAAACAGCAGCCTCCGGGGCCCTTTCCCAGTAAACGAACAATTTTCTACTTTAAATGAGCTCCTAATTCTCCAAGAGACAGAGATGAGAAAGTGTCTCACAAGTACTTTCGGACGTCACAGGGAAATTTTGTTCGAGAAAGAGATTGTCGCAGGAGAAGGTGGGGACCAGCGACGAAAAAAAAAAAAAAAACACACAGAAAAACACAGCACACGACCTTGAAGATGAGTATCCTTGTGGAAGTGCACACGCAGCACTCCAGCCCCTGAGGGAAACTCCATTCTTTTACATGATAAGTACAACATTACTGTCTGTGGTGTTCGCTGCCTGTTTCACTTACAGAGGATTGTTATTGATTCATCCAAACAGGCATTGATCAGCAGTGCAATAATACACACTAAATACATAAAAGAGCTGACGGTAATGAATGAATAATGAGCCGTTATTCACAGCTACAAATGGAAAGTGCATTTGTTTTTTCCAACAGTGTATTTCACAATTATCAGACAGAAGACTATTAGATTTATTATAATGACTGAGATTGAAGTCCGATGTCAAGTGGCTGACGGAGACTCGACGTATAATGAGCGACAAGTGTCTCAGCTCTGTCTGCTTCCACCTCCTGTGGGCTTTAAAGTGTGTGCGGCAGAGAGCCTCACCAGAGACACCACTAAAGGCTTAATTACGAGTGAATAACTATGAGACTGTAGTTAAGAGGACAGCCCTGTCGTCATCCGTCACATTCACATAAAAATGTGTTTTGAGAGTCTCACTGAATGAGTCTCAAGGACTAACACAAAAACACAAAGCTACAGACACTGGAGAAATTATGAAGAGGGAGCAAGAATTTACCTGACGTGCTTAATGGACTGGATCATGTCAACATAACAATGTTAGAGTAATCTGCCGCAGCATTTTCAACACCAGAGCGTTACGTTTTCCTCAATTCAAGTTTTATTAAAAGCCCACAATCACCGAGGGGCATTTCCTAAAAAGAGCAGTACATTGCAGTCACTAAACTGAGCGATAACAAATAGGCTACCCTAGACTAAATCCCCAAATCTTGTTTATTATTTTTTCCTTTTTTTATTTTTTTGCAAATCTTCTTATTTATCTTTATTTAACAAGGAAACATTGCTATAAAACCTCAAATTGGGCTCTGAGGATTATGTCAAGAGACATTCACTTCATCAAAATGTTGTTTTATGTGTCTCTTGTGTATATTACAAGTTTAGACTGTGCACAAACAGTAGCTCATTAATACAAAGACTTCCTAAGCACTTGACAAATGCTACGCTGAGACTCGTGCATCCTTGACTTCAAAGAAGCTGTGCTCTAATAACCTTTTTGGCTATATTTACATGCTGCTCACCAGGACTACAAAAGCCACAGTGACTCCATCTCACAATGGTACTGAATCCGAGAGAGAATGAGAGAGAATCCAACAAATGTGCGAAAGGTAGTCCTCCATATCAAAACACAAAGCTCTCAAATATCAGACAGTCATCACATTGTAATTATGTAAAGAAAGGTAATAATAACCACAAGTGAGTAGTAGCAGCACAAATACGGACTGCACAAATAATTACAGTCTTACCCTGATCTTTTATCATTGATTGTAATTATCTTTGCAGTCCTGGTGTAGTAGTAGCCACGTTTGGTACAAATGTCTTAAATATAGCTTTGCACCCCTGAAAATGTAGTTTAGCTTAGGCCCATTTCCTCTACAGTCTCTCTTTACAGTTGGTCCCTTGCTGCAGGTGGGCGCATTAACTGTTTGTTTGTGTCACAGAAATGGGAGCAGAGGTGTCCTACACAGGGCCCCTGAGCTTCACACAGCTCCATCTGTTGCAGCCGCTCCCACAGGCTCTTTATAACACCCCTCAAGTCAAACAGCCCACCTGCTTTCAAATCTACAACATCTCTCTCCTCCTTCTGCCCGCTCCTCAGCGCCTCCCTGGTGGCCCCTGGAGCTACTGCAGTGTTCCCATGGCGAGTCTGAAGTTGGCTGTTTATTCACGCTGGTCCAGTGTTCCTAATTACTTCCCAGTCTACAGTCTGTTAGTCTCACATCTGCCTCACAGTAGTATTCGTCAAAGCCATACACATTGCCTAAGACTCTTCCTCGCAGTGAATGAGGCACTTGCAGTGAAAACAAACTCCAATGCTACAATTTTAAAATATGGCATTCAGAGCAAACCCCCAGCACAACAGCTATCCTATAAAAGCATCCTGCCCCTTTGTCACAACTTGTTTGGAAGAGATGTGTAGCTAATCACTGTGAAGAAAGTGAATCAAACCGCCGATCGAATACAAGACTAATGACTTTTCTTTCTTTCAGTGCTTCAAAAGCTGCTATCAACAGTAGTAATCAGATTTGGTCACCCCCACAGAGACATTAAGGCCTTCTCCCATCTGCCTGCTTATGTCAACCAGGAGCTCTGGGTTTGGGCTAAGTGAGTCCATCACTGTCAGCTCATGCTCAGGCATTAGAGCCACTGAAGACAAGTAAGGAGTACTCACCTTTGGTTATCTGTTCTGTGGCCTGGAAAAAGAAAAGCACATTTTGATGTAAGAATACGCTCAGAAATCAACATCCTCATCTCTCTATAAATGTGTGTGACTATCTAATAATACTTTCAATGACATTTATTTATTTATGAACATTTTATCAGAGGATCAGCCCCAAGAGATGAATCATCTCGTTTTCATGGGGGTCCTAAAAATGTCCAAGAAAAATAGAACAGAAAACAGCAGAGTAGATGCAATCAATCACATTGCATTGATGTGTTGAGAAAATGTAATTTAAACCATAAAGGGGTATTTCAGGGTTTTTGACATTTCCTAGTTATTCAGTGTAGATTTTTTTTTAATTCATGCAGTCTTTATATTTGAAGAGTTTATTGGTGCCAGGCTAGCGCATGTCTATGGCTACTAGTTACCAGTGTTATTAGCAAAAATTTAGAATTCACATCCATCGGGGAAACGGGTCTATGGTCAGTGAGATTATAAGAAAGTGAAATGTCTGGACTTTTCTGGTTGCTTCATAGGGGGGAATATCTTGGAGGGATCCGGTGACTGAATAGCACAACCTTAAGTAACTAACTCCCAGGGACAAGTTTAATACTGTCTGACATCATTAGCTTATAATACCTTTTCAGGGAGAAACTTCTTGATTTTCTTCTCGTCTGTGTCCGACCAACTGGTTCCTCTTGGATTGTTCCTCACTGCTAAAAAAAACACAGGGAAAAGTTACTACTTTGCGAACTGTGGGACCTATTTTGCAGTGTAGAGCGACGGTCCTAAGAGTATGTTTTGTTGACATGAACATGGGCACGAACAAAACACTGTGTAATAGTTGGTCACAGGACAAGCACGTTGTCATTCACACTTCTACAAGACTCCGGAGAGCACGTCTATATCGAACTCTTCAGCCCTCCCGGCGTCCTCACTCAGAACTGAAACTTTGTTTTAATAGATTTTAATATAAGGTCACTAAACAAGCGAGGACCTGATGCAGTAAAAGCAAAAATAGTTCAAAAGACAGTGCACAAAGACTGAAACCTCCATGACTCTCATGCTGCCAAGCCTTGGCTGCTGCAGGCGACTGTGCTGTGTGCCATCGCCTGGCAACAAGCTCCCCGAGGCCCAGCGGCAGGCGAGAGGAGACAGCCTCCAGCGCTACACCAGAGCTCGGCACGGCGACAGACAGCGGTTTGCATGGAGTCGCAACAATGACCACAAAGGATAAACGTGGACAGGCGTCAATGACCCTGCTACAAACCTGAACATTCAATTAAACTATTTCCACAGTGTTTGGACAAGTCACAAGAACCCATGGAAATCTGACTCCATGTATGTGATTTATAAGTGGTAGAAGTGACAATCAAGCTAACTCCACTGAAATAAATCCTTCAAGGAAACAAAAAACTTTATCACTTCACTGAGGAGTGTTAAGAAACATTTTTGTATGCCATGGCTCAAATTTGACAAAAACACAATCAAGTCTCGAGATTTACAACATTGCAGTGGTCCAAAGTAGATCTGCATTTTCCATTAACACAGTCATAAGACATAAGCAGATAAGATCAGTTAATATTGTAGCTACATTACACTCACTCAGCGTTCTGTTCTTCAATCAGGGACTAGTGGCTGCACATCTTTAAACCCGTTCCTGCTTCACTGCATTATATGGCTTGTATTACGGAGGATTGTATTGACACAGAAGCTGGATATGGAGCCAGCTGCTGTGCTAAATATAGCTGCTTCTCTCAGTCAGAGCGTTGAGGCTTGTGTCAGGACGGAGCGCAGAGCGAGAGGAGCTAGGGTTTACGTGAACCACCGATGGCCCCTGACCTTAGTGAGTGACAGCTGAGAGAGTAACACACAGGATACACCTCTGACCCACCACGGCGCTGTGAGAGCGGACAGTTTACTTTCGAACAGGACGGGGAGGGCTGCAGCTCGTGCACCTGTACAACTAGGATTTTTTTATGTTACTCAAATCCGCAGCACATTTTGTAAACATAAGCAGTTTCCAAAGTCAACTGATAGAAGACAAAACAAGATAGTCATCTACATTTTCTTTTGAAAAATGGTCTCCAGCTTTAAGCCAGATTAAGATTTAGTATAGTAGTACATATGCAATTTCTCCATCTGTGAGATCAATAAAGTACCATCTTATCTTATATAGTATATAATATAGCATTTTAGTATTACTGCAATATTCACATGTTATCAAACATCACGCTGATTTTTTTTTTTCATATTGTGCAGCCCTAATGGTACACATAATAATCCTGACATCTGAGGTCCTAATTCAGTGAAAAATGCTTAAAGATACAAGGCCCTTTTGTCCAGCATGTTAATATGATTGTATCTGAGACAGTGTTCAACAGTCACAGGTCTTTTTGTCATTAGCTTATTTAAATATAATGAGTTAACAGAGTACAAATACACTAGCCTCTTGATAGTACTGTTAGTACACAGGGTAGTCGGAATACTTGTCCATTTCTATTAACTATAACAGTGTAATTGTGGCATGCACTGAAACGATTCCCTGCGTACAAATTCCCTCTCTGCAGCGTTCGACGTGGGGAAATACTCTTGTGTGAACACTAGAGACGCAGGTCAATAAGCTCCTCTCTGTAGTAGAATTACAGGCTGCTGTCAGAACAACAGGATTAGAGCCGCAGCCTTGTGTCCCATAAGCCAAACACCACACACAGACTGACCACAACAAAACAAGAGAGCCCGGAGAGATAGCACATGTATGTAAACAAGCCTAGACCTGCTACAATCATATCCACGTTGGTTTACAAATGCATTCCGAAAAGGTTTATAGATTTGCAGAGTTAATGTCTTAAAAAATGGCCTCTGCATCACAATGTGCTCAAGTGACGGGCCTAGACGTACAGTGGCCTATGATGATGTGATGAATCGCGAAGGAGGTGATGGCAGAGTCGGCTGGAGATTAGGTGAGAGGCTTGCTTTGCGAGCGGGGGATAGGGAAGAGGTGCCAGACGACGGCAGTGACTGGGCACCGTGCCAGGAAGCACCACCGCTGCCAGCCAAACAAGAGTACACAGCACAGCGAGCCCTGGGAAGAGTGCGCAAACAGCTACTAGTCTGCAGCCACGAATACCATGCACAATCGCACAAAGGGAGGACACTCTGAAAAGCGTGGACAACGAACAGAAATGTATTTTGTTCAATGTTTATTAGGATCTCCCCATAAGCTGCCCATTTCAGGTCTAGCCTTTTCTTTTGACAATTTGCGATCAGATTTGCCGTGTTATGTTTTCAGTTCATGATTTAGTTCAAGTGCACACCATACAAGTCAAGTCAATCATAATGAGAAGCGATGAAGAGTGTTTTTATATTAGGTTTAAAAAGTGCCAGGTAAGCACTACCAAAGTCCTTGTGCAAAGAGGATTGCACTTGTAATGCACTAGTAATGTACTTGAAGCTATTCTCAGTGCGGTCATGTTAAAGCTTTCTGACCCTCGCTAACGACAAGGAAAAAAAGAAACTAAACGCTGCGCTCCCTGGCACTCGGGACAGGCCCCAAAATAACTTCCGTGGACGCGCTCCAAATGTGCTGCCTCCCGTCCAGCGTCTGTCATCTGCCAACAACAAGAGGACACTTTTACAACAGGAGCGGGGGCCCCTGACCAGTCCGCCGCATCAAACAAATTCACGAACAAATGACTAATTAAACTCCCATCACACAGCGCCGGGTACGTTTGTCTACGTCAGTCAAAGACACAACTGTGAAAGAGTGCAGTTCTCTGGGACCAAATCTTGTCAATTGGTTTTCAGTGTATTCTAAAAGCAGATATTTGTGGAATAATTATAAATATGAGGCACTTTAGTGAGAGTGAACTAGCAGGCTAATAATCATTACCGTGACAGTGAAGCTCCTAGAAACATGCTTATTCATCCTTGATAAGTATTGTAAGTGTGTAATAAAAGTAAGAACCGAGTTTATTGTGATGTAAAAATCTGTGTTTTGAAATGAAAGGATCCCAAAACTCTCATCACAAAGCTGTAAATCCCATCACTAGCGCTCACCAAAACACAAAAACTTTACTGCAAATTCAGATTTTGAGTTGTAGTTGAGTTGTGCAGTGATCCAACTTCTCCAGTGCTGACAGGACACAGCTCAGCCTTTCCACCGCATCTATATGGCTAACACCAAACATCCTGCCAAACCAAATGACACAATCTGATCGCGGAGAGAGCTTGCACCGCGACCGAGCCCATGACCCGAGCTGTATAGTAATCCCAGAATTTAGTGACCTGTTTTTGTTATCGAGCCCCCTTTTTGGCGCCTCCCTGTGAGCACACAATGCCTCTTTCACTGGCTTGGGTGCTGACCGAGGCCCCCCGAACCCGGTAGCGACAGAAAAGACCCCCAACCAGTGCCACAGACTTTTGGAAGCCGCCCCTTCATTGGCTGCCAGCCCTAATTTAGGAACTCCAACATATTAGTTAAACAAGCAGATCTGGGGTTGACGTCACCTTCCTCTCAGCATGCATCTGCTGGTGGCTTTCCCCAAAAGCCTTGCTACAGTGAGCAACTGCATACAGTCCAAGAAGCTGCAACAGACTGTACGGATGGTTGCTCCCTTAGTGATTGGAGGAGGAGGTGTATGACAATGTTTTGGTTTTTAGATCAGCCCTTTTTTTTTTTTTTTTAACTAATAAAAGGTTTGAGTAAGCCATTTGTAATCCGGATTGCTTGTTTATGGACTAAGCTACTGGAGTTTACTGAACTAGCACACATATTTGCACCATTAAAAGCAAATCATTTAAGTTCTGCAAAAAAAATCACAGCCAGTCAAATTGCTCCCACATATTTTAGCTCGTGCATTATTATTATTATTATTATTTTTTACATCTTTAAATGCAACGCTGTAGAGGAGGGTGAGCTGGACCGTACACGTCTCTGCTGTCCTGCACAAATGCAACGCGAAGAACTCAGCCAAACCAAACCAATGGCCGTGACAACTCAAATAAGCAACAACACGGGAGGAGGGATGCCCTTGAATATTTCAGCAGTGAAGCAGCTGGAAGGAGACGATTGCAAAAACAAAGCCGCCATTGATGGGGGGAGAAAATATCCTCTTTGCTTTGGTTGAGCGCATAACCCCGCAACGACGACAGAAAACGAGCAGCCGGGGAAGAAGAAGAAGAAGAAGACAGGACACGCACTGATGTCAAAAAAAAAAAAGTGGGCTGATCTGGAAACGTACGGATTCTTCCTCGCACAGCTGTGACCTTAACCTTCGAAATGGTGCAGGTATTTCCGAGGCAGCAAACCGTGGCGTTGCATTTCTGTCGTGTCGTGCAGCCAAAGCGGGTGAATAATCCTACCATGAAGCGATCAGTAGGTTCTCCTCGGCGGCGAAGCCTCTGCAGCCATTTTGTAGTAACTGACCGGGGCCGAGCTCGAGAGACGGTTGAATCCTTGGTAACGGGGGGAGGGGTGGAGCTTGGCCTTGTCATGTGACCTTCAATAACAAAACAAACGGGGCCCGCTCCACCCCCGCCGTTGCCATGGCTACTGCAGCACCTCCGCTGTCTGCGTCCTGTGCGCACAATTTACTGCGCCTAAATATAAACAACTGTCGGCGGGAGTCCATAAACATGCAGAAGGGGTCTAAACATCAACAACAAAATAAAGTGAAATAAAAAATGAATAAAGAGACGCACAGAAGTGGGCTATCTTCTCTTGCTTGTGTAAATCACATTTTGCTTTTAACCTCTTAACCCCCACCTGAACAGTGTTCATTTTGACAACATATTTTATTTTAGTTATAGTTTTGGTCTTTTGACTAAAATGTAATTTAATTTGAGTAGAGATTTAGTTAAAAAAAAGTCTAGTTTTAGTCGACTAAAATTGCATGTCAATTTAGTCAACTAAATTTAAGACTAATTTAGTCGACTTTGCATTTAACATATTCATTATAAACATATTTAATCTTGTTCCTCTGCTTCATGGAGCTGCTCCACATGAACAAAGCTCAGAGCTGATCCTTTGGCAATGAATTTACATGATCTGAGGCTCTTTCAGACGGTCAATAGAAGTTTGGCTGATTTTAGTCTCTCCTTTTCATTTTTATTTAGTCTTATTTTAGTCGACTAAAATATCTGGACATTTTAGTCATAGTTTTAGTCTCATGAGAAACTTTTAATTTAGTTTTAGTCCAATTTTAGTCATCAAAAATATCACTTTGACTAAAATTAAGACTTAATGTTTTAGTCGACAAAATTAACACTGCACCTGAACCAAGTTTGCTTTGCCCAAATCTAAAACTTCTTGAAAAAGGATCGTCAAGATAGCGACAAAGACAAAGAGAAACAAGGATGAAAACGCAACCAAGAAGAATATATATATATTTTTTTTTTAAAGGCACAAAAGCGCAATAAAAAGCAACAAAAAAGTGACAAAACTTAGATGAAATTAAACAGGAAAAAAAAGTGATGACAACACAGCAACAATGCAAGGAAAAAGATCCATTCAGATCAATTTTGTAGGTCTTAGCTTTCAAATGAGGCGTTACACTGATAATTAGGACAATAACGCCACTATTAAGAGAGGACCCACATGCACGATGAGCCATATTACATTATGATGTACTAGTGCAGAAAATGGCTTTTGACATCAATAATATTAAGCTTGTGTGTTTTGCTGGTTGTCTGAATTTGCCCACGTAATATTGTTGTTGGGACATTAACAATTACCCAATCCTTCCAGAGCTATGGTGAGAGGCTGCTTCTCTAAAATAGTGGTTCACAGGGCACCTGGAATTGCAGGGGAAGCCCAGAGCTGTGTCTGGTCAGAATCTGGTCCTAAATGAGCAAACTGAATGGTTAAAAATCATCAAATATGACTGAAAAGGGCTACAGGTGCAGAAAACACTCACATTTCTGTGTATTTATTAGAAATAAATGTTAATTGCAATTATTTTTTACAATGTTGCACATTTATGGGAGCCGTGGTGGTTTTGGAATTGGCTTTGGAGGAAGAAAAAGAGAACCATCATTTGCTGTTGCATAAAGGTAGGCTGGGTGTAAATCTTTGACATACTGAATTAACAGCTGATGAAGTAAATTATATACATTTACAAGGCATTCTTCGGTGTTGTTCATTGACACCTCTTGAATTCACGACCGTATGTCACCTCTCTCAATGAGCCGGATCTGGTACTGGAAATAAATGATCTAATTACTGTAGGCCACTCTAAATAAGGCTCTGGCAGCAATTGCCAAGGCAAATTAATCTGTAGCATCCTATACAGTGAGAAAAAACTATGAATTTATTACAAAGCATAGCAATGGACTCCATGTGTTGACAATTACAAACCCATCTGGAGTTGGCATCATGGGCATATGGATTACACTTTTGCGCACATCTGGATAATGGCCGAGATATGCATTACTGCGATGGTGGCAAAACGCAATTATTGAGTCTAGGAGATGATGGAGTGTGTGAGGAGAGTTGTGGAGAGCGGAGGAGGGAGACACTAATCATGCTGCATGTGATGAATCTTTGTGTCATGGGAACAGATATAAATAATCCATTGCCCAAGTCATTTTCTAATGCTATAGTGTTGTATGCATGGGCGATTTTCTCATATCAACTCAAACATCTTATTCTACATAAAACATTATTAAGACTTGAGAACATGCAGTGAGTCACAAATGTGCTTCATACAGAAGGGCTTGTCTTTATTTCATGCTGGTCCAGGGTTCTCAATACAACTAATAATGGGGGTAATAGCAGGAATAATGTTTGCAAGGGAAACAATAATAGCATTTAACGATAAGAATAATGTGTTAGTCTTTAATTTTGCACTATTTCCCCCAGATGCTCAAAGTTATTACATGTTTCCATTGCGTTTTTCATTCACTCCATACTCGGTGAACACTTAGCCACAGCTGGCCCATCTGCACCAGCAGCTCCTCTGACTTTACCAACACTCACCCGATCAGCTTGATATTTCCACAAAGTCTTCCATCCTGATGCCATGTTATCATTGTAGTGGGGGGCTTATAACTCAGTAGGAGAGACACCGTTTTGGAAATAAATATCCAAACATAAAATAGACAAATGTTTTTCCTGATTTCCTTTCATCTGACCAACATCAAGCACATAACTTTTAGTATTTCACCACTTTTGGACACCTTTATGAGGCAGTAATTTGACCTTAGTTCATATGTGTTGAAAAAGAAGATGTTGAACTTAGTTTCATGTGGATGTGTCCAGCCACAAGTCTGTAAGTCGAAAATTCAGCTGACAGTCACCATAGTTCCCCACACTATAATATTAGCTGCTCACCACCCTAGATTTAAATTACAGGCTGTATAGAATGCTGTGTAGGAATGCAACCTATTCCCAATGACTATAGCTATGTAGTACCCTAGTATTTCCCATGCCTGATGCTCACACATCTCAGTGTAACTTTTCATAAACCTGACCTTGCTGTCTACACTTCAGTCATTATATTGATCAGTGCGAGTCAATACACTTTGGTAAAATTCAATTATAAGCGTGGCCAGCCGACCTATGGGGCAGGGTGCAAAGTTCACCGGTCAGGTTGTTACCATATCAACTCCCGGTCCGGTGGGAAGTGCAGTCGGGTCAATCAAAGTGCCGTTTCAGGGCACGCACTGGGCTGTGAGCAGTAGAAGGAAGAGCACTCGGATCGATCCCGTTAGATGTTTTAAGTGGATTAGAACTAATGATGGCAAATAAATCAGAGCGAAAACTGTGTTAAGAAACCGGTAGGAGCCTAAAATGCTGCTGATAAGAAGTAAGTATTACACAAATTAACTAAACTTAAATGAATTACACTGAAGACTTACTACTTCACTATTACTATACACTACTGCTTCAAAAACAAAAAGTGACGCCTATATCTTCAAATGAAAATGTGACTTTTTTTCTATTATTTATGTTAAGACACACTCCTTCCCCCCATTTTAATACCATAATCAGGAACCGCTCTCTCACTGTTATTGCTTTTATTGTTCTCACATAGACAAAGACTGCACTAATAGTAATTGACTGATGCATCTCCACAATTGACTCCATATATTGTGTACTAACAGGAAGGGAGAGATAAGCAATGGGGCCCTGCTGCTAATCAGACATGAGCCGAGTGGGTGGGCATTAGCCCCCATCCAAGCCGCTGCGTTGATCAGATTTATGGCATACATAAACATAATTGTGCACATTCATGCGCTGGAATTATTAAAATGGACAATTAGGCTCTTCAAACATGCCTGTGTTGTTTAGATCACGACTGGCCATTTTGTTCATCGCCATTTCATCTTTCTGAGTAGTGTGCATGAATTCAAAGGCATGAATTTAGTTTTGAAGATGATAGGGATGGAGGGGAGATTTCGAGAGCTTTGCCAAAGTCATTTAACCACAGTCTCCAAGGTCGAGCCACAGCGACATGAGCCTCTGAGTGATATGATTGTTTGTGTTTTCATTTGAAGAACGATTAAGTCCTTACGGGCGTGATATCAATCTCCTACAACATAATGAGTCCTTTCATGAGACACTTGGTTTAAAATGGGCTCTGGTCAGTGTGAGTGTGTTTATTTGTGACAAATACAAGAATAAATGTACAATGTGGGCGATCGTCTTCTTTCTTCTAGCAACAGGAGTACATCTGGTTAAAGTTCACTTTAACAACTGAATGCAATGCTTTTCATTTATATTTAGCAAATTACATACATTAATCAGTCAGATATTAAAAATAAAATGCATAACTAAAACGCAACAGGTCAACATGGAGCTAATCTGAACCATTTAAGTGGTGCTTTAGTCCTGCTGTGTGCTATCATACAGTAATATAGACCTCTCACATATTCTCTCTCCCTGCAGCATCCACGTGTCAGCGTGATGAATGCCTCCTTCCCACAGATGACCCCTGAGGTCAGTGTAGCGGGGCAAACACAGCCGGGCCGCCTCATTTCCCCATCTACAGCCTGGGAGCCGACTGGGCATAACTCACCTACACAGGTGCCACAGTCTGGGAAAAATGTAATCAAAACGGGTGACAGATGGATTTTACAGAATGTACATATGGTGGAGCTCCTGATTAGATCTTATTTGATCAAAACATTTGCTCCATACAGGAGCAGTGAGTATTTGTAATAATGGCATAGTTTTTGTCAGTAAGGAGTAAGTTGGAATGTTTCACAAATGTACAGTAATTGTTTGCCAACCCTTAATGCACATCTGTAAATACACTCAAACTGTTGTTCTCTTTATCATAGTTTCAATTTCATCTTCTTACACATGTCCTTATAGTCTTATCGTTTTAAATAATTAAATAATAGTTTATTATTTATCTAAAGATTGATTGAACAGAACAAAAATCCTAGTTGTGAACCTGTTCATAACAATGGCCAATAAAACAATTCTGATTCTGATAATCCTCGACCTGCAATTTGATGTGACATAAGTGACATAAGTATATGATGGTTAAGTCCCTTTCTTTGCTGATCTCAGTAACTGATCAGAATCCCTGTTGCCATAACTTTCCTCATTTTGCAGACTTTTGCCCTATCACTTATACCCTCTGAGTCCACCCAAGAGTAAACCAACAAAAAAAAAATACTATTACGATCAAGGTTTGGCTGAAAGGGATCTGTTTAAGCGTATAGTTTCACTGTCTTTCTGCAACACAAAAGCATTAGAATACTCCTAAAAGCCTGCACTCCCTCATGTGTTTGCCATGGCACATGCCTGTACATTGTCCACACACGTAGGCTATGCTGTAACACAAAGACAGTGCCAGAGCCCTAATGAATACCGCAGCAGCAGCAGCATCCTCTCGCTGGAGAGATCCTATCTGGGCCAAAGCATCAATCTTCCTGTCAGCGCTGCAGAAAAGCCCTATCTGCCCCTTGCTATCATAAACAGATTTATTATTCATGAATTAGCATTATTGTCCACTTAATTATTCAGCAGGTCTTAATTATCCACTGATTATCTATTCCAGGTCATAGGAAATTATATGAGGAGAAGATAACGTTGTTTTAAGAGTTTTGTCGCCTCGGTCACGACGTAGTGCCTTGAGTTATGATGAGTGCTTGGGAATGGGATTTTTTATTATTATTGAAGAAATATGCAACAGTGCAGAAATGGAAACAAATACATAGGCACAAATTACAGAAACTGATGACTATTAAGAAAAGCAACACACATAATATATTTTAGTTCACAATAAGTTTTGAAGCACACTGCATTCCCCCCCAAATCAGTTCAAACAGGAACTAACGCTATGGCAGGTTCACCTCAGCTCGCCCCGTCCCACAACAGAATACCTCATCTTTACTAGTCCGAGCACATACGCGCCACAGAGGGCCAATGAATCATTCAGAGCAGCACACAATGCCCTGGAGAGATGGAAGAGAGAGAGAGAGGGAGAGAGAGAGAGTGAGGGAGAGACGAGCAGTGGTACAAGTGGAGGAGCAGACGAGACAGAGGAGGGTCGTGACGGGCAAAGGCGGCTTCACATACAACATTTACAACATGGTCGGGACAAGTGTTAGATGAATCCAAATCATCTCATTGAGAAGTGGCTCTTAATATTACGATACTAAATCCTCTGGCTAAGATGAATATAAAGCCAATTCAAAAGTGTTGCATGTTTTATCTTGATGATTGAAAAAGAGTGTGCAGTGATTTGTACAATAGCAATCCTCATGTGTTCTATGCAGAAGCCATTGCAAATCACCTTCATTTATCCAGGCATGGGACCATAACAAAACCACATTTTCTCACACTGTTTCTAATGAACTTGGCACATGCATGATCTTAAAATGCCGCTGATGGTTAATGTTGGGAGGAATTTTGGGTTTAGCAGCACATGACAAATAACGTGCAGTAATCCCCCGTGCAGCCCACAGAACAGCCTCTCATTAATGTCGGAAAGTACCTGGAAGTCGCAGGTAAAAAGCTTCCTCGTTCGTAGCCTTTGGGGTAATCATAAGCTGTGGTCATGTGACAGGTGCTTTTCAAAGGCCTCAGACATGAATGGAATCTGGAATTGAAGGTTTTCCAACAACCTGCTGGGCAAAGTGGCCAAAAAAAAAAAAAAAAGTGAGACGCTAAGCTGCTATTACTCGAGCCGCATGGCCCCAGCATGACAAGCCTCGCATTTACATAAGGGAAGGGGCCACGAGTGCTCCTAAATCCCCCATTACCGCTCTTTGCACCCTTCAAAAGCACCCTTTTTCCATCTCAAGGGCCAAGAGTGTTTTTCTGCATTAATGCTTCCACTTATGTCAGCCCCTCTCACACTCACCAGTGTCTTTGATGTCTGCAGTGCTGGTCCATTTCCATGTCTCTGTGTGTCTGAGGAGCTGTTAACTTGACAAGATTTGCTTTTAGAATCGTCACACTATAATCAGGGATAACTGCAATTAAAAGAGTTGGTTGGTTTATGGTTACAAACATAGTGAAGGCCATGGCAACACTTATTGAGTAATTAAATGTTGGCTTACCACGGCTGCAATCTTTCCATTAGTCAATATGCATTCATTGATTCTTGCAGTAGATGTGAATTGCACGGTGGGACGGTAATGCCTTGACTGAGTTACTTTTCTTGACAGCAGACCTTCAGTCGGCCACCGTCATTTTCTGTGACACATGAGCCAAAGAAGGCCGGTCTGAAGTGCAATATCCCTGACGTCTCTCTTGCTCCTCTCGGAGAGTTGCTAAGTACAGTGATCAGGTGCCGGAGGAGTCTCTGCGCTGGGGGTTTGCAGAAAGCAGTTAACTCGCCCCCATAATCCTCGCATTGATCTGCACTCCCCAGCTGGGCCAAAATCGATACAGGCAATAAAGCCAGGGCAGTAGAAGCAGAGCAGAGGAGCGCCGGGGGAACTGTGAGGAGGTGTGTGAGGTGTCCAGAGCAGCTGTAGGTGATGGGGAGCCAGGGCACAGGACCATGCAATATGTACAATTGGACCTGACATGAGTGGGCTGCCCACAGTGTTTGTAGGAGGTACAGTGCCCTCTGGAGGTTATATAGCTATGTCTTTAATATTGTTATCAGGAAGTTCTTGAGTGTATGACTGGGACCTACGTTCATGAGCCTTTGCTTTTTAGCCACAATATGATAGTTAGTTAGTTAGTTATTCACGTTTGCAGGTTTTTAATATAATTAAAAAAAAAAAACTACTGATGGGTATGTGTATGCTAATCTATTATACAACAAAACCACGATATAACACAACCTAGATAGAGAATGTGTCTGAAATATTTTAAGTTTCTTATTGTGTAAAAATCTATACACTGTATGTATAATTTCTATTGGCTCAAAGAGATACTGGTCCAAATATAAATGTACCAGTGTTTGGCTCATTGGCTTATGTGAATGTCAAGGTCTGTTTACAACAATTGATTCTTTAAAGTTTACATCTTTTGTATATTCATTTCAATTGTAAAGCCATACAGGACAAAAAGATAAAGGGCCCGAGCTTCCGCCTGCGTTCTTTTCCTCATTCATATCGCGCTGCTTTGTGTTCTTCCTTTAGCATTACAGGCTTTTATACGCTCTATCAGGATAAACTAAATACTTTATTTATCCCACCGTGAGTTAAACACTGTCCCAAGAGAAAGAGATGTACAGCCGTTTAAAAAAAAAAAAAAAGGGTTTATTTGGTAGGGACAGTGCAAGTTAATGAACAAGCCACACCGGATTGTAGCTTTTGGGCTAATTTCCATCCGTCGTCCCCCATGCGCACTCTCAAACACCCTGGCCTATTGTACATGTTTTTAGTGGTAGGGGAAACCGGAGTACCCGGAGGAAACCTACACAGACACGGGGAGAACATGCAAACTCTACACAGAAAGGCCCCGTCCTTGGTGGGAATCGAACCCGGACCTTCTAGCTGTGAAGCACAAGCACTAACTGCTGTGCGACCGTGCCGCCTACTCGGCCGTAATTGTGTTAACGTGACCCAAACAAAAGCATGTGTTCACCCACACTCTCACAACCCCTCACCCTCGCTGGCCGCGGAATCTGGTTGAAGAAAAAAGGTTGTTCTGTGTAACATTGCCATAGGACATGGGTGTTTGTCTAGCCCACTTAATACTGGAGCTGCAAGATCTCACAGAGTGCTCCTACCAAGCGCAGAACGCTATAGTCTGCATTTAGAAACACATGATTGGTCCCAAAGTGTGTGAGTCATTGGTATCACAATAGCCATATGTGAGATGAGCCCACTTCTAAATGCAAATAGGCCTATAAACATGAATTAAAAGTGAAGGTTTATAATTTACTGTATATCACATGTTGCTAATTATTTGTCATCTGTGTCTCCAAGCGTTTAGCGAGGTGCGCGCTTCACAAAATTACAACTGAGTCAAAAGTGGTGTCCCCTAAATTTCGTTATTTACAGGCTGAAAATGACATTGCACAGAGCTCAATCAAATTCATGAGAGAGTAGAGAGTATTAATGGAAAAAATATCTGCTCTGGTTGGAAATGCTTCAAACCTGTCTGAATGCTCTTAACAGGGAACGTTGTTCACCTTTCACCGTGGAATGTGGAGAATTAAAAAGCCTCAAAGCCAAAAGCATCTGAACTCATTCTGAATGCACAAATGTAAAGATTCATTCAAGGAAGCATTTCATCATCAAGTAGCCATTAAATCAGTAATAATAGTGAAATAACATGCAAAATGTAAAGCAGTTTTATTAGGAAGAGGGATATTTTGCATCTCTTCATTTCCTTGAACTATTGCTTACATATATTTACATGGGAAAACGATATGAAAATGTACAGTGATCACGTTTATTGGACTTTACACACAATATAACAAATATACTGATTCTTGCACATCATTTAAAGAGGAAGCGGGGGATGTTTAAAAATCGCCCTCTCAGCCCCAGACTCCTATGGGAATTTCTCTGTAGAAGTTCAGGGCACCAGACAGACAACCGAGACACGACCCCTGACCTTTTGGCCTCCCAGGATTTGATCAATAACCAATACACAAGCTTCCTCCTATAAATCATCACCTGCTATTAACATGGTCAGACCCATATTAATATAAAAGCCTTACTGCTGGTGAGAGTCATTTCATTTGGACCATAATAGGATTATTGTCTTGGCTCCTGTGTATTTGAGTATCATATTGAACCTATACACAGAATGTTGCAAAGTGTATATATATAGTCTTTTCAAGGAGCCTATTTACAAATTGATGTATTTGCTGTACAGACAGTTAAATAGAGAGACAATCTGATTTTTATAATGTCTTGAACAAAAATACTTATCCTATGCTTTTGCTTTCTTTAATGTTATTCATATTGAAGGTGTCTGGACAGCTGTTCCCTACATTGTCACTTCCTCATTTCCACATTTTCTGCTGTCCTCTACCTTCTGTTACCTTGATAGGTGCTCTGCTAATGCTCAGACTGAAGTCCTGGCTTAATTGCTATTTTGTTTACCTCTGCTATAAGCTTTGCATTCTAATCAGAGCCATTCTTCCGGTATAGGCCGTTTGGTGGTGGAGATCCCAGGTGTGTGGTGAAATAGACTCATAAAAACAAGCTTAAACGTGGCCAAAGTGCGGTATTGACTGAGACAGTGGTGGTGGGCAGCCTCCAGATGGGGCACAATCATAGTGAGCTATGGCTCCTCTCTGCCTGATCAAACGGGCGCTCCGCGGGGAGGCATGGGGGATACTGAGCCCACCTGTTCTCTGCATCACACGCGTTTAATCTGCAGCCTCATCTCAACTCAACAGTCAAAACAATGTAAAAAGTCAAAGTCATCACTTGTAAAAATGCTTATGCACATTTTTACCTGCAGTGTAGGTGCTCATGGTGAATCATGCCCCTCATGACTGGAGTAAATCTGGAGTTGGTGTGCTCATTTTTTGGGCAGCTCTAACGTCAGTACAAAATAGTTCATTGTGTTATCGTATCGCAATATTTGATGATGCAACATCAATATCACGAGATGCCATAATAGATCGCATTATGACTCTTCCATGAGATTTACACATTTTTTCCGAAACAAAACAATAATTACACAAAATTAAACAATGTGGATTTTCTAAGCGGATAAAAAGGGGAACTATATTGTAAGGTGTAATGATACTAGGAGTAGTTCCACATCCGTGCAGTAACATCTTCACTTTACGGTGGCCTATTCCTTTATTTTAGTTGAAAATTAAAGGTGCATTATGCAACTTTTTTATGCGGAAAAAAAAGTCAATATTTATGCGTATTTGACCTTGTAATGACCCAGCCTTACTTTTGATAATGATCTCTCAGCGCTTCAGGGTTAATTGTTTTATAGGTTTTCTGGTGAGAGGGGGTGTCAGCAGTGAAAACTTTCCAAACGACGGATCCTGGAGCGTCCCCAAGACGACTGTGATGGAAAATAAAGACGCCATGTTAACCAGTGATACAGCCGCTGGGTAAGGTCAAATTTGCACAGAGATCAACTTTTTATTTTCCACATAAAAAGGTGCATAATGCACCTTTAAAGGCACTGTACTCTATCATTTCTTTCTTGTAATTGCCTTGTGTATGAATTGTGCTCTACAAATAAACTTGCCTTGCCTTGCCTAGTAATGGAACAATACATTTTTGTCCTCCTTTAGTATATTGTAAAAAACACTGCATGTCCAATTATAAAGCATTTATATCAATTTTATGAACTTAAAGGAATTAAATTGTTTATTAAAGTATTGCAATTACTGGATAGATAGACAGACAGACAGATGTTATGAAAAGCAAAATCTCTCCTTTCTAAAACTGAAGCATGTCTTTGTTCAATTTCATGACAGATATTGAAAATGCAGGCCTATTTGTACCCCATTTCTCGCTCAAGTTCTTTTCCACAGCACCTTGTTGCCCTTCCATGCCCACTGCCCTTCCTAAATTATAATCACTTCCTTTTTAATCAGGTGGAGGCAGTATTAGGCTCGTGCGAGTGTGTGTGTGTGTGTGTGTGGATGGGGCCGGTGCAGATGTTAGCAGGTAGTGGGGTCTATTCTGCTTCTGGGTAATTAGATTGATTAAAGCTGAGGCCGTGCTGCAGACGCGAGGACAGCCTGTGGGAAATGGAGATGGATGGAGCGGAGCTGCTGAAGCTACGAGATAGGAATGGTGAACAGACCAGTGGGTAATCCCTGTCTATTGTATGGGAGCTCCGGGCAGGAGTCGGGCTTTGTTTTTCAGTGCGACGTTATTTGCTGAACATGGTAAATTTGGACTCATTAATTATTTAGATGTCATTAGTTGTTCGTAGAATCCACATTTTGATGCAAGATGTTCACCAATGTATGTGTGTGTGGGACAGTGGATTTTAATTAGCAGATTTTTTTTTAGCCACAATCTGGCATTGTCCCGGGCCAAATACACTCATAATATTTCACTTTACTCAATATTTGGCACAAACTTACAGGGCTAATCATCTGTCTTTAATGTGGCAAGCAAAGATTTGATCATAGTTTCATGAATGGGCGTGAGACAAAAGGCAGTCGTGACACTTAGTTTAGTTGAATTCATCAGTAAATATGTTAATGACAGTTTTCCTTGAAGAAATATTAAAAGACACCATTCATTTATATTCAGACTTGAACGCTTATTCAAATTGCACATATTCTTTGTATAGATTTTGTAATTGATGCTACATTTCGCTAAATGACATGAGTGTGATCTCGCTCCCTCATTGACAATACAGACTAATTAAAATGGGTGCTATTCATATTCATGGCTGATTAACTAAACGAGATGGTGTCTCCAAAGTGGGCAGCTCTTAATTAAGATGAGCAATTTCAGTGGGACAGTTTTGTGAGGACGGTGTCAAACATGCACAATGTTTTGTCATCTGTACTGGGTTGTTATTGGTGTTGAGGACGTTTCGCCTCTCTCCTCAAGAGGCTTTGTCTGCAAACCAACAATTCTTTAGCCTCAAGCTGAATATATACCAGAAGAATGGGTTGTGCCAATACCCATACACTGTAAATAAAGAATGGACTGAGGGCACGTGTGGCTTCCCCCATAGCGTTCAGGGCTAGCTGAAGCTTCTTCATGCTAGCAATTTGGCTGGATTTTGAGAGCCAGCTTCATTATTTAAAATAGGCTGAAAATAAAACTGGTGAAAGGATAACAGTAGGATGATGTGGCACATGTTAAGACAAACACTGTGAGGTATGAATGACAAGCCTGTGTTCAATAATGTCTTGAAGTCTATGGGTAAATGCCAGCTAGATCAGTATATCCAGCCTGCTGCTATAAAAAGTCAGTCTGCTGACGAAGCCTCTTGAGTGAGAACCGAGAAGCACGTAAAACTAAAACAACTCATTCCAGATGAAGGACAAAGAACCTTTGTCTGTGATACAATATTATAAATAATTACAAATCATGGAAAATGATGGCGGCACGATACTGCAGCGGTTAACGTTTGTGCTAAAAGGTTTGATCCCCAACCAGACAGGGCCTCTCTGTGGAGTTTGTATGATCTCCCATGATCTATGTGTCGGCAAAGCTTCCTTTGGGTACTCCGGTTTCCCCTACCACTAAAACATGTACAATGGCAATCCTTCAGCCAGGTGGTTCTGACCATTAGCCTAGCTCCACGTCTGGAGATGGGTCCTCACTGCTCCTACAACCTACAGCCCCAGCGGCATTTTAGGATGGGTCAAATGCAGGGAACAAATTTCCCTACGGGATCAACAAAGTATCGCCTACATTAAACCTTAAATACTGTAAGTAAAATACTATTAAATGCTACAAACACATTTACAGCTAGATATTTGCAGTAGAAGTACTTTCTTCAGCTAGTAGCAGTACAGTGGTAGAAATAATAAATAAAAGAAGTCACTGACTTCCATCCATACATGAATGTTTTAAAGCAGGTTAATACTGTCTTTGCATTCCCCTGGAAAAGGTCTATAAAAGCCTTGAGATCCCCACAGGGACCATCTCTGTCCCAGTCGCCCAGTGTCACCTTACATATAGTGTCCTCCTTCATAACATCATTACAGCTCCAAACCAGATTACTGCTCCTCTGTGTGCCTGTGTGAATGCGTTTCTACAGCATTTAGGCGAAGGGCACTATCTGTCAAACCGTATCGGCCACTGAAGCTCGTCAAACCCTAATCCACTTGTTGGTGCAGTGTATAGATTACCTCTGTGTAGACTAATGGATAAGCGGACGGACACAGGAGAGCCAATGTTGATTCAAGGACTTGCGTAAAAGATGTGTTACATGGCCACAGGAAATTGCGAAGCTCAAAATAGAAAGTGTAAAGCAACTTGAAGAAAGGAACATTGATTTATGAAGTTGCCATAGGTCCATTAGATCAACAATTCATGATTACGGTTTTGCCCTGTTTGGTGTTTTGGATCCTGCAATCATCCTCATACACTTTGGATTTTATAGTTTAGATGAAAATACAATAATGTCAACTTCATCTGCCTTGCAATTTGGTGACAGTACCTCTTCTACATTATAAACCCTTCTTCTGATCCAAGACTTGTGTCATGTTTTATTTATCCATGTGTGATTGAAAGCTTTGCACATAACAATAAGGGCATTTTGTACTTTTCCATTGTGATTTGTTGCAAGGCTATGAACAAGTGTCATGCCATCAGCTATAGTGGCTGCTAATGTGGGGAATAAAATGCATGATAAATGTGCCTGATCTGTCCTCAGTATCAAATTGTATAAAAATATGTATTCTGATAGCTTTTACACGTGATGTCTTCTGGATGCAAAGGTAAAGTACCTGTATAGGACTCACACCTCTTTACATGCTCAACTACATTTTCCAATTATGAGCCCTGGAGAAAGCTTTTAAAGTCTTTGCATTGACACACGCTCCCCTTATTGTGCGCTGTGCACTCGTGTGGAAAATGAATTTCTCGATCCATTGTCCCATCACCTCTGTCCTTCCACACACCTCCGGTACAGACATACAACGCAGCGGCAGCATGCTCCACAGCTTCATGTATGCAATAAAG
Organism: Gobius niger; assembly: GCF_951799975.1. Lineage (NCBI taxonomy): Eukaryota > Metazoa > Chordata > Actinopteri > Gobiiformes > Gobiidae > Gobius > Gobius niger. The sequence goes on along the minus strand of NC_136861.1, from coordinate 24,089,331 downwards.
AACAAATGCTTCATATGTACATTTAACACATTTGGGTTTGGACAGTTTGGGATGTTATACATAGAAAACAAGTTCTAAATTAGAGTTTATACAAGGCTAAAGAAGCTACTACAAAGCAAGTTTGGAAGAGAAAGGCATTTGGGGGTGCATGAAGACATAATAAGGGCCTTTAAAGGGCCTTTCGCACTAGAGGTGACCGATCCTTCCAGGCTGTTGCTCCCAGGCTCTGGAATGATCTTCCACCCTCTTTGCGCTCTATTGACTCTGTTGATTCTTTCAAAAACGAACTTAAGACACATTTATTTGTTCAAGCTTTTAATTAGCTACTTTTGGGCTGCTATGATTTCTGTGTTGTTTTGACCCCTTTTTATATTGTATGTAATTTCTGCTTTTACTGTGTTGTAAAGCACTTTGTGGCCTTTGCCTGTGAAAGGTGCTATATAAATAAAGATTATTTACTACTTACTTACTTACTAAAGGAATAGGTCACCGTTTTTGCATACTAGTTTAGACGAGATACGCACTTGTGTGGTCATTACGCGTGCGCTCAGTCACGCAAAAAAAGATGTTGTTTGCTTCTCCTCCTCTCCTCTTTTGACCCAAACAGGGTGAAGTTAGAAGCGACCGAGCTCTTCAACGTTTCCCCTCTAAGTTAATATGGTTACGTGAGTACAGTTAGTTACACAAAATTAAACATGTCGATTTACAAAGCGGATGAAAAGGGGGACTATGTTGTAAGGCGTAATAACACCTTAGGAGCACGTCGACGTCCGCGCAGTAACATCTTCACTTTACTTGCGTGGAAAATGAAACAAAACCTGGAAGCTGCCCATTGGGATCGGTAACACACAGAGATGGATGAAAGCCTTGGACACAAGTGCTTGCTAAACACATTTTAATTGCCGTCATTTCTCCAACTTTTTGAGACCAATGACAAACGCGTGCAACTGGTTTAATTACTCACATTAATAGCCACTGTTCTCCTCCTCAGCCTGTCGCACTCCCCAGCCCTCTTTCTCTTCACGCTTAATCCTTCTAATTCAACACCTACATTTCCCCGAGTTCAAAATTGGCTTCCCCCCCCTTTCTCCATTCACACACTTATGTAATTTGCATATGACTTTTAATTAACAGCGAGTCTGATTTGCATACGGCCTGGGAATTTGCGCATACAATTTGGGCGGCTCCTTCCCCCCTCCCCCCGCCGCACTGTCTGAGAGCCTGGCACGGTGCCAAGCGCGAGGGATAGAAGGGTGTAAGCTGGTATTAGGGAGGAGATAGAGATAAAGAATGGAGGGAAGGATGGAGGAGGTGAAGTGTCTGACAACAAAGGGATCTGCGCAATTGTAGTGACACCTATACATGCGGGAATATGTGCATTTTGGACAGCACTATTTCCATACTCATTAGTTTGGTGTTGTTCTCACCCATGTCCAGGCCAGCCAGTGCACTGTGCTTGGACATATGATTTGCTGAAGAGACAGAGGGAAATATGAGCACGAGATGAAAACGTGTCTGTATTGTGCACATGGTCACATTACAGAGCTACTGAATATTCATATACATTAATTATGAGAAGATGTAATAACAGTGAGTAGCCTCATGGTGCGCTGTGCTCAGACATCATCCATCACAATAAAGGATGACCACAAACCATAACTAATCTGATCTGCTAATGCCACTCCCATACTGCCTTTATGTGGGAGATGGTGAGACTTGTATATTGTAGCCAGATATAAAGGGCATCGTAGGATAGAGATAACTGGCTTTTAATGACATGGAAAAATATGCAATAAATTAATCTGTTGTTTTAGCCTCTTAACTGAACTGAGCACATTTTCTCCAGTTTGGCTTTACCCAAATCTAAGAAATTCTTGAAAAAACGAGCGACATAATGGTGACAAAAATGAGACGAAAAGAAGGATGAAAACACAGCAAAAAAAAGCAACAAACACGCAAAAAAGCAAAGAATAACAGTAAAGTGCCAAAAAATTGATGAAAATGAAACAAAAATGTGACGATAATGTGACAAAAATAAGATGAAAATGTGACGAAAATGTGACAAAAATGTGATGAAAATGAAACAAAAAAGTGACAAAAATGTGACAAAAAAATGAGGAAAATTTGATGAAAATGTGACAAAAATGCCACAAAAGAGCAACAGAAAAGTGGCAACAGAGTGACAAAAAAAGCAAGGGAAAAGATCTGTTTAAATGGCTTTTGTAGGTCTCAAATGAGATGTTACACTGGCCTATTAGGCTGTAGGCTTCTGGATTTGGGTAAAGCTGAACTGGAGAAAATGCAAAGTTAAGAGGTAAAAAAGTGAAACCTGACTTTGCACAAGCGCTTTACTGCATAAATCGTAAACCAATCTTTCCAGTGTCCCAGGATGTGCTAAATGTATGAATGATTTAACATGGCAAAGACGTTTGCATAATTGTTCTACAGGCAAAGCCATTTCAGTCTGTTCATGCACTGAAAACTCCACTAATCTTTTTATTTATACACTGGGAATATTACTCTCTCACTAATCCAAGTGTATTTGTTCCCGTGTCAGTATCTGCTGATGTCTGCACAACCTCACCACTGATTTAAGACTCCGACTTCTCCCGTCTCATCCAGAGAAACCAAAAGGGCACTCATGCATTCAAATAATTAGTGCTAATCAGGCATGCTCTGACCTAGCAGGCAGCCATATTGATTCCAGGGGCTAATCAGGGAAAAGCTTAATGACAAGGCAATTAAAATGCTACACTTGAGTTACACCTGCAGAGATCCAGTGCAGCGGGAAAGGATCCTTCACATTTAAAGCCTCATGAATTAAAACACATATAAACCAAAAACAACTACAACTTTATTATTCTTTATTTCTTTAAAATAAGATAGGAATTTGTTATTAATAGTACAAAAACATAGTTGGACACATAAGAAAATACAACATGACACAGACAGCAAAAAGAGCTATGTTTGTGGGACAGGAAGGATTTTTGGTGTATTGCAATAAGATAATGGGCTTGTTGAAAATAGAGAGATCATTATGCAGATTTTGTACACGTACTATGCAACGTCATAAACATTCTCCTTTTCCAGTTGCATCTAACAGCCAGCATTTGCCAATAAATAAGGCACTGAGATAATGTCGTAGTGTTAAAATGGGCGAGTGGATGAACCGTTCACATTTTAAAACGTGCATATAATATTCAACTTAAAATAATCACTCTAAGATATTCATTTAAACAAACATCAAAAGTGTATAACGTGGAGAAGGAGACATTCAAGCTCAGAGTGAACACGAAAACAACAAAACAGAAACTGGATAAAATTAAGTGACAAAATAAAAGTGAATGTTTGTTCTGCCGTTTTGACAAAGAGCAGAGATTCACTGGAGTCTTTGGCCCTGAATCAATCTTTCTACGTAGGACTGCACAATATGACGCCAAATCATTGTTATTGCAATGTTAGTGATAAGATTTAAACAGAAGATTAAAACAAAAAATCTTGGCAACTTAAAAATGTGCAAAGGTTTAGTTTTAGGCTGTTCTGATTTGGTTTAAATGTTGCATTATTTTGGTCCTTGATACAATTTGACCAAAAAAATAATAAGTCTTTATGATTTTTGCATAAATTGAATGGAACGCACTGTTGAATTGGTAAAATGCAATTCCTCACATTGTGCAGCCCTAATGTGTGGCTAAGTTAGTTCAAGAATACTGCTAAAATTTGGTTAAAGTAGTGAAGATTTTCCTTTAGGCAATTTGGCAAATTCTTGCGTTATTTGGCAGATGCTCAGCCTTTGGTGTTACGGATTAAAACGGTAAAATAAGATGAGAAAGCGCGTATGTTTAAACTGCAGCACATTGTGAAGCGCCTCATGTTGCCTCTCAGTGAGAGGGTAGTGTTTATTAGCGAGACCACCAACTGACAACAGTCCATTCAGCCGCAGTCCCTCAGGCCAGCTCCAAACGCTGCCTCCGCCCTGTGACACAGGCGTGGAGAGGGTAAAAGTCTGTAAGTGGGCTACATCTCATGAGCAGAGTGGTCCGAGAGGCCGTTGGTGTGGCCTCCTCCTGTGTTGTTCTCGTTCAGTCGGCGCACGCGGTACATCTCGTAGTGGATGGTGCTGGTGATGTCCTTAATGTTCTGCATATGGGTCCTGAGGAGGGAGACACACTTATGAGTAAACGCACTCAAACTACAGATTTGTCAAAAAAACCAAAAACAAAACATGGCTGACCTGATGAGAAGATCTCTTAAATAGGCAAACTCACAATGGGCAATGTTCTCCACTGAAAGAACCAAGAAGATACAAGTTCAGGCAGACATTTGAACAGAGCTAGAGCAACACATTACATTAGAGTAGAAGCGTTTGCTTTGTGGTACATCTTTCAACAGTCCACTAGGTGGTGCCAGAGTGATACTTTGATAAACTAGTTTGCAGTTGTGTCCTATCTCCAGATATCTCTGACTCACTTCAAATACTTCTGTCTGGAGTTCAAACACATACTTAGTCTCTATATCAATAATTAAACCCAGATCTGCATATCTTAGAGATAGAGTTTGAAAACTATGACTATTTATAACTATATTTTTGGACACCTTACGGTATAAGCAATGAGAAAAACAATGTTTCCATTTGCCTTTGTCCATCCATCCATCCATTTTCTTCCACTTTTCCGTTTCCGGGTCGTGGGGGCAGCTGTTGGAGCTGCCCAAATCACTTTGCACCAGCCCCTTATGGCTCCTCCTGCAGGTGGTGGGTCCACGGAAGGACGGCTTCACGATTCTAACCGGGCCTGTTGGTCTCTCATAAGAGGCTTCTGAACCGTCTGACCCGTCACCTAGGACCAGTTTGCCATGGGAGACCCTACCAGGGGCACGAAGCCCCTGACAACAGAGCTCCAGGATCATTTGGGCACTCAAACCCCTCCACCACATTAAGGTGGCGGTATAAATGTTCGTTCAATTTACTGTCTTTATTCTTGCACTTTTTTTTTCTTTTTTACATATCAGAGCAAATGAAACATTGTTTTTTCAGATTGCTTGTATAGTTGAAAAAATGTTGAAACTCTCTACAGAAATCCAGTGAGTGTGAACTTGACTAAGTGTTTAGATATCTATAGTTGAAATATATGTACATTTTTTAAGTTAATACGTTTCATAAGTTTTATGAATGTTTACCTTCAATTGTTCCCCACTTGGTCTTTCTGCCCAAGAGCCTTCTGCCATTGACCTGGTACTCCTGGTCACTGCCCACCACAGCGAAGGGAATCATCTCCTGTTCCAAAACACACAGAACAAACTCAAACACATTTTTCTTGTAGCTGAAATGGAGGTTAAAATATTATTGTGATGTGGATAAGACGATGTTTATTTCATGTTTTGGAACAATATTCTAAAAATGTAGGGCACTTACTCTAATCTTTTCATTGATCATTCTGTCCTCCTCGTCCTCATCAAACTCTTTCTGGGGGTAAACATCAATCCCATTGGCTCGTAGCTCTTCCCTGATCTGTTGCAATGATTGAAAGTTAACATTTAACAGTTATGACTGGGGTCAACAATAGGACAATGGGTAAGAGCTTTGAACCTTCTGTTTGAAGAAGTCCCTCTCCTCCAGGGTTAACGTATCTGCTTTGGCAATGACCGGAACAATGTTGACGACTTTACTTAGACGTCTCATGAATTCAACATCTAGAGGCCGAAGACTGAGAAAGCAGAGAATAAGAGAGTTTTAGATTTATCTTGCAGAAGCAGACATCCTATTACCAGTGTCATTTAAATATACACTTTTTATCAAGAGATTTAGATATTTTTGTTCTTCTGTTAGTTATTTTATCCCACAGAAACAGCTAACTCCGAGGCCGTCTTTGTCCCCTGAGTGTGTCATGACAAAGACAAAGTGCACACGGCTGACACACACACAGACTCTGTGTCTCTCTGGTCCTTCCTGCCCTGCTCCCATTAGGCTTTTTAAGACAGAGCTGCAGCAGCTGCCAGCAGACCATGTGACATGTGCAGTGTAGGATCAACATGAGGCTTGAGTCTGTGGCACAGACCGGGGCATCCATGCAAGTCAAGGACACTTAATTAATGCGCATATGGCACTTAGATGATGCTCTGGGATCGATGTGTGCACGGGACAAGGCTGTTTACAGATCCTCTCAACACTTTTCCATAAGCCGCAACACAAGTAAATGGAAAATGGATATAATAAATGATAGACTTGACGGCCCCAGAGCAAGTATGTTTTCAACTTTAATCCAGTTTAATTGACTAGAGCTGGGGGTATTGGGGAAGCTTTACAGACAGGTGTGTGTAGTGAAGGAGGTGTAGGATAAAATTAGAAATGTTAAACTCTGGAGTGCTCACCAGTGGCCAGTGGGAGGAATGAAGTATATACAGCAGTGGACCCTGGAATCAGGGATCCTCTTCTTTCTGTCTATGTTGATTTCCTCTTGAAGATAAGCTTCATACTGGTCATTAATGAATCTCATAATAGGCTGCCAACTAGACAATAGAAGAAAAGGTAAACAATAGTTTCAAATGAACGACTAAACGACTGTGGTAAAAGGGGATGGGATAGTAAATGGATGGTGACAAACCAGTTTTCATTGTTGATCTGGTCTCCAAAGCCTGGTGTGTCTATTACAGTCAGTTTCATTCTTACTCCTTTCTCTTCAATGTCTGCAAACACAATGGCACATTCACATTGGATCACTGGTATTTCAAATGCATCTCGAGTTTAGCACTGTAACATAACTTAAGTCAATAGAAGCTTACCGTGGCTGATGGACTTAATTTCAATAGTTTTAGGGATCTTCTCCTGGGCTGTGGCCAACACAGACTTGCGGCTGACTTTTGACTTGAACAGTGTGTTCATCAATGTGGATTTACCCAGACCACTCTGCCCTGTAAAAATAATAACATCAACATTAAAAATGTAAAATGCAAGGTGCAATGGAAAATTACAACCGCCATGTTATTACAATAATTCATTGATAAATAAGTCTGCCCTTTATATCACGTAGACATAATGTACTAAATGCCTTTTACATGAGACATTTTTCTTAGAATTATAAACCGTGGGCTTTCAGCTGTGACAAACAGCAGGTTCCAGCAGCACTAGCCAGTAAAAACCAAAGGAGTTCAACCCAAACACTGACGAGCAGCACAGAGCCAAGAGCTCAACACAAAACTGTTCCTCTGTTAAAGCTATCAGAGCGGAGATGAACCAACAAGACCAGAGATGCAAAGTTGTGAACATTTGTTGTTTTTTTAAACAGCGGATGATTGAGAGGTGTTTTCAGCAACATTCAAAGTACAAGACAGATATTCATCCTGGTTCCAAGTTATAATCATACCAACCTTGTGATTCCTTTTTAGTATCACTGCAAGATTGTCACTGACAATCAGTTGAAAGACTTGTTTTTATCACAGCTCTGAGCCTTAGGCCAAGGTAACAGGTCTGAATTCACGCTGAAACACTTAGTGGCCAGAGCAGAAGTGTGGCTGTAATTAGCTTCAGCTTCGAGGTGTCTCTGATTATCACAGTAAAGACACTGCGGCCGACGGCGTGTGGTGCCTTATTAACACATTTTGAAGTCTCTAAAGGCACTAAAGTAAAAGAGCACTCACCCACTACCATGATATTGAGCTCAAATCCCTGCTTCATGGCCTTCCTCCTCATCTGCTCCAGAATGGCGTCGATGCCGACATAACTGAAATCCACCACCGGGGCGCTGGGCTTCTCCCCATACAGAGGGCCCAGTGTGGGGGGCACCTCGTGGAGCACCGGCTCGGACATGGCACTGCTGTAGCTGGGTGTCACCTCCGGCCCTGCAGGGACAGACAGGATCAACATTGAGTGTGCAGAGAGCAACAAACAATGAAGAACATAAGACATTAGCTAATAATGCAAATTGTTCCCACTTTATCTTTTCACTGACACGGTCTTCGGTGGTTATAAGGATCTACTGGTTACTTTCTGCTCAAAGCGTATTAGGTTACAGAAGCTCACACTTGGCATGAGCTTATCACAGAGTTTGTTTTACCAGTGACTAGCCAGACTCTTCTAGTTGGAATGCCTATGGCTGTGGTGAAGGTTTTTAAAACACATTTCACTGCACGTTAAGATTTGCATAGCAAGTTTTGTTAAGCAAAGTTTTAAACAAATGTTGAAGCATTGCCTTGTGGCCGTCTTCCCCTTGTGTGGGTCTGTACAGTGTTACTTGTAAGCGCTCCCCTTGTGTAGGCCTCCCTTGCACTCTGAGCTGCACCGTAACTGTCCTCGGAGTGAAAAAAGACTGAGCGCTCGGGCTGAAACTCGATCCTCTCCCAGCAACACTGTATCACTCTCACACACAGCGACGCACAGCCATCAAACACAATAGTGACCTCATACACACCCCTGGCTCCTACACACACACACGCACAGTAACACTGATCCAAGCTCCAGGAATTTACAGCCATTACCATCAGACACTCAAATGTTGCTTTATTACAAGGGGCCTTCCAAGAGTTGAACTTTGTTTTCTATTGTAGCAGAAGTTTCTACAATAAAGACTTTATGTGCACCCTTCAATAACTTGAGAAACATTTGAGAGAAAACTTGGATGATCTGCTCCATAGTCACATACATTTGCTCATTTGACCATTAAAACTGTCCACCAGCCTATACTGAATTGCTTAACAGAAAAACCAGCAAAACCTACGCTCCAACATTTGTCATGGACACCCACCTCTGGACGCAGCGGCCCTGGCCTTCTTCAGCACTTCCTGTTCCTGTTCCAGCAGCTCTGACACTCTGCCTCACCTCTGCATCCTACACTCAGATTCCTCAGCCTTCCCCTCTTCACTGACTGAACATCTCCGCACTCACTGGTTCTCCTTCTTCCTTTGTTCGCTCTTGCGCACAAATCCCCTTTTCATACTCCCATAAAGTCCTTTCTTTGATCATGTTCATTGTAGCTTCGTGTTTGCCTCTGTGGGCCTTTAGTATCTCGGTCTGACGGAACAATTCCTCCAGAAGGGTAAAAGGTTAAGACAATCTTTAACTGGAAAATTTGACCCGATGAGAAACAAAGGCAGTACTTTACACACAGGATTTAAATAGTTTTACAATTATAAACAAATAAAGATCCACAAACATAATGCATATTATTACTAAGTGTCTAGGCAAGTGCACTCAAAGATCTTCTTTGTATGAACAGACGAAGAACAAGTTCATAAAAGGGGTTCTTGACAGCACATGAAGCCCAAAGTTGTTTAAAATACCAAAAACCAGATCACAAAGGCAACAGAACACTGTGGGGAGTCGGGGTGAAAATAAATCACTTTGATGGTCGCTCAAAAACTCAATTTACTCAAAGCGTGCCATCTGCCTGAAGAAGCTGCAGTGCAGATGCCACTGTAAGCTAGTGTTATTATGAAGTGGTTCACAAAATGGGTCCGAGGCCCTCAGGGCACTGCATGGTGGCTCCCAAAGCTTGTTTTAACATTATGTATACAAAAAGAGAGTGAGTTTGACATATAAATAAAAATGCTTCTTGTTTAAATACACTAGAGCTACTCTGAATACGTAGCCACTGGACAACCATTGTTATGTCTAATTTCTGTATGTAAATTTCTAATGAAAACCTGAGGTATTTCTTTAAAAAGATTTATACTTTGGGACTGGCTGTGTACGGTGAACAAACTGATCATTTATCAGATAGAAACATTCAGACTCACACACACAAAGTCAAGTCGAGCTGCTGCCATTTTTCAGCTGTTTCACTCTTGAGGTATTTTAACTGAGACACTTTTGCTCGGATGCCAATACGTTTCCGCAAAGACCTAATCAAAGCCATTGAAAATCAAATTATTTTGAAATGGGAACTGAGGGAATGACTCATTCTTCCCCCACAATGCTGTTTCCAATTACAGGCAGAGCTTGTTCTCGTAAAGACGCTATTGTTTTGCTTCGCAGATTTACATTTTAACCCACATGAGAAAAATAGATACTGACAAGCAGAGCAGCATAGGTCCTCTTCTCAGGTCTATGGTAATAAGTGACCTAAAGCACCAGGCCATGCAACAACTGTTCAGCTCTGCTCTTCACAGTATGGTGTGCAGGTCACAGGTCGTCTTGCCCGCTTAGGTTAGAAAGGAAATCTCATAACAAACAAGAGAAAAGAGGAGGAAAAGCACGGCTAAAACGGGCAGAGAGATGAGCCTCCAGGATTGTGTCAGCTCCCATTTCCTTCATTTGTCCAGATCCGTGGCAAACGCATCAACCCACAAAATTCTCTAAAATGCATTGTTTACGTCTTTGCTCTGGCCTCAAATCTCTTTATGGTCGCACTCTGAAAACATCTGTCTTTGTCTTTTATTTACATTCCCGAGCAAGTAGAAAGGAGTCCTGCCAGAGAGTATCATCTTATCACAGCAGCCTTTGTTTAGATGCTGCTGATTCGGGACGCTTCTTTAAAAGTGTGTAGGCTTCAGGAAAATCCATTTCTCTGATAGAAGCAAAGAAATCCTTCCCAAAAGCAGCTTGTGGCTCACATCGTTTTAAAATGACAGAAAGAAATCTAGGAAATAAAATCAAGCTGGACATCCATTAAGCGCATTTAGAGCATTGCATGAAATTGAATTAAAAACGACTTTGTGGTTTGTGGGCAGACCCCGGGGAAGCACAGGCACTCGTTCCCACCCTGGGACAGTGAATCCGCTCATAAACGAGGGAAATTGGAGTGGTGGCAGTACAAACATGCTCTGTTGTGTTATTAAAGCCGCTGTGTTTGTGCAACAAGGCCCAGTTCCCAGAGTCCACTGCAATGTGCCCTTTGACCTTCTGCCGGGCCCCGCTTGCTCACCCAGTCACCTGCGACCTGTCCGACTTCTCCGGTGACAGAATTCAGCAGTGTGGTTGTACCGTCTCTGGCAGCCGGCTCAAAAATGTTTGTAAATTGCAGTAATGACACTAGGAGCCCACAGGTTTGCTTCAGTCGCCAAAGGAATGCACTTAGTCTGACTGTGTGGTGCACAAAAACACTGTTGTCTTTCTAAGGTTTTGAAAAAGTCCCTCCTTACAGTGTGTGCCTTTACACAGCTTCAGCTAAACATCATGTCTGGCAGGTTTTATCAAGACATCGAGTCAAAAAAAACATCTTCCTCACCCAAATTAACATCGACAAAGAACAGACTGACTTTCCTTAACAGAGTGCATTTTCTCCTGCTCGGCTTTACCCAAATCTAAAAGCTTCTCGACTGGAGCTTGCAGCCTCATTTGAAAGCCTACAGAACTGATCGGAACATTTTTGGTCGTGCTTTGGTCACTTTTTCCATCGCATTGTTTGTCGCTCTTTCGTGGCTTTCTTGTTGCGTTTTCATCACTCTTTAGTCGTGTGTTTTTTTCTTGCGTTATTGTTGCTGTGTTTATGTCACACTTTTGAGGTGGTTTGTGTGTTCTCGTCTTTTTGGAACGCTTTTTTCTCATTGCTCTTTGTCGTATCTTCATTACTATATCTGACTTTGTTTTTTCATCAATCTTTAGTCGTGTTTTTGCTTTTCTATTGTGTTATTGTTGCTTTCCTGGCACGTCTTTGTTGCTCTTTTGCCTCTTTTTTGCTTTTAGATTTGGGAAATGCTGAACTGGAGAAAATGTGCTTGGTTAAGGTGGGGGTTAAGAGGTTAAAATGGTAAAACTTGCTATTAACATTACCGTTGGTGGTGATTAAGCAGCTGACCGGATTATTACCCAAATGAAAATTTGATAGGACTGCGTTAATCAGCCTCTCAGACCACACAACTTTCACGTGCACATGAGTTAAGTGTCTTGCTCACTAACGGGATAAACTGGCTAGAGCAAGATTTGGACTATCAACCAGTCAGCCACAAGCATCGGCTACACTTACTAATGATCTCCACTGACAGCCTCATGAGATGTGGTAGATCCAGGAAAATATTCAGTTTGTGACCAGGAGTTCCCCTGAATAGTTCCAGAACTGAGAAGGGGTTGAAGATCAACTAAAGTCCCGCCCCTGACAATCATTTATTTTCTCTTGATGAACCTCAGCATTTTTCTACAAACCATATTAATACAAACATATGCTGTCAGACCATCTGGTAGGGATTAAATTACATTCATGACATATTTTTCCTATCAAACTCCTGAAACGCCGCACATGATATAGGAGGTAGTGATGACCTTTTCAACGTCCCGGGGAGCGGTGCAGAAAGGCCGCTGTCTGTTCTCGCCTGACAATGCACAGGGCCCACAACAGAGGCCCTTTTTAACTGTGTGTCGGTGTGAGAGCCAGTCCGGGCACAACCGGGGCCCACTCAGGCTTTAAAAGGTGAAGACTGGCAGCAGATAGAGGGCTCTCTCAAAACTGCATAGCAACAGTCCTAACTCATTCAGCAAATAAGCACACAAGACACAAGTGGACAATAACAAAAGGGTGCACACGCTTTGTTCATAATTTAGTGCAGATTTATTCTATGACCACTGATGCTGCAGGTCATTCAGGCAGTCAAACAATGCTGTGGTAAGTTAATATTTGTTATGGTAAACTTAATGTTTAACATGATTTGAACATGGATGACATACACTCTGGAACATAACCATTTTACTGAAGGCATTATTCAAGCCACTTCATTTTACTGACAAACTACTTGGATGCTTCATAAATATTTCGACAACTACTGCGCTTGAATTTTGTGGTTTATAACTTCAAAAACACATCCTGTACAATAGCCAAACAGACAAAGGATGGAGTAACACCACATGATGGATACTTATAAAATGTAGTCATCAAAGCAAAAAGCAAAAGGCTATAGAGATATAGAAGTCAAGCATGCACAACAACATGAGGGTATCAGGAGCACAGCATCAGAAATGCATGACTGTTACGTCCCATATCCTGCAGACCATCGCTTGCAAACACACGTCAGGTCAGAGAAAAACTCACCGTGAGTGGAGTGTGAGAGCTGTCCGCGCTGTAGTGCAGCTGAGAGGCTAAACTCTGCTGGGCCTCTCCAAGCCCCCTGCCGGCCCCTCCCACTCACTCTGGTCATGTGACACCAGATTTTTCTTTCTTTTTTTTTGTAAGGGGAAATGACACGCCCACCACACTACACCATCTTCAACATGAACTACAACAGGCTTACAGAAAATGACTCATTTCTGTAGATGGTGACTGCAGTGGGAAAGAGGGTTTGCACTTACATCGTCAACAAGTAGTTACCATGTTATTACCATTCTGTGACATAATCTGCATAACTACAGTGACTACTACAGCAGCACATGGGCATTTCAGTTTCTTCTTATTTAGATGTGTCTGTAATAAACCCACTGAAGGCTTTAACACACATGATGAGTATATTTTGACGCTTGTGTGTTAAACTCCATTACTCGGAGTACTGTGGTTATGGCCCAGTATAGCGCATGTGTGATTACAGAGCAGAGGAAACAGCTGTGTAATTACACCCTAAAGCAGAGAGTCGAGTGCCACCTCAGTCACATGCCACAGACACTTCAGCACCTGCATTCCTCACTATTCTCCTCCACATTTTTCAAAGCCGTGGACCCCGAACAGAGCGGCCGAAAGCAGATCCAAGATTAACCTGTGCACATCCGGAGTGACGCTGCAACATGACTGGAATGGCACATTACAGGCTCCCCCCACACTCTCCGAAAAAGTATTTGATTTCCAATTAAGAAAATATGCATAGGCCACTTACAAACAGCAGCAAGTGTTTTAGCACCACCTACTGGTAGACACTGATATGGCTGCACATGAAGTATTTTGTGATTCAGTTTCAGTTTACTGAAGCTGCCATTTGCAATGACTCCATTTGCAATGACAACAATTATTAAATCAAAATCAATACAATGCTAGCTTGTATGTTCACAATTTAAATTGCTGCTCCAATAATATATACATATTATTTATTTATTTATTTTCACAAATGAACATTGATCCTTTTAATGAACTTAAATTACATTATTTATAGCTTTAACATGAATATGCTTAAATTGCTGTTATTATGGTATTGACCCATACCAAAATTAGTACGTACGGGTTCAAAAGGATTAATTATGAATCATATAATAACAATAGCAATTCAAGGAGTGTCTCAGTTGTGCTTCTTAGTTGAGACACGCCTCTTCACTAAGTTTTATTTCCTGGGAAACAGCAACTGTTCTCAGATTGAGGCTTCTTCAACCAGACACAGCACTGTTGTCAGCCAGGTGAGGGTTTTTAATTTCTTTATGTGTTGTGCTACTCATTCTCGTAAATACTGAAGCCTGAAGCAATAACGTTCCACTAAATTGTATAGCTTTTATATTTTGTGTGTGCACTGCCCCGGGACTACAGATCTAAATGAGCAGTTTAACTTTCACTTGCACAATTTGTATAGTTGCACTCTTGATTTGATCTCATTAATGTATCGTGTCCAAATAAATTAAATGAAAACATTTAATATAAATAATCATAATGATTTCAAAATGTATTTTTTCCTTTAACAAAGGCAATACAGGGGATAAAAAAAGAGGAACCACCCATGGGAATCACCCATTTTCTACATATTGTTGCACTAGTCATTTCTTGGCATACAGAAAAAAACATTGATGCTCTAAAGCAAATCTTGAGTAAATTTTGTGATTAACTAGAATTTCTCTACAGAAAAATGAAGACATCCGGAGTCATAATCTGCTGTGTGCTTGCAGCCATAACACTGAGCTGTGAATCTGCACATCATCAGGTGCTTAATTCAATCGATGACCTGAAGAGAATACATTTAAGGCAATCTTTACCACAACACAGCATCTTCCTGCTGTACTGGTTTGCAGACATCGTCAGAATCGATCATTATGGCACAACAGTGACTTTTGACCCAAACACAGATTATGGATCTCACCACTATGGCAACTATGAAAGCATGCTGGACCGACCACCCTGGGGACACCGGTACTACACCGTGGGCAATCTGAACACAGACAGATACAATGCACTTCCTCATTACATCCGGAGTTCAGACAGAGGAAACAAGGGCCGCGTTATATTCAGTGCTGAGACCTCGGGAGCCCACACAAGGACCATCGATCAAGTGTATCTCACCCAGCATGTTGGATCTTCATCGACTGAATATGACCCAGCGCATACCTACCAAATCTCCCCCAACCTGCTCCGAGAAATCAGCCAGATTACAAATCCAAACGAGTTATGGAGGCGTTTACAACCATGGTATGACACCCCTCATCTGCAGAGTTCATATTCCCACAGAGGAACTGATTTATGTGAATGTTTTTGTAAAGCACTGGTGATATTGGTGATGCTGATAGTGGTGGCAGGTTTCATGATCATACAGGCCCCAAAACGCTAAGGCCACTCGCATTCATGTGTCCACAATGATAAATGTTTTATACATCATGTACAGCTAAAATACCCAAGTATATTGCATTTGACTGAGGGGTTTACATTTTTCTACTAAAAAAAACAAAGTGTGATAAATAATTCCTTCTTTATCTCTGATATTTTTTAGTCCTTTTGGTACAAGTTTTGATAAGTAAAAACATGTTTTTCTTTTGATTTACAGGAAACATTTTATTTTACATTATGTTTTGTTTTTTATGAACAATTTATAATCTTTTATTTTGAGAAGATCCTGATTCTACAGTTTATTATTTTCTTGTGATTTGGACTTGATACCAAGCGGAAATGAATGACTTGCAATATAACTTTTGATTTGTAAAATGTGCCAAAAACAATAGAAAAATATAATAAATGCAAATGTTCTGATTCAAACTAAAATAAACAACACAGTCAGTCACTGCGTTTGCACAGAGTAATGTAGTGAAATCCAAATGAATTGCTCACAGTAACGTTGTATAACCGCTGTATTTCTGCATCTGACTTCCTGGAACATGTCAAGCCCAAAAATTGAGCATCGACAGAATATAATCTGATGTAAATGTAATGGTGATGAGGGGTGTTTGGGTGAATTCTTTAATCTTTATCTTTAGAGAATACAATTATTATTATTTAGAATTATTTCAGTAAATTGTTAAGAGTTGCACTTGCATATATTCTTAAAGAGAACAAATTAAAGGTGGCGGCTAATACCAGTCTATCGAGTCCTGGATATTTATTGAATGCATTACTAACTGGGCACAGACAGATTCCTGGTATAGTTGCTCTGAACAGAATAGAAGCGACATGTTGGAAGAGCCTCTATGCACCGGTGCTATCAGAGCAAGAATGATGGACTAATATCGAATAATGGACCCAACAATCTCAAAAGAGCGTTTACATGCAATGAGTTTGTCTTAAAAAAAAAAACAAATCCACTTTTTACAGTGCTGCACCAAAGAAATGGTAAACAGCTCATGTTTACTGAACAAACTAAGCATCAATTACAAATGAATTGTACACCAATCGTGGGCATGTCTTTTGAAGAGGATCATCATGTGATTATACTTCCTGTTAGACAACATTTTTCCTCTATATATAAACCTGAGCTGAAAGTTTTAACCATAAGTGAAGGCTACAAGTGCAGATCATAAGCCTGAGCAGCCAACAGGAACGCTCAGGTGAGTCTATGTGTTTACTGTAGATTTGTGTTGGCTTGTTCAGAAATATAAAACACAAACGTGAAGCTATTTTTTTCATGTAGGATGAGCAGCTATCGTACCTTTGGTATTCAGTTTTGCTTTAATTATCCCAACAGAATAACGATGAACTCCAGGTGTGCCTCGATCTTCTTTACTCTCGCACCACTGGTACTGATCTGTGAATCCGCTAATCAAGATCTAAATTCAATAAATGACCTGAAGAAAATAGACTTTGGACGATCTGTGCCAAAACACGGCCTCCTGCTGTTGCACTGGTTTGCAAACATCATCGATATTGATCAGTTTGACGACACTATTAGACTGACCTTTGACCCAGACAGAGAGGATTTTGGATCTCATCACTATGGCAACTTTGAAAACATGCTGGACCCTCAGCCCCCGGGGCACAGGTACTTTACTGTGGGGAATCTTTATGAAGAGACATCGGATGAACTTCCACAGTATGTCCGTCATCCCCCGGTCAGAGAGTTTGAGGGGGACAACAGGGACCGCATCATCTTTCGAGTTCGGGAGACAAACCCACGAGTCCCCATTATCGACCAAGTTTATCTGACCCAGCATTACAGACCGGAGGAACGTCAGGGGACAAGGTACGACCCAGCGCACACCTACCGAATCTCCACCAACCTGCTCCGAGAAATCAGACGGATTCCAAATCAAACAGAGTTATGGAGGCGTCTACAAACACGGGATGACAACTTACATTACCACCACCAAAGCATTTTCATAGATGACACCCATTATCAGAGTTCATCTTCCCACAGAGGAAATAATGAAACATGTACATATATTTGTATAGCACTGGTAGTGATCCTGATAACGGCAGCAGTAGTTATCGGAAGCATATTGGCCACAAAACATTAAGGCCATTCACATTCATTATCGACAAAGATCAATGGTTTATACATCATATACAGCTAAAATACACAAATATATTGCATTTGACTTTGTTTTATTTTGTAAGAAGAAAAATGTTAACTAAGTGTGATCAAAAATGTCTTCTTTATCTTACTTTTTTGTCCTTTTGGTACAAGTTTTTATTTCGTAAAAAAAAAAAAAAGGTTTTGTTTTGATTTACTGGGAGGAGCATTTTATTTCATATTATTTTTTGTTGTTTATTTTTGTACAATTTATAATCTTTTATTTTGAGGAGACCCTGATTCTACAGTTTATTATTTTCTTGTTAAAAAAAAAAAAAAATAGAACTACCGAGCTGAAATGAATGACTTGCAATATAACCACTGATTTGTAATATGTGTCAAAAACAATAAAAAAATAAAATAAGTGCAAATGTTCTCTCTGCACAGAGTAATGTACTGAAATCCAAATGACTCACGGTAACGTTGTATAACTGCTGTATTTACCGCATCTGACTTCTTGGAACATGTCAAGCCCAAAAAATGAGCATTGACAGAATATAATCTGATGTAAATGTAATGGTGATGAGGGGAGGGGTGTTCATTTGTGTTTGGGTGAATTCTCTAATCTTTATCTTTAGAGAATACAATTATTATTATTTAGAATTATTTCAGTAAATTCTTAAGAGTTGCATATATTCTTAAAGAGAACATATTAAAGGATAATACCAGTCTAATGTGTCCTGGATGTTTATTGAATGCATTACTAACTGGGCACAGACAGACTCCTGGTACAGTTGCTCTGAACAGAACAGAAGAGAAGATCTGGTAAGATTACATACATGCAGTAAAAACCCTTTTCTAACAAGTCGGAAGAGCCTCTATGCACCGGTGCCATTAGAGTAAGAATGATGGACTAATATTGAATAATGGCCCTAACAATCTCAATAGAGCGTTTAAATGCAATGAGTTTGTCTGAAAAAAACAAACAAATCACTTTTAGCAGTGCTGCACTAAACAAATGGTAAACAGCTAATGTTTACAACAAACTAGGCGTGAATTACAAATAGATCAAACACCAATCGTGGGCATGTCGTCAGAAGAGGATCATCATGTCATTATACTTCCTGTTAGGCAACATTTTTCCTCTATATATAAACCTAGACTGAATTTTTCATTATGAGTAAAGACAAAGCTACAAGTGCAGATCATAAGCCTGACTAGAATACCACTCCTACTTTCTGTTCAAAAGCAGGAGTGCGTCCGTAAAGAAAAGGAAAAGCGTGTTGTCTGGCTGGCAGATCAACAGGCCGTGTAGGTGAGCGTAAACTTATTGTTGCTAAAGGTGCTGTTGTCAATGGAAACACTGCTGGGAGCATGTGAGGTAACAAGGCTCATTTGGGTTTGTGCGGCCAACAGGAACGCTCAGGTGAGTCTGTCTTTATTGTAGATTTGTGTTGGCTTGATGACAAATAGACAACACAAACGCGAAGCTACTTTTTTTTTTTCATATAGGATGATCAGCTATCGGCTGTGAAGTTATAGGACTCTGAACTCTGTGACAAAGTGTGAGTAAAATACGCAACTTAATGTATTCTGTTTCCTCATATATTTGGTATTAATTTCTCTTTAATTATCCCAATAGCACAATGATGAACTCAAGGTGTGCCTCGATCTTTTTTGCTCTCACATCCGCTAATCAAGGTCTCAATTCAATAAATGACCTGAAGAAAATAGACTTTGAAGAATCTGTGCCAAAACACGGCCTCCTGCTGCTGCACTGGTTTGCAAATATCATCGAGATTGATCAGTCTGACGACACTATTACACTGACCTTTGACCCAGACACAGACGAATATGGATCTCATCATTACGGCAACTTTGAACACATGCTGTACCCTCAGCCCCCGGGGCACAGGTACTTCACTGTGGGGAATCTTAAAAAAGATCACTTACATGAACTTCCAGATTATGTTCATCAACCCCCGGTCAGAGAATTTGGCAGGGACAACAGGGACCGCATCATCTTTCGAGTTCGGGAGACAAACCCACGAGTCTCCATTATCGACCAAGTTTATCTGACCCAGCATTTCAGATCGCAGGAACTCCAGGGGACAAGGTACAACCCAGAGCACATCTACCCAATCTCCACCAACCTGCTGCTGGAAATAAGAATGTTTTCAGTCCAGAGCAATCACAGGTCTCTGGAGGAGCTCAGAGACCGGTTCCACAGTAACGCTGACGACTCACAGTTGAGGGACATCAGAAACACATGGGGAGAGGAGCTGACTTGTCTTGGCCTGCTGTTGTTTATTGTGATAAAGGAAAAATACTCGACAAACATCAGACAACCGCACAAAAAATCTGAGTCACACAAACCAGAAGCTGAGGGGGGTGGCGACACACTCACACAAGCACATTGTAAAGCAAATGGAGCTAGCAACTCCAGTCTTTTAGTAGAGTGTAGCAGCTTGCATGTTGAGTCAAATGAATGGCCTCATCATGCAGAAGAAGATGGGACAGAAGAACCCATTGCCGAGGATCACACAAACCACAACGCTGGTATCTGTCGGCCTACTGAAACCCATGAGAATGCTTCTGCTGACAACTTTGACCCATCCATCCACCCATCTTCTTCTGCTTTATTCGGGACCGGGTCTGAGCAGAGACACCCCTCATCTACACACGCAGACCCCTTTCCGCTCCTGTACAGGGAACCCAAGGCTGTCACTGGCCAGCTGACAGACGCAATCCCTTCAGTGTGTCCTACGTCTTCCCCGGAGCCTCCTCCTCCTCAGTGCCCCCCTAGACAGGCAGTTCAGGGGCATCCAGAACAGACACCCGAGTCACCTAAGCCAACTCCTCTCGAGCTTGAGGCCGTCACCTGCCAGCTGAAAGACGCAATTCCTTCAGTGTGTCCTACGTCTTCCCCGGAGCCTCCTCCTCCTCAGTGCCCCCCTCGAGAGGCAGCCCAGGGGCATCCAGAACAGACACCCGATCCACCTAAGCCAACTCCTCTCGACCTCGAGGATATTATCATAGTATTCGTAATGCTGTTTGCATTTTTAATTTTTGCTTACTTTTCCTTTTACTTGTTATCTTGTTGTCTTTCGGGCATGGTCTGGGTTGGAAACGCATGTAAGGGACGGGGCTCTGAGCGTCCAGGCAGAGTCTTGATCACCGGTTACAATGCACACTTGGAGCTTGTTTTGAAGCAGCATAAAGTCTGTGCTCGAGTATATGTGAAGCATTTCAGCAACTGGAGACATGAATTTGAACATTCCCGGGTCGGGTTTTACAAATCTGCTGACAAAGACACAGATCAGTATGAATGGGGGCGATGGCAATGGGCGAAAAAGTTTGAATCATGCTCGGCCTCAGTGGATTACATTGGATCCTGTTTGGAGTATTGTTCAGACATGGAAGCTGCTCCAGGTGTCCAGGCATGCTTTCTACAGCGGCAACATATGCAATACAGGGAGATGGCACGCACACCGAGCCTTTACATTCCCGACGGAGTTAAAATCACTGGCTACGATGCACATCTAGAGCTATTTGAGTCTGATACCAATGTTTGTGCTCGACTATATGTGAAGGAATCTTTCACACAGTGGACTCCTGAGTTAGCTCATTCATGGGTTGGGTTTTATACATCTCCAGAAAGAGACACGAATGAGTATGAACGGTGGCAATGGACAACAAAATTCAAGCAATACGAAAGTTACTGGGAATTTAACGTCTTTGAGTATTGTTCGGACATGAAAGCTACTCCAGGAGCCCATGCACGGTTAATAGTTAGCATCGAGAAAGCACGCACCCGGGATTTACACTAAAGATGTCCTAAAGCATAATAATAGAAAAAAGGCACATTTGCTTCCTCATAAATACTGGCGAGACCTGTAAAGAGTTGCAATGCAGGTTCAAAAAGTGCTTCCTCAATGCATGTTCTTTTACGTATGTTCTGTATGTTAACTGGTGTCTGAGTCTATTCATAATAATATGTATTTAAAAAAAATGATATACCTTTAAAAGTCTGTTTTACACATGTAGGATTTCTTCACAACTTAAAATGTCAATGTCAGCTTACACATATCCTATTCAGTGTAAAATTTAAGATAATTCTAAGCTTTGTAAAATTAATTGTTCTGATTAAATGAATAAAATCATGTTGTTGTTCTGTCTTAAAGTGGCCGGGTTGAAGTTCAGCATTAAAATCTGATAAATCATTGCATTACACAAGTTTGAGCAAACAGTCATTCAGTTGTGTTTCATGATAAGACACACCTCCAACGAGTTTGAGTTCCTGGTAAACTGAAACCTAACACTATTACTTCAATCCAGCCCAGTCCACAATCCACACAGCATCACTGCAGCTCAGACAGGTGAGTGCCTTTACTATCCACCTCTCCACTGTACACATTTGTAAGTTTTATCTGGGAACTACATTAGAATGAAATGTACTTTTAACAACATGCAATACTGTAGCACGCCGGAGTAGAAACGTTTGTGGGAGGGTTTTAAAAGGGCTTAACAATTTAGGAGATATACAACTGAAAGGGCACTTCAGGACACAGTCTGTATGCGCTTCACTTTTAAGGGTAAATAAAACCTCTTCACACATTAAATCTACTGTTTATTATATCACATTGTCATAATCATGGGCAGAAAAACATACAGTCTGTATTCACAACATTAGATTTTAAGACTCACCACATGTTTTTTTCAATTTACAAATGAATGCATTCCTCTCACTTGAATGAAAAAGTAGACCATTATGTGCTTGTGTTGTGTACAGTATGATGTAATCAGTGCTGTGTCTTTTTATCACAGAACCATGCAGAAATCCACAGTCATCATTTCCTGTGTACTTGCCCTTGTACTGAGCTGTGAATCTACTCATCAGAGGCTAAAATCCCTCAATGACCTGAAGGATATAGATTTCGGAAAATCCGTACCAAAACACAGCCTCCTGCTGCTGCACTGGTTTGCCAACGTCATCAACATCGACAACAATAATGTTTTACGCCTGAACTTCGACCCAGACACAGAGGCTTTTGGGTCTCATCACTATGGCAACTTTGAAAACATGCTGGACCCTCAGCCCCGGGGCTACAGGTATTTCACTGTGGGGAATCTTTATGAAGACTCATCAAATGAACTTCCAGATTATGTCCTTCATCCCCCGGTCAGAGCGTATGAGGGGAACAACATGGACCGCATCCTTTTTCGAGTACGTGAGACGAACTCAGGAAGCCACATTATCGACCAAGTTTATCTGACCCAGCATTACAGACAGGAAGAACAACAGGGGACCAGGTACGACCCAGCGCACACCTACCGAATCTCCAACAGCCTCCTGCAGCAAATAAGAACGTTTTCAGTCCAGAACAATCGCGTGTCTCTTCGGCATCTCAGAGACCAGTTCCACAGTGGCGCTGATGACTCGCAGTTCAGGGACATCAGAAACACATGGGGTGAATCCTTGGCCTGTCTGGGCTTGCTGCTGTTCATTGTGATACAAGAAAAACACTCCAAAAACAAACCAATCAAAAACACACCCGAAAAAAGACACCCGAGCACAGTGCGGAGAAGCACGCAGCCAGACTATGTGGTGAACATACCAGATGAGCGCCCTACTTTGTTCTACCGTAATCAGTCAGATCAGGTGCATCTTGAAGTAACAACTGGGAAAAATGGAAAGGCCACAATTGCTTGGAGAAATGTTTCAAGGCACAAGTTAAATGAAGGTGTTGCTGTAGTGCTTTTCCAAAGGGACCAGGAAGCTAGTAGCGCATACAAGTTAATTCAGACCAGTGGGGGCTTTTATAACACCTCTGTCCCGCTCAATGAGGGCCTTCAGGTCAGGCTGCACAAAGCAAGGACGACGTGCTTCTTTTGGACAAAGTTGGAAGAAGAAATTTGCAGGGGGCCAGAATTTCAAAGTCCAGATCCAGTTTTAATTGCAGGCTATGATGCTTTCCTACAGCTCTTTGTAAAGGATGGTAAAGCCTGTGCTCGGCTTTTTGTGAGGAAGTCCTTCAGGCAGTGGAAATCTGAATTTAAACAGTCCTGGGTTGGATTTTATACATCTGCAGACAAATGCACAGACGACTACGAATGGTGGCAGTGGCAATGGGCAACCAAGTTTAAACAAGGCCCTGATGCTGGCGACTATAACACGCTTGAGTATTGTTCAGGTTTGACAATGGCTCCAGGTGTCCAAACACGATTCATTATAAAGGATAATACAGTAAAAGCACACACTCCAACCTGGCAGTGACAGAGCTGCTGGGAACCATGAACAGACTTTTATTTTAGCACAATGGTGTGATGAACTGTTTTATCTGTGTTTTTTAATCTTTTGATGACATTTACAAAACCTGAATTTAAAGTCACTGTTTTGATCCCTGTGTGGCATAAACAATGAATGTACGAAAAATAAATGTCAATTTAAAATGTATCAGTAATAAAATCTTTCAAAACAATTTAACTTTGTAATTATTTTAACAAAAAATCAAAAAATGTATTGATCACTCACACTCAAAGCGCCTTTCTGAAGTTGGAAAGTGTTTTAAAAATATCTCATCTGAAAGTCATCAGTGAGGCCATCTCCCTCCCTTGTGACATTCACAAGCTTTCTTCAGTCCAAGTCGAATGCGCTTGATAAAAAGAGTCTTGTTCACTTGAAAGGGATTACTACTGTGCTTTAAACAGCCCCAATCACCGCGGCAACACAAGTACACGCATAAATGAACAAACTGGAACTTTTGGACACTTTTCTCTCAAATAAAATTGCTTAGTCAAAACTAGAAGGTGCCAATTAAAAAACAGGAAATGGTAGATTGCGATGATCGCTGTCCTGCTGTACAAATGTGCCAAGAACAGGGCCCACCTCAGGATTTTTTATCATTTCATTGCTCAATCCAAACACAGTATAAATAATTCAACAATCTTTGTTGCACACTGCACAATGACTTTTCAGTTAGAGAAAGGGTTTGCCTTTGCAATTTTGTTTATGTTGAATTAAATACAATAAATATATATATTTAAAATATATCTACAGTTCGCAGTATTTTAGTTTAAATGGGGGTGGAAAAAATCAAATCGAATCGTAAATCAATTTTATTTTTTTATTTTTTTTTAAATCGCAGCTTTTTTCGGGGGAAAAAGAAGAGTCACCGCATCACCTTTTAGTCAGCAAATGCGTTCCTCATTCGCTCTCTCCTCAGGCGACAAGCATTCCACTCAGAAGATATGGTATGCATTCAGAAGGTCATACAGTATTCAATCACGCCGTCTCAGTCAAGTAATAACTCAACCAAATACTCCCAAAAGACAGGAGGAGGAAGCTGTCAAAACCAACACTGGCATTTAGTGTAAATAAACAGACTGAATCTACTGGAGAAATGCTATACACATTAGGGGAGGGAAAGGTATTGACCAAAGTATCTTCTCTATCTGTCTTTTTCACTTTCTCAGAATGATGAAACGTAACTTTGTTTTTCCAGCAGTTTCTACAGCTGTTTTGTAGCTTCATTTCAGTGAGCCTTTTTTGTCAATAGTACCACATGTAAAGCACGCAGATAATATATTGCTTTACTCTCAAACCGGTGCAAAATAAGCAAAAAACAGTAGTTACCTCTGATGTGCTCAATATTGTAATTCTATCAGAGCCGGTGCTGGCCCTTCTGGGACCCCTAAACAAAAATCCCCCCGGGGGCCCTACAGTTCGCATCCCATGGTTATTCGACGAAGAGTGAACCCATTTACGGTCAAAAACGGTTCCACTGTGCAGGAGTGCAGGGCAGAAGGGGAACATAAGGAGCTCAATTCAGGCCCTGTCCCTCTGTGTGAGAACTAACCACTAAGCCACTGTGAGTAAAACTAACTGAAACCTGCACCTTATTTCTGTCTGACCACTGAGAATTAGCCTGTGAGGAGCCCAACTCATTTTAGACTGTGCACATTCAGAGAACCAGAGTTCCTGTAAGTAACTGCGTGCATGAGAACCGTGTGGATTCAACTCATCATTGAGACAAATAGCCCCGTAACAACGCGTAGATTAACCAGTGAAACACCGTAGTTTGACTGAGATGCGGGGCCCTTGTGGCCGCGGGGGCCCGACGAAACTTGCATAGTTTGCCTATAGGAAAAATCGGCTCTGAATTCTATATACAGTATCTCTCAAACATCAATTTAGACATTATCTTGTCCCCTTTAGTAGCACACAAACACACAATAGATTTAGTGGCAGCATTCACGGGACACCTCCTTCCTTGTTAGTATGCGCTTTATTATTTTTGTACTTTTGCCCCTCAACAGTCACTCTTCACCTACAGGGAGCTTTTTGTTGCATACCCCTCCACCCCACGAACACACACACGTACAAGCAGCTGTCAGAGAGGAAGTCGTAACTTGAGCCGTAAGTGACACACTAAATCCTGGCTTCCATCCAAAGACTCCAGTGTAGGGTTTGAGATATGACCCTCCAAAAGAAGAAGACCATATCAGCTTAGCAAATGTTTCAAAATGTAGTCTCTCACCGTCTAACAGTATTTTTGCAGCTAAACCAGAGCATGCGCTACACAATAATGAGCTTAAGACATAGGGTTATGTTGAAAGGGCAAGAGGTGACTTCACAAAAGAGGAAATTGGAGGCTTTCTATTTATATTTTAAACATTTAACGGTCCCCAGATCAGGAATGTTTCGCCTTCACTTACGCCTACGCCTGGATCCTGCTCAGCGCGGGGTGACAGGCCATAAGCACAGCTGTGGTATAATAGCAGAGGCACCGGGCGAACACCGCACGCACAAAATCATGACAAGAATAGTACGATATGATATTTTTCCCTCTCAGAAACATGACTTGGCAGACGTGCACTTCTGTGAGCTTTGTTTTTAAGACTGCGGTCACAACATCTCCAAGACAGATCTAAACAAATTAAGACATTTACTGAGATGTTGCTTGATGCTTTACCAGCCACAAGCATATTACATCTTGCCACAGTTGCCAATAGTTACATTGTAAAATTGGAGGAAAAAAATGTGGATTATTATTATGGTGCAAATGTTGTTGTGATTGACAGCACTGTCCCTGTTGCAGCTCTGGGATTCTCATCACCACCTCCCTGACCTACTTTCATGCAATCGAAATTCAAGTCTAGTTGCTGTGCTGATTTTCGTACAAACCTACACTTCAAATTCCTATGAACAAAAAACAAAACAATGAAATAAATAGGTCCTGGGACAAACCGCACACAATATTGCAAAATTTACTTCAGTATGGATAAATGTATATAATTTTAGTAAAAGGTTGCTACAAAATGAAATAAAAGCCATTATAAGAAGAACTTCCTGAAACCACTTTGATATCAGGTCAAGTTGCAGTTTGCATAAAACAACAGCAAAGATATAAATATTACTTACGGTCAGGGATGGGCCTGACAGGGGGCTGCTCGGCGACAGGTGACTGTCCCCTGTCCCCTCGAGGGTCGACCAGAGAAGGCAGCGGAGCAGTAGGTGCAGGAGGGGGGTGACTGTTGTTGTTTTCTAGTGCACCGTCACTCTGTTTGAAGATGGGCACCTCAGGCCTTTTGAAGGTCGTCTCCACAGTACTGACCACAGGACTGACCACAGGGCTGTGAGGCTCCGCTCTCTTCTGATGGAAATCAGGGATTCTTGTCGGGATACCAGAAGTCAGGTGGGAGTCCATTCTCCTGGGTGGAGTGGGGGGCTCCTGCGGCCTCGTTGTGCTTAGATCTGCCCGTCTGTTGGCCGAGTTGGAAAGGGAACTGTCCACAGGGTTTATCCGGCTGCTTAGGTTTACCTCTGGTCTTTTAAGGCCAAACCGTGCAATGCCGGCACTGGGTGAGTTGTCAATCTGTTTGGAGGACACTTCAATGGACATTTCTGAGCGCCTGGAAGCGGCTGCGTCATGGTTACGACCTCCTGTGAACTCCATGCGCTTCATACCACTTTTCGGTGAGCGTGGATTGGATGATTCGGATGGGGATGACCGGTTGGAGTAGTCCGAGTTGCGGGACGCTGTGTCGTAACTCCGCTGGCTGGACGTAGAGGAGGATGAGGACGAGCGCACAGGGTTTGAAGCCCGGCGAGTCAGAGAAGTACTGTGTGAGGACGAATCCGTCTCCTCCACCTCGAAGGACCGCTTCAGAGCTGAAAAAGACAAAACACTGATGGTTAGAAAGAACAAATCTAGATGCTTCTTGCATTTCACATACAGAGCAGTCCATCCAAGTTTGGACAAAAGGTTGAGACTGGCCATAGCAATGAACAGCATTTATAAGAGGTTTGACCATGACACTGCTGGAACCATGCTGAGTTACTCTTACAAAACAAATGTTGTGAGGGGGTGGGTATAAACCAAGTCTATGCAGGAACAGACCAGACCTAAATACAGTAGGAAAAGTATGAATACATTTGTATGCTATAAAAATATCCAGTTCACGCTCATTTGCCCAAGTACCACAGTTTGGGAAACACTGATATGTTAGAAACATTCTGCACAAATAGGAGTGAAAGAATAAAAGTCAGCGTAACAAAACATCCTACACATCAAAGTTAATTCAGCTCTTATTTTCAGCAGTATTTTCAAGAGTGAAGCAAGTTGAGCATCTTACCGCACTTGACACGTTTCACGTATTTGGACAACATGATCATGCCTTTAACTGCTAAATATCGTGTGAAGACTCTACACGTGTTCAGAAAATGTTGCACGCGCAGTAAGGCATCAAATGGTCAAAAATCTTTGCTTGAAAACTTTGAATCGTGGTTTATCTGGCGCACCTGGCCCTGGCCTTGCGCGGACAAAATCTCGCGATAGTTGGGCGTAAGGAAGGAAGGGTACAAAAAATATATGAAAAAGTGCTAGCGCTAATTTTTGGTTAAAGTTTGAACCTGGTGCAAAAATAAAAATAAAGAAAGAAAGAAATTGAGTTATAAACCGCACGATGTTGCTGCAAATCTACAGTAAGTTTAGGTAAGTGATAAGATTGATTCATTTAACCATGATTTTCTGAGAAAGCCTTCTGAAAAACATAATAAGCGCCTCGACTAAAGCCCTGCACATTCTTTTGCTGACCCCTTGTGGCTTGATGTCAGTATATTATTTACAAATGAGCAATTTACCATCGGCTTCAGAATAAGCCATTATGAGGCACATTCAAATGATTATGTATAGCTACCGTGTCAGGTGTGCTGTCTTTGTTGTTTTATCTACAATGGGAATATTGGCAGATGCAGGCAAACCCTATGTGACCTAAAATAACATTTATTATTTTATTTATTTTTTCATTTATTTTGTGTATACACTTTATATGCCTTTCTATTTTTCTCTAATACATGTTGACGTGTTTTGTTAGCCCTCTTCATACAGGTTCCGGCCTTGGGTGGTGAACCTCAGCTTGACCCCATCAGCTCACATGCTGCTGTCGTCATTTGGAGGAACCCTGTCAGAGCTGGTGAGATGAGCATGTCATGATAACACTGATAAGGATGACTTTTGCGTCAGGAGCTATTTTCCTTTCATACACAGAAACACACACACACACACACACACACATATTCCACACTCACATGACCCATGAGAGAAAAAGATGAAACACTGACGTCTGCAAACATGGCAAAGAAAAACTAATTGAGTTTAAATGGCTAATGTTGCAGTGACTTAGATTGATTCATCTTAGGTTCTTAAAAAAACAAAGTGGAAGTTTGGTTGGGTTGTAATAACAGTTTACATATAGAAAAGGCGTGGGAGTCCGTAATGGATATAGCATCATTACTAAGCAGCAACGGTCTGTGCGCAAAAATGCACTGTGTACAGTTCAGAGTACTGCACTGTCAATCAACAACAGCGACTATGCTTCTTAGTAAATCATGTAGAAACTGAACTAGATCTGCACAGAGATAACTCTGCTTTTTAATGTTTTTCTCAATTGCCTACCCCGACATTTGCACCCACCACAGAAATCTAGCCCTGTGGAATTTCCTCTGGACAAGTCATTGCCCTTAACATGCAGCTCAAAGGAATACGTAGACAGACTGAACACAATAGAGACCCTTTAGGACAGGTTTAGTTCTGGTTTTGGAGGGTTATGTGTGTGTGGTACTTAGTGAACAGTTAACAGTCAATGTTCAGGGTCATTGTGGGGTCAAATCTGAAGTCAGAGGTCAGCAACCTTTTGGGCATCATAATCATCAAACCTTGTGGCTCACTCATGACATCATGAGTTGCCAGACGTAAGATATAAGTTGTGAGAATAAAGGAAGATTGTACACAGTACTAGCATAATAGAAAGAGATGTGGGTGATATATTTTATGAGGGTTCTGGTACATGCAGGAGGTTTTTATTGTATTCAAGAGCTGCCTTCATCTTCCGGGAGTTCACACTGCACTGTGACTTGTGCAAATACGACTGTCACTCACTCAGAACTCACCAATAAGCCCAAGGGAAACTAAACCGTCTGTGTCTGTACTTTAGCACAGAGCTGTATCAGACAGAAAATACCTGAAAAACAATTTGACAATCTCTCCAAATTGATAGATTGTCGTAGGGTTCTATCACGACTCGCTTTTATATTGTCATATTGCCCGCCCCCAGAAAGAAGTTAAATAGGGAGCTTTTATTCATTGTCACAGCATTCAGACTAAAACTCAAGATCCTTTATCAAAGACTCAAGACTCAAACCCACAATGCTGAGGGCAAAGCAGTGTCCTACCATATGTGCTGTAGTTTTAACCACTAGACTATTGGCTGCATGGGGATATTATGTTTAAAAGAATCAATATTTTGCTTTTTGTCTCCTTTATCTACATACAAGGGCTATAACAGGTCAAAGCAAAGCAGCTGTTTAGCCATTTAGTCATCTGCTGCTTTGTCTGTGTCTCATATTGACATCATGTGCTCGATTTTAACAAAAAGACTACTAACACTCATAGATGACATGAACAAAAGCCCATTATATTCAATTGAGAGGCGTTGAAAAGTGGCTAACGCATGCTTCCTCTGGCTGAATACTGACTGTTGCACTGTGTTTGCCACGAGGTAAAAAAAATAAAAAAAATCCTTAAGTCAGGAAGAGAGAGGGCAAGAGTTTTTACCATTACATACCACAGTCAAAGTGGTGTTGACGGAGAGCAGCTCTGGACATGTGCAGATGTGCAGCTAATGGCTATGTGTTTGTTAGATAGACAGGCAGAAATGGAGGCGTGTATGTATGTGTGTGTGTGTGTGTGTGTGTGTGTGTATGTGTGGGGGGGGGTTCCTGGCATGTCACAACGACCAAGTCACGCCCACAAAAAAACCTCTTGCATCCACAGGCCAGAGAAAGATAGACGTGAGGATGGACAAGCTGTTGAGAGAGGGAAAAAGGAGAAAAAGGGGGTAGGAAAGGTGGAGGAGGCGTAAACTGTGGAAGGGCGACAAGAAAAAAAACAATGAAAAAATTGGCGTTGGAGTCATGCCAGGTGTTCTGCATGGTCAGTGGCTGTCTTGTGATTGCTCAATACGCACACGCGCCGTTATGCCTTTCTGTGATGTAGCTAAATCAGTTCCACTCTCCTCGGTGGATACGCCCTGGTTCGTCCACAACACTTAACTTCAAACTCGGAGCAAGTTTCCTTTTCCAAAACACCACGGCTCACTGCAGATGTCAACGATCCTAGTCCCATATTTTGTTTCTTTTTTTAATCAAAACATGTGGCTGCGATCCATAGTGTCCTCATGACAGGGTTAAAGAGTGCCTATAGTGGTCACATAGAGGAGTGGAAGGAAAAACAAACCAGCCGGAGCAAAACTGCAAAAAGGAAATGGACTAACCTTCAAAGTCTGATATGATCCCTTCCAAGTGAGCGTTGACAGTGGAATCGGACATTTTGAGAGGCCTTTTTTTTTCTAAGTACGCGAGTGTTTATAAAGCTGGAGAGAGGGAGAGGGAGCAGCGGGAGTTCCCTTTCCCAAGCAAGGAAAAGTCTAGTTGCAGTCCCTGCTTTCACACAAATCCCAAATTAGGAGCCCGTGCAGGACAGAGGTGGTGGGGGAAGAAGCGAAGGCAAGGGGATAAGGGGGGAAAAAAACAAAAGTTGCAGGAAACTCAGTGATCCGAGGCTCCCTTTTCCCCCAATCTCTAGATCTCCGGTCTTCTCTTAAAGCGTATTTTTCTAGCCCTGTCCTCCTCCCTCCACACTTCCAGAGCTGGGAATGAGAATGCGTTGACAACCCTCCACCCCCTCCCCTCCTCACTCACTTTATCTCTCTCTCTTGCTTCCCTCCCCCCTTTCCTCTTCCACATGCTCTTTTTCTGTCATTTTTTTCCCCCAACTTCTTTTGCAAGGGATTTTCAGGCTGGCGATCAAACGCACTTCCTTGAAGCCTTAATCACATGACTTCCACAAATTTGAGGATTATGTAGCGCATCCAAGAATAGCCTAAATGTTTCTCCCTTTTGCAGTTATAAATCAATGCGGATCGGAAAGTGCAATTGCATGGACACAGGCCTAAAGTCGGCATGCGCTCTTTAGGGGAGCTAGAGAGTCTTTGACCCTTGATGTCAAGATAACATAACTCTCTCTGAAGAAAGAAAAACTCCATTTTGTTTTAAACTGCAACTGTTAAGTGTGGACGTCCTTGTGTTTGACTTAAAGGAAGAAAAAAAAGACTTTGTACTAATATGGTGATGCCAGTGGAGCGTCAAACCTACTTTAGTGGCACACTGGGACAAGACGTCAATAAATAAGTTGGCTAATGACTTAATGAGCATGTGAATGAGCCTCTGTGTCTGGGGGCAAGAGGGGCGAGGGGGGTTACATGGGTGTTGGCCAGACTTGTGAGAAAGTAAGAAGGCTATCTGTGTGTGACCTTAAATAGGGCGCTCATAGTCTAATTTGAGAGGTATGTACATTTGATGCCATCTTTAAGAATTAAAGAAGAACTAAGTAACTTGTTTACCTTAATAAATCCTTTTCGTAGTCCTTCTGGGGGTAAGTGTAAGTGTTAGTGGGATGATTGTTTTGTTTTTTTCACCTTCCCCTGGTGTCTCTGTCCAGAAAACCACCCTTGCAACTTCCCCAGCACCAGGTCGGAGGTGCAATGCACACTAATAGAGTCACGAAGAAGAAGCTAACAAGCTATCGGGCAAAGCTAACTGCGGGCTAGCACCACTTTAGCAGTATTTACCGCCAAGTTTGAGTGAAAAAAATTAGCTCTTGTGTCATTGAGTTGTGGCACAATGTACAATATCCCGCTCTCCCTTTGTCTTTTCTGTCAGCGTAGTATGAGTAATGAGCATGAGTTAAGAAAA
Source organism: Gobius niger (assembly GCF_951799975.1). Classification (NCBI taxonomy): domain Eukaryota; kingdom Metazoa; phylum Chordata; class Actinopteri; order Gobiiformes; family Gobiidae; genus Gobius; species Gobius niger. The sequence goes on along the minus strand of NC_136861.1, from coordinate 24,056,534 downwards.
AAAACATGCTACGACACCTGCAGTGGCGCTTTGGCCTCTAAGGGCATGTGTTACTTAGTTATGCTTTAAACTTTTAAAAACCTGGTTTTGTTGGTGGTACTTAAACAAAGTTTCATGCAGGTGGTACCTGGAATATAAAATATAGATCTTCAGTTTGCACTAATTACTGCATGTGTTCCTTTTTTTTTTTTTTTTAATTTGCCACGGACAAAAGATGTAGGTTTGTATACTATGCCCTACCTTTGTTTCTACACATCAGGCCACTGTGGAGCTTTGTCCAGCAGGGGTCAGTGGAGTCGAGCCTTTGTAGTCAAAGCCTGTTGCTATGTGCACAGTTATTGTCGCACATGACACTTGGATGCAGTAATAAGAGCTGTAAGTGGATAAAGGTTTAAACATGGAAGGGGGGGACTGGGAATCCTGCTTTGGGACACACCCGCGCCCCACATGGGACGTCCTGCCCAAGCACAAGTGTGCCACATTCCTCCACTCTTTGGCACGAGGCCACCACACTTAACTACAAGCCGGAGATGTACGCAGAAATAGAAAGATGAAACGACCATGCTGCACATTGGACAGCCACGAATTTCCTTTTGCTTGCATAGTCTCGACAAGTCCAGACAAGCAAAGGCTAATCCAAAAATAATTGTCACAGAAGGAGTCTAGTGTTTGGCCTTGTGTGACAGGATTAAAAAATCTGTAGCCTCTTTGTGTATAATGTACCCATAGGTTTGACTACGAGTTTAGTTTGATCTGTCTATAAACAATGCAAAAGAGGTGACACATGATGAGGTGACAAGAGGTCAAATAGTTCAGTCGCTCCAACAAAAAGCTTGCAATATTACATTTCCTGTCGCTTCTTCCTCATGGTCTGTCATTACGTCAATTCTCATATAATACACCTCACGTCTACTCACTAATTTGTATTTGCTCAGTGAAGGATGAGTAACGAAGCAGTCATTTCCCATGCGGACATGTGCCAGGCTGGTGTGGCTGTTGATAAGGCGATGTGAATGTCAGCACTCTGCTTCACACACAGGGAAGATGCTGGTTAGGCCTATTGAACGCTTCAGTACATTTATACAATCTGTCTAACTGCCTGTTGCCTTCACTCATGTTGTGGATGACTTGAACTAAATCTCACATGGTGCTTTACTATGGGTCAAAGGTTAGTACATTGTATTGGTATGTGATGCTGTAGTGTAAATGATTTTCTTTACTTGGAATTATACGCATAATCTAAATAATCAAGGGTCATTTTTAACTTTTATGCCTATAGGTCAGATATATATATAACAAACATAGTAATGATGGATATAATAATTTGAGGCATACAATTAACCGGAATCAAGATGTAGCCTATTTCATTGGAAAGACTGCGATGATTACTCATTACGCATTAGGAATTGAAAGAGTCTTCCCATTCCATTATAGTGATGAAGTAAAATCTGTTAAAGGTTGAGTTGAAATATGGTTTAAACATGATCGATCTGTGGCCCATTTGTAGCTTGTTCGTTTGAAACATCAACAGCTCCCGCGACAGAGGAAGCACCAACTTCCTGCTGAGTTCATCCTTAAAACAACAAAGGCTTTGTTGGCCAGCTCACCCCTGACTCAGGCTGAATGGACTGAACCAGCCAAACGGAGTAGGGAAAATCTCAGAGTGCCGTGACTGTGGCGGCAGGGCTGTATTTATGCATTTATTGTGTATATGCTTTGGATAGGACCATTTAGTTACGGCTGCGCTGTTTATGGCAACCACCATAATAAGCAACATTACCTGGTTCAGAGGAAGAGAGAGCGGGAACTCTGTATACTGTATGTTACTGAGCAGAAAGATGAACAGATATCGAGTGTTTGTATACACAGCTTAATTTATGTAGAATGAGGATACAGGCAGCATAATGGATAATTGCAGTCGGAAAGTCATTGTAAAGGTTATCATGGGGAAAGATACAGTGTCAGTGTGTAAACAGAGATGTGTATCTCAGCATTTGAGATATTTGCCAAACCATATATGAATGTACAGATTGTGCTTTACCGCGCAGTAACATAGTAACAGCATTGTTGCTAAGTATAATACATTTTGTCGTCCTGTTTTCATATTATTACCAAGACGGTACTGGGTTAGGGTAAGGATTAGGTGTGAGCCCTTGAAATGTCTATCTTTTTGAAGAAGTTTTTGGTCCAGAGGCTTTTTTATAGGATAGTACGGCATGGGGTGATGACCAGGGATAAACATGAAAATGATCAGAGCCATGACTCAAACCCACGAGATTCGAACAATTTTCCACAGCAGCTTTCGCCGGTAGAGTCTACTATTCATAATTACCATGTATTACACCTTAGGTATCATGCTATTTTCATTACCATGCTATTAAGTTGCTGTAAAGTTAGTCTTTATGAATGGCAAATATTAGGTATGAACAATATCTGCACAAAGGGAAAAAAACCTCTTGTGACCAGACTTTGTACCTTATTAGTAATACCAGTTCAAAGAAAGCAACATATCTTTTTAAGTAATAAATCAAAAAACACCAGTGTGCGTTTTGTCATAGTGAGAAAAACAGCAGCAAGGTTTAACCCTAATAGGTCAAAAAGTGTATTCAGCGCACACAAATCATTAGCCGTGTTGCGTTGACCTAAATGTTGTTTTTATGTGTTAAAAGTGTGTGCAAGTATCAGACAATTAGAGGAGCAGGGATGACACAGGCCCACAAACATGCACGCCCCCCTCGCCGGGCCCCACAGCCACACATGGTGCACTAGATTCATCCAAACTATATGCACAGCTGTAGTCACGGCAGCTGGGCCTAACCAAATGTTATACAGCAACACGTTTAATCAAACACAGCACCTGTTTGAAACGCCAGCCAACTCCACACAGTAAGGGCCCATGCACTGCAGATCGTGTAAATGCATTGACTTTCCGATGGGTAAAGGCACATAGCAGCTGCCGTCCATCGAAAAGCACTTTCTTTCTGACTGTAGGCCACTGTCTCTTCTCACTCTGTTTAGCAAGCAACTTTATAGTGTTTGGACAGTCAACAAGCCAGCATTGAAACCTACTCCATGCCACAACAAATTCTCAGCTGTTGTCATGGAGACGTTACGCAAAAAGGTCCCATTTCACAACCATTTTGTTTAGCTTTGTTTGTCACGAGTAGTAAAAAAAAAAAAAAAAAGAATGGCTGCAACTCCCTGCAAGTAATAGCAACTCCCTTTCCTGGCTCAAAAGGAGCCCCTTCTTTTTCTAACTCACTGTCTCCATCTTGTGGGGAAGAAACGTACTGCAAACATCACATCACTGTCTTAGCATCTGAGTTTTGTTATTTGCTCTAAAAGTCGGTCGTGGTTGAGGCTGTTTGCTGTGTCGGTGATGCGGTCCTTCGTCACCAGCATCATCAGCTGACCTCACTGTGACTAGACTCAATGGGACGCTTCGTTCTCTCTGCTCCCTCTTCATCAACTCTGCGGTTAATCGAACAAAGGCTTTCCACACACAGCCATGACTGCAGGACACCACTGCGGACAAAGAGAGCTTAAGAAATGAGCAATTACCCCGGGAAAAACATGTCACAAGTTTTATGAATGTATGTATTTAATGGTAATCTTTAGTCCGTATACATCTGAAAGGAGTCCCAACAATACTGGAATAAAGATCAAAATGAGGATTAGGACACTACAGGCCGTTTTCATGAGAGGAAAGTAGATTACACAGCTCTATCTGTTATTTCCAGTGTCAATTTCAGTCCAAGCCTATAGGATCAATATGCTCTTAAAGTGATATTTCCATCAAGGAACTACCTAGAATTCACAATCTCATTCGTACACCAGTGTATCCACACCCTCGTGAAGTGTCTTTCCAAAGGACACAATAATAAGCAATAAGCGCTGGCAAGAGCTGGGATTGTTTTGTGGACAACTAGTGCTGCAAGCGTAAAATGTTGCAAAGTTTGATGAAAATACAATTTATCTTTACAGAATGATGCCAAAATGAAGCAAGCTATAATGCTCTATATGCGAGGATAAGTTGGTCTAATTTGCCACAAGCCTAAGTCCAGTTAGCACAAGTCTGAGTGGAGTCATCGATCCAGTTTCCTCAGAGGACACACATCAGGTTTATGTTGCTATTAACAGAACATGCAAGAAGCAGTCACCTGACAAGAGCAATCAACAAAATATAAAACATGGTGTTACTCTCGGTTACTTACAGTTTAGTTGGTGTCCGTTATCAACCAGTGGCCAGAGCACATGACATTAATAAAACATTTCAGTAGACCAGATACATATCCACAGAATGTCTTGCCAGCTTTATTTCTCCCACAAGGAAGCACCTGGAGTTTAAGGCCTTGTAAGTAGCCGTAAACTGGGAGGAGCCTAAAGCATTTATTGCCCACATGTACTTGACACTGACCTCACCTACACTTCCAGATCCCAGATTATGCGCGCCAATGTGCTACAATGCCTGCCATGTTACACTCACGGGCATGCTACGGATATGATGACTGGGCTATTTCCAGGGCACGACCGTTGATTGTCAAATATACTAGGTTTATGACTCTATGTGTATGAAAAAGGAAGAGTAAAAACATCAGGAGACAAGTGGTATTGGGTGAATAGACTGTGGTTTCTCTTTTCCCACCAGGAAGAGGGGTTTGTTGTGGTACAAATTTGGACGCCACACATTTGTTTTGAGTGTCAGTGTGTAACCGAGATAGTGCCACAAACAAGTTGATACACTGGAACGGCATACTCATTAAAAATAAAAGTTGGATATTAGCACAAAAAAAAAACTGGTCTTGTGGGTTGCTCCACTTCACCCCGCGCTTCTCCCAAAACCCCAAAAGAAAACAGGCAGTCAGCAAACAGGACAGAATGAGGGAGTGGAAAATACCATTCAGAAAGAGAGAGCAGACAGGCTAGTGCTACAAAACAGGAGACCCTATTGGAGCTGGCTATTTGTGTGTTAGCTTACCTGAGAATCTGTCCCCCTCCATAACTGGATCACACCCTCAGCCACATGCACTGTCTGCTCTTCCCACACCGCTCTCTCTCTCTCTCTCTCTCTTACTCTTACTCACTATCTCTCCCTGCCTTTTTTTGGACTTCCCTTTCTTTCTCTCCCTCCACACTCCTGGGTTTGTCCCTCCCTCCCTCCCTCCCTCCCTTCCTCCTCCTCCTCCTCCTCAACTTTTGATTCCGTCGCCCTCCTGTCTTACTAACGAATTGAAGAATTACGACATCCCCTCCATGTGCTGATCATATGTTGTGTACTTTGTGGGCTTTTCACTGCTCTTTCCTCCCCTGTTTCTCGAAGGGGAAAGAAAAAAAAAAGACTGAAGAGGCATTGTGTTGTCAAAATAGAAAGCCGTGTCAAGCCGGGCCATGTGACACGCACCCGGGCTGCAGTGGACTAAAATAACCAGCTGGTGTGCAGACTTCACCAGTGATGTTCAGTGAGAGCTGAACAAAGTTAAAAAACTAGGTCGAAATCCGTTAGGCCTCTTGATAACAGTGGAGCTGCCTTTGCAAATTGGGTTACTACCAAAACAAAACAAGTTTGGGAACATAGGGAAAATCAATGTTTCGGAGTGAATGGTAATATTTAGATGACAAGTCTTGTTTTGATCTGTGAGTGAGTTCAATATTTGCGAGAGTGGTGAATTTTGTAGGATTTGTAATGCTAAGAGTAAAAATAGCAGTATTAGGTGCAGGGACTTTGGTGGCAAGTATTAAGATCAGATAAGAGAGCTTATATGTTTACTGCCTATTGTTTTTATCCATGGGACCTGGCAACTGCGTTCTGCTTAAAAGTGGCAAATGTTCCTAATCCCAGCCCTCACTTTGCACACAAGTCTAGGAAACTCGTTTGACCTTTTGGCAGGTTGTTCACTGTGTGCAGTGGGTCAGAGGTCAGAAGGCGAGTGTCTGAGCCGTCAATAGAGACATCTAACGCGTCTGAACCCGGGCCTGCACTTGTGCAACACTTGGGGATCTCTTTCAGTGCAGTCAAGTGTGTTTGAGTCTATGTGTGTCACACGAGCTAGTATTTTTCAGTAAAGTCAACCAGACGCACTTGGCCTGTCTGCGGCAAAGGTAAATAGTTTTGATGGTTTGCAAGTGAGCTGGTGAGCAATTACAACCTTGACCTTAGCGATTGGGTTTCATCTGCAAATTGATGGTGTTGTGAACATGAAAAGTAGTTTGTTCTGGTTTGTCTGGTTTGAGCTATGGTTATAGTTATGTGAGTTTTATATTAACCTGGAAAATCCCACTGAGAGATTACAGAATTTATTTTTCGGGGAAGTTCTGGCCATACTGTCTTGTGAATGCCCAAGGGTGTAGCTGTCAGTTTATCACAAATATCCCATGACAAATTGCCCCTTGTGAAGCTCTTTGGGTTCATTGTGTCATGTGAGCTCAATACAAATGTTGTAAATGTTTTAGTAGTAGGGAAAACCTACGTAGACACAGGAAAGGATAAAACTCCGCACAGAAAGGCCCCACCTGGTTTGGGAATTAGAGTGGGGAGAGACATTCTGCACATTGTCAGAGCTGGGATTCAAACCCACAACTCTCAAGACAGACACTATTCTGCCATATGCACAGCAGCCTTAATCTCTAGACCCCAGAGATTGTTTTAATGACAAAAGATGGACATGGTTTTATTCTCTGTGATTTAACAGTTAGCCGTTGTTGTGAGCTCAGCCGGATCTGCTGACTGCCGAGGGGGAATTATCACAACGCTCAGTAACAATGAGGACAGTGTTGCCTAGACCTGGGTCTATGTATGACTGTGCACAGGGACGTTAGTTACAGTAACCTCTCGAACTGTGCTGATGGCTCGTAAATGTGCTCTGTTTGCAGATGTTTTTGAAGAGAGCACCCAATGCACCTATGCCCTGTGGTTACCTGCTTCACCGTCATGGTGGTCTGCTGGCAAGCCTTGGGCACTTCCCCACAATCAACATATCTCCCCTGTACTGTCACTATGTACTTGTTTGTATAGGGGAGTGTGATCACACCGGCTGTCGACGGTACCTTTCATTTATAGAGCACTCTTGACACTAAAGCATCCCAGATAGACTCATGACTCAGTGTTTAGTAAGCATAGCAGGTCAAAACATTCCCTCAAGCTTCAGAACAGCTACTGAATACTGGAATAAAATGATCCCCTATTTTATATATATATAATGTCAGAAAGCGATACTATGAATGCAGAAAGATATCTGCATTAGTAAATAATCATATTATCAAAGAACAACTTTCAAATATTATCTACCTTTTTATTCACTTACCTTACAATATGCTTTTCTTGGTATTTGTTATAGTGAAACCTGTTTCAGCAAATATGGATACTTGAGACTGGAGGCTGCTGGCGAAGGGATTTAACGTCTAGAATTTTTATTGTTAGGACTATTCTCTCCTCATGCTGTAATCTGTAGTACTTTAAACACGCATAGAAATGAGCTGTTCTCTGCCTCAAATCAACAACACATCAGTGTATTGGAGAGTTTCTCTAGGTGTCAGAGCCCATTTGAATTAACATTATTATTATTATAAGTTGTCTATTGTCACGTCCATGTGAATTGTTGCACAAGCATGACACACTCACTGACAGGGAGTGCCAGACTGTGTACAATGGTTCCTATTTCCTTGTGCAGAGCTGATAATAAAGAAGGAGTTTGCTTTTCAGTTCATTGCATGGATGCCCCAAGTCTTGGACACCATTCAAACATTTATATTTTAAGGTTCTTGTTCTCAAAGTGTAACTATTGGAAGCCCTCTTTGCTACGGCCCAGACACTTCACTTGTCTGGACATCTATTGAGCTGCAGTAGGAGTGAGCAGGTTGTATTTTGTGTAGAGCTGACACTTGCAAACTTTAGTCAAGTAGGACATTTTATTCTTACCTGGACTAGTGACGTTTGACGTGTCCTTCTCTGTTCTTCTTGTCCGGGCACTTGAGGACCGGACTGCAATTAGAGGAAAATGGAAATGTTAAAACAACTCAACTTCACAGTTACAGAGTTAAAACAATACAAACACACACACACAGTGACAAAGGAGATAAATCAATGATAAGGATAACACATAAATGTTTGTGTAGGCACAATCAAACTATGTGGCGTTACAAAGCCATAACAAGACTGTGCTGTCAGATTCCTTTTCAGATTACTCACATGCAAACAAAAGCCTCTAGTAGGAAATGTTTGAAATCGTGTAGAGGTCATTTACAATACACTGTTCCCCATTTATGTGGAGACACGACCACAACAAACCTCCACCTTTCAAAGACAAACCACACATTTGCTGTGTAATCCTTTTTCAGCATCCTCTTTTTACATCTCGGTTCGCTTGATACATTAACATCAGCTTTTTTGTTTTTTACACAAACCTATGACTTCTGTTCTTCGCATGTTAAAACCATAGATATTATTCCCCAATAGATTGCGGTCAACATGATCACAACATTCTAAAGAGCTAATTGCAGTGGAGCAGCTGAAAAATCCATGGTGGTTACTATAGTGTCACAATGCAGATCTCCAGTTTTATTTTATTGTTAATTTCTCTGTGATTCCTTCGCCGATTCACATGAAACAAAAACAGTCACAAAGTTCAAAGTCATCTCTTCCAGCACATATGAACCACGGCCTAGTATTTTTCTCCTAAAGTAGTGATAACATTAAAAAATAAAGGACTTTTCTGCCATAATGATAGGCCAGGTTTGTGAATCCAATCACTATCAAAAAAGAAAATATAATTCTATAACATTAACGCAACCTATAAAAACATGAAACAAAATAAAATTGTTGATTCGTAATTGATTTACATTTGGAATTTCTCACATTTCTGCCTAAATTGATCTTCATCCGCCCCAAACTGTTCAACTTTGGGTTAATCAGTCCACATAATATTTTGCCAGTAGTGCTGTGGAGCATTCCAGTGCTCTTTCACAAACAGAAGTTGAATAGTTTGGGAGGAACACATAATGTGTGTGTGGAGGAAAAATTGGAACTGTACATCAACATCAAAACTCTATTCCCACAAGTTTCTTCCCTGTCCAGTGAATGTTTACATGTTATGGCAATTAAAAATATGATAACATGTAATTGTTTGGGTGGTATTATCCATCCATCCATCCGTCCGTCCGTCCGTCCATCCATCCATCCATCCATCCATCCATCCATCCATCCATCCATCCATCCATCCATCCATCCGTCCGTCCGTCCGTCCGTCCATCCATCCATCCATCCATCCATCCATCCATCCATCCATCCATCCATCCATCCATCCGTCCGTCCGTCCATCCATCCATCCATCCATCCATCCATCCATTTTCTTTTCACCTTGGACTTGTTTGCCCTGGGAGACCCTACCAGGGGCACGAAGCCCCCGACAACAGAGCTCCCAGGATCATTCAGGTGCTCAAACCCCTCCACCACGTTAAGGTGGCGGGATCCAGGAGGGGCACTGTTTATTCATTCGTATTATTTCGATGAAGATCAGACCACATTTTATGACCAATTTAGGCAGAAATGTGAGAAATTCCAAAGCGTTCACATACATTATCCTCCCGCTGTATATCTGGAGTTGAAGCAGTGATAATGGAAGTAAAAGCAAAAGAAGCCACACTAACATTAGTTTCACAATCCTTTGACATAGTCTACACGGGATGAAGCAACAGCCTCTTATGCAACTCATATCTATGTGTGATTCAGGTCTTCATGGAAAAGTGGCAGCGTAAACAGGAGCCAGTTTAGTCATTCAAGAATGGTGGCCAAAAAAACATGTCTGTGCTTATTTAATCACCTCACGGTAGAAACAACTTGACACACTTTCACTGTATACAATGTGCATTTGAAGGAGTATAATCTCCTCAAACGTCCTGAATCATAGTGCAGACATGTAAGACAGTTTAGCGGTAAAAGATTTGATGTGAGTTGAAACAGAAGTCAAACGGTGACCGGTGCTAAAATTAAACTTGGGTCCCTTTTGAGCAAATATGTGATAAAATCCGCTCGGCTTGCATTGAGATTGGAAGAAGTCCCAGCAAAAATGTCCTGCAAACACACACCCCTGAAGCTTACAGTATATGGAATAGGAGGGAAAAAATTACAAGCAAGTATGAGTCAAAGTAACACTATTTGTAGCAATTGTTTATGGTGAAATTAGGAGTTAAAAGCAAAAGTTGCAGCAGTAATAATGTTAGTTGCTGCAGCACACACACCCTTGTTGCCTTGTACTACTTGAGGGATTTGCAAGTAAACCATCTATACCTTTTTATTTTACTCAACACCCCGTTACTTCTACTCGAGTAAAGTCTTTCAGTAGTCACTTATCATTACTGAAGTGACACTTACAAACCACACAGTGTGTTTGAGTGAGCTTGCCTCACCTGCTCGGTCTTGTTTGGCCCCAAAACACACCTATCACTGCTTGAACAGGTTTTGAAACCCTTCTCCCAGCGCCGTGATCCCGTTTCCCTCCGAGCGCTCTTTGTAATCCTCAGGTCATATTTGCCTTATGACAGTGCTGTGTACCAGCTAAGGTCACAGCAACCGTGGCAGAAAAGAAGGGCCTCAGTGTCTATACAAAAACTTAGAGACTGGAGGAAATGCATGGCTGCCAATGTATGAGCTATAGGCCTTGACTGATTGATGCCATTTGCAGCACTTTCCTGGGCTCTTTCTCTGTTTGTGTAGCTGTGTTTTTTACATTAGGTCAAAGATTAAGTATTTGCAGTCACTTGTGTGGTCTTGACAAAAGCTTGACCTATCAACCTCAATATTTTAGCAGTACTTAAGAGTCTTAATAAGTGCTTTAGGTAAAAGGGAATAGAAATGTCATATGACTGTAATCCACTAGAGGGAGTCAGGAGCTGTCTTTTCTTGTTCAGTTTTATGTTTTGTGAGAAAGTTTCCAAGTGATGCAGACTTGCCACTCATTTGGCATTGGTGTTGACATACAGTGACACCACTTGCATTCCCTATGTAGTGCCCATTATATAAAGAGCAATATCAAAAATACTGTGCCACTATACCACAAGTCACACTGGTGAGTTGCTGCGACTTGAGTGTACCAGTGTTTGTTTTTTGATAAAGAAAAAACAATGTAAAGGCAACAGGTTTCCTATCATTGAGGCTACAATGAGAAGCTAAAAAGCAGGTGTTGTCATTGTAGCTGAATTGTCCCATGAAGAAAGCCCCAAATGGTCTGTGTGGGTCAAGTGCAATGCTACGCCTGGACCCACCACTGATTACTTATTGGTCTCAGATGAATGAGGCGGGTAAACACGAGGAGAGGGCGAGAGCACTTCAGCACACTTAGCACAAGAGCGTGCACACAGGCGGTGATTTGGAAAGCTTACGCGATGATGCATGCGCCGTCTGCTTCAAAGACACTACTACCTGAGGACCTGTGTTTGTAAAAGGAGGTGGAAGTGCAGGATGTTTGGTTTCCCTCTTTTTTTCTTCTCTCATTTCCCCGCGCCCCATATGACTTATGAGTTTTAAATATGGGGCTGTAATAAAGGCAGCTGATATGCGTGTGTGTTCTTGTTACGACATTTGAAGGCAGGGTTTACATTGTGAGGGTCATGAGGTACAGCTCGGGTCACGGCATTTCATTTGCCCCAAAATCTCCAGATCTGTTCAGTTTCTTTGATCAATTAATGTGTGACTTGATCAAACATATATATCGATTATCTGTTGTTAACCACATACTGTATAATACATTTTTCCCAATGAAAAGTATGAGCAAGTTCATTCGACATACAGAATCTTTCCTTTCTCAATGGCATAAAAAATATGTTTTTCGTAATTCGTTTTTTCGATTAAGCCCATGATGATGATTATTCAATTAACTTACTATGCTGCCAACTTGATCAAGTAAACAAGAAAAGTCACAAACACTAAACCTGCACTTGTTTGTATACTAGGGAAATTTGTCCTCTGCATTTAACCCATCATTCGATGCCGCTGGGGCAACCCGTAAGGAGCAGTGGTCGACGGCAGTGCCGCGCCCGGGGACCCGTCTCTATGATGTGGAGCCAGGCTGGTGGTCAGAGTCACCTGGCTGGAGGATTAACCTATTGCACAGGATTCACCTATTCACCTATTGCACATGTTTTTGGTGGTAGGGGAAACCTATGCAGACACGGGGAGAACATGCAAGCTCCACACAGAAGGGCCCCGTCCTGGTGGGAATTGAACCTGGGACCTTCTAGCTGTGAAGCGGAGGCGCTAACCGCTGCGCTACCGTGCCATCCACCACCTGTAAGATGTGTTTTACTTAGGCCTGTCACGATAACAAATTTGAAGTTCGATATATTGAAGCAGGAAAGCATCGCGATAAACAATATTATTGACTAACGATACTCTCAACTCTCAGGCAAAAAATGACAGTAAACCTTTGTTCTAAAAGTGCATCATCATATCCTAAAAATATCACGCAAGCTGCAATAAACATGAAATATTATGAAACTCGATTTGCTTCAGTTAAAAATCTAAGGTTTACAAAGAAAGAATAGGGGGTTAAATGCTAATAAATGCACCTGTCCAGGGACTGCGGATGGAAAATAGCTGCTTAGCTAAATCTGGTACAAACCATCTCCTCTTGTAAAGACTAATGGTTCTGTGCATTGACCCTGTTTCAATGAACATTATGTATCGTTTATCTGTTTTTCCTTGAGCGATAAGTCCATTTAATCTTTATCGTGACAGCCCGAGCACACAGATTCTACACGTACTTTCAGAAACTACAAGGTCCTAGCTTTTCAATGAGGCATTGTACTGGCCGACAGGGTGTAAACAAAAACGCAAACAAAAAATGTAACAAAAACATAAGCGCAGCACCAATGTGACCAAAAAAAAGTTTTGATCAGTTTTATCAGTCTTTCAAATGAGACATTACACTAACCTACAGAGCTCTGCAGACGAGAAGCTTTTAGTTTTGGGTAATGCTGAACTGGAGAAAATGGGGTTTAAGAGGTTTAACGGCCTAGTTTTAATTGTTGTGTACAATTTCCAGATTGGTTTCAGTGGTTCAAATATAGTCAGACATGTAGAGTAAGTAATGGAGATCTCCTGGGAGGACATAAACTATTTTAAAGGTTGCGCTGCTGCTGCTGCACAGGATTCTGTCCGTTATGTGAGTGACCCCAGCCGTAGAAAATGTAGCCACAAGGGGGAAGCAAAGGAGGAAATCGTGTCTTTTGAGCAGATCCAGACCAGGTAAATAAAAGATCATAAATGAATCCAATCCACAAAGTCAGGACAATCCAATTTTATTCAAGGGCAAGACATTATGTTAATCTCCCTTTTTATGTATACAGTTGACTTGGCAGCATTGAAAAAGTTTGACATTATTTGATCACTTGGGGTGGGCTATGGTCTAAATGCTGTGCAGTACAACCAAAAGACAGATGGGTGGTCTGGTCACCCTAGTCAATTTGGAAGGATGTCACGGCTATACAGTAAAATAGCTTATCTTTAGTTCAGTCTCGCCATGTTGAGATAAAATACCTTGGGATTATTGTAAACATCTGTCTTGATTCTCTTCCGGGATGCCCCCATCTGTTCCTGTGTGGTTAGGTCCCTCATTACACATGTTAAGGCTATACAGCATTTCACAAGTCTGCCATGAAAGAGCTGTGGATGGATGGATGGGTGGAGAGAAAGAAGATGAGTGAGAGAAAAAAACTCAAGAGTCATTTTTCAAGCTTGTTTTTACAACCTAGATAAGGTCTTTGACTTGCACGGGCTCTTAATGGACACAAACCCAGTCGTGCACACAGAGACGCTGATGGTGACCCTGAACTCCGCTCCTCCCTCAGGAATAACACGTTTGGAGCCAAGTGAACCAAAAGGCGACAGCGCTTCCTACTTTTCCTGCCACAAATCAGTCAAAAGGTACTTTACTGGGATATAGTCACTGCTCCACATGCATTCGCAAAGACATACTGGCAGCCAAATGATACAACAGGCCTGGTGTGGCGCACTGGGTTTGGCCTTCCTCTTGGTGCTCAAAGACAGGCATATCTCAAAATAAAAGTGTGCTGACTTTTCAGACAAACGGACATTTTCTTTCCCTCTAATTTTGAGCAGCATATGTAAAAAGTGATGAGATTTTCCACAAAGATGTATAAGTCAATTTAAATTAGGGTGATGTGTTTTAAAACAATAAAGATCTGCTTGTGTGTTGTACTAACCCAACATTTGATCTACATAATTTGGTTGCACAATTGTATAATAACAAATAACGTACTTCCTTACTTCTTTACATACTTACTACAGCAGATACATGTACCAACTTTTCTACTAAGAATCATTTTTATCTTGTTACTTTATATAAAGGTAAAGATAAATGTCATCTTGCCATTTCGGAAAAGTAAGTCAGTATCCACTGTTGTTGCAACACTGGTTATATCACCGTTTGCAAAGTCATTAAGCATGACAGGACTAGACTCAGGTGAGCAGTAAATCAAGAGAATAATGTTATTATGAATTACATGTTTGTTTGGATAAGATATTTTTGCAAGGCTATTAAATGTCACTTATAAAAACTAATACGAAACTGGAAATGGAATAAGATTGATTCGAGCCCCGCATTTATGACTCAGCTAATGAACATTTATAATAAGCACGTACATAGACTTTTGTAGATCCAGTTATAGATGACATAAAGGTGATTCCCAGAATTACCCTCATACACCTAGCATAATCACCGTCATTTGGCATGTGTTATCTCCACTCCAATAGGATTTCTGAATACATGACTCAGTGTAACCCTTGAAATAATTGCTACTTGCTGTGAAAGGCTCCTCTCGTGTCAGGACAAAGACAACTGCAGACAGAGAAGTTGGTAAAATCTCAAAGCGTGAAAGATTAAAAGCATGTATGCAATTAGCAATTTTCCATCAAAGATATGAGCCCATAATGATGTCACTGTGTCCTCTCATTTCGCTTTGACAGATGGGCTCGCACACAAAAGCACTGCACTACAGAGACGTCACTGCCCGGAGGTTGTTTACTGTCACTTCAGATTTTTTAAATAAAAAGAGTAATATTTCAAAGTTGAGAGCCCCTCCATTAGTTGCACAAAGGTTTGCATTAGTGGTTCATGAGGACATTGCATTTTGTAAGATACAGTATATTCAAAATGACACTAATGATTGCGCGTTTCTAAAATTGTATTCCACGTAAACTGGCGCAGATTCATCCATTGGAAAGTGTTTTTAAGGATTTAATGTTTGATCAGTGACTGTACAGAATGTTTTGCTGTTTACACAACCGTATTTTCCGGACAATAAGTCACACTTTTTTTTTTATAGTTTGGCTTGGGGTGTGACTTATACTCAGGTGAGACTTATATGAAAATGTATAATCCCACAATGTTTGTTGTTTTCGCTCAAGGCTTGTGTACCAGTATCTGCTACTCCTGTATCACTGAAGATTAAAAAAAAAAAAACGGTAATCGAGCAACAGAAAGAAAGTTAAGAGTAAGCGAGAAACTTGTGAGGTACTAGCCACAAGCGGAGGTTACTCTCGGGCTAAAAGCTAGATGGCCACAGCTAGAGGAACGAGTTCACTTCGAACGAGAGGCTTGTCAATGGTGCAGTTACGCCTCCATGCCCAGGTAGTTGCCAAGGCTGGTGCAACTTATACTCCAGAGCGACTTATAGCCCGGAAAATATGCTAGTAACAAATCAATTCACCCTTAAGGGAAATTTGTCCTCAGCATTTCACCCAATCTTCAGTGTGCAGCACCCGGGGGAACCATCTCCAGATTTTGAGCTCGACTCGCGGTCAGAATCATCACCATGTTGGAGGGTTATCCTATTGTGCATGCTTTAGGTTGAAGGTGGAAAGTGGAGAAACCCACCCAGACACATGGAGAACATGCAAACCCCTTACATAACATCCAAGACTGCAGTATGATTGACCACAATGTTTCTTGGGTGAGGACATCCATTTTTGTGAAAATCTACAGCCACTGTGTATGTCATCACAGGACTGGGCTTATGGGCTTATGTTTTATCTGACAAACCCTCTACAGACATGAGATGATTGACCAGGCTTACCCCAAAGAATTGCACCACAAATTCATCTTTTTGAAGTTTTTTTCTTTTCTGTTCTGCGTGAGTGTGTGCCCGTGCATGCACACCTTCTCACTAATATCCGTGTTTCACATCAGAATCTCTCACAGCCTGCCATTATCTTTTTACAGGCTCTCCTCTGGCCCGGGGCTTTCAGCGGAGGGGCGCACTTGTATCGGCTGACAGCCCCAGCAGTAGAACTAGACGCTGCACTCAGCTAGCATCACTGAACCGCATACTTGGCTGCAGATAAACACATGGAGTGGAGTGGACACTTCAGAACGGGCTCCGCGTGGAGGACGACACTGCAGGTCCCGTGCTCTTAGGGGATTTCCACAGTGATGGGACAGTGAGTGATGCGGTGTCAACAGAAAAGTCTATTGTTCCTCATGTTGTGGCCATGTTACACAGACATAAGTGGGTATAAGTATCAGAGACAACCACAGCTCCAGGATTTATAACCTGTCTGCAGAAATAAGCCTCTCAAGTTACGCTTTACTACGCATTTTAGTGCTTTGTGCCATGTTTTGAGAAATGGTGAAGGCTGAAGTTGAAAGATGGCCCCTAAAAGTCACTTGCTGTCAGGATGGAAGCACTTAGCAGACTTAAGCAAACAAATATTCAGAGTTCATCATTAAAGCTATGAATCAGTACGTCATAAGAGCACAAGCAGCCAATAATTTGGGTGTCATAAAATTGTTTAAAAACAGGCTTTAGGCTGGTGCACACCAAATATGATTGTAGTGCAGGCTACTTGTTATAAGCTAATACACTGTAATCAATCCATTTGCAAAGGATTATTACCAGGTATATATTTGAATCGCTTAATCTTGTCATACTAACAGTTTCAGTCCCACACTCAGAGGCAGAGGATATGCTGTGGAGGGAGCACTAATAAGGCATATAACTTCCCGATTATTGATAAGTAAGAATCAAAAGTACCAAAAGCTTAACTTGAAACAGAGACTATTCAATACAGAAATGTGTTGTTAACAACTTGCAATGTCATTATTACATGTAACAATAGAGAAAGTACATCTATTCCTTTGGTCCTTTACTGACCCGCTGTGGCTCGTTTAGCACTCACTGAACATAGAGGAATATACATGAAAAATGCATCATAGATTTTTCATGTTTTTCATATCAAGCAGATAAGCCACTAAAACACAACAATGGTCGACATCTATCCTTTTTGAACACGGTAAGTGATGCGCACAGCCTTCTGCTTTCCCAATCTGAAAGTACTTTTAGATCATACCCTGCTGAAGTGCAACACATGCGTGTCCATGTGTTCTAATACCTTATTAGTCTATTATTCACAGACTTCACAGAGTCCAAATTACTGGTTAGACCATCCTCGGCATGCTTTACTGAGATGACAGGGCAAATATGCCTCAACGCCGTTTACAGCTCGACTTTTAAGTTGCCATATAACAATAGCTTAAGGCACCGAATCAAAGCCTCCTCTGACTCTCCCCCGTATAAACAAGCTAAAAGCTGTAAGTGCGAGGCATTTGTCATCCAGGTACAAGTCTTGGGAATAGGTGTGTTTTTGACATAAAAGTGCATACCTGCAGGAGTGTACTTGAAAAATAATGTTTCTGGCACTGACTATGTGTGTGTATGTGTGGAAAGCAGGCAGTTAGTCATACTCCGGTTATTCATTGATCCGGATGACTTAGAGGGAGTGGTGTGCAAGGCAGGGATGGGCTCTGGTTCAGGACGGACAGAGTGAGTGAATGCAGACACTCTCAGACCACCAGCAGCTCAGAGGAACACACTAAACTCATGTGTTTGTGGACAAAACACCCCCCCCGACCCCCCCCCCCCCTCCCAACACACACACACACTTATGCTGACCCACTCTTCTCAAAGTCACCCCTCTAAATCTCACCCTCACTCAGTCAAGACGGGGATTATTGGCAACACACAAACACTGAAAGCAAAACAACAACAAACCAAACTACACAACAATCAGCTACATTGTTTATGTATGATAGAGTTCATGCCCCCCCCACCCCACCCCCCCTGTTTTTGCAAGTGTAGGACGAGGGACTGAGTTGAGCAAAGAAATGTGATTGAGTAAAGCGAAAAGCAAAGACAAAAATCTCCAAACATGGCATATTGGAGCATGATAAAGAATGTGACAGCTCGGCACATGTCGCACACACACATAGGGAGTTTGAGGAGGCGAGGCGGCATGACCCAACATGCACCTAGCTCCGATGGAAAGACGTCGGACGCTCCAACGCACAAAAGGCTCTGGAAAGACAAACCAAAGAAAGCCGGCATTCCACCACGGCACAGGCCTGCAGTGTGAGCTTGACCTAGAGACAAGCAGATGCAGAGACAGAGGTGCGCCCGGGAAGATAGGAGAGCGACAGGGATGGGGCTTGAGTAATGATCGGTCATAATGGTCTGCCGATAGGTGATAAGCTGTGGTGAAACACAGACATAGGGAATAATTCACTGTTATCATGTCCATTAAAACACTCATTACCATCACAGTCAGTTTAGTATGCTGGCTCCACTGGTTTGGCCCAATTGAAGGCCTTTCTCATTGTAAATTATGTTTTTCTTTCTTTCCCCACACGGTTACCTATAGCTTCACCAATTTGTCACCCACTTGGACTGCATACATTAGTCCAATGTACTAACTCTAGTCTCCATTTCTCTTCTCTGGACTCAGTGTTATCTGCACACAAAATTCAACTTTACTGACACACTTTTTTTTATTCATTGCATTGGCCCTAACTCTTGTGTGAGCCAATGAGCGTGCAGGAGTGATCAAGGTGTTAAACCAAGCCCTTCACTGTCACAAGGAAAGCAATGGTGGCTGTCAATGTGCTTTGAGTGGAACAAGACAGATCATCATCATCATCATCATCATCATCATCATCATCATCATCATCATCATCATCATCATCATCATCAGCGTCATCATTGTTAAATCATAGAAACCCTGGTCTCCTCAAAGCCTGCATTTGAGCAACAGACGCAGCAGGAGGCTCAGGGCTGCACCATTTCTGCGCTTTTTACGCACGAACATCAAGCATGTTGGTATTTAAAACAGTTGCACCATGTTTAAATCTCTCATCACATTATTAACCACGTTCACGCCTCTAGGTAAAAAGACTTTGCTTTAAGTAGAGTGTAAGGTTTAAATCATAAAGTTGGGGGGAAAAAACTTGAAATGATTAAGCACTCACCTGGATAGGACGACTTCTTCATGATTACAGATGTTCCCGCTTTGGCAGTGTCGATATTGTTCTTTTTTGGGGGGTCACGTTTGCATCTGTAACTCTCCCAAGTAGCCCCCTCCTCGTTGTTCACTCCTGTGTGATTTGGCTGTTCAGGTACAGCCTCGCTCACGCTCCCCGTGCTCCCGCCGCGAGCAACCTTTGGGAGAGCGACTCTTGACAATGGATACAATCACACCTGCCTCCTGACGCACGCCCAGTCCAGCAGCGGGAGTGGTTTACGGTGTTTTACTGTAGCTTTCCACACGTGCACTCCCGCGCCATAAAGGCACGGACGGACTTATCTCCGGGGGAGGTCTGGAGCAGACTTGAAATCTTCTGTTTATTTTAGAGACGGAGGTTTTCCAAAAAGTAATCTTACCCAACCCTTGTTCTACTACTTCAAGATGCGACTCGTTCCAACCTCGCTCGGCCTATGGCATTATTACAATTAAATATTCACTTAGCCACACATGAGATGTGTTGTGCTGTAGGTATTTATTTTAATTTGGTTAAAGAATAAACTGTTTTATTTTCTGCCAAGGCTGAAGAAGCCTTCTACTGTTGTTACTATTACAGCTGATATGACAACATTTGCTTTCCCTTGTACATGCAGTCTTAATGTTTTTCCATTTTATTCTGTGCTGTCAAGTAAATTGAATCGAAAGGGGAAAAAATCTAATTACTAGAGTAAGTTTAGCACTGCTGAGGCTGCAGGCTACATGGAGTGTAGGTGCTCGGTGTGACATAAACCATAGGTGCTCTAGAGTCTAGGATGTGATGGTTAAGATGTTAAAAGTTCATATCTCCCCACATCCGGGCATGTGCATAACTTGAGTCTCCTCGTGTCATGTCTCTTTTTATCTTTCTATATAAGACGCAAATTGTGAGCAACAGCGGCCTCTTGTGGAGGCAGAGCTGTGTGTCCTTTGTCAAGCGGGGTAGTTTGTGCAGATTGTGTAACATGAAAGGATGAATAGACCAATTTATTTTTGAATATTTAACACTGCTACAGAAAATCCCAACAAAAAGGTATTTATTTCGAAACACAAAAGAGAACACTCCAAATGGTTGGAATGATTAAAAAAAAACCGAACCCCTGCCTTAACAGAACCCAGTGCAACGCCTCATTTAAAAGCTAAGACCTACAAAACTCATCTAAATGGATCTTCTCCCTCACGTTGTCATCAATCTTTTTACATATTTTCCCCCCATCGTTTTTTGTCACTTTTGTTGCATTTTTGTCACATTGTTGTTGCTCGTTTGTGGCTTTTTCATCACTTTTTTGTCTCATTTTTGTCGCTATTTTGACACTTTTTTCAAGAGGCTTTTAGGTTTGGGAAAAGTCAAACTGGACAAAATGTGCTCGGTTCAGGTGGGGCTTTAGAAGTTTATTAAAAGAGGATATTTTAAAGCTGCACTATGCAACTTTTTATGTACATTTTTTAAAAATATTAATACATATTTTACCTTCCAGTGACCACTGCTCCAGGATCAATAGTTTTTTAGGTTTTCACTGCTGATTGAACCGTATCCATGGTTACATTTTTGCACATTAATCAGCACATCAGCAGAAAGCCTCAATGTAAATGTACCAGAATTAGCATAATAGCTAAATTGCATCCATTGTCCTAAGGCAGGTAAAGAAACACTGACTGAAGAGAAATACAGACATAGCACATACAACAAGTTACAGTCACAGAGGTCAGTTACAAGGACAGTCACAGGCGAGATAACTACCAGAAATCCTAAAAAAATAAAACTGAAATGAAATTATTCCTTAAGCATCATATGAGCCACCGGGGTGGAAAGGCCCTACTTTTTTTTTTTAAACCTAAAATAGTAAAAAATAGAGCACCAACAAATTATAGTCCCACACAAGTTTGTTTATTCCATCAATTTAAAAGATATTTACATATTTTAGCAATTGCAACATTTTCCAGTCAAACCCTCTTAACCAAGGACTAACGTTTACTCTGGGTTTATCATGAAAATTACACAGGTAATAAAATACCTCAGCAGCTGACAGGCATCTGAGTGACACATAAAAACAGGAAGTTGAATCACATCAGCTTGTTTTGATGGTTCTGATAAACATCAGTGAGGGGGCACTTTACTGCTCGCATGTGTGACATCACTTCCTGTGTGCTCATGTATTTAAATCCACATGAGTCAGACTTCAGAGAAGAAGGGGAAATTGTAGCGATGCACTGCAAAGGATTGTCCAAAAAAAGTATTGTGCAGATGCATCAGATAATTTTGAAATTAAGTAATATAAGTAAGCATAAAATAAATGTGGCTTGAATGGCAATGTAATTTATTATTTTTTTGTATTATATTTTAGGAATTATTTTTTGTTTTGCAACAGTCTAAAACCGTTCTTTTGAGTATGCCTCTTATATACACCTACAGTGCATGAATTGACAAATGGCGTTCTTAATTTGCAGACTCGTCGTCCACCTATTTGGGCTTGGAAGTGGCATAAAGAGTGCACTAGTGACCCCATGCATGTAAAATTGCATACATTTGACTACAGAATCGCCTAAAGGTATAGTAACACTTCACCTATCTGCGTGCTCTAACTGTAATAAGTATTCACAGTGCTGTAACAAAAACATCACACGGAAAATTCAAATACCTCCCTATTATGCATCTTCTTACCACTTCTCATTTCCACTGACACATTCTGCAATGACAGCTCAAAGGGCTGTAGATTCAACATGATTTAAGCAGCTCTAAAGAAGAAACAAGACCTTTTTACACAGTGCTACACTGTGCTAAATTGAGTCATACTGTTTTTCCTTTGCCTTTGATGCACCTTATCATTTTCTGTTTCCTGTGACATGCTTTGACAAGTATATACAGTGCTATAGGTGGACAGGTAGGGCTGCAGTTACACAAGTCCCTTTCTTCTTCGCACACCTTTGACATGAAAACAGCATCTACTTTCTCTATTAGGTCACAGATGCACATAAAAAATAATAATATATAATAAATCTATGACCATTTTTCCCTTTTCAAAAAAAGATCAGCTGTGTATTATTTTGTGCACCTCAACTATAACCATTGTAAACACGTAGTTTATAGATTATTCTGCAGTTGCATAATCCCCCTTTGCACATCTGTATCGTGTCAGCAGCACTGGGGTCCCTCGGTCGAAGATGCCAGTTTCTTGTAAGTGTGGTCTGTGTTTCCGCTTATTTACATGTTTCAAAGCGAATCGGACTTTAATGCGTGGCTTTAAAGCTTCCTTTGCACACAATGTGTCGCTGCTTGAAGACAATAGGCCTACTTTCAAAAACCTGCAGCTCCGCCAGTGAATGTAACAGCTTGTGACCACACACACCACACAAGTAAACAACTGCATGCTGCTGCACTTTGACATTCACCGGCACCTCTAGCAGGCGAGTGGTTACTCATATAGACGATATGTTACGGTGAGCGTTATATGAGCCAACATGGACTGAGAGATGGAGAGATGGAAAGTAGCTGTACAAAGATACTGACAGCAAGAGTTTCTTTGTAAACTCACTCACTTGTCCTGGGGCAAACCGTGTGAATGTAGTGTGTGAGGGAGCAGTTGGTGGTGGTCGGAGGGGCCTGCGGTGCAGCCTCGCCTCCGTCAGTCCACCCCAGGGCCTCTGTGGCTATAGTTGTAGCAGATTACCACCACTATTACGGAGTAAATGAATAATGACAACTATGTAGTGATTTGAAAAACTTCCTTGTGTATAATATTGTTCTTAAATCTCGTCAAACTATGGGCCTTCATTATTAGCAACGAAGAGGGAAACGCAAAGTAAGTGTGGATCAGCAATAGCAGTGGTGGAAAGTCACAAAGTAAAAAGTACAAGTACAAGTAAAAAGTACAAATTACAGGTACTTTACTTTACTTAAGTACAGTTTATGATTTACTTAACACTTTTTACTTTTCCTTCACTACATTTTAGAGCCTGTATCTGTACTCTCTACTCCACTACATTTTTAAATTGGGTTAGAAGTAAAAGTATTTTATTTTCAAAGTGACTCGGTTTAGTGCCAGTTTAGACTTGGTTTAGTGGTTTGCTCCTTTAGAACTAGTTTAGATCTGGGGTAGACCTGACTTAGTTTAGTCCGGGTTTAGACCTGGTTCAGTTCCTGTATTTGACCTGAGTAAGTGCTTTACTCGTTTAGACCTGGTTTGATTCAAATGGTTTAAAAAATTGCAAAATTACAATGCATACTTTTACTTAAGCACATTTTGGTCCTTTATCTGTACTTTTACTTAAGTAAGAATATTGAGTACTTCTTCCACCACTGAGCAATAGTGATTTGCACTTTTTATCACTCAGCATCCTCTCATACAGTATCTGATTTGGAGCCCTAATTCTGTAATACACGTAATTTCAAACGGTAAATTAGGTACAACACGCCCACAAAACGTCATATTCTATTTTCCAGCTTGCACTTGCTATTTAGCACTTGTCTTGACAAACAACCCCCAAGTATTTCAGAGATACAGGCACTACTGGTAGCAGGGGCTGAATTAGTAACAGTAACAATACTTTTTTCGAATAATAGTATTGCATTGGGTTTAGATAGCACTTTTTGGACTTTACTTTGTATTATTCATTCACTTCCCAGCCCTGGTGAGCCTGGTAAGCCACACCTGCCCTCGGACTGACTGATAGAAATGTGTCTGTAATTCTGTGTCAATATCTATGACAGTGTTTTTCAACCTTTTTTGAGCCACGGCACATTTTTTTTCCCCTTGAAAAAATCATGAGGCAGCACAAAAGAAAAAAAATGAAACTCTGTAGCCTATTTTCACAATATAAAGTGGTTTCTCATCAAAGTGTCTGGAATTAGAACACCGTATAGTCTTGCTAGTCACAATGCCACTGTCACCGCCACATCTCATCACAAATTCTCTTGTCTCAGAGAAATTAGCTGCCTGCTTCCACTTACTGATATGCAGGTGTATTACATGGTTACTCGGCCGATCACTAGACAGCACAGACACTCGACATCATTTGTGGATAATAATGAATCTGTTTTCAAAAAAATATTTTTTAGACCAACTAGGTGAAAGTGGATATTTTCCTACGGCTCACCAGACGGCACAGTGGTTGAAAGACACTGATCTATGATCTATCTACCATCAAAGACAATATTGATTTGTAAACAGGAAAAGGATATACCGGTGTTACATTTGTACTTGTTTGTTGTGAACAAACCAAACAACAAACTGACTGAATAAATAAGTAAATTAGTGTATAAATAAATAAATAAACAAACAAATAAATAAATAAAAGGCATACAAGTGGACAATAAAATGTTGATTCATGAGTTTATTTTAACAATAATAAAATATACTAGACTGCAAATGACAGTAAGTAATAGCCTATAATATGTACAATATTAACAGTATGAGCGCACATTTAAGAACATGGGCCTTTAAAAAAAAAATTAATGACAGTATAGATGAGTAAGACGTGTTATAGACACTGAGTCAATGCTTCAATCTGTCATTTCAAACCTGTGGCATTTGTTATGCCATAGCGGCGAGTGCTCCCGTGTGCCGTCTAGTCCAGTCTCTCAAATGGAAATGGTGGTGGTTTTTGTAGTTCATGAGCGTCTAATGGTGCCCCGCATGTCTTCATACACATCATTAACAGGAGCAGATCTTGGTTTATTTTCAACACGCTGATACTTCACCTAGGCAAAACAATGGTCATTGTCATTAACACAAACAGGGCTGCAACAACAGTGCCTGGAACATAAAGAAACCCACATAGTTGAGCCCCCCCTGAAATTCCACTCATGTTTTTGAGTCACCACCACCTGCAAAGTTTACCTTTCGGATCACAAACAGGAGCAAAGCTATGAGGATGGTGAGCAGCACGACAGCTGAGATGACCACAGATATGACCACCAGGTTTTGGTTTGGCGCCGGGTTGCACGGTCGAGCTGCAGCTGTAGACTTGTCAACCCCAGCAATAGAATCTAAGAGACAACACTTGAAGTGAACCCATAACAAGCCAGCTGCTAGAAATCTTGTTGCTTTAGCCTCACCTGTTACAACCAGCAGCACAGATCCTTCTCCATGAACATCTTCAGGGTTTCCAGTATCTTTGTTAATCTTTGTGCCCATACACCAGTACGCCCCAGTGTCATTTTTGGTCAGGTTCTTTAAGATTATATCAAAATTGGGGAAACCATTTTCATGCATCTGGTGTCTAGTTTCATCAGCGTAGTTTATTCTGCTTGACTTTTTGGATTTGTAGAAAATATCCTGGTCTTTCTTCAGCCCTTTCTTCAATGAAATCGAGTTAGCTTCAGATTTGTATTTACATTGGATAGTGATGGACTCTCCTGTGTTCTTCCACACCACTTAAAAAAAAGAAAAATAAGAATAAATAAGAGTTTAAATAATATATTTACAATTTACAATCTGAGATCATGCCGTGTAATCTCACCGTTGCTGCACAAAGTCGTGGAGACACAGATGCAGAAGATTGTGAGAAGTCGGAGACACGCTGCAGACATGTTGCGTTCACTGTCACCTCGAGTTATGAAATTTCAGCACAGACGTCTGGCTCTTAAAACCCACACCATGTTCTCTACCATGTGACCAAAGGAAGTTTGAAGGAAGTAAGAGTTCTTTGTTTTGATCCTCACAATTTTGAAGATGTTTTTAATTGCTTTCATTAACATTTTCATTACATTTTCAGTAAAGAGTTAAATGTCCCCCCATCAAGCTTGTCACAGGAATGTTGTACACTGTTCACCCTGCTCTCACAATCAATATGTTATTTAATCTGCCAAAAGAAGCCAAAAGCCATCATAATTTGAGAATGGTGTTAGCCCAATAATAATAACAATAATAATAATGATAATAATAATAATAATAATAGTAATAATAAAAACATTCTAGTCATTTTGACTTTTCAAAAACAACGATTGTTTGTCTGGTGGCATACTTTTGATGAAGGAAGTGGTTATAAAGAAACTGTCAGTCCTAGCAAAAATTCAGATTCCAAATGGTGTTTTCCCCTTTCACAATTCAAAATGAAGTAAATGTTTTATGTAAATGTTTATTTTATCCCACTCAGTATTAGTTTTGATGCATCTTGTTACTGTGAAACTTACACTTGCTGTGATTGACAGGACATGAAGGGAACACATTATGAGAGAAAAGAAAAAACAAAGCACTCTTTCTGCATGTTTATTTACATCCTCTAAAAGTTGTTTATTTTTTAAATTTTAAGCAGCTAATAAATTAAACATCTTTAACAACAAAATGGGTTTCTTTATCCCACACCAACTAAGCAGCCTTCTACAGATATTGTAAAAAGCTAAATAATGTTCCAAATGAATGTGAACAATTGAACACTAAACACAAGAGTGAGGAAAGTGTGAAGAAACTTTAGTTCAGGGGTGTCCACACTTTTTAATTGTGGGCTGTGATGAAAAAGTGTATGCTGTGTGAGGGGCAAACATCAGTGATCAGCGTAGTGAGAGGTGTAGTTTAGTTCAGTTTATTTCACAATTTTGCACATACAATCAGGTATTCAACTTATAAACCATCAAGCAATGCTACATTGTGAAAATGGACACCCCAAAAAGCGACAAGCTTATCATCAACAGGGGTCCATAACCCACCACCCTGTGCAAAGATTAGTAAACAAGCAAAGAATGGCTCACATACAGTAGAACTGACTCCTGCTGACATCTTCCAAAAGGTGAAGGCGGGCAATATAAACAGAACAGGTGTCATGTCGACAATATATAATATTCATTTATATATAAGTTTATATATATATACAGTGGGGGAAAAAAGTATTTGGTCAGTTTCACATAGACATTCTATTGGATTTTGGCCAAATACTTTTTTCCCCCACTGTATATATATATATATATATATGTATGCAAACTGTTCACCCCACACTTTATTCAGACTTAGAACCATAATGTCAGCTCTGGTGTTAGGTTTTGATGTTCTAATTGTGTGGAATAAGGAAACTTGCAGTAATTCCAGTAAAAAGTCTCTGGAAATATGAGCCAATTCAACAAGATGTCCGAGGGCCACCGAAAATTGGTCTGAGGGCTGTATAAGGCCCGCAGGCCGCACTTTGAGTACCCCTGCTTTAGGCCCTCAAACAAATAGTGAATTAGTTTTACTGTTTTGCATCTGCCACACTCTACTTTCGCGGAGCAGCAGAAATTTGACCCACATGAAAAGTAGGTGAAAAGTTTACTCATTAGTATCGGAGGGAGAGAAGAGCGAGTAAACTCCGCCCTCAGGTGGCACCAAAACGAACTGCAGGAAATGAATCTGAGCTTTGAGACTCAGTGAGTGGACAAAACAACAACATGCAAATCAGACAGAGGCATACCGGGACATCAACAAACACAAGTGTCATATTAGGCAAATAGCTGTAGCCTATAGGCCCACAGAGTGTTTTGAATTTACCGTTTGTCAGATTTACTGCTGCTATTCTGTCTTTTTTTTATTTTTATTTTTTTATTACAGGCTATATTTTTAAAGTTTGTTTTATTCATAAGATACTTTATTTACCTCTATTGGCCTCTCACTCATCCAAGAATTTTCCATCATGGTAGAGTAGAGGGCATTTCAGTAGAGGATTGGTAAAGGAATTAGCCTAAAAATAAAAAGGTCACGCCATGTTATCTCACTGCCAACATCCACAAAGCAACAGCTGCACAATGTTGAAAGCCCCCATTTACAAAACCTCAATAAATCCATAAAGTTGTCACCACATCAATAACATTAAAATCCAGTGATCAATAAAATTAAATCTGCTCATCTCTCCATGGGACAACCCGAACACAGGCCTCTAATGGCAGAGATACAAAAGAACCTCATTTTATACAAAGAACCTTATTTTTGAGTAATATTTAGGTTTATCTCCAGTGTGGAAAAAAACTATGGGGTAACAGCAGTCCCCACATTGTTGCCAAGGTAATTTTCCTTGTCATTTTGCCAGCATTACTTCCTGTTTGGGGCTGTGGCAGGGTGGAAGCTGTTTTGATGAAGCAAATTCTGGTCTCACCAAAGTAAAGCATTATTCACTAAAGTTTAGTTTACATTATTTGTTTAGACCTCAAGTGATGAAAACTTAGCAGCTCGACAAATGTCCATAGCTGGAAAAAGTAATGTAATAAACCCAGTCCATGGATGTATTTTATTGTTGAAAAACTAACTATACATCAGGCAGAGGTGGAATAAGTGTAAAAAAAAAAGTGTGTAAAATATGTTCTGAAATCAAAGTAATGCGTCGAGTTGTTGGGGGAAGACAGACAATTTTGCGGCGTTTAAATAATTAAAAACATGATAATACAGATTTAAGTGTGTTGTATAGTTTGCTTGGTGGCAGGACATTTTTTTCCCAACTCAAATAGATGTTAACTTTAACATTGACAGAATTTGTTAAAAAACTATAATTTCACTGTTTTTGTAGGAGCTTTGATCATATTTCTCAAAATGATCTTGGGTCCGGATTCTGACGTTGCCTCTCTCTGGTGCAGTGCTCACTTTTACTGTTTGCATTCGATTGGATTTTGCTGAAAAGGCTTAAACGCCTTATATTTACAGTTCTTGTTTCAAGTGTGGTAATGTGTAAGTGGTGAGGGACAATATTATATTGTGAACTATATAGCAACTGATTTGAAGCTAGATAACTCTGCCTGCTTTACCACCAACTTTCATACACTGGCATCTCTCAAAGCAGAATATAGTCATACCTAAAAGCCTGTGCTGAGTCAAAGCAGGAGTGTGGAGGCCATATTGATCAGCTGTTTCTATGACTCCACTCATTTCCTAATCCCTGCTCTGGCCTCATATCCGGCGCTTCAGAGCTCCCCCGGGACACACATGGCCTCATCTGGGCTGCACATGCTTTAATGATTATGTCAATAGTCTGTAGTTGCAAATGTGTGGCGTGGCCTTAAACATTCATTACACACCCGTTAAATAGCTGGGCATATGGCTCTGGGGGAGGAAAATGGTAATCCTTTCTAGAAAGATTAAGAGAAGAATCAATGGGAGATTTGAAACTGTTTTATTTTTTTTTATTGTTTGCCCATATCTTTCAAATTGACGATTATACAGCATAAGATCTTCGGACATTTAGAGATTTTATCCATGGATCAGGGGCGTTGCTAGGGGGTGGCCAGGGTAGAGCACAGGCCACTCTGTGCTGAGACAAAGGCTGCATTACCCACATGTATGTTGCCTATAAAAGAGTTAGTTACTGATCTCATTCTTCGTTCACTTCAGTTCAAATAATTAACCTACTTCATGAAGTCTTTGGGAGGTTTATTCAGTGCATTTAATTTACTTAATAAATAACAAACTTAATTGTGAACGCTTGATAACATACTTCTTTTGTTTAGATTCCCTCACTAGTGTGGCTTCGTACTGTTCCTGAGAATCTCCAACTACAGTAGCTACTGCAATAGCCCTCACTTTGGATACTCGGTGAACTCGAGCGTTCATTCACAGCACACCAGCATCCTGGCAGTTCTCCAGGGCAGGAAGCTCTTTTCCTGATCGGGAGTGACCTCGGCATGCCTTCGAGTCGATGGCAGATGAGGGCTGAAATGCAGTGGTGTGGCACATCTCGCTTTACACTCCACTGCAGTAGCCTCCCAGATCGTGACTTACTTGATCTAGAAGCCTACATAGACAGGCCTACTGTATGTGCAGAAAGGGCAGTGGACTGTGTGCGCTTTATTATCCACAAGCAGAAACTAAAACCACATTCATACATTTTCAACTGGTACAGACTTTCTACACGGTTCCTAATTAAACATTATCATATTTCTTCTTAAAACGTTAGCCCTTGTGGTATATTACATTGCTTGCTATGATGCAGAAAGATACAGCCTTTAAATAAGCCTAATAAGTAAATCTGAACATTTTAGTAAGCTATACGAGACTTCAACATAACGACTTCCTTCCCACTGAGTGCATTGTTATCATATATGGGTCACAGTTGTTGCAGTGCAAGTGAGTGCAGATCTACACGCTCGAGTCTAGGATAAAAATATCACGACTTCCTGTTGTTTCTGCAGTGTGTGATACCTAAGCTCTTAATCAATAAAGATTTACTCGATCTCGGATTAGATTTACATAAAGCTTTATTTAACATAGATGATCTCCCTTCTAGACCCTCTTAGACCGTCGGTAAGAAGCTTAAAGAGACCCCATTTAACGACAAATCACTGCAGACAGCCTTTGATGCTTAAGTCATTGTAAAGTCAAATCACTGGCACTTTAAACATCAGCATTTCACACATTGGGAGATGGAGAACAGTGGTCATTTAATTGTGCATTTTAATACAGACATAAATATTTGCTCTACCCTCTGCAATAGATTATTAACATACACTTATGAATTATCCAGCTATAAAGTTGGATCTGGGTTTGCTGCAGTTGGCCAGGTCTTGGGTCATGTTCCTGAAGAATAAGGTCAGCTGACTACTTATACACTGAATGAGGTTATTCCATCTATAAATTTCCGTCTTCCCTGATGACGGGGGCATATTATATTGTGAAAGAGGAGTTCACGGAGCATGAGACATTATTTTCAGACTTGGATTGGCCACAGTTCAGAGCTTAAATGAGAATCTTTGGGACGTGCTGGAGACGGCTTTGTGAGGTCTTCCAACTCAATAGAGGATTTTAAATAAATGAATGCGACAGTGGATGGAAATGAAACTTGTAACATTGCAGCATAGTGCCGTAATCAGTGCTAAAAGCAGCCCGACTAAATATTTGAGCGCGACCCTTTTTTTTGGCCGGGCAGTGTAAACGAGTGCCAAGAGGATTGTTGAGGCTTGACACTTACATTTGACACACATTTCCTTATAAAGCCAAAGAAGCCAATGAAGTTGAAACAGTGCTATCAAAGCGTGTATATGATTTCATTGCAAACTCGTAGCAATTGTTTGAAAGATGTCCAGAAAAATGGCACGCACACACTTGGGAGAAACGCAGGAAAAGTACAGCGAATGGTGATATTTCTCATCTGACAGAGTTGGCTGTTGCCCCTTGTGATTACTTGGGCTGGGCAATCGTCCAGTCACAAAGTCTGGGTTTCTTATAAACGCCTCCGGTTCTCTCCTCTCCACTGCACACGAATATGACCCAACTAGGCTGGATTGTAGATTTGAGGTCAAACTTACGATACTTTCCATTATCTCGAAAGAAAAAAAGTCCTACACAAGAATTTCATATCAATCTTTATTGTATTTAGAAATCCACGCATCAAATCTTTTCGTATTTTTTGTATCTTTTATCATTTACAATAAGGGAGAAATGTGAGACAAGCATGCCTTTTCCAGCAGGCGTGATGCGCTACAGGATGGGGCTGAATGTAACAGGACAGGAAATACATAAAGTGCCTTTTTCAACAGTTTTTTTTTTCATCTTTTAATAGAAAAAAGGATTAAAACAAAAGGTCTGGGGGCAAGAACGCACAAGTGGAAGTGGGTAGAGGTGACGAATAGGAGAGAGATAGAGAGGTGGGTGATATCTTTAAAAAATAAAAAAGCATTTGAATGAAAAAGATTGGCCTTAACCCAGGATGAGGCTGGATTTGCCTCCAGGGGGGTTTCTTCTGCCCCCAGCGGATGCTCCTCCCGACGGGTCAGAGGGCTGTGGCGACTCCTTTTGTTGGGTTGGCTGCTCTTGCTCGTCCTGTTCACCCTCTACTTCATCAGGATTGTCTACAAAACAAACAAAGATCAGTGTTGTGTGGTTCTACAAGCCCAATTCACAGTTGAACTCTTCAATGTCATTGTAAGACGGTTTAAAGCAGAACTAAGTAACTCAGGCCCCTAGAGGCCATAAGCGCCACTGCATGTTACTGTTTTTTACTCATTAATTGTGAGTAAATACTATGCTGACAGAAAAGACTTGGCTGTAAATACTGTTTAAGTGGCGCTAGCCCGCAGCTAGCTTTGCCTGTTAGGTGGCTCCGACCCGGTGCAGGCAAAGTTGCAAGTGTGGTTTTGTGGCCAGACACACCAGGGGGAGATGAAAGTCCCCCCCCAATCATCCCATTAACACTTGTATTACCCCCAGAGAGACTACGAAAAGGATTTATTAAGGTAAACAAGTTACTTAGTACTGCTTTAAGATAATAAAAGAAACAAAATGCCATGTTGAATATGATCTCCATGTTGTACAAGCATGGAATATGAGAAGAAAGAGCATGCTTTGATTATCTAATGTCTCTTGAGACAGTCACTCAGCTACATCAATGCCCCATGACATTCATTTTAGTGATGTGTCCATTTTGTGTTTTGGAACACTGCTCTGTAAATACAGGCTGAGTTGAATTACCTATTAATCTGTGAAAGAGCTGCACCAGGCATTCGGCGTGGTAACTCAATAATCAAAGTCATGCTGTGCAGTTTAGACATACTGGGAGTGGAACTGATACTGAGAACCCTTTTATATGCTGCTCAAGAGATCATGATACTTACCATTGAATTGGCCATTTTCCTGTAGACAAAAGAAAACAAAGTCAGATATCATAGACTCATGTTTAAATACACAAACACCTGGAGATCACATGGCCTAACTGTACTCACTGAAGCATTAACTTCTGCTTTGACTCATGCCAAGACAAAGCACACAACTTTAGTAGGAAGTAGGAGGAATGTAGCATAAGAAATATATACTTGTTGTATTAGGATTTTGCATCAATCTAAAAAGCAGAGGTACTATTTTTTCCCACACGGGATTAACCCCAACACTAATAAAAACGGTGATCTACATATTTATGGGTTTCAAACTGTTTTTTTCTCACAGTAATAGACGCCCTTTGTGAGCCTTTAACCATTCAAAAAATGTGTTGAATCGATTGCTTTGGCAACTTAAGATTAACATACTTTACACGGACACTTGTGAGACAAATTGCATTTCTTCACATGAGCAGTGATGGGAGGGGTTTACCTGTTGCCTCTGTCTCCACACCAGGGCGGCTCCAGAGTTGTGGATGGTGGTGAGCTCAGGTTGCGGGTTCTTGGGGAAAAGAATAGGCTGTTGGCACCGTCTCAGAGGGGCAGAGGGCTCACCACAGAGAGTCCCTGTAGCGGGCCCAGCTAAAACAAGACAGAGGACGGAGTTTAATATGACATTTAAAAACAGAGAGGCCTTAACTTTCGATCGGGGGCATAGAGTACCTCAGTTATCAAACGGACATATTGCCATAGTGACTGACAATGTTTTGTAAACTTTTCTATAACATGCCCTTTTTCCACCAGTAAACTATTGTGTTTGCCTGTAGTGAGGTGATTTTAGTCACAACTGGCTCAAAGTTGACCTGAAGTTTTCACTTAAGAGTCAAGTAAATCCAGCTTTGGTCACACAGCAATTTCAAAGCCACACTGAGGATTATTCCAGGCTGTGTATCTACATCGCAAGAGCAAACACAAACATGACAAAAGCAGGACATGGAGACACTGGGTTATCAAAATATAACATCTGGAAGAGGTAGTCCAAGAAAAGCTGCTACTTCTCCAGCTGGTGATGTCCCGCAAACAAGGGGCTAAAGACGCCAGTCAGGGCTGAGGAGGAGAAACTACTCACACTAAAGACGCATTTTTCTATCCAATAAGAACAGTTAGAATGAAGTCAATGCTACTCAGTATGGCTTTAAGGGAAGGATTATGCCAGTGAGCTTATTGCTGCATAAAATGATTGTGCCAAATCTATTTTCTTTAAAAATATATAAATACATATATTTTAAATATTAAAGAAATGAGTGCCACTTCTGCATTCATTTCACTTTTAACGTTACAACAATTACATCTGAAGCCAGACCGGATCTTTTAGAGACTAAAAACAAAACGTGAGTAAGCCGTACAGAAAGCAGCAGACTCATACCATATGGACACTAATCCAATTAGTAACAGAGCTGCCCAGAGGAAAAAAAAACCCGTGTTTTATCACAGCGGGGCACCAAGTCTGCTTAGATCACAGCAGCGCATTCACACAAAAAAAAAAAACCTTTAAAATGTCAATGAATTACTGAAAAGAATCGACTGCATAGAATAGAAAGAAAACAAACCAATCAAACTTCTTAAGTAACAATAGCCATGCGATCCTATCCATCAACAAAATGGCTATAAAATCTAATGTTTGCCCTGTTGCGTGGAGGCTGAGAGTGAACAAGCCACATAAGGTAGCAGCAGCAGTCATGGTCTTGAATGCCAGCTATGTCAGAGATGGGACAGAGCGCCTTTTGTCCAAGGAGACAACAGAGGGGTAAGAGCGGAGGGAGTTACACAGTTGTTAATGGACTGGAGTGTATCATAAATGTTGAGAGAGCCTATCGTTCAACTCCGACAAGTGCCCCTTTATTACAGCCAGAGGATCAATTATGCGGACAGTGAAGACAAACAGCAGATGGATGAGTGTTCAGGTAGAAGGAAGTGATTAGTCTGACGTATTGTTCTGAAAAGGTCACTAATGAGGAACTAGATCACAGTATAGCAATTACACTACATCAATTAATTATTTACGAATCAACTTTTTTTAATTTTGTATATGCAGACTTTACGGTCGCTGAACCATTCAACCTCAAACAATGCCTCGGGGTAATCTGTCAGGAGTAGATGATCGCAATTGCATCTGAAGATCTTGGTAGCACGGTGGTTAGCCCCCCCCCCATCAACCAAAAACATGTACAGGATTAATCCGCCAGAATGCGACCTGGGGGCCAAATGCGGCCCTCAGACTAATTTTTGGTGGCACCAGTGATTTAGCACACATCACCGGAGATGCAATTTTTTTTTACTGCAAGTTAATTCATTTCACTTAAAGCAGAACTAAGTAACTTATGCCGCTAGCGCCATTGCAGGTGTTGTGTCTGATTAACTGTCCGTGAGAGTAAATATTACGCTGACAGAAAAGACAAAGGGAGAGAGGAAAATTGTACATTGTGCCACAACCCAATTACACAATGGAGAGAATTTTTTCCACTCAAGCTTGGCTGAAAATACTGCTAAAGTGGTGCTAGCCCACAGCTAGCTTTGCTCATTAGCGTGCTAGCTTCTTCTTCGTGATTGGAGCAGTGAAAGTTGCAAGGGTGGTTTTCTGACCATAGACACCAGGGGGAGATGAAAGACCTCCCAATCAACTGATCAACACTTGTATTACCCCCAGAGGGACTACCAAAAGGATTTATTAAGGTAAACAAGTTACTTAGTACTGTTTTAAAAGCATCAATAACTAAAATTTTATTGTGAGACAGAGCTGCATTGAGGTTCCAAGCCAAAACAAAAGTGTTGTTTAAATCTTGCTTTAACACACCCGGTTGAATATTTGACTGCAGAGACCGTGAATCCGCGGCCCTCCACACAGTGTACATTTCAACAGGCACTCTGTGCAAAAACGTTTGGACACCCCTGAGCTAGATGATTCTAAACACAAGCTCAACATCTGGAGATTGGTCTCCAGTTGCTTCGCTGCGGCTGCCCACTGTTCCAGCAGCACTGAACCACGGCCTAATGTGGAGGACAATTTTCCTATGGGGGCGCAAATAAAAAATAATGCTAACCTTATCTTGAGCTAGGTTCATGGACAGGAATAACTAGAAGGAGGTCTACCCTATGGCACATGATTTGGGAATTGAACCAGAGACTTTCTTGCTGCGAGTAGTGGTAGCCATTCAGCCAGCGTACCACCAAACTAAGACTTAAAATCCTTTTGGGAGATTCAGTGATATTCTGGCTCAAATCAATTTGTATTACGAGTGTGGCATGGTACTATAGGAGTCTTGTTTTCTACAATTTCCGCACAGATTTTCATTGTTCATAGCCTTCCTAAAATTCTGCCTTTTGCACATTATGTTGTGTTAACGGAAACTGCACCAGCACATTCCAAAAGACCTGAATGGTAAGTGGCCTTGTCTTTTTGGAGGCCTGCCCTGTAGTTTGCGATCGAGAAAACCACTCTTAGGAGTTCCCCGGTGGCATGAAATGTAATAATTTTAGGGTAAATACTTCACTGTCCGCATACCAGGAGATTTATTGCATGGGCTTAGGAGAGAAAAAAAAACATGACTTTTCCTGCAAATTCCTTTACGGTGCTCATGCTTTACCTTTTTAAACAACACGAGAATGTGGGAAAAGGAACTCAGAGTACTTATTAATTTTTACACGAGTTATCTACAAAAGAAGAATCCAAAATCACCTCCACAAGGCCACATATTTTATCCAACTGACCCATTTCTTTCCACACGGGACTGTTTCTCATCGGCATGCTACAAAGCAAAGTTTCAAATTACCCTTATATGCCTTTACTCCAGGGCTTTTGGCTGCTACACTTGCGGGCAATTCACTCCAGCTGTGTTTTTCTACTTCATCCCGTGACATTTTTACCTAAAGAGCGTAGCTTTATATCAAACCTTCCCACCATGTACCTAACATTTTATTTGCAATACAGTAAAAGTACCTGTAAAGAATCTGATCAGCATCTTATCATAAAGAATTCAAAGATCCTGGCCCGGGACTAAAAACATTTACTCTTTTTCATCGGATTGTGAAATTAAAGGACACACTTGGATTTGCCCCTATGCGGTGGTAAACTTAGCATTGCGGTGTGAAAATGATATAAATGTGTGTGTGAGAACAACAGGATAGGAGGGCTTTTTTGGAGAGCTAGAAAAGAGTCTGTTTGAGAAAGTGGGACATCGGGTGCAGGAGCTTTAATAATAAAAGTTACAATTTGATGTGTTTTCATTAATAAAAAGTGAATTTACTTGGCGGCTCAGTCCTTCGATTGGCATGCGGGTCGTCAGGTTCAGCAAAGATATTGGAGACCATCTTGTTCTTGCGTGGAGAGCTTTCTTCTGAGCCAAAGGAGAGGCTCGTCTCTCCACCGGGCGGCCTCAGTACCCTGGTAATAAATAGATTTATAAATAAAACATTAAAATACCATTCACTGACTGTTGCCCCCACACCCTGCTCAAAAACACATGGTCTTGTGTCACACCCCCATGATGAGCTGCATAATAGGCACCAAAATCAATAGACAAAACAAAAACAGGCCTAGAGCTACTTGCAGTGTTCATCTTACTGCACCCCACCCTTTATTTAAACATTGCATTGACAAGAAGCTCAAAGCACGCATTGAGCTCTCAAAGGTCAGTCTCTCAACTATTGATGTCTCTCATGTCTGATTTCAGAGACTTTTACAAATCTCTATTCATGGGTTTCGGCACCATAAATCGCCAAACTATTGCAAAATCACTGAGGTCTTCCATCTAAACCTTCGTCTTTATGGTTCTGACTTTCATCTTGTTTTGACACAATTTGATGAAAGTAAAAATGTATGATTTTTCTTAACTTTATTTGAATGAACGGTTTAGAAACGGTTTAGTAAACTAGAGCAAGAATATTGTTGTATTGTTGTATTCAAGATATCATAAATTGCAATCTTTTCTTCACATTGTTCAGCTGACAAATGAAAGAATACTTTGTTGGAATTGTTAATAGCTGCTGCAAAGTCAATCCATGGAGAGATTTCTTTGTGACACATTCAGACTCACAGGGACTTCCCCGTTGCCAACTGGATCTCAAAAAGTCTTCATGTCCCATTCAAGGTGAACGTTATGCAAGTCTAGGTCATCTTCTATAATGTTCAAATCTACTACAGCGCACAACAAATAAGACAGAAAGCAACGACTTCCAAAATAGTAAACATAAGGAGACCATTATTTCCTGGCCATGCTCGAGGGCAGTGAGAGCAAAGAGGGGCTGATGTAGGCTATAGCATAGCCCCTTGCCGGACCCCTCCCTCTTTTTTTTTTGTCTCCAGCACACTCCCGAAGCCACCAGCTGACACATGGAGCAGCTGTCCGAGGGCTAGACAGGCGGACGAGGGCCAGAAAAGGCTAGTTAGCTTTCAGCAGTGCTGGCTATATTAAAAAAAAACACACACACACACACAGGAATGTCCTATCAATTCCCAATAGATACTAAAGGCTACAGTCTGTCACACTTGGCTATGAGGACAGAGCTTAATGTCTAAACCAGACTTCACCTCCCGGCCAGAGGATGAGCTCATGATTTCCACATAGATTGGGGTAGAAAAGGATTTTAGCTGACACACAGACAGCAAGCCCCACCCTAAAATGAAGGGGGGGAAAAAAGCAAACAATATAAATGAGCAAGCACTGAATAATGAGGCAGCACGACTCAGGTGGAGCAGGAAATGTTATAGCTAAGCTGATCTCCACAGCATGAGATGGTATGTCTGATAATAACCAGGCAGGGCACAGCAGGGTTTGCATTGGCCTATATGGATTTTTTAGCCCAGTTCAGTTCAAGTTTGGGGTCTAAGCAACACAGCCCCTTAGGTTTGGGTTTAAAAAGCACCAGGAAAAGACCAAATATAGGGGTTAAGGAGCAATAGGGGCTAAGGGGAAGATTTACAAGGCTTAGCTAAACCCAGAGCCCCCACCCAAGCCCCCGCAGCAGCATCGACAAACAGCACGCGACATCCCGACTGGTCTGACCGAGATTTGACAAGATCATCCCAGCCGAACACAGTCCTGACAAAATATATAGATACAAACACAAACACTAACACTGGCGATCTGCACCTCCGCCTCGGTGCTCGCCTTTGCATTGTTTTCACCGCAAAGGGGGAAGGCGCGCAGACGAGAGACGCATCACTTACTGAAAACCCAATGACCGCATGCCCAAAGGATGACTGGTCCTATAAGGGTTGTCTTTTTTACAATCATGAGTCAACTTGTGTGCTTCAGGGCAGAAAAGCGTGGGCCTAGAGTTTGCACGAGACGTGACAAGACCCCAGTCAGCCTCAAAGTTGGCGCACATCATCAAAGTACAAGTGAAGCGATGGGGAGGCGCATATTTCCGCTTGATTTAAGGTGCGTCTTGAAAAGTTAAAAGCTGCTCATGAGCTGCTGGCCAGTTTCTCCAGTCAGTCATCAGACAGAAAAGCATCTCTCCCCAGGCGGCACATTCTTTCTAATCTTGAACTTCATACCGACACCATGGCCAGCCTATAACTTTGCGCATCTAAGGACGTGATGGATAGGGGCCGTGGCACCCAGTAAGATTAACTTCATTAGCAACTTGGCGGTGGATCAGTTCAGCTAAAGCCAGAAAAATCCCCTGCCAGTCTGAAGAAAAAAAAAAAACCAACCAGCGGGCAGGGCGGCACGGGCTTCCTCTCACAAACGCGACGCAGGGAGAAGGAGGCGTTCAGCCCCAAAGAAAAAAGAAAAAGGGCTCGACCGCATCCCACTTCTTTTGTTCCTGCGTGAGAGGTTTCTCTGCCTGTCATTACCTGGAGCTGCTTTTGGAGCCGGGATCCATGCCTTGATAGGTGGTGGTGGTCGTCATCTCTGCGAGCTCCTGGCGCTGACAAACACTGAATGGAGAGGGGGGGTTGGGGGGGGGGAAACTATAGAAAAAATGTGGTAGTCCTTCGGTGCGGAGATGCGAAGGGATGTAGACTCCACCCGACACTGAGGAGCGCAAAAGGCGACCACAGCGGCTGGTTCTGCGGTGCCAACGCGGAGGGCCCGCCCACCCGCGGATCCGAGGACCCCATTGGACGCGGTGCTCCAGACCAACGCTCTGATAGGCGACAAACCTCCGAGCTGCTTCCTCATTGGAGGGGGAGGTAGCAGTCGGCTGTCAAGTTGAGGGCAGCTCTCAGCCACATGCTAAGGACTGGTACAGCAATTACTAATATCCCCAGAGAAAAGGCAGGACAGAACTGCATGTGGCATTTCCCAGTGAATCTTTAAATATTTTATACGTGTATATATCACTGTGTAATTACAAATCACACAATTATTATATTAAAATCATTATAATTTTACTCAAGCAGAAATAAAGTATTGTGTGATAAATTACAATCTCTGAGAAAGGTTGCTTGCGTAAATGTAACAAAGTACTATGACTATTGAAGGACATGAAATGGATGGATGGATTATTTATGTATGATTTTATGTTTGATTTATGTCGGTATGTCTGACTCCTGTATGAACATTTGTGTTAAAAAAATAAATAATAATAATAACTTCATGTACACAAATGCAATGTATGTAATTAACTGTTTACCTGGGACCGTCCCAGTTATGAACCCTCCTCCCACATCCCCTTATTTCTCCAAAACCATTGACTTGTCCCATTTTTATAGCCAGTAAGATCTGTCCAGGTTTTCCATCAGTGCCACATGCCAGAAGCAGCATTTTTCATTTGAAAGTTAAAGGAGCTATACCTGATTTTACTTACAGAAATGGAATGACATTTCTTGTCCTCCTTTAGTGTATTGTAAACTCAAATATTTGTGCAGAAAACAGCCTGCATCAAACTATAAAACAATCAATCAAATTTATGAACTTTCGGGCTATTTTTCTAGCCTTTTTGTGACAGTGACCCTGAAACGTGACCCTGCAAGTTGTGAAATGTGCCTATAAACCTGCTTCTGTAACGAATTTGGATGCTACAAATATATTAGGAATGTTAAGAATGAGTTGGGACCACAACTAACATTGTAATTTAGTGGCTTCCCCTTTTATTATTTACAATCAAAAAATCAGGTATAGGGCCTTTAATTACCTTTGGTCATGTGTGCAGCAAACACAATGTTTCACTATCACAATCTGGTCACTAAGCACATTTTGTTTAATTTCTTTACTCAATCAAATAATGCCACCACTGGCTTTCGGCCATTGAACATTACTTTTATATAATGGAAAAATAGCGGGTCGTCTCATGATCGGAAGGTTGGGGGTTCGAATCCCGCCTCCTGAAGGTGCACACTGCCGTTGTGTCCTTGGGCTTCACCTTTGCCTCCAGTGTCTGTGTACACTGGTGTATGAATGGGTGAGTGGACCCTTGCTGTAAAGTGCTGTGAGTGCCTAATGCAGGTGGAAAAGCGCTATACAAGTTGAGACCATTTACCATAATTAAGACACATTCTTAGGCGTCATAAAAAAGGGAAAAAAATGGCAACAAAAACAGCCTTGTAAACATTAGAAAAACAGCTGTGTAATTTTATGATTATTGGTCTCCATTTTTATTTAAATTTCTTCCTGCTTCAACTATGTAAACTAATTGTTGGTATTTCTTTTAATCAATCAAACCCATAATGGTGATCTCACTGAGAGGCTTTAACAAGTATGTTCAGTGTGGATTCTCTCATGTAAAATCACCATTACTTTAACATACATTTTTCATTGGAGTTCCAGAACAAACTGACAGGGAGGGCACTGTGCATCACAATTTAAGAGGGGTGCAAAGAAGTGATCAAAATACAGCTGCACGCGACTTAACACTTAGGGTTGCATTAGTATTTTGCAAACCCCTTTGTTCCAGGCCATGCAGTCATGAATTCAAGGGTCACTTATAAATAAATACAATGCAACTCTGAAAAAGGAAATATTTATTTCAACAAGAAACACAATGGAGAGCACAGATGTTAACATTAACATCCAGAGACCTTCCATAGTAAAAGTTTGGTCTTATTATATTATAATAATGAAAACATTTCAAACAACCACTGCCAGATAAAAATGTATATAATAAATCAAATAACAAAAGAAACTTAAGAACAATCCACATTCTCGTACTTTATCTAAAGTTTACTGAAAGGAAGCTGAAACGATGTCAGGCCACAACGAGGCTCAATTTAACCAAATGTTGCAATTGTTATGTTACATTTTCGAACAATTACCACCTATTTATTTTGAGAATATGCCCTCATTAGGAGCAACAATACAGCAAAACAAAATAGACTGTAGAGACATTTTATGTACATCATGGAAACATAAAGAAAAAATCATAATACTATACAGCAGGCTGGCCTTGCAAATTTTGTTCTGCATAAAAAGATATTGAATGAT
The DNA here is from genome assembly GCF_951799975.1 of Gobius niger. NCBI lineage: Eukaryota > Metazoa > Chordata > Actinopteri > Gobiiformes > Gobiidae > Gobius > Gobius niger. Next base: position 24,014,287 of record NC_136861.1, on the reverse strand, counting down.
GTGGCTATTGAGCTTAAATGGAGGTCAGAGGAGAGAAAGAAACTGATGCACTTTAAAAGAAGCCTCCTGTCTGTTGTTGAAAAACATCAATTGTATCTTCATCTTCCATTTCCAACTGCAAGAAAGACAAATGTTTATTTCAATGACACCGTTTTAAAGAACTATAGCCTAAGCCTGTCGGCAGTTTTAGTATAATCATCATTTATCATATACATGAGTTTCACATGTCAGTGTGCCCTGAACTGGGAACTATTTGATAATCAAATGTGTGTTTCAGCCTACAGACATTCCTAGAGAACTACAAATGTTTCATTGTGCAGATGTCTCTTCCGTGCACAACAAATGCATTTGGCAAAAAAAAATGTGAAAATTAAACAATATTCAGCTGCTTATTCTCTCATGGTGGGCAGCCATAGCAAACAACATCGTTTTTTGGCAGATTTGTATAACCTTCTGATGAGAGCCGTCACAATAATTACTATATGACAGATAATACATTTTTGACCTCAATATTTACATTTACTTGCATTTCCCCATTTTTCTAATTCAGTACTTAATTATTTACCCAAAGTAAGTTGTGTTTCATTGTAATTCATGTTTGTTGTTAACCCAGCAAGAGCCAGATTGATATTCCAGCGCCAATGACATTTGCACTGACATCAATCCGGGGCCGCGCCGGCTTGAATCGCTCGGGGAGAGGTCGCACGTTTGGATTGGATCAAGAACATCACAAAGCCATTCAATGTTTCGTTTTTAAGAAAGTTATGTGTGTATGTGCTGTGTGCTGCAGCACCTCGTGTTTTTTTTAGATCACTGCTTTGTTAATTAGTGTTTTTTTCGACCAGAACCAATTGCGGTTCTGTCTGAACGGTGAAGGCGGGAGCGGTTCAAGATGGGTTCTCGTGCGTTTGTAAACTCACAAATAATTCAGTTTGCTGGCAAGGTAAATTCATTGTGGGATAATCGAAGTTTAAGTACTTTTTCAAACAAAGCTTATTTTTTAAGCTTTTGAGTTAGTTTCTGTGGCATTTTAAGGTCTTATATAATATAGTTTATAGCAATATTTTCCTGATTCAAGACATCGAACTTCAAATTTTGTTACACTGACAGGCCTACTTCTGAAGCGATCAGCTGAAATACTGGAGTGGCCAATGTTTGCAAAGTGACTTAGGAAAAAAACGCCTCACTTGGCGGGGTGACTGTGCCTCAAATTTATTTCACATGATGCTGATTAGGTTTTTAATACAGGGTTAGTTTGAGAGTATTGTTATTGAATGATGCGCAACAGGCACTGCACAATTTGGACACTTATTTTATGTAATCCAACAACGCAGACCCGTGAACACCATAAATAAACAAAGTTCTGAATTACTTTAGAAGAAATAAGAAATTATTGTTTCTCAGCAAACTTGGCAAAATGTTACAGCAAACCCAAAGTCCCTATGCAACCCCTATAACAAGGTTCAAACAGCAGAAACCTGATTGAAAACTCCACATTGTTGTGAGAATTATGACTAAATTGAAGAATCAATTTCAGTGCTTTCAACTGACCTGTGATGGTGTGTCCGTCTCATTTATTGGCTGCCCGTCAAACCGGAACCTGATTTGCCTCATTGACAATCCCTGGGAAAAAAACGAGACGAAAGCTTTGTTCAAGCAGGTCACACACACTGGCTACTGAATGAAGTTAATAGAGAATCATTGTTTTGCTTCTAGGTAAATGTAAACAATTAGCCATATAATCACAAATACACTTGTGTATCTAGCGTGTAATTAGACAGAATTTACTGAGGGGTCTGTGCACCTGTCTCTCGCAGTAAGCCTTCATGAGTTTGATGAGCGGCGTGTGCCTTTTGATCTTGAACTGCACCACAGAACCATCCTGACCAGCCACCTTTAGATTGATGTGCTCACTGCTTTCCGTCTTCACAGCTTCCTGAAGGATGTCAATGAAGAAAAGGTCACACTCATGAAATTCCCTCTCACTGGCATTAATAAAACACTAAAGGACACATTAATATAGCAAAACTATGGAATAGGTTCACAATTAAGGTACTCCAAGATGCAACTTTACAAGTCAATTTAAGTTGAAAACAATACAAACAAAACATGCATCAGCATGTGTGTGCTGCCAATGTAATTTCAGCATTACAAGACATTTGTCTCCAGTTTCACAGCAGAAACATTGTTACTTGTTACATGTCACTCACAAACACAACACTGTTGTGTTCAGAGTGGTTCAGAGCCAACGCTGAGGATGACAGCTGGTTGGCTGAACGTGATCGTGCAAAGCATTCGGCGCGCATGTGGATGCGCGTTCACAAACCTTCCGGTCTATTTAAGTGGGAATGGCTTTTGGAACTTAAAACTTCAACAGTGCGAAAAGAGAAAGCCTGATATTAAAGGGGTTTGAGACTTTAGTTTGTCACAAAGCTCCACAAACGGTTAAAGTATGTGATAAAACACTCACCTTTGGTTTTTCATCTGCCATGGTTACTCTTTTGGCGCTTCTCTTTGCTGCCACACAAAGAATACAAGTACGCGCACGTGCTCGTGCACGATTTAATTATATGGCCAGGACGTGCGCGGTCATGTTTCAGTGCGCGTCCACAACATCGAGGACCGATTGGTTAGATCCTGTCACGTGAGCTAAAGCGCAGTCTAGATGTAGGCGGGAACATCTTTAATGCGCGCGTAAGTGAAACCCAGCCTCACATGAACGCGCACAAGTTGTTTTGGTCTTTATTGAGGCAAAAATATCAATCTCGACAATTGGTTGAGTGAGGAATCCCTCAGACCTGCCCCAGTCACGGTTTCTGAACTTCACAAGCGCATGTGTGTGTGAAATACGAGGCTACAAGCTGCAGCTCTGGCTGTATTTTCTTGTGATTTTTCCCAGCTTGTCTGGCGGCCATCTTGTTTCTCTGTTATTTTTAACTGGGCTGTTGATCCGCGGGTGTAGGCAAGGCACCATCATATGTGAAGGAAACTCACCAAATTCAATATCAAATAACATAGGCCAAATATTTGCTACCAAAAATGTTAATGTCAATCATGAAATGATCACGCCGCTTATTTGTTAAATTGATTGTTTTAAGGACAGTATGTTTGTTTTGTTCTTTTCTTTCCTCTTTTTTTTACAAAAAGATTAGAGAAGTTGTTGTACAACATAAATATCACAAAACAGGCAATGGTGAGGGCAGCCCTCCAGTGCGTCATGGCTGTGCGCCACGGAGGTCTTTCGACTGAACCGTGGCGCGTAAGCAAGTGCTTTTGCGGCAATTTTGGTTGACGTTCCAATAAAATCTGCTTTCTGATATTGTGATAATATTGTTCCCACATGGAGGAGGTTGATGTTGAGCCAGCAGTCACTGTAAGTTAACTCTTTTCAACAACTGCTCCACTGCTCTCACTTTACACGCGGACTCAAACATGAGCATGGACCGTGTTCACGTAGAGCACTATATTCTTGATCTGCTGGACAGATTTTAAACCAGTATCCAACTTCTGTTATTTTTTTTAACTTGTAAACCAACTCTCAATGACGACACATTGTTTTGCCTATAGTTTAAATGAATGAAACGTTTCTGTGTTATGGTCCTTAGATTAAAAGTTAATTTATATCTTTGAGCCCAATCCAGTCCACCATAATGCAATCTTACCTGACTCCTTGCTCATTTTATTTCAGTAATAAATGTATTGTCCGCTTTTGTTTCCACAGAATATACCTGCTGCTGGACGAGGTAAACACCTAGGGTTTGCTTGGGGTCCTGGTGACATCCTTGTTTATGAAACTCACCTCAAGCCCAAAGGTATGTTCACACAAATCCTTTTATATAGGATCATTTTCAGACTTGTACTCAGTCACAGTTACTCAAGTACTTAAGTCACTTTTTTAATAAAATTTATTTTTAGTAAGTAGTTTTTCATACTGTACTTTCTACTTCTACTTCAGTAAAGAAAAAAAGTAACTAGGGAGTAAAGTGAAAAATCTTCCTTTTGACTTGTGAAATAGATGTATTTTGTGTTTTGTTACTTAATTTTGATTTCTTATACGTTTTTATGGGATTTCCTGTGAAAATGTTTCTCCTAGTACTTTTTCACTTTTATTGGAGTAAATATTGTGTCACTACTTTTTACTTGTACTTGAGTGATTTGAGTAACATTACTCTTACTTTAGTAAATATCTTGGCTACTCTACCCAGGTCTGATCATTTATATCTCCCTCCTTATCTCATATTTATGTATGATTTCTTTGCTGCTGCATTAGATGCCAAAGGGCCGGGATCTCCGTTCATTCACGAGGTGCAGAAAGACGAGGATATTTACTCTCCGATTTTGCGCAAGCTCTTCAATGAATCACATCACATCTTTGTTGGACTGCAAACTATAGGAGATGAACTGCCAAGCAAAAACAAGAAACCCCAGTAAGACTATCTTTACTGCTTCTGCCCTGTATTTGTTCTTCGATAGTTAGTAGTATTTCTGTTTTTATCCCTAGATTCGTCAGTGTTAGTAAAAATTATCGATCTGTCATACGAGCCTGTATGGAGGAGCTTCAGCAAGTTGCAGGTCTGAATTCTTGCTCATTTTAGGATATTTTTGCACATTTGTTTATATATCTTACTATCTGTGTATTCTTTCTGCTTGATAGTTTCTTCACAAGATGCCCAAATTGCCTCACAATACGAAAATCAGGTGTGTACAAGTGTCCGACTCTGGCTTATCATTGAACTTATGTCACAATGAATCCCTACTAATGTGTTATGTTGTTTGAGGACAGGTGTCTATTCTTTTGGCCATTGAACTGATTTGGAATCTGTGTGAGGTGCTGTTCATTGATGCTGCTCCTGGTAAGATATTCACACTCTCCCTCCCTAAGCATTTTCAGCTCTATGACCCTAAACGGGGAATACCTCTCTTTTCTTTGAGTAGCAGGCTCCTTGTTACTCCATCTCCTGGACTGGGTAAGGTTGCACAAAACCGATGATGATGTGAAAATGAGGGATGTTCTCCAAAGTGAGAGTCCAGCTGAACACCACAGCTACTGGGATGTGGTAAGTATTAAAGGCATTATGATGAATATAATAATAAATAACTGAATGTGTTGTGTTCTGTACAGGTGGTGAGTTATGTGCTGCAGGGAAGGTTGGAGGAAACGAGGCAGATGTTGGTCAAACAGGCCAATCGCCAACCTGCAGCCAAGAACATGTACAAACTCATGGACACCCTGCTAAGCAAAATGCCCTTCTATAATGTAAGATGTAGCACGTTCAGCTGTTCTTTTGACTGTCACCTCCCCCACAGTGAATCATCTGCCTTACCTTGCACCCCATTTTCTCTAGCCCACGCTTTCCCTCCAATTTTCTTACTCATATTCCTCGTCCTTTCCTTTGTACCATTCCTGTTAAACCCGACAACACTGGTCTGGTATGATACACAGCCAGCAGTTTTATATTGGGACTTTACAATCTGAACTGTTATGGAGTCTATGGCTGCACAATGAAATCACAATCAATACGTTATCACATGTGGAATGGTGCAATTGTCAAATCACAAACCGAAAGGAATGTGTTTTTACAATTCTTATTTCACTTTTCTTTCAAATCAGTAAAATCAATCTTGTTTCGTTTATATTTTTTTTTACGGCAAATCTAATTGCAATTGCAATACTTACAACAAATTACAGTTAGATAATTTTCCTGATCATATGATCTTTTTTCTAACTTGATTCCTCTCTTCGTTGCACACATTTGTGCTCTGGTTTGTATGAATAAACATGATTGTACACTTTGGAACATTAATGTTTCTCTGTTCTTTAGCCAAGTGGCACTCAAACATTGACAGAATTTGATGTGAAGTGGAGACATTGGCACGAGGAGATCGAGCGCTGCCTTCAGGACAACTCGTTTGCCAGCAATCAACATCTGGAGACTATCTGCAAAGTCAGTTACATAACCGCTTTATTTCTGGTGTTGGCATTTACCCAATGTTTGTTTTATTACACTGTGGACTCTTGTCCATCATGCTGATAATGAACCTATAACTAAAACATGTGAAATGTCACTTTAAGAAACACAATATACTTTAAATTCTGCTGTAGATCTTATCAGGAGATGTCGATACGATCCTCGAGCACAAGAACTTGCTGAGCAGTTGGTATCACTTTCTGGTCACAAGACTGCTCTACATGCATCCCACTGTCAAGCCCACAGAGTTACACTTCTATGCTCAGGTAACATTAAACTAATATGTATAACTCTTATCTCATACATATTTATTAGTAATATTGCTTATTATGCATTCTCTAGACAAGTTTGTCCATGTTTATGGAAACAAGTGTCACAGAACCTCTTGACAGCATCTTGTTGGCTGCTTTTGAGTTTGACATCCATCAAGTCATTAAAGATTGCAGGTAATGCAAATTTATAGATGAATATACTTCCTGTCTTTGCTTTTCTAATTCACTTGTGTCTTGAATCTCACAGCTTTGCCCTGAGCAACTGGTGGTTTGTGGCCCATTTGACCGACCTCCTGGATCACTGCAATCTCCTCACGTCTCACAATCTGCAGTAAGTGCACCTGGGTACTCGGTTTGTCTTAGAAAGTTATACTAGCCATTCAACTCTTATATTTGTTCAGCTTTGGCTCCAACCTGAGGGAGTTCCTGCTCCTGGAGTACGCTTCAGGCCTGTTTACTCATCACAGGTATTTTAATTTGTTTGCATAATCAAATAATAGATGCAATTATTTGGTTGACAATATGTTTCATGTTGACAAATAGCCTATGGCAGCTGGCTGTGGACTACTTTGACCACTGTCCAGAGTTTGGACGTGTTTACTTGGAGCTGCAGATTGAGCGTGTTCCTTTAGACACTGAGCGCAAAGCCCTGAAGGTTCTCAGGATCTGTGAACAGAGGCAAATGTCAGAGCAAGGTAACGCTTTCCCCAAACCTCCAACACATGCCCTGTCAACACTCAGACCATTGTGACTAAGCTTAAGTTCTCTTGGATAGTGCGCAGCATCTGTAAGATCATGGCCATGCGAGCACTTAGGAACAACCGTCTGGGGTCTGCACTGTCCTGGAGCATCAGGGCCAAGGATGCTGCTTTCGCCACGCTTATTTCAGAAAGGTCTGTTAACAAAGGATAAAGACATGTTGACAAATGGAGCTGTTGTGCTGATCTTTGCTAATATTATGGTTTTCTCACAGGTTCTTACAGGATTACTGCACTAAGGGAACATTCTCTGATCTGGACCTGATTGATAATTTGGGACCCGCAATGCTTCTCAGTGACAGACTGACTTTTCTTGGTATGGGCACAAATCACACACATTACTTACATGTCAAGAAACAGATTGCATTTTTGTTATTTTGTCTGACACAAGCATTGTTCTATTGTTCTCGAAGGAAAATACCGCGAGTTTCATAAGCTCTATGGAGAGAAGAGATTTGCAGATGCAGCTAAGCTCTTGCTTTCTCTCATGACGGCAAAGATCGCTCCCCGCAGCTTCTGGATGACCCTGCTGACTGACGCCCTGCCACTGCTTGAGCAAACAGAGGTTTGTTTTTAAAACCACACTCACTCACGTGTTTGTGTAGAATAGATTATTTTAATTTTGCAATTATTTGTTTCATTGTGATTATCTCAGTAATCGTCCTTATAAGCCACGAGAGAGAACATACTTAAACATGTTTGTTTAAAAGATGAACTTCTTTTCCACGAATTTGTCACTCTTTTGCTTGTTTTTATTTGTTGCTCAGGTGATCTTTTCAGCCGATCAAACATATGAGCTCATGTACTGTTTAGAGGAGCTTACATCTTCCTTGAACAAGACTGCACCCAGCCCAGGCCAGCCCATGCAGGTAATCTTTCTTTTTCTTTTGTTATACAAACCCCTGGTAGTGCAGCGTTTGTACATTACAATGCTTCAATTCACAGGAACCTTTTTCTTTTCAGGATGACGAAATTGAAGTGACCAAAGTAGAGCTCCTCAGACTTGCTTTGGCCAGAAATCTAGCCCTGGCCATTGTCAAAGAGGGAACAGTTGAGGCATAATGATCATATCTTAACACAAGCTGTTTTTTGATATATTTTGTACATATTCCAGTATTCAAATGATACATTGTTAATAAAACTTTTGAAAATCATACTGTTTGAAGTTTGTTGTAAGAAATAGACTCTCTGTAATTACACGACATTTATAGAAAGAATATTTATTTCATGCAGCAAACAAGCAAATTATAAACTTTGTACAGATTTATAACTCCAAAAACTACACTGAAGATGTTCAAACATCCTATACAAAACATGGAGGATGAAGTATGCACAATTCACACAGTGTTACTCTACTTTTCAATGATTTACCAAAATACTGCAAAGGAATATCCATAAATATGATAAATAAATGTTAACCTTCAACATACAATACTTATTGACCACCTTAACGTTGTGCTGCAGTCAATTCAAGTTTGCTAAGAGGAAACACTGTAAAGTGCCCCGCTGTTATCTCACTGCTAAGTTCAACCATTGTTGCTGGGGCAAATTAGGTGAAAGCAAAATTGAGGTCACTCCCAAAACAGTTTCTTCATCACACCAAATTATAATGAAAGAAAGCTACATTTCACCTGAAAACCCATTTCACTAACATAATACGTTATCATCATCACACAAATGTAAATCTTATGTAGAAGCTCTTGATCTTGTGCACAAATCTGAGAGGTATTTAAAAAGCTTTTTAGTCGCAAGTGTTTTTGTAACTTAATGTCCAGTAGCAGAGTCGCAACTCTGAGGCGACGGTTATTCCAGTCATTGAAACACTCATTACTGCGTTAGTTACAGGTGTCTGTGATTTCTTGGCACCCCAGAACTGAGTTGCAGGGGTTAGTTACAATAAATATGATTAAAATAAGCTATACAGAATGATAAAACAAAGAATGAACAGTGCTAAGGCATTTACGTTGCTATAGATGACCCCACGTGTCTGGTGGAGGGAACTGGTCAACCTCTCCAACTTCATTGCACTGACGGTCTCCCAGTGTGAACGCCAGCTTGTATCGCAGGCGCACCTTATCCTGTGAACAGAAAACAATTATTTCAGTATGTAGATGGACATAAAGAGGTAAAAGGTAAAAATGTATTTGGTTTGGCCACTGGTGCTTACTCTCGAAGGGTTGGCCAATAACATGATCTGTGTAATAGAAGCTGGGGGTAGAATGGGGTTGAACGGTGCCAGCTCTGTTCCTGACGGAGGCTGGAGTTTCACTTTCATTGACTGGTGAGAAGACGGAAGATCAAGGTTCAGCTCAGAAAACTGAAGAGGCTTTAAGAGGAAAAGTGAAGTTCACCTTTGGTACTGCAGCTTGGAGAACAACACTGTGGACAGGGAGGGGAGCAGTGTTTAACGTGGACACGACCATTACCAGGACGTCCAGTCTGCCGGGGGGACAGTTGGACGCAAAGTTGATCAGCACACGGACCCCGTCTTTATCGTAGGCTGTGACAGGCAGAACTTTACCTGATGGTCAAGAGGACAAAGTGTTATTAACATTTTGAGAGAAAATGAATATTAGGGCTGTAAGTTTAAGGCGCTCAAATCAAAAACACAAATTTGAAAAGTCACATTTGGAAAAAGTGCATCAGTTATTTAGGGTGAACTGTGTGTGAAAAACAAGAGGGGGTAGTTTAATCGAACACTACTTTTCACTTCAACTTGAGTAAAACATAATAAATCTAATCACGAATTTAAATGTTATTTTATCTGGTGTCTGTCCTATTACATCAACACTAAAACATAAATCCATGTCACAGTTAATCTTCATGTAAGAAGTAGGTATTTTCTTATTATCAAGTAGTTACTTGAGTAATTATTTCGTAGACAACATTCTACTTATTTAAAAGACTTCTATTTACTCAAGAAGTCTTACTTGAGTAAATATTTTGGCTGCTTTACCCGCCTCTGAACTGTGTATCTTGTCTCCATGGAGTCTCAACATAACATTTTATAACCTGAAGCACATTATTAGTTTCATATTTCAGAGCTCTCTCTCTACATAACAGCACTGGTCACAAATGTAATTGTAGGAGCCATTATGGTTCATCTAGCCTGCAAGCGTTTGTTTACATTAGACGTAGTTGACCTACATTACATTCCACCACTTGGGGGCAGGATGGAGGCAAGTCTATATGGATACCCAGGTGCCAGTGGATGGGGTGTTTGGGTGACGGGAGGTTGCACGGTTTTTACCGCTTGCCATTAGGGCCCTTAGACTACCTCTACCACATGTAATATCCATGTCCAATCTGTCCAAACCATCATCTTGGGCCGTCACGCACCTCAATCCATCGCCGCTGCCTCCAAAACATGAAACTTAGCCTAGATATCGTGTTCGGATCAAGCGCGTTATACCTGGATCCCCCGGCACCCAGAAGCGACCAAAGGTGAGACAGTTGTCGCTAAACAAGTAAAAACCACGACCCTTTGAGAAAGTACAAGCCACCATTTGGATGAATACTCGGAAAGTGCGCGCTACACAGCTGTCCTAGCCGCTACGTCAAACAAGGAGCTACATTCGCTATCTACTTCCCACCGTCTCAAGTAAGCCTGAAATATAAGTTATGAGGCACTACAACGACACAAGACGTCTCCGGTGAGTGCAGTCATCTTTAGTATCGATACGCTGTTTTGATGACGCTGTGGATTGAAGTTTATACGCAGCGGCCTTGAGCTTACTCTGGAAGTTGAAGCTGTCCCGTAGCGCGTTAAGTATTCGTGGTGGCTTTCATTCATTCATGTTTCAAAGAATCGATATCCAGCAGGTTTAGTTGCGTGAATACGTTCGTGTTTCGTGCCATTTTTGGAGCGTTTTGGTCGTGCGTAAAGAAGACCAATAAAGCACAACGCAGCACGCCACTGCTGATTCATTGTTGAAAATGAGCGACAAGGACGTTGATAAAAACGACAATGCTGACATCGAGCCTACGGGCATGCAAAGTGACAAAAGAGAAAGAAAATTATCGCTAAAGGGTTTGGCTTTAGCCTTGGAAAAAGTTCAAAAGGAAAGAAGTGAAATATTTAAACGCGCAAGCAAAGTGAAAGCAAAAATAACAGAACTCTGGCTATCAAACGAAAATATTACTGAGGTCCATCAACAGTTGAAATGCTTTAACGAATTATGTGAAAACGCGTCGTCTCTTCACGAAACATTTCTAAAAGATTTTAATTTGCCACCGGACGAAAAACAAAAACAACAGGCCTGGTTCGAGGCAAAAAGGACAGCAAATGAAGAATTTGCGCGTAAAGTGCGCACTTGGCTGAATGAAAAGGGAGGTTCGGACGAAAAGGCGAACGAAAACGCAGACAAAATTATGAGTCTTACACACCTTCACGACGTGCTAACCAAGCAGGCTTACGAAAACGCCCGTAATAATGGTGATAAGGAGAATGCTGAGGCTGAAGCACAAGGCGCTGTCGGTGACGGCGTCCATCCCGAAGACAGCGCATCAAATGTATCTAAGCGCAGTCATATGTCCGGATTGAGCACAGCCTCTGCGCGCAGGCTGGCTATGGCTGACCAAGCAGCGTTAATGGAAAAGGCCGCCGCCCTAAAAAGAAGGCATGAGTTAGAGGAACAAGAGGAGAGACATAGACTGGAGGCTGAAAGAATAAGAAAATACAAGGAACAGATCGAGATGGAAGCCGAAATAGCCGCCGCTGCAGCTCGCGTGTCTATGTTGGAACTGAGCAGTGTTGCAGGAAGATCTGGCACCAACGGAATGAATTCTTACGTGAGCAAGGGATTAAGAGAAAGGAAACGAACAGAGTTCAATCCACAGGCTGAAGAGTTCGTGCCTCGGACTGCTCGGCTTGACTCGAGAGCGCCCCCTGCCCTGGCGCCGGTCGTAAGACCCAAGATATTCGGCAATGTAAAATCATACACGCAAACGATGCAGGCAGATACTAATGCCCCGTTTAAATTAGAGTCGCAAATAAGACATGGACCAGTTGATTCAAAGACACGACCAGTGAGTGCCATGCATCCTGCAGCTTCACAATCGCTCTCAAGTGTAAAATCACAACAATTCATCATGCCACAAGCTCCTATCGTCCGTGATAATGCTATTTGCTCCATCATGCAAAGGCAAAACGAAATTACATCATTGCTCGTCCAGCAACAACTAGCAGCCACTCTGCCTCAACGGGACATTCCAATTTTTGATGGCAACCCATTGCAGTGTATTTCCTTCATGAGAGCATTTGAGCATTGTGTGGAGGAGAGGACAAGTAGCTATCAAGATTGTCTATATTTTTTGGAGCAATATACCAGGGGGCAGCCTAGGGAATTAGTAAGGAGCTGCATGCACATGCCGTCACAACAGGGCTATCAAAAGGCAAAGGGACTTTTAGTGGAGCATTTTGGAAACGAGCATAAAATGGCAACAGCATATATGGAGAAAGTATTTAACTGGCCTGTCATAAAATCCGAAGATGTCCAAGAACTAGAAGATTTTGCACTGTTCCTGAGAGGATGCTGCAATGCAATGTCAGAGATACAGTCCATGGAGGAGCTAAATGTGCCATCTCACATGAGGCAAGTAATCATGAAGTGGCCATATAAGCTGCGTGAGAAATGGAGAAACAAGGCCTGTGAGATACAGGAACGGAGAGGCTTTAGAGCTACTTTTATAGACCTGGTTAGCTTCCTCGAGCGTCAAGTTAAGATTCTCTCCCACCCCCTGTTTGGCGATATCTCTGACAGCCCAGCAGCAAGGGGTCCATATATGAACAAAGTTCAATCCAAGGGCAGCTTTAAGGGGAGCAGTTTTGCCACATCAATCTCTTCTATTGATGGTTCCACAGCCTCTTCGCACGTATATACACCAGAGCAACCAACACTCTCTAGTGATTCCCCAGTAATATGCCTTTACTGTAAGCAGCCTCACCTCACGCTTAAATGTCCAAAGCTCAATAAAATGTCTCATAATGAGAAAATTGAATTCCTTAAGACCAAAGGAGTATGTTTTGGCTGCCTTAAGTTTGGTCACATGAGCAGGGAATGTAGGCGTCGTCTTACCTGTGACATATGCCAACTTAGACATCCCACTCTTCTGCATTCAGACAACAGGGTGCAGCAGGCTAAACCTCCCGAAACACCAGTGAGCAGTGCCCTCGTGTCTCACCAGGCTAGCGTTTGTACTGGGGCCGGTGACCAGGATTTTACACTCTCCATTGTTCCTGTTAAAATCAAGTCCAAGAAAGGAGATAAAGTGCTGCAGACTTATGCCTTCTTGGATCCCGGGAGTACAGCCACCTTCATAACAAGTGCTCTTATGAACCATTTGAACGTACAAGGCACAAGAACTAACATTCTGTTGCGTACAATGGGACAGGAAAAGGTGGTGCGGAGCCACTATCTTACAGGGCTGGAGATTTCCGAGCTGGAAGGAAATAGTTTTATCGAGCTGCCAGAAATCTATACACAAGACTCTATACCCGTCTCCAGATATAATATTCCTCGTCAGCGAGACATTGAGAAATGGGAGCAATTTAAGGCCATCAGAATCCCAGAGCTGGACGCTGAGGTGGAGGTCTTGATCGGCACAAATGCTGCAAAACTTATGGAGCCGTGGGAGATTATCAATAGTAAAGATAGTGGGCCGTACGCCGTCAGGACCCTGTTGGGGTGGGTCATAAACGGACCATTGAGAAGTGAAAACAGAGGCCAGGGGAGCTGCCCGACCGCTCATGTCAACCGGATTTCCGTGGCCAAACTGAAGGAGCTGCTGGTATCTCAATACAACCAAGAGTTTACTGAAAGGGCACCGGAGGAGGATCACGAAATGTCAATGGACGACAAGAAATTCATGGGAATAACGGAAAAATCAACCTGTATGAAAGACGGACATTACAGTATGGACCTACCCTTTAATAAGGAGGCCATAACGATGCCCAATAACCGATGCGTTGTGGAACAGCGGCTTCAGAGCCTCAAAAGGAAATTTCATAGAAACGAGAAATACAAGAAGGAGTACATGGCAGTTATTGCTGACTTGATTGACAAAGGATATGCACAGGTGGTTCCTCAAGATCAACTGGAGCCCAGTCATGGAAGCGTATGGTATCTGCCCCATCACGGAGTCTACCACCCACGAAAACTGTCTCTGCGAGTTGTCTTTGATTGTGGGGCAAGCTACAAGGGCACCTCACTGAATGGCCAGCTTCTACAGGGGCCGGACCTCACGAACTCTCTCTTTGGTGTTTTGACAAGGTTTCGAGAAGAGACTGTCGCATTGATGACCGATATACAGGCCATGTACCATCAGGTGAAGGTGTCAGACAAGCATGTGGATTTCCTCCGCTTCCTGTGGTGGCCCTCCGGAGATACATCAATAAGCCCAGTGGAGTACCGTATGACCGTGCATATTTTTGGAGCAGTCTCTTCGCCTAGCTGTGCCAACTATGCTCTGAGGAAGACTGCAGCAGAAAACATGGACGGCTACCCCAAGCAGGTGACTGATACCATTCAGAGCAACTTTTACGTGGACGACTGCTTAAAATCTGTGGCCACGGAAAAGGAGGCAATTCAGTTGGTGGTGGATCTTACCGACTTGTGTTCAAAGGGAGGTTTCCAACTACTGAAGTGGACAAGCAACAGTCGTACAGTACTGGCATCTATTCCCGAAGAAAGGCGCTCTAGACCAATGAGACAGCTACACCTGGATGAAGAGAGTCTGCCCGTGGAGAAAGCTCTGGGTCTTAGCTGGTGCGCCGAGAGTGATGCTTTCACCTTCCAGCTCACTCTGGAAAGGAAACCTTACACCAGGCGCGGCATTCTCTCTATGGTCAGTTCCATCTTCGACCCTCTGGGCTTCCTGGCACCTTTCACTCTGCTGCCAAAGCTGTTGCTGCAGGAAATGTGCAGATTAAACCTTTCATGGGATGAACCTATACCCCATTCAATGGCACAAAGTTGGGCAGCATGGCATAAAGATCTGGGGAAAATGGCTGAGGTTAAAGTCAGGCGCTGCATTAAACCTAGCAACTTCACAGGCCCACTGCACACGCAGTTACATCACTTTGCAGACGGCAGTGAACATGGATATGGGACTGTGTCTTACCTGAGGCTGCAGGACGAGAGAGGAAGAGTGCATTTGGCATTCATGCTCGGAAAGGCCAGGGTAGCACCACTAAAACAGACGACGATTCCACGTTTAGAGCTAACGGCCGCTGTGCTTGCTGCGAAGGTGGATGGGATGTTGAAGAAGGAGCTGTCCCTCCAGTTGAGCAGTTCATGTTTTTGGACAGATAGCCAAACAGTGCTGAAGTATATTAACAACAACTCCAAGCGGTTTCACACCTTCGTGGCAAATAGAGTGGCTACTATAAGACAAGCAACAGACGTGTCCCAGTGGAGGTATATTGGCACAAAGTCCAATCCAGCAGATGAAGCCTCCAGAGGTCTTACAGCAGACAACTTCGTGGCCTGTCAGCGGTGGTTAAATGGTCCTGACTTTCTTAAAGGACCCGAGCAGGGGTGGCCAAAGCCCTTTGTGCCCCAGCCCGTTCCATCTGAGGATCCAGAGGTGAAGAGGGATGTTTTGGTGTACGCCATTGACACTCTACCCATGGGTCCCACCAGTACACTGTTGTGCTATTTTTCGAGCTGGACCAAGTTGAAGACCTCGGTAGCTTGGATCCTGAAGCTAAAAGACATCCTGTGGAAGTTCAGCCGTAAAAGAAAGGAAGTAGTGTCTGCACTGGGTTTGGCCGACTCTTCCACAGTCTCTGCTCGTGTAGAGGAGGAGATGAAGAAAGCTAGAGCTGCAGTTGTCAAACAAACACTGTCAGTGAATGATCTTACTAGAGCAGAAACCGCCATCATCTGTCACAGTCAGCAAGTAACATTCAGAGAAGAAATCAGTGATCTGCTGAGTGGAGCATCCGTTGTGAAGAGCAAGAGTGACATCTACAGGCTCGATCCAGTACTGTGCCAAGGTGTACTGCGAGTGGGTGGAAGGTTAAGTCGGTCAGCCTTGCCTGAAGAGCAGAAACATCCGGCTATTCTTTCTAAAGGAGAGCATATATCCAAGCTTATTCTGCGACATATTCATCAACAGCTTGGACACGCAGGAAAAAATCACATGCTCTCAGCTCTCAGGAGAAGATACTGGATCACTAACGCCAACTCCGCCTGTAGGAGGATAATTTCTGAATGTGTTGTCTGCAGACGCTACAGAGGCCAGCCCGGGGAGCAGAAAATGGCTGATATGCCTGAGGAACGCATCCATCCAGACTTGCCACCTTTCACCAATGTAGGAGTGGATTATTTCGGGCCTATTGAGGTGAAGAGAGGACGAACAATGGTCAAAAGATATGGCGTTATTTTTACCTGCATGGCCAGCCGGGCAATACATTTGGAAGTAGCACACTCACTCACTACTGACTCCTGCATTAATGCCATTAGACGTTTTGTATGCCGAAGAGGCCCTGTGCGGCAGATGAGGTCGGATAATGGCACCAATTTTATAGGTGCAGAGCGAGAGTTGAGGGAGGCGTTGACTGCTATGGATCACGATAAGATTCACCAAGCTCTCTTGTCAAAGGAAATCGATTGGATTTTTAATCCACCTGCTGCATCTCACCACGGAGGTGTGTGGGAGCGCCTCATTAGGATGGTCAGAAAGGTGTTGTTTTCTGTCTTGCAACAGCAGACCCTGGACGACGAAAACCTTAACACCATCTTGTGTGAAGTGGAGGCTATTCTCAACGACCGCCCTATTACAGGAGTATCTGAAGACGGACACGATTTGGAACCTTTAACCCCAAACCACATTTTGCTGCTAAGGGCAAGCCCGTCCTCCCTCCTGGTACCTTTCAGACAAATGACTTGTACGTCAGAAGACGCTGGAGACAGGTGCAATATCTTTCAGACCTGTTCTGGAAAAGATGGATAAGAGAGTACTTGCCCCTTCTCCAGGAGAGACAGAAGTGGTCTAAGCCTCGGAGAAGCTTCACAGTTGGTGACATTGTGGTTGTGATGGATCACACTGCTCCTCGCGGTTCTTGGATCTTGGGAAAGATTATCAATACTTACCCAGATAAAAAGGGACTAGTACGGGCTGTCCAGCTGAAGACAAAGACGGGACAACTGGACAGGCCCATCTCCAAAATTTGCCTTCTCCAAGAGGCAGTGTAAAAAAAAAAAAAAAGGGAAAAAAAAAAAGGGAAAAAACAAAACAAAAAACAACAACCACAACTTAATGGACTCCTGTTTGATGCTAGGGGAATTGTGCTGTCTACACAATTGGGGCCGGAGTGTAGGAGCCATTATGGTTCATCTAGCCTGCAAGCGTTTGTTTACATTAGACGTAGTTGACCTACATTACATTCCACCACTTGGGGGCAGGATGGAGGCAAGTCTATATGGATACCCAGGTGCCAGTGGATGGGGTGTTTGGGTGACGGGAGGTTGCACGGTTTTTACCGCTTGCCATTAGGGCCCTTAGACTACCTCTACCACATGTAATATCCATGTCCAATCTGTCCAAACCATCATCTTGGGCCGTCACGCACCTCAATCCATCGCCGCTGCCTCCAAAACATGAAACTTAGCCTAGATATCGTGTTCGGATCAAGCGCGTTATACCTGGATCCCCCGGCACCCAGAAGCGACCAAAGGTGAGACAGTTGTCGCTACAGTAATCGAAATTGTAATGCATGTCTGGAAAATTGTAATTAGGTGTTCTGCCTTTAACTATATTTATATCAAATTTCTTCTTACTTGGTCTAATCGATTCCAGCGGGACATAGACGTTGCTAAGAGACATGTCTGGTCCTCTGGCAGGGCTGCCCTGTAAGGAAGGGTGACCAGGCGACATGGGGAGAAACTGTGGGCTCCCGGGGGCAGAGCTGAGGCTGTGGACCTTCGCCTGGGACAAAGCAGGAGAGCCAGGCATCGTGCTCTTGAAAAATGAGGCTGAAGACGGAGAGCCGTGCACAGCAGCAGCAGCAACGGGCATCCCGAAACCGCTCCCTCTGGTTAGACTAGGTAAAGAAATAAAGACAATGATTGTGTCAAGTGGAATCTCAGATGGTTATCTTTATTTTGATCAGGTTTGTATTGTAGTCAATGTCTTACTAAGCCTGAATGACAAACAAAAAAAGTTTCATGTCATGTCTATCAGTAAAGTGATTTTTTTTCACTATAATGTTAAAAGTCGTGACAAGGTTCAAGATACCGTATTTTCTGGACTAAAAGTTGCACATTCTTTCATAGTTTGGCTGGGGGTCAGGTGTGACATATATCAAATTATATAATTTCAGGTTTGTCATTTTCACACTGACAGCCGCTCGAGGGCGCTCTAGGCTTATGTACCAGTATCTGCTACTCCTGTAAGGTTGTACAATGACAAATAAAGCACTTACTTACTGTACCAATTTAAAAAACTGTAAAGTTTTGAGTGAGCCGGAAACTTGTGAGGAACTGGCGAAAAGTGGAGGTTACTCTTACTGCAATGAAGGAAACAAAAGAAGCTGATCGCAGACTAGAACGAGTTCGCAAATGGGTGCTTGAACAACGTGCTGCCGGGAGAGGCTTGTCAACGGTGCAGTTACGCCTCCATGCCCAGGTAGTTAGGAATTATACTCCGGAGCGACTTATAGTCCAGAAAAAACGGTACTGCATATGGACTTGGTTATTTGTTTCAAAAACTTTTGTGTGCTCCATCTGATATTTTTGAGTTAATAACCTCAAAGTACCTTGTGTTGTCTGAAAGCCCAACCATCGCTAGGTCCTGTAGGTTCTGTAGGCTGTGACTGACATCCGTCGATGCTGGTACAGGATGTGAATAAGCCCCACTGCCAAACAAATCGGCACCTGATGCAGGGGTCTGTAAAGTAAAAGTGGTGTTAGCTTCAAATGAGTTGATGAATTTGTGGCGACACTGTGGAGACACCGTATATGCCTCATCGATACCTGCAACGAGCTCCACTGCTGAGACACCTCAAACAATTTTGTCTTGGACTGGTTGCTCTGAGGAGGTGGATTGTCATTCAGGCCTAAAAAGATGCACAATGTAACTAGAAATGTACAACTTTTTCTCTCTTTAAGCATATTACACCTCATGACAAACAGTGCCATGTTTTGTTGTTTCGAAACTTCAGTCTACACTGCCTGACCCCCACAAAAGGTCACATGCTCTAATATTATGTAGGACCACCAAGCTCCTGCAATGTCAGCAAGCCATTTTGGTTTTTAATGGTGCTCCACTGAATTATTGGATTCATTATTATCTCTTAAAACTCGATAACATTGGACCTTTAGATAAAATACCTAGTGACAGAAGCTCATCATCGAGGAGAGACAACGAAGCAGAGGCCTTGTCGGGTAACGGATGGCTGGGACTGCTGGTCTCAGAGTCTGCCGCTTGTTTTGGAGGAGGGACGAGCACTGGGATGGGCGTGACCATGGCGTGTGCCGAGAACGGATCCGTTGGGTGAGAGAGAAGAGCGGCCGGATGAGGGGGGCTCGGTGTGTCACTTTCAGCGAGGTCGATGAGTGTGTCCGTGGTCTCAGCTGAGCAGTAAGAATGAGGAAATGTTTAAAGCTTTTGTTTTAGATAGATTTCCAGAAGCAAAGTACTAAATTAAAGCCACACATTGTAACATTTCATCAAATAAAGAATGAGCACAGATTTAATCAATACTGTTAAAACACCTCTATAAACATGTGTCTTTACTATGAGCGACCTGCAGCTCCTCAGACCTGACTCGTAACTGCTGGGAGCGGGACATGTTGCTATTTTGCTTTGGCTGCAAACAGTAGGTTTAACCTCTTACCCCCCACCTGAACCGAGCCCATTTTCTACAGTTCTACCCAAATCTTCAAGCTTCTCGACTGGAAAGCAACAGTGTAGCGCCTCATTTGAAAGCTAAGACCAACAAAAGTGATCGTAAGTTTGTTGTCACATGGTCACTGCGTTTTTTTTGTCACATTTTTAAGCGTTTTTGTTGCGTGTTCGTCTCTTTATCGTCATATTTTTGTCAGTTCTTGTGACAAAAACGCAACAAAATAAACAATTAAAAAGTGTTACTTTTTTGTTGCTTTTTCTCATTGCTTTTTGTCGTGTTTTTGCCTTGTTTTCATTGCTTGCCTTTTTTTTTAAGCTTTCAGATTTAGGTAAAGCCAAATTGGAAAAATTTGCTCGGTTCAGGTGGAGGTTAAGAAGTTAAATACATGATCATCTCCCAAATTATTCATTCTAATAAACCAGGGCATTGTCTGTGTCAAGCGGATCAATAGAGGCATGTTTGAAATGCTCCGCAGTGTGGCTTTAAGTTACTCAGTTAAGAAAAGCGATAAAAATGGTAAATGATTAAAATAACAATAACACATTTCCCCAAATATTTTACCAGTGAAGTTTCAATGCACCAGTTGGGGAAGGAGGATGTTTTAAGCATCTAATTTTAAACAGGAAAAGGGATCTCACCGCTTCCACAGTGACATGCTTTAGACTGGGGGTCCTCGCTGTCCCCGTTGATGGGCAGCCCCTCAACAATCTTCTTATAGGAGTTGATGACTCTGGAGAGGTCGTCACTGGCCTGCAGAATGTCCCCTGAAAATGAATTACAGTAATAATAGTAGTTACAACTTTTTCACTTTGTCTTCTTTCTTGTTCTTAGTTTAACATGACCTAATTTGAGTGATTTTTCATATCATGTCTTTGTATGATTTTGTCTGCTATTGTGGGATTGTATGCAAATAGATGCAAGTGAAATATATAATTATTCTTAAACAATAAGCATACAAATACAGATAAAAACTGACTACTATCACAAACCTAAATTGGTGTCATTGTCTTCACTCTCAGTGGCCATTTTGAAAGCTGCTCGCCTCAGCTTGTCACACCGCTCATAAAGCTCCTGGGAAAACATAAAGAGGGCATTGTTGCTGTTGTGCATCAGCTGATTTGTTTTAGCGTAATTTCCTCCAGAAAATGTGCATATACACATGGGTAAAGCTACCTTAATGATTTCTTTGTCCGAGTCAGATGAGCTGTCCTTATTGTAGTGGGACAGCATCTCGGTTAACAGCTTCACATTGATGCCGACTTCTTCCAATGTGTGCATTCTCTTAGTTACCTTCTGCACTCGAACCTCATCCTTCAAAAACAACATCACAATATCAAATAATACTCTGTAGTCATAAATAATGAATATGGTAATGAAAAGTGTCATACCTCTTTCACCATACTTTTAATCAGCCTGTTGGCTTCCTGAAGGTCCTCTGGATTTTTACTACGAAGTAGCTCGGCAAGTAACTTTAAAAAGAATGACTTGAGGCATACAAAAACTAAACCACTTATATTGTTAGCAACTAATGAGGTTTCGTACCTTGCCCATGTCCTCATTGTCAAACACGGGATGTTTGGGTCGTGTTGGTGAAGAGGGAATTAAAGTCCTATCCAATGGTAACTCTGGATCACATTGTACAAGGCCTGAAATCAAATAATACTTACGTCAGGGCAAAATCCGATTCAAGTCAAACCTTTAATAATATGCGCATATACACACCCTGTCTTTTGAGAGTCTGATAAGCTTCAGCAATCTTGCTTTCATCTGGGAAAGCAATGGTCCAACTGTACAGCATCTCCACAATCTTAGACTTCACCTTCTCAGGAGCACTGTCACCCATGTACTGAAAACAGTAATTTATGCAATAAAAGTACATTATGTATGATAATGTATTATATGATTTAGGCTGTACCTACCTTGGGTGACACAATTTTAATGAGTTCATTTAAAAATCGGTATTTTCCGACTTCATTATGAAACCTCCTCCCACAGTTTTTCATGCATGCCTCCAACACCTGAAGCAAAAATGAAAGAAGCTTAAACCTGTTTCTTCAGATTCATATAGTTTTACACATGTCTCTTACAGTCAAAGCTTGAAGTGCCTCCCATTCTTGTGGAGAGTGGATTTTGTGTACAAGCAGAGTCACTGCTATCTGCGGCCTTAAATAGAATAAAACATAATAGCAAATGTAGCTTCCCTTTTCATGGGAAATGTAGCTTATTATACATACCCCTCTAGTTCTCTGTTGATTTGATCACAGAAGCCTATGATGTACTCCCAGTCTTCCTGTCTATTAGTCGGGTGAGTGGCTTTATCTGTGACATAAAATCATGATTTAAATATATTTCATCATTCTTAATCTGATCCCTTTAAGAAAAACTGAATATTATCTTCGCTCTATAGCTACTTTTAATAATAAAAACAAAAAACAGACAAGTCATGGGGCAAGACCTGAGGCGCACAGAACAGTTCTAGTTGACTTGCAGATGGGGAAGTGGCCCCAGCTTTCCCCTCAGACAAAAACAGGACAAACGAGCTGCCAAGATGCTTCAGGCAATGCAGTCCCACCACGATATGCACTTATAATGACATTGCATTCAACAAGAATATAGACTAATGGCTAGTTTAAATACTTTTAATAAAACATGCAGATCAAGCAGCAGAGAAATGTGTTGCCCACTCGGAGCTGTCAGTGGTGCTCATAATGACTGACTGATCAATGCTCTCCACCCTTTAACAAAGCTTAGTGAATGACTACAGCTAAAAAGCTTTAAGCACAGCGACAGCGCACACTCCTTAGCAGCAACTGTGCCCCCAGTGTGACACAGTAAATTAAGCTATGTTAGTTTATAATTTCATTCATAAAAAAGGATTAATCACTTACTGAGCCAGGATTCAAGCGACTCCCCTTCCTGGTACGCCATAGCACTGAAAACATTGCGTGATGTCACCGCCGTGTGCGACATTAGTAACAAATAAATGTATACAATGTATTATTATACTACTGTTATATTATTATCAAATATTTATGTCATTGAAGATTTTATTGATTCAAATACATTTCAACAATTTACTACAACAATGTATGTTTGTTTACAGGAAAATACTCAAGGTACTAACTTGGGGTCCTAACAGCTATTCACATTTTCAAGATGGCTGCCTCCGTCGCTGGATTACTAAAACCTTGGATTCCGAGGTAAATTCAAGTTAACCATGCCTTTTCACCACAAAGCCGTATAACATGTATGCGATTTTCTATAGGATTGGTTTAGTCTAAATTTGATCAGATTCATGTTGGTTTCTGCGCGTAAAGAGGTCGAAGGAAATGAGATAGCAGACAATTTGGCAAAGCTGTCACAAAGCAGGGGGGAGTCTTGCGGTGGCCTTCAGTAAGTCTGAGCTGAAGGACTTCCTCAAAACTCACATTTATTCTAAATGGCAGAGGCTTTGGGATCTAGAGCGCAGGGGGAGACATTTTTATCAGGTGCAAAAGAAGGTAGAAAGTGCTGTAAACTAGCATCCATTAAACTACTGCTTATGGATGTTTGATGGCAGCCGCCTCAAAGGTGAGTAAAACAAACTAAAACAGTCCAGCTTTTTGTTGTCAGCTTTCACACTGAAGAACTTGACATTAATTTCTCATAATTTCCATGATAAATAGTAACATTCTAAAGACTAAGTATCTTCCCTGTAGTTCTTAGTGGTTATCAAGTTCAGTAATGACAAACACTATGATTTACTGATTTTTGTTTTAAAAACATAGTTTTCTATGTGAAGGACCTGTTTCATGTTTCATTATTCTTTCATTATTCATTCACTTTTACCAATTAAACATGAACAATTCGATAAGATATCATCCTGACCTGCCATAGGTCAATGTTAGTGTCTATGACTTTACCAAACCCTCCCCTTGGACTGACCCAAGTGAGGGTTGAGTTAAATCTTTGCAATAATTAAAAGTGGTATCATTCTGTTTCTATTAAATCTGAAAGCCTCGTGATTTCGAGGTATCTACTCATTGTTCTGGAGAGTGTGCATCCTTAGCATCTTAGCAAAATGTTGAAAGCCTTGGCAGTATGTGACCCTACCCTCCCTGCTCTCTCTCTCTGACATCCTGCATAGATAGTGGGTGGCATTAATGCACCCTATACCGCCGAGTGCCGTTCACCATGAAGCAACAAAAAAAAATAAGTCATTTGAACACACTGCCCAAATATCCATGAATTCATGTTATGTAGTACACTGCACAATTGTAAATGACAGATCCCGCATGTGTGCTCTTTGTAAGGGTATTGCTGGTGAGATGGAGCAGGTACAACCCGTATTATCTGGAGCCAGAGGTGAGCAAGGAAGCCTACAGCCGCCCAGAGACTGAGCTGAGCGAAGAGGAGAGAGAGGAGCGTCGGCTGAAAGCACTAAGGCCGATCAAAGCAGCATCCAGCGGGCTCTCCAGCTCTGTGTACCATGATCCAGTCGTCAGGTTCAGCCAAATCCATCCTGGCATTTTATAATGTTTCTGTTTCAGAACTGTATAGTGAAAAATGCTTCTCCTTCTTAGCAAATTCATTAATATGATGATGAAACATGGAGACAAGATTCTAGCCAGAGAAATTATGACAGATGTAAGTAAAACAAAGCACTATCTAAATCTCTGCTCTACCCAGTCTGCTCATTTCACAATGACTTATCTTCCAGACTTTGGAACACATAAAGAGGAAGCAGGTGGAGAAGTATCACAAAGCTCCCATGGAAAAGAAGGAAGAGATTGAGTGCAATCCTTACACCATCTTCCATCAGGCCCTGGATAATTGTAAGCCTTTGGTGGGATTGGCCAGCATACAAAAAGGTGGAAAGTACTACCAGGTCAGTGACAATGTCTTAATGTCTTAATGCTAATAATATTTATAAATATGCTGCATTATCATTTTCTTCTCAGTAAATATTTTTGCGGAGGTGCTATTGACATAAAGTCACCGGATATTGGCAACAATGTCCATAATTTGTTATTTGTAACAATGTGACATGACAGAAAAAAAGCTGTAATTAATTGATATTAATTAAATCCTTTACACAAAGGCGTTTGTTGGTAATGAATCTTCAAGATGCCTCCGGTATTGAGAAATTAGTGTAAAATTAGTGTGAAATTCTGTACTGTTCAGATGCAAGTTCTGGTCAGTTCTTCCACACTATTCATAAAGGTTTTGTGAGCTTCTTCTTTCCATAGACTTTGTTTTGGATTCAATATTTGTCTCTGCGAGCAGCTAATTGTGGTCATGACTTCCATGCCTATTTGCGCCTCACTTTCTTCAAGTCCAATAACTTTTATGTTTTTCCCTTTTCATCATTTGAAATTAATAAACATAAATTATGGACACCTAAGGTTTTACATCTGGCATAAATCGTTATTTCTGTAGCACCTTCAGGTATTTAACTGAGAAAAATGGTAACAGTGTCAATACGTCTTTAAATGCTGTATAGAACTTAAAACTTCTCTTTGATCTAAAACACAGGTGCCCATTCCTCTGTCAGACAACAGGCGGCGCTTCCTTGCCATGAAGTGGATGATAAATGAATGCAGAGACAACAAGCACAGGCGCACACACATGTATGAGAAACTTTCCCAAGAACTGTTGGCTGCATTTAGCAAAGAGGGAACTGTAATAAAGAAGAAATATGAGATGCACAAGATGGCAGAATCCAACAGGGCATATGCCCACTTCCGCTGGTGGTAGTGTGTTCAAAACCATGGACTTATCAACTGTAAATATTTAAAGTACAATAAATCCTTTATAATACTGTGTGTATGGAGAGCTTTTAAGTAAAAATGTGTCTTTGATAAATACGTGATGGCTTTACTCTACCAAATACACCAAAAGAATGGGAAAAAATACATTTATTAGAAACAAACATTTGCTTAAAACATACAACCAAATGATAGAAAAATTCAACATTTTATAAATACATTATATAAATATCTTCCATAGCCACTACTGGAGTTCAACTATCATTTTCACGGCCCTATGAAAATGATCTGTATGGAGCTGTCTTGGCAGGGAACAGTACTTCTGCATTATAAATAAAAGCTAAAACAATTTGTTGAAATAAAACAATTTTTAAATTTTGGTCAAAACCATTTCACCTATTAACACAAGGCTAAACACATTTCTTGAAGAATTCAATCGAAAAGCAATAGTTCTTGCTTTAACAAATTCAGATGTAACTACCCTGTATAAAACTAATAAAGGGTGTTCTAGAAACAGTAAAACAAACTAAACCATTAAAGTTATAACAGTATAGCACATGAGTTTGCCAAATTACAACAGTAACACTTGAAACCTGCTACTATGTGGAAGGTGCCATGCAGCATGTACAAGTTTTTAAGCAATTTAACTTATTTTTTAAAGGTTACTTATATTGATCAGAATGGAAAAATATAAAGTACTCAGTGTTGAACCATGAAAAGAGGCATACATTATGGTAAAAGAACCTCTCTTAGTAAAGGAATGTTAAAAACTACCTTTTCACTGCAATCAAAATTTCAAGTTCAACAATAACAATAAACAGCACCGGGTATTAGTGCTCTGATTGCACCTTTCACTTCCACAGCACCATGTTCTGGTAAGTTTCTACAACTAGAACTGTTCGAACTATAGGTTTCGTCTAATCAAACTGCAAATAAACCCAAACCTTTGAAATACCTTCGGTTCCTATTGTGTTTCCTCGTGAAAAGAGCTGGTTTTACTATCAGTGGCAATGCCAAAATAAGTGTGGAAGGCAAGCCTATCATCCTAGTCAGAGATTTCACTATAGTAATACTTATGAGCAGTACCACTGAGCATCCAACCTCCAGCTCTGAACTCCAGGATCTCCAGCAGCAACAGGCGAGCCATGGATGTGAGCCCCTCCTGGAGAAGAAACCCGTCCCGCAATAGGTAGAACAGCTCGTCCATTCGTTGACTGTTCATTTTTTCCAATTGTTCCCCAATCCGGTGCAATTGCAGAACCAGGCAGTCCACCTAGAGAAAAAAAAACATAAAAAATGCTCGAATGTGTGATTGATGGAAAGAGACTCTAACAGCGTACCTCCTCTTCCTTCATCAGGGCATCAGGCTGGGCCAGCCTCATGAGACAATCATACACTGGATGCATCAGAGCCACCATTGGCATATTGTTCACCTGAAGAAAAATACACAGAGATCTAAGTGTTGATGAACACCATTAGGGCAGGGCGATATGGCCTACAATCTATATCACGATATAAAAAAGAAATATCACAATAACGATATGATTGACAATGGACAAATTACTTCAAAATCCCTGCCTTACACCTATTGGGAAGATTAATTCAGTGATATATATATATTTTTTTAATGGCATACTAATTTCCTATGATCTACTCAAGCAGTTTATATCCTTCATTTCTTTTTACCTTTTAAGCACCTGTCCCCGTGTTCTACAGTCAGTGTTTATGCGGCTCATGGAGCTGAGTGTACACAACGACTACACAACGACATCAAACAATTATATCATGATAACGATATGCAATACGATATGGCCCACCCTTAAACACCATTACATTAGTAATATAATCTATTCACACAATACATGTTCTTACTTTGAGGTAGTCAAAGATGTAGCAGATGAAAGTCACGTAGCACGTCCACTCTTGAATTGAGCGCCTTCTTGTTTCTTCCCTGTCCTTAAACTCTTGTTGAAGTCGATTCAAAAGGTTCCTTCGGAAAATATTTCCATTGTTCTGCTTTGCCTCCGCCTGTATAAAAACATCAGGCAAAAGACTGACTGAGTTGCTAATCTCATGCACAGCTGTAAAGACCAGACACAAACCTGAACTATAGTGTGACAGATGCGTCCTGCCTCTTTGCTAAACATCTGGTCTTTCAGAGACTGGTCCACAATAATTTTGGACACTTTTTCAAGGTCAACTGAACTGGGATCTGAAAAGCAGATGCACAAAAAAAAAAGTGAAATACAGGACCATTTACTTGAGCAATTGTTAATTGTTCAAAGAATGTGCAGTACCTTTCAAAGCTGTTTTTAATAACAACTGGGTCTCCTGATCAAATGATTGAATCTTGTAGTCCTCAGCAGAGTTTTCCATTGTACCAAACCTAAATGTATATGAAAATACTTGGTCATTACTTGGTTTGTACAGCATAATTGACACGGCACCCCTACAAGTTGACTGTATGGTTTAAGAAGGGGTACATCTCTAACACAATTTCTTGAGTTCACATTTTTTACATCACAAAAAGAAAATCAAGCCAACTGAAGCTAAAATGTTAAAATAAAAGCTAAAATATCCGTTTTCTTTGAAGCTCTTAGATTATGTGGTGCAATAAACAAAACATTCCTAGCCACATCGATAACACATAATTTAGCCTATGATGAAGTTGGCAAAGTAACATTACCATAAACAACCCGATGAGTTGATCTACTGTACACTGCATGCTAAAACATTGATGTACGACATACAAGGTTACGGCGATTTCTAACACAGAAAGTAAATAAACTTTATATGTACCGGCGGCGTTATTTGTTCATTGAATGAAGAAATGTTGATGCCATCAAAAACTGCGCTAAAGTGGATTGTGTGCGGCTTCATCGACGGTGGAACATCGGTATAAACTACTCAAGAGCGCCACCCCGAGGATTGTTCTTAATCATAAAAGTTAAAATATAAAATACAAATGAGTGTGAATTAGTGAGTGAAAAACAAGAGAATAATAATAATGAAAAAAACAAACAAAAACAAAAAACAAATGTATTTGGGGCAGTTTTACTCTTTGGTAAACTGTGGTGTCGAACTACCGCCCTCTTGCGGTCATTGTATATTACCACAATAACAGATAAATGAACGGTCTATGGTCCTCTGTTGATCAGCACATACTTTACAAAACGTTGTCACCAGTTTGATGAAACTACCACCATTTACCAAATTGTTTTGCTAAGTAAAGAGTTTGCCGAAGATTAAGAAAATACACGAAATAAAGAAATAATGTGAACCGGAAGTGATAAACCGCAGCACAAAAGGTCGAGCAGATGGGTGTGTTATGGTTGTGTCCATATGACTTTTTTGGTTGTGTACTTGGTTGCATGTTGGCTAAGACTTGGCATTTTATCTCTAACTGAGAAGGACATTAGTTTCAAGGCAAGTGCAGATTTTGATTGCTATAATATAGATAAAACATAACGTAATACCTCGGCAAGCGCAAGTTCAGAAATGTAGGCTACTTCTAGCTAAAGTTCTAGCTGAACATGTCCTCTCAGGAGATGTCATGTGACATGTCATATTGTGTTTTTGTAATGTACTACCATTATAAATGTCTTTAACAGAATCTGAAGAGAAATGGCTATGAAACATGTGCACACTCCACGTATTTCTAACAATGTATGATTTAAACAGCTGATTTTTGCCCAGTACTACACCCACTGAGGGTGTGAGGGGTCATGGTGGGTTATGATTCCCGTGCTAAGGATGCAGCTCTGTCCTCAGAAGAGGCTGCCTTGGCTGGGTCAGCTGCAGGGATGGTCACACGAGCCATCATCAGTCCCTTTGATGTCATTAAAATAAGGTTTCAGGTATTGTACAATAGCACAGGTTTTGTTGCATGAACTGTATTCATTCATTGAGCCCTTACCGTAGACTTATTTCTGGTTTCCAGCTCCAGATTGAACGTCTGTCGTCACAGAAACCAGAGGGCAAGTATACTGGACTATTTCAGGCATGTCGCTGCATTTACTCAGAAGAAGGTCTGCCAGCTTTTTGGAAAGGGCACATCCCAGCACAACTTCTGTCTATTACGTTTGGGGCTGTGCAGGTACAATTATGTTACACTAGTAATAATACACATTACACAGTCACAACAACTTTAACTTACATACGCTGTACTGCATAGTTTGCAAGCTTTGAGGGTTTGACTGAGGTGATCCACAAGACAACATCATATGATAGTCAAACATCAGGAGTGCATTTTGTGTGTGGAGGCCTGGCTGCCTGCTCCGCTACAGTCGTCTGTCAACCTCTTGACACTTTAAGGACTCGATTTGCAGCACAAGGAGAACCCAAGGTAAGTTATATCCATTTTGTGCAGCTTTAGAGCAATCTCTTTATATTGACAAATAAAATGATGTACTTCAGATCTACAGGAATCTCCGTCATGCTGTTTTCACAATGTGTCGTTCTGAAGGGATGCTAACATTTTATCGGGGCCTGTCTCCAACACTCGTGGCTGTGTTTCCATATGCTGGTCTGCAATTCTTTTTCTACAATGTGTTTAAAAATATGTTAGGTCCTACCCACAAAGCTGGGCACTCTGGAGGTCAGTGGAGGTTTTTTCAAGTGTATACAGCAGCCATGGTATATATCACACCGACACACTATTGTTGCATTTGTTTTCAGGAAACCTGCAAAGTCTCTTGTGTGGGAGTGCAGCAGGGATGATCAGTAAAACTATCACTTACCCCTTTGATCTTTTCAAGAAGAGACTCCAGGTTGGGGGCTTTGAAGCGGCCCGCCTTCACTTTGGAAAGGTAGCTTATTATTCTCGGTCGGCCAAATTTTCAGTCTTCTGATGTTATGTGGTAAACTGTTTTTCTGCGTAGGTGCGTTCTTATAAGGGCCTTCTGGACTGCGCAGGTCAAATTGCCAAAGAGGAAGGTCTCCAAGGGTTTTATAAAGGCCTTTCACCAAGCCTTTTGAAGGCTGCACTGTCAACGGGCTTTACTTTTTTTGGGTATGAATTTTTCCTTGACCTACTGCGTGATCTGAAAGCAAGACCGAGAAATGGCCTCCACCAGGATCCAAAACCAAGATAGGAATGATGATCAGTAAAATGACACAATCACGCACATTGGAGAATCTTTTCCTGTTTCTTGCACCTAAGACTTTTTATATAAATGTTAATGAAAACTTAATGTTTACATGTGATGTTGGGAAATGGACAAACTTGTATTTATTTATTTCTGATAATATGATCATGAATGTTACAGGGTTACATACATATCTTGTTTAACTTTTGACTTTGGGGGTTTTAAGAGACCATGTAACACAAAATTGACTCAAGTTTTTGTTCAACTCTGTCCAATAATGTTACATTAAGATCATTATTTTGTTGAAAACAAAACTCATGAGTCAAACTCTTTTTTTACTTACAGCAAAAGAAAAGTTTTATGTGCCATTTCTTTTATTACTTGACGTTAAGTTAATCCTCCAGTTATTTATGCCATTTCTGTTACCATCATAAATATGTACTTTTCTGTTTAGTCATTTGCCTTTGTTGTTAAGTAGGATATTGAGCGACACTTAAACAGCATATTTGAAACTAAACATTTTAAGTACAGTTACAGCTTCTGCTTTTTTTTTTTAACTTTAATTTCATGAAATTGCATTTTTAAAACTTACAATATAACAGAAAACATGAAATGTGTTTGACCATGTATTGACCAAACATTGTCTATGTTGTGGCAACAAAAGAGCACTGACATTTATTTCACAGTCATGCAGTTATATACATACAACATTTATATTAGTTTTTTTTAAATTGGGGATATTATTACTGCATAAAACAACATTTCTCAAGTATGAATCTAAATGCTGTACAAACAAAACACCTCACAACACACTTCCCAACAACAGTAAATATATATAAATACAGACCTACCAATCAAACAGTGTCTAGAGATTAAATAACAAAGTTACTGAAGAAGTGTGATAAAGTAAACTGGGTGCTAGTTTACTGATCATTGAGGATCAGAGAAATGTCAACTACTTTTGAGCTTATACAGCAATTCATCTCTATTTCTGGAAGAAACATGAATAGACTGGTTCTCGTCTGCGTGCTGTCTCGTCACCTTTCAGACAGCACAGGAGCAGTATCTGGCATGTATCAGAATCACCGGCATGTCTTCTGGGGCGCGGGGGGACCTAGGATCACCAGGGCAGTGAAAAGTCTGCTTCACTTCAGCTGGCAGAGGAGCGTTTTGGGGATGCGCTGTGCAGTCATCCTCCTTTGGACATTCAGAGATACAACACTTGCTGGCTCATACCGGCCTAGTCTCATTCGGGCTGTGGACTGGAATTCCACGAGAAAAAGCTGGGAAGTTTAAAAATGGAATCCCGTCGTCCCGGATCAGGCAGGGTCAAAGTCTCCGGAGCGGACTTCTTCCTGGGTCGCTCTTTGGGGACAGCGAGGAAATCTGGAGCTTCAGTGGACAGGGGTGTGGAGGGAGCGCTGCTGGGGCCGTTGCGGGTGTTTACCGGTAATGTGGTCTCACTGATGGAGATGGCGGGAGGGAATGTACCAATCTTCTCATTTGTGGCTTCCTGTGTGGCCCGCTCAAACTCTCTGACTTCCCCCATTGTCATATCTGTTGATTAAAATCAAGTTTGAATTTTGATGGAACTGAACATTGCTGACATGCACTTAATGAGACAGTATCTTATTTCATAATCAAATCTCAATTCTTAATGAAATTTACCAAAACATCCTCAACACCAAACAAAAACTAAATGTACTCCGTAGCATTTGTTTCTTCAAATCTCTTTCCCTCAAAGTTGAGCTGTCTGGGGCAGGTCTATTTGATTCAAACATACACACGCCAAAGATCAGAGAGAAATGCTTCAAAGAAGAGTAGACCAGTATCTTGTAAATAATACAAATGATTGGGTGGGAACTGATGTGAAATGTAGATGTCCAGTTTTATGTCTGTTGCAGCAGCTATATCAAAGCAAAACAAACTAATGTTTGTTTTTTCATATCATAATATATGCATAAATACATTCATGGTTCTAGAGTCATAAGTATCCTAGAAAAATGTTCTCAAGCTGTCATCTGTACTGGTAGCTACTAGCTGGTCATTAGATTAGTTTATTAGATGAATCCGATGTCAAACAATCACACGACAGCCAGAGCTGTGTTCAGGAATGGCCCGATCCTGGATCTTTGTGTTACCCAAAACTGGGGCTTGCCTAGTCTTTCAACCCATGAAGCAAGTGCATCATCTGGGGCTCATAGTAAATGGTAAATGGTCACAATTTATACAGCGCTTTTCTAACTTCATTTGGCCCAAAGTGCTTAACAGCAAGGAACCAGACACCCATACACACTCTCATACATACACCAATTTAAATGCAGACACTGGAGGCGTATTATATTATTATTATATTAATGCTAGACTCATTATGGCCTACTGCTAAGAGCTCTTTAGTTACTGACAAAGCCTACTGAGGAAAGGGTAAAACAACCTGGTCCAGATGACTGCATGAGAACATTTTCTATGTTTTGGAAAACTCCTGTTCGACTGAGAGCCTACACATCTTACCAATCCATTCGTCAATCCAGGCAAACGCTTGTCTGTGTCCCAACAGCAGAACATCTCGGATCACCTAAAGATATCAAACACATTAATATACAAGGAATGATGAATTAAAAGCAAGTTTAAACAATCAGTAAAAAACAGAAGGTGGTAGAATGCTACAAATATGCCTTCTGCAAAATATTTTAAGATCTTAAACGCTCCTTCCTTTCCACCTCTAGAGAGATGTGATTTATTTGAGTCATGCCTAGCGATACTGTGTGAGTAATGGCTTGACATGTGTGGGTGAGCTTGAGGCGAGAACAGGGACAGCAAACCCAAGGGACAGATGCTGTGAAGGGAGACAGATTTTGGAAATAAGCAGTGTGTATGCATGAAGTAGTTTGAGCAGATGGAGCTGAAAACTTCTGACCTTGTGTACAAACTGCTCCACTCGAGTCTGCAAGCCCCACACTTCAAACTTCACCGTGACCAGTTTGTAGGAACACATGATGGGATCCTGCGTGTCTATCCAGCCCTCTTGCAGCAAACCACGCTCTGTCTTTTTGGATTTAAAGTAACGCAGATCCTATAAGAAGACAGGCCTTCAATTAATACAACATTTTATTAATGACATTGAGGGCCATAGTTGTGGCACAATTCACTTAAAGGTGCATTTGGCAAGTTTTTATGCAAAAAAGGTTGATATCTGTGTGTGTGTATTTGACCTCATAGTGTTTGAGTGGTTAGCATGGCGCCTTTGCTTTTGATCACAGTGGTCTCTACAACGCTCAAGGGTAAATTGTTTTGTATTTTTCCATGGTGAGGGGGTCTGTCTGCAGTGAAAACCTTCCAATCAATTGATCCTGTGTCCTAGAGGCCGCAATGATGGAAAGTAAAGGCGACCTGCTGACCACTAATACAGCCGCTGGGTCATGCGGTCAAATACGCACAGATATAAACTTTTTTTCCACTCAAAAAGTTGCATAATACACTTTTAATGATTTTTAATGCCCCACAAGAAAACAGTGCCATGTATCTCTAGTTCATAAAAAAGAGTAGATATCAATACAATTAATTAAGTCAATGACTTGACAATGAATATGGGAGTAGTTTATGAAAAATGTTTGATTTCTTTTTCCACTTTGTTGTCCTCAGAGAGTATATCTGCACAACAGGCGTCTTCAATCCATTTTCTTTATTTACAGTAATCACCAAACTCCAGGGACTAATTATGTCTTCAGGCTCATTTGTCCCGCTGTCCCATGCCATGTGTAAAAGCGAGATCAGCGTCCCGCTGTGAACGCCGTGGCACAAGAGGCCGCTTTACAGAACCTGTGTTGCTGTTTGTTCTACGCAAACCAAGTTACATCAATAATACAACTCTGTTTGTACTATTGATTTAACATGAATTATTGTTGGGGGAATTCAAATAATACTGATTCAAAATTAAATGTATTTCATCATGATTTCCATTATTGAAGTTTCATAACGCTGTGACTTACGAGCAGCAAATATTAATATGACCAAATTAAAATGAAATGTCGCACCTTATTTTACAGCACAGAAATGGCTTGGAAATATCATGACAACTGGGAATAGTTTGCAGTTCTGTTATCATGTTATTATATACTGACCATGTTTCCTACCATCTTGATCATATTTACGCTGGGTTAAGTTGAGGGTTATAATGATTACTTTAAAAAATCAGTCAGGTCTGTGTCCATGTAAATACTATACTAACAATGTTGCACTTTTAAGTCCATCCTATTATCAGGCTATGTGCTGCAAAGTCCTACCAAATAGTCTTTATTGTTGCATTTTTTAAACGTTTTTCAGCTTTTCGTCTTTTGTTGTCTTTGTCTGTTGTATTTGATAAATCTATGTTTTGCTGCATTCACATT
Organism: Gobius niger; assembly: GCF_951799975.1. Classification (NCBI taxonomy): domain Eukaryota; kingdom Metazoa; phylum Chordata; class Actinopteri; order Gobiiformes; family Gobiidae; genus Gobius; species Gobius niger. The sequence goes on along the minus strand of NC_136861.1, from coordinate 23,979,213 downwards.
TAAGCAAATGAACAAATAGAAAGTATAGGTTTCAACATGTCATTTGTTCTGTCTTAAATAATGTTCATGCCATTTACGCCGAGATAACAGCAATTACACATACAGTATATGTACCTCCCTGGAGTGTTTACACATTGGCTGTTGGTCACTATAAATGCACATACAAATGCCAGCTTGCGACATGCTGCTTTCACTCTGCCTCCGCCTCAGATTATTTCTGGCTGCTCGGATGTTAGTGGACCACGAGGCCTCCCGCTGAGAGTTGAGCATGTGTCAATAAAACCCCACCACTACAGAGCTGTCATGACCTTTATGACTATTAATAACTTGTCTTTTTACGACCATCTTGCGGCTGATGATCACACGCTCAAATACAAACGTTCAATCATGCCCGCACCTCCTGCAGTTTATAAACAGGCATCTCAGTCACTCTCATAGCTCAGAGGGGACAGTTGGCTGCTGGTGGTTGGACTGAGCTGGTGCTGCATAAGCAATAGCTAACACCCCATTGTCTTATATGTGCTAATATGTGCAGCGCAACTCCGCTCTCCTTCTCTCCTTTGCAGCAAAACGGTGGATTTAGAAAGGAGTCAGACCCTGTTTAATGGTCTCTATTTTAAAGATTGAATATATTTTTTTCAATGATAAAACATCTTCACGAATGAGTCCTACAAATAAATGAAAACAAAGTAAATCTAGTATGTATTACACTATATTATATAACTATATTATAAACATTTACTCAGTGAAGGAGGACAAAACTAATTTAATTTCACTACTAGTGTTAAAAAAAAACAGATACAAGGCATTAATTAAGTGGTTATGTCTATTTATGAAGCAACCATCTTCCTCAAGGCTACACACAGCCTCCGTGACTCCTCTCACCTCTGAGTCTTTGTAGTGGCGCTCGGGGACCTCGTCGTAAGCGATATCCACGATGCACACCTCAATTTCCTCATCTCTGGGCTCGCCGCCAAATATCTGTCCAGGGGGTGATATATGAAGATGGTTTTATCAATAATGCAGCGGACAGGTTGACAAATAGGGCAGGATACGCCGGTGCAGCCCCTTGTCGCTTACAGTGAGAGTGGAGATTGTTTACCTTACTGCTGCGGTAGATAAAGAGTGATGGGTATGGTACTACGGGCCAGAAAGTACAGGGTTCAAAGGAGTATCAATAGAATAACTTGCATTTGAGACTGTAATATAATAAAAAGGTGAAAGATCATCATTTTGATTCCTAAAATGCTTTACAAAAAACACAGTTGATATAAGTGCTGCACAATAATAAAGAAAAAGAAATAAAAAGAGAACAGGTCTAATTTAACAAAGTGCCACACATCAAGTGTCAGAGTCATTCTTTCAGAATAAGCTGAACTCTTGGGTAGGATCCGCAAATAGAATAAGATAGGCCTTACTAACTTAATCACAACGATATTACTAAGCCTATTTATAAACAGATGAAGAATGTTCAATGAGCAATATTTTAAGAATGATGAAATACATGGAAAAGGCAACTTTGGAGTAAAAGAGAATCACTAGATTCACAGCTCAATTCCTCACTCTCATTAACACAACACTTGTTACTGACTAGTACAATTGTGGCCATCTGTGATAAAGCTACAATGTGACTTTCGTGGACGGCCACTGGGGGGTGCTATAGTCGTTTTAATAGAAGCCCAGACTCAAAAAGCTATTGCATAACCTTAAAATAATGCTCTTAGCTTTTGGTTTGTTTGAGCAGTAATGATTTTGTCACGATTTTGAGGAAAAAATAAGTTTTGGTGATTATGCAACCTGAGCTCTGCTTACAAGTGTGCTTGATAGTTGCAAGACAGATCCAAAGATAATATCTGCCTGTCGTCAGGACAGAAACCTTTGTTGACGACTGTGCTGACGAACCAGTAGTTTTCAAGTTACATTCTTTGAGGTAAAAACACATCGGCTTTCATATTGGGGAAAACTCTCAGTACTTGGAAAGCAGGTAAACGTTCCTGCACTGTCTGAAGTACTGTTTACGCAAGTTAAACAAGAGTCTAGGATTTCTTTTTACATGGATTGACACCAAATGCAAACTGTGTGAGTTTATGTATTATTTTAAAATTTACAAGTTAGTGTTTGCCAACTGTAGTGAACGACTGTCATTCAGCCACCATTCATGACGGGGAAAAAAGAAAAGAGGAATAAAGATCATATTGTATTTTTATATTGTAGTACTTCTTGTCAAGCCTCTTAAACCTATCTGCAATACATTATGCGTGGCTATTATGTTTACAGTATCGCCATGGTTACAGTAGGTCTATCACAATAATTACTATTGATTTATTGTTCAATAAATGACACACAAACAATCAATCTATTGTGTGCTTAATATTTAGCATAAGTGCATTGAGGTGGAATTTTCCCTTTATTTTTTACTCTATTTGTGTAATACTTGAACAATTTTACTGAAGTGAAACATATTTCTTGTTAATTGCAACTCATAAGATATAGATTGACTGTGATTTCCTTTTTTTTTAGTTTCATTGGCATAAAATACATTCTTGCTTCAATATCGAATTAAAAGCAGCCCTCCAAGTGTTGTTGAAAACTACCTGTGTGCTGTGTAGAATGTGTACATGGTTCTCTACATGGCAATCTCTACAGAGTATTTATGTGTAACAGGCAATAAAAATGCTAATGTTAAGTATAAATGGCACACTTTTATGATCCTCTGTATGGTGCGATAAGACTCCTCCTATAGAGGCTATAAGGCAGCGCGATCGACCGTGGGAAGAACTGACACATCAAAGACAGGCAGGTGTGTGTGGAAAGACACTGACAGCTGCAAAAGAAGACTACAACACCAGCAGCGAGACGTGCAGAAATCTCATTCTCCTTTGACAGCCCAGCCCCGACTGTGCCATACTCACATGGTCGTTGGTTCCTTTGTTGTCTTCATACTTGGTCTCGATGTGGATGGAAAACTTGGGCAGGAAAGAGCACTGTGTTGGAGACACAGACAGCATTAACATCCATATGGTTGCAATCTACAGCATCACATTATGGCCCTATGACAAAGGGAATAACAGGGATTAATATAATCTTTGTCGAGATGCAGTAGGCAACAGATCAGCTTTGTCCTAAAATCGAGTTGTTGCACAACAATTCTCATGTGACAGGAGCTACAGCTGATTAATTGCAACAAATAAAAAAGAAAGATTAAAATATCTGCAATTAGCATGTCCTGAAAGGTGCAGCAAGGTACATGTCCTCTGCAAACAACAAATGTCCAGTCACCATGAGGTCTTCTGACAAATGTTAGTAATCTGGACATGCTGAAGTGGGGACTAATCCGTAATTTTAAAGCATTAATCGCAAATCTTATCACTGTGCAAATATTGTCCGAAAAATGAACATGAGCAAATTAGACATGAACTCTCAGACATCCAGGATAAAAAAACAAACAAGAACAAATCAATGAATACAGCAAGACATTCCTTGTTTTAAACGTCCATTAATTCATTCTGGATGACTGAGATTCCATGTCTAATTAGAGTGGAGTTCTGCGTGTGGCTGTGCACTGATGCAGTATGTGCACAGTGAGATCTTGTGGACTTCTGTCGACAGCCTTGGCCCGTAACGAAGAGAATGGGTATGTCTTGAAACATTGGCCAACTAAATTAAGAAATGTCCTGCTGAATTGATTAAAATGTTTACTGATATGAGCTGGTTAACTCAGTCAGAACATCTAAAACTAGTAAACGTCAACTGAAACATATTACAGTGGGAGGAAAAGGTATGTGAACGCTCTGTAATTTCTCACATTTCTGCCTAAATTGGTCATAAAATGTGGTCTATTTTTATCAAAATCAAAAGAATGAATAAACAGTGTCTGCTTAAACCAATACCACCCAAACATTTACATTTGATCATATTTTTTATTGGCCATGACATGTAAACATTCACAGGACAGCGTGGAAAAAGTAAGTGAACGCCCAGAAATCTCAATGAACTGCAGCAGTTTTGTAAAGAGGAATGATCTAAGATTCATCCTGATCGTTGTGAGCGTCTAATATGCGACTACAGAAAAGCATCCAATCAATGATTCAATTAAACAGTCTTTGTCATTAGAAACATGTTGTAATACAGCGTGTATGTTCTTCAGCGCGCACATTACACACCACAGACAATGCTTAATGCTTTACCTCATCACCGCTTACTCTGGAGCGTTTTCTTTTTACAGCTTAAACGACATGCAGTGAATTGCGTCGCCACGTAATTTACATTTGTCAGCCATGTAATTGGATTAAAACTTGTGCAATTATTAATCAACCTACAAAGGAAAGGGGATTACATAAGCTGTTGGGACTGTGCGCGCGTTAGTGTGTTAGTCGCAGCAGGAGAAAAAAACAGAAGGGATCAATCTTAGCCTTTGGCCCAGAGCGACTGAGCTACCGGGCTAATGCGGCGAGCTCACTGGGGCTCTGCATGAGAGAAAAAACATCTGGCTCAGCGCGGTGGTGAAGAAGTTGTCTGCAGGGGATTTGCTGAAACAAGATCACATGATAACACTAAGCTTGATATCCAGACTGTCATGGTTTCTCAGCATATTTGACGAACAAAGAAAATGAGCCTGAAGGTGTTTGAACATAGAATACTTAAGAATTAATTGCCAGCAAATTGGTTCTTTATGCAGTTAACTCTCTTATATTCATTGCAATAATTATGATATTATTATATTATTATAATAATAATTATAATGCATTGGTTATACTGTATATAGCGCTTTTCTGGACACTCAAAGACGCTTTACATTGCACTATTCGTTCACTCCATACTCGGTGGTGGTAAGCTACTATTGTACCCACAGCTGCCCTGGGGTAGACTGACGGAAGCAAGCCATCGACCCCTCCGATCACCACTCACTCACTCACTCACTCACTCACTCACTCACTCACTCACTCACTCACTCACTCACTCACTCACTCACTCACTCACTCACTCACTCACTCACTCACTCACTCACTCACTCACTCACTCACTCACTCACTCACTCACTCACTCACTCACTCACTCACTCACTCACGGGATTGGGTATGGCCACAATAAGCAAAAAGAATATTGCATTTTAGTCTGAACTCTCGCAGGTGCGTTTAGGGACATCAGCGTCTTTACAAAGGTCATTTGAAATATTTGGTTATTGACATTTTGCGTTGTGATGATTGCTCTTTTATTTTCATCAATGTCAGCTGATTCTTAATTGGTTCTATCGACATGTGGGTGTTCTTTCAGGCTAATTAGATTGATATACAAATGTCAGGTCAATCCGACCAGTGCCATCCACTCGCCTCTTTCTTTGACAATAATATTTGGATGTGTGTATTTATAGCCGTTTGGGTTAGGGTTTGTTTGTTTCTCACAAAGTTTAGAACCTATTGCTCCTAGAACTAAAAGGTATATATAAATATATATATTTCTCAACTAGCACAATAACTATGTTCTTAAAGAGGGGAGATTCTTTTTATTTCTTCTTTTTCTTCTGATTGGCTTTATCTATCTTAGCCACTTCAAGGCAAGCACAGTATATATTAAAACTCTAAAATAGTGTTGTGAGTACACTGTAAATTCTGATTGAGGTGGTGACATGAAATAAAGTGTTATAATTACTAGGAGACCTGAAATTTTCAGCTTTTACCCTCTATTCCATGTAAGAAGTACATTTTCAAGAGAAATTTGTGATTAATTGCTTTTCCGTTTTACAGCAACCTGTTTCTGCTCCAAAAACAGGATTTTGCCAGTAATTACTAACTTTACATGATGCCAGTAATGATTATTTGTCGTCCTGTTGTGCTCATGCTCATTCTAAAGTATCCATTATCAGATTCTGTCCCACTTACTAGGATTTGCCCGTTTTGAATATTATAGGCTTAACATTGGCTTTATTTGCTTTTCTCTTTATCCAGTACATGGTTTTAGTAACTCTCACTAACCCCCCCAGTGTCCTCTACTGCCCCCCTGTAACGGGAACTTGACTGTCTAGTAATCGTAACGGGCAAAACTAAGCTGTAACCTATGCTGCCCGTGATTGGTTCAGGTCATATGTCACATGTACAGAATGAGCCAATCAGGTTGCTCTGAACTGTTTTGAATTCAAAAGAGAAGTGTTGACCAGCCTCAGTGTGTCATCAGCAGAAACAGCAGAAAACAGGACCTTTCCTGTTTTATTTCTCATTAATCCACATAAGGTGAGTGTGTCTTTGGATATATTTGTGTTTGCTCAGAGAGTTTGATGTATTGTTACTATTTTCAGCATTTTTTTATATTTGAAAAATGCAATAACGCTCTTGCTCTACCTTAAAACACATTTGTTATTTAATTTGGTGACTGCACAGTGGCCTGTCTAATACTAGTGATACATATTTGAGTAGTAAAGCTCCAGACCTGTCATTTAAAGACAGAAAATTGAGACTTAAGGGTAATTTACTATGTGTTCTTGTGCAAAAGTGGAGCAGCAGCACAGTCATGTTTGTATTTTTAACTCATGCAGCATTTACATATTAGCTTTGGCCATATTACTGTAATACTCATTACTTCAAATGTTAAATCAAGTGCAGCCTGTCCACAAAATGGCATATTATATTTTTCAGTTTGCACTCACCATTTAACAACTCACTGCATTAAATTAATGTATATCTAAGACCACTGGTTATGATTAAAGTTTTTATTTTTTCCCCAGACAATGACACAGTTAAAGATTTAGAGACTGACTCTGCATCAAGGCCGAAGGTAAGACTGCACTGATCAGTGTTTTAAACAGCATGTAATTTAATAATATAATCTTTGAAATGGTTTGTGTGTCCAGTGTCAGACTGAGGAGTCCAGCTGTGGGAAGACCTGATGAGACGGAGCTGAACACACTGAGGTGAGACACTCAAATGTTTGTGTAAAAAAACAACAACCCTGTGGTTTGGACTTTCATCAGTCCTAATTTTTTCCTTTTAATCCTTATTTTGAAAAAACTCTGAGGACGTTCATAGTCTTTTTACTGTGATTACTTACTGTAATTCTTTGTTTTACAGAAATCTGAACTGCTGTAAAAACTTTGAGACCATCTCAGCATCCAGGCTATAGGTAAGACAGCACTCATCATTATATTCTGATAAAGTGGCCATAAGTTGGATGTGAAATAACATTTATGAATGCTTTTGTGTGTGTCCAGTGTCAGACTGAAGAGCAGCTGTTGAAGGATCTGCTGAGGCTGGAGCTGAACACACTGAGGTGAGGCAGAGTCAGAGCTGAGATGTTTGGATGAGACAAAGCAACATTTTACCTATAGGTTTTGGTCTTGCGATAGGGACTCACAACTAAAGCATTTTTGTTGTTTTTATGTCTTACAGAAATCTGACCAGGCTGATGAAGACTTGACGGTGATTTACAAAGATGCCCTTCCTCCTGCTGTGAGTCTGCAGAACCTGCTGCATGTACAGAGTCTGTGGAACCTTCTGAGACACTTCAGCTCCTCGTCTTCATCGGCTCAGTACAGACTAATCCACCTGTTTAGACTGATGTGAACTATAACTGCAGAAATACAGATGTTCTATCATTAACTGCACCTAAAAATGTAAGTGTTTTACACTGTGTTAATGTTAAATAAATTGACTTTATAACTACACTTTGTTTTGCTTTATTACAACATTTATATCTTGTACTAAATTTGTAAAACTTCATTCATGGGAATAACCAATAAACCATAAAGGGAACAGGAATATTCAATTAACCAGTACTAAGCATAATAGTACAGGTAAAGGTCATATTTAAGTAACAAAAGTGATCAGTACTCGGAATTCCCAGTTGTCAGTACTAACATGTCTAGTAATCAGAACTTGTATCATTAGTAATGAACACTGTGAAAGCCGTCTTAATCATACTAGCGTTACTAGTAATCATGGCTTAACATTGGACGTAATAATTATGCATCGGGTTTACAACTTATCCCAAGTAAGTGCAATGAGTTGGAATTTACAGTGTATCTTCATGATATCTCTACTTAAAGGGCAGAAGGATGTAGTGGTGTGTGTGGTAATAAGGAACCAAAAATGCATAAGAATAATTTACACTTTAAACTGTTGGTTATTTTTCTTTTCATAAACTGTTGCGGCAAACAAATCGATTTGGGGTAGGAGGGGATAGAAAAAGTAGGATAACTGATACAGGAACAAAGCATTTGAAGCTTGGAAAGACAGCAGCAGAACATTTCTGAATAAAACACAAGTTACACAACACAACGTCACGTATGTTTTTGGTGAAGGAGGCCAGTAAATTTTGCACCTTCCTACCCTGTTAGGGGTATTTACATGTATGTTTTTCACCTGGACCGTTCATTATGATGAGCCTGGAGAACCGCTTTGTAAATTGAGTAGGAGCATCGATGCTTACTGAATAGCTTTGATGCTAGTTTGTTAAATACACTTGGCCCCAGGGGATCGAGCGGCCCGGCTGATGATTAAACTGCATTGATGTTTCCTTACCTATACCACGTGTGGGTTAATAGCGTCCTGAATGTCCTGCAGCGAGTCATTAGTGTTTGTTCTCACCAATACTCAATTAGCCAGTTTTAGACACAAGCTCTGACGAGGATTGTGTCCATATTGACATGTTCAAAGGTGGTGATTGACCTGAGAATAACTGCACTGAGGCATCGCCACAGTCAGAGCACAAGGATTATTTTGTCTCCCACATTAGTGTGAAAACATGCAAGGGTCAATAGATAAGGGTTTCTCTGACGCTAGTTACTCAAATCTAGAACAGACAAACACACAACTAACATTGTCAGGTGTTACAATAACCTCTAAGAAAACAGGTTAACTGCGTTCAGTGCAGTCCCTTGTCAACAGAATTGCGAGAGTCTGAACTGTGCAAATTACAATATTGTCCATACGGTCTCTATGTTATTACCAAATTAAACAGCACAAAAAACATTAAGAAGCACTGTGTGGATACATGTGCCCAAGAGCGGGTACTTATTCATTAGAAAATGTTACAAATTGTCTGTTGAGTTAAAATGAACAAAGACAACAAAATGAAGGAATCACATGGTCATCACTGACAACACGTGTGAGCCAACATGGCGTCCATCCTTTCTTGGGAACACCTACAAATTTAACTCAACAATTTCCAACTACAGTAAACTGTTTTTGATTTATTTATATATGTTTGTGCCCTATATTCCATACTGTCCACTTTTACATCATGTTAAGTATACTGCTACTATTGTTACTTGAAGTGCTAATGAAGCTTAAAGCAGTACTAAGTAACTTGTTTACCTTAATAAATCCTTTTCGTAATCCCTCTGGTGGTAATAGAAGTATTGATGGGATGATCGGGGGGTCTTTCATTCCCCCCTGGTGTCTTTGGCCAGAAAACCACCCTTCCAACTTTGCTGCCACTGGGTAGGAGTCACCAGTACACACTAATGGAATCAGGAGGAAGAAGCTAACAGGCTAACGGGCAAAGCTAACTGCGGGCTAGCGCCACTTAAACAGTAATTACAGCCAAGTTTGAGTGAAAAAAATTATCTCTATTGTGTAATTGGATGTATAATATCCATCTCTCCCATTCTCTTTTCTGTCAGTGCAGTATTTATGAGTTACTTAGTACTGTTTTAAGTCAACCTAGACCTAATCTACAGCGTCGCCAGTCAACATCCATTTATAGCCTCATGTTCAGCCTCACCTCTTCCTCAGCCTCTAATCGCCCAGGATCCTACATCATCTACTTCCCCACTTGTGCTGCGACCCTCCTCCACCCCATCACCAGCTGGCCGCCACATAAGATACATGTGCAATAAAGCTTTCAAGGTTGAACTAAAACCCGTCAATTTACTTTATCAAAGTTTTCGTTATTTCCAGCTTTTCTTTGTACCCGTTTGTAAGCATTTTGTTCATATATTTTTAACTCACTCGTATTATATATAGTTACAAGAGAGCATTACTTAAGTGCAAGCAAACACCAAACGTGAAAATCAGCAGCTCAGCGTGTTTGTGTGGGTGCATTAGGACTACTCACTGTGTACTCTGAGCACATTGACAGCAGATGTCATTAGTGTAATGGCCAAAGCAGCACACAGATGAAATTGACATGCCATGGACCAGGATCGCAGACATGAAAGAAAAAAAAAAGATCAAAAATAATTAGTTTGGAATCAGAGTGGAGGAGATTGCACTTCAAACCATGGCTGGGGCATTGATTTTAGTAGCATGACTAGCATCATCTGAAAGCACCCCAAGCATAAAAGGCTGCACTTAGCTCCACATTTGCTTTTATGTTAAAAGCATTGAAGACATGTTTCCTGCATTTAGAAAAGAGGAAAGAGAAGACGCAAAGTTCAGCATATTCCTCAAAGGTGTGACATCATTAGCGTAGAGTTATCAACACTAACTTTGTGATCAAATAGCACATTTCTTACTTCACTAACAAGAGTGTTTGTTAGGTGAATGTGTAGAGAGTGGTAGGATTAAACATGATATAACAAGCTGTATAAAAAACACCTTCACGTCTAAAAGAGGTTGCGTCCAGTAAAATAGTACTTCACTGTCTCCACCAGTGAAGGTGAAGGAACAATCTTTAGACCTTTAGATGTTTGGGTGTTAATTTCTTGACCTCGAAAACCCCTGAAACAAAACTATATTTGACTATTAATAGTTTAGTACTGCCTTGTGTCAATCTTTCTTCCAAAATTATTCAGTTGAGATATAAGCATGACATTTAATTACAGATATACTCTGAATGCTGCTTTAAGAAACACAATGCTAGCCACTTAAAATTCAAATGGAAGTGCCAGTTTACAAGCCAAATTCCCCCATAAAGATAGTGAATTTATTACCAAGTTTTTAAGCTATATTTTTTAATTAAAGTTCACTGAGCAGCTGAAGTTATGTTTTTGTTCCTTTTTAATTATTTATCCACAACTGCAATGTCTGGACTCATCAAGATGTGAAAAGAATGAGAGCATGTCGCATCATTTTCACAGATAAGTCCTGACTTTGCTGAAGTTGCTGAACATGCAGTACTAATCCAATGATACCTGTTACCTAATTGCTTCATTTTGGCTTTATTTGACCCTGTGTGGCCTCTCCTCCCAGCATACCTCAGCCTGTCCAGCTGCTCACTGAAAATAATGCCGCCATAATAATGCTCCTGTATCCTTTTGCCCGCTCAGTGACCCAAAATATGTGCCAGTAGTAGGTGAACAGAAAGTCATCCACTGTACAATGTTATCTACCTGTAATGGTGTAGGGGTAATAATTCCAAGCCTTTTCTGTGACATAGAAAATCCTAGGAACGACAGCTCTGGCCCAACTTGGCAACTTGCTGAAAGACAAAAAAGAGGACACTTGGATTATTACATAATATGTGAAAAGTTTCACGCCGTATGTCACAGAAGCATCTCGCGGCTTAACAAAAGCCTTCCAGAGCTGCGGCGATGACCCCTCGGGAAGCAGATTTCATGATAACACACATCGCGAGTCTATGGTACAGCATCGAGAAAGGACTTTCGGGACAGGGCACACAGCGTCAGCACGAAACGGTTTTAAACGACCACTTTAAGTGCGTCTAAAGGAGCCTCATTGGTCATCACAATGAAAATAACTGGTAGCCACAAGGGTGAAATCCTGGTCAAATGAAATGTAATTCTCACAAAATGGAAAGTGCACAATGGAGGCCTTGATTAGAAATAGCTGCTATTGTAGTCAGAAGCACAAAAGATGTGATTAGAAATGTGCCAGATCATTTGTAATCTAAATGGCAGAGGAGTCGCTGTCTGTAGCTTTCTGTATGCGGGACTGCTGCCAGCACGGGAACAGACGTCCAAATATTACAACATGCAAGCAGATGGCGTGTAACAGACACTCACAGCTTAAAGTAAAAGTCTGGCAATTAACCTCGTATTTCACTGCCCACGGGTCCCACTGCATCAGCATCCAACTTTCCAATAGAACTGGGCTTGTATCTCTTTGCAATCCCCGGAGGCATATTAGTACAACAAACCACTCTGCACCTTTTTATTACACAAAATCATATCATGTGTTGGTTAATTTAATACAAGGAATCATAGGAGAATACATAATTAGCCCTAATTAATCCAGAGTACTCACTGACCCATTCAATTTTATTTGTTATTTAGATAGTGCTGTTTTAGCCGTCTTCGCCTGTGCACCGAGAACTTCTGTAACGTCTTACCCCCGCCTTAGCCGAGTGCATTTTCTCCAGTCCAGCTTTGCCCAAACCTAAAAGCTTCTCAACTGGATCTTACAGCCTATAGGCCAGTGTAATGCCTCATTTGAAAGCCAAGACCAACAAAACTAATCTAAAAGGATCTTTTCCGTCACATCGTTGCCCTGTTGTTATCACTTTTTACATGTTCTTTTGCATCTCGTTTTTGTTGCTCTTTTGTCACTTTTTTGTTGCTCTTTTGTCACTTTTCTGTCACCTTTTCTGTCACTTCTTTGTTGATCTTTTGTCATTTTTTTGTTGATCTTTTGTCACTGTTTTGTTGATCTTTTGTCACTTTTTAGTTGATTTTTAGTTGATCTTGCGTTGCTTTTTTGTTGCTCTTTTGTTGCTTTTCTGGCACTTTTTTGTTGCACTTTCATCGCTGTTTTTGTAACTTTTTCAAAGACGCTTTTGCTTTTGGGTAAAGCCAAACTTGAGAAAATGTGCTTGGTTCAGGTGTTCGGTTAACCGGGTAAAAAGAATCAATACATTTAAATTAGATTATCTTGTTGCGCTGAATCTGGCAATTGCAAGAGATTGATGCAACAAGAACGATATGAAATGTATTCTTATCTAAATCAAAGATCTAATAAGCCAGAATGAGTTTGGTGATTCAATCTGCATCGTTCTGCGCTTATAAGACAGTGAGTGAGAGTGATGCAGCCTGAACTAATTTACTAATAGCAGCGGGACGCTCGTATATCAGGCCAGCTTTATGACAGCAGTTAATTCAATCATCATGGTCTGCAGAAAATACAATACTCATTTTATGCTTATCAAGTTCAAGAAAGGACAATGGTGGGAATGACCATGATGTTTCTACGCACATTAACAGAAACTTCGATATATCACGATGTCTGTTCAACAAAAACAGCTTAAATACACGAAGGATGTCATTGTGAAAAGCTCACTTGTTCAGGTAGATTCTTTTCTCTGTGAACTGGCCTTGCCCGTGCTCCGGATCGTCATAGGGCTCGTTCTGGACCACCTCGACGCCCTCCCCTCGCTCGCTCTGCTCATGGCTGTGTTTGCTGATCATATACAGCTGTCCGATCCGGTACTGAAACGCAGACAGGACACAGCAACACAAAATGAGTTTGAGTGGTTTGATTGTATTATTTGAGACAATTGAAGAGGCAGAGTCAGGTCACAGTGACATGATTACAATGACATTACAGCATTGAGCAGTCAGAGAGATTTCCCCATGGCTGTAGCTTAGAACATACGCTTATGTCAAGTCTTTGTCAACAAAGCTGGTCTCTAAAAATGTAGAGGGAGTTGGTAGAGAAGATTGCGATGCATTTTTTTCTGTTAAATCCATAGAAATAGAGTTTGGGAAATTCCACTGTTACCATTAGGGCTGGGCGATACATCAGTATTTAAGATATATCGATGTATTTTTAAATGAGATATGGAATTAGGCCATAACGTACACTGTGTTCCAAATTATTATGCAAATGACATTTTTCTAAGAATTTCTAAATTGTCAACTCAAATGAGAGTCAGCATAATTTTTAAGTCTTTAACTGGTAGAGGATCATTTAAATGTGGTGGAAAAAAATTTCCTAGTGATAACAGTATTTTTTTCAAAAATAAATATAGTAAAAACCTCAAAATCCACTGTTCCAAATTATTATGCAACTCATCGTTTCAATACATTTTAAAGCTTGTAATTAACTGAAAATGGTCATTTGTTGTATTTGTAGCATTAGGAGGTCATACTTACTGAAATCAAAAGCTATTTCAATCAAAAAAATATTAACAGGTCAAGTTATATTTTACCATAGGAGTCCTTGTGTGATAGCAGCTTCAAAATTCTTAAATCCATTAAAATTGTAAGTTTTTGGACAGTTTCTGCTTGGATTTCTTTGCAGGATGTTAGAATAACCTCCCAGAGCTGCCGTTTGGATGAAAACTCCCTCCCACCCTCATAGAAGTTTTTTTTGTTGAGGCTCCAAAGGTTCTCAATAGGGTTGAGGTCAGGGAAGGAGGGGGTCCACATCATGAGTTTCTCTCCTTTTATGCCCATAGCAGCCAATGATACAGAGGTATTCTTTACAGCAGGACATGGTGCGTTGTCATGCATGAAGAGGATTTTGTTAGGGAAAGCACGGCTCTTCTTTTTGTTGCATAAAAGACAGTGTTCAGTCAGAAACTCCACATATTTTTCAAAGGTCATTTTCACACCTTCAGGGAGCCTAAAAGGGCCTAAAGGGGCCGACCAGCTCTCTCCTCATGATTCTGGCCCAAAACATGACTCTGTCCCCTCCTTACTGACGTCACAGCCTTGTTGGGACATTGTGGTCATTCACCAACCATCCACTACTCCATTGAGTTGACCATCCAGGGTTACACGGCGCTCATCAGTGAACAAGACTGTTTGAAAATGAGTCCTCATGTATTTCTGAGCCACTGCAGCCGTTTCTGTTCATCAGCATTCAATTAACCGTTTAGGGGAGGCCCGGATAGAAGGTTTATGCACAACTGCAGCCTCTGGAGGGTCCTACACCTTGATGTTTGGGGGACTCCAGAGGCACCAGCAGCTTCAAATACCTGTCTGCTGCTTTGTAGCATCTGTTCTCTTAACCTGATGTGTTTGTCTGGCAGAAACCGTCCATATTGTGCCATTATCTGCACAAAAAAGAGTGTGCTCTGAATCATCCACAAATCTCTTATCAGTACGATGATTACACTTAATCTTTCATGAAATATCAAAGGTTTTCACACCTAGACCAAGACATTCAACTATTTCACGCTTTTCATCAGCAGAAAGACCCTTTTTCTTTCCCATATTGCTTGAAAATGATGATCTGCATAATAAAGTGGAACACCCTTTTTCAGTAGTTTTTTCCTTAACTGGGCTTAACCTGACAACTAATCATCCCAGGTCTCTGAGATTAATGTCAGTGATTCATAGAGCCCCGAGACACGATGCCATCCATGAGTTTCATTATTATTGTTGTTTTTTTTACCTTTTTGACACAAAAATCCAATTTGCATAATAATTTGGAACGCAGTGTATATATCGATATAGTTCAAATTTGCGCTGTATTACTTGCTTCAGGGCAGTGGCAATATCGCAACCTCCCACAGATGATGCTGACAGGCTGGTGTTTCTTGCACAAAATCTTTAAATGAAGGAGGACCTTCTAATGTCTACCTCAAGACAGCACTACTGTTTATCAAATGTTTATTGAGTTAATAGTCTTTTTCTTGTGCAACTGGTTGAGATTGTTCAGATAAGCTATTAAAAAGAAACAGTTAATAAAGATGATGTCTAAAAAAGTTCACCTCAAACTGAGCACTTGATTTTATTTTCTCTTTTTATATAAATGCTGCCCTCAGAAAAAGATTGACCGTATATCGATATTCAACCTAAATATATCGGGATATGACTTTTGGTCCATATCGCTCTGCTCTAGTTACCATGGAGACCCGCCATCTTTGCATACATTTTCCAATATTCAATTAACCCTTAAAGGAAAAGGTATGTAATAGATATGTTCTTACCTTAGCTTAGACGGGTTGATATGTAGCTGTCTGGTCTTTATGCGTGCCCTCAGTTACGTAAACAGATGTAAACAACGTATGTAAAGAGACGTAAACAACGTTAGCATAGCCTCTCCCAGCATTGGTATAGCTCTAAACTGAGGTGAAGTTGGTTACCAAGCTCTTTCCCTATTTAAATATGGTTGCATGAGCCTTTACACGATCCAAGCATAGTCACACAAAATTAAACATAGAACATTGATAGACTTGGCGGATAAAAAGGGGAACTATATTGCGTAGTAATATTACTACGCCTTGCAATATATCTTTTATCTACTTAGAAAATCGACATTTCTAACTTTGTGTGACTATACTTGGACCGTGTAAAAGGCTCATGCAACCATATTTAAATAGGGAAAGAGCTTGGTAACTAACTTCACCTCAGTTTAAAGCTATACCTATGCTGGGAGAGGCTATGCTAACGCCATCTGTGCTCTGTTTACGTGACTGAGGGCACACGTAAAGACCAGACAGCTACATATCAACCCGTCTAAGCTAAGGTACGAACATGTCTCAGTATTTAAAAATTGTGGCCTTTTCCTTCGCTTTAGCTGAGTGCATTCCCTCCAGTTTGATTTTACCCAAATCCATAAGGTATATGGCCTATAGACCGGTAACGCCTCATTTGAAAGCTAAGACCTACAAAACCCATCTAAATGGATCTTTTTCCATGGTTGGTGTGATCTGCTTATTGCAACTGCTGCGACAAAAACAGGTTTAAGAAGTATGCAATTTTATATATTATGACCACATATACCAGTATATATTATTGTGGTTATCACGGCGTCACAGATTTGATGACATCCCTAAACTACCCAGCTACACAGATTGGCCAGATAACTGAAAAAGCGTGCAGGCAAATCCCTGAACATTGAGTTTGGAACAATATGCACCAGGTCAAAGACTCTGCACGTTGTAAAAATAAACATGAAGGGAAAATACCAGGATTAGCGTTTTCACTGTGGGGGAATTAAAAGCTGTCTGCAGCATAGTGACAAAGACCTCGCGTCAGCCCACAATACAAACAGGAATAGCACCAGCCAGTTTAGTGACCCCATGTCATGGCCTCTTGTGACATATCAATCAACACTCCATGGTCCTTTGCCTCGGTGTGGCCTGACCCACTTGGCCTGACCGCGCCGTTGCATTTGGGGTGGCTCGGAAACACTGTCACATGGCAACTATTTCAGATGCATTCGGAAAACGGCGGACTGAGAGCGCAGAGGTTTCCGAGAGTCTTTAGGCCTATTTCCGTGCCCCTGAAACCGATATGCTGCTGTTGATGACTTATGCCGCTGTGCTGGTATGCTTAAGGGTCAGACTGGAGCGCAACATTTACACAGACATATCCAGGGATAGCTGCCAGGCCAGTGGAAAAATGTATCCTGCCATGGAGAACGGGAATATGTGCAGCTATATTCTATGTATCATATAACTATTGAAGAAAGAGACGAGAGGAAGACAGCTTTATTTTTGTTTTATAGCAGCGGTAGAGTCAGTAGGTTTTGTTGTTGACAGAGTGGAGGCAGTTGAGTAATTGTTTTACTCGAGGCATAAATTCAGAAGACTTTCTGTTTTTCTTTAAACCTGCCAAAATGTATCACACAAATCTACAGATATCCATTAAAAAACGTTCATACAACATTACATATTTGCAGAAAAAATTACATATTTTTCAGCTGCGCATGTATGAGGCCAGACAACCACCATAGCACTTCACCTTACAGAGGTGTACGTGTATTGACCTAAACTTAATGAAGGCAATGAAGCAAACTGATGTAGACGAGTTCTCCATTTGAACAATACTAATAAAGCACTTAATTCCCATGTTGCATGGCATTTTCATGTAAAAGGTATATATGCTTTTCAGTCATGTGACTTTTGTCGTTATTGTAGCCATTTTGAATACCAAAGCAGAAATATGCAGTACTTCAACGTGTAACAACATCTCTACTCAGGATGAAAGACAACTGATTGACAGTGGTATTTTTATGAACTCGTAATTATTGCTCAAGAAGACAACAGTAAAAACCCGGCCGCAGAGAGAGCACATTTATGTGAAGAAACCAGTGAGTCAGTGTTTACGCTGCTCAAGACGTTAGCATGCTACAGGTTAGCATTTAGCTTCAACAGCTCAGCTTTCACCTCTCCAAGAGAAAGCCCTGAACCACACTCCAAACATCTAGCCTTATACAACATGTGACAGAGGTCAGAGCTGAGCTCTGTTGCCCTTCTTTTACCCTGATGTGTTTATTAACATATGTGGCTTTTCGGAAAGATTAATGGAATAAAAACCTTTTCAAATTACCATTACAAATATGAGTTTTCCTTCTTGATAAACATCCGTTATTACTGGCATTGTCTGGTTATCCACTTGAATTGACCATCTCATCTCCACACGACCTTGTGGTTAATGCACAACACCATATTTGCATATTTCCAGCTTTGCACAGTATTTCTCAAGAGCTGATCAACAAAAATCGGTTTGCATTGTTTGTCTTTGCAAACCTCACTCCAACGAACGTGACAAGATAAGTGGCTCTTTGTGCGAGTATGAAGAACTCATGAATAATTCTTTTGATCTTTCGCTTTCTTCCTTTATGCAAATGTACAGCTACAGCGTGTCTAGTCAGCTCATGGTGTTGGCAGTCGTGTTACATTAAGTACCATGCATTTATTAAGCTTGATTATTATGAAAAAACGCGAAATCCAACGACACGGCAGAGACTACAGCGTGTGAATGTAACAGAACAGCAGGGAGTGAGGAGAGTGTTGCCGCCAAGAAACAGAGTGTTGCTTCTTCTTGTGACTGTAAATCCTGCCAGGTCCCCACACATAGAATACAATGGTTGATCATGTTGATAACTAACTTCACTAACCAGTCTAACAGCATGAGAGTGCCAAGCCAAAAAAGAAAGTTGTCACCTGGCAAAACGACACTGAACAATAAAAATGGAACGAAAGCGTATGAAACAACTGTGTGTTATGAATGAACAGAAATAGATTTAACACACAACTTCACTTGAAAGAACAAAGTGCGTTACATAAAGTGTGCATTCAGATTTATTATTAATGCAACACACGGTCGCTCCACCATATACTGTCCCCCCTGCTTCCTTTCTCCCCCCTTCCATCCCTGCAGACGCCACTGAACCAAACTCAAGGGAATAACACAATCACTCACACCACTGAATTGGTAGCAGCATTTGTTTGCATTGTCTTTTATTGGTTTATATAATCCTTAAACAAACATATAAAAAACAAATATTTGGAAGCATAAAATTGCTAACAGTGGAAGACAACAGTGCATCGTACAATGTCAATGACAAGTGACTCACTATAGATTGAATGTTAATTACTTTCAATTTAACAAACAGTTAAACCTGGATATTTTTTCCTGGATTGTCTTGTAATCTATATATACATTTTAGTCCAAACTTGCTTCAGTTTCCTGCACAACTTCAACTGGAACCACTTGACATCCTACAGGGAAAGATGAAACACAAGCGTAAATGTTCATTAATCTTTGAACGCTATGCAAGCATTGGAACTAGTTTACCTTGCCCTATTGTGCAAAGTGCAGCTGAACGTTTCTTGTGTTTGACATATCCTATAGCCAACATAGTAAGACCAACAACCAGAAAAAGTGTCCCAAGGACAATTTTGACTCTTTCGGACCAAGGGAGGGAGTGAGCAGGGTCTAGAATAGATCAAAAGAGCAACTGAACTTTGCAGTAACACACTGAGAAATGTAGATAAACTATTCATCCAAGAAGTGTGACCTACCCCAGACCTGCACCAGTGGCTGTGACAGGGACACATGCTCCACCATGCAGGAGATTTCTTCTCCGGGCTTTGGGCTGTACTCCAGATATGAATGAATCTGGTAGTACAAGTCTCCATCAGACAAGACCTCAGTGGAGCTTACGCCTGAGGCCACCTCCTGTCCATTTTGTAACCAAGTCAACTCAATGTCTTGTGGATAAAAGTTATAAGCACTACATAAGAGTAAAGCAGGATGTGCTCCACTGGGCTGCTTCACTGAAGTCAGTTTGAGACTTGGGGCTGCCAACATGCTCCCTGAAAAAAAATATTTATGTCACTGTGCAGGTGATGTGAACAGAATTATATGGTACATGATGATTTGCATCAGATGACTCACTTAAGTCTTTAATGACCTTCATGGTCTCTGAACACAACAGGAGCTGTTCAACTTTTCTTAGTTCGGCATCTTTAGGATCACTGTTATAAAAACGTGCCAAAACAAGTGCATGCGGTGTAAACCCCATCCAGTTGCCTCTTGTGCTGTTGTACTCCAAAAATAATGTTTTGTTGTATGTATGTTGTATTTCATACTCAAAAAGTGCTTTTTCAATATTTTGGTAAGAACAACAGCCAGACATCTGTCCAAATGCAGCGTCTAAAGAAACTGAAAAACATAACACAATAAATCTACATAATCATTATTATTTTATTCATACTAACTATTGCAATACTCACCAAGAGGAAGGAAAGATCCCAGCGTAAAAAGGAACAAATGAACAGTAGGTCCAAAGGTAAAGAGTGTCACATCCATTGTTATACACTGCAGTGTATCTCAGTGTGTCTCAATGAATGTATCGTTACAAAACAGGTAACAAGTAGACAACACCCCTTTTCACAAAACTATTTCAGGAGGAAGTATTTTTATTTAATATGCCAAGTTCAAATAAAAAAATCACTGCTTCCGACGAAAAGCTGCTGAACATTGATTAACAAGTGAAACCGTAAAACATTTTGACTGTGTCCATTTATTATTAAACTAGCTGAGACCCGGCCTTCGGCCGGGCCTCGCTAGTTTCCACATTTGATAGTCTGAGATTATGAGTTATTACAAAGAAATGTCCAACCGGTCACACAGTTCAGCTGTAGACCAGTGGTTCCCAACCCATTCCAAAAACTATGGCCACTACAAATGTTTAAAATAATTAATGCAAAAAGAAATGTCAAAGAAACTGCAATTTGAGTGTGTGATGCACCCGTACTCCTTTCTTATAAACGACAACGACAATATGTTCGCTAAAAGGGAATAGAATTCAAGAGACAGTGGAATAAGTATCGATACATATTAGGGGTTCAGCTCTAACGGTTCGGTTCACGGTGCAGGACCCGTGGTTTGGTGCATCACGGTAGTGCACAATCAAAAAATAATAAGTAGGTTTTGAACGGAAATAACCTAATGATCGTTGTTAGACAGTATTCATAACCTTACAATAAAATTGGCAATGCGTGCAAAGCTGCTTTAGAATAAAATGTACCTCTGGGCTCACAATACGTGAAAGCAAATGACACCGCCCTGTTTCGATGCACACACACACGCACGCACGCACGCGCACACGCACGCACACACCGCCCTGTTTTGATGCACGCGCGCACACATACACGCACCGACGCACACACAAACGCGCGCGCGCACGCGCACACACACGGCAGTCAGATCTCGTGCACTCGCGTTGTTGTGACGGCGGGTTGTCCTCGGACAGCAGCACCGCGGTCCATATGGACCCGTGGTCAATGCCCGCGGGCGGCGGGACCGCAACGTGGGGGCCGGCACCACGCACAAACTCACTACTGTCGCCAGGCTTCCTGATGTTCCCAAACGGTCTCCCATCCCAGTCCTAACCAGGCCCTTCCCTGCTTAGCTTCGGAGGAACGGTCTCCCATCCCAGTCCTAACCAGGCCCGTCCCTGCTTAGCTTCAAAGTCGGTATGGGAAATAAACATGGCGGCGCCCAGCCGGCGGCCATTGAAATAGCGCTTATTAAATACATTCCCTTGTAACTAAATAGTGGTTTGTTTTGCCAAAGCATTTAGTGATGCTTCAGAAGGTTTGACCTACAGTATATTGTACAGGGCAAAGCATATTTATTTATACCACGCATTTCATATACAAGGAAACTCAATGCTCAATGCGCCTTACAAAGGAAGTCATGCAAAATAACAATCAAGTTCAAGTAAAAGCAAAGCAAAGTGCATAAGGCAAAGGGTTCTTACACAATTTGGACTTGATTATCTTTACAGAAAATAAAAACTCCTGCAGTGAAGGCGATAATACCCAGAGTCACACAAATTGCGCAGTAAGCTGTGGGGCCGATGTCTGTCGGAGTGAAGTGAAACTCTGAGAAAGGAGAAGCGAAATATGATTACATAAATCTGGCCAAACCAGTAGATTAATGAAACTCACCAAAGAACCTAACCACAGGCTCCGTCAGGGTTTCATGCTCCACAATGCAGCTGTAAATGTCTCCATCTCTAGGTACTAAACCCAGTCTGGAGAAGAATTGAAACCTCCCGTCAGAGCCAGGAATCATCTTCTCAAAAAGATCATCGTCAGACGCGATCACTTCGCTGTTTTTGGTCCATTTTATTTTCACAGTTGGAGGGAAAAAGTTTCTGGCGTAGCAGATGAGAGTATTGTCCATCTGCTCAATGACCTCATCTTTGGGGTAGATGAGGACCTCAGGAGCTGCTGTTAGTTCAATATAAATGTAAATTGTTAAAAAGTACAACACCATTTGCAAACAAAAGGGAAAAACAAAAACACAATTAAATACTTTCCCAAAATTGTGCAGCCCAGTTGGATTCTCACCTGTGTTCTTATAGACCTCATGATCGCTCTTCCATCTTTCTAAATGCAACCTACACTGAAACTGGAATTCGGATGAATAATTAAATGGATAAAGTGAATATGCATAGGTTGGAATTCTGTTTTGCCACACGACCGTTTTGTTGTTAAAGTCGACGTAAAGTAAATCATCACCATCAAACGTCACTGAGATTTGAGTGCGACCAGTGTCATAACAGGCAGTGTTGTGGCAAAGTTTGTGCGACCCTAAAATGAAAATGAATAAACGTTTTGCATAATGTATTACCGTCAACTAGATACAAATGATCAAATAAAGAGTACTTGCCGTGTATGCACTTCAAAGTGGTAAAAAGAACAAGCAAAACACTGCTGAATGTCATGGTGTCGAAGACCGACTGGTTGAACTGCTTCAGGTCATGGTTCAATACAAACACCAGCTTCCTCTTTTCTAATGACATGAAACAGATCAGAATACCAAAGTGCTGGAGTGGCTACAATAAGAAACTACAAACACAGTGCTGCACAATATGTCGCTGAATAAAGGAGGACTTCCATCTAACTGAGATTTATACAGTTTTTGCTGACAGCCTAAAACAAATGCATGATAGTTATGGTAACTAAGTGTAAAAGTTCAGTTTTGGTCACTATTTTCCAAATTCAGTTGCATTTTAGCTTTGTTTTGGCCCTGCTTTAGTTTATTTTTGTTTTGATGTAATTTGAATAAAATACAAAATGTTGGCATTTTGATAGTTTAGATTGTGTTCTATTTTTCTTTTCTTTTTTTGCACCTTTTTTTTCATTGTATATAAGATTTCATGTCCCGTCAGCCAGATGCTGTGGATGCACCTGCCTTTGACTGCTGCCCAGTCCTCTCTGCACCCAAGTGACTCGACCACTATACAGCTCCTAAGGGCCCATGTAATCTTTTTGGGCTGAGCCCGGCCGGGCCTCGTGGGTAAAGGCCCGACCACCAGGCGCTCGCATACGAGCCCTAGGCCTGGCTCCAGGGTGGGGCCCCAGCTGCGCTGTACCAGGCGACGTCACGGTCCTTGTTGATACGCTGTCCATAGGGGTTTTCTGAACAATATCCTCATTCTTTTGGATGTTCTTTTATTCTTTTGCACGCATAAGTAAATCTTGTGCTGGTAATTGTACAATGTTCAACACCTGTGCACTGCAGTATGTCACCGCCCACTTTCACCTGATGGGACTGCATGGATGATTTTGGTAGTGTCAGCCGTATAAGCATAAAAATGTGTTGATTAGTGGACTCTTGTTATCCTGGATGATTGAGAGTTCCTATTCATTAAGATATCACATCCAAGTACATGTAGTGCTTGTTGTGTGGGTTCAAAGCTTGTCACACCGGTGCGCAGTGTGAGAAGTGGCACTTCATCATTTGAGGGGAAACTGATCAGCTCATGTTCCTATAGCAACCTGTCATTCTGTCATGAATGTACCACTCATGCATGCAGATAAACGTGTTGTTAAGTTACGTAAAGATGCAGCAGTGTTTGGAGAGTATTGGCAAAAATGTCACTTTGGCCAACCATGCTAGGACACTGACGATGTGGTCCCCATACATGAGGGGTCTTACATAAAGCTTGCCAAGCCTGTAGTCTACCAGACCATTACTTTACAGAAGAGCTGCATGAGAAAAACATCGCACTAGTTTGAACATTTTCACAATGAGATTATTGCGATGTTTTACCAAACCATCCACGATACGTTCCAAGGCTAAATAATCAGGACCAAGACAAGGCTAAAATGTACCGTTTTGACAAAGACGGTTCGTCATGATGAACCATATGTTCTTCTGACCCAGTGAAGTGCTCTCCAAGTTGTTTTAGTCATAGACTGTTCGCAGATATATTGTGCAGCGCTACTTTGCAAACATGTTCTCAAAAGATAATACTGTATGTGTTAGATCACATATGTCAAAGTCAAGGCCCGCGGGCCAAATCCGGCCCGCGAGAGGGTTTTTTCTGGCCCCTGGGATTATATAATTTTATTATTAGAACTGGCCCGCAGGTCACTGCACGCCAGCAGCATCCAGGTACTTTACACGCACCAACGCACTACATTTCCCACAATGCAACGGTGGCGCTCCGAGCGGGAGGCCACTTCCTTTCATTATTCATCAGCGGGCATTAGCATCACTTCAAAAGTCAACTTTCAGATATAAAAATGGCAAAACGGAAGGTGGACACTGAGAACTGGACTTTTCTGTGTGACATTACGACTCATCTGAATAGTAGTATATTTTTAGGTTTTCAGTCTGTTTAATGGGGATCACTAGACTATATGCGGTCATTACATTTTTTTCAATGAACATTCGATCAGTCCGGCCCTCGGCTTGTTCCTACATTTTTCATTTGGCCCCCCATCCATTTGACTTTGACACCCCTGTGTTAGATTGTCCATTCCTGTCTGTTTCTTGAGAGCTGATGTAGCAAGTGAATTTCTGCATTGTGAGATCAATAAAGGCTTATCTTATCTTAATTACTCAACAACTGCACAATGTTTTGACCGGACCTAATGTGCGACTCATGCCTCCCACCTTCAGCAATCACAGCAGCGATTCCGTCTCCTCTGACTTATACAGGAAGGGTGAGTACAAAGACAGATCTGATTGTTACATGTAAATAAACACATTGCTTTAAGTAATGAGACCTTCCGCGTTTTAAGTCTAAATCCATGGCCAATCAGAAGGGGCGTTTGTGCTTAATACACGCTGATAGCTTTGTGCAATGACAGAGCCAGCTGCTGCCCTACTGTCACCTGCGCTGTATCATTCTCCACTCTCACATGCACACTATGCCTCTATTCAGGGCAGTGGGCATTTATTGTTTCTCGTTCAGGATGTCAAATGTATAATAAAGGGCTGAGGCGGATAAAATGAGACAAATGGAGCGCCAGAGACATCGGTTTAGGTCTGTTATTGTAATGGTACAGATGTGACTTTTAAAGGTCATGTTCCTAATGCGTTTTGGTTCGTGCAAATGGTAAAAAAACAAAAACAAACAAATGAGGCTGTGACAAGTGTTGCCTTTATACACAAATCTCCAATGTATTTCACAATAGAAGAAGAAGTCCCTGTGGTGCAGGGGTGAGCAAATGTGGACAATGCATTAAGACTTCCTTTTAACAGCACAGTGTTTTTGCCTCAGTCAGTCCAAGGTCCAATTCCTGCACAGTGTGAATCTAATGAGTTTGGATGTTCTCCCCGTGCCTGGTTGGGTTTTCTCCGGGTGCTCCAGTTTCACCCATCAACCAGAAATATGTTTATTAGGCTAAATTCTCTATCAGGGTCTTGACTGGTAGAGCTTAGGATGTGGGGATGGCGCTGCACTGGGGTCACCCATTGCCACTGCACTGACAGATTGTCCCGCTGGCACTAAAGGATGGGTCAAATGCAGGAGCTATCCATTAAAGGGAGAGGGTACTAGGGCTGGGACAAAATATCGGATCGGACTTGGATCGCAATACTTTTTGCTTCAATATCAAGAATTGATGCTGACAAGTGACTCACTATAGATTGAATGTTAATTACTTTCAATTTAACAAACAGTTAAACCTGGATATTTTTTCCTGGATTGTCTTGTAATCTGAATATAACTTTTAGTCCAAACTTGCTTCAGTTTCCTGCACAACTTCAACTGGAACCACTTGACATCCTACAGGGAAAGATGAAACACAAGCGTAAATGTTCATTAATCTTTGAACGCTATGCAAGCATTGGAACTAGTTTACCTTGCCCTATTGTGCAAAGTGCAGCTGAACGTTTCTTGTGTTTGACATATCCTATAGTCAACATAGTAAGACCAACAACCAGAAAAAGTGTCCCAAGGACAATTTTGACTCTTTCGGACCAAGGGAGGGAGTGAGCAGGGTCTAGAATAGATCAAAAGAGCAACTGAACTTTGCAGTAACACACTGAGAAATGTAGATAAACTATTCATCCAAGAAGTGTGACCTACCCCAGACCTGCACCAGTGGCTGTGACAGGGACACATGCTCCACCATGCAGGAGATTTCTTCTCCGGGCTTTGGGCTGTACTCCAGATATGAATGAATCTGGTAGTACAAGTCTCCATCAGACAAGACCTCAGTGGAGCTTACGCCTGAGGCCACCTCCTGTCCATTTTGTAACCAAGTCAACTCAATGTCTTGTGGATAAAAGTTATAAGCACTACATAAGAGTAAAGCAGGATGTGCTCCACTGGGCTGCTTCACTGAAGTCAGTTTGAGACTTGGGGCTGCCAACATGCTCCCTGAAAAAAACATTTATGTCACTGTGCAGGTGATGTGAACAGAATTATATGGTACATGATGATTTGCATCAGATGACTCACTTAAGTCTTTAATGACCTTCATGGTCTCTGAACACAACAGGAGCTGTTCAACTTTTCTTAGTTCGGCATCTTTAGGATCACTGTTATAAAAACGTGCCAAAACAAGTGCATACTGTGTAAACCCCATCCAGTTGCCTCTTGTGCTGTTGTACTCCATAAGTGATGTCTTGTTGTATGTATATCGTATTTCATACTCGAAAAGTGCTTTTTCAATATTTTGGTAAGAACAACAGCCAGACAACTGTCCAAATGCAGCGTCTAAAGAAACTGAAAAACATAACACAATTAAACAGCATTATCATTATTATTTTATTCATACTAACTATTGCAATACTCACCAAGAGGAATGAAAGATCCCAGCGTAAAAAGGAACAAATGAACAGTAGGTCCAAAGGTAAAGAGTGTCACATCCATTGTTATACACTGCAGTTGCAGAGAAGGAAATAAACCTTGTCTCAATGAATGTATCGTTACAAAACAAGAACCAAGTAGAAAACACCCCTTTTCACAATTTCAATTTCAAGAGGAAGTATTTTTTTGTTTAATATGAAAATCAAAACCACTGCTTCCGACAAAAAACTGCTGAACATTGTTTAACACGTGAAACCGTAAAACATTTTGACCTTTTTGAACTAAATAGTGGTTTGTTTAACCAAAGCTTTTTTTTTTTTTTTTTTACTTTTGATCTCTCTGAGTGATGCTTCAGAAGGTTTGACCTACAGTATATTGCATATTTATTTATACCACGCATGTCATATACAAGGCAACTCAATGCTCAATGCTAATTTTGTATGACTTCCTTCGTAAGGCGCATTGCCTTACGAAGGAAGTCATACAAAATTACAATCAAGTTAAAGTAAAAGCAAAGCAAAGTGCATAAGGGGTTCTTACACATTTTGGACTTGATTATCTTTACAGAAAATAAAAACTCCTGCAGTGTTTTAATGTATTACTATCAACTAGATACAAATGATCAAATAATGGGTACTTGCCGTGTATGCACTTCAAAGTGGTAAAAAGAACAAGCAAAACACTGCTGAATGTCATGGTGTCGAAGACTGACTGGATGAACTGCTTCAGGTTCAGCTTCCTCTTTTCTAATGACATGAAACAGATCAGAATACAACAGTGCTGGAGTGGCTACAATAAGAAACTACAAACACAGGACTGCACAATATGTCGCTGAGTCATGGAGGACTTCCATCTAACTGAGATTTAATACAAAATGTGTTGATTAGTGGGCTCTTATTATCCTAGATGATTGAGAGTTCATTAAGAGTTCATTAAGATATCACATCTAAGTACATGTAATAACAAAATAGACTTTTTGGAGCTTTTTACCATGTTATAATGCTGTTCTCTCAACAAACACACACCTGGAGTTGTGTTTAGGGTGAGGTCCTCCACTTGTGTTGACAAGTTTCTTTTGGATAGCCACAGAGAGGACATTAAAAACTTCCTGTAAGATGTGAACACTTCACTGAAAGCTCCAAGCCTAGGAGCTAATGGCTAACCGCAAACGCTAATTCTGATGCTCATGTTTCTTTTTAACCTGCATAAAAACAATCTGCAAACTTAGACAGATCAAACAATGCACCCCTTCCCTGTCCCTTATTAAGTGCACCCAAAGCACTTTCAGGTTGTTTTAGCTGTTTTAGATCAATATAGCATTTTCTATCTAGATTAATAAAATAATATTAATAATATTATTATAATATATTACCTGGTCGCCTCCCGCGGGAGGTGTTCCAGGCATGTCCTAGTGGGACAAGGCCTCGTGGAAGGCCCAGGACACGGTGGTGGGACTATGTCTCCGAGCTGGCCTGGTGTCGCCTCGGGGTCCCCCCAGAACAGCTGGAGGAGGTGTGTGTGGATCGGGAAGTTTGGGCATCTCTGCTGAGACTGCTGCCCCCGCGACCCGGCCCCGGATAAAGCGGAAGAAAATGGATGGATGGATGGATAATATTATAATACCCTCTCTTTAAGCTTATCCCTGAGCGGTATACCAAAAGAATCAAGATTAGACAGTATATGGTTAAATGAATGTTCTGCGTTCACGCTTTTGTAACACTTGTGGAGCCTCTGTCCTGAAGCACTTTCTATACTAGTCTCAGTCACATGACACGTGTCCACACGACTACTGTGCTCTGAAAATAGTACACTGTATTTCACACGTCGTTAGTGATGTCATTTCCACAACTACCTATGCGCCCCAGCTTGAAGTCAACATATCTTCACGTGTCCTGTCACGGTAACAAATTTGAAGTTCTATATATTGAGGCAGGAAAGTATCGCGATAAACAATATTATTGACTCTAACGACGATACAAGATACTGTCAACTCAGGCACAAAAACTACAGTAAACCTTTGTTCTAGAAGAACATCATATCCTAAAATACCACACAAACAAATAAACATGCTTGCTTCAATTAGAAATCAAAGTTTTACAAAGAGAAAATAGGGAGTTAATGCTAATAAATGTACAGACGATAAATATCGAGCCCAAAAATGTATCATTTATCTGTTATTTATTGAATGATAAGTCGATATAGTAATTATCGTGATCGTAACTTAAACTTAACATGAATATGATTCCTTAAAATCACTTCACCATGTTTCTCAAACTTGTCACTCAAAGTACCACCTAAGCAAACAAAATAAAACAGTTCTCTTCGTAACACCAGATCCAAACCAGGTCTATAACAGGACTATACCGGTCAAAATCAGGGCTAAATAATGTCTTAACAACAGCCAAATGATGGGTAAAGTAAATTCTAAACAAGAACTAACCCAAAAAAAGAAGGACAAGCCCGAGCACCCCCTGAAACAGCCTGTGTACCAAAGTTTGAGATACACAGAAATACACATTATCCTTCCAGTTTGATGAAGTTTTTCCATAATTCCTATTTAACAAGTCCAACCAAAGACATCCGCCAACAACTATACAGCTTCGAAATGCATCATTTCTGCCGCACAATCCATGTCACTGATTGTGTGTAATTGCCCTTAGCTTTATCCTTGCCACAGACTGTAATGGGCCGATAAGAGCGATGCCAGTGTTGCAGGAAGCACAATAATGAGCCACAGGGAGCGTCGGGGGGAGAGAAACTAAACTCAAAGCGAGGTCTGAGCTGGGGCATGAAAATACGCCGCCACATACAGGAGCAAAGTGCCTGAGACCAGAGAGTGAACACAATCTCCAGCATATACCGCCGAGGTTTCAATTATCCACACAGCAGGTCTCGCTCCACTGTGCCCTCTCTGAGCCACACAAGGGCTGCCAGTTTGGTAACTCAAAGCAAAGAGTGGAGATTGTCGCAATAATACGTTGTTATAAAGCTCCCGTGAACTCCGGGCGAACCAGATTTCCCGCGGCTAAAATCTTACATAATATATATTTTTTAATGCGATGCAAGGCCCTATAACCCACTGTCATACTCCCATAGTGGCCACAAATGCTCCAAGGAAGAAACAGTGTAATTATACATTTTCTGTGCTCTTTAGTCACATGGAATACAACAAAAACAATATCTGCGTTTTGCATTTAAAAAAGAATATAAACTGATTTAGGGCTCCAAAAACATGACACACTAGCACAATATATACTGTAATACAGCTCAAAATATAACACAGCACACTGCTCAAAATGATAAGCAACAGCGCTTGAACGTTACCAAACATGGCCGGTCTGTATCGGTTAACATGTTCAAATCAATTATTGGTTTTATTGTTGTGATTTGTTCATGCCCCTTTAAGTGCACTTTCAGGCCAACATTGCAAATAAGAATTTGTTCTTAATGTTTTGCCTGATAAAATAAAGGAAATAAATAATAGACAAAACATTGACAAAAATCAAACCATTTCACGCGATGCGAAAGTTGTTTGTTTACATTTTTCTTTAGTGGTTCTCCAGAAGATGATCAAATCAGAAGCAAAATGATGTTGCCAGATCATGCGGCTAAAACCAATAAAGTTCGAATTAGTGCAAGTCGGGGGCAGAAACAGAGAAGCCTTTTTCAATGAGTAATTATCACCATTTTTTAAGCTTCCAGGGGTTTTTATGAGGCTATCACAACTCATATTAGCTAATAATAATTCATGTATAACTAATTATCGACCCGGCGACCTGCATCAGACTGTTTTTTTTTTCATCAGTCCCGGTTCATGTGACTGTAACAGTGGCTGCTTTAGGTTTAGGACATTTGAATATTTCTTCCTACACAGGACTCATCAGTGTGTCTAAGCAGTAACATACTGAACAGTATCCTGTTTGTTCTTAACATAACATCGTACGTACAATGTTGTGTTCTTAAATTATTCTATTTAATGATGGCCCTTTTGTAAAAAAAAAAAAAAAAAAAAAAAAAAAAAACTACCTACTTACACTTACTAAGAATTGGGTCCATTTTGTTTACAATTTGTGCAAACAGAGGCTGAAAGAAGCATTGATCCGCTGCAGTAACAAAGCTACAAAGACTATCTCCTGCAGACGTTTCTTCTTTATGATTTTGAGCGAGTGTTTGGTCACCTGCCAGCTTATGTTTTGGGCAGGGTCACTGTCTGGGTCGGTCCTCAGGGAGCTGAAGTAATAACAAGGTGGCATTGGCAGCTCCACTCTGAGGACTAAGCCTGGCCACACAGCAACACAAACAAACATATGGAGGTCTGCGGGGACTGAGGCGACACCACGAGCTGAAGTCACACAGGCTCAGAGCAGGTGGCTGTGCAGGCGGAGGAGAAGGTGCACAAACTGTGCTTTGTGAACCAAACTGCAAATACTATTTACACCAATTAGGACGGGATAGCTCAAATCAAAATTGAAATTTGAATGGTTGCAAATAGCAAATCACGAAGGCTACAATTATTTTGATAGAATAATGAAAATGATCTAATAGTCTCCAACGGCTAAACCTGTAGTTTAGACAAATAAGCTCTGGGTTTCTTTAGAATTTGTTTAGCAATTACTACAGTATTTAAGACTTCTTTTCGCAGGCGTTCAACAAGGAATGATACGCGTTTTCCCTGTTGTGTTGCCTGTTGTTGTATCAACCTGTTTCTTGTACTTTTACTGTAAATTCTATGTACAGAACTTAGACTAACTGTATCGTTTTCAAAATGCTTTATAAATAAAGTTGCTATGGTATCGTACTAAAGGTAATGCTCCTGGATGTGTTAAAAATGTGTGAACTGTATATACGTAATCTCCATTGATCTGAAATTGAAAAACAAATATGCAGAATGTTATAGAATGTTATATCTTTATATATAATCAGTTTGATGTGACTGACAGAACGTGATTCTTTCCTCTAAAGTTATTTGAAAGGCTCATTACAGCTTTGCTGAACTTGTGCTTTATACGTCAGTAAAGTAAATATATTGGACACCACTTACTATAAAATAGCAGATGTAAAAAATAAAACCTTTATCGCACTAAAAAAGATGTCTCAAGAGCTGTTTCCACTTGATGTGTCTGAGGGGTCCGTTGAACAATGCAATTTGTCTGGTCATCGCTTGAGTAGCAAAGCAGCCTTCTACAAAACACTTAAGTAAAACTGAAGAGATTCAAGTTCTTCAAGTCGGACACAAAATCCTCATAGTTTCTGAATATTACTTAGGATTGCCAGATTAGATTTTGTTTATTTCTTTGCTACGTATTTGCACACTAGGTCAAATTAATCCTTCGCTTTACTCACAGACAGTACACTACTGCGACGATGGCACAGAGAGTAGAGCAGGTCGTCGTGTGATCAGAGGATCGGCGGTTCGAATCCCGCAGGTACACACTGTCGCTGTGTCCTTGGGCAAGACACGTCACCCACCTTGCCTCCAGTGTCTGTGGTGCATGAATGAGAGTGTGAATGGGTGACTGGTTCCTTGATGTAAAAGTGATTTGAGTGCCTAATGCAGGTAGAAAGAAGCTATATAAATGTTTACCATTTATACCCTTTGAAACTTTCCTCAGTTTTGTCCCAGAAAGCCACAGTGAATGTCATCCTTGACATTTATAAAGAAACCATAACCTGAAGGTGAACACCAAGGAAACACTCTTGGTATTTTTTATATATCACACACATAAAAAGTAACCTGAGAAAATAGAAGTGAATGAACAACCTGACTTGTAAAGATCTCGAAGGTGCTTTGCTAAATAAATAATAGTATTTATCTCAAACTAAATGTGCCCATATGCTGCAGAATATGTTGTTGGATGTGCAAGTAAGAGCTGACAATACCATGTTTATATATCAGGACAATGAGAGATCTATAGACCAGATTGAACATTGCAGGCAGGAATAGAAGTAATGGCCTTTAACGGCTCCAGAAGACAATATCGTTCATCACCGGATGTGCAATGAGCCGATCATCCTTCAGGGGCAGATGTTACCACTCGAGTGAAACTCAATGAAACACTCAAAGGTTTACTAAAGAGCACTACAGTGGGAGAAATCTATAGATGTCACATCTATCAACATAAAATAATGGATTTACAGCAGAGAACAAACAATGGCTGTTTGGCTACAGTGAAGTGATTATGAAACCAGTCTGTTTTACTTACACCTTACTGGTTCTAATGGTATGAGCAAGGCAACACTGCTGCTTATTTAAGCTTATGAACTTTGGGACAATCTGCAATTTGGAGAGAGTCATTTTGTGATTTAGTGTATATGCCGTTCTGGGCTTAAACACAGACACTTTTCCTCCCTCAGCTTCTATTGGTCAGCTTTTGTCATGGTCTTAGTGAGGAACAATAGGATGAACTCTCTGAAGCAGCAGACGACTAAAGTCACCTCTTAAAGCAATATGACAATATTAAGAGCACATGAATCACGATCAAATCAAAATAATGATCTAGACAGTAAGATAATTGCGATCATAATAATTTACATCACCGACCCTGATTTCATATGGATTATTTTTGCTGCTTTGAACATGTTGAAAACAATCTGCATACACGGATAAATATAGTAAAGTCTTGCTCACATGGTAGAAGGTTGGAGACGTGTTCTAGAATAACAAGAAAGCACCTTGGTAACCCCTCCCCATAAACTGAGCTAAGTGATGAGTAAAAAGCTTTATGGCAGTGTCAGAACATATGGGAGTGCAGGTGGAACATTGGGAGTTGCTGTGATTGTGGATACACAGGAATGACTCACTCTTCTATAGCAGAGAAAAGCCCTTTTAGATGAATCACAAAACACAGTGATAGTATTCAATAAAACTACACACAAAGAGAACACGAATCACACTGATGAGATTTACAAAGCGGGAGGGATCATAGAAGGAAGGGTTTAAAGGTGATGCGTGTATGTTCTCTAAATGGTGTAAAAAAAAGGCACTACGACTGAAGCTGTACGTGAAAACACAAGCGTTTATATCATAATTCCTCGTTTGAAAGCCAAGGACCTTTAGAGTACTGAATAAGCTTTAGATACTGGAGGCACAAGCACTAATCAGGACTTGATTGGGGAAAAGTGCTGGGATCGTGGACGTGAGAGACCGTCCATTCATGTTTTTCCGAGCTAGTTTTCACCACAGGATCTGGCAACCTTAAGTGCATTGCTCATAATAGGCCACTGTTTTGGATAACCATTTTCAGAACCAAAACAGAAATGTACACAGACAACTTTTACATAAACGTGAAATTGTTTCGCAATTAGGAATTAATCAACATGACAATTGTTATCAGCAAAACCCAAT
Source organism: Gobius niger (assembly GCF_951799975.1). NCBI lineage: Eukaryota > Metazoa > Chordata > Actinopteri > Gobiiformes > Gobiidae > Gobius > Gobius niger. The sequence goes on along the minus strand of NC_136861.1, from coordinate 23,944,734 downwards.
GTTTGCTTTAAACAAAATCTGACCCTAACAAAGGTCAGCCTGGTCTGCCTTACCTCACCACATTTGGACATTTTATTCCTTGTAACGCATGAAACTGCAGAATTCAGTTGTCGAGCACCAGCAGTCATTAGACCTTGATTTGGGGACAGTGATAATTGTGTCCACAGAGAAACATTTTAGGTTTACTTTAGCCAATACACTGCAAAGTGTGGGGCTCATTTGACCTTCTGATTTTACAATTTACAATCTTTTTGTTGTTGTAGAGTACATCAGTATTCCATTTGTTGACGCCAAAACCATTATCTGTTTTGAACATGGGATGCCTTGCCTGAAGCCATGGACTAAAAGACATCAATAATAGACACACAAGCCTTTTGTGAATACTGAAGCCCTAAGTTGTGCACTGCCCGGTTGTGCAAAACAGAAATCAATACGCATTTGCATCTGTCCCTCTTTCGCCTCACCTCATCTGAATCTCCCAGTCGCTTCAGTAATGCCTGTACAATGGCATGAATTTGGCAAAAAACAAAAACAATACATTAAAAACACGGACAACACCAGCGCCATCTGGTGTTGCTCGCGCGTAACCGTCTATAGTAGTTCAACGTGTTCTTATTTAATCAAACAAACAGACAATAGCCAACGTGGCATAGAGGCACGTTGATAAACCAAACCCGGACTATTTTTCCTATGATGTGTGAAAAGCAGACGGGCTGTGGCTGTGAGAAACTTCAGCTTACCTCCTCCACTGTGAGGGGCATGCAGATGCGGTACTCCTTCATCAACATAGTCTTTGCACAAGAGGCGATGATGCGCTGAAAAGGACCTGCCCGACCTCAGTGTTGATATAGATCCAGAAAGGACGTCATGTGTTCAGTCCCAGGCAAACAAAGCAGCACTAACACCGCGGACTGTCCACTTTTCTCTGCATTGGCTCGTGCTGGTGCATTAGGTTGAATTTACTACTCCAAGAAGTACAGCGCTCTTCTTCACGATTCAGTCAATATCGTTACTAACAGCCTGCTTCCCACGCGCGCATTTTTGTATTTATTTTTTGTCAAAGAATAACACACAAATTAGAGAGAAGTTGTGAGAAATGTGATCAAGTCCAGAGTCACTAGGATGAACATTACGCACGCTTCTTGTTTGGTCACACAGATGAGAGGAGTACTTCGTGTTCCTCGATTGCAAAGATTATGATATCATCTTCTGCGAACCGAGTGCCGCTGGAACATTACCTAACATAACCTCGCGTGTCCCACTACTCCAGTGTGTAGAGACACAACAGCCCTGGCCAAGGATGCGCCGCAGCCTCAAGCATGTGTGTCAAGCGCAGTGTAGCCATTTCAGCCACAGCGCACGTAGTCAAACCGGAAACCACCACAATAAAGCATTTCCGGTGAGAATTACGACGTGTTTATACTTTTATTCTGTGCAGATTTAACAAACAGCATTACGTACAACAACATTTTTGATGTGATGTTTTTTTATTTCGCCAAATGACAAAAGGAAAACGTTGAAGACTTTGAATGTAATACTTTCTTCAAACAGTAGATGTCAACCAAGCACTATTTGTTTTTCTCCAACGCCGCGCGTCTTTTCTCGAGCTAATTTCCAAAGTGAAGACTGTAATTGTATGTATATTTTTAGTTATCTCTTTTTAAAATATAGTTCTCACTATATGTTCTGTGAATTTTACTGTTTTCTTTATTGTTTGACAGTAGTGGATGGTGTTAGAAAAAAACAAAAACATTATTCAGTTTAAACTCAAGAGGGAGTCATAGCCTTACATGTTGACCAAGAGGTAGATAAAAAAAACAAAAAAAAAACTAATAAGTAAGATGTGTATGCCGGGTTGCACACAATTAAGAGAGACACGAGCGTTCTTTTCTTCACTGATGTTTACTGTGGTCATTTGTTGGTCTTAACATCACAGGTACACACCGTAGAACTGGTGAAAAATGATGTAAAATAAAATTAGCTTACTTATTAAACATAAATGTATACAACATACAGAGTGCAAAATAAACATACCACTTTGGCCTGCTTGTGGACAAACCGGTGCTTAACTTGGTTCATATTTTCTTAGTTTTCTCGATGTCAGGTCCGTGCCACTTGTGCTGTTTTCTTTAGCTTTGCGATAGACAGGAAGTGACCTTTTCGTGCCCTTAAACTAGACTTACCAAAATAACTAAATTTAAATTAATTATAAATCGACTATTACTGATTCTATGGCCCTATAAATTGTACTTAAATGTTGGGAAAATAATAATATATACATATAAAAATAAATGCGCAATGTAAACGTTCTAAATGTCATTAGCAAAGCAACAGCTCCGCCTAGTGGTTGATGTATGAACTACAGGTAACTTCAACTGCTGTTACACTCCCACCATCACACTATACTGCTGCAGAACGTGTGATCCTACATAGAGTTTAACACAATAATAAACAACAACTTACAAATATTTAGCGAACAAACATTTCTTCTTCGTCCTTACTCTGCTTCAAGTAAAAGTATAGTCTTATGTATAGGCCTTTCTAAAACAGTCTTAGCTGTACGCGTTCCTTTATTGTCTCGAGTAGAGTCACTGATGAGAAGCTTGACCTTTCTGACTCTGCCGTCAGCTCCTGGGGTGACTTCTATGATCTTGGCGAGTTTCCATTGGTTCCTTGGAACACAATCCTCTTGGAGTAAAACAATGTCATTTACCCTTGCGTTTCTTCTGTTCTTGTTCCACTTGGTTCTCTGCTGCAGGTTTAACAGATATTCCTTTCTCCATCTGGTCCAAAATACATTCGCCAAATACTGCACTCTTTTCCATCTTTTCTGCAGGTAGAGATCTTCTTTGACGAATTCTCCAGGTGGTGATGTGACAACTGCTGATTTCATTGTCAGAATGTGGTTTGGTGTCAGCGGCTCTGGTCCTACAGGGTCGTTGATACACTCTACAGTTAGTGGTCGACTGTTAACTATTGCCATGGCTTCATACATGAACGTTCTCAATGATGAAGTGTCTAGTCTTGCAGCTGACTGGTCGAGAATGGATCTTAGAACATTTCTTATTGTTCGAATCTGTCTCTCCCAGACACCTCCCATGTGACTAGAAGCAGGTGGGTTGAAAGCAAAACTTATACCCAGCTCTTTGACCTTGGTTTGCGTCGCTTGTGTTAAAAGCTCGTTCCTTGCACCGATGAAATTAGTGCCTTGATCACAATGCAGTTTACTGACGTTGCCACGTATTGCGATGAAACAACGGAGTGCATTGAGAAAACAGTCTGTGCTGAGGTCATCCAAGACTTCTATGTGGATAGCTCTCGAACACATGCATGTAAACAAGAGTCCGTATCTCTTTACTTCCTTCCTCCCTTCCTTTACACAGAATGGTCCGAAGCAGTCCATACCGCTGTATGTAAATGGAGGGGTAGCTTCAAGTCTTTCCGATGGCAGATCGCCCATCCTTTGTTCTTGTTTGTATTTCCTGTACTTTCTGCATTTGACGCATTTGTATACAAATGATGACACTTCAGTACTGCAGCCAATTATCCATATGCCGTTAGCGCGTATTTCATTGACTGTCATCCCTCGACCTTGATGATGTATCTTCTCATGAAAATGCTTGATGAGTAGCCTTGAGACATGATGCTCTTTTGGCAGGATGGCCGGATGCTTGATGCTGGGATGGAGAGACGCTTTTGTTAGTCTTCCTCCCACCCTCAGGATATTGTGCTTGTCGAGAAATGGACTTAACTGATGTAGTTTGGAATGAGAAACCTTGACTTCTTCCTTATTTTCAAGGGACTTGATTTCTTTATGGAATGCTTCACCTTGCACTGTGCGTATAATGAATTCCTCTGCTTCTTTTCTTTCTTGCAATGTAGTACTTTCATTAGACATTTCTTTCAAGTTCTTTGTGTACTTTACACGTCGTTTCAATCTTGCTATTGCTTTCACAGCTCTCTTCCAATCTGAAAACCTTTGTAGACGTTCTGAGATAGATTTTTCTTCTTTTGCTTTGACAGTGAAAACATGTGTGACTTTGAGTTCTGGATCTTGAGTACTTATCTCTTTTACTTTGATGTCTTCCTCTTCTTTAGGTAGTTCCTTTTGCCATAAGAAACTTGGTCCTGTGAACCAGTTGGACTCCACTAGTTCCTTCGTCATGACTCCGCGAGATGCATGATCAGCGGGATTTTGTTCAGAGGCAACATATCGCCATTGACTTGGTTCTGTACTTGACCTGATTCGCTGTATTCTGTTAGCAACGAATACATGAAATCGCCTTGCGTCGTTGTTAATGTAACCAAGGACAACCTTGGAATCGGTCCAGTAGTACTCCTGCATGTCGTGGATTTCTAACTCTCCCCTTAGAAAGGTTGCAGTTCTTGCAGCTACCACCGCAGCTGAAAGTTCCAATCTTGGGATGGTTGTCACTTTAGAAGGAGCGACTCTTGCTTTCCCCATTACAAGGGTGCAATGTACTTCTCCGGACTCAGTCACAGTTCTTAGATACGAGCACACACCATAACCGGATACACTGGCATCAGAGAAGCTGTGTAACTCATACTGCTTCACTTTGTTGAATGTTGATGGGACATAACAACGTGGTATCTTTATGGAGGACAAGTTCTGTAGGTCTTTAAGCCAAGCTTCCCATTGAGGCTTGAGGTCTTCTGGAAGCGGCTCATCCCAATCCAGCTTTTCCTGACACATTCTTTGGAGGATTCTTTTGCCTACGAGTATGAATGGAGCGACGAATCCGAGTGGGTCGAATATTGAGGCCACTGTGGAGAGGATTCCTCTTCTGGTGAAGGGGTTGTTTTTAACAATAACTCTGAAGCGAAATGTGTCAGAGGTAACACACCATTGGACACCCAAGGCTCTTTCGATCTTTGGTTCTCCTAGTGCAAGATCCAGGTCTGTTGCACCTGCTGCACATTCTTCTTTTGGGATAGTAGCAATCACTTCCTCACTGTTGCTAATGAACTTGTGCAAGCGCAGCTTTCCCGTATCACAGAGTTCTCTGGCTTCTTTTACGAGCTGTATGGCTTCTTGCTCTGAGTTCATACTTGCCAAACCATCGTCAACGTAGAAGTTGCGTTGTATGAACTTAACAGCAGCTTGACTGAACTTGCTTTCGCCTTGAGCAGCTAGATGCTTGAATCCAAAGTTTGCGCATCCAGGAGAGGACGCTGCGCCAAACAAGTGGACCCTCATGCGAAACACTGATGGTGACTGATCCATGTTACCGTCCTCCCACCATAGGAATCTCAGGTAATCTTGGTCTTGTGGAGCAACATGAAATTGGTGGAACATGCGCTCGACGTCGCACATGATGGCCACATGTCCTTTCCTGAAACGACACAGAACTCCAACGAGGGTGTTCGTGAGATCCGGTCCTGACAGGAGATGCTCGTTCAGAGATGTATTCTGGAACTTTGCCGAGCAATCGAAGACGACGCGAATCTTATTTGGCTTATGCGGATGGTAAATGCCATGGTGTGGAATATACCATGCTGGTTGGTTACTTAGCTCAGCCTCTGGCACTTTCTCAGCATCGCCTCTCTTTATGATGTCTTGCATGAATGTCACGTAATCCTTGAAGTAGCGCTCATCTTTCCTGAGACGCTTTTCCAGACACTTGAGCCTGTGTTCTGCACAAGGTTTGTTGCTTGGCAATACAGGTCTTTCTTGCTTGAAGGGTAGCGGCATTTCAAAGTGGCAATCTTGCTTTTGTTTTATGCCTTCTTTTACTTTAGCCAAAAACTTGAGATCTTCTTGTGACATTGACTCTTCTTCTACACTTCTTTCAGCAAAGTCCATCTCCAACACTTTGATTATCTCAGCTGGATTGATCACTTCTTTGACTTTGTTCCTGCTCACAAAGTGAACTTCACTTTTGAGCTTGTGAGTGGGTGCTACAGCTGGCAACACCTGTTTGACGATAACTCTGTGACTTACTCCTATTTCATCTTCATAATCACTTTCAGAGTCACCGTAGCCGATGATGCTCCAACCAAGCAGAGATTTCTGTGCGAATGGCTGGTTTCTCTCACCACTGACCACCTCTAGAGGGAGTAGAACTTGAGGACAATTATATCCAATCAGTAAACCGACCTCGCAGTCGAGCTTAGGAGCCATTTCCTTGGAGAGATGTTTCAGATGTGACCAATTCTCCGCTGTTTTGCTTGTGGGAATATGCAGTCTGTTGGCGGGAATGTAGTCTCTGGTATACGTTGTAGGCAGCTTGATTCTGGTTTCAGAGTTCATGCCTCTTACTTGCAGGTCTTTTGTCTTGTTGCTTGACACAATCTTTGTTTTGGATGTCATTGTAGAAATCTTCAGTTTGACTGGCTCAGACTTAATGCTCAGTGAATCAGCTGTGTCTTTCAAGATGAAAGTTGTATCGCTCTGAGTGTCGAGCAAAGCATACACTAGCTTTTCTTTGTTTGGTTCATTTACAGTTGACACATAAACTGGTATAACTGAGGAAGTACAACCTGTTGACTTTTGTTGCACGACTCTGTTGGATGTTACTTGTTTTGATTCTTGTTCTTGGGTTTCAGATACATTTTCTGTATCTGGATTTGTCTTTGATGGTTGTTGGTTATTCTTTGGCCTTTGTTCCTTGTCTCTTTTCTCTCTGTCTTGATGTAGAGAAGTTGGGTGAGGCTTTTGACATTTGTCACACACACTTCTGGAAGTACAGTTCTTGGAGTTATGACCGGACTTGAGGCAGCCGAAGCACAGTTTTTCAGACTGTACAAACTTTATTCTTTCTTCAACTGACTTTTCCATCATCTTTCGGCATTTGTGAAGTGAGTGACCAGGTTTCTTACAAAAGAGACATGTGACAATTGCCCTTTCATTGGAACTTGTGCTGAGTGTTTTGGCGCTCACAGTGTTGTTTCTTCTTAACTTGTCTTTGAATAGATGCTTGTTATCTGATTCGGTTGGCTTTATTGCGTGCAGTGAGGTGATTGGGTTGCATGCAATTCTTGCTTCTTTATTCAGAAATTTGACAAAATGACTGAAATCAGGGAACATTTTGTGATCATCTTGGAACTGTGTTGCTCTTCTGTTCCAGCGTGCGCTTAACCAATCAGGTAGCTTTGCAGTTATTCTCTGATTTTCCACACAATCGTTCAAAACTTGTAACCCTTGAACATAGGGCATGGCTGATTCAACACTGCTTAGGAAATCTGCGAAGTCACGTAGATCTTTGCTTTCTTTGGTGTTGATTTTAGGCCATGACTGAATTTTGTCACGATATGACTTGCCTATGACGAATGGATCTCCAAATCTGTCATCGAGTATTTCCCAGGCAGCACAATACGCTGTGTCTGTTCCAACGAGAAAGTGACCTTCAATAGCTTTCTTAGCTGAACCTCCAACATATTTTCTTAGGAAGAAGAGCTTTTCTTGAATTGGCAGATTTTTGCGGTCAACTAATGTTTGAAAGGACAGCTTCCAATCGTTATACTGCAGAGGATCTCCTGTGAAGACGGCAGGCTCTGGGATTGGGATTCTGTTGGCTGTGATTGCTTCAGCTAATGTCTTTACCAGATCAATTGAGGTTGCTTCACTTGCAGTTGGGATAGCTGTTTGAGGCACAGACGCTTTGAGAGGTACAGATCGGTGCTTTGTGGGAACTTTAACTTGAGAAGGGATGAATGGTTTGGAGTGCACATTTGGAAAGCTTGTTTGCAAGAAGGAACCATCTTGCTTTACTTGTGATTGGACAACAGATCGTCTTTCTTCACCCTCACTGCTTATGCTTTCGGCGTACACCTTAAATCTGGCTTGTGCTGCATTGTGCTTTTGCATTTCCTTTAGTAGTTCCACTTCTTTTCTCTTTCCTTCTAGCTTTGACTTTATTGTAGTGCTCTCTGTTAGAAATTGAGCTCTTTTCTTTGCGTCCTCAACCTCAAGGTCTCTTATTTCTTCCTCACATTGATGCTGTGTTTTCATTATTTTAATGACTTCTTCAGTCGCTGCTACCTCAGCCGCAGCTTCTTGTCTTTGTTGTAGTGTGACAAGAGTTGACCGTTTAGACATAACAGACATAGACTTTGACTTGTATGTTGTCCTAGAGGAGGCACTGGATGAACTGCTTTCAAACACTGACTCTGAGTCGGGCCAGGGAATGCTAGCTGGATCACCATTTTCTTCCAAAAGGCACCAAGCCTTTGCTCTGGCTGCTTGACTTATGGCCCAGCACATGTCACCCTTTCTCCTTATTTCAACATCAGGACTTCCAATCTTTCTTATCTCATCATAAATGTCGCCGATGTCGGTCATTATAGAGTCTATCATACTCACAGCTTCAGGAAGTAACTCAGCATCTTTATTCTTCACCATTCTTTTAAAACAGTTTATATGGTATTTCCACTTATTGTAGATTCGCTCAAAATCCTTTGTCAAATCTTTTAACTTTTCTTCTTGTAGAGATTTTCCCTTTTCAGTGAGTGTGCGTACACGCTGACTTCTGCGCACGTTCTCCGACTGTGTGCTCTCAGTGGATACTGCGGACGCTGGAGTATCTTCTCCATTTGCCTGCTCTTCTGTATCATTCTCTTTATCTTCATCAACTTGTACATTGTCTTTATTTTCATTAACTTGTACATTGTCTTTATTTTCATTAACTTGTACATTAGGCTCTGCACTGTCTTTCTCAGTGAGCTGTACTGTATCTTTATCTTTGTCTGCCATGTTGTCTTGTTAGTATTTTCACTTGACTTGTACATTTACTTGATTAATCTTCTTAACTTCTTGAAAATACCACCTTTGGGTCTTGAATGCAATTGAGACTTTGATAGCAGTTTACAAGTGCTTGTGCTACTTCCAAAACACGAACTTTTGTGCTTGCTTTATTAGCTTTCACTTGTTAGCTTGCTTCTTTACTTGTTCAATGCATTTATCCGTGCACGTGATACTTCCCTTACACGTGTGTAGCATCTCTTGCTAGTAGCTTCGGTCCCGACCGTCTCGTTGCCTTCTCCGGGGCAGTGTAGTGTTCTACTATGCCGGGTTGCACACAATTAAGAGAGACACGAGCGTTCTTTTCTTCACTGATGTTTACTGTGGTCATTTGTTGGTCTTAACATCACAGGTACACACCGTAGAACTGGTGAAAAATGATGTAAAATAAAATTAGCTTACTTATTAAACATAAATGTATACAACATACAGAGTGCAAAATAAACATACCACTTTGGCCTGCTTGTGGACAAACCGGTGCTTAACTTGGTTCATATTTTCTTAGTTTTCTCGATGTCAGGTCCGTGCCACTTGTGCTGTTTTCTTTAGCTTTGCGATAGACAGGAAGTGACCTTTTCGTGCCCTTAAACTAGACTTACCAAAATAACTAAATTTAAATTAATTATAAATCGACTATTACTGATTCTATGGCCCTATAAATTGTACTTAAATGTTGGGAAAATAATAATATATACATATAAAAATAAATGCGCAATGTAAACGTTCTAAATGTCATTAGCAAAGCAACAGCTCCGCCTAGTGGTTGATGTATGAACTACAGGTAACTTCAACTGCTGTTACAATGTGTAAACATGATTAGGTGTAAATTAAAAAGAAGTCAGCTTCATTGAACACATTTACATGCTCTGAAAAATCACGCACAGACTTAACTGCCAATGTGTGACATTGAATACTACTTTTCTACATATTATTACACTTGATTTAGTTTATTCTTCTGTTTTCAGCTTTGGATTATTTTTGCTCTCTTTATATAAACTTTCACCTGGAAACAAGGGCATTTCCGAATCTACACAATAAGCTGTTTCATTATTTTACTAATTCAGCTTTTCTTGATAGATGGGAGCTCGTGACTTCACAGGCTGTTTTCTCAAAGCCTACAGACACCACATTTTCCATTCTTATAGCACTGAATTTGAATGTGGATAGATTATTTATAGTCTGATTTGAACCCCAAAAGACAGGGAGTCAAATTTGTACACATTTATTTCAGATTTCTTTCCCCTTCTATCTGTATGTCAACAAAAGTAATAACCGATACAATAGATTGTGGCTCTATGATCTTATTTGTCCCCACAAATATAGATTATTTATGGCCATGAGTACACAGAAAATTTTGTATATACATAGAAAAATATTGAGAGAAAAAAGGTATTCATTTTCCTATCCATCCATCTTTCTTCCGCTTTATCCGGGGCGGGGTCGCAGAGGCAGCAGTCTGAGCAGAGACTTCCCTATCCATGTGTCCTCCGGCTGTTCTGGGGGGAACCCTCGGTGACACCAGGCCAGTGTGTCCTGTAGGTCCTCCATGACTCCCATAGGACATGCCCGGAATTAAGGGCATTAAGGAATCATGTCCTGAATATCTCTATTCAGGTAAAAAAAAAAAAGGAAATCTACATAAAAAGTTTGAAATTGTTATCTCTAAATTGACATTATTTCCTGTATTCACCTGCAGTGTTGCCTTAATCATGTCTAGACTCAACCACAGAGGCCATCCATGACCTGTGCTCTCTAGTCTCCCCGCAGCAATAAGCAGCTGAAGATACTTCGAACAAGCTCATTTGTTAGAGTTATTTATTTGAGCAGCAGCATAAGAGCACAGCCGATAGGAGAAACTGTTGCTAAGAGACGTGGGTTCCTCCACTCTCGCGGCTCAGCATCATTAGATGGCCTTTACTGTCACTTTGTTAACCTTAACGCCCAGCTGGAGCAGTCAGTGGGTGCACTGAGTCTCATTGCGTTGTTCCTCTTCTGTGGTGGGGGTTGTGCTCCAGCCAAAATTAATAAGAAGTTTATTTGGGCCATATATCTGCAGAGAGAAACACTGGTATTACATGGGCGTCACTGGGTAGATTCATGATTACATTATGGCAGCTACAGGTGCAGGGGGTGGGTAAAGATGAGGGTGGAGTGTTTTATATCTCATTTACGTTTGCCGGGAGAGAGAGAGAGCATACTTTTTCCCAATATAAAAGCTTTAAATCTTCACTTGAGGTTGCACACTGAAAATTGTACTTGTCTTCTCTCAAACCAGTGTCTGTTGCCAAGAATCGTTCTGTGGGCCGTTTGGCTTTATGTCCTAATATTCTTTCCAAAAGCTGGCGAAGGCAAATTAAAAAGTCTAATCCAAATTGAAGGACACTGTAAACAACAGTGTTCTGTTTTTTTTAGTTTTTTTTTTACATAAATGTTGCCACAGTAATAATTAAAGAATACTGTGGTGATGTTCTAAAAGCTCTTTCAGCATAACAAATGCATTTTAACAGAGGTCTCTTTAATACCTAGGATTAAGGTTTTCACCACTGCCTCACACAGGAGGTTAGGTTTGTTATTTGAGAAAACCTTCATTATATTAGGAAAATAAACAACAGTACTATGTATGCACCAAATTTCCACATCTACTTTTATAGCATTTTTTCTTTACCAACCAAAAGTCTGTTTTTGGCCAGGGTGTATAGTCCATATCCTATGATACACAGGAATGGACAGTCATAGCGCTGTTCATTCAGAGCCGAATGAAGGCATGGAGAGTGTGAGGCGATTATGTCACATTAGGAAAGGAAAAATGAGGAGAGAGCATCTTTGAACAGTGTGGGCTTTGTGTCAGTCGTATACACACATTAATATTTCCACTCAGCAGCATATGACACTGATAAGAGCCCAGAATACCTGTGAAAAGCTTTAGTGGCATCAATAAAATATAGACAACTTCTGCTGCTTTTTCCAGAACACTTGATGTGTTGTGCTGCAGCTGTGTACAACACTTAGAACAATGTTGACATTTTTTCTTTAGAAGAAGTTAAATCTTTTGTCTGTTTTATTCATATTAAGTGAAGCGACTAATTTCTGCCTTGCTTTTTTGTTTTACATTTGTTACACAGTAAGCACTTTCCTCTAAGTCAGAGGTGGGCAATTCATTTTCACAAGGGGCCACATGAGTAACCTGAAGTGAGTTAGACGGCCGCTATGCAATTCGGTGCAAATTGCCTGGGGGGCTGGATTCAGCCCACGGGCCTCAGTTTGCCCATGACAGCTCTAAATCTACTACAAGTCTACAGGGACCAGTGGTATTTACTTATACAAAGATATTTGAATGAAAATAATAAACAGTAATGCCTAGCGTTCATATGACAGGTTTTATGGAAACCTGGCTGGCTACCTTCAGGGCTCCTCTGAAACGGTAACACACTCTAGTGAAGTTATCATGTAATTTAAAACCTACATGTGCAAAATAAAATACATTTTTATTTGGCTTTTTAATTTTTTTTTATTCAGCTTCCCTTGCACTGAGAAGAAGTAGTGGATTTTTATGAAACACAGAATGCCAGTATATTTCAAACCTGTCACCATTTGGAGAATGAAGGTAGTCCATCCTAAAGATGAGACACCCTGCTACAAACAGAGTAATGTAGTGTACTCCATCCAGTGTCAGGAAAATTACAGTGAGCAGAACATTGGAGAAACCCAGCAAAACACTGGCCCAGGAAAATATTAGCCATGGAAAAGAGATGGTTTGAGAGGGGAGTAAATGAGGCCATTTTTGTGAAACAGCCAAAAGTCCAGTCTCAACAGGGGTGGACCCCACACCTTTCTATAAAGGCTTATTGAGATCAGGTGAGCGACCCTCCTTTATTAATACTAATGGTTATTCTCAGCCCTCTGGTTCAGCAGCAGAGTAACTACTTGCTGATTGAGTGATACTAGGTGGGTGTCGGTTTTCTCGTTGAAGAGTCTTATATATGACCAATCTGGCTTGGGTACAGTCTCACATTCTGACCACAAGAGCTAAGAAGAAGCTTCTGTGAATAGAAGTGAATTATCCTCAACCAAACCCAGTCCAGGCGACGATCTAAACCCTGCTACAATACAGTAGTCATTGCAGAAATAGGTTAGTGATACAGTGAATCTTTTAAATCAATGCATTTCAGTGATAAGATTGACACCAAAACGCTTGTTACTGAGGCTAAAGTGATCAAGTCAAAAATACTTTGGTGAGCACGCAGGACCATTTTGACGTGAAGCCTCAGGGCCAAGAAAAATTGGTCAGAAAGCTCTGGTACGTATTAGACACGGCAAGTATAAAACAAAAAATATTTTTAAAACAGAACTGCTAATAGAAAACAAGAACACACACTGTAGAGTGCCCTTTTTACACAAGTGCCAACACATTGTTCACATCAGATATTTTCAGAAACATGTAAAATTAAGGCACTGCCTCCTAAAAGGTCCAGTGGTTCTGATATGAAATGTCCGCAAGTAGCCCTCACTCCAACCCGACTGCCTTTTGGTTAAATTTATCCACTACACCAAAACACAAGGACAATGGCACCAAAGTGGTTCATTTTTATCCGAGTGGCGGAGATAAACTTTTTGAATAATGATGTTGTTTTGTTCCCTCATGCACACTCCCGCCTTATCAATCATGCAGATGCAACCTTTTAAGGCAGTGATTGACGCTTCCATGTCAGGGCTGTTTCCATGGATACGCTGATATCCAATCCATTCTCAGGCTCTAACCCAAACATGGAGCCAGAGCATGGTGCTTTTGGTGCATCATTAGTTACACAAACACACCATTTCTGCATAATGCTTTTTTTTTTTTTTTTTACAGAATTATACATCCCCTTTGCCATAGGAGCAAGTCAGACAGCCATCGAGTGAACACATTTCATTTAGAGATGCAAATTGCCCCTTGCAAAATGTAAAATTAAATTTCACCTTATTGCTACTGGAGAGATATTATACGGAGACAGAGGTGGAATCTTTTTTCTCACTTTGGGGCTCAGCTTGCATTTCTCCTGGAAGATTAAATGACAAGTATCCAATATCAGAGCTATTAGGCTGTAGTGTTTGCGGCGAGGAGATTGTTTTCATATGTAGATGAATAGATGTCGGTAGATGAGCCCTTGTTGTGCACAGCAAATGGGGCGAAAATTGCTGTTTTGGCCGATGTAATATTTCTGCTTTGTCACAGTGGCTGCTGTGCATTTTGGGCCCTCTGATTACCCCCCTCTCACCGCCGAGCCGCTGCCTGCATGTCACTATGGAGACACTGGTTGCTATACATCAGCCAATCACGGCCAAGCAGGGGAAGTTGAAAGGTGTCAGTGCAAGGAGTGTACCAGAGTGCGGCAAAAGTTTAGTTAACTTTTCTGTGCGGAACAATCCGAAGAAATAGAGCAAACAATGGAGTGAGGAAAACCAGACTGTTTGTGGTGTGAGTTTAACTGCATGTACATGTAAAGAAGTATTCAATTTGTGAGTTGAAAGGGAGTTTTCGGTGAGGTACAAAGAGAAACATGCAAAGGAAAACCATAGGCACAGTTCACACAGAAGGACTTTGAGGTTAGTGAAGGGAATAGTGAATTAGTGACGCTTTAGATGTGGCTAATGAGGCGGTCTCCGGGGAGCGAAGGTGAGATCTTAAGGTCTTACTTCTACTGTGGGAACAAAGGAACACGGCATGATTCCCATTCAGGTCAGTTAGCTTGTCCAGTTCCACCACATCCAAAGAACGCAGAGAAAATGTGCTACTTTCCACGATTAAAAGATAAGATAAAGACATAATAAAAGCTATACAGAGCAATATCCAAATTCTGTACAACTCTATGCTCTATATGGGAAGCGAAGCATCGGCATCCGTCAAAAAAAAAAAAAGTCAAATTGTTTTAAGTTCGCAAGATTGAATTAACCATCTGTCGTTCCGCCATTTCAGGTTTAACAAAGACTGTAAGTGCTTTCCAGTCCCAAAACAAAACACGAAACCACTTAGTTTCTTGAGAACGGCGCCTCTGCTATGTTTTGTCAATAGCTACTTCACCTTGATCATGGAAAAATAATTGAGAAAACATTCAGCACCTCTCAACATTTATGCGCGCAGGGCCGTCGACAGACTTGCTGGGGCCCCAGGGCAAGGAGGTTTCAGATGGGCCCCCCTTGCATAATAGAAATAATAGAAAACTGGTTTTATGTCGTTGATTGACGTTATACTGTGACTGGAGTGGATGGTCTTCGTTTGGGTAGAACTATTCGAATTTATCCCAGGTCATCCCCACCCATTATTTTCCTAAGTGGTGCTTGATATAAAATTTTGAGAACTGGGTTATAGGACATTGCACTACCAAAAAAAAACAATTCTTTACCTCATAAATCTTTACCAATGCAAGACAAGGTCAAAGTCCATTTTTGTCATTTTACAGATCTACTTTTTTCATTCTACCCATTCATTTTGTCTGATCTCGGTAAACAATTTATACGTTTGCCCCGGGGAATGTGGTTACGACCTACAATCAGATTTCCGAAAGTGCTTTGTTTTCCGCGCTCTGCATGGCCGATCTTTGCCTGCTTTGTAAATGGGTTTGTAAATGACATGAGCGCGCGCAGCAGTGTTTTGGCTGTGCTTGTGGCAGTTTTGTCGCTCACCTGCGTCGCGTCCAAACACACAGGATTAAAAGTGTTTCACTCTCTCTTCCCCTGAGAGGCGTGAGGATTAGAGCTGAATCACAATGTAGCATAATGAGGATTCAGTGAGGGATTTTTTTTTTTCACAATGCTTGAGTGCTAATCATCTTTAACATGTGGAAGTGGCAAAAATCTATGTTGCTACATGATGAATGCTATAAAATACTGATGCATGAACAAACCTGTCAGCAACAACAATCATGTCCTTTAAGTGCATATGACAGGTTTTAATGCTTTTGACAATATGACTTATTTAAAAGGATAACATCAGTTGCATAATTATCGTTTTATTTCAGTGAAGCAGCAATTTTGATGAAGAAAAATTACTTTTATTTGAAATTGTAAGCTGCTGAGAGGAAGTGACATAGAGGAAGTTAACACTCATATATATAAAAAGGAGAAGCGTCATTCAATCCTTACGCACCATGGATCTATTATATTAAACTTACGCAAGCGGACAGTTAGCAAAGAAGCTACTCCGGCATACTTTTCAGGTTCCATTAGCTTCCTCAGTGTATTTCCCCTATAGCCATTAGCATTAGCCACCAAACATCTCAAATTACGAACAATTCAGATGTTTTCAGCTGTTGTCAACCCATCGACCACATTTAGGGGAGGCCAAAGCCTAGTTAGAAATAATTAACAAATGTACAGACCTTTGAATAATTTATTTTAGATACAAATTAGCATCTAAAAGTGTCCAAGTTACATGCTGAATGCTAAATCACGTTCAAGTTTAGGCTTTTCATGGGTCTGAGTCACAAATACATATCTAATGGACATTAAACATCATCTTATGACATGTACATAATAAAGAAACCACAGAAAAGTATATAAAGTATAAATATAAGCAAATATTTCTGTGCAGTTTGGGACTGTTTTAATCAAAGGACAATCATTACGAAACAGCAGGGAATTACTTTTCACGGGTATAAATTATAATTTAAAGTTTATACCGTATTGTTATTTTGGTCACTTTATCTGGTTGTTACAATCAGATTGACAAAACGTTAATGGCAGTTTGTGTCGCTGGTTTGTTTACTGATAATCAAAATTAGCCCATGAGGAAAAAGGAATAATTATTAACAGAAAACATTGGTTAAGTTAAAATATAAATATAATATAATATGATTGAACAAAATGTAACGCAAGCCATGTTGATGTCAAGGCTGCCATCTCCTGCTAGTATGGGTCAATAAAAAAAAAATCATAAAATATATATATCATTTTAAAATGTGGCAAGAACATTGCAAAAATATCAAACTGTTATTAGTAGCAATCCTTAATCCTTATGATCACACTTGCATGTGTTGTTATGATGGGTTTTGTCGGAAATGCCATTATGCCAGTTCCATTACATTACATTGGCTGCAAAATAACATATGCCGGACCAAGATGGCGGCGTGGCGTCTGTATTGCGACAATGGAACGAAGCCACTAAGGACATTTCTCCTTTTTATTTCCATGGTTTCCCATTGACTTAACATGGTTGCACGGCAACAGCTTAAAATTGCTTACCTTCTTCGATGTCACTTGCCTGTCAGAGTCCAATAAGGAAGTGAAACAAAAATGACAACACTAAAGAAAACTGGGTACAATCTCTAACAAATTTTAATGTCATGCACTTTAATGATCAGCTCGACACAGAAAATGACCATTTTGCTGTGGATTATCAAAATAAAGGATTTGTAAAGGTTTGCGATATTTACTTCACACTCCCTAATTACACAGAACACCCGCCCATTCAATAAGGAATAGTACGTCCAGCAGGCCATCCTTGATAACATTAATAATGACAGCATACTTAATATAGCGTCCTCCATTTCTACTAATACTGGCCTCGGAGTTAATTCAGCTCATCCTGTAATGACAGTACACCTGACCTTTATCCGTCTGTATGCACCTTCTTATCTGGAGACTACTGTCGAAAGAGGAATGGATTTCTGATGTTGCGGAGCGATATATGTCATTGGAGGTGCAAAAGCTCCATGGCCCCTGTGTCTTTGTTCAATAAGTGCTGGAACCACCACCTACAAGTTTACGTAGCAAATGTAACAAACAAGTCTTTTCAATTATGTACATTAAGTATTTCATGCATTTCTTTGACTTTGTTTTCCATTGTCAAACCCATTGTGAAATGTTCCTTTTGGTCTGCGTGAATGAAATGCTTTAACTCTTTATTAGGTGGCAGGTTTGCCATGGATTTTGTGTCTTTGAACAAACTCAATTACAGGCAGCAAACGACTTGAAAGAAAAGAAATTATGAGACTTAATATAAAAGATCAGGCGAGAAGAGTGACGCACTTGTGGGTGTAGCAAACATTGAAGCGTCAAAGGAAATTAGAAGATGATTATAGTTGTGGGTGGACAACAAGCAGCAGAGGCAACTTTACCTTTAAATAGCCTATTACTAAATTTAAGACACTCATCAATGAACCTCACTGATGTGTTTGTCTTGTGAGTCTACGGTTACAAAATCCTCATGACGCATTTCACGACAAAATTACAAAAAAAACTATTTAGTCATTCGAAACATGATCCGCACCCATCGCCATAACTTCCTACTTCTTTTCTCCGTTGCCATGGTTATGATAAAAGCTTGAATAAGAAGCAGTATAGTACTGCGAGGAGAGAAAAACTGAAATTAAAATTGGAGGGGAAAAAATAAACTTTGGTTGCACTTTACTCCCACAACAGTCCATGGATGAGTCACTGGTCTGAGTGATGGAGATGAGGAGGAACTGCCAGCACCAAGCTAAAGCACAATTGGCCAATGAGCCGCGTGGGACTGCACCTTTATAACCTATTTTCTCCTTTTAGGGGATATTTTGGTAATCATTGCACATAGAGAGCATAAATTAAATATCCTTAACTGTCTTTTTGAGCTTTTAACCACATTGTTTCCCTATCAGACTCACACCTCAAATTATGTTTTGCTCAGATATGTTTGAGAAATCTCACATATTCACCTTTTTCCTTCCCACGAGCTCACAATGCTTGTCCTCCATCTGCTATTATGAGGTGATGCTGTTTTAAAAGTAGGATACAACTTCAATTGCCTGATCTTTTCAACACGTAAATGCTCTACTTGTTGTTTGTTGGTATATTGCTAAATGTATAGATAGACCTATATTTGAATATACAGTAGCTTTACTCTTTCATCTGCACCAGCAGAGGGAGAGTCCTGCACGTGCTTTGACAGCACAGAAAAGAGGGCTGAATCCTTTTCATATGTTTTGACATTAATTGTGTCACAATTGATAACATTGAACCCTTAACTACCTAATGAGCTACTTGTTTGAACATGAACTCTCCATTTGACCAACAGAATGTATAGCAATAGTCACCAACAAACATCAAGAATCATTTTCCCTTTGTTCTCCCATTCATTATTCGTTCCCTCTTCATGTGTTTTCGATTGAACCTCATAAAACATAATGGCTCTCTTTTCATCTATGTTTCCACCCAGGCCGACATGAGTAATGCTCTGGTGTTCTTCGCCATTATTTCTTGAGTGTGCATCTACAATTACTACCTGACCTTTTCTCCCTCCTCGACTTCCCATTGATTGTGAAAACAGTCTTGAATTAATAATTCACTAAACAGTAGGAGTTTTGACTGCTCGTGTCACCAGTGGCAATGCCACAAAAATACATTTTTGGTGCTTTTTTTTTTTAACACAACCCAAATTATTTTATTCATGCGTTGCGGTGCAGGGGTCTACAAACTTGTTTCATTTTGATAAGTATCCGAAGTGGACGGTCACAGACTCACAATAAACATGAATGCATCCAGATCATTTTTGTGATGTGATCCTTTCTGCCACCACTCATTTATTTAATTTATGATCATATATTTGAAAACTTACAGTAAAAGAATTCTACCTATGAAATGTTGGTATGATTGAGAGAGAGGGATGCAGAAAGTGGTCAGTGGGCTATTTGAACTAATAGTGTGGTCATTTGGACACCCTGATACATCTATTTTCGACTTTGCATTGTGGGAAATAGATGCTTTTTAGCTAATGTTATATTTTATAATGCTATTGAATGTTTTTGGTGAGCTAAATCTATGTGCTTTAAGTTTCAGTTGAAACCTATTCACACGCACATTGCCGTAACAATACCCCATTTCTTGCTCTTGCATTCTTTTGCTTAAACCTGTGGAGACGTTCGGTGCTCTCACCGGAGACAGTTGTGAAAATAACTCCATATAAGGCAACAGGAAGGACCTGATGACCTTGGCCCAAGCTCCACTCATCTTCTTGCTCTTTGTGAACGTCACAGTTCCTATAAATATGGGAGCGCAAAGATAAGCCGGTGCCATTTCCTGGGACTGCCCCGTTCGAGCACCATGTATATTGTTAGGGACTTAAGCGTTTAGATAAATCTGTGTTTAGAGATTGTAATTGGTATAGGAAATAAAATCTCCTTGACTAAAGCAAGTGAATTCTGGTGGTTTCTCCTCGGACCTCGGGATCAACGATTACTCTGGCGAGACCTTTTTGATACTTAACTGTGTTTAAATTGATCTTATGGAGTAAGATCTTATGTATATTTAGAATTTTAATATTTCCTGTGAAACTCGCCCACAGCATCCATGACAAATTTTACTGAACAATCTTATGAAAGTTACTCTTCATGGCTTTCCATCAGCATTTATGCTCTCAGGACTGGGCCCTTACCTTTGCCCGAGGCAGAAGTGCAGCAGTTTGAGGTCCGAGACACAGCTCCATCCTGTAACCCTCTTATTACACGTCTATCTCCTCTCCACAGTCACAGCAATCCAAGTCATTAGACGGCAGAGTGGCTGCTTGAGAGAGCACTGGAGCAGGCAGATAGACAGACTGAAGAGCAGGCATGAGGCAGGCGCACGGGCAGGAGTCAGGACTATGCCCACATTCAGCACACTTAACCTGAGTGGGCTGATAATGTGGGACAAATATTTACCTAGATTACCTGACGTGGTATGGAAGTTGTGAAATGATCTGAAAACTTCTGAAGGTTTTCTGCTGTGGCTAAAACCTAAGACACCTTCTCTGCATTTATCTGGGCTTGGGGCATTACATGAAGTGAGCTTGTTTTGAAAAATGAGAATAAAATAGTCTTATAGTCCTGAAATTATGGTACTATCAGAGTCAATCTGTTGTATGCTGGCCATGATGTAACTGTCTATGTTTCTATAACTATATATGATTTGTTGTATTTGTTGTGTTTGTATTTACTTCTGGTCCAAATAGCAAATACAACTAGGTCATAGGGAATAAAAGTGTGTGCGCCTGCATGAATTATTTGTGGGGCGTCATGCCTTAATTCACTGTGACACCCTCGTGTTTGGTCTCCAATGCATTTCCGATGGCTTTGTCTCTCAATTGAACCACATTTTCTGCTTGAAAGCCGTCAGTCCAGGGTGACTTTGTGTGAGCAATGACATGGGGAGTTCAATTTCACCTAGGCTTAGTGATACCTTCTGAATGTTCGTGTCTGTCTGTGCCATGTCTGTGCGCACAAAGACAATGCAAAATGTCACGTGATGTTGTTTATTTCAGTTGCTGAGGAAAGAAAACAGCAGACGTACTGTAATTTTCAGGGTCTCAAAACAATACTGTCTAAACAAGCTCCTCAATTTTGGGTAAATAAAAACAAAACAACAAAAGCATACAACAAAACTACTAAACATTCTATTGAATTCCGTACATAAGGGCATATAATATAAAGAGAATGTGTTCATATCCTACAAAATCTTGTGTTAAAGACACAATTGCAACCAGTAAAAAACTGTATAAAATCTGTATTCCAAAAATGAGTTCTCAGGTTATCTAACACATTTGACTGCTAAATAAAAAGCACAAGTACAACTATATTCAATTATATATATATTATAAAACTGGTACTCAGGGATTCGGCATTAAGAATTTACTGACTGTGCCTGTGAATTAGACAAATCCCATTATGTAGGTGAAAAGATTTGATCCATTACAGATTGTTCTTGTTAACGTTGCCTTGGACATGTTTGCCAATTTTCCCTGTTTCGAGCTGCTTAACTTTGAGGACCAAAAAAATGCTTTGTTTCCAGTCCAAGGGATGTTTCAGGATTTTTGACATAGGGGCCCATTTCCTAGCGATCCAGAGTGGGTGGGTAAAAACTCTTCCTCACCCTCCGCGGGCAGTCTCTTTTCCTCCAAGCTCGGGTCCTCTACCAGAGGCCTGGGAGCTTGAGGGTTCTGCGCAGTATCTTTGCTGCTCCTAGAACTGCACTTTTCTTGACCTAATATAAGTAATGAACAACACTCTGGATAACTAGGAAATGAGGCCCTATGTCAAAAATCCTGAAATATCCATTTAAATGAAAGCATTCCACAAATTAGTCCAAAGAAAGTTCCTATTACAAATTTTAAATAATCTTATCTGAGCTAGTTATAACATTCACTATGACATTGGCATGAACTATCGTCCAGGGGTCCAGTGGCCGTCATGCATAATATGATGGGTTGGAGCACTGACTGTTGAAGACTGAGCTAAAATCAATGTCCGATCCCAACCAGGGAGTGGGGCCAGTTTGGTCTCTCCAGACGATCAATGCCACACATTGATCTGCTGCGTCCCTGGGGAGCAGCAGGACAGTGGCATTACCGTGATTCACGTCTTCACTCTGCGCTGACTAGGCCTATCGAGAGCACTGTGTTTCTCTAGGCTTTAGCACAGGGGGGGTCGTAACTGCCTACATTTACAACCGTAAATTACCTTAAGTAGACACACTCTTACATTTACAGCTCTGCAAAGCATACGCTGCATGGGTAGAACTGTTCTATAAACACTATGCAATTAACTGCTAATTTATCACATTACGAGCAAACACAGCGGTATTTTCTTAAGAGCACATCCTATTACCAATTATACCATGAATATATTGTATATCTATGATCTGCTGTTCATTTGTAATATTCATTCCTTTTTTTTCTCACTTTGAAAACTTTGCAAGATCAATGTGAGCCAAGTTGATCAGCTTAATCAGTGTCTTGAGAATTAGATTTAAAAATCAATCCAACGATCCTGAGCCCTCACTGGAAGGGCCTTTCAACAGTTTGGCCCCATGGTCCTGAAGGGTCATCTGTCACAGCAAATGAACCCAAACAACCCACATCAGCACTTGTTCACAACGCTTTTAACTGAGATGGGACATTTTGCATATTTTCAGTTTAGGTCTACACTGCAGCAAATATTCATGTCTTCAGAACTTTCTTCCTTATTGTGGAAAAAAACAAGCAAACATGACATTATTGACTTATTGTTGATTCATCACAAAACATAATGTAACTTAAAGGGATAGAAAATGACACGGATGGCTTGTAACATAAGATCTGCACTTCTCTCTTACACACTTTGCTTCTAAACACGTCAATCGTTTGTCTCTGAACTCTATGGTTGTTAAAGGGTTGTGCATTCAAACTTTTTCTTTTCTTTATAAACTATTGTGCACGCGGCGTCTTAATCCAGCGTGTCGGGCTCAGCATCCATGCAGTTCTCCCAGGGGTTGCGGGGCATGTGCGGCATAGAAATGATCAGCAGGGCGGCGCCGCTGAGTATGAGGAGGGTGAATGCGGCACAGGCACAGGTGAAGGACCAGGAGTAGTAGTATTCGATCCAGATGGTCTCGTCACTGGCAATCATCCTCTTGACGGACTGGCGCATCACCTCCACTGAGATGATGATGCACAGGCCTGCAGAGAGAAAACCACAAGGCGAGGGGAGTCATGACGACGGTTTGAACCGGAAACACACTTCAAAGGGCTTTCCTCAAAACATGGGGTGACTTGAACAGGTTATTTATCCTCATTGATATGACATGATTTTTTTTTTGTGCTTGCTAAAAGTCATTTGGCGACAGACAGTAGTTTGCCTGCTCAAGCCCAAGTAGGAGAGTGAGCAAAGAAAGGATCGAGCCCGGGACCTTCTAACTGGGGGCTGTCACCCTAATTACTATATCGACTTATCGTTCAATAAATAACAAATAAACAATACATTTTTGGGCTTCATATTTATCGTCTGTACATTTATAAGCATCCCCGGCTATTTATTTTTTCTTTGTAAAACGTTAATGTCTAACTGAAGCAAATTTAATTACATTATATTTCATGTTTATTTATGTTTATGTTTGTTCACTTTTAGAACAAAGGTTTACATTTTTATGCCTGAGAGTTGACAGTATCGGGTATCGTTCGAGTCAATAATATTGTTTATCGCGATATTTTCTTACCTCAATATATTGGACTTTACATTTGTTGTGGTGACAGGCCTACTTCTAACCATTGTGTCGTTTCATTTCAAGCTATAAGTGTGCTTCAGTGACTCCTAAAACGTAGGAGTTGAGTGGCAGGTCTTAGCCCATGATTTACTTCATTAACATCATGTACCTTGAAAATGTAAATCCTAATTGCTGAGTGCCAGATGCTTTGCTTTTCTGCACTGTTATACTTTCAGGTGTCTGAGCGTCAGCTGAGGCCTGCCATTGCAAATTGCACTCACAGCATTGGTCTTTTAAGGCAAAACCACATCTGTACACTTTACAGTGGTGACTCATTTTAAAAGCTCTATAGCCTCTAGCTATTTTACAAAATACTCAAGTCTGCTAAATAATGCATAGGGCATGACTGTGATACACAAAAGCAGATTGAGAGATGTATATTGTTTTAACCAATAAACTCAAGAAAGTGTGTGTGGGGGGGAATGTCATCCAGAAAATAACATATCCCTTTGAACTTTTGTGAGGATATTTTGTTACATTCGAACCTTGCCGTGTTCAAATAAAAATGTTAAATAAAAATCAGAGCGGTCACAGCGATCACATTTGATTTACAGATCATAAATCATCTATCAGCCCTTGCCACCTACAAATGACAAGTGAGAAATCATCTTTGTCATGTGTTAAATAGGCTGCACAGGTACCATCCCACCAAGCATGACCCTCACAGTCACTTAGTTCAGCACTGAGAGCCCACGGTGCTGCGTGTGTTTGACCTGCAAAAGCAAAGAACATCCCAGCAGGCCTCAGCAGGTAGTCCCGACCCTTTCCAAACGAGAAGACCACGCAGAGCGTGCCCAGGATCATGAAGAAGAGGCTGAAGATTGCGATGGCCCCAGCAGAGATATTATACTCTGAAAAAAAGGAAAAGAGAAAAGAAGGTGGGCAACTGCAAGTGCGACAATGCAGTGTGCTATTGCAAATACAAACGTAATCATATCCAGAATGAAACTAAATAAGACTTCATTTGGATTCAGAAACACTTTTGAGATGGCGGATATAGGCCAATAGTCAAAGTCTTTGTTCAGACTGGAATCTGAACTTGTGATCATCTGAGTCTCAGAGCAAGTCTAAGTCAAAAAATATTATTCAGACATTAATATCACCTTGTAGAACCTTTTAGCTCCTTTGTCAAGGTCAAGGTCAAGGTCAAGTTTATTTCTATAGCACATTTACAACAACCACGGCTGCCCAAAGTGCTTCACAACACAAACAGATGATAAAAACTATGAATACAAATACAAACAAGGCATAATAACTTTACGTCAAAATCAATTAAACAAAAATACAATGGAGAAAGTTGAACATATTAAAAGGCCTGTGTAAAGAGGTGGGTTGTAAGGGAGGACTTAAAACTGCTTAGAGTCGGGGCCAAACGGATGCTGAGGGGCAGACCGTTCCACAGTCGGGGGGCAGCAGCAGAAAAAGCTCTGTCTCCTCTGGTTTTCATGTGCGTTTTGGGCACATTCAGAAGGAGCAGGTCAGCTGAGCGAAGTGCTCTGGACGGGGCGTGGACAGAGAGTAGCTCAGACAGATACAAAGGTGCCAAGCCATTTAAACATTTAAAAACAATTAAAAGAATCTTAAAATTGATTCTGTGACAGACAGGAAGCCAGTGCAGACGGGCGAGCACAGGTGTAATGTGCTCACGTCGCCTGGTGCCGGTCAGCAAGCGGGCCGCTGCGTTTTGGACCATTTGTAGCCTCGTAATGGACGCTTTGTCCAAACCACAGTATAAAGCATTACAGTAGTCTAGACGAGTGGTAATGAGCGCATGTACTGCTTTTTCAAGTTCGTTTAGAGGAATGTAGGATTTAACTTTACTTAAGAGGCGCATCTGAAAAAAGCTAGTTTGGATAACTGAACTAATTTGCTTGTGTAGTTTAAAAGAGCTGTCCAACATGGCGCCAAGATTCCTCACACATGGACGAACATAAGGAGCAAGTGGGCCAAGCAGAGCAATATCTGCAGCGTTAAAATTACCAAATAACGCCATCTCAGTTTTCTTTTCATTAAGATTTAAGAAATTTTGTGCCATCCAATGTTTTATGTCTTGCAGACAATTTGACACGGTTTGGAGCGAGGTTGATTTTAGAGGCAGATAAACTTTAATATCATCTGCAAAGCAATGAAAAGAAAGTTTGTGTTTTTCAAAAATCAAACCAAGTGGCAACATATACAAAGAAAAGAGGAGGGGCCCCAGGATAGAGCCGTGTGGAACCCCACTGGAAAGTGGGGCTGAGCTCGAAGAGTGAGACCCGAGATGAACAAAATGTCAAAAATACCGGAATTGCTCCTAATGATTAAGAGCTTCTCAACACCAACATCAATATCAACATCAACATCAACATCAATATGCAACTGTGTTTTTGCAATGTGTCTTCAAAATAAAGCATTTGGGGAGGACCAAACGTTTGGCCAGTTGTAATCACAGTGAAGCAGTAACACCTCCATGGAGACATGCTGGCGATGTCCCACTCGCCTATAGGGACAATGCAATACTCGCTCTGCAAGGAGGGAATGTGGCGATGTACTGTCAGTGCCACTGCATCATAACCATAAACATATTGTATTATTAGTAGACCATCATTCCACACTCCTCCCCATTTACATGATAAACAACAGTCGAGAGAGGATCCAGGATGGCAGCTCAACCTCCTCCTGCAGAGCATGTTAACCAAATGAAAAATATCAAACTATAAAACTTCCACAGAACAAAAAATGTTGTGGTTAAAAACATGATATCCCCTTGCAAACAATAATGTTCTTTCCAGCCAGGTTTTTCAGTTGTTTTTGACTCGTGCAACATTTCTTCCATAAGATTCCATTTTAGAGCAAGGTTTCTGGAGACCTCCCTGGCCACCAGGGGGTGGTATTGCAGCAATGTCAGCCCCTCGCTGACCAAAGAGAAGTGTTTACCTCGCCCATTGCTTACCACAAGGACCAAGTTTTGTCCTTGTCGTGTTGCCGTACAAGCGGCGAATTGAAGTTATGATTCAGATTCACAGCGCTTATTTAAACTTTCAACTTTGAACACCTAAGGTTTTCATGTGTAAGTGTTTTTTAACTGAAGTAATAATTTGACATTTGAACATTTAAATGCGACAGCTTGTTTTTTAATTCTTGTAACTGGGTGAAATGTTATAGCCCAAGTTCAACAAAACCAAATGTGTATTTTCGGGTGTCTCTTTCAATAGAATAGTGGAGAACGGGGCTATTTGTCACATGCTTTTTTCTAGAGTTTGCTGCTCATCAACAGAAAACCCCATAAGAGTCAGACCTACATTAAATGAAAGCTTGAACCCTTGACTTGAAGTAGACCTCACTCTCTTTTTTCTATCATATTGCAATAAATAGTTATCAACCATTTTGGTTGGTTGTCACTATTGTTTTGGATGTTATCTTGAAATTTGATAAACCTTTGTAACGTTTTTGCTTTTTGAGATAAAGGGACAAAATATGCTTTAAAACACACTCATTTGAACTAACTGTTGATTTTTTTGCAAAATGCTCTATGAGGTGCAAAATGTACAAATTCACTAAAATGACCCAAACAAACAGCCTCTATAAAAGCTAATGGTAAAATAAAGTGAGCAGAAAAACATATTAGAAAAGAAAACAACGTCCCACCATTTATACCTCATGTGACAAATGACCACTTTACCAACAATGTAACAAACGGCTTCAGCATGCTAGCTCTAAAATAACTCAAATCGAAGCTAACAAATGTCTTTGAGATCAGTGTCTTTTGTTTAAGGCATTTACTACAGGAAAGCTCTCATTACAGAAACAACCCAAACATTAAAGTTCGGGAAAAGGCATAAAAACAATTCAAATGTGCCCTGTCCTCATGTCTTGTCCAAATGAGAAAATTATTATTGGAAGAGAAGATGAACACCAACACACTTTTTATATATCAGCACCAGCGTACGGCGCCCTCTAGTGAGGCTATAAAAAGCAATGTGACAAATTACCCCGTGTGACAAATAGCCCCCGTCTCCCCTACAGTACATAATGAAAGTGTACAAAACGAGAATCTTGGAACAAATTAAAATGGCTCCTGCAAAAAGTATCGTACTCTGGGGAGAGATAGAGCGAGACAAAGTATCGAGACTGCAGCGAGTGGGAAGTGGCATATGGGGGGGGGGCGGCTGTAGCGTTTACAGATAATTGTTTTGATATTACACACAGGCGAGTTATGACATAGATAATTAGGCCTTAGATTAGCCTCACTTAACAAACAACCGCCATTTATCCAGGCTGGCAATAATGCTGCCAGCTCACATCAACAACGCCCAGTGTCTGCCCACCTCCATGTAGTTGAGTTTATAAAGAGGATCTGGCTCTGACGTTTGCTGCTCAGACGCTCAAGCTGCGAATTAAATGATCCCGTGTTCATTTAATTTCAGAGCAGAGATGGAAGGATAAGGCCGGGTGTAAAATAAGCTCACGCACAGCGATGGTATGAACACTGCCCTGGTTCCTTTTTGCTTCATTGATTTCTTAGACTTCTTTGAATTTGCAGCATTACTTTTCCTCACTGTGGATTACATGAGTATAATCACTTCAGTTTTTCATTTCTCATTTAAGGCCTTTGATAGTTTTCTGCTGATAGTGAAGGTCACAGGGTCTAAGAATAAACCCATGTACAGGAATGTGCAATAGACTTAACAGCAGTGTCTTTGCCGCTGAATTAAAATGGCTGCTTTATCTCCTTATCGCAGACAGACAGGTCTTCCAACTGGCTCCGAAGGGAAATGGGGGCTTAATGAGAATCTGAGATGGCACCCACCTTTCTGCGTCTTCACTTCAAAAACCTCAGCCTCTTCCCCCGATGTGAAGTGCTTGAAGTAGGAGCAGTTTTTTGCTGCAGAGTTGGACAAAGACAACAAACAAACAACAACAACAACAAAAAGAGAGAGAGAGGGGGAAATAGACTGAGGTGAATGCGTAAGTTGTTTATCACAGACATCTACGAGGCAGTTTATCCACAAAAGAGTTTCCAAAAAAACAATTCATATTATTGACAAAGGTTTTGCATTGAAGACCATCTGCTGGTAGCCTTCAGGTGATTAGAGAACAACCTGTTAAATTATTCTTATGGTTTTAAAGCAGTACTAAGTAACTCATGCCCCTAGAGGCCATAGGCGCCACTGCAGGTGTCGTAGCATGTTACGTTTTTTTACTCATTAATTGTCCGTGAGAGTAAATACTACGCTGACAGAAAAGACAAAGGGTGAGAGGGATATTGTACAGCCAATTACACAATGGAGATAATTTTTTTCACTCAAACTTGGCTGTAAATACTGTTTAAGTGGTGCTAGCCCACAGTTAGCTTTGCCCGTTAGCCGGTTAGCTTCTTCTTCGTGATTCCATTAGTGTGTGTTGTGCCTCCGGGTCGGAGCAGGGAGAGTTGCAATTGTGGTTTTCTGGCCAGAGACACCAAGGGGAGATGAGAGACCCCCCAATCATCCCATTAACACTTGTATTATCCCAAGAGGGACTACGAAAAGTATATATTAAGGTAAACAAGTTACTTAGTACTGCATGAACCTCTTAACCCCCGCCTTAACCAAGTGCATTACACAAATCTAGAAGTTTACAGCCTGTAGGCCAGTGTAAGGCCTCATTTGAAAGCTGACCTACAAAACTCATCAAAACTGATCTTTTTCGTCGCGTTGTTGCTGTGTTTTTTTACATTGCTTTTTTGTTGTGTTCTTGTCACATTTTTGCCACATTTCCATCGCTTTTTGTCATATTTTTGTGCCACATTTTTGTCATTTTTTCATTGCTTTTTCGGTCATGTTTTTGTCACTCCTTTCACACTTTTTTCAAGAAGCTTTTAGATTTGGGTAAAGTCAAACTGGAGAAAATGTGCTCGTTCAGGCTTGGGGTTGAGTGGTTAAACTTGAAGGTGGTCACATTCTATCTGAAAAGGAGGGAAAATTAAATGAAAACTGCAACAAATAAGAAATCACTTCCTAAATGATTGGGACTTGGACACAGACTTGCAAATCGGTGACGTGAACTTAATAAACTTGATTCTATTCGGACTTGAATTTAGACTTGGACTTAAAAAATCGTAATGAGATTATACGTATATTCCCGTGAAGAGCACACTCAGATATCGTGGTCAGCTTTACTTGGAAAATGTGCCTACTGTACATGTTTTGGGATTGGGGGATGTGCTCAGTCAGTGTGGACAAACGGAGAACGTGCAACTCTCTTGTTACATTTTCAAATTAATGACACATTCTATTAGGGCTGGAAAATCGCAAATGTTTCTCTCAAGTAATGAAGAGTCAACATATTAAAAATGTGTGGTTCACTGATAACTAAAAATTTGAAGGAAAAATTATATTAAAAAGCATTTTTTTTATTTTGTAGATATTTCTTTTTTAAATTTTGGACCAAAAAAAAGCAAGCAAAAAAGCAAGCAAACAAAAACACACTGAGATCTGAAAGCATGTGTCTCTTGTGTCTTTCATACTCATGGGACTTCACCACCTGTAAATCTGCTGCTTTCATTTTGCTGTCAGCTGCCTGTTTACTTCCCCCGAACCGTTTCGCACCTTCTGCTATAGCAATAATAGCCTTGCAAGTGTTTCTGTTCCCAAATGTCAGTCCTTTGACCGCAATCTCCAGCATCATAGAGAACCATTGCCCACTGCAGTCATTTCCGGAGCATCCATCCATCCATCCATTTGTGGTAACTGCTACGAGAAGTATTGGAGGAGGACGTGAAGGCCAAGCAAGAGTCCCCTCTTTTCCACCAGTATTTTCAGGTTGAGATTAAACCCATAAAGCAGACAGGTGCACTCAGTGTCCACGCAGGGACAGTCAGTGTTGATGCAGAGAGAGAGAGAGAGAGAGAGAGAGAGAGAGAGAGAGAGAGAGGGAGAGTTTGTTTGGATGGATGAGAAGGAATAACTAAAGAGGTAACCTAGCAACAGGCTGTTAGAGGTCCTGACTGGTCACGTGTGTTTACCCACGGAAAAGGCATGGGAGCGGCAGCGTGTGAAAATTACAAACGAAGAAAAAAGCTTATCCAGAAAAAGTTGTTTGACTGTATGAACTGTTACCTTTAAGTGTGCAACAAAAAAACAAGTAAAACACAGTAAACAATTAAAAACTGCCTATGATACTCAAACCAGGACAAAATAATCCAGGTGTGAGCCCAATAGGTAGCATTCACGATTTAGAATGTGATGATGTCATAATGTCAGATGGAGGGCAGGCCAAAACAACTCTATGGGAGAAATGCAGTTTTTGTAAGAAATCTCCAAAACGAAAATTGACAAATGTTTTTCCTCATCAATATTTGATCGTGATTGGATTCACAAACCTGTGATATTATTTTTATGTCTGAAAGTCCTTTCTATTGGACAACATCACTCATCGCTCATGTCTTCACATGTTGTCATCACTTATTGACATTTTTCTGAGAAAATAATTGGACAATAGTTCATATGTGCTGACAGAGAAGACAATGAACTTTGTGACACTTTTTGTTTCATGTGGATTCCTCCAGTAATGACTGAGATATGAGCCAAAAAACAAAGACACAAAAATATGCATTTTGTCTGTTACTGCGGTTACCATAGTTACCGTCATGGAATTTTCAGTTGCCCTCCACCTCAATTTTAAGCTATTCACCTTATTCCGGAGGCTCGCGTGGGCGCCGCCATGAATTATGCCCGCCCCTTTTCTCCTATGTGTTAACATGGGGCTGGAGAAGTCCACATAAAATCAGTCACTACACGAAAACAAAGCCGTTTTTCGGCCGTGCAGAGAAACGGTGCAGTGTTGACATGTTAGTGCAAATGAACATCGGACATTTTACACAAATCAATCGACTAAACATCAGATTTGAGCGGAGAATATTTTCCCTCGTTTTCCGTTAAAATGAACGGGCTTCGCGCTCGACCGGAAGTGTCTGGACAACGGAAGTGCCGAGACAACGCAAAAAGTGGCAAAAGTGGGCGGGGCAGAATAAGGTGAATAGGCTCTTGGAAATGTTGTGATGTCATGTGATCGCAACCTATACCCAGAGGATGTCATTCCAACATGATTCCAGAAAAAAATAAAAGAATAAAGGGTTAACAAACCCTACTTTAGTGTACAACGGACAATAGTACATTATTCAAGTAAAAGTTTCCTTGTCAGCATAATATATACTTTTCTTAAACCCCCAAAAATCTGAATTATTTTTCCTCACATGTTTTAAAGCAACTGAAGAAAAAGCCTAAAAGTGCGAGACGACTTGATACTGTTAACGCATTACGGAATAGAAAGTAGATTGTTACTGTCAGTAAGACACAACATCTGTTTTTGTGGCTAACACAGAACAAACTGCTTCAGCTCTTCTGCAACCTCACTCACCGTGTCAGCACAGTTTCAAAGATATCTTATACCTATTTTTAATTCAAAGAGCAGCCAGCATTGCACCCAGGAACCAAGTTATGGGTCAAAGTCAAACAACAGCAGTGTCCTCAGAAAAAAAAAAAATAGGACAGAGGAGCAACTTCACGTGACTGTGGACAAATACAAAGGTGATGATTCCTAAACTTTCTCCACAATCATCCTCTGTCAAATCAGTTTGTTGACATAACGTTTAGTATCAACAACTGAGATGGTCTCAAAATGGTCTGACATGCTGGCACCAAATAGAAATGCAACAAACCAAAACAAGGGTATGTTTTCCCGAGTTAAACGCAGTGATTGTTTTAACAGCACTCAAGCTTTCATGTGTCTGGGCTAATTTCAAAGGTTGTTGGGTTCGATGCATTGGTGCCGTCATTACGCGAGCCCCTCACATATGCACTCTAACCACAAGCATGGAAATAAGGTGTGTTCTGCTCTCAGCTCCCTCAGTGTTTGGAGAGAAAAAAAATGCAAATGTGTGTTATTAAGTCCAATCACCGCTGCCTGCCTGGGTATAATGTTCATCAAGAGGTAATCTGTACAACACACGGCGAATCGACCTGGGGAGCTTTAGAGCACCGCTGTGCCGCGCTCCTGTGTTTAGTACGCAAACCTACGGCACATATTAAACTGGGAGCTACGTACAGAGGTGTGCCTGTGAGAGACGAGAGAGAGTAGGAGTGAACATGGTGTAAGACGTGCAGCAAATTTAGCTGGTCTTTGCATATTGCATCACAATTTGTAGTACTTGCTGGTTCACTTTTCATGTGCAAACGCTGCGCCTCTCTGTTACAGGTTTGATCCAAAGTCAATATTCAGATTTTACAATATCAGGTTTGGTTATTGTCAAACAAATACAAACAGATTGTGACAGTTCAAAGTAGATAAAATCAGCAGTGTTGGTCATCCTATTTATCAATGCATCAATGTTTATTTTCAGTGTAGTTGTGGTTATTCTGAGAGCAAGTGGTCCGTTAAATTAGCCTATCTCTGCTTCAATGATTTTACGCCTGAATGAAAAAAAGAAAGAAAAGAAAGGTGAACATCTACACATTGTAGTTGACAACACTTAGAAGTTCTAATTGGCTGTAGCAGAAGAGAAGATTGTTCTTTTTATTGTACACCAACAACTTGTGAACACTATATCATCCAGGGGGAGGACATTGAGGCGGTGGACATTTTCAAGTACCTGGGTGTTCACCTCAACAATAAACTGGACTGGTCCCACAACACCAACTCCCTGTACAAGAAGGGCCAAAGTGGCCTCCACCTTCTGAGGAGACTGAGGTCCTTCGGAGTGAGCAGGCCTCTGCTCAGGACTTTTTATGACTCTGTGGTCGCCTCTGCTCTCCACTACGCTGCCGTGTGCTGGGCCCCGGGCAGCACAGAGCGGGACAAGAACAGACTGAACAAGCTAGTCAGGAGGGCCAGCTCCGTCCTGGGCTGCCCCCTGGACTCTGTGGAGGAGGTGAGGGACAGGAGGGTGTTAGCCAAGCTCACCTCCATCATGGACAACACCTCCCACCCACTGCACGGGACTGTAGAAGAGCTGAGCAGCTCTCTCAGTGGCAGACTGAGACACCCTCAGTGCAGGACGGAGCGCTACCGCAAAGCCTTCATCCCCACTGCTGTCAGACTGTACAATAAGACTGTGAAGTAACGCCGACTGTAACAAGTGAATTTCTCCTTTGTGAGATCAATAAAGGTTTATCTTATCTTATCTTAACTTATCCAATAATTTAAATGGAAACAGTTATTTCATGTGGTGCTATAATAATTGTCTGGTAATGAAAGTTAACCGCATACTGTAAATATGCTTGTGCAACCATAATGTATGCATATAATGTACTGCATGT
The DNA here is from genome assembly GCF_951799975.1 of Gobius niger. NCBI lineage: Eukaryota > Metazoa > Chordata > Actinopteri > Gobiiformes > Gobiidae > Gobius > Gobius niger. The sequence continues at coordinate 23,910,690 of NC_136861.1, read as the reverse complement.
CTGTGATAATGTCAAATGAGTCACAGATTATTAAAAAGGTGCCAATGCTGAATCCTTACCACAACCTGGATATATTACAGCTGAAGCTGCTCGGGTCTCGTGTGGGTGGAGCTTATTCCTGATGGTTAGGATGAGAGGCTGGGATGGACACTTAATCTTGTATTGCAGACAAGAGTTCTTGAACTGTCATCTGTACTTGGTAGTTTTAGTGTTATGGATCATTTACCGCTCATCCAAAAAGCTTCGTCAGCTACTGATGATGCTGTGTGACCGATCCGGAGAGGTTTGACATGTAACATTTACTGCCCAACTTAGATAAGAACAAAAACAACAAACACAAAATTTATTGTTTAGTGAGTTTAAGTTTCAACAACTCTTACCCAAAAAGGATCATTAGTTACTGACAAAGCATCTTGGAAGAGAGGCGAAAAAGCACATATCATGCTTAAAGCAGAGGTAATTAACTCATGCCCCTAGAGGCCATAAACACACTGCAGGTGTCGTAGCATGTTGCGTTTTTTTACTCATTTATTGTCCGTGAGAGTACATACTACGCTGACAGAAAAGACAAAGGGAGAGAGGGATATTGTACATCCAGTTACACAATGGATATCATTTTTTTTACTCAAACTTGGCTGTAAACACTGTTTAAGTGGTGCTAGCCCGCAGCTAGCTTTGCCTGTTAGCCTGTAAGCCTCTTCTTCCTGATTCTATTAGTGTGTTTTGGTGGCTTCGACTAGAGGCAGTAACGTTGCAATTGGGGTTTTCTGGCCAGAGACACCAGGGGAGATGAAAGACCCCCCAATCATCCCATTAACAGTGCCAGAGGGACTACAACAAGGATTTATTAAGGTAAACAAGTTACTTATTTTTTCTTTAAAAACCTTTGTCTATGATAGAAAGTATAATTTTAAAAACTGAAATGTAAGCCAGGTTGTTTTAGACCTTTTGTATTTGTCATCCCACATACAAGAGGCTTCCACTTTACCGAGGAAAAGAAGCAGTCCTTTTGACAGTCACAGGCTGAATAGAGCCGCGAGTGCTCGGCTAAACACCTCTGGCAGCACTTGTGGGAAGAAAGTCATACCTTTCCCTTTCAGTTCATGTGTTAAGGTGCGTTGGAGAGACAGTTTGAGCTGAGCTGAGACAAGACAGCGTTTTACTGCCGCTGTCAAACTGTCTGGTACTGCAACATTCATTTATACACTTGGGACAAGTCTACTGAAACACACTGTATTATTCTGTACACTGTAGTATTCACTGGACTGTCAAACCTCCCGTCTTTTCACGTTCTGAACCGGGCATCATCCTTACTAATCAGAAATATCATAATGACCACTGACGGGTGAGTAAAGCATCCTTGCACCGTGGGCTTATGTGCCTTTAAAGATGAAGTTTCAGAAGCAGGAAGTGTGTCAGAAAAGAACTGAATTATAATAGATACAGACGGCACCGCACCATAGAAGGGGGCGTGGCTTCGCCGAGGGGGAAAACAAAATCCATTGTGAAAACACAATTTTCCACTCTTTTTGTCCATTTTCTTATTTATCACACATAAATAAAGTCCAGTCTAAATCGGGTCCATATGGATATTTTTTCACAGCAGATTGTTCAGTAAAAGCGACACTAACACCTGACACTAACATAAAGCATCATGTTAGCATTCTCTGTTATTTATGTAGTTATGGGCTGGAGAATGTTAAGATTTTTCTCTTCTTTGTTTTCCCCTTAACTGTTTCAAACATGACCATATATGGGCAATTCCAGAGATGCCGTCTGTATCTTTAGAGTTCGGTATGGATTGCTATTAATTGAAAGTAACCATAGAAATCACCATGTTAGATGAAACCATATGGATGAGGTGGAACGAGTAAACATTGATACATAGAGATAGATACAGTACATTTGCAAAAAAGAAAAAAAGCGATTGGAAGAGTAGAGAGTACAGGCAATGGTAAATGCATCTATGGTTTTATGTGAATGAAACTTGAGCATTTTTACAATTTAAAATCTACACGAGTATGTTATATGTATGTAATGCACCAGGAATCCTATAAATCTATCTGCGATCTGTTGTTGGGTGTTACTAATCACTAAAGTCAGAACAAAATAACAAAAACTGGCCTTTTTTGTTATAAGAACAGCCAGCTGAAGGACAGCTTAATCACAAAGCTGAATCACAAACCTCCGCCCCCCTCTTGGACACTGATTTGTAGATTTTTGATATTGCATTATTTACTGTTTGGCTCATGGTTTTGAGGGTAGTACATGTTTTGTATGTAAAGCCGCCAAGGACACCTCACATGTTCTCCTGCTCCTTCTCTTCAGTCCCCGGAGTGTCCAAGGTGTAACTGTTAACTCCTGAGCTCGAGCAGAAAGCCACACTTCATTAAGGCCTGTACTGATCTTGAAGCAGCCCGAGGCCAAGTCAATGATAGAGTCTGAATCAAAATGGGAGAGTTAGGTTGCCGGGCACGCATCCCCCTACGCGCACAAACACACACACACATACACACACATACATACACACACCGGCAGACCTACACACCAGCCATAGGCCAGGGAGAAGAGAGCTACAGGCAGACGCTGTTCAGACCGGAGGTAATTAAAGCTACAAGGCCATTCTAGGCATTTTTGTGTTGTGTAGAATATTCCCATGGTAAATAATACTGGTTCAAAAAGAAAAAAACAATCTAAAGAAGGCTCTGCAGAAACCTTATCGACCGAATAAATATATCTTGGACATTGAGTGTTTTGCGCTTTTTTGAATTTTGAAGATTTTCCTCAACATCTGTACCTCTGATATAACTTTTGGTGAGCGTTGCCTTTCTTTTTTCAAATAATAAAGAGAAACATAAAGGACTTAAGGGAATCTAATGTGTATGGTGCTTGATTCATATGGCACAAAGCGCTTCACAGGGGCACACAGCCGTTCAGCACTCACACTTTCTTGTTGTTTTATTACTGCGTTATTGATTTGCTAGCATGCTGAAAAGGGAAAAAAAAGGAAAGATAATATCCTCGCAAAGATAATTTTTTTTTTTTTTTAAATAGTTGAGCATGAGCATTTGTAAGCCACAATTATGCATGATATCTCCACTTTAAGATTTATGTAATTCATTCATGGTCTGTATAATATAATGATAATGATCTTATTCAGAATGGACCACAGTTACAAGCATTCAATGTTATGCACCAGGGGTGTCCAAACTTTTCCATTGAGGACCGCATTTTGAAGTTTGTACGTCATTGAGAGCCACAAACGGGTAGACAACACGGTGAAAACTGGATGCATTTCATGAAGATTTTAACTGTGTCTCACACCTTCATTTAGACTTGGAAACTTAATGCTCCTATAAAAAAAAACATTGAGGCTATAATTGTGTAGAACGATTACATTTGCAGTAAAAACTACCACCTCTAGTGAGATGTGCAAAAAATTGCAACCAAAAATTGGTCTGAGGGCCACATTAGGTCCCCCGCACTTTGGGCACCACTGTCATACACTGTCAACGAGGCTGTCACCTTATGCACAGTGTTTATAACAATTATAAAATATAAACAATTATAAAATAATTGTTTATATTTTATTATTTATACATATTTCGGATACTCATTTTGAGTAACTTTAGTCTGTATTCTTTCATTTGAGGGTACTGAGTTACAATAAGAAAGGAAAGATCAAAGCCACTAGAGAAAAGTCTAGCTCTATGTCATTCTGGACAGTGGGCATTTGCAAAGTGCTTGTTTTGCATTCCTAATTAGTGGTAAATAAGTGTGTAACAGGCAGGTGTAGCTTACTTGTTTTTATTTCTTAATCATATAAGTTGCTTTTATGCACGAAGATAATGCAAGTATTCAGAGTGTTGGACAAAATATAATTTCTGTGTGTTCTCCCTAACACTGCTTATAGCATGTCTGGAAATGACCCAACCAAATCACCAACTGTGCCAGTACCCGGGGATTCGTGCAGGAGAGATGTGTTTGCTCCAAAATGTGTGAACTTGCTCAACTGTCACTCACTAGTTTGCCATAGGTCTATTGATCCGAGCAAAGTGTTTTTTCTGCTTACATTTATTTAAATACAGGTAATGGCCTATAAATAATGTAAACATTTCGCGATGTTTTTCATGTTACAGTTTATATCAGGTGCAGAAGTTCTGTCTTTGCTTTGTGGTTTGATCAAAGGCGAAGTCAGTTTGCCGTGACACTGAAGCTTACATCACTCGAGTGGGGCAAACCCAGCTCTGACAGCTGTTGTAACACGAACTTTAGAGATGTGAGAGTTGCACAGTCTCTGAGCTGCTCTGATCTTTCATTTCTTTGGCCAAACACAACAGATCGAGATCAACAGTGCTGCACGGAGCATAGCGCTTTACTCATGAAGGCAGTATAATTGGCATGGTGCGTTCTTTGCCCTTTTAAATATAATGACGGTCCACTTGTCCATTTGTGCGCTTATGCCAACATACTGTATGTGCTGCTGGCATGTGCCTCTGTGTGAGCAGAGGAAGGCAGATGGAGGACAACAGACAGATGATGGTAAGGACACCCGCCAATGTTGTCGCTATGAGCCGACACTTCTGAGGAGCCCAATTCATTGTTTTTTTTTCTTTGGAAATATTGCAATCACACTTATGTTTGACGCCACACAGCAAAACATCCCTGGTTATAAGCTGCTCCACAGCAAAACATGAATATAAGTTAAAATGACAGGAATTAAGAATATTTGACCTTTGCTTTAAAATCTGCCAATGGAATAAGTCTTTTTGTATTTAGAAGAAGAAAAAACAAAGCACAAAGTAAAATGAGATTGATGATGGAATTTCTTATTTTCAGTGAGGACAAAAAAGATTGATTCAAATCAAATACTCTTGTTTGAAGAAGATCGCATCATGTGCCTTATGCTCAGCTATGGTAGTCACACATTTACATCATTTTCATTTTAAACATAACAATCGACTATGTATGCTGTAACATCACAAGCAAACTCTCTGCTACATCCAGAAGTGTGTTATGTGTTTAATCCAAATGTCAAACCTGTAGTCAAAGCAATAACAGGGGACAAGCAGGTGATATCCCGAGCCCACAGTCAGGTCATAGGAAAGACAAGCCCCACAGTAAGGACGTGCATTTTGAGGTATCTTTCACAAATAATAATCCCAAATAGCATATTAACTCAGATTGCAATATATCTGTATATTCTTTCATAGCAGACTCATTTCTTAATTTGTTTTACTTCCATCTTGCAGACATTATTCATTAATAATTAATTCTTCCACTCTCCATCAAATCCTGGGATGGCATTCAGGGCCGTGTTTTGGCTCTATGGACATGTTCACAAAGCCAAAATATGTTAATCTTTTGGATCTTGGAAAAGTTGTTCACAGCTTACAGGAAATGAAAGAAGGCCCTAATTTGTATTTCAGTCGCCTCAGTTGCCTGACGTTAAAGCCGTTTGTGTTTTGTACCCTTCCTGGTTTATAATTGTAAACATCTGCACAAAAACAAAGTGGAAATATGATCTTGTAGTGATCTCAAATAGTCACTGCTTTACAACTTACAGTGAAAAAGTTCCAACCCCTGTTGAGAGTAATGAAAGAAGAGCTTCCATACCTCCAGGTAAGCTGATGGGGCCACAGCCTTTGCCCTGTGGGTCCTCTCGTACGATGTAGATACTCTTCTTGCAGAGCCTCCAGAGGCCGAAGTGCGCTGCCTCACAGGTTGCATTGAGCTTCTCCACACGAGGGCTGAGCACGGCCCAGTGGTCTGTCACCACCGCCGCCAGCATGGACGACATGCCCACTACAATCACCACCGACGTGATCTTCACCTTGGTGGCCTGCTCCTCAAACATGTCCGCTGCTGTGGGGTCAGCTGAGGTCGCTGGACTGCAGAGGGGCGCTTCAGCTTGGAGGTGGCTTCACCGAGTGTCCCTGTGTGCGTCCTGTCCACCGCTCACTCTTTCTTCTTCTCCGCCTTGTGCCTATTGCTCCGTAAAAAGGGGCCAGATAACATTGGCCTAGTTTTCTCCTCCTCTCCCTCCTGAGTTGCCCTTGTAGAGCTGAAGCCATTTTGTGCTTACATGAAGATACTCTAAAGTGTTATATGCTTAACTGAAGCTTCTTATGAAATGCTTTTTTTCATTTTTGACTTCAGTATGAACGGCAGAGTTGTACAACAGGTGTAATGTATTTGTGCACATGTATACATAACTGGAACCCTTACGCCTGGGACAATTTAACTGTGAGGCTTACGGTTTAATTTTCCCAGGCTGGGGACCAGCACAAGATATTATCAGATATTAGACTGCACTAAAGCATACTATGTTTTGATAAGCAGCTTCCAGTAACTTGCCATTCAATTTGCCCAATACCGATCTACCCATTTCTTGAATATTCTGTGTCAAATTCCTATTGGTTCTAACGTGCTGGCAGCACATTTGTCTCCGTGCCAGAGGACTCCTGAGAGGATTTCCTTTATTAGATGTCGCCTCTGAATGAGCTGGTCTACTTACTCCACCAATCAGCTCCTATGATTTGAGAAACAGGTCCCACCTGATGCCAGCTGCTGATCCACATTTTGGAAGATTGAAAAGGCTTTGAGATTTTGAGACTTTGAAATAGGTTTATCATTCAAAGATTTGCTCATTCAAAGACAAAACTTCCTTGAATGTTTATCACAAAACTAAGATTTTAAGTGTAACGATGTGTCCATTTGAGTCTTAGTGACAGAAATAAGGAGATGTATCTCGAAGTCAGAATGAAAATTTCACCCGAAAATACCCCAGTAAATGATGAAGCTTTTTATAAACCGCCCTGCCCCACTTGAGACGGGACTGTGGCCCATTTTTCTGCCCCGTCACACACATAGACGCAGCTTGAGCTTCTTAAAATACTGAATGACAGTATATTTTCATGAATTGAAAAAGAACCAGAGCTTTTGTTAAATTTGGAAACGGGTAAAAAGTTCCTCATGTCCTTGACCTTGACCTTCCCTGGGCCTCATCCTGATGGGACACATCCACATCCTAGAGCTCCGTCCGGGTGACTGAGCTCCTCACCCTGTCTCTAAGGGAGCAATGTGTCACCTGTATGAAACTCATTTCAGCCACTTTTATTAGTGATCCCATCATCTCAAGGATATCAGTCATGACCCATAGTCATTATTAGTACGTTATACTTTTGCACCAAAGCCTTCCTTGAGGACTTGTGTTGTTTGTTTACGGTCATGAGTCCCTTAGGTGTGTAATAATAGCACATTAAGTTTCATCGAGTGGCCTTCTGCCCCCCTTCATTTGCTCGCAGCCCTCAAATGGTGACAGTAACGGACACCAAACACATCTGCTGCGTCTCCAAGCAACAATCAGCCCGGGACGCGCGGCGGTGAGCACTTCGTCACTCAATCCAGAGCGTGACGTACTCCAGGGATTGTCTTTTATTGAGACCAAAGAAATCTCTGACAAACACATGGCAGCCTCGAGAGCCCAAAAGGGTGTTGCATTCAACGCATGTCAGACGTGTCCCACTGTCCGGCTTTCCTTAAGTAGCAGGAAAATGGTGAAAATCACTGAAATGAGGATTGACACATGAACTCAGCAGTGATTAGCTTCAATTATGGCTGCCAGTCTCCATGTGAGGGTTTTATTCCTGGAAAAACATGCCTAATTGGAGGCTAATTTTACCCGTAGCAGAATAGATTGCCTTCAGAGAGGACCCAACTGTATTCATTTGCAAATGACAGGCAACATTACTCAAGTAGAATTAGATTAGCCAGGCCCCCAGGCCATTTCTATGAGGGTCATGTTAATATTCCTTCACTCTAAAAACAACACATACCGTTTGTACGCATTAGCTCTTTCCCATTTGACCTCACAACATGGGGGCTGCTGGTCACCAAGCTTTGTGGGGTGGAGGATTAAGAGGTAATGAGCACAAATTGAGCAAAAATAAAATTAACATGAAATTGCAAAAGGGCTAATGTTATTGCGTAGCAACATTGGGCATAGCAATCAAAGGATTAATTCTCTGTAGTCAGATAAACAGCTTCCTCTAGAAAGGGATTGCTCTGGTAGATATTTGGTAGCCTAAACATGACAAACACACACGCACGCACACACACGATCTTGTACTGCTATCTTAGTGGGGACACTCATAGACATAATGTATTACCCAGACCCTAAGCCTGAACATTGAGCCCCTAACCCTAACCTTTATCCTAACCCTAATCTTAACCCAATTCTAACCCTAACCCGAGGCGTAACATCAATGCACAGATAACAGGGATGATGGATTCAAACACTTAACAGTTAAATATCAAGTCAGCTTACGTGACATTGTCTGAAATAAGGAAAAAAAAAATGCATCTGATGTGTTTAGAGTCAGCTGAAAATGCTTTTTCCAAGACAATGTAACTTTAGAGAGGTGTGTCTGGCAGCTCCGCTCTGTGCAGCTGAGATCCCCATTCACAGAAGGTCATCCACAATTAACCGCTCTCAAAGGACAATAAATGATTTCAAACAGACACGCACAGAACAGAAGAAAGTAACTTTAATTTAGTTTATGTATATATATATATATATATATATTTACACGATAAAAATGACAGCAACGTGTAACAGGAAGTGTGGTTAATAAACAAAGGCACTCTACTATTCAATGTCAGAAAATCGTCCCTTCTGTCCACTTTTTCTTATTGGAAATATCCAATTAGCGCTCACTTTAAGGCAGTGAAATAAAGGTTGTCTCCATCATTTTATTCTCATGGGGTTAAGTCCAGTTTTTGTTTTATTTTTTTTGCCTATTTTTTTTACAAAGCTATTTTTTGTCATTCTACAAATTCAGTATTTCACCAAGTTTCATGAAACTATATGGCCCGTTTCTATTTACCTACTCCTGGCTCCTAAAAAACAGCTGCAAATGAGAATAGGCACCAACAATCGTTTACTCTTTGATGTTTTGTGAGTAATGTATCTGTCGATTCTCTACTTTCCGTTGCCTTTGGTTCCTCTGCCCAATCACTTCTACCATTTGTGCTTCTGACAAACAAAATGTACCAATTCCACAACGATTATAAGCACATTCGGATAATACAGCAAAGAGTAAAAAATATTCTTTTCTCTTTTTTGTATGCCATCTTACCTTACACAACAGAACAATCCTGTACTTAAGGGCTGAGAGCCATTGCAAGCCGAATGTAGCGGTGCTTTTTCACTGTAGAACGATTCCAGATCACAAAAAGCTTTACTTCAGGCATCTTCTCCTGTGCATGTCCGAGCATGTTTCCACACAGTTATATACAGGATCACAACTTTACATTTACAAACACATTGAGAGTTTTTTTTTCTTCACACTGGAAAAGTGCACAGTGGGTTGTACAGATGGCTTTCTTTTACATTGGCTTGGTTTAGTTTCCCTTTTTTGTACAATGCCACTAAACACACGAAACACGGTATAATACAGGCTCTGTAAGCTCGCTCATCCGCTGAATTAGCCCTGAAACTGTGAAGACACTCTGGTTTCATTCACAGGGTTTCTCAAAAACAATAATGGCATTTTTCCCAATTTTACTAGATTATTAAGAAATCATCTAAATACACAGTAGGCGAATACCTGAGAAAACTAAAACACAGTAAGAATACAAAACGCTTTATACCATGGAGTTATTAGGAAAGCATAACAAAAGCTGTTCTTCACGCTGCCTCTTGTTGTTGTGACTGGCATATGCACAGTGTTACATGGAGGTGTGATGACAAGACAGTGTAAATGCCAGAGAAGAAATGTTCATATACTGCGGGGAATCACTCTCCTATAGGCTCAAAGAGAGAGAGAGAGAGCATAAGGCAAGACTAACCCCATGGAGACATGCTGAATCTACTTTTCATTAGCACCATTTTGTCATTTACAAGTCCGCTGATGGCACTCTTTATGATGTGTGTTGACAGTTACAGGGAGAGTGCGCACTGTTCGTTAAGTGCACCAGCCACAGTTAAAAGATAACACTGATTTGTGTAATGACACATAAAAAAGCCTTTTTTTTTTTTTTTTTTAAATAGTACCAGCTCTACTTGCATGTACCGCACCCTTATACTACAAAAATGGGGTGCCAGTCCTCATGCTGCAACCCACAACATCCATGGGGGTGTGTGCATACTTGCTCTGCCCTTTTTTTGATCACCCAAAAACTAAAGTTGTAGTAAGCCTGCAGGCCTGTGGAGTTTTTCATGGTATTCTAGAGCACTGTTTTTTCAAATGTTTTTGAACCTAACCCGAAAACTTGCCCTGCAACAATCCTGGGACCCACCTTTTGGAAAGTTATTGCCTCTTATACTACTTTAAATCAAGTAAATAACATACAACCATTTTGTTTTGATATTTGACTGGATTGCCAATTCGGGAACCCCCGTTCCACAGTGCCAAGCCCAATATGAGAAAAAACAGGCTGCTAAAAGAAGGGAGTTGAGCTAAAGGTCCTCTTGATGTATCAGTGGCCGGCTGTCAGCTTAAAGGAACAGGCCACTGTTTTTACATACTGAGATATGTTCTTACCTGAGCTTAGACGAGTTGATGCGTACCTGTCTGGTCTTTACGCCTGCGCTCTGTCACGCAAAAATACCAAAGATGTTGTTAGCATTTGGCCTCTCCCAGCATATTCCTATGGACCCAAACGAAGGATGAAGTTAGAAGCAACCACGCTTATCCATGTTTTCCCTACACGATCCAAGTATAGTTACACAAAATTAAACATGTCAATTTTCTAATTGTAAAGCGTGATAACACCTTAGGAGCACTTCGACGTCCGTGCAGTAATATGATCAGAGGAGACAGAGGGCAGCTACAGTTTCTCCATCCTCCAAGGTCATGCGGGTGGAGTGGCTGAAGGCCAACGAGATCATCGGCCGCGACACAACGATCTTTCACCAAAGAAAAAAAAAAAAGAGTGGTGCGCACTGAATGGGTGCTGCTGCCGGATGCTCTCTCATCGAATGCAATTTCTCCATCTGTGAGATCAATAAAGTACCATCTTATCTTATCTTATATCTTCAGAACTACTTCTAGTAGTCACGTTACTTTGGAAGAGCTTGGTAGCCTTTAACATGCTGGGAGAGGCTAAATGCTAACAACATCTTTGGTCTGTTTGCGTGACCGAGCGCACGCACAAAGACCAGACAGGTACGCATCAACTCATCTAAGCTCGGGTAAGAACATATCTCAGTATGTAAAAACGGTGGCCTGCTCCTTTAAACCCAGGTAGATGTGCGTCGAGCTGAGCCGTGGTGGGAAGGTACCAGTAGAAAACTATGAGAATCCTGGCATGAAAGTCTCTTCAGCAGCAAAAAACAACAACACATGGGGTTAACTGTTTTTTTCAAGACTCGTAAATCAACAGTCAGCCATCTTGGTAAGGCAGAGTCCCTCACACTGGCGTTGTCCTGCGATTGACCCCATCCTTTAAATCGTTGGGGAAACAGTTATGGACCTGTAAGAACTCTGCTGCCGCCTCATGCTCCGGGCTGTACGTGTTGTCGGTGACACTGTCCCGGGCCAGCGCGTACATAGACAGCTCGTCCAGTGGCCCGCTGGAAGATGTCGCCCTCTTTAAGCCCACGACCGGGGAGTTCTCGTGTGAGGCTTCTGTGGAGTGAGAGCTCGCGTGGGACGTCCGCCGGCGATAACGGAAACTGGGTATCCGGGAGTAAGGGGAGGAGGAGGAGAGTGAACGGATAAACTCCCGCCGTGCCTTCCAACGGATTTCTTTGTTTCTCTCAATGTAAATATTAATGGCCAGCACTGCCACAGTCTCGGCCACGATGAAGGAGAGGGCCCCAAAGTAGAAAGACCAGCCGTAGGAGTAGGTGTACTTCTTATCATCATCCCGTTTGTCGCTGGGGTCGCCAGCATTACTGGAGATGTACACAATAATCCCGATGATGTTGCTTAGGCCTTAAGATACAAAGAGAAAGACAGTTTACTCCCGTGCCTACAAACATTATTGTCATGAGAAATCAATAGTTTGAATAAAACAAGACTACAATTTACACACCGCAATCCAGTAATTTGTTATTCATTCAATGGCTATAAGGTCAATTGAAGTCAATTAGAATCAACTCCATCTTCAACTTTTTACCCACCATTGACTTCTTATGGTACCATGTGATTACTATTGATACCATTTCATATAATAGACACTCCAGTCATGTGACTTTTGTTGTTATGGCGGCCATTTTTAATCCTGAAGTACAATTATTGAGATATTGGTACAACATGTAACAATATCTCTACTCAGGATATAAAAGAACAAACTGATTGACAGTGGCATTTTAATGTACTCGTTATCATTGCTAAAGAAGATAACAGTAAAAACCCAGAGACGCACGTTCATGTGAAGAAACCAGTGAGTCAGTGTTTAAGATATTAGCATGCGGCCGGTTAGTATGTAGCTTCAACAGCTGAGCTCCGACCTCTCCAAGACGAAGCCCTGAACCACACTCCAAACCTTGGCTACAACATGTGACAGAGGTCAGAGCTGAGCTGTTACTGTAGTATTTCCTCAGTGTTCATAGATGTGAGCCACACACGTGTTTATCATGTTGAAGCCATGGTTGTGCTAATTTAGTCTGAGGAGTGAAGCAGATATTTAGTAAATCCTGCTGTAGCTCGACAGACAGAGCTGCTACGTTTGGCACATTTGCTGGTTTTATCACATTAACGTGCGTCTCTGGGGACGTTTTTTTAATGTTATCTTCTTGAGAAATGATTACGAGTACCTAAAAAGGCCACTGTCAATCAGTTGTCTTTCATTTTCATCCTGAGTAAAGATAATGTTACACGTTGTAGTACTGCATAATGCTCCTTCGATATTCAAAATGGCCGCCGGAGCTATGCGTGATGTCATTGGAAACGCATGTACAGTATACTTATTGTCACTTATTGTTTTGTTTGTTTGTAATTGCTGGACTCTCATCATAGTCCTGATCACTGACAGAGGCCCACATTGTCCACTAGCGGTCATGTTTATGATTGCACTATCAATCAGCTTGGCCCCTCGTCCTGGACCTAAACTCCCCGATGATTGCCCCCTTCTGTGAGTACTCCCTGCCCTGGTGTAACACACTCACCGGCTGCTACAAAGAGGATGCCGGCGCTTAGGAGGACGGTGTTGGTTTTATTGTAGAGACGCCCCACTCCGACACATAGCCCCCCGAGCATCAGCAGGACCGTACTGAGGATGGGGAACACGCTGGACGCACGAACTATACCTGCCAACAAAAACATCACAATAAAAAACTGAAATGACCTAAATGAGTATTTTGTTATTCATGCCATCTATTCTGGTTTAGTTTAGTAAATAATGGAAGCTATTGCTTTCAAATAACACTTCAAAAAACACTTTTGATGAAGACCTTGGGAGTCGAAACGCGTCAAATAAATCTACGCAAATTCAAAGTGCCTCAGCTTTCTCTACACAGCTTAACAAAACACTTAGTTAGGGAAGATTAAATAAAGATCTGACTAATTAAAGTTATTCCGTGTCAATAAATAAATCGCAGTCACTATCACTAGCTGAGAAACTTACTACTACTACTACTAACTGAAAGGAACGTCTGCCGTCTAAGTCTAGTAATGTCCAGCTGGTTCAATCTAGTGGACTCATCCTGGACGTTGGAGAACTCTTATTGAATTGGAATGGTTACAATTAGCAAATCACAAAGACTCCAATTATTGAGCACTTCAATAACCTTTGCCAGAGACCAAATATAATGTGGTCTTCAGTTCTAAACCTGCTAACCCTGTATCTTAGACCTGTGTTTCTTCAATGTTTTCACCAAGTAGCACTTGAGAAAACATACGGTGCTCTCCTGGTCGAAGGTCGGGCTGAATCAGGTCTAGACTAGAACTTGACCCCAGCTACGCGCTTATAAAACCAGGACTAACACAAAAGAGGACAAAAACATTGATAAAAGCGACTGAGTTGGAGGTTTAGACTTCGACAGACATGTTCTGGGATAAAATGCGCCTGATACTTGTATTGCTTTTGTAACTGATTGTAGTTGATCATTGACATATTACATGAAGTATTACCACCACAGGGTTAAGCAAGCACAGTGGGATGTAGTATGTATCCGGCCTCTCACTTGATCACTGTCCTTTTTTACACATTTTCCCAAGGATGGTCGAGGCTATTCAACTGTAAAGCCGCGCTTGTATTTAGTCTGGTTAATGGGCCGCGCTGATGAGCGGTTTCTTCTCTCTGACATGACACGCCGATCCAAAATTGGCTGCGACTTCAGACGTGGTGCAGCCAAACTCTTCATAATCCTTCACAAGTTGCTTTTCATTGTTTGTCAGTGAATCTTAAAGGTGACTCATGAATTCGGCGACAGACAGAAACTTACGCAGTAGGTACTCCGAGCTGTCTGTGTCGTAGTCATTGTCGTCGGGAAAGTGGTTGATTCGGTAACAGCTGCCTTGATTGATGCCTATAAAATAAAGAACAGACACTTTGGGTCAAATAATGAATCACAGCCCACATGCACGACTGTCTGGAGGATACAAATTAATTAGGGCTTTGGAGCAGGAAGTAGACTTAAACTTATTTTTAGTGTAGTTACCCTCAAACCAACAAAACACTTTGAGCTTGAGCCATTTATTTGACGAACAAATTTGATGTAAACAAGGACATGCTGGAGCAAACGTCTACTGCATTCTCAAAGCAATAGTCAAACATTCTGGTTGGGTGTCATTCAGTGAACATGGGTGATTATACATGCAACAAATAAGTTATCATTAAGATTGTGAAATTAGCTCTTTGATGATTTGTACAAAGCTCAGAGCCCAGTCGGACCATGTCCACACAAGGGACATTCTCGCGCCGTGACTAAAACTGTATCTTCCTGAGGCATTGAGCGCCAAGTGTCAACAGATTAGCTAAATGCTCATGGGATAAAAAACCTGCTTGAACAACACGGCCCTGAGCTTTTAACGCCCAGACAGATATGGAGAGTGGAATAGGCGGGAGAGATGGAGGCCAGAGGCTGCTGGCTGTAAGTGGGCAGAATAAATAAACAATAGCTCATGGAGAGAGGAGAGGTGGGTCCGGGGCAACGGCGTGCACAGATAGAGGATGTTCAAGTGTCAGAGATTATATCCTCTTATTGTTATTAGTAAAACTGACTGCAAACGTCAGCCCATCACTTACTGCAGAGTCAATCCATGATTTTAGAAAGTCAAGAAACAATAGCATTGCCTAAGTCACGGCTACATTTCAACATTTCACTCTCTACAAGCACTGCTGTATCATATATCTTTGTCTGCACCCTCAACCAATCAGAAAGCTTGATAAAACAACATCTTCTGTCTCGTCATCTCAAATAAGGTTTAGAAGTGTTATTCCTAATTCCCCCGAAAACCTTAAAATATGTCTTTGGCATTTGTGCAATGAGGCTGACAATGATAATTTGATGACACTATTTAGTTCAAACAAATGATCCAAGCAGAACTAAGTAACTTATGCCCCTAGAGGCCATAAGCGCCACTGCAGGTGTCATAGCATGTTTTTATTACTCATGAATTGTCCGTGAGAGTAAATACTAGACTGACAGAAAAAACAAAGGTGGAGAGGGATATTGCACATTGTGCCACAACCCAATTACACAATGGAGATCATTTCAATCACTCAAACTTGGCTGTTAGCTAACTTTGCCCGTTCGCCTATTAGCTTCTTTTTCATGATTTTATCAGTGTGTATTGTGTACTTAGTTCTGCTTTATGTTGACTATGTTTCTTCTGACCAAAGGAAAAAAACTTGCTTTATGCTTGTTATTCAAGTGTTTTAAGACCAGGAAGGATTCAGTTGACCCCTGCTATGAGCCTATGAGTCATGTTTTGTGGATTAAAACATGAAGGAAACCTATGCAGACATGGACACTGACAGGCTGCCGATATTGAATCAATGTCCCTCATGAGCGTCATGTCTGCCACACGCTGCTTTAAGGCCACCCTCTCGTCTCTTAACTGGGTCTGCCACTAATAAAGGACATCAAATTAATTAGCGTCAAATCAGTGGGCACACGTTTCTGTGTCTAATCACTGATGGGATATAGCAGACGACTATTTTCAGCTTCGATGTCAGACTTCGTGCAAATCTCACATCAACTGCATGTGGGTAACGAGAAAAAACACACACACACAAAAACACCATGTCAGGCTGTTAATTGCTGTAACACCAAATCACAGTTGCACTTTTAAGCTACAGTATGTGGTTGATCATAAATATTTATGCCTTGGATTTTGCTGGAATTAAATGTGCTACATTGGTTACAATATAGTTTATGGCGATGACCACAGAGCTATAATAAAACTCCTGATATTCCCAACATTGCCATGGCAAAAATGGCAGACAGGAAGACATTTCTGCAAAATAACAAAACTACTGTTGTGATTTTGGAGTTCTAATCAGTCTTGGCGGGACATAATTTCACTGAAATATGAACATTATCAACAACAAACAACTGGGCTCTGTCCTATGTGGAATTACAATATCTTTACATGTCATCACAATAATGTGCCTGTGTTGATACATTTATTTACACAAATTAGTATAAATATGTTCCAACTATCACCATTGTCATCAACTTGGAAGTTAGATCTTGGAGTCAATGAAGAGAAAATCTTAACCATAAGTAGAGTCTTATATTTGTTTGGCATGAGTTCTTGAGATGACTGGACAATCACAATATGGCCGCCAGAGCTGGACAGAGATTAACATGGCAGTCTATCTAGAGTTGAAACTGTGGAGGTCACATTTCAGCAACATGGCAACGGCAAGTCTGCATTATATTTATTACCGGTATTTGATTTGACACACAGTACCATTTCCGTTGTATTGCATATTTTATTCATCATCAACAACAACAACATCATGTTTCTTGACACTGTTTTTCCTCATAAAGTGTACTCACATAGCAGTGGTCTCTCCGAAGCCAGACTACGTTCCATAATGGTCACTGTGATTAAGCCTGATGATGTATGAGTGACAAGCAGTCCGTCGTCTGTGTGTGAGTGCTGTACGCTGGGACTCTATAATGAAATAAAGTTGGAATACAACGGAGAGACCACAGTGGCAATCGGAGATGGCGGAAACAGGAGATTCACCGAGAGGGTATCTATGGGGGCTGATAATGTATATGTATTGGAAGTACACTTGAGGGTCATTCATATTTGTCTATTTTCCGGTACAATAGAAGCAGTGGTCCTTCATACATACTGAAGTTTTACACGTGTTCCTCATCGATAAACATATATGGTGTGTCAGCACAATCATGCATGTTGGAGTAATCCTACATGTTCAGTCCATTTGTTTCTCAAGTACTCAAAATGCTGCTAATGTCAAGGGCTAGTGCTTCTCTATTCAAAGTTGTGAGTAAGTGGTTAGTGCTTGGAGGGTTTGTTGGCTCAGATGTGTGCAGCCGCGCTCCCTTCTGTCAGTCTACCACAAGGGCTACATACGCTTGCTTACCACCACCGGCTATGGAGTGAATGAAAAAATCCTTTCCCTGTGTAAAGCGCTTTGGGTGACTAATGTCATATGAAAAGTGCAACACAAATAACACTCCCTTATTCCCCGAAAGTCCAGATACTGTCACCGCACTCTTTCAGAACATTTGTTTCATAGCACAATGACAGCCGTTTGTTTGTACGCTCAGTGATTATAGATGAATCCCTACAAAACAAAAGATATTTCTGCATCTCCTGGCATTTTCTCTCTGTGTATATCCTGGTTAAATGGTCAAACCTGAATTAATGTATAATGTCATTCAGTACTGTTGAATGAATAATAATTGTACGAATATCATTAAAATAACTATTAGGTGGTGGAAGGTCTTTGCTTATGCAGACTGCTCTCACAGTCAAATTCAGCGTGAGCAGATGGCACCTCTTGTGTTTGTGAAAAGAGGGTATACTCAAACCCACTGTTGAGGTCAAAGGAGTCAAGAAAACTCCAAAGACAGCGGCAGAGGAAAAGGGCAAATGTGTGTGCGGATAAAGGTCAGGATGGTTGTACGATGCGGTGGTGAAAAAGATAAGTCACTCACAAAAACAGGGCCGCACTTAGACTGACCACCTGGTCGTGCTGCAGCTGCCATTTAGGCCTCTGTCACACTTTTTTTTTGATTAGTCTCAAGATTACTTCTGTCAAACATAAACATGTTTTGCTCTGGACCTGTTTCAAGTATATTGCAGTCTTTTGCTATCTCATTCAGGTAAACAGTCCAAAAATAAATGGCGAACCTTGTCCATAGAACATTAGCCAAAAAGTGAAGAAAAAAAAGACATGGAACGACTCTGTTAACATTAACTCCAGGTTTTTACATTTTAAAATCTCCATAGACTCAGCAGATAGATATACAAAGCCCAAATGTGTCCCTCTATGTCCCAACAAACTGCACAACTCATCCAGCCGTACTTTTTTTTCTTATTTTATTGAACCATAATCTAACCAAGAAAGTCCCATTGAGATCCGCAGATGTCTTTTTCAAGAGCGTCCGGACCAAGAGGCAATTTGAACTCGCACCTCACGACATTTCACACAAAAGATGAGAAAAAAACAAACCCTAAATTAGACAATAACAGATAAACAATAAAAACACATATGGCTATAATTGAATTCATCGCCAGGCCGACCAAAATGGTGTCAACAAAACCCACATGTTCTGACAATAAAGATACTGCTGCTGCTTCTTCTGCCGTCCTTTTCACTCCCTCTAGTCTTTGATGAGCTTATTTGCATAAACTATCTCCAAAGTACCTCTGACATCTTTGTAGGATTCCAACAAGAGACAAAATGAGCTGGCAGTCACAAGCATCCCCTCAGATGTGTCAGCGTTGAACAAGACATAAAAAAACACACAAACACATTGCTTTATGCCCGTGTGGAGGCAGTTAACAAACCCGCCGAGCAGCAACAAGCAAAAGAGCTGGTTTTGAAAAGCTTTTGCCGAATAGCGCTATTGCAATCAGTTTACAGTATGTCGCAGAGACACGGTTTGTCGTTTATTTTTTTATTTTTTTTTATCTTCACCAAGCACAGACACCAATCAGACTAAGAAAGTGATTATTATTGTTATTCTTGTCCTCTTGGCTTTAACTTCTTGGCCTTGAATGTGAACACTGTGTAACATGTGTTCAAGGTTTTTTCTGGAGATGATCAAAAGAGCGGTTTATTGCACTCGGTGTCTGAGGTGGTGTGACAGCACGCCGTTCTGACTAAAATAGGCCAAGAAAATTATGAACTGTGATCAAACAGGAATTCTCAGACGTTCAGGGTGATATAAACAAAGTACAATAAACAGATGCAGCTAGATTATCGCATGCATTACTTGATGTCACCGGCTGACAGTTTCAAAAATAATCAATTCACTTCTTTAAAGGGCCATGGTTGGTGACAAAATTGCAAGGTGGGCAGCTTGTACAAAAGTAAACACTGCTTTATTTAACTTGTGCATGGAACATCACAGAAAGGTGCACTGGTGCCTAATTGTTCAAAGTAATACAATATGTTTCTAGTCCAAGTGAGGATGAAAGAAAAGCAATTTGAAACATAAATCTGTGATTCAGCGACGAGATGACTGACAGTCAGTTAATTAAATTGTCACCAGGCTGCAGTTTCTTTAAGCATGGCTTCAGTTTGAGTTTTCTGTGTGTCTGCGCTACTGGAAAAGCAGCAAGTCTATGAGGTCTGTTTCTATGATTCTGTTTTAAAAATAATCAATAGAGGACAGGAACCAACTGTGTTATTAATCCCTCATTTTAAATAGTGCACAAAGACTTGCTTTTAGTATATATTCTAGGCACTGATTGACTTATCCATTTGGTAAAAATGCATTGGATGTTTGCCATACCAAATGGAGTTCGAGTTAATAAATAAAGGAAAAAAATATTTGGCATCATTTTAAGGTGTTGTGGGATAACGTCAAAATATGATGCAGAATATTACATCATGTTAAAAACACTGTGCAAGAAGCAGCTGAAGAGTATAACGTGATGGGGCTGGGGTCATTCGCCTCATTATTAATGTAGTGCATAGTGCAAAGGCCAATGTGGCCTAAACCCATTACTTTATCCAAACCTGTCTCTATAAACACACCTCCACACAGCCCTTCTCCTATTATCCTGCACTTTCTGCTCACTGCATCTAACCTTAACAGAACCAATGCCACACAAGTAACAACCATTTCCCTCCAAAGAAGATGTTTACAGTAAATAGACACACCTGCTAATTGGATTCCTCCTTTTTGTTTCCTGAGCCTCATTTACTGGAGTCTCGCATGGGTTAGAATACATTGCCAATTTTTATGCAAATTAGTACTGGTCATTGCACTGGCGTAGGCAGTGCAGAAGTGAAAACAATTTGCCGAAAGATAGAAATACTATATTATATTTTACATTATATTTTTGGAGCTTGATTAAGCTTTTAACGGACTTAATGTCTTCACTAAATGCAGAGATGTTGTTGCCTAAATGGGCCAAACTGATATATCGGCAGGCCAATATTATTGACCGATATTGGCACTTAGCTTGATTAGTGCAGATTGTTATTCACCATGCTGCAGCATTAGTACTTGATGATGAACAGTGCAATATTTAACATTCTTGTCTGGGATCACTCATCCTGTACAACTCAAGTTAGAAATTACATTGCTAAGACCTATAACCACAATGTGCATGTAATGTTTGAACATAGCAAATAAGTTCTAAAGATATTTCATTCACAAATGTTTGATCTTGTTATAATACGTTTACTGACCAAGTGGAATTGCACATGTCAGTGCAAGCTGCTGTGTCATAATAAACCTATGCTTTCTGCTCTCTGCTCAGAGCTGCCCCCCGCAATAACAGGCCAGTGTGACCGGAGGGGTGTATGGGGGGAGGAGGGGCAGCGGGGTGGGGGCTTATTTCCTTGTCTCCTGCTCTGTACTTATGAGTCTCCATGACAACAGAGCCACAGTCCAACAGCTTGAAGAGACACAAACTTGGAATTACAACGAGAATTATATCACAGGCGGATTTTGTTCATGGAAGACACCTTTGTCACACTCTTTGAAATACCAAATAACCTTTCAATGTATAGCTTTAATGTAGTGTAGATTGACAAGACTATCAAAAAGAAATAGGGTGAGGTGTTACAAGCAGGTGCTCATGCATCTATTGGCTACATCAAATCCAGCTTTATTTATATTGCACTTTAAAAACAGCTCTGTTGACAAAAGTGCAGTACACACACAGCAGGGCAAACAGTAACTACACGGGCAAACAAGGCAAAAAAAAAAAAAAAAAACTCATAGTAGGCATAAACAAAGGCGATGACAAAATCATTACTAAGTCACATGTCAATTACAATAAAAAGCCTGGGAAAAAAGGAGTGTCTTAAGATTTGCCTTAAAAACAGGCAGCCAGCCTAAGATGCAAGGGCAGTTGAACTGCATGAGTCACCAAAGGATCCAGAATAGCACTTTGAAACATTATTTCTATTATATTCTAAGCAAACTATTTGTATTCTGCCTGGTCTTTGAAAGAAATGGGGAAACAGCCAATAAATAATTATGCTTTGGGCTTTACATTAAAACCAGTAACAATTTTACAAATATTGAAATATAACTGGACCTATTTCATAAGGATTCAATAACAATGAAATAATCAAATATTGTTGTATACATTGTTGATATTGATAGAAAGTGCTGAGTGCACAGTGCTGTGTTTTTGGATAGGGTCTGCTAGTTTTCAAAGAGTCAAATTGGTTATCATTACCAAACAATCAATCTTTCGGTTCGAACACACAATCTGTGAGTTTGCGTTGTTATTTTCTCTTGAGTAAAGTTTGATGTAAAGAAAGCTCCAAATGGCAGTATACTGAATATTGAACTGGTACACACCCAGCTACATCACTCTCTCATTGATAGTTGAAGCGAGGAGTCAAGAGGTTGCCGGAAGGAAGATTGGTCAACTGAGTGTCTGTCTGCCTCTGAAACAAGACGTCACAGCGAGCGCACCTCCTTTCCAAAAACAAACGCTCGAGGAAAAATCATGAACGGAAACACTTAATCTGTACAAAGCATGTTACTTTGATATCAGCCTAATACATGTGTTAATTTAGCCTAATGAACATGACGTGAACCCAGAGTCATCTATTTTTAAAGCACCGGACATGTTTCCATAGCAATTTCAGGGATGTTGCCAAGCAACAGCATCGGATACAAAGAAGATATGAATGAAAGTAGTCGACAGCGCGCGCACATTACCGGCGACCGGCAACTGAATGGACTCAGACGCGCCACTTGGCACTGAGTTATGTGTTCGGCACAATGTCTTTCTAGGTGCGCATCTGTAGTGAGCGTATAGCTCCTGAGAGGTAATATTAACACAAGCTAGTGAAGATCATTTGTATTCGCTTTTTTTAAATGGCAGAAATATCCGTGCGTAAAGTTCTCATGTCTCAAAAAGTCACAAAACAAATCAACAGCAATGGTCTTAAAAGCCCGAAAACGACTCTAAAGAAAAACATTCATCAAAGTACGAGAGTCTTAACTAGACCAATTAGAGCAAATTATTGAATTTTGCCAGTGCGTAAATTGCAGAACAACCGGACCCTGCCAAAGTGCATGCGGACATAAGAAGCTTACCTTCTATGCAACAGATTCTCCAAAGTCCGGAGTGGGTCAGGTCTCCCTTTTTGCTTTTGGGCTGAGGTTGACTGTCGTCTGTGGTTAAATTGGTGCTATTACAAATGTATGCCCGTGAATAAAGCCAGTAGTCCGTGCCGATGGCGATCGTCATGAGACTAAAAGCGGCGAAAGCGCCCACTGTGGCCAACAACGTCTGAACCCCGCGCTCACACCAAGCCATAGTGCCACATAGCCTATTCTCCTCGGTTCAGTGTCTCTGATTAGAGGGGAACACGCGCTTTCTGCCTGATGTTCAACAGACTGGCTGTTGGAAACGCGTGAGGACCCCACCTGTGTCCAGTCCACATGCTCCACAGATGTTAAAAGCGCACTGGTCTGCGCGCATAGAGCATTGTAAGCCACTCAGACGCACCACGGACCTCCAGGGCACTCCTTACCCAAGTCACCCGATGTTCATCTTTATCAAACACACTTTTGACTTTTTCCCCACACTACACGGGCTCTGAAACCGATTACCGATATCGGCGACGTCAAGGCTCTAAAAGTAAACCCCACCCACACAACATCCAGCCAATGGACACAATGTGCTGGGATTGGAAGCAGAAATGTAAATTAAAGTTTAAGAAGAGGGCTAAAATGTAAGAAAACACGTAGGCCACGCTTTAATGACACAGTTAGTAGCTGGTCATTCAATGGGGTGGCGAAGTTTCCAGAGAAATTAGCGGAATTTTAGTAAATCAAAAGCCAAAAAAAAAGCAAAAACGTCAATCCCCAGAGCAATCTTGCTGGTGCCAGAGACCACCTTTCTGTAAATCATGTATTTTCCCAAGAGGTGACACCTGCTCGGATACATTCACCTATATATATATGCTATAGGCGTATGGGCAGATGGCTTACCCATTGCACACATGTGCTTAACACTTGTTGATACCACTTGCTGTATCACAGGAAGTAAAAGGCTTTATGATTCACTTAGAGCCATTTATATGACACTGCTAGGGGAAATAAATAAATAAAAATAAATAAATAAATAATAATAATAAATAAATAAATAAATAAATAAATAAATAAATAAATAAATAAATAAATAAATAAATAAATAAATATAAATATAAATATATATATACATATATATATACCATGGCGAATGGTAATGGCGAACCAACCGGACATTGTGGTGGTGGACAAAGAGCAGAGGAAAGCCGTTGTGATCGACATAGCAATACCAAGCGACTTCAACATCAGGAAAAAGGAACATGAGAAACTAGAGAAATACCAGGGGCTCAGAGAAGAGCTGGAGAAAACCTGGAGGGTGAAGGCATCAGTGGTGCCCGTGGTCGTTGGGGCACTCGGGGCAGTGACCCCCAAACTGGAGGAGTGGCTCCAGCAGATCCCAGGAAATACATCAGACATCTCGGTCCAGAAAAGTGCAGTTCTAGGAACAGCAAAGATACTGCGCAGAACCCTCAAGCTCCCAGGCCTCTGGTAGAGGACCCGAGCAGGAGGAAAAAGAGAGACCGCCCGCGGAGGGTGAGGAAGAGTTTTTTTTGTTTTTTTATATATATATATATATATATATATATATATATATATATATACCCCTCCAGGAACCGCCACCTTAACGTGGTGGAGGGGTTTGAGCGCCCGAATGATCCTGGGAGCTCTGTTGTCGGGGGCTTCGTGCCCCTGGTAGGGTCTCCCATGGCAAACAGGTCCTAGGTGACGGGTCAGACAAAGAGCGGTTCAGAAGCCCCTTATGAGAGACCAACAGGCCTGGTTAGAACCATGAGGCCGTCCTTCTGTGGACCCACCACCTGCAGGAAGAGCCATAGGGGCTGGTGCAATGTGATTTGGGAAGTTCCAACAGCTACCCCCACGACCCGGCAACGGAAAAGTGGAAGAAAATGGATGGATGGATGGATATATATATATATATATAATAATAATAATAATGCATCGGTTTTATATAGCGCTTTTCTGGACACTCAAAGACGCTTTACATTGCATTATTCATTCACTCCATACCCGGTGGTGGCAAGCTACTATTGTAGCCACAGCTGCCCTGGGGTAGACTGACGGAAGCGAGGCAACCAGTCTGCGCCATCGGCCCCTCCGACCACCACCAACCACAAACTCACTCACTACATTCGCATATGGGGGAGACCCGGGTATGGTTGCTTCAGTACATTGAATTTTTATCAAATTTTCATTGAAGGTACCCACATTTGTTAACTGCAGATGGCACCAATTCAAACTTCTGCAAGAATATCACAGACCTTGTGAGTGGATGCCAAATACATGGTGTGCCTTTGTTTCAACCTACCCCACTACCGGAGTAGCTTGTAACACATGATGGGGTAAGTTGTATCAGTTAAATAAAAGAAGCACAGAGGCTTCGCCATGTGATATGCTTCAAAAAGAAGTTTATTTAAATAAAAGAACAATGCAGAAAAATGTCTCTCTCTTTAAGCTGTATTGTGCTTACCTCTCGTGGAGTCCACAATACAGGTCTGCTGCCTGAGTCAAATAGGCCTACTCAGCCAACACTTCATCCTGCACCTCAGAGAAAACTTGATGAGTTGTTGATGCTCCAATAACCTACGCTGGGAAGATCACTGGACCCCTGGTCTTTCACCTTCTGCAGTGTTTTGCAGTATGTTCAGTGTCATATGGCAGAGCCCATGTGCCTTCACAACTGATTTGACTGACTTGCCCTTCTTTGTGACCTCATCAGATGTTCATTTTATTTTATTTATTTTTTTACATTTGAAGACACAACTCTGCCAGTCTTTCTTTTCCACTGCCTAGGCATTGTAAAAGTATTAAAATCAAGAAAGTGTCATTAGTTGTATGTAAGGGGATGGTTGTGTTACAACCCACCCCACCCCGTCAGCCATTGTTTAGCTTGCTGTATTAGTATTATGGTTTGAAATTAGCAGGGGAAATGTGCATCACATTTAGCCGCAGAAACGACAATTTAATCTTATGTAAGTCATGTGGCTTTATATGCAATAGTATCGGCACTAAACAAAATAGTCTTGGTCAAAACATTGACTTTCTTACCTCAAAATCAGTATCTTTGCTCTTCCTAGAACTGCACTTTTCTGGACTGAGATGTCTGATGTATTTCCTGGGATCTGCTGTAGCCACTCCTCCAGTTTGGGGGTCACTGCCCCGAATGCCCCAAACCTGATGCCTTCACCCCGAGCTTTCTCCAGCTCTTCTCTGAGCCCCTGGTACTTCTCTAGTTTCTCATGTTCCTTTTTCCTGGTGTTGCAGTCACTTGGTAGCAGCCTCTTTGCACAGTCAACACCTGAGGTTGTCTGGTGTGATAGATCTGGGCTTCTATTGCTCTGATGCTCAAGGCCTTCTCCTGTGCAGCCATGGTGATAAAATAAAGAAGAAACCACATATCATTTATCATCGTTTCTTCTTTATATTTTTATTTTTCATCATTATTTCCAAGTCTGTAGCTATGCATCATATGTCATATATGAGACCTACATGCTGCCTCTCCTGCTCTACTGGATAATCAATAAATAATTAATTAGGCATATTATGCAAGAAACAAGACAGAGAAAGGGAGAAGAAAGCTTGTGGTTGACATAGCGTTACAAAGTGATCATCAGGAAAAACGAACATGAGACACTAGAGAAATACCAAGGGTTCAGAGAAGAGCTGGAGAAGCCCTGGGGGGTGAAGGCATCAGTGGTGCCCGAGGTCATTGGGGCATTTGGGGCAGTAACCCCATGGAGGAGTGGCTACAGCAGATCCCAGAAACTTCCGACATCTCAGCCCAGAATCAAATGTAACCAACTTTTCAGCCACTGGTGGATCCAGAACAGAATTTACCTTCACACACCAGATGATGGCGCCAAAGTCCTGTCTATAAACAAGGTAGCCTATTCTTCGTCATTAAATCATTCTGCGCATGCGTTACTAGAAGCTGTGCCGTGCGCGGCGGGGATCCTACATGTGTCACTTGACGTGCACGCTCAATACGTCACTGGTCATGGTTTATGTTCTCGCCCACATTTAACAAAGACCTGCCCCTTTTCAGGAGGATCTCTCCACCGCCATCGTTACTTTACCTGTAATCACGATTACTAAATAGGATTACGCTACTTTTACCAAATATCAAGACCTCTGTATTCACAGACCCTTTGACCGAAATGGAAGTGGTTCAAAATGATACCACCACCGAAACTAAAACGGCAATAAATTCTTGGCGATACCGCCACCATTTCACGTACAAGGCAGACCAAGGGAAAAATATCATCGTTCAATGTAATCTATGCCTGCCGAAGGTTAACCTTTTGTCCACGTCGAAGACGTCCACGTCAAATCTAAAGAAGCACTTAGACGTAAGTTCTATGGCATTATGTGAACAGTGTAAACCTGTAGGTTTAAGCGTAAAAACGCTGTGAAAATCCAGTTACGTTACACGTCTGCTTGTCGATTACTTCTTGGCGCTGCAAGATGTCTGCAGTCTGCACTTTATTTTCCTATAGTTTGCTGTACTAGTGCTGCCAGTGCAGATCTGTTGTAATGAAGATATGATGCAATTTTTTAGAAATAAAAACTACAAACGTTCTTATTTATTTATTTTTATTATATTTTTTTCAGAGAACACATTTGGGGTGTGATGCCAGACCTGATGCCAAGAGGGCAAGGAGAGACGAAAGCTCCCACTGCCAACTGAAAAAAATTAAAGCAGAAATCCTCTCCAAATGCCTGACCCAAACACGTATTGACGATCTAATTTTTGACTTTGTTGTGGAGGACTGCCAGTCCTTTTATCTGCTGGAACAGCCTGGTTTCAAAAAACTAATTGCAGGCTTAAGTGATGGGCTTAAGGTCACAGACAGAGTTACCTTATTTACAAAGGTTGACCTGGCTTTCTCCAAAATGCGAGAGGAGCTGATGAGCAAACTCAACAATATCCAGTATGTTTGCACTACAGCAGACATCTGGACGGCCAACAGCGAAAGCTTCCTTGGAATGACATGTCACTGGATTGACCCCAACACCCTCGAGAGAAAGTCTGCAGCATTGGGCTTTGCCAGGCTTCAGGGCAGAATAACTTATGAGACTATCGCTGGACGAATACACGACATTCACCTGGCATACAATATTGAAGGCAAAGTTCAAACAACATTTACTGACAATGGCAGCCCGTTTATCAGTGTCTTCAAAGAGTTTGCTCTGAATAACCAAGAGAAGGATGACATTGGACACTTTGAGAATGTTAGTGCTGTGCTGGATGGGGAGCCTGAGCAGGAGATGCTGTTGTTCCTGCCTCCTGTGCAGCGCTGTGCCTCTCATACGCTGGAGCACATTGTCACAGAGGACTTTTGGAGGGCTATATCACAAGGGCCCATGTGTCAGCTGCATTACAGTGCCATGTCCAAGCTGTACAGCATGTGGAATAAATGTCATCACATGCAAGTGGGCATGGGCTGTGCAGAGGAGATTGGCAGGATGGCTCTCGTTGTTCCCAATGTTATCCGCTGGAATGTGGAGTATTGTGCTATTCAGAAGATTGTGTCTCTTAGTGAGCGTGAGCTGACAGAGCTGTGTGCTCGTCTTGAGGTCTCACGTTTACAGCCGGAGGAGATGGCCTTCCTCAAAGAGTATGTGACAGTGTTCCACCCACTGGCGTTTGCACTGGAACTTTTCCAAGCAGAACAAAAATGCTATTTTGGCCTGGTCATTCCAACTGTCCTCAGCCTCAAAACTAAGTTGAATGAACATAAAGATGCAGCAAATTACTTTGGCGATGTTATAAATGCTATTGTGGTGGCCATTGACCTGCGTTTCCAAGAACTGTTTTCCAGCACAGAGGC
Source organism: Gobius niger (assembly GCF_951799975.1). NCBI lineage: Eukaryota > Metazoa > Chordata > Actinopteri > Gobiiformes > Gobiidae > Gobius > Gobius niger. The sequence goes on along the minus strand of NC_136861.1, from coordinate 23,882,163 downwards.
AAAGATTGCTACTGCTACAACTCCTCAGTTTCGACTGTGGTGGATGGCAGCGTCTGAGAGAGAGGAGATGTGTGCTATGCTCTCTTCAATGGCATCCCAAGTGGATCTGAGTGTGGTTACAGATGGAGCAAGCACTGAAACTCTGCCGACCATTCAGTCTGAGGATGACTTCTTTAACTATGGACCCGTGAAGCCGCCACAACAAGTGCAGCCACGAACAGTGACAGAAGAGATAAAGAAGTTTGTTGAAGGAACAGGAAAGACCCTCGAGTGCCTACAGGACTTTCCCAGAGTCAAGCAGCTGTTTCTGAAGTACAACACAATGCTGCCCTCCACAGCGCCAGTGCAGCGCCTCTTCAGTCAGAAAGGCAATTTGGTCAACTGTCAGAGAAGTGTTCTTACCGACGGCTATTTCGAACGCATTCAGCTCTTGAAATACAACAGTCAGCTGTACACAGCTGTCACCAAGTAAATCTTATATTCATGATATAGTTCTCTTCATTTGCAGGATCAAATGTAATCATCATGAAGTTATTACCAAAGTCAACCTTATAGACACTCTTTACTTTTGCTCATTTGCATATGTTCAGTTCTATAATTGCCTTCTTGTATTTACGATATGATAACCGACAATCTTAAGCCAAAAAACAAAAATACATTGAAGCGAGACCATCTTTTTGTTCTGACCAACTGTTCTGTCATTGTGGTTTGAGGTTGTCACAGGGTTCAACTAAAGTGATTGTTGATGATTTTTTTTTCTACAATTGTTGTATGCAAATGCACCTTCACTTATATATTTTTAATATGTATAAAAATTGACTCAACACTTTGTGCCTTGGCCTTTTAATACATGTTTGATTGGTTAAGTACAATAGATGCATTTCATAGTGTAGCAGGATACAAGTTTACCTCACCCGCTTTTAGGTTATGTCATTAAACATCATGTGTCAGACCTCAATACTTTTAAGTCTTTAGAACATAAATGTTTGTGTCTGGTGGACTTCTGTCTTGTGCTGTACAAGCACACAATATTATAATATTAATAGCTATATAATAATGGTCTGCTATAAATAAATATAGCACTAACAATTTTGGCATGATTGCCGTCAACAATAAACAAATACATGAAATGATACAAGAAATGATAGCGAGCTCAACATGAAATAGCCAAGATCAAATGCAGGTTTACGATTGATCTGTAGTATGCCTACATGTGTCCATGCTGAATTATTAGGCATGAGATATTTTGTTTCATTAAAATATATCAAAGCAACAGTGGTCTTTGTCATTCTAAAATATTAATAAACCTCACACCTGCACTTTTGCAAGTTAAAGGCCAAGCCAAGTTTCTTCAGAGAATGTGTGACAAAAATGCAATAAATGGGCAATAAGGCACTGACATAAGTTGGAAAACTGATGTATAATGGAACATAATGTAATCATGTTTTACTTTTTTGAAAGACAGACACTGGCCATGTATTACTGCTCGAAAAGTGCCTTCTCCTCCTGGTTGCCTCATCCTGGTCTGTCCAGTCAGTCATCTTATCAGCCCATAATGTTTGACCTAGTCACCTGTATTGTTGGACAAGCTTCAGTCCTTCATATGTTGGCAATAGTTATGATACGGAATGCCTTGTGTTGCATCTCTCTGACCAGATTTATAACATGTTTTAATACTTTGCTGAATCTTTTAGATCTTTCTTGCCTTCGTTGGGCTACAAAAAGTAGCTGCTTATTGATTCTGTACATCCAATACAGACATGGACCTCCCTCAGCCACATCTTCCTTTCATTCTCACTCAACACACTTTCAATTTTACAGTTTGGAGTTGGAAAATATGACAAAAATAATAGAATTGTAACAAAAACTCACTTCCCTAATAACTCAGTATACATTAGGAAGGAAAACTCAGCTCAAATCTAACCAAATGAGACATTTTATTAATATCAACAGCAGCATACAAATCTTAAGTTTTCAAAATGTTCCTTTCATGTCAACACACACTATTAAATTAGGCACAGCGTGGATGTAAAGTGTAGTGTGTGGGCTATGATTTCCCTAGGCCCATCTAAAAACTCCCATGCTTCAACTATTGCATAAATGTGATTTTACTTTAAGAAGAGCATGGTCTCTGATAATTACATTTTAAATGTTCTAACATTGGTCTTCGTGTTACTTGTTTAGTTACCAGGTAATGCAGTTAAAAGGAAACAAATGGCTAAATTAGGTTTTATTTGTAATTCCCTTTCTCGAAGTTGACACATATTACGATCAAAGTTAATAAAACTTAATGTCACTGGAGGACTTTCGAATGGGTAAAATGGCCTAGATTCTCACATGACTTTAACCAGCGCTGGACATTAGCAGGAGCAGTGGCAGCTGAGCCATTCTTTTGCATACAACAGAAACATGCTATATCTGCCAGGGAGAAGTCAGCCCCAGCCACCCATGGGTTACGTCCCAGAGCAGAATTAAGGGCTCTCAGGACAGCAGCTCGCTCCTTGGGGCCACCCTCCGCCAGCTGAAAAAAGGCGGTGTCCACCCAACTATCCACCTGCGTCGCCATCGCAGCATCAGAGGGGTATAAGCTGAGCAGCTTAAAGAGAAAACGGGCAACATTGGCTTCTCCTTCAATGGGACACATATTTTGAATGCTGAACTTCATCTGGAGTTTCGGAACTGTGGAAAGGTCAGAAAAGACAACAAATAACTATGGTTTTAAATCATCCCACTAGTCTCTTGTAATTTCACTCAATAAACTGCTTCACAAATAGTTTAGGCTTTGGGGGACCATGGGCCAGACGGAAAACATACAGCTAGTCTTCACCGTCATGGAACCGATTGTAAACCAATGATTGCCAATTAAATGTAAAAATGTAAAGTGGCTTTACCATTTTTCCATATGAGTGTGAAGCCGAGTTGGAAAAGTTGCCGAGCGTAGCCGTCTGCATGGCGTGGCCCGAGGCAGGACAAGAGCTGTGGGGGCACACCGGCTACAGAGGAGTGCACATGAACGGAGGACAGAACCCGGTAATGTTGACACAGAAGGCCGTGGAGCACAAACAGAGTCAGAGGTGGCTCGGCAGGGTTGGCATTTATTACAATGTCACGGAGTGCTCCAAGGTCCTGGTGACATAAAGCAGGGCAAATACAACCCAGAGTTAACAACATTACCAACTCTTGACACAAAAACAAAGATCAAACTGAAAGACAGGACTTTGTAGATAATGGCTGTTGGATGCGCTCTTAGCGGTTTAAGAGAGGCATTACAACCACAACTGAACTTAGGTTACCTTAACCCCAACTGAGGACACAAGCTTCATTATATCCTCATTTGAAAGCTAAGGACATTCAGAGTTCAGTTACTGAGCTTTAACTACAGGAGATGCTCAATTAAATTTGAACATGTTGATCTTGTATCTTAGGTGGACACTGATGGATCATGTTGTTTTTTAAACATTTACAAACAATCCTTCATTACTGTGCCTTAACATTTGCTTCAAGCTATAATGTTGTAAGCTTCACTGCCAATACAACGACACCACATAATTTGACTGGGAGTGGCGCCGACAGCGTGATTTAATGGGACTTTATAGGACTTTTAAGGACTTTACCTTGCCCAGAAGAGATTCCAGGTCTGCAGGCGCTTTAAAGGCTGTAGTAGAAGGGCTCGGTGAAGATAGGCTGCTGCTGACTGTCAAGTCCAGATCTGCGTCCGGAGTGGTCACGGTCTTCGCCAGACCTTCCACTGCTGCTTTCAGCTCGTACAGTTTACGCATAATCTCATCCTGACGAGCTTCCAGGGCTTTCACCGCTGGGTCCACTTCACCATTCTGTAGTCAAAGAACAATAGTGAGATGCAGGTGGTATAAACATCATATTCCTTCAGTCAAAGAAGAAGAAGCACGTCCTAACAAGACAATTTTGCACAAACTGTAACATGCAAAGTCCTGTACCAACAAACCCATCCTGATGAACAGATAAAATTGTAATAACCTGACAGAATAACAATTACCCTTCTTGAGAAGAGCAGTGTGTTGGTTACTTCAATCAGTGTATTTTGGATCATTTGACCACGCCCAGCGATTATAGAATACACTGACAGTGTTGTAAACATGCCAGACCATATTAATCTAACAGGTTTTAACAGGTGTAATGGCTACGGAATTCGTATTGGATACAAAGGCATGCTACATCCAGCCAAGGAACACTGAGATTTGTTGTTCAGAACTTTACGCGCTCGACCATTGAGGAAACACAGCTAAAGATTACAATGAGATAACACTTCATCATTACGCATAAATCATGAAAGAGAAAGGACGTAGTTGTCATAAGAGTTAGCAGTTACCTGAAGCGCGTGGTCGGAGCCGCAGCTGTTCCCGTGCTGCCCGTGGATATTTGGTAAATTGTACATGCACGTCGGTAAATCAACCTCCATGTGACCGCCACACACTGGCTTTACCTGATACATGGGCATGGCGATGACCGGACCCCGGAACGATCTTTAATTTCTATCTAGGTCTGGCCACAGATGCCCTCAGCGGCTCTGATGTTGACAGGCAGCAGCAACAGCACAACCCGAAGCGGAAGAGGCCGCATTACGTCACATCCGTCTTTACTGAAGGTGCGTTCAAGTCGTTCAAATCTTTTTTTTTTTTTTTTTTTACAACACCCAAAATGCAGAAAAACTGGCTTCTTTTATAGACAATCTTGTAGAATGAAATGCCCCTTTACTTTTTTTTATTTTTTAATTTTTTTTAATTTGATTTAATAATGTGAATTTATTCAATATATAACCTGCCCCATGTTCTTTTTAATATATATTATTTTCTTTAAATTGTGCACTGAACATAGTGAGGTCTTTACGCTGTACCTTTTTTGTTTGTATTTGATTTAAAAAAAAAAACGGGGGAAAAAACCCTTTTTTTATTTTTATTTCTTCGGTCACTTTATTACTAATTAAGCACGAATAATATTATATAACGACATAAAGTCAGCGTTTCTTTGATTAATTATCCACGTTATTATTTTTTTTCTTCTTTAGAGAACACGAGGGGGCGCCTGTGTATCAGTTGAATTATTGATCTGCTGTTAAATTCCGGCGAGAAGTGACAAAATAAACCGATATTGCACACTTGCACACTTTTAGTAAACTAGTAGTAAGTAACAATAACTTGCAGTATTTTTTTTTTTATCATTTGAGTCACAGGTTTTGGCCATACAAGAGCGTGATATGGCCTTAATTCCAGGCGTTTCATAAACAACACTAACCGCTTAATTATAAGCTCTTTTAATCATTTTAAACAACGTAACCTTTTTGCATTATGACGATTGGTGCAAAAGAATTCAGACCTATATCTCAGCCATAGGCCTACAAAACTGCTTTGTTGGCAGCAGAGGGCGCAGCCTAGAGAGGAGTTCATTTGGGGTAAGCATTAGCAAAATGTTCAATTAATATACTTTATCGCTATAAAAACAAAATCACTTAGACGCAGGCTTTACAATGGTGAAAATACAAACAATGTTAAAGCTTTATATGGAATCATTTAAGAAGAGAGTCAGATCCCATATAAAGACTTGACATGAGGTTCTAATGAAAGCCTATTAGACATGTGTTTGCGTCTTGATACCATACGTTACATTATGTTATGTGGATAACACATCCATTCGCATTCAATAATATATCTATAAATCCACCTGTGCGACTTCAATAGATGTCTGTACACTAACTTGTTTCCACGGACAGAGAGAGGGTGATTGTCACTTTATTTTATTTTAGCTATTGTTTCTTCTTGGTCCATTATTTTTCACAACTATGGCCCAAAATGTAAACGCATGCATTTGAGACACGACTTCACTGCAGGCGGTTGTGTAACAAGCAGTGGTGGGTAGAGCCAAAATATTTACTCAAATAAGACTTACTTTGAAGTAATTTCACTCAAGTATCAGTAAAGAGTAGTGACCCAAATATACTCAAGTAAATACTCAAGTAAAAGTAAAAAAAAGTACTTGGAGAAGTAGACCTACTGTGAGTTAATGAGCGACAGTATGGGCGTAAAATTCTGATTTAGGTTTCAGTTATAGATTATGAGAAACAAAACATGTATTAATGGGAAAATCGTACTATTTCCACAAATACCATAAAATGTATATATAATGTATATATTTCTGATGGAAAACGGGGTACAAAACACATACTACCTACATTTTAGTCACAAGTCACTTTTTTTTCAAGTAAGAGAAAATATACTTTATTACAGTATTATTCAACTAGAAGTAAAATGTACTGCATGATATAACTACTCTTATAAGTACAATTTCTTCAAAAAGTTACTCAAGTATTTGTGCTTGAGTAGTACTCAAGCACAAATACTGGTAACAAGAGGTGTACATACAGCGTCTTGTCTTGCAATGATAAAGACCTGTTTTTTCTAAAGTAAACCTTATACCTGACAATGGTTGGCCAGTGAAACCGTGGTTTATCCAGTGTTGCCCAGACAAACAGGCAGCATCATCTTATCTGATTGTGGCTTCTCACTTGGAAAAGTCTGTAAAGAGCACCTTTCTCTCTCTCTCTCTCTCTCTCTCTCTCTCTCTCTCTCTCTCTCTCTCTCTCTCTCTCTCTCTTGTTCTCTCTCTTTTCTCTCTCTGTGTGTCTCTCTCCCTCTCTCTCTTTCTTTCTCTTTCTCTCTCTCTCTCTCTCTCTTTTTCTGTCTTTTCTCTCTCTGTCTCCCTCCCTCCCCCTCTCTCTCTCTCTTCCTTTCTCTCTTTCTCTCTCCTTTCTCCCTCTGTCTCTCTCTCTTTCTTTCTCTATATCTTTCTCTTTCTCTCTCTTTTCTCCCTCTGTCTCTTGCTCTCTTTCTTTCTCTCTCCTTGTCTTTTTTCCTCCCTCTGTCTGTCTTTCTTTCTGTCTTTCTCTTGTTCTCTCTCTTTTCTCCCTCTGTCTGTCTCTCTCTGTCTCTCTTTCTTTCTCTATGTCTCTCTCGTTCTCTCTCTATTCTCGCTCTGTCTCGCTCTCTTTCTCATTCTCTCTCTTTTCTCCCTCTGTCTCTCTCTCTGTCTCTCTCTCTCCCTCCCGCTCTCTGTCTCTCTCTCTCTCTGTCTCTCTCTCTCTCTCTCTCTCTCTCTCTCTCTCAGACCTCTAGTGCATGTTACACCTGTCCAGGACTCACGAGCCGGGTGTGGCTTTTGGAGTTAAAATTGAGTAGATTTATTATTGACAAGGAGTGTCAACAATAGCCCACACTTGACACGGAAACATATTCCACTTTCCCCAAATCTTGTGTGTGCGACTATGTGAAATGTACATGGTCAATCATTCATTAATGTCAACATAAGTAGAGACTCAGGACTGATGCTTGTTGGTGAACAGAAGCAGTGTAGTCATCCCCTGCATTATGGATAGAGTTCCTCCACAGAGCTCACAAAGCCCATTCAGTCATCCTAACACGGCAGTTAAATCTTTCACGATGCTCCTCGAAATCAGACTATCGGGTAGCCGCATCTCCAGTACCTGCTGCAGCCTCCCAAACTCTCTGGTCAAAGTTTTAGGTCCCGCTAGATATTCAATACAGTAAATAATGCCGATGGGTACTTTGCAGCAGGCGGTTATACGAAGAAACACGCATTGCTGAAGATTGGGCGATCACATTAAAGTTTCACATTGACTTAATCTGTAAGGTGAGACAGATATTCATTCCTGGAAATGAGTTTTTGTGACAATGAAGCAAAGACATCAATTATTGAAGTAGTCAAGCAGACAGGTAGGCCGAGACTCTGTCCATCCTTCACAATAGAGTACAATGCACGGCAGCACAAACAATGGGAAAATATGCTGTGTAAAGGTGCACATTATGTGACAAAAAGCAAAAAAGAAAACTAATTTCCAATACATGGATTGAAATATCAAATCTGTATCTTTCCTATGTTGCAAAATATTGTGCGGAACCTTTGTCTCTATAGAACAAGACTCACTGAAACATATCAAATCATGCAGCGTCCAAGCCTATGTCGATGCACAATCAAGGGGAAATTGTCATTACTGAAAATGTTGACTTGCTAATGTTGATTTGCTAAATGTGTTTGGGTCATTGGAAATCCTTCAGCATTTAAAGTCATTTTGGCCAAGAACGACACACCCAAATCCTCACCTGTGGAGAATTCCCTCACAGACAGAGAAAAGTTCATGTGTTCAATAAGTTAATACGCAACAATAAAGGTGTTGTAATGCAATCCCTGAAAAGAACACTAAATCCTGTTTTTTTCCCTTTACTTCTATACCGGTGCAACAGACTTATAACCACTTGTTTAAAGTGCCTATGACAGGTTTTAATGCTTTTTAAAATATGACTTATTTAGAAGGATAACATCAGTGACAAGTTCATCAATTGCATAATTATTGTTTTATTTCTTTGAAGAAGCAATGTTAATGGAGAAATGTTGGGTAGAAAAGTTAGTTTTCTCAGAATTTTTTAGCGGCTGACATAGATAAAAGGTAAAGTTCCACAGCAGTTTGACTCACTCATTTCCCATTGACTTAACATGGTTGGCACGGCAACAGTTTAAAATTGTTCGCTTTCATCTATGTCATTTCCTGTCAGTGTCCAATAAGGAAGTGAAACTATAAACTAAAAAATGGCCAAACTATAGAAAGCTGGGTACAATCTTTAGCAAAATATTAAATATAATTGTGTCAACAATGTTTTAGCACAAAATGTGTCTGATGTGTCATATGCACTTTAAATGGCAGGTTGGTCGTCGTCATGTTGTGGAAACAGCAGACAGTATCTCCTTTTGTATCTGCTACATGTCACTCCTGCTGTCTCACCTGAGGCCTCTGGTCCTTACAGTATCTACTCATCACATTATAAGGTATAGCTGTACATCCTCTGTAGCCCATCCAGCAGTTGGTGTCAAGAGCTCACGTTTCCTTCCTGTTTACAACTCCTGACCCACTGGGGTCATGGCACCATTGTGCGGGAGTGCATGGCTTCTGTTACCTGTCGGCTTCCCCCATGTGTCCTGATATGAGCAGATTCGTTCACTGTCATTTACAATGTTAGTTCCCTTTTGCCCTCTTTTTATGTAAGTAAGAGAGCGAGTTACAATGCTTGTATTTTAATTGGAAGACATTGAACTCCATCACCCAAGCATTTATTAGCAATTGAGTTCAGCAAGAGTTCATAAAATATTAGGCTCATATGTATCAGCTAGATAACAGCTAAGTTGTATGGTATTATTTAATTGCCATGTCTGAAGCAACATGATTAGTGTAAGAATAGGGAAATTCCAACATGTCTTTAAATCCAGTTAAGATACCTCACTATTTCTTATTCCTCCTTCAGCTCTACTGTATTTCTCCTGTGTAAAGACTAGTGCTATCCGCTCACTCTGACTTTTACATTTTTATGTAACTGCTCGTGTGGGTGCAAAAGAAACAAAAGTCATGGTGCACACTCTAAATCCAGGCTCCATCTCTCTGACTCTCTGCTCCATTTGAGGCAGTGACTTCAGGTAATGCTCGGTTTGACTTGTCATGGCGAGGATCAGGAGTCTGTTAATTGTCAGCTTCTACATATAATCACGATCACATAGACAGTATGAGTGTGCTGTGAAAGATGTGCTGCTCTACTCTGTATTTTGGTGCATCTAGTAGGCGGTTTGACAGTGAGGTGGTGGTTAATTTTAATCCGGTAAGTGTAGAGAAAGCAGCTACATGCTATTTAAAGGGAAATACTGAGTTGATGTGATGTCTATTCGACATATTTACAATTTTCTTTTCAACTCAGCATATGGTGTCTGCCCAAAAATACGGGCAACAGTGAAACAACAAAACCCCATTGTCATGAATAGAGGTATTGAAGCTGATAATGTTGTTTTGCCTCCTCCTCTTGACTACCTTTTGTACAGGTTTTGGGTGGCCTGAGCTTCACTCCTGGTGAGGCGACACTGGTCCCGTCAGGGTTGGCACAGCGAGGAAAACTCTTTCAGGACAGCACCGTGAAACTTGGCATTGCTAAGGTTTTCTATGTCTCCCGGCACAGACGGCATGGACAGGGTTTCAGAACATTTGTCAGACCCTCATGGGCATTGGGCCTTGGGTTCCTTTGGGTGCCTCACAATGACCAGGTTCATGAGGCAAGAGTGTGCTGGCGATTCCTGAGTATGAAGAATTTGGCTCCAATCACTGGTTCTCTCTATTTTGTGGACACCTATAATCTTTAGTTGAGGAAGGAGGTAGATAATTATCAGGTTTGGGACCTAAACACAAGTTCATCAAGTTCATCATTTGCTATTCTTTTGCATAACGCTTTTGAACATATGATCATCCTAGAATTTGAACAACCTCTGGGACGCTTCTCTGATTTCCCTCTGATCCATATATGATAGAAGATATGACATAAAATAATTGTGTGGGAGGGCTAAAACAAACCAATGAGAAAAAAAATCCACTCCACATTTTCAAATTCAGCCTCTGTTGGTTTATTATTTTTGTATCATCACCAAAACTGTACCATCCACTTTTATTTCAACTAATTTCTTCATCCATATCAGCAGCATAGATTTACATTGAGACATTCCCTTCTCTTCCAGGGTGTTTTTCTTTCATTCTTTTGAGCTGCACGGTTACATAATTATCTGCAATTGAAGCATAAGGGTCATTGTGTTGCTTTATTATGTATATGTTTAGTGTCTTTTATTGTTTTCGTTCAGTCCCCCCCCTTGCCTGGTTCATGTGGGTTTATTTACAAAGCTGAGGTCAGGCGTCACTCGATCTTGCCGTAATGTCACTCAGGTGGCGTCCAAGGTCGCCCCCTTCACTTCCTCCGCTTGCCGACAGAGAAACAGATCCACTCAAGCCTTGAGCACAGACCCGTCTCACATACCTGACATGAGCAGTCTCTCTTATTTCTTATATACTTAGCTTAGTTTAATCACTGGACTGCCAGCTGTGAAGAATAGTCTGATTTGCATATCATCCACCTGCAGAGTTTCGTACTCCTGCATCTTTGCATATCACTCTCTATGTCCTTAGTCTTGTGTTTTATTGTATTTTACCATCTTAGTATATGGTTCTCAAACATTTCATTCAAAGTCACCTACTATAATATTTGACTTTCCAAGAGGTACCAAGTCTAGATGAACACAAATCAGGACTGAATTGCGTCTAAAATTGTCAGAAATGTTTTAAACTGAGTGTAAATCAGGAAAAAAACTAACTAATTACATTTTTACATTACATTAGCATTACACTCGTGTCTAAAATTGCAGATTGAAGAAGCCCAAGTACCACAGTCTGAGAACCAATGAGTTGGCATTTATTCTCGAAGGCTGACGTCATGCCCTTTATTTTAGTTCCTTTGACACAACAACACTTCAGTAAACACACAAAGCCTCTGGGGTTTTTTGTTTTTCTTCTAATTTTTATTCACCACTAACTTGGTAAATTGTACATTTATTCGGGCGTGCATACATAATAATCCGTGATGTCATTTTTTTGATGTTCAAAGACCTGAGCAACTTCCATTACATTACAGGGAATAACAAGAATATTGTTTCTAGTCAGATGGGATATGATTCACTTCCCCTACAGAGCCCTTGGAGCAGGGGATGGGGGCAGCTCTCCATCGATTTATGATGAAACCATGGCCTGGAACTCTGTGGACGAAAGAAAAGATCGTCGGTATTGAAAACCTTTGCGTATTTCCATCTCACTATAGACTTTATTTCCTTATAATGTAATAATGTCCATAGTGAGATGTCATATCAGCCAAATGACACATCCACTTAATGTTGAATTTCATAGTTCATTCCCTCACCATCTGCTCCAATTCGGCCATCGCTGTCATCATCAGCGGCGCACAGGAAGGCTTTGGTCTCAGCGTCTGTCAGGGCCCGAGCACCGGGAGAAAACCGCTGCAGGAAGAACCTGAGCACAAACAGCACACAATTACAGGCTTGAGAGACGACCAGGTCAGTGGTTATCGCAGAACATCACATCTGAAGCAGAAGATTTAGGACAGACCGGCAGACTGGATTTAGGATGGAAAAGTCACAGGGAACTCACTTGAGCTCGTCCTCCTCAATAAAGCCACTGTTGTCATTATCTAGGATGGAGAACACTTTCTTGACCTCAGCAGGGCTCTTCTTGGAGAGGCCGCACAGCTGGAAAAACTTCTTGGGGGAGAAGGAATCTGGTGCTATACAAACAAAAAGACCTTGTCACTGCTGTGGTCACCAGTTAATGCACAACAAACAAAATTAGTCATGCGCTGAAATGTCTTTCACCTAAATTTAGACCAGTTAGGCCCTATGGTAAAATGTGGAATTATTACAGTTCCACTGCACAGCTGATTAGAGGTAGCCTGAAGACATGATAAGCGTGGTGTATTCTTGGCACCACAGAGCCACACGGGAGGAAAATTCTGCAACCTCACTGGTAAAATCAGCATCACAGGCGGCAAAACGCTTTAAGGTTTACAATAGAAACTGTATGCAATACTGATATTGATGGAAGCTGATACCTTGGCAGTCCTTGATAGCACTGTCAATGGCATCAGCAGAGAGGACAGATGTGAGAGACATTTTTCCTGCAAAGAAAACAATTAAATGCATCAGTAATCATGCACAGAAACCACAATCTAAGCGAGGAAACCCCACATGTAATAAAAGGGGTACTGTCCCTTTAAGACACTGGATAAAGTGATGTACAACTCAGCCAATTCAGCAAAGTGTCTTCGAAAATGATCTTGTCCGTGTGCGATTTTCTCATAAAAGTAAAAGGCTATATTCACTATGCGTTCCCACTTCAAGGCGCAACTTTTGACTTCCAATTTTGGCGAGAAGTTTTGCAAAAATACGCGCATAAATGAAGAGGGAAGCAGCGCGAGGCATTGCTTCTGTCATCACCCCGCATCCCCGCGCGCTCATCCACGCACAGCCACTCACTTACCGTGTGGAGTGTGTTCTCGTCCGGCCGGAGAAGTGATGCAGCAGAGAGTGGTAAGGCTATGTGGTGACTGCTGTCCGTCAACGTGGGATTTATATAGGTCTGATTACAGTGACAATGGAGATCGCTTGAGTTACCTGTCTGGGGATCAAATTCTAAAAAGCCCGCCCCTGATCTAATTTCTCTGCTAACTAATTAACCTTTACTATTTATAACGCTGCTAGGCAGTCACACACACGCCCTGGACATCTGTAAAGCCCATGTAAACAACAAATTAAACTAAAAAAAAAACTGCGTCGTCCTCTGCCTTCTATTCTTCTTCCACGCTCCCTTCTGTCAACTCTGCACCCCTCCTACTACCACCTCCAACATCATGAAGTAGCCTAAATGCAGGGAAGTTCCACTGCAGTCTCCATCTCTCTCTATCTCTCTATTTTGTATGCCTTTTTTATCCACATAACTAGTTGCATAACTGTAAATGCATCATGTTTTGTGAAAAATAATTGTTTGAGTCACAGGCCACACCAACTCAGCTCCTCTTATTCTCTATTATTTCAATTAATATGTCAAAGTTATACGGAATTAATGGATTAAAGCAGAAACTATGAGAGGAGTACCACTAGGGCTATATTTAACTTTATTCATTTTCATTCCAGATCATTTCATGTATGGTATAGTAGGCAAATGCATTAGGTTAGGTGTTTTTTCTGGCTTGTCCATAGCTCACATACTGATTTTAACTTGGTGGTACATGGAAGGTCAAATATTTTATGAGATATTGGGGATACTTGGTTTGAAAGGTTTGAGAAGCACTGGATTAAACAAATACATTAAAATACTGATCACTGACTCTTGTGCAGTACAATGTACGATGTAGCTCACACTGACTTGGAAAACAGATTTGTCAACGGGAGGGCTGCCGAGGTCATCCTCTCTGATGATAGTGCATGTCTTGTAGGCCATGACTTAACAGAAACCTAAAAGTTTATATGAGGAACAATTGTATATATGTTTTTAACATTTGCATATTGACCCTCAGTGGAGGGCATGTGTGTCCCCCAGGAGCTCGGACACACCAACAAACTGAGGGGTCATTAAATGCAGTCCTGTGAGAGGGGACACTGCAGAAAGAGAGGGAATGTAAGGTGAGTTGAAGGTTTGTCAATGCAGCAATTCAAAGGGAGATCCCATAGCACTACCACCCGATTTACACTATCCTTATTATCCTTGGTTCTCAACCAGTGGGCCATGAGCCTTTACCTGGGTACATTTCTTTTAATATTTATCTCCTGAAAAGTATAGTAACACAGTCTGAATATGTTTAAATGAGTTCAACTATGATTTGTGGGGAAAACACAATAATTAGCATTATATAAGACACATTCATTCTTATTTGGGTCGCAGCTTGCCATACTGAACTTGAACTCAGATCATGCTGCGTGCTCACCGTTTCAGCATAGAACCACACGCCTCCCCTCACTGCATCTCCTTCAGCTGTCACTAAAGTAGGTCCTGAAATTTAATCGGGGGATATCCTAGAACACATCCACAGGAGGGGAAGGACCTTCAATACTGCCATCTAGAACAACTAATATTACTTACCAATTTCCATACTTCATGTAGAAAGACACTAAAGCTGTCTCACATGGAGCATGACCAATGTTGCAGCAGTGGATTAATAAATGTTAATATGCCCTATGCTTGCTTTGATTATAGGTCAGTCTCTTCCCAGTAATGACAACAATATAGTTATTTAACTACATAGTACTATCTGCAAAATGTGTATTGCAACCTAATTTACTTTCATACTATATTATGTTATCTTATTTTGTCAACATCAGCAGTTTTCTCGAGAGCTCACCTTTATGTCTATATTGGTAGTATAAGCTAGTGGTGTGGGGGGAAAATGACCAATGCATTTGTGTGAAATTTAGTCGCCAAAACCCGGGAGCAGAAGCCCATCCTCACCCTGCACCCTGCATATTATCCTGACACCTTGTCCACCCTATAGTGTTACTGAGTGATCATTTATTCATTTACATTTGCTAATGTTCTCTGGAGCCCTGGACCTGGATGTATAGACCGGAAGATGACCATTCTGTGCGGTGCTGTAGCTTCATTTAAGTAAAGGTGGTGTTACACAGTTGAAAAGCCGTGTTGAAAAGCATGGGGAAACCTACACCCTGTTATTAGTGTCATTTGCATTTTTGAAAGGCAGCATTGCCAGATAAGAATATTTGTCAAGAGTGTAAAGTCTTGTAGCCTGTAACACCACTTTTAATTGGATGTGGTTCTCAACTTGTGTTGCTTTGGGACCCCCCATAAGTAAACAAATATATAGAGGAATAACTTCTGCATTGATCCTAACTTTTCACGTCAAGCACAACCCCATAAAACATTTGACTGTCCAAGTACAACCAGGCCTGGATTAAGATCAAATCAGACCTAACCAGTGCCTAAAAAAGGATCTAAAATATCAACCAAGAACCACTACTACGCCTGGCATGATCATCACTTGCCACAAAAATGATGACATGAAATACTGCCATTGATGAACAACATTTACAGCAATGTTCAGAGTGTATTTTACAATGAGCTACATCACTATCAGTGCTTGATAGAGGAGGCAAGTGTTGCAAGAAAACTGATTGAACCTTTCATGAACCTTCACATCCAACGCATTCATCTCTTACAGGAGCTGATGTAGCGCCATCTAGTGGCTGATTCCCGTAGTCACTCTTTCAACCACCTTACAACTGGAGCATTACTGGAATGCGCATCAGGTAGGCCACTTTCTCCCAAGCTTTGATAGCACAGACCTGAATATAAATGGTTGTATAATACATATATTTGAATGACTTGTGTATTTTCTTCTTGCGTAGCCCACGGTACAAAAGATCTTCACATCTTCTTCATAAAATTAAAACTACAACATGCAGTGGTTATTATTGTTTTGTTCATGTGAATATATCACATTACCTTAAATTTGCTACATGGCAGGTGTTCTTATACAGGAATGTGTGTAATGTGCAGGTATGAGAAATGAAAGAAAATTTGGGACCGTAGCAAAAGAATATTTATTCTTTTAACTGTTCTTTCCTGGAAAGTGCATCATAAATTTTACAATAAGCAAAATTCATATTTAAGACATGAACACAACCGAGCGACATTCACAATCAATTTGGACAGTGTGTTGTATAGGAGGAATTGTCTCTCAAGCAAATGTATAAAAATTATTTATATATCCGGATGAAAAGGGGAGGTGGTTCCATCAGAGTAGGTGTTGGTCGGTTGCCACTCTATGCCTTAACCATGGCGGCGAACTCTGCAACAGACAGACAGACAGAAAGCACAGTTGGTCAGTCTATTTTGCGCACAATCATCCTGGGAATGTGTTTTACAGGATGCTGACCATCAGCGCCGATCTTGCCATCACCGTCGCTGTCTCCGGCTTTGAGGAAAGTCTTGGTCTCTCCTTCGGTCAGGGCACGTGCACTTCCCTTGAAGTTCTGCAGGAACAGCCTGAACACACGGGACATGGGTTTGTCAAAGCATTCTACAAACACGACACATAACGACAGCGGTTACTGTGAGCTCTCAGAGGCTTTGTTTTGAAGTGGAGGAGCATTACTGTAGTCTTCTGTCAGGCACCTGAATGGCTCGCTATGAATAAGTGACCTTGGCTCTTATGGCATGCAAACTATACATTCTCCGGTTTCTTTAAGACACTGCCTCCACTTCACAGTTTTATATTAGCACACTAGACTCTTGAATTAGCACAGACAGGGTTATAATATAATGTAAGTGGCTAAACCTTTTTGACTTTCCTATTATCCCAGACGTGCACAGTAAGTATGGAAAGCTTACTTCAGTTCATCCTCCTCAATAAAGCCACTCTTGTCCTGGTCAATGATTGCGAAGGCCTTCTTCACATCATCAGCGGACTTGCCGGCCAGACCGCAAGCCTTGAAGAACTTCTTGTGATCGAATGATTCAGCGTCTGAATCAAACAAGGTATGCTATAAGATAAAACTCCACCGTCTGTGACTATGGGGCAGTTTGCAATACAGAAACTGACTTCACTTCCAAAACATTTAACACACATTTACATTTAAGTGTGAAGAAGCTTTACCTTTGCACCCGTCCAGGGCTGCAGTGATGTCAGCATCAGTCAGTACACCTGCGAAGGCCATTGTGCTAAAAGACAAAACGTGTAAGCATGACATGAGTTTTAACAAACGAAGCGAAAAAGTGTAAAACAGCGGGAAGTGAAAATCTATTGTGTAAACTTGTTCATGGGCCCAAAATAAATAGAACTGAAATAATCCAAAAGTAGCAACTTCAATTTGAAAGCCATTTCCATTTCTCATCATAAAACAATAGTTGCTTCCAGGTGTAATCCTTATCCCCACACATCCTCCAGAAATCCGTTATTTTAAATGTTTCTTCAAAGATGAAGCGGCGGGCGGCAACACGAATCCCTTTTTTTCCCCATCTGTTGTCTTTTTCTATCTTGTGTTTCACTCACCTTCTGTCTTCTGTTTCTAGGGTACGGATGACACGGACAGGACTCAAGTCGACTGCAGTGATTTAGCTGCTGCTCCCGATGACCTTTTATAGTTTCGTCTCCATCCAAACACCGGGGCACAAGACAACTGACACCGCGCGAAGAAGAAGGGGGTTGGCGAAAAAAGACCAGCTCTATTTTAAGTTTCACAAATGAAGACGCTTAAAAGGTGCGTTTGAAGAAGTCTGTGATATCCCCCCCTCTGCCCCGGTGCTAAGAATAGGCCGGGCCACTGCTGAGGAGGGCGAATTGGAAGTGCACGCACCATGTTCTCGAGGGTGGACACTGGTGTCTGTGTGTGTGCTGATTATTGGTTGCTCGATCTAATTTATATTGACCAGTATCGTTAGGTGTCAATGGGTAAAGTTCTTGTTTCTCTTGGTGGTTTTAAACAATTGCTACTTTTAACCTTTATATAGGTACTGCACCATTGACTATAGTTAAAAGTGATCATCCTTCACCATAATCTTCCCAACTAGTGGATATCCGAAGAATATAGAAAGACGTTTTATGTTTTATTGCCTTTAACTTAAGTTTCAGGGTGAGTACTCACACCTGTAGCCAGTAGGTGGCAGTGTTGCTATGTATGGCAAATGGAGAGGCACTTATTTTTCCCACTCTAAAGTAACAAGACCTGAGTGTCATTTGATCAGCTTTGAGGATTTTCATTGTGATATTTTACCTTCTGATAATAATATGACTCACTTTACTCACAATTCACATGCAATTTTCTGAATTTCTCCCAGCACAAGAAGAGAGTCAAGTAGATGATTTGAGAAGTCCTGAGTTTGCTAAAGATCTGCAACTCGGCACCAGATTTGTGCTGCTGCTGGAAGGACTTGCTGATGCAACAGAGACTGCGAATAGCTCTCCTGTTGCCACAGCACATCACCTAATTGACTACACAGCAGTTGGTTGGAGGAAAAAGCCCTTGGACCAGAGCAGCTCATTGCACTATGTGTGACAGCTATCGGGTGTAGAGCTTGTTTGTGGGCAGAGTGAGTGAGTGAACAGAGCAGAGCGCCCCTCTGTGCTGTGTGGTGCCCTGGCTTTGGTCCAGTGGCCACTCCCCTGCCCCATTAACCAATTATTAGATAAGCCCATCAATCTGTCAGTGCTTCCCACCCATTCACAAGAGCAATGAGATAAGTGAGCTGTAGGTCTGTTCCTCCACCATCTGTGCTGTCATCACTATACAGCTATTATATTGCTAGTACAGAAAAAAGACGACCGCCCTGGATTGTTTCACTTTACAGCAAAAGAGTATTTATTCCTGGTTATTCACTCTTCCTCAAGTGCATTTTGGTGATGTACATTTTGCACGAGTAATTCCAGAACATTAACACAGCAGTATTTACATAGGCAGTAAATATGTGTTTGAATGTTGAGAAACAGTCCGCAGGCAAATTTATAAATAAGGTATAAAAAATATTCTTTCAGCTGATGATTACTGTATCTTGCAGAGTTCGTAGTTCCATGAAAAGAAGAAGTTCTTGGTAAATGAAAATTTATGCCTTCACAAGGGCAGCAAACTCTGTAAAAAGTAGAATAAAATGTCTATTAGTAAAGGACAAAGTATAGTTAGAATGGTAAGTCAGTAAAGTGCCCTTATGGAAGTTCTTTTTTTTATTTTATTTTTACCAAGAATCCAAATTAGATAAATAATAATTTACTGTCATCAAATTGAAAGGTATTTATCAGGGCCAGATACTGTGCTAATCTAATGATGTGATAATCTTCAAAGTAAACTTACCATCAACTCCAATCTTGCCATCACCGTCGCTGTCACCAGCGGCCAGGAAGACCTTGGTCTCGTTGGCGGTGAGTGCTCTTGCGCTCTTGGAGAAGTTCTGCAGGAACAGCCTGGAGAGAAGCAAAACACATGTTCAGTTATATGCATCTGCACACAGAAGTTTAATTCAGCTTGTGACTCTAAGACCTCAAA
This sequence comes from Gobius niger, assembly GCF_951799975.1. NCBI lineage: Eukaryota > Metazoa > Chordata > Actinopteri > Gobiiformes > Gobiidae > Gobius > Gobius niger. The sequence continues at coordinate 23,862,702 of NC_136861.1, read as the reverse complement.
ACAAGGGCATTTTAGCAGTGAGTAATGTTGGGTGAAAGATTCCAGTTTTATGGCTATACCTAATGCTACTGAGTCATGGCATTATCTTCAGTGAGGGGCTTCCCTGGCCTTAAGCTCTAAAGGGAAAAGTGCAAGTCTTACCCCAGTTCCTCCTCCTCAATGAAGCCACTGTTGTCCTGGTCAATGATGGCGAAGGCCTTCTTCACATCATCAGCGGACTTGCCAGCCAGGCCACATGCCTTGAAGAACTTCTTGTAGTCGAAGGAGTCAGCAGCTGCAAAACATCATATGTTTTACTACTCAGTTCAAACATGGGCAACTGGACAAGTTTCACACGGCACTACACTGTTGATGTAATGTGAGAGCTGAGCCTGTCAGTTTGTGAAACACATTCCCAAAGTGAGAATTTGAGCCTCAGTTGATTTGGCTAATCAGTATCAACTGATAAAAATAAGCTGTTTGAAAATGCCTATGATACCAGCAGTATTGTGCTAGGACAGGTTTCTAAAGTCTTATAGATCCAAAGAGTTGATTGTCCCTGAAAACACCAATTATAATTATAACCACTTTTTAACCATTAAATGTCTTTATTGTGAAAATGAGGACTAAACCGGCACTACAAGGCTAGATGGGGTCTAAATGAGTAATGTCTTCAGATAAGCATGTCCAAACCGGGACGAAACCAGACAATCTTTCAGCAGGGCTGAAAATCTGTTTGTGTCTCTGAAAACTTAGGTTGCCTTTGCCCATGCTGGACCTCAGTGTGTGTCTTGACTCCACGGGAGCAGAAGTGGTGCTTACCTGCGCAGCCGTCGATGGCGGCTTTGACATCAGCATCACTGAGGACACCAGCGAAGGCCATTTTTTATCTGTGGGAAAACAGAAAGAGTTTCTAGTTAGATAAAATGAACTCACAAAATGCAAATATCATCAAAAAACGATAGTGAAATAAACCGCAACAAAACAATTGAATTGACCTAACAAGGATAATGCCCTAAACACTCATTATGTTTGATACATAACCATCTTCAGGCTGTAAAGCACTTTAATGCAAAAATACACCTCAGAGTTTGCTCATCCCAACTGCTTACTCTATTCCAGATCTAAGTAGACATAGATGGTTTTTTTGTTTATTAGTTCCCTTGTTAGCCATTGCCTTAACAATGGCTTGTCTTCTTGGAGTCCTGATCATATGCACAGTATACAAATCTAAGTGCATAAATGCATGGTGGTTCCTTTGAGAGCTTTAGGAAGCCTTGGAAAAGTAGAGCAGCTCAGTCAACACAATACTGATGCCACATGGTTCCACTTTGGTGTTTATCATCCACTGACAAACCTATTTACTGTAAAACAGCGCTTTTTATGATCCACAAAAGTCGTTCCTCTGATCCTTTGAGTTATCAAACTTGTGCTCCTAGTAGTTGTGGACTATGTCTTCTCCCTGTGGTCCAGATCTTTTTTCTTGTATCTCAATCCCTCTCCTTGGAGCTGTGTAAGTGTGGCCTCCAGTCCACTCACCTTTTGCGCTGCGTTGAGGGGAGTGAAAACCAAGGCGGACTCGAGTGAATGTCAGAACACCCTGAACGCTCTCTCTTATATATCCTTGAGCAACACCATTTACAGAGCTTTGAGTCTCAGTATCGGGTACCAAGATGCGTAGGTTTCTAAAAAATGTGTCTAGTAGTCTAGGCCTATTTTTAGGTGAACAAATGAGGATGCTACCATGTGTGCAAAGGCCTATAGCTAGACGTGTGGAAACCTGAGCAGGCCCGCTGCTAACTGACTTCACTGGCTCCTGCCACGCACAAGATTTATGACCAACATTTAAGATGCTCCATTTGATGTTGTAAACTTGTCACTTTATAAAATAGATTTGAATACAGATATGCACAGGTCGCAGAAATGTATATTGATGTCAGAGTGCATCTTTCGTGTGGTAGGCCTGGAGAACTTCAGTATTATGTTAGCCCCAATTACATATATAAATAAGAATCAAGATTTCATACCCAAATAAATGTATTTTTTGTGTTTTGAAATGTGTAATGTCCTACAGAAGACATATTTTACTTTATTATAGGAATTATCATGTTGCATTTTGACTGCTTTTGAAACTAGTTTTATTATCAACCTTGGGTTTTTCAGAATGTGCTTTGGGTTTTCCGGGAGACTCTTTGTAAAAAATGTGGGGTCAGAGGGTTGAGAGTCTATTTCTGTTGAGCTGCAGTGGAACCCTGAGATAGTTGCAGATGATAGACATGTGCTGCCCTTCCTCCCCGCTGTCCTGTACTGTTAACTAGTCTATACCTAAGGCATAGTTTTCCATACACATCCACCGAAGCCCATGTGCTGAGACTCAAATTTCAAGGAATGCCGAGGCCTTAGTAGGCAACGCAATGATGATTCAACCTATGTGCACTTCAACATGTAAACACGTTTGCAAGACGCTGACACTTTCGCTTTGTCCACTACATTCATACCCAGTCATTTTTGGAAGCATGTCACTGTCTGTCTTTTTCTGACGTGTCTCCTAAATATGTCATGGTCCATGTGACATCTTCATCTTTTGGTCTCACAGTTTTATGACTTCCTTTAAATCATAATGAGCCATCAGAAACCCTGTCCCACCAGTTACATCACTGATACGGCGCATGGCCCGTGAGGGGTTTCCTCTTCTGTAGATATTTGTATTGTATTGAATTCCAACCTAAACTGAGTTCTCCCCAGGAAGGACTTGTCATAGTTAAACCATAGATACGCTTAAGGAAGGACAGAGATGCAAGGAAGTGAATGTTTGGTAATCTCCCAAGTTTAAAATTAACACAGAATAAAAGTAAGTATATTAACTAAGTCTGTAACACTTTTTCTTTTATTACATTCATTATGTCTTCTTGAATAACAGATTTTAGTTTTTGGGTTCTTTTTGAAAGACACTAGATAAAACCTAGTAATACCTTGCGCGATTCGCTGGACAAGGAACTACTTCTGTCGTCATCAGAGGCGTCTCCCGACGTGCATGAACAAGAAAAAGAACCCAAAAACTAAAACTGTAGCAACAGTAGAATGTGTTGGAAATTTATTTTTGTTTTGAATTTATATATATATATATATATATATATATATATATATATATATATATATATATATATATATATATATATATATATACATATATATATATATATAAATATATATACACTGCGTTCCAAATTATTATGCAAATGACATTTTTCTAAGATTTTCTAAATTGTCAACTCAAATGAGAGTCAGCATAATTTTCAAGTCTTTAGCTGGTAGAGGATCATTTAAATGTGGTGGAAAAAATCTCCCAGTGATAACAGTATTTTTTTCAAAAATGAATATAGTAAAAACCTCAAAATCTACTGTTCCAAATTATTATGCAACTCATCGTTTCAATACATTTTAAAGCTTGTAATTAACTGAAAATTGTCATTTGTTGAATTTGTAGCATTAGGAGGTCATATTTACTGAAATCAAAAGCTATTTCAATAAAAAAAATATTAACAGGTCAAGTTATATTTTACCATAGGAGCCCTTGTGTGATAGCAGCTTCAAAATTCTTAAATCGATTAAACTTTTGAGTTTTTGGACAGTTTCTGCTTGGATTTCTTTGCAGGATGTCAGAATAGCCTCACAGAGCTGCTCTTTGGATGAAAACTGCCTCCCACCCTCATAGACGTTTTTTTTGTTGAGGCTCCAAAGGTTCTCAATAGGGTTGAGGTCAGGGGAGGAGGGGGTCCACATCATGAGTTTCTCTCCTTTTATGCCCATAGCAGCCAGTGATGCAGAGGTGTTCTTTACAGCAGGACATGGTGCGTTGTCATGATGAAGATGATTTTGTTCGGGAAAAAAAGGCTCTTCTTTTTGTAGCATATAAGACAGTGCTGCTTTGTAGCATCTGTTCTCTTAATCTGATGTGTTTGTCTGGCTGAAACCGTCCATATTGTGCCTTTATCTGCACAAACCCGAGTGTGCTCTGAATCATCCACAAATCTCTTACCAGTACAATGATTAAGCTTAATCTTTCATGAAATATCGAAGGTTTTCATACCTAGACCTGTCATGATTCGTCTTTTGTTCTCATTTAGTTTCATTATTTATTTATTATTTGGAACGCAGTCTATCTATCTATCTATCTATCTATCTATCTATCTATCTATCTATCTATCTATCTATCTATCTATCTATCTATCTATCTATCTATCTATCTATCTATCTATCTATCTATCTATCTATCTATCTATCCATCCATCCATCCATCCATCCATCCATCCATCTATCTATCTATCTATCTATCTATCTATCTATCTATCTATCTATCTATCTATCTCTATCTATCTATCTATCTATCTATCTATCTATCTATCTATCTATCTATCTATATATATATATATATATATATATATATATCTCAGTTACTCGGGAGGAGCTCGGAGTAGAGTCGCTGCTCTTTCACGTCGAAAGAAGCCAGCTGAGGTGGCAAGGGTATCTGTTCCGGATACCTCCTGGCCGCCTCCCGCGGGAGGTGTTCCAGGCATGTCCGAGTGGGAAGAGGCGTCGTGGAAGACCCAGGACACGCTGGCGGGACTATGTCTCCGAGCTGGCCTGGTGTCGCCTCGGGGTCCCCCCAGAACAGCTGGAGGAGGTGTGCGTGAATCGGGAAGTCTGGGCATCTCTGCTGAGACTGCTGCCCCCGCGACCCGGCCCCGGATAAAGCGGAAGAAAATGGATGGATGGATGGATGGATGTGTATATATATATATATATATATATGTATATATATATGCAACTATACTATTATGTACATGGCTATTTTGCTCAACACACACGTCCATTCGCTGTCTCATAATATTAAAATATGATAACACATTACAAGGTAAACTATACAGGTGACATCCAAGAAAAAACAAACAAAGAGTAAAATCTAAATTGGTGCATTTGATTTTTAGAGGCACCAAAATGTTGTGAATGCGCTGTCAAAGTGCAGTATTTCTTTACCCTCATAACGGCCAGGTAAACAAAAAAAAACATTCTAAGTAATTGTCCGATTTGAAATAGAAATAATAACACACTAATACATGTTGGATACATTTGATTAACTCATAGGTTTTCAGTCACTTGAGTAAAAATAGTGTTTGAACTGTTGTGAGTCCCTTGAACCAAAATTTAAACGTGTGAGGCCCATAGATTCACACCCCTTACACACTCTGACGCTCTTGCTATTGTGAACATTGATTATGTATATATTGTTCTGATGATTGTACTGAACTATATATTTTAGACATATAGACAAAGAGGACGAGATTTTTTTTTCTCACATACATTTATTTTTCCATTTCAGGGAAAACATTTGGGAAACTCACAACTAAGATCAACTCTCCGCCAACTAGAATCAGATCTTGACATCTTTGATTTCTTCACATGTACAGGGAAAGTAGCAGGCAGGTGCACATCTTTTGTTGTTCAGATTCTGTAACAGTCTGGAGGGTCAGGTTTTTTTGAGACAATGGTTCGTATTAGGAATGACGTTGCAGTAATGTTGTTATTTCAGAAGGTCACAGAACTCTGCAGAAAGAAGTAAACACAGGGTTCATATAATGTGAGACATGTATATTAAAAAAATCCATATCATGAATTACTTAGAATTTGTTTAGCTTAATTTTTCATTACATCATAAATCCATATATGTATAGGATATATACTATTATGCTCTGTCACTCACACAAAGCATAATTGAGGCCGACCGATAGGATGAGTGAGAGGGAAACGTGTCTGTATTCGAGCATTGAGCCACACTAAACAGAAACCCCCCCCACTGAATAACAATATGACGACCAAATTAGCATATCAGATCATGATGTAATCAGCTCATATTGCCCGGCCCCACTTGGATAATCATTAGATCAACAGTGCAGAGATTTTCTTTCACCTTCCATGCCAATCCTCCCATCGCCATCCTTATCTCCGGCTTCCATCAACGTCTTCGTCTCGGACACTGTCAGCTCTCTTGCTTCAGGACAGAAATTCTGCAGCAACAACCTGGCGAGGAGATGCACGGATAACAGTTACTGTTTTATCAAAGGAACAAAAGAACTTTTCCTGAGTCACTTTTTGATGTGTCACTCGCTATAAATAGGCATCTAGATAAAAGGGAAGTATAACAGTTAGGCCACCACAATCTTTCGCAATAGGTGACAATTGGGATGACAATACTGTAATATCACTGTGGTGTTTTGGTCCTTGATCTTGTTTTGACATAGATTGGGTGAAGAAACACATTTAATGGGAATTGACTGCGTTGAAATGGTGACACAGTAAAAATATGGTGTAGATAAATATAATTATAATATATGTATAGTAATAATAGTATAGTATAGTACAACATAGTATATATGCACCCTATTCATGCAAACTGTCATCCTCAGTGAAATACCATTTTAACAAAGGCCTCCGCCTCAGGCCACACATGCGTTGTAAGCAAAGCATGTAGGCCACTTACTTGAGCTCCTCCTCTTCTATGTAGCCACTCTTGTCTTGGTCCAGGACCCGGAACACTTTATGGCCATCAGCATGGTTCGCGCCGGTCAGGCCTATTTGCTCAAAGAATGTCCTGTAGTTGAAGGTGCCTGGAGCTACAGAGAAACACAGATAGGACAAAAAAGACCAAGGGAAGAGAGGCAGACAGATGCGGGTCGAGTGAGCGGGTCATTGCAGAAACCAGAACAGAAAAAGAGGGGGGGATGAATAGAGTTGTCACATGTACTCTTTCGCTCAGATGACTTTCATTCATCGGGCAATGACATTTACTGATATACACCCCGTAGCATATCCCTGCCTTTTGCCATTACAGCCCGTGTCATTAGGCCTGTGAAGTGCTCAAAACACTTAAAGTCTATGGGGCTGGTGGCGGGTGCACGACCGTAATGCCATTTTTGGGGCATTTATTCAGCATGCTTAGGAGAGCGGAAATGTCTATTCAAATTGCCTAAAATTAATAAACTGCAAAAATGGGTTAAGTAAATCAGGAACGGCTTTATATAAGAGCAGAAATTTGCATTGAAATGTTATGTAGATAAATACTGTATAAGTTCTAAATGTTTCTTACCATGGGTTTACAAAGACCACCAGGACTTTTATGTGAGCATTTGAACTGTGGCTGCCTTGTCATGCAGATATAATTTGGAGAGATGAATTATTAAGAGCTTTGGGATATATAAAAAAAAAGAATAGCCCTTTAGCCTCGTTTGTGTGTGTGAAAGCTCAAGTTAAACATTGGTTTCTGGGTGTTAACTGTTCTCCTTCCACATGGCTGCTTAGTTACCAACAGGCCCCATGCTCCCACAGTGAAAAACATACAAGTGCTCCCAATGGGAAAGAGTGGGGTTAACACAGGTGCTCTCTGGTGGAACTTGTTCCTGGTAAAATCACTTAAACCTTGTGGTATCGTTTAGGATGTGAGCGAGAACACGGCCTTTCTGACTCACCTTGACAAGCCTGGACGGCAGCCTTGATGTCTACGTCGCTCAGAATCCCTGCAAATGCCATGGTCCTCGGTGGCCGCCTGGGGGATAAAAACAACAGACACAAGAATAAAAAGTGACAGTAAAAGAAGAGAGTGGCACAAGCAGACTAATTGTGATGCAACATACTCAAGAACTTCATTTTATGTGGTATGTCCTCTTTAAATCATAATGCACTACATAACTAATATTTGAGAACTCAAATGCCATTATTTTCAACGGACAAAATAAAAACAAATCAAAAATATTTAATTACAACAAATGAAAACGCACAATTCAATAAAATTTTACAAAAAAAGTAAAAAAGGAAGAAATATCTGATACTCACCGTGCTTTAGGAGTGATGTTTGCACTTTTGTGTATCCTCTGTCTCTTTTTATTTGTGCCAGTAAGCCACCAACACCCTCTTGCTAGTTTGTAATCCACAAAGCAAAAACCAACCTGACGTCTCTGTCCTTAAACCCAGAGAGATTTCCCCCACGCGACAAAAGCCCGCTCCTCCCTCATCACTTAATCACAGCTATGATGCTCACCAGCCCATGATAATGGCTTTTTTTTTTTTTTTTTTTTTTTTTTTTTTTTTACAAATAAGTGACTTCAGCAATGATAAAATACGAATGTAGAAGTTCTAGATTATTCAAAATATACACATTTTTTTCACCAAAATAAAGATTTTCTGATTTACCAGACAACCTCATTTGACACAAACAAATCATTGCATCAGAAGATTTAACCCATATAAGGATGATTTGAAAATCATAAAATTACAATGCCAAGATTCCGGGCTGATTCAAAGAGTAGGTATGTCTGCGTTGTTTAATTTTTAAAAACATAAATGCAAGTAAACCTAGGCTACATAAAATATAATGTAGTGTGGCTGGTGATGTATTGCAGACTCGTTTCCCATTAATTCTCAGCAAAATGGTTATAGTGCAGTTATCTGTAATAAACACACCATTAGGATGTGTGGCTTTATCACGTACTCGCATGGTTGGCAGGTGACTTTTCTATAAAAAGTGATTCAAAGGCGCAGATTTACAGACCAATAAAGTGTTGGGTCTATTGTTTATTGCCATTGGCTGAACAGCCTGCCACTCTTTCACAGGTGCACGCCTCATTCCTGATGTGACGTTGTGTAGGAACATGGCGCTGAGGATGAGAGGCGTTTCATGAAAGTCTATGATATCGAATATTTTTATGACTTATTTAATTAAACGGATTTACCCACCTTTAAAATGACAGGTGGCGAAGTGTGGATTTATGGTGGAGCTGTACGGACAACGTAACACTACACCTGACATCGGTGACTGCTGCCGTCAGCTAAAATTGTTAGCATTCGTAGCTAGGTCTTTAGTTGGTTTGTAGCCACAAGCTAAACGCTAAAGATATACCTGTTTTGTACGATACGCGTGCATACAACGGAAACAAATGAATATAATAAGGCATTCAGAGAGGTCGCTTATTGTTTTGGTCGCTTTTGTTCTTTAGCTAACGTTTAGTTAGCTTAGCTGAAAGGATGGGGATCCGTAATGGATTTGCTCTGTTGCTGGTCTTGGGGATTTTCCTCACAGTGTCCGATGGTGCACCTCTTCATTATCACCACAAATCAGGTATGCAGATTGGTAACACAAACAAATCCGCCTTTTTAACACTACACACTACGTCAATGTGTTTGGTGATTTTTGAAATCAGGCAGTGTTCAGTGCTTTCCGTGTTCAGTGCTAACGTGATTGCTAACAAGCTAAAGATATCAACACGATTATTGACTAGTAGCTTTATGCCGGCTAACCTAGCTGTATTATTTACGTATATCTGATATTTTTCCGTTTTCCATACATCAAGAGGAAACGTGTCAAATGTGGGCATGCCTGTTCAATTCAGATTTACTACACAGTGCACCTGTTCATAAAGGCTAAGACTAATTTATTACAAAACAATGAAACCTGCCTGCTTCGTTTACAGTCCAGACACACCAACGTTTAGAATACAAATAATGGTTGACGTTGACATGAAAATATTTTCCTTTTCCAATCCCATTTTCAACTTCCATGTATTTATGTTATTATATAAAGTGTGATTGCTTAAGTATCTTTAGTATTTTATGAATCTGTGGTCAGCTCATTTTAGTAGTAACAATACATGTGTATCTTTATACTGATAAACAGATACATTATACTTTATATGTTTTTATAAACAGCAAATGCCCTTCTGTCTCGGCCTATAACAGCCCTGTTAAGAAGAAAAGTGTTTTCCCAAATCACTCAGTAATGTGTAACTGTAAGACATGCCAACCTTATCAACACCAGTCAATGATTATCAGCTGTGTTTGCTTTATCATAATATTTTACTAGTCAATTTGGCAATGCTTTTATCACATGGCAACGTCTTTGTTTATATTTTCAAAGTACAGTTTTGAGTTTGTCACAGATTGTCAGAAATTGTATAATGGAAATGCATTTAGTGTAAAGAAAGAAAGGTTCAGTGAAAATATCAATGATTTAACCTGGGTGTCCACAGGCAAGTAGTGACTTCCTTTAGTTACTTAACATTGACCTTCAGCCCTGGATCACTTGAGATTTATGGCTGTGAAACTAGTTGGCAGTTGCTATTTTATTTTGCTTTAATACCTATTATACATTGATTTTTAACCTTAGGCGTAGCTGGGTACTGTGTGTGTCATTCTTTGTTGCATGGTAATTACATTGTGGTTTTGTAACTCCTTTCTGCTCATTGTTTTGGTTAGCTAAGTTTAAAGTTTAAACAGACCATCCTTGTTTTTGAGGGTAATCTGTATAAAAATGGGTCAGCTCCTTCTCTGCTTGAATGGTTCCTACAATATGCAGTAGATCCAAAATAGGACCTGGCAGCTTTCCGCTGTGTTAGTCCCAAAAACAGTTGAGTCATTTGAAGGTGCCTAGGCCCTCGTCATGAAATGATATGACTCAGATAAAACAAAAGTGTAGACCAGTCAGAGCTTTGGGTATCCACTTGAAAGACACACAGTTGCCTTTACGTTGTAAAATACTACTACTAATACTACTAATACTTTTTTTCCTAAAACAATACGTTCACCAAAATAGTGATGTTTTTCCCCCCCCTCATTTACATCATGGGTGCTCTGACAGTGTCAATCTTTGTCACTGTTGCATTAATGTTTTGTATTGGTATGTTACTGTTTAGCATCATGGCGACATGTAAACAAGCAGCAGCCTCCCTCTCTCAGTACAGCTGCTTTTTTTTGTGCGTTTTTCTGTGAACTACATTTGTGGTTTATGTGCTCCACATTGTTTTACTGGATGCTTTTGTCGGGTTTTGCCGTGTTTTTTTGGAGATTGGTGGATTTCGCATTATTTTTGTTGGCATTGGAGATCAACAAATTCCTTCTTCTGAAACACTCTCTTGAGGCACCAAGAGCCCCCACACCTGCAGCACAGTGGAGGCAGCACAGTGGAGGCGTCATAAGAAGAAGAAGAAGATCTTTATTTATATAGCGCCTTTCACAGACATGGTCACAAAGCGCTTTACATGAGACAATTGTACATTCACTCCACACTTGGTGGTGGAAAGCTACGTTTGTAGCTTCAGTTTCCCCTGGGGGAGACTGTCAGAAGCGCTTTCGCGACTACACACGTCTGCGCCAACAGACCCTCTGACCACCACCATACATTCACTCACACACATCATTCATCCTGGCCGTGATCAGTCGCAGCGGCTCAGGACTAGCACCTGAACACAATTTCATTGTACATTTGTACAATGACAAAGACATTACTTACCAAGTTGCCAATATTGTGTTCCAGTTAAATAATAATAATACTAGTAATCGATGTTATTGATATGATTATTAATATTAGAGTTTTCGAGTTGTTGTTATCAATGGGATGTAGAGACCACCAGGAGGACGTTATTTAATCTTTAATCCCTCCTCATATCAGTATTTTATGAGATATTCTTTGGCTGTTTGTTCCATATTCTCTGCCTGAAATGAAAACTAGTCTGAAAGCTTTGTCATTTTAACATTGTTCACAGACACTGATGTTTCGTTCATCCAGTCAATTAGACATAATAATATCTGGAGCTGTGTTTTATTTTGGTTACTCTTTGGGCTCTAAATAAAGCAGCCCGCTGAATGTGTGTCACTGGTAGCAGAGGCAGGAAAGAAACTTTGGACACTGCTGACACTCTGCATTATATTAAATGGCCTAATTTATGCCTCCGCTCACACCAATGTGCAGCTAATTTCCTGGACAATTATTACATGTGACGAGATGTGGAGGGCCCTAGGCTTTGTGTGAAATGTGTTTTACTGTTGTTTTCTCAGATGTCAATGTTGATGCTATTCACTCACAAAAAAAGCGTTTTCATAATATTTTGACTAAGTGAGCCCTGCAGTCATGAAGGCCGCCTGCAGCAGACATGATGTACCTGACATGCTCTGAGCTGTGAGAGACGAGGCACAAGCATGAGCCTCTGTTCAAGAACGTGCATTATGAGGCTTTTAAATGTAATATAAAACTGCTGACTGAATACCTTTTACTTTAGAGCTTTTATTGGAATACAGCTGAGTATAAAGCATTATAACCTTTGTCTGCTGTGCTGTTGTCACGCACAAGTCAGCCCTCTTATCCAGCTTAATCATCTGCCACATTTGTCCCTACCTTTCACAAGAAACACATTAACAACAAATATTTTTTTTCCGTATTTATGACTCTAATTGTTCTTTTTTTTTATTCTAGGTGGAGCCCCCACAGACTCTGTGTCTGTGTCCGTCTGCTTGTCTCTGGTGGTGTCACTGACAGTGCTTGTGGCTCTGGTGGTGGTGGTGGTGAACTGTGTTACCTGCTGCAAGGAAAACGAGATAAACTTCAAGGTGGGACTGCTCGGGTGACTCTCGGAAAGGAGACATACTGTAGATACTTTTTCATACACGTTTTGTCAATCATTCTTTTCTGCCTCTGTCAGGAGTTCGAGGACCATTTTGATGATGAAATTGACTTCACCCCGCCGGCAGAGGATACTCCTTCTGTGCAGTCTCCAGCTGAGGTGTACACCCTGGCAGTGTCCCCTGTGGCCTTGCCAGGACCCCCACACCTCCAGCCTCCCTCTCACATAACAGGTTAGACCAACAGATCGTAAAAAGGGCGTTTGGTCCTAAATTATCATCAAATGCAGCAACTCTTCCACTTCTCTGCAAGGTGTTTGTTTACCACCAAGAAAAAATGTGTCTGTGTTGACGGTTCCTTGCGTTTGCAGAAGGCCCCACCGGAGCTCAAATAGCACGCCACAGTCTGAGTTACATCCAGGAGATTGGTAACGGCTGGTTTGGACAGGTTTGTGTCATGGGAATGTAATATTCTCTGCTGCTTTGTTTTTGCTAATATTAAACTATGCCCCTTGTCTGTGTGTCTTGATAAGGTGCTTCTAAGTGAAATCTACACAGACCCTGGGGGCACCAGAGTGGTCGTGAAAGAGCTAAAGGCTAATGCTGGCTCCAAGGAACAGAATGAGTTTCTGCAGCAAGGAGACCCATACAGGTAACACACTAATATGATTAATGACGTTTTAATGTAATATGACACTGCTTTTTGGGTATTTGAGTTAAACGGAGTAGAGTGGTTAAATGTTATTTGTTTGTCTCTCCAGAGTGCTGCAGCATCCAAACATCCTGCAGTGCTTGGGGCAGTGTGTCGAAGCCATTCCCTTCCTGCTTGTTTTCGAATACTGTGAGATGGTGAGTCTCTGCATGGTCTCAGCGGTGTAGTCCACCAGTTCTTATTGTGAATTTGGTCTAAAGATGTCCACTTATTTACAGCTCTTCTTCATTCTGTCGAAGCCATTAGTCGAGATATTTGACAATTAGCCCCGGTCACCCTGTTAAGCCCACAGTTATACAGGGCACAACTCTTTCAAATGACTTGACCAGCAGCTGACCCATCCACACGTCTGTCTAAACTTTCAAGAGCTTTCTTTCTGAACCCAAATTTAGCCTCCTGCATTTTGGTGTTTCCCCATATGCCTCGGACTCCGTCGTGGCATTTGATTTATTCTCTCTTCCTCTTTTTTTCTATTCTCGGGGCTTCTTGCTGTCACCCTGACAGGCGGGAGCTCCCTCCTGTCTCCTCGCGTCCTGCTCTTCCTTCCTAAATCCCAGCGCTAGTCTAAGCCCGGGACTTCTCACATTCCCACCTCGCCCAGTAAAGCAACGGGCTTCATTTACGCTCCTCTGGTGTCAGCTCCAGCAGCTGCTGTGTTAGTACATTTTTATTGGTAGCACCTTGTCTGCCCTGTAATGCATGTACTAGATGATATTGAGAGAAGTACATTTATTATAACAAGAACAATAAAGAAAAACTTTTTTTTTAACCAAACCATTAGAAACGTGCAAATACGATGCATAATTGGGTTATCATATGATTTTCATCCGAACAAACCTGGGCAGACAGGTAAAACACATAAGTGATGACGGGGGGGATGTTACGATTCCAGAGCAGCAGATGAATAATAATATTTAGAATAATTGACCGAATAATTGATTGGAGAGGAGGGGACCTTGTTTGACCTGTGAGAGCTTATATTGCTTAAGGATTATAAGGAAAAACACAAGGATATAAACGAGGAAATGAATGTGAGGCTCCCATCAGTGCTGCTTGTAATGAACCACACCTCAGTCAACGTCTTTTTTTTTTTCGTCTCTCGAAAGTGGCGAAGGCTTATAGCACAACCGTTCCGCCACTCGGGAAATACCATATCGCTAGATGCCTGGCAAAGTCCTTTCGCCAGGCACAAGGTCTGGCCCAAAAAGAGAAGTGACTTTACATTCTGCTACAAAAGTGCAGAAATGTTATTTCATTATACTTTGTTTTTTGTCATTGATTAACAATATACTTGATTATGTAATTTCAGTGTTGCATTTTGTGCAGCATCCAAATGTATTTAGTATAAAATTTCTAAATCCATACATATCGAATGAAGTTCTAATGCCCTTGCACTTTTTTAATCATTTACATTATTAATAGCCCACTCATCCCTAACACCTCGTCATTTGTGCAACATAGTAACAAGTGCAGCCCATCTTGTTGAGCATGCCAGGCCGGTCATTGCACTTGGTTGTTTGGCCCAGGGTATTGTCAGCTGCCCAAACCTGGCCCTTCTCCTGGCATTGTGTATGCCCTGGCCAGCTCCACGTGCGCCTGTAGTAACGACAGGACATGGAAATGAGTCAAGGTGAATGACTTATCACAAGTGTCGGGGAGCCATTAGGAAAGATGCCACGTTGAGGAATCGGTACTGTATATCGAAGGTGATAATGTGTGAGGGAAAGCACAACTGAGTGATGTCTATGCTTGTCATTCACGGTTGGTTAAATACGTTTTAGGCCTTAGACCAACTCTCAAAATACCCAGTTTTCTTTTATTGAATATTGTAGTGGGCTCTAAAATCTCCTCCCTCTTACTCGATGTAAAAGACTGTTTGGCCTCACACTTCTTTGGGTCATCTCAGTCACTCGATGTTGAAACACTGCAAGTGACACCGGAGCTGAGTAGTGTACAAGGTGAATCCCAAAAAAGCTAATATACTGTGACGTTCCCTCTGACAAGCTGCTGATTGACAGTGTTTTTTTGTCCCATATCACCCCGTGCCAGGTAACCCTGACTCAAAGCATTTTAGACATCAAAATACATCAGGCAACTGGTGCTGGGGCCACAGAATGTCACATACCGTAATGTGAGTGGCAGCATCTAATGCCCGGGTCTCCTTCTTGGTGCTGGGCCAAGACATTAGTCAGACCCTTCTCTGGTTCACAGTGTTTGAACCCAGCTAGCAAATGTTTGGCTCCCCAAAACTCTCAGACTTCCTCAATTATTGTGGCTATTAAAGTGTGGCCGCACAGCCTAATGTTTTTCTCCGCTTACACTCCGCCTCTGACCATGCAGTTTATGGCTTGTGTTCATCTGACCCTTGGACATTAAAATTGCTATGTGTGTAATTGCGCAACTCTATAGTAGGTCTGTATTGTACTGACTGCCAGTAACACAAGCCTAAAATAACTGAACTGTTTTTTATGTAACAGTCATTTGTTGTTTTGAACCAGTTACAAGTGCACCAACTCCGGCTTAATGACCATACGAAAAGGTTTAATTGTTTTGTCCTGTCAAGCACAACTCGTATTGTTTCATTCACCACATCTGAGCCACTTGGAACACAACCTAATCACCTGCTGCCGAGCCCTCACCCCGAAGACAGTGACCCATATCAGTTACCATACAATGAATATAGCTCTTCTGTGAAGAGGTCCTCTGAGAAGCCTGCTGTATTGTTTATGTGTGTCTGTTTACTTGTTTTGCATGATTTGGGGGTTGGACCAACCTCAAGTGATTACACACTTGGCCTCTAATAGTCTGCTCTGCATGTTTCCTGGGGTGACCCCAGGAAATGAACATTTGTAAACCCATTCAGATGAGTAAAGTGCACACTTGACATGACTATGGGCACATTAATTCTTGCTCAAGCTGGCTGGTGGTAAGCTGTCTTTTAATCCTGATGCCGTTGACAGATCCTTTTCTTGCTCTCGTTTGTTTTGTTAGACATAGTCACTACAAATGTAAATTTCCCAAATGTAAATGGTAAATGTTATATCACTTGTAGACAGTTTCAAACCCTCAGACCAGCCTGCCGAGAGACACATTCTATATTTTACCCTACACACATGAATGAAAAGCACAGGTGTCTGCTCAGATGAGCTGCTCCTCTCTGTAAAGATCATTGTGCCCACAAAAGAAACGGTGTGTCTTTTTAAACAGAAGAACAAATGGATTTAATACATGGACTGTTAATACTGTACTTTTCTGACATAGATGTATCATTCTCTTTTCTTGTAAGCGCCAAGTCTCAGCTGGTCTTGGGTTGGGCACAGTGAGTGGCATCAACCGACATGAACTGGCCTCTTTTATTTATAAATGTCTGTGACACTTCATCAAGCTCCACTAAACAGGGTTGTCCTTATTTGGTGCCCTTCCTGAGCAGTTTACAGGAGAGTCTACTGCCTCTTTGTGGCAGCTCCTCATATTGCAATTAATCTATAAACTGGTCATTCATGTCATGACTTACTTTTACAGAATCTTTTATGGGTTCGAACTCAGAGCTAAAGGATTTGTGTTTTTCAGGGGGATTTGCGGGGCTACATGTCCCAGCAGGATTGGATGTACCGAAATGCTGAGGTGTTGCAGCTGCAGAAGATGGCCTGTGAAATTGCAGCTGGTGTCACTCATCTTCACAAGCACAACTTCCTGCACAGGTACCAAACCCCATCGTCTGCTTTGATTTTCTCTAAAGTAAAATTAAACAATCTGGGGGTATATACATATTTTTAGTCTAAGTCATAGAAATATTTTCTCCCAATCAGAAGAGCCACGCTAAAATGTGTCTTTACTCCCCTAGCATTAAAGTCTGCAATAACAAAAAACAATTATTTTAAAATAAATAATTGTAAAGACTTTTTGTTTCACTTCAGTGAAAGCTGCAGTCATAGTCCTCTCCAAAAAAGGTGTGTGCGGCAGAGCGGCTGTGTTTCATTCTCATTTTTACCCCTGCGTGTATGGGATGTCTGCGGACTCGCAGCCGCAGCTACGGGGGTGTCAGGAGTGTGTGGATTGAGGGTAACATACGATGCTCAACTCATCAGCTCTATTTTGCATGCTCAGAATAAGCCGGGGCAGCTCTGATTACACAGCTCCCATGCATTGCCACAGTGTCAGCTGTCCACTGCCAGAGGGATATGATGATTCTGCTCTTTGAGTGTAAATGGATAGCCTCATATTTGTGGTAGCTTTATACCATTGGTTACAACTCAACAGTGTTATAAAGACTTTTTTATCTGCAATTGCTAAATTAGATAAATACTGTCACATCATTGAAAAGGACATGAACACAGCGGATTCTGTTGAGGATGTCAGAGTTCATATATATATATATGGGATATGTATAATGGATATGATATAATGGGATATGTTGGCTCACGGTCTGTGGCAAAGGTTAAAGAAAGGCTCCATCGATCATCCAGGGGTTTCAGGGGCTTGACACTGACTGCTTCACTTAGTCACCGACGCTTGACGTTAGCTGAGTAACGGCAACTTGGACCTTGTGTGAAGGGAATGCCTCTGAGCAAAGGGGAAACCAAAGCCTCCCTCTACGCTTACAGCACACACCTGCCTGTCCAGTGGCCTGCACAAGACATCCTCTTGTGGCAAACACAGACACGCCAAATGTCCTGGCACTGAATGACCTCTGGTGCTTCAGTAGAACCTAGGTTTTGTAACGTACACTTATGCCTGTAAGACTGTAATTATTTGTTATTTATATTTAATGATGAGAATAAAATCATATGTTTTCTAATTTTCTAGTGATCTTGCCCTAAGAAACTGCTACCTGACAGCTGATCTTACAGTGAAAGTGGGAGACTATGGAATTGGACCATATAGATATAAGGTAAGTAAACAATTTGATTGATAGGGGACAATAAGCCTGAAGAAATCCTGTACTTGACAAATGACATTGAAAACGTTTGCTTTTAATAGGAGGATTACATCATCACAGAGGATGATGTGTTTGCCCCTCTTCGCTGGTTGGCACCGGAGCTGGTGCGCGAGCGCCATGGAGGTGTCATTACGTTAGAGCAGACTAAGGCCAGCAATGTGTGGTAAGTTGTTTTAATTTAGATGTGTGTAGCACGTTACTAGGCCCAGTGAAGATTTTCAAATATTTTTTACAAGTCAACATGGAATATCGCTGCCGGCTTTTCTCCCATAGCAAAGATTGGCTTTTGTCCAAAAAAAGAAATGCTCTGATACGCCAGCATCTCTCCACAATGTAAAGTCTTTCAGCGCCCCCTGACTTCACTTGCCCAAATACTAAGCAATCAATAAGGAACTATATGCTGTTAAAAATTAAAAATCTTTATGTTGAAAGGGAAACGACCCTAATGAAGTAACAATCAGTTGAATATGAAGTCACATCATGCACTCCTTGGGATGTTAATGTATTTTACTTTGTGCAGGGCCTTGGGGGTGACTTTGTGGGAGCTCTTTGAAAATGCCAACCAGCCGTATCCACATCTTTCTGACCGCGAGGTTCTCAATCATGTGATCAAAGAACAACAACTGAAACTGTTTAAGCCGCAGCTGGAGCTCCCGTACTCTGACAGATGGTGAGTACGAGAGATGTATGGATGTCAGGGATGACGCATAATATAAACAATGGTGCCAAATCTCAGTAAATCGCTGTCAATGGCAGTGGATAAAAATGTTTTACTTAAAATACAGTATTTGTTTTTATTTCCCAGAAACATGTTGCAGAGTAAATGTTAGATTCCTTTTCAGTACTTACATTACATTACAACTTTATACTGTAAAGATGACTTCTAAACGCAATAAACCAAAAATATAGGGCTCTCTGGGCTTTCTGATTGGACAATTGGCTGTGGGTGTGGGTTGGATTTTAATTGATATCTGTAAAATAAGGTTAGATTCGAAAGTGTTGAGTTCATGTCTGTGGACATGATGGGCAATGTTTATGTTGTAATAATAGTCACAATCGTACCTCTAACATTATCCTGCTTGACTGTTGTACTTGTAGGTATGAAGTCCTGCAGTTCTGTTGGCTGTCTCCTGATAAACGCGCCACAGCTGAGGAGGTTCACCGCCTGCTGATCTATCTGCGCATGCAAGGCCAGAAGGACATGGAGGAGGACTTTGAGCAGCGCTGGGACGCTCTGAAGCCAAACCCCACCGCGCGGCAGACGACCATCAGCCACTCCTCCTTCCCCATCCTGGACCAGTTCAACGACGATGCGCTTCGCCAGGAGATAGATGAAGTTCTCACTGTCACTGAAACCAGTAAAGGCCTCAGCTTTGAGTACGTTTGGGAAGCAGCCAAGCACGACCACTATGAGGGAAACCAGGCACGTTCAGGCATGGACACCACTCTGAACTACCACAGCATGTTCTTCCCCGTGTCTACAGAGGATATCCAGGCACATTTCCCTGAGCCTTCAAACAGAGCTGCCGACGTTCGTAACAATGCTTCAGGAATACCAGGGATTGTCTCTGTGTTCGACGCCCAGCAACCGTCCAATGGGAATGAGTATTACATCCAACTGGAAGACCAAGGGGAAAGTGCAGTTGGCGAAAATGCCTCAAGAGGGAAAGACATGGACAATAGACAAGACTTTGTTGTTCTGCAGGACGTCCGGTTGGATGAGTCGAGCACAGATGCAGACTTTTTCCACCAAAGTATTGACTCCAAGGACTCCTATTTACCTGATAGTCACATTTGGTCATCCTTAGAAAACGACAGCCCGTACCACACAAATATTTTCACAGAAGAATCCAAGCATGACGACTCTCCCTTGTGGAGACAAAATTTGTTGGAGCTTCCAGAACGCAGTAGAAACCCGTTTCATGAAGATATCACTCCAGAGGTAGACACGGACAAAAACTATGGGGCATCGTTTATAGGGGATAGCTCAGGGGCTTTTTACGCTGCGGATTTGGCACAAGTCGATAAAGATGCAAACACAACAAGGCTTCATAACACTGAAAACCTCACGGACAATTTTATGTTTTTAAACGACCACAACATTTTGAAAAGGTCTAGTTTCTCCAGTCTGCCGCAGAACTTTCTCTCGCCCGGTGTAACGCATGAACCGGAGGAAAGATTCAAAATGACTTCATGGGATAACTTTGACAATTTGGGCAACTTGAGCTTCGCAGATTCTTATTTAAAACCCACTTTGAGTAGCACAGGACAGAAGGGTTTGCACACCAACGAGGAGTTTGGTCAGTCGCCGGGTGGAAATGAAACCCTGGTGCCTTCCATCACCGTGGAAAACGAGGACAACACGACTGACACGCTGCCCCTTCCAAGCCGTTCTGAAGACTTGAGTCCCCTCGAGTCTACTGACCGAGGGATAGACTCCGGTTTTGACTCTACCTCGGATAGGTTTGAATCGTTAGCAGTTGATGCGGACCAAACGATTTCTGTAAGTGCCACTCTAGACTCTGTGTGCGCAGATGCCAAATCTCCTAACTCTGAGGATGAGCTTTTCGTTTCAGATAGTGGCGTCCAGCCTTTAGCAAGTGACATGCCTGAAAATATCAGACACAGCGAAGATTTGACCAGCAATGACCTTTTTAGTGAGCTGATCGAGGATGCAGACATCGAGTTGGAGAGCACTCTTTCTGATCATGAAGAAACTTTTTTAGACAATAACGCAGAACAACTGCTTAGATCAAATTTACTGGTCTCTGGTCCGTCTTTGGATCAAATCAGCCAGGACAGTTTACTTGAAGACAGCATATCTACAACATTAGCAACGATGGAGAACACTGCCGAAACACCAGATTCTCTTGACTCGTATGATATCCACACAATTGGCGAGAAGCAAGAAGATTCAGTTGTCCAAGCTGCCTCCAGCAAACTCCAACCTCCGTATAAAATAGCGGATAGTGGTTATGAAACGGAAAACTTGGAATCTCCAGAGTGGAATTCCCAACCTGGAGTCAAAGATCCAGTCCAGAACGGGATAATCGGCGACAGTGAAACCGAGCTCGGGGCTGAGTCTCAAAATTTGGTCCCACCTGAAATAGTTATATCGGACGCCGAGAGGCTTGACGATGCCAGTTCGGAGGAGCACGCAGAAGAGCAGGGCAACGACACCCCCCCTCATCCGCCGATCATAAGCAGCCATTACAGAGACTCCGCCTACTTCTCGGACAATGAATCCGAGCCGGAAAAGAAGCCGGAGGAGACGGCAGCGGGAGGCTCTGCGGAGGTCACGTCTTGGTTGAGCAGTGCGGATACACTGATTGACAGTGAAGCGCAGGTTGTAGAGGAGAACTTGAATATGGTTGTAGACATTCCTGAACTGTCAGTCAAAGTTGTAGACACTTCCGACACACAAGGTGACAGTTTAGATACTGCAGAACATGACGCTTTTGTAAATAATGAAGAAGAACCCGTCCCATTTATAAGCAACCACAACGATGTCACTGAAAATGCAGAGTTTTCTCAAAATCTGGACTCCACGGACCAACCAGAACCATCCATTGAATCGGATGACCTTTCGCCTCCATCTGATAACCATGAACTTGCCAATCTCACCAGGCTGCATGCCGGCGCGGGCCCCAAAATCAAAGAGCCCGACATGGAGGGGCGGTATCTGGGCAGGCTGGACGGGCACGAGGACGGCATGGAGGCGGACGAAGAGGACGAGAACAGCGACGACTCTGATGAGGACGTACGCGCCTACAGGCTCAACAGCTCCAGCTCGGACAGCGAGGACGAGACGGCGCACCCCGTACCGCTCGTTATATCAGACGACACCGGGGCCAAGAACCTGAGGAGCCTTCTGAAGCCCACCTCGCTCCATGTTGACACCACATCTCCAGTCCTGCCCGCGAGAGTCAGCGCGGATAATGCCAGGAGAGCTGTGTCCTTCTTTGATGATGTCACCGTGTACCTCTTTGACCAGGTATTGAGTGATGATGGGAGTATGTCATACGCCCACCACTACTGCTAAAAATCTTGCGACAAACATTTAGCTGATTTTTAGATTGGATAAAATGAAAATAGTTGACATTTTTCTAACTAGCATTCCTCATGCCTGTTTAAAATCCACATTCAGTTCACACATTTTAGACATACCCAGGAGTGTTAACACTTACGCAAGGACTGAAATATGAACGTCGGAACTTACACAAGAATCTCAAGCATTTCAAAACATGTTTCTAGACTTCTTAAGTTTCTTAACTACAAGGAGCCAATATGTGTTTTTTATGGCTTGTACAGCCTTAAGAATTATCTTTGTGATTTGACATTTTGTGAACATGAAACATTTTTTTTGATTAATTTTGCAACCCTTACAGTATGAGAATTTTTTATTTTATTAAACTCAACTTTTTTTTTTTTTTAAGGAAACACCCACCAAAGAACTGGGGGACCACTTGGGAAGCTCAAACAGTCAGGTCCCAGAGTTCAGCAGCCCGGGTTCCACTGCCAGCCTCCTGAACAGGTTCACCAACTCTGAAAGCTCCACAGACGAAGAGGGTGGCGGCTTTGAGTGGGACGATGACTTTTCATCTCCAGGGCCTAAAGCCCTGTCCACGTCCGCTTCCTCAGTCGGAGAGCCGCGCTGGACCTCCACCTCCAGCTACTCGCGCTTCTCCATCTCACCTGCCAGCATCGCCAGCTTCTCCCTCACGCACCTCACAGACTCGGACATGGAACAGGGAGGCAAGTTTGTTACTCGGTTATTATCCATCACACAAACACATCATTTATTTCAGGTACTATTGGCCATCATGCTTTGAGCGAGTGACAGGGTGATTAGCGTTGTGTGAACCCTTAGAAGAAGCATAATCATAGAAGTCAGAACACAGAAATGCAGAATGGTAGTGTGTTTGATACTTATTCACACATATATATTTACAGGTAAAACAATTACATTAGAGAATACTGTTCCGAAGAAAATATGCTTCTGTGTTGTGGGTGCATTTGTTTTAAAACCATTTTCTTTTCTTTTCTTTTAGGAAGTGGGGAAGATGGAGAGAGGGACTGAGGAGGTGGAAGAGTTTTCAATCCTCAAACAACTGAACTGACAATTGAAAGTTGCACTTTTGTCGACTGATTTTTTTTGGCTGAAAAAAAAGGAGGGATGTTTATGGGGATTCGGAGGTGATGTTTTTCTCAGGCAGATTGTACGTTACACTGACAAGACCATAAATTAAATGGCTGCATCTCCATAAGACAGACGAGGCCCAGTAGCAATCTGTGCCACACCACTACTCTCTTGTCTGCGTTTGTGTAATTACATTTTTCATGCAGTTTCTCTTGGATAAAAAAAAAAAACACTAAATGGAGCTCCTCAATGTTTTGGTTTAAGACTCATCAAGCACATTCCAGATTGTTGGGCTTTTGTCTCCACTTTCACTCCTCCTGTACTTCGGCAACAGTAAGAATCCACTTGGAGTTAAACGCAGCCTCATAGGAATAAGCTGTTTGGTTTTGTGTAAGAAAACATGATTTTTCTTGATCAACGTTCATATTGCTCATATTGTGTAATTATTTCAGTGGTTGCCTTTTTGCAAGAGTAAATTAATGTTTCATATCCTCCGCTTTGGAGACTTCTGTAGCATTACATGGGTTTAAATCCACGTTTAGGAAGAATCACTACTTTATCTCGGCAGTTCTCGCGCTTGAAAAGTGCAGTTTTGATCTTTTGGAGAGTTCTGTGAATGTGTGTTGGATTAACTCTTCAAGAAGAGATTCAAGAAAAGGAAACTGTCCTCATGTTGCTTTGTGCTGTTTATCACTGGACTTATGGTAGTGCCTGTATACTCCTACACACCATACAAAACTAGTTCAGTGGGGATTGTTTTATTTTTTTATTTACACAATGAAAATGTATTAAGCTGTTTGTGTACAGTTGTGCATTGGACTTCTTGCTAATCAGTTTGTCTTGGCTGTTATTGTTCAGAGCACGAGCTGGCGTTTCTCTGGTGCAGGAGCTCAGGCATCACACACACGACACGAGACACTAAGAACAAAACTGACTGCTGCTTTCTCATCGTGCTTCACCTACAGACTTACTGCCTTTACTTTACTGTCACCGCTTTTCTTCCTATGATGAACTGCTATGGAAAAAAATATCAAGTGTTAGATTGTTTGTTTGACGCAACACAACCTGGAATATTCTCAATCTGTAGCTCATGCAGTGATGGCTTTTTTTCCGCCTGGTTATGGATCTGAAGAGTGGGAGGTCTGGCACCGCAGCGTCTTTGACAAACCTCTGTTGAACCAGCAGTCTGTGTTTCAGTTAAACTTGAAGATATATTTAAGGAAATTTTATTTGATCTCAGTATACATTTTTGCTTAATCTTGCACATTTGAAAACTGTAATTTAATGTTGAACTGTACTGATGTATATAAATGTTGATTTTTTGTTTGTAAATGGGAACAGTCTATTTGATTTAAAGGTATGAGGTTTCATTTTGTAATTTAAACGGATTCAAATCAGTCGTCAGCTGAAAGCGGATATATCGAGACAGAATGCAGATGTGAACTGTCCTTAGATTTTAAAACGGTGATATTTTTACTTCATACTGTTCATGCTTAGTGTAATTAAATGAAGTGTTTATAATTACACTGTTTAATATAAAAAATAAAAATAAACATGGACTTAAGGTTAAGGTATACTTTACTGTGTATGCAGTATTTTATCTTCTGCCTTCAACATCACTCTGGTGCCTGCTGTACAATACTAGGACACATTGGTCTAGAGTATGTGGAGCCTTTTCTACTAGAGCTAAAGCAGTTTCATTTGGTTTTAGGACCTCAAACAACAGTGTCAAACATAAAATAACTCCAAACATTGATTTTTTTTTAATTATTTTAATTTTATTTTGCAGTTCAATGCCCTCGTAAAATTGATGTCAGCGACAGGATTCAGGTTGAACAGTTTATTCCAAGTAGACATAGATTTTGTTATTGCTGAAGGTATATCTTTCTGACTTTGCAATATAATATATCTGTTTAAAATGGGTTCGCAGGAAGAAGTATTTCATTAATGTGGGCAAAAATACTGACAGGCAAGACGAATGACAGAACAAACTGACAAATGCGTGTAAATAAATAAAGCTTAATTAGACACGTGCAATTAAATAACAGGCAAATCACGCAACACCAAACAAACTAAGGTTGAAGATGAGTAAGTGTAACTGGGTTTTTGTGAAGACTAAGTGATGCCCAAGCCGTAGCCCTTAATACTTCACTGGATTTTTAAGTTCTTGCATCCTTCCCACACTTGCATCTGGCTTTGGAATCAAGAGAGCTTTAACATTCATCGCATCGACAAAGTCGCGTATATCCAGTGATCGCAGAGAACGGTCTGTGAATTTCAGTTAAAGACGGATCCAGAAGTCAGGGAGATTGTTACCGGTGCTTAAAATGTACAGTATGTCAGAAGTTCCTTGGACACTATATTTCTCAGGCTTTCAATCTCCAAATTTGAGAGAAAGGGGAGTGTGTTAAGCACCGGTTGCTACACACCCACAGCTCCACCATTTTCCAGGCTGGGGAGGCGCGAAGGAGCTGGGCTGCGAGGGCCAGAGGGAGGTGGGTTTGTGCTCCGAGGTGCTTCAGCTGAATTACCCCTGACAGTGATGTGCTCCCATCCTCCCTAAAGGAAAATATACAGTGCTCATCAGATTTATTCAGCTCTAGCTATACACCATTTCTTTACTGTAAGCTCAAATAAACAGTCAGTAAATAACTACATAAACGACATACCCCAATACCAAAGTCCCAGGAATGTCCTTTAGGCTGCATTGGTCCAACGCCGACTCTGTGACATATGGCCCCTGGGGTCTCCATTGGAAATCCTGGCACCCCTTCTGCTATGGTCCACACCTGGGAAAATGTGTAAAGCTCATGAGGATAACTTACTGGCATGAACCTGTATCAAGTTTCACATGAACTGACCTGGTCCAGGGGGCCCACAGAGACTTTTGTGACGTTGTTGGAGATGAGCTCCCAGGCTGAGCCCTGAGGGTAACTCGGGGTCAGGCCCTGTCTGTACCACAGGTTACCTGCAGTCAAAATAAAGCCACTTTACTTGAAGTACTTTGTATTGGTAAATTCTCATGGTGATTGATTCTACTCACTGTTTTCATCCACAGCAAACACTGACGTACGACCCACCGACAGTTGTTTCAGAGTTTGACGAGGAGGAGATGGGATGTGATACCAACATTCCCCTGTAGGGGGAGCAGAGACATGGCTCAGTGAAAGGATACAAAGCAATGCAACCATCCAGTTTATTCTTTTAGCCTCACCAGCTGGGTTCTGAGGCGACACAGAGCCTCTGTAAAACACAGATCCATCCTTGGCTATAGCCCACACCTGGTGAGCTCCACCGATAGAAACAGACTTAAAAGGCTGGTCTGTGCCAACGTGTAGCCAGGAGCTCCCCTGTGGAATACAGACAAACAACACTTCTCAAATGATTCCTGTTCAGCAGATACATGAGCTTCACTCTATGTTCTTACAGCAGGGCACTGTGGGGTCACTCCCAGTCTGCACAGGACATCCCCCTTCTCACTGATGGCCCACACAGGCACATGCTCCATCCTGCACTGGGCCAGACAGGGCATCAGCGAGATGTCACTCAGAGGGATGGGCGGGACCTGTTGCCATGGTGCTCGCAGTGTGATCTTGCACTTTCTGTGATCAAAGCATCATAAATGAGTGCAAGTAAAAAAAAAAAAAAAATGAAAAAGTGGAGAGAAGCCTGCACCTTATCCATCTCCTTCTTCTGACAAAATCTTTCATGGTTTTGTGGCCGTGGAATGTTCTGAAGGAGAAGACTTGAGCTATTACGTTGTTTAATCATTTACTTTCAGTAAGATTGTCCACTAGAGTGGCTACATACACTGGGAAGTCTGCTGCATATTGCCAGCCTTCTTTGTCAGTGCCACCAGGGACATTGTAGTCCACAGCCCATTCAGAAACCTTATCATAAAAAGGGTAACAGAGGCATTATTAAAGCAGATAAGTATTTTAGATTTGTGCATTATTTGGTATTTCTTACCCAGGTCCACTGAGGGGAGGGCGGGTGAGTTGAGCTTTTAGCGCATTCCTTCAGCCCACTCTCATCACTCCACATCGGGCGATCTGTAGGAAGTCCCCTGGAATAATAATGATTAAAAAAAAGATTTTGTAAAGAGAAACAGTGAAACAAGTAAAAATGTAGATTTTATACTTGTCTGTGTATCCAGTCATTGGGTTCCATCTTTGATTTTCATACACATATATATTTCGGACATCTGTTTGCTGTGGTATCTCAGCTGCAGCATCTAAAAACACAGCGCTCAGTAAGATTGTACAAATCTTGGGGATATATGATATGTTTAATACAAACTTAAATACACTGTATGCTTGTATTCATAAAATATACATTCTTTTTTTTGTTTTGCCTTGTCTGGCACTGTTTTGTGTTGCCACCAGATTTTCAGTCAATTGTAAAATATCTCAAATTTCTGCAATCATGGTGTCAGTATTGTGCCAATCTAATTTAATTTGGGTTTGTATAAATATGGCACTTAAATATTAAGAAGCAAAAAAATAAGAAAAAGAAAGTGTGAAATAGAAGTAGGGCAAGCAACTAACTTATCAATCATTACATTGAAAGTGATATTGTTGTATTGAGTGGGATTACTTCAGCATTCGACACCAAACCCAAGCTGCAAGCTCCTCACACACTCCTTCAACCATGACTCACAGGCACTCAGCAGCGTGCAGATGATTAGGGTCTCGGGGTAAACATAATCATGCATGCGTTTACCCTGCGTACTGTGGACCCAGGTGGTGCCGTCCCACCCGACTCCCCAAACCAGACCCAGACTGTTGGACTCTACACAGCGCAGGTGTCCCGGGACCTGCCGCCAGAACCTGCAGCACCGCACAGCACAAAGCAATGGCACACCAGTGTTATGTGTTAGTCACTTTGAGAAACTGTTAGTAAGTTAGCTTTGAGTTAGCGTGCAAGAACTAGACGTTATTGCTAGAGCAGGGTTTGGGCAGCCAAAAGAGAAAAAAAAGTAACAAACATTTGCAAAAAAAGACAGTAGAAGAGTAGATTGAAAAATATACAGAAATCGAATTGAAGTTTAAACAAACTTTGAAGCTTTTGTCACTTACAGACACTAAGTACAGTTACTTATAAAAGCTACTCAGCACTGCCCGCCTCTGTGATCTTACATGAGATCACAGGAGAATGCAGTTGCAGGGGATTCCAGTGTGAAAGAAGGCTCGTGAACCATAATGTCTCCTTTTGAGGTGGTGGACCAGAGGGCGTGTCTGGACGGTGGACCGCTGATCCCTCGACACTCACAGCAGCAGTCAGACAACAGGGACAACTAAAAGATAAACAATCAAATGTTCAAGTATGCTAAATGAGACAGCTTGGTGAGCTTGCGCTTGTAATATTACCCAGTCATTCATGTCCTTTTCAGTTTGTGCGGCGAGAACCAAAGGCCACCTCTGCCTGGTTCTTTGGGAGGTGTACACAGCAAAAGAGTAGTAGCAGTCCCTGATAACTGGAACCAGTGCTGTGATTTCACTTATGAACACCTGAAGGTACTACAACAAAAACAGAAAGAGGCAAGGCATGTTAATTTATCCGATCCGATACAACATACTTAAATATACTCAATATATTAATCCCAAAGGAAATTCAGTTTATCAGCTGCACGCATACGTCATACATAAAAACATTAAAACCTAGACAACATTCAGTAAATAGGACAGTGCAGAGAATAAATAAAAGTACTGTAAAGCAATCATTCCCATTTAGCCCCTCCCACCCAAGGATTTGTTATACAGCCTAATCACTCCGGGCAAGAAGATTTCCTGAGTCTATCCTTTGAGGAGGAGCAGCCTCTCACTGAGCTACTCTGCCCCATCACCAGCTCATATAGTGTGGTGATCGCTGTTGTCCATCACAGAAAGCAGCATCTCCAGGGTTCCCCTCTCACATGACACAGTTCAGTGCTGTGCCTGAAGTCCACGGTGTACAGAGTGAAGAGGAGAGGCGCAAGAACCGTCCCCTGTGGAGCCCCGGTACTGCTGGTGACGGAGTCAGAGATGTTACTCCCCAACTGGAAAAAATGGTGGTCTGACGGTCAGGTAATCTGTGATCTAGGACACGAGGAGTGGGTCGACCTGCATGTTGGTGAGTTTGTCTTTCAGGAGGGGGGGCTGGATTGTGTTGAATTATGCTTAAGTTGTTGATTCTTTGTGTGTCGTTGTGCACGTGTCAGCAGGGGGTTGCGGGGACTCTGTAAAACAAAAATAATGTACAACCAACCTTCTTCTCGTCGTGCTGTGTGTAGTAAACGAAGAAAATGCTGTCTTTCCTTCCATCGGCCCTCGTCGATTGTTCCAGAGCCACACTCACATCGACCCAGCGCTGAGGCTTCCAGTCCCTCCACCATCGCAGAGTGCCTTTACGCACCCAGACGGACTGAGGAGGAGACCAAAAAACATCAGCAATAAGAAAAATATATATATATATTAAAAAAATAAAAAAAATAAAAAAAAAGGTTGAAACTGATTGAATCATTAGCTAGTAACAATTGAAAGACTAGCCCCTACATTGCTTCTCTCCAGTGGTTTTCTGCTTGTGGTTTCTCTGCGCTCATGCTCTTCGTTCCAGGCGGCTGATTGGACGGGAGTGAGGGACACGGAACTAGTGAGGACACCTGACGGAAAGAATATATTACAACAAAATATCAATCACGTTGTGTGTTGGGGCAAGCAAATATTTTAGTGATGTGAAAATAAATAAATAAAAAGGATGCATTTTAGTTAAACAAGTGCTGGAATATTGAGTTTTTGTGATTATCCTCAAAATTGTTGTTTCTTTAATTAGCTTTATTCATGAAAATAATTTCCCCCCAAATCGACTCTGATTCTGATGTAGCTAAAATCATGCCAAGTACTGCACATCTGTATTATTATTACCTGTTGGACTGAGCCAGCTGATTCTAGACTCTGCATCCACGTCACAGCCGGCTCCAGAGATCCAGGCCCACACCGGTCCATCCTCTTCTCCCACCCTTTGGGGATTCTCCAACGCCAACACGCCTGTACTACTGTTGGCCAGTGTGCCTCCTGCTGCTTGTGCTTCCAAGTCCACGTTGCTCCATGGCAGGTCATGTGACACACCGTCTGGTGTGAGAAGCACTGGTGCAGGAGAGGGCTCGGCCGTGTCTTCCTGTGGGACTTCTAAAATGGAGGGTTGAGATGCTGAGGTTTTGTCCCGATCGGAAACCAGGCTGTTGATAAAACTGTCACTGGCTGGGATGAAAGATTTAGGGGTGTTTTGAGGGGTGTCTTGAGTTAATGAGTTCTCTCCCCCCAAAGGCACGACAGAGGGGGCTGCTGCCTCCAGGGCGGGGGTGTCTGTAGTGCTGCTCTTTGCTTCTGCCGGACCCAGCTCTGAGTCCGAGTCAGTGCAGCTCAGGACAGAGCCTTGAGACGCTTCTGTCAGCTGATCATCCCTGTTGTCAAATCAGAAAGAAATAATGACAAACTTTACTAACAACTGGACAAACTAATTTCTCTGAGTTTTTTCATTCCAGGAACTTTCCTATCCCAATGTCTCTTTTAATCACAAGAAAACATGAAATTTGATTTTTGTTGTTGTCTTTGTTTAATGCAACGATCATACAATGTAGCAATTTACATTTCTTTTAAATTGGTACAAAGGTCTGCACTGATTATAAGATCAGTCTATTTTCAAGTAAAAAGACAAAAAATAAATAATGCAACTGAGAACAGGCAACAACACCTACACCTGCTATTGCGGTTAGTATATTATATAGGACCTATTTTTGAATATTCATAAAAGTCTAGATGTGGAAATTATGAGATTGAAAAAACAACAATTTAACACTGAACTGAATGAACTTAATAGAGGGATATGTATACTTTCTGAACCCTTTGCATCTCTGCTTCAGAAAACAGCCTACACACGGTTATTGCACTTTCTTTCTTGCATTTCAATGGGCCAGTCAACTACGTCCCTAAAGTGGAATGCATTGGTTTTGCTGCTGTAAAACTATCTTAGAAAGTGTTAACAAGTCGCATAGTCAGTTGGCGAGTCATGCTATTTCTGTTAAAACCTTGAAAGCTGGAATGAAAAACAACTGCAGATTTAAATTTCACTGTCTGTCTACTCCAGCTGCAAGAGCACGTTAACTGTAACACAATATTTCTGGGAAATTCCAGTGTAGTTCACCTCTCTTAACACTGTAGTTTGACAACAAACAAAACAAAACAACAAATATAATGCATCTTTTAGTTAAACCAACCTGTGCGGACCAACTTTTTTATTTCCCCACTGTGCTGTAATTGGTATCCAGCCATTTCCACTTGGCTCAAATGGAGTCACACCCACCCTAAAATACAGGCCTCTGTCTTCACCCACAGCCCACACCTGACAAGAGTAGAAAATGTTTTGTGAAAGATCAATATATAATATTATGCAATGCCATACAATGAAGAATAATCTGTGCGCCCTTTGCAGCAGGACAGAAGCCACTGTTACTTTATAAGGTCATATACTGTAACACGGGCACCTGCCACTTCACACAAGCCCTCTCCCCTGAAATATGAAATATGGGACATCATGATGACGGCTTGGCCAGCTTCTAATTAGGGAGTCTCCCATATGTCAGGCTCGTAGGAATACACTTGGGGATATATAAGGCTGGGGTCTGAGATGCGACTGCGGGGACATTGGCTGGAACACCGGGGTGCTCGGGTTACAAGAGGGACTGAAGAGAGGGGGAGCTACACTGAAGGTGGGGTCAGCTCAGGGAGTGCAGTGCTAGCAAAGTCCTCAGAGCGACAGACAGAGATACAGAGAGTCCCTCTGACCCCGGCTTCAAGCTTATCTAGAAATAACATCGAGACAGGAGACACAGGCAACAGTTTAAACAAGCCTTAAGGAACACAGGGATGCATTTTCCCGATACCATTTAAGTGCAAACTGATGTATAAATTAATTTAGACAGTGACTGATTTCTAAAATGTAATGGAAAAGCAGTAACAAATAAACAAAACAACAACAACAACATAAAACCAAAACAGCAACAAACACTCACCTGATCATTGAGGCCAACATCCACCATCATCATTTCTCCACCAATGCTGATCCAGCCTGAGCCACAAGGATTGTGGGAGTTCACGCCTCGTCTGAACCACACCTGCTCATGAACACGAAAGTACATGTTTGATTTGACAACATCTAAACACAACAATCACTCAGTGATAACTGCTGTTTACCTTATAGTCTTTAGTGACTACCCACACCACACTGACGCCAACAGAAACGTGGAGGACTTCTACTTCTTTAACTGGTGATTCCACCTCGGTCCATGATGTGCCTGTCGACATTTCCACATCATCATTCACAACCATCAAATTCATAAACTGACTGACGTAAAAGTGTTTTCAGCAAAGAAATCAAGCTTGTAAATGACAAAGCAGATGGCCAGAAATCAGTCACTAATAAAATGCACAAACAAACAAACAAACAAACAAACAAACAAACAAACAAACAAACAAACAAACAAACAAACAAACAAACCATTTGGGCTGTCCAGACTGAGGCCAATCCGGACCAAGAGGTTCCCATCCCAGACCACAGCCCACAGCAGGTCTCCAGGGCCAGCTGATAACTGAGCCACTTCCTTAGGGACCTCAACCTCCTCCCAGCTGGTGCCCTCAGGGACCCGTGGATGGATGCCCTCCCTGAACCACACCTGTACAGTAGAGAGGAAGAAAGATGGCAGAAAATTTGGTTCATACAACAGATATCCTTATTTTGTCATGCAAGATATGTTTAGTAAGAGTGACACCAAAATAGTTAACAGACAAGCTTCACATATTGTGGAGCTCTGCTGCCCTCCTGAGGTCAGACATGGTTGGTGAAATACTGCAATGTAAATAAACAACATGCAGCTTGCGGGCGGACAGGTATGTAATTTATTTATTTCACCTTTATTTAAATAAGCCTTTATTTAACCTATGTCCCAGAGGTGGAACCCATTTAACCAGGTTAAATAAAAGTGAAAGTCCCACTGAGATTAGGAATCTATTTTCCAGGGGAGTCCTGGCCCCAAAGGAGAACATATTGTACATATTTTTAGTTTAATTTGTGATTCTGACCTGCCCTTGCTGAGACACTGCCCAGAGGTATGGGTACCTCCCAGACTGGTCACTCATTTCCCAGCCACCACAGCTGATGTCACAAAGAGGCAGTGGGG
This sequence comes from Gobius niger, assembly GCF_951799975.1. Taxonomy (NCBI): domain Eukaryota; kingdom Metazoa; phylum Chordata; class Actinopteri; order Gobiiformes; family Gobiidae; genus Gobius; species Gobius niger. The sequence goes on along the minus strand of NC_136861.1, from coordinate 23,829,278 downwards.
GTTTTCTGGGGCTTTCCAAAGGAATCTGCAAAACAAATATTTATATATGAACATAACACACTTATGTCATATGTGACTTAAGTTGTAATAAATGGAGACACAAACCTTTGCCCAGCTCCCTGGTGCAATGTATCTCCTATAACGTATCCAGCGTCTACGTCGAACACAAGAATTCCACTTTTTATCTGGAGAAAAGTTGGCTGGAAAATCCACAGCATACTCCCAGCCCTGACGAGATGAATAGAAAAGTTATAAGGGATGTAAGTAGAAACTTTTATTTATAAGCAAAGTTTCTAAATGTACAAATTAGTGTTCCTACCCCAGTCTCGCTGGGCTCTCCGCTGCAGCTCTGATCCACGTACCAGTCCCCCTCCCATTCCCAGCTGCGGGATGGGAGCTGGAAGCTGTGAAGCGGCTGTGGGTTCAAACCTGTCACATCACTCCAAGGCCAGCGATCAGTCGGCAAAAGCACATCAGTGAAGCCATCCACTGGGTTCCACCTCTGGGACACAGGAATTTTCAGCTATTATTCCTATGTTGTTACTAATTACAATGTTTTACTTATAATCTGAACCTGGTTTTCATAGGTCTCCTCTCTGTAGCGAATAGGTGTCTCGCTGGGCATTACATTGAGGTAAACATGGTGGTCACAGCCTATCCCCCAACAGCGGCCTTTCCCTGCGGACACTCGCTTCAGCTCCAGTAGCATGTCATCCGCACGCACCCAGCGCTCACTGGCTGTAGACAGGCTGTACACCCTGCCGTACACATCTACCGCCCAGAGCAGAGTGATGGGCATGATGACCCTGAACAGATATATATTTATAGAAATGGTATGTAGTACAAAAAAATACTAATGCAAACAATAATAAATGACCTATTATATTCTTTTCTTTTGGAAAGATGGTAGTGCACAAAATACATTCAATATACATACACATACACATATACATATATATATATATATATATATATATATATATATATATATACATATATATTATATATTAGAGTATTGTATAACCACATGGTCACTTGCTGCTGGTGCAACACCCAAACCAATAGAGTCTCTTTTTAAAAAAGCCATAAAAATCTTGGACAAGAAACCGTTCTCCTTTCACCACTGCACTGTTTTAGAGAAGCATCATTTACTCAATTTTGATAACTTCATTAATTTTAAATATGGTTGCCTTGTATATAAAGTATTGCATGGACTTGCTCCACCTCCATTGCAGGATTTCATCAAGCCAAAGTCTGTTAGTGGGATGGGCACCAGGGCATCAGCTCGAGGAGACTGTGAGGTTCCACACAGGAGAACCTCCTTTGGACAGACTGTGCTCTCTGTAAAAGGCACCAAGTACTGGAATAGTCTCCCTTTATGAGTCAGAGAGACTCCAACTCTGGCCACTTTTAAAGCACGTTTTAAACTGTGGCTAAAGGAAAACCAGGCCTGTGAACACTTTTAGTTGTTACTGCATTTATTGTTGTCACATTATGTTAATTGTAAATTGTGTATGTGTCAAATAAATAAAATAAAATAAAATAAAATAAAATAAAATAAAAAATAAATAAAATAAAATAAAATAAAATAAAATAAAATAAAAAAAATAAAAAAAATAAAAAAAAATAAAAAAAATAAAAAAAATATAAAAAAAATAAATAAAAAATAAAAATAAAAATATATATCTATCTATCATTTTTTTTTTCATTGTTTTATTTTTTTTCCGATAGAAAATGTTCCCTTTATTTTGACAGTTGTTGCTCGTTTGATTGACTGCACTTAACTTGAAATTTCCCGGAAGTAGAATTTGTTCTGCTGGCTACTTTTACATTCAGAAACTGATACTGTACTAATCCTCCACTGTCGAAAGACGCCTCAAAAGACGTCTTAAAACCCTCAGGGTATTCTTTGGAAAAAGTAATTATGGTCAAACCCACTGAATGAGAAGCAGGCCTATTTGATTGATGCATCCATTTACCTCATACAAATGTTTGGTTGGACTACATTACAACGTTTGTTTAGTTTACTATTGTAAAGTCGTAGCACACGCTATGCAGCACATACTAATCCATAGTCGCAGGCACTCAGTGATCTACCCCTGCCATATGGATCTACCCCTGCCATAAGGATCTACCTGTGTAGGTATCCGAGCCGCGGTTGTCAAGGGAGAAGTGGACGCGACATGACACAGGTGCAGCAGCTACTAGCATTACCTCTGAGGGCCATGCCTGGGCAGCCTGTTCAAAGAGCACAGTGAAACAACTAAAATGTTAATGTGCATAGAAAATGCAAATTTGCAACAACAAAAAAAGACAGCTAGCAGCAAATGTACAAAACGTAATTGAGTCTTAAGCTGTTTACAAACTGCAAGAAAGATCACACATAGGAAACAGGCAAATATAAAAAAATAACTCACATGGTCAGCTTTCTCATAAGGGTTCAAGCCTCTGGATGGGAAAAGTCAAGAAATGAGACATTCCCACAATGATTTGAACTCTGGAGCAGAGGAATGCTCGGCTCAACTCCGAGTCCACAACAGGAAATGGAGGAAGCGCGTCTCTGATTGGCCGATGCGAAACAAGAAGCGTGAGATGCGCTTTTTCCATTGGTCCTGCACTGGACACCCGGAATATTTTGTCTGTCCGACTCCGCTGATGGACGTGCATATTTCAATAATTTATTCAGCTTTAAATTAATTATTGAACTGCGAGATTGTCTTCACCTGTTCGGTTACACTTAGGCCTGTTCGAACAGCAGATGAAGCTGTAAACGAAGACCTATTGTAATTGACTTCGCGTTTCAGCACCTTGGATAGAGCACAGCAGTTTTGTGATACTGTTGTATTATTATTTAAAATAAAATTAATTAATCTGCCCTCCAACAGCCATGACAACAGTATAATAATACAACCCAATGAATGCCATGAGATGAATGGTCATATTGTTTATTTGATATAGGGCCTAATTCCACCAAATAATGGCTTAGTCTTGTTCGGCGTTTCCATGACTTCATCTTTCATGTGCTTGGACTCGCATGCTTACAAAAGTGTCTAAGCTGTTACTCTGGTACCAGGTGTGACATGACAGTTGGCTGTCAGTCTCCAAGGTTCAGCCGGACAAGTGTCTGCATGTGACCGATTGGAAATGAAAGTCTGGAATAATACATTCAATAATTGATCTTCTAAATAAATACATACAATAAAATAAATGTGTACTACTACTACTACTACTACTACTACTACTACTACTACTACTACTACTACTACTACTACCACTACTACTACTACTATTACTACTACTACTACTACTACTACTGATGATGATGATGATGATGATGATGATGATGATGATGATGATGATGATGACGACGACGAGAATAATAATATTAATAATAATAATAATAATAATAAAATAATCATAATCATAATAATAATGTTGCCTATTAATAATAATTGTATATTGAGAATAATTTATTTGAGAATATAGACCAGAAAACAAATATTATGAAACGTGGAGGGTTATGTAAGAGAATGTCAGAGGGTGCACTGAACATAGGTCTTCATGGCGTTCTAAAATAAATCCCGGTGTCCATCATTTGTTCGTATAATAGTCTATACGCCAACAATATTTTTTTTTTTTAAATCAACCTCTGGTATTTCAAGTTTGAAGTACAACCTTACGTGTGCAGTATGCTCAAAGAAGAAGCTGCAATGTTCTTGCACTGTCGCTTTAAGAGGCTTTTGTTGCGCAGAGGCGCAACAGCAGAGCGTCACATGATTCTTCTCTTGTGACAATCCAGACAGAAAGGAAAAGCCAGAGTTCAGCTTAGTTTCAGGGCGTTGTGATGGCTGAAAACTGTTGTCTTGGTGCCAAAGGACCAATTATAAAGAGCAAAATGGAGCTATTTTAACCATTACCAGACTGTTTAACAACATTCCGATCTTGACAGTGGATATTTGAAGATTTGCGTTTTCTTTTTGTCGCCAGAGGGGAAAGTTGGCGCATGGAAAGAGACGAAGTTTCCTTTTTTTCGCTGCGGTTTTTGTTTGCACTTGTCGACTCAACGTTACATGTTGCAACATAGTTACACATTGTGTTTTACTTAATTTACAAGTATTTTCAAGTGTAGATTGTAGGGCAACCCAAGGCATTACCGGACATCTGAGATGGTGGACAATAAACCTCTGCTTCAGGACAGACCTCCCGCCTATAACGCTGTCCCGGGAGCCCACGAGTATGGCCCACCACCACAACAAGGCTATGGTGCCATCCCTGCCGCTGTCCCTCCGCCGTACCAGTACCCCCAGGGCCAAGGCAAGTATTGAATCTCTGAGTGATCAACTTTTACTTTCCGTTTACGACGAAGTAACATAGTCAAACAAAGTAGTTTGATTCATTGTATCCAAGCGGCTGTCAATAAGGCTATTAGATGTTTTAAAACATTTTAGGATATGAACTCTATGTGGGAAGGGACAGTATTTGTACAGTAAGCTATAGTTGTTGCTCTGACATGCAACAGCCAGTGACTGTGACGGGTGCAGGTTGCATGAAGGAAGTGCTCGTTTTCTCATAATGAATGTGTAGCTTCCTGTCATAAGGTCTGTATGAACCATGTCAACCCTTCTTTATCAGAACATGGCCACATATTGACTGTTGATAACGGTTTCAAAGTTCACTGTCACACAAGAAATAAAAACATTGTTGGATATTTTCCGTGTGACACTAGTTATGTTATTCAATCGTAGACCTATTTCTGATATTTTTCTTCAATTTATATTAAATGCTATTTGTGGGTCAAGGTAGAAAATAAATAGTATTTTTCGATCTAGGATACCCTGCTGCCCAGACGGCCCCTGCTGTAGCCCAGCAGCCCTATCCCGGGACATATGCCATAATTCAGCCCTCTGTGGTGGTGGTGGGTGGCTGTCCGGCCTGCAGGTGAGCACTCTCCTCTTCATGTGATGTTACTATTCAGCTGCTTGTGTTATTCACTGAATAAGAGTTAACTCATGTTCACTGTGACTAAAACATTTTCTGCTCTGGTTTTATGCTGTGAATAGTTTTATAGCAAATGAGTCAGCCTACTGTCAGCTGATGTCAGCTGCAGGCATGTGATGGACAGGTGTGGCCATGAATGCCCTGACATGGGTCATAGACGGTGTTTTGTTTATTTATTGCCTATAGTCTGTAATATTGTAAGACTCTCATCGAATCACCACCTAGACGTGGAGGAGGGTTTGAGCGCCCGAATGATCCGAGCACTATGTTGCCAGGGCATCATTACCCCGGTGGAGTCTCCATGTCACACAAGTCCAAGCCAGGTGATGTGTCAGACAAAGAGGGGTTCAAAAGCCCCTTATGATGAGAGTCTGAAGGAGCTTCATGGGGGCCATGGACCCACCACTTGCTGAAGGAACCATAATGGGCTGGTGCAGTGTGATTTGCCCCGCCACGCGGCACAAATAAGTGGGTGGAGATTGATAATATCCTGAGAATTATTCTTAGACATTTGACCCATTTGAACAACATGGTAAAATAATTAGTTTTTATTTATCATAGAATGACCAGGACTAGTAATGATCTTGTTGTTGAAAATGCGTCTGACAGGCGGTGAGTCAGGTCACAGGTTTTTGTTTCTGAGCTTACGTGACAATTGAAATAAACACATGCTGTGAAATAAGGAACAGCATGAAGCAGGAGTACAAAGAAGGTTGTGTAACTTGCCATGATGTTAATAGTACAGTCAAGTCACATGTCAAGTACTGAAAATGAGATTTCACATTATGTTTCACACATTTGCAGACAATTCTGTTGAGAATTATTATTAATTATATTCTTAATATATATTCTGCCCTGATTGTTCTCAGTAATATTTTTAAATAGCAGAACCAGTGGTTTCCTATGTTCTTCATTCTCATGTGTACACTTCCTCCTGTATCAGTGTCAAATTGATAAACCTCCAGCTAATGTAGTTGAGGTCATGAGACCATGAAGCGTGTGCTGTACAGTTTACAGAACTTACAGCTTTGTGCTTTTGATTTCTCAGTTAATTTGACCCACTCAAGTCTTGTTTCAATACAGTCAGAGAGAGATTGCTAGAAAGATAATAGATGGGTGGATTAATTGATAGATATTAACCTAGTATAGGTAAGTATTAATAGCAGGCTCTGACTGGAACTGTTGAATTAACTTGTTTAAAGGGGTATACGATACATCTTGTGTTGGTGTACAACTTCTCTTGGAATAATCTTCCAATTCTGAATCTGACCCCATTTGTTGCAGAGTGGGGGTCTTGGAAGATGACTTCACGTGTCTGGGCATCTTATGCGCCATCTTCTTCTTTCCCTTGGGCATCCTATTCTGCTTTGCACTGCGCCAGAGAAGGTGTCCCAACTGTGGGGCCACTTTTGGTTAAAGAGACCAAACCATTTCCAACACGAATTTGCTCCTGTTTCACTGCTCACATCTACAGTACCGCGCTCAATGTGACATCTTTGTGTCTTGATTTTGTAATCTTTACTTTACATAGATGACAGTACGTTATTACCAACCTGATATTACAATGAATTATGTTGACATTTTAGAGCATGTACAGTTAAATGATGTGGATCATGTGCTGGAGAATTATATTATCTAGCAAATGGAAATGTTAGTGCCTTCATGTCATGTAGATCATCAGAAATTCCACTTTTTTGTTTTGTGATTTAAGTTGAGTTATTTTAATATGAGCAGATTGTCCCAGTTGTATATTACATACCTAATATTTTGATAAGAATATTCTTTTTTTTCCCTTCTGCTTAGTGATTAAGTGCTTTAATTTTTGCCAATGGATTAATTTTGGCTCAATTAGCCAATACAAATCATATATTCAAAATGACTGATGATTGCATGAGAACTTTTCTAAATGATGGGGATAATAATACCATGTAAATACTTGTTTATTTTTATCGATGTAGGGGCCATATTTGCACTGACTATTTAATCTGCTAGATTGTGCTTTTCCAGGGCCAATGCAGACCTCAGGAACATACAATCAGACAAGCTCTCAGCTTTTACAGCCAATCACTGTAGGACTTTACTCCACTTCTGGGTGTACTTTCAAACTGCAGCCTCCTCGTTTGACACGTGGAGCAGAATCAGACACGCCAGTTATCGATTATGTGTGGACTTTTTATTTCCAACCCAGACAATCAACTGAGTCTGTTCCAGTTATTGGGTTTAATCAATAGTCAATGTCTTCCATTGTTGTAACATGTTATAAAGCTGTCTGGTAGAAATAGGGAATTATTTTAAACCTTACATCAGAAAACTGCACATGCTGTTTGGGGTTCTTTTATACACAAGTTACTGTAATTAAATAATGCTACGCAAAACATTGATTGGGAGTCTTAATTGCATGACATTAACATCCACCAGCGCAACACATATCTGTGTATTTATTTACAAAGGGGAGGACACAATGCAGAAATAATCTTTATTTACATATGCAGTATTGGGCTTAAACCCAAAAAGTGCACACACACTGCGGTAATAAAATAATTGTAATAATTAAAGCAAAAATAATTGCACTATATTTGTCCACAATTTGATTTAAATATATTTATAATAAGAATCGTATGTCCATGGTTAAGGCAAAGACGTGATAATCTTAAAACAAAAAATGTTGATGGCAATAAACACTGTAGACAAAGGTTCTTACACTGTCTTTCTGTAAACTACCAAGACCGGATGACAACTAAAGAACCTCTGTCGATGATGGAAACTTCCATCGTAGACTGATATCTTACAGAAACAGGCAGAAACACTTGCATTTGCGTTTGTCGTACAAGTATAAGACACTTGGATGGAGATCATCTCTGGGCTTTTTATTCGGAGTAAAATGTTTTTTTTTTTTTGCAGCAGAGTTAATTTTATCATAAGCAATAGTGACACACACACATCTTAAATACAGTCCTCAACAGTACAAATTTCTACTGTCCTATGGCAACAATAATAACATGTAACATTCACTATGCAAAGCGACAGGTATTTTGACCATATTTATTAAATGTGTCAAGTGCAGGTCCAAACGTGGTAACTTGCATATCATCACCACCACAAACTAAAGACTTACAGAACTTACAGAGAAAAAGTCTTAAATATAGGAGTGTCTGAGAGTTTGCAGTCAGGAGATCTCATAATCCAATGGCATTTTTCAAGTCAGTGCTGGCCAAGTTCCGTTTCACCTGGACTGGACCAAAAGTTTTTCAATGACAAAGTCTGGGTCCTGCAGCAGGTGGGAGACTCATACGGGGCCACATCAAATGACTGGTGCCGAGCGGTCATTGGTGACAGTGGGACGTAGCCGGACAGTAGCAAAAGGGTTTCCTCCACTGTGGGAAAAAGAATTTAGCATCAGAACAAATGCAGGAAGGATAATGCTACTGAGGGATCTGAGTGACTTACGCCAGATATGGGGCAGACGCTGGTCTGGAGGTGCCGTTGGATTGTGCCATCTGTGAAAAACACAACACATCTCAGACCCAATCAAAAAAGACAATTGTTTGGCGTTTCAGACCTGGCCATCTCAAGAGGCTTGTGTTAAAATTTAACTAGACTATTTCTGAGGGTAAGAGCCACAGGAAAAGGAGTTTAAACTAGGTTCTGATGTGTATATTATTGTGACCTGAGCCTTGAACCGATATTGGTTCCACTAATGCAGTGATGATTGAGAGGGGTGGGAGCAAAAAACGTGGGGCGTTTTCACACATGTTGGTGGTCCTTATGGGTCGACCCAAGACCGCCTAGTTTCAGCTGAATTCACTTCAAGTTAGTTCAGTCTGTGTTCACACTCGTGCAACGCATCATCAGCCACGTAACAACAATCAGCTGTTCACTGAAGGTATTCCCATGGCAACGGCATGGAAAAAGTAGTGACTTAAATATTTACTCAAGAAAGAGTAAACAAGTACTTGGAGAAAATTTTCCTTGAGTACTGAGTAACTGTTTCAGCATAAAAGTCTGATTTACGATTCAGTCGTGGCGTAAATTATGAGAAACAAAACAAAACATGATAGAACAGTCGCACCCTTAGGTCCTCGGGCCAGAACCTCCTCACTGTCCCAAGGACCCACTTTAAAACCAGAGGAGACTCGTCATTCCTCTGTTGCTACGTATAGCAGACTCTGTTGATTCTTCAAAAAGCAGCTGGACACTTCTCTTCAGACGAGCTTTTACTTGACTAGGCTGTGATTGTGATTTTTTCTATGTTAATTTTTCTGTAATGTAATGTTTTTGTGATCCTCTGTGAAGCACTTGATTCTCCTTTTTCAACTAAAACACATCTATTATGTGAATCAAAATGAAGATATTTCACTTAAAGATTTAATCACAATGGCACAAGTTACTTTTTTATTTTTACTCATGAGTGCAGATACTTCATTTTAACATTACTCAAGTAGAAGTGAAACATACTGTATGAAAAAAGTATTTGCAAATGTGCAATTATGTCAAAAGGTTACTCAAGTAAATGTACTTGAGTACATGTAACTGAGAACTACCCACCTCTGCTTGAACATTACTGTAACTGAAATACAGCACAACAAGGAAGTGGTTGCATTTTCATTCCTGTAATGTGTCATAGCTACCACTAGGTGTCAACAGTGGATCGCAGTGAATGCGAAGGAACTGTGCACCAAATAATCCCTGTTGTAGCGTTATCTCTCAGAAGCATCCACTCCCTTTGCCTTCATTTGTGTAAAACAGACATTTCTCAAGCCTGACTAGTGCATCATGCGTAGATAAAAACACCCATGTTTTCTTATAAAAGCAACAATAATGTTAGTGAGTGATCCTGATTCAGTATCAGTTCAGGTCACTACCGCAACAACACCAATTACTTAAGTATTAATATCCGATGAATATGAATATAACGTATTTCTCCATATGGATTTCTCATGTATAGACACTGCTGATCTTGTAGTTTAGATCTCTCTATACATGTCCTTGTGTCAATAATTGTGCATAGTTTCTCTCAAGTAAAAGCTTATGAACTTATTTAATAAAGTGCAATATGAAAAGAAAACATTTCAAAACCATCACAAATCGCAACATTTTATTCAAAATGTTGTAGCCCTATCCTGACCCATCTCCAAACAAACGCCCTCCTCTTACCCGTCCTCGGTACAAAAGGCCAAACCAGCGAGGGAGCATTTTTCCTTACAGTGACAGTGCATTCCTGGGTAACCCCACCTCCCCAGACTGCCACCTCTCACCTTTCGCTCTCTGGACCAACCTGCTTGGTCGGAAACTGGCTCTAGTATTCACAACAATCATGGCATACTTCTTCAAAAATAAACTTAATGATCAATGGCCCTTTTCCTTAAGTACAAGACAAAGATACACATTAGTAACCAACAATGCACTAATACAATAAGAGGAGGAACGCAGACCCTCTGCTGGACGCAACATAAACCTGTTCTATTCTGAGATTTGTTTGTGTAAGAAAGCAAACTCCTGAGTCACTGCAAACAAAATAGGTGTTGAGCTAATGTGGAAACAACCTTTAGTCGTCTGGACAGAGAGTGATGAAATGATAGGTATGCAAAGGAGAAGGGCAGGTGTGGGGATGTGCAGATAAAACCGATGGGACCAGCCCAAAGGAATGAGGAACAAACACTGTGAAAACTGCTCCTTATATTACACAGGCAGGAGGAAGAAAAACTACAGTCACCTTTAGATAATTCAAACTTAAATGACATTAAAGTTTTGCGTTAATGTCCGTCACTTCTCTCAGATATAAGCAAAAGACACCGTTATTGTCTCTGTAGCATTTACCACGGTTATGCATTTCAAAACACATGCCTACATTAATGCGCCCAGCTATAAACATAAAAGGCGTTATTTTACAAACAACACTCAGAGGCAGAGAAACAGAAACACCATGAACAGCCCACACCTCGTCCATAAAAGTGAAGCCAGTGTTTGCTGCTCGGATGATGGTGCAAACACTGGCCGCCAAGTATTTACATTTAGCTTCTGAAAATAATGCCACAGCTTTTGCTCTTTCTTTGCATAATATGTAAATCAAGACTCGGGGATACAGTAATAGCACATGTCAGTGTCTTGAACAACAAGCTCTGGCCACTAGTCAGACATGAGACTGTAATAAAGAGAAGTGAGGGTATAATTCAAACGGTAAGCAGGTTTTACTAACCACAAGTTGGAGGAGTTTTGTGCCAGCTATTCCCATTTCGGAAACGTCTAGTTTTTAAATCCACAAGAAAAAGACTTATTATTTTAGTAATGAATAATAAGATGAAGGAAGTCAAATGAAACTAGAGTACTGGTCTCTCACGGCATAGAAATATTTGGCTGCCATTATTGGGAAAGTCAGGTGACACCAAATGTATCACAGAGGGCTCAAGTTTCAAGGCAATGACACCACCAATTTACACTCAAAGGCCTTCATCAACAGAAAAGAGCTGAGGAAAGCATCTACTGTATACACCTTCAGCCACCTGACAACAAGTAGCAAGGAATGTCAAATGTCACATGCTACAAAACTGGCGAAAGGTCTTTCAGTTCATTCACGTTTCTGACTCACTTCTAGGGCAACTATCTTCGTCAGTTTACACATGCCTTCTTTCCTATACAGTTAAAATACAAGAAGACACAAACATGAGATGAAAGACTTGCCGTGTTTGGATCTGATGATGAGGAAGAGGCTGCGGAGGGAGTGGGTGAGGGCTGGTGGTGGTTGTTTGTGGAGTAGATGCTGTTTTTGGCTGGGTTTTGATACGACGTGTCACAGTAGTCCGCAGGGGGCAGCACCATGGTCGCCTCGTCAGTCTCGGTGTCCTGATGGTGCAGGTTCACCACACTCCTGCTGCGGTACGGGGCCACAGAGACGCTGGGAAGAAGATGACAGACATGTAAAGAAAATATCTGAGGAGAACATAGATGGAGATTGTGCAGTCACATTGTTCATTGTTCCAAATTTACATTCAGTAATTAATTAAATAATGATTTCTCATGCTGTATTGTGTTAGAGGTATGCAACAGTTGTGGCCATGCAGAGTTGTTAACTCTTTGTTTACTTAAAGGAATAGGCCACCGTTTTTACATACTGAGATATGTTCTTACCTTAGCTTTGACGAGTTCTTTAGGACCTGTCTGGTCTTCCCCTGTGCCTTCAGTCACGTAAACACAGCGCAGACAGCGTTAGCATTTAGCCTCTCCTGCTCTCCACTATAGCTCCAAAACAGGTCAAGATAGAAGCTACCAAATCCACGCAGTAATCTTCACTTTACTGCGCAGTAATCTTCACTTTACTGTGCGGATGCCAAATTACTCCTGGTATTATTACGCCTTACATTATAGTTCCCCCTTTTATCCGCTTAGAAAATCCACATTGTTTAATTTTGTGTAATTATACTTTGTAGTGTAACACTTCACGTAACCATATTTAAATAGGGAAAACGTGGAAGAGCTTGGTAGCTTCTATCTTGACCTGTTTTGGAGCTATAGTGGAGAGAGGGAGAGGCTAAATGCTAACGCCGTCTGTGCTGTGTTTACGTGATTGAAGGCACGGGTGAAGATCAGACAGGTCCTAAAGAACTCGTCAAAGCTAAGGTAAGAACATATCTCGGTATGTAATAACGGTGGCCTATTCCTTTAATAATATTGTTTTGAATGACAAAACTCTGGACGTTTCGACAAACACAGCCACAGTTCCTGGCAGGTTGCCTCAGCAGTGCTGAATGATGGATTATGTGGCGAGGACAAATGTTCCTACAGGGACACTTTAACCTTAGGGACACCTTAATCTTAGCTCAACTAACAACAAACTCAGCGGATTTTGCATTTACCTTTGTTCTATAAATCATGACACATGTCTCTTTTCGAAAGAGAATAGCCTTGTGTAATGTACAGTAAGGTATCATCAGTGTCTCCAGTGCATGATGTAGTCTAAACTGTGGTTTCTGTACTTTGTAAGAGTCTCTCTGAGGGAGGAGTAGTATGTTAGATCTAAGATGTTCAAGCAAGAGGGAATTACCTAATTCAAGAAAAGCCTGAAGACAACTCCCCATATTAAATTAAAACATGAATAAGGCATAAAACACTTTGGGAATCAAAGGTTTAGGAAGAGGAGAGCCCAGCACTGAATTATAAAGGTTATCAGTCTAACGGGAGTAACAGGAGGAAGCCCTGCCAACAATACAGCTGGCTGCAACATGAGCCTGGACACTGGACACGTTTCTTTACCTGTTGTTATTCACCAGTGGCTCAGTGACTGCACGGCAGTACGACGAAGGGAACCAGCCCCTCCTGCACAGACGAGGACACTTATATTAGATATTGTCCTGAAATCAGTACACACAATAATATTTTAAGCATTCACAATTAAGACAGAACTGTACATGATTAGAGGTTAGAGTAGACTATAATTGTTATAATAGTCTGTACTGCAAAACAAACTATTCTGATGAGCATAATGTATCAGAGTCACAACACCAATGACCTGCACTTATGGTGCTTCTCACCAAGAGAAATCATACAGTCATTTGTTACAGCCTACACATGTTCAAAAATAAACTTGACTTCAGAATGGTGAGCTAAGAAATGCCACAGCATTTTGGATAAACAGAAGAGGAGAAAATATCTGAGAATTTACATGTAAATTAGTACATGTAATACACAATACAGCCACCCCATTTTTGACTCCCCTCCATATTTGGGATAAAGGCGCGCTGGATATTGGTAACAACAGGGTAAGGTATTTAGAAAAACAGCGCTGTTTGTTTGGATTTGCTTCAGGGAAACACATTGCAGTTGGATCTACAACAATACATTTTGAACAAAGCACTTTTGGTTTTTATGGTTTCACCATAAATGTAGCACTATTCAGTGAGTCACAACATGTGTCTGAACAAATATAAAAGGGGCTGACAGAGAAATCCAACAACTTGGATGATATGAAGATTTCAGTTAGGTGATGCCAACTGTAGTGACAAACATCGGGTTATTAATACTTAACGTGGCATGAGTTACAGCATAAATCTGTCAGGGAAATGAGCAGCATGGGGTTTGTGTGGTTCTCTCTCCCTCACTGGAATCACCTTCACTATAGCCTGAATCTGCACTTGGATTTCATCATTACAACGCGTTTCTTCAGAGCCTACAGTTGTGTGTTTTATACACAGTGCTTGCACAACTATGAGACTGGAACCATTTAACTCACTGGACAAAGCAGTTCTGACCACATAAAGGGACTCAAACAGAACAATCATGTTTGAATGTGTGACGAGAGCTTCTAGTTCACACATAGAGCAGAATGTGCAGTGATAAGAGAGTAGGCCTATTTGACTAACTTTCCATTCTTTTCCAGTTCTCCGTACATCCAGCCGTCCCTCTCATCAGGGATGAGCAGAACTATGAAGTCCCCTTCATCAAAGCTGATCAGAGTGCTGTTGTTGCCAGCATTGTGTGGGAAGATGGTTCGCACACGAGGCCTTTTGACCACGTGATTCAGACCTGTGGCCACAGACACAGACCTGGAGAGGCCCCCGTCATCACCATGGTCTGAAACTGACAAAGGCAAGCACACATGGGACTTTTAACACGCAGTCAATCAAAAATACATTATACTATGTTATTAAATGATTCAGCAGAGCGGTGTGGAAAATATCATTGTACAAATAACATTTACCTGGTTCCTGGTTTCCTTGATCAAACAGGTTTGCTAGTGGACTAATTTGAGCCTTTTTCGGGGGAGCCGGGGGATCAGATATGTTCTGCCGGTGACAAAAGGAAATACTTAGAGACACATAAGTTCATGTGGGAAAAGGTAAAGACCTACCACACTATGACGAGATGGCGAGGGGGAGGGCATAGGCGTGATGGACACTGGTGCGCGCAGAGCTTCGATCATGGTCAGGACATTGTCGGGCATGTCTGTGGCATCGTTACACTGATCCTGCCACGTGTTTATCTTTGCTTTGAGAATATCCTTGGCCTGCTCAACAAAAACAGAAAGCACAAACAAGAGTTGAGCAAACAGAGATAAAAAAACAAACATCAGCATGCATTTTGCATTGGAATAACCTTGTCATGGAAAGCAGCAGTTTGGTACGCGAACATGCAGTGTTTGTCCACAAGGAAACAGAAGCGTCTTTTCTCCTCCAGTAACGCCTCTTTACAGCCATCTGCAATAAACAACTGCATATCCATCTGCCGCGTCGTCAAGGTCTCCAGGCACTGCCAACACGCATAAGGAAAAGATGACATTAGTTAACATTTGGAGAATAAGTTAAATAATGCGGAAACTCTTTTGATAAAACAGGTTTGCTTATCTTGAGAGCCACATGCCTAGCATCAATGTGTTCCCTTTTATTGACAATACACAAGCAACACAAAGGATGCAGGGTAACAAAAGGTGATGTATTCCTTCCAAATAGCCTACTCGCTGTTGCAGTCATTATAAAATATCGGCTTACACTTCAAAGGGAAGCTCCGACTTATCAGCTCAGACCGCGTGTGTTGGCGAACCATTTAAACAGAAGTCAGCTCGGTGGGAAATTATGGGACATAAATGGAAAAATGTACATTTGACAATAAAAAGGTGATCAGCAATTATACAACGTACCGTTAACAATTGTGATTTTAGTTTAGTATTTAGTATAAGTTAGTCATTACATTCTTTTGGTTTCTTTTCTTAAAACAAAGGCTGCAGCGACACAACACAACACATTTATATCTGTGAGTCCCTATTGAAACAACAGTGTCAGCTCAGATAAAAGAAATAATCTGCCTAGTTTCCCCACTTTGCTTCTCACCTTCATACATTTTTCCAAAACGATCAGTGATTTTTTAGCTTCTAAGTTTTGATGCCGTGTGGTAGGTTTGAGATAGTACAAAATAGTCACTTGTTTGCCCCAGCACAAAAATATTGCTTTTGCTCATTCCGGTTGGTGGTTCTAGATAATGAATACTGTGAATACAAAAATAAAGTGCTATTCAGATGCTGGAATCTTGAATCAAGAGCAGTTGGTGCTGGAGAAAAACAGCCACTGGTCAGGCTTACGTACGCACCTTCGTCTACCCAATGGTGACTCACGGCTGAATAGTTATTTGGTGCGCAGGGAGAGCATGTAGCTACACATTTGAGTGGATATACATGTTAGTTTGCAAAGTCGATCCTCAAATTGGACTCACTAAGCTCAGACAATTTATCCTTTAGCCTCTCTGCAAACCGGTAGCTTCAGCTTCAAGGAAGGGCTTCAAGAATGTGTCAACTTTCAGAAGCTAAATTGTTATTAAAAAAGAAAGGAAAAAAAAGGACACTTGGTACTGTCTTGAACCTGTTCCTAATTCCTTTAACTTCAAAGTGTCCCTGTGAATGACAGATGTACAGACACACCCAAGGGAATTTGCTGACAAGACTGACATTTTAGCTACAATTAGCATAGCACAAAGTCCCAGTTTGTGTGTGAGTGAGGAATGTATTATTTAATGATTTTGCAAAGCACAGCGGTCGGCCTTGATGAGCCTGCACACACTAAAACTTCTACTCACCTCACTTTCCTTGTTTTCATACTTGTTGGCGTTCTTGCCTTGGCTTTTTCTTCTTAGTTTCTTCAAGTCTGAATGAGACTTCTCTAGAGAATCCTGCTTCATCTTGTGTTCCATTTGGTACCTCTTATAAGTGGCCTAGAAAAATGTATTGTAATGTCATCAGACCATGTTATAAAAAAGTTATTTCATTCTTAAATACTGAAATTAACTTCTGTTAGCACTTTAGAACAAAGTTATTTTGTTATTGACAGACGCTCAAAATGCAGTCTACTCACTGTCATGTATTTGACATCCATGTCAGTTTTCTTTTCCAGCTCTGTGATGATCTCCCGATGAAACCTTTTAAACTTCATGAAGAGGCGTGAGGAGAGAAGGACACAGAGACATGGGTGAGTATAAATACAATAAGGAGGATGGACCAGTTTGTCAGCTTCTCTGTCACTGGAGATAACAGGAAAAGCACTTTTAGTCTCAAAGTGAGAAGTGGAGTGATACTGGGAGAGAGTATGGAGCGTGTGTGCGGGGGTGAGAGCCAAGTCCAAGGTTGCGCGTCTGAATGAGTCAGTGACAAAGCGTGGGAAAGCCCACAGCCTTCTGCAGCGCTGTCGTTACTGTGAGGGTGTTGAAGCGCTTCCATCACCAGAACCGTGTTGCCATACAGTTAGCACCCACGTGGGGCACATCCAGGCTTCACTAAACACACAAATATCCAGCACACACCCTCAGTCAGGTTCATCAGGGCTTTACTGTTTCTATTTTACGCTGTGAACTGATTCTGTGACTCACTAATAAGACAACCCCACACAGAGAGCTGAGGCACAAACCTTCATTTACAAAACCACATGCCCCTTAAGATTCAAACATTCAAAAGATTTTTTTGTCAATTTATATGAATCAGAATTGTCGTTTCTCTTAACTCCTTGATGTGGGTTTGTGCTATATTTATAAAGCACAAAAACAATCACAATTGACAAGTTTCTTTATCTTTCAGAATAGCATGCATATTATTTCTCTGCATTGTTTTGCAGGAACCCCCGCTGGTGCTCTGAGGGCATGTTTAGGCCTGTCTAGTCTTCTCTGGAAAGAACACAACAGGTGTATCTACTGTATCCACCCTGTACGCGTCTCCACACAGACTCTGCAGCTCCCCAAGCATCTCTGTGCATGTCAGAGATGCATCTCCTTAGTCAAAGATATATATATTATATATGTATATATATTTGTACAGTATAAATAAATGCACTTACATTTTCTTCCAGCTCATAATGAACTTTCCGGTGAACCTCTGAGATTTCCATCAGAACCACACCTGGCACAAAAACAAGAGCAAAGATTCAAGTCAGAGGAGAATGACTACTTTGAAAGACATTACTTGAAATACAGAGCTAGGTTTTGCTGCTGTGTGACAAAACTACGACCTCAGTAGAACGAAAACTAATAAAATGTCGTGGGTAATACTTGTGATTGCAATCTGTCCAAACCAGATGGCCTCCAAGATGAATAGTTTCTTTCCAACATATTGTGTGAGTTTTTCTATTCAGCAATAAGGAGCTTAACACAGCATGTACCGATGCACTACTTCGAATCATGTTTGAGCAGTTTCCCATTGCATTTTTTTCTTCATTTGCATTTCTTCAAGTTGATGAGACATAATCCACACACCTGTAAATGTGATGCAAATGTATAGCATGAACAATATTACTGTGTCTATCTGTAAAACACAGATAACGCCTATGCCCTGTTCCGAAATGTCAGACATTTGAATATGTTATCTGACAGCTGTACTGTCATGTGGACATGTAAACAAACTCCTCAGTCACTGCCTTCGGCCACACCTGACTCTAAAGAAGAGCAGCTCATTTTGGTGACTGACAGGACAAGATAATGAAAAAAGAAGCATTATGACAATTGGGCTTAAAAATACACTACAAAAGAAACATTCTTAGATAATTTAACTCTAAAACCTTAACTTAACAGTATTCCCATACTTGATGGGTTAAATGGACTGCAGTTATTTCATACCTATGTATCAAATGCTACACGTCATAACCATTGAGACGAGATTGTTTATTGTGATTGCTGTTGCCAAGTAACAGGTGTGCTAAGTAATGAGGAGGAGCGAGACTGTGAGATTGTGTCACTATGTGGACAGTCTCAGTCACTAGTGCCAATACTCAGCACACTGAACCCTGATAAAAGCAGGCAGGTCACAGTCCTGTTTATCCAGGCTCCAACCTGCCTCATGAAGTCATACCTGGATACAGTTCACGAAAAACACGGAGGAGAACACTGGTGTCTTATAGGATGAGCCCAAACTGAACATGCCTCTGAATGTGTATAAATGAATAAAGCCTATTGCCTCAGACAACCCTGGCCACTGTCAAATCACTGGCAGGACACATCACAGAGTCCTCTGTGGTTTTGGGCAACGAGGAAAACACCCACACTGGCTGCAGCCACATGACACAGCATGCAAACATGAATCATGTAAAGTGGTTCTGGTGCCAGTTTAGCAGACGATGATCTACAACATTTACAAGACCAAAAACAGTGCAGTGAATAATAATGGTATGGCTGAGCAGTTAGCGCTCTTGCCACACAGCAAAAGTTCCTGGGTTCATTTCCCGGACCATACGGGCCTTTCTGTGTGGAGTTTGCATGTTTCTCTCCCTGTGTCTGGATGCGCTTCCTCCGGGTGCTCCAGTTTCCCCCATCAACCGAAAACATACACTATCCTCCAGTCAGGTGGTTCTGACCATTAACCTGGCTTGACATCTGGAGATTGGTCCCCAGGCGCCCCATGAGGCTGCCCCCTGCTCCGGACAGGTTTCCCCCAGCAGCATCGAAGTATGGGTCAAATGCAGAGGACAAATGTCATTGTACAGTTGTTGTATATTAACAAATAAAGCAACTTAACATATACATGCAAACTCCTCTGGTACAAACCCCTGCCTGATCGATGAGAGGATCGGATGGTTTGTTCACAATATAAACAGAGTGGATATTGGAGTGCTTGAATGAAAGCCGTGTTGACATCTGAACTAGGACACAGAAGCAGGAGGAGGCAAAGGTAAAGCAGGCAAGGAGCACTAGTCCTCCAGTGACTCTCAAGTGGCTCAAGTTTCGAGCCGGCTTCGCGTCACTAGAGCTCAGGTTTCCATCAGATCTGCCTCACTACATCCATGAGCTGTCCCGCATGAGAAATCCCAAGATTCATTCAGCAACTTTGTAGCCGCTTAGCTACTACACTGGAACAGTATTATAGGTTTGTGCATTTTCAGTGGGTAAACCACAATAACTCTGCTAAGCTAAAAGCATTGTCTGTGGTCACTTATAATGATTATTCTAAATATTCTACCCACATCAATAGTTTAGAAAAACAAATATGCACTGAACTGCAGAGCCAGGAACCAGACAGTGCAGTGCCAGGTGGTGCTTTACACTGATGCTGAAATTAATTAGCAGTTTTTGAGAGTTGACCAACAAATTATGGTTTAATCAAAGAATGCCACTAATGGCTGTGACTCAACGTGCCAACATAATTGAATTGTAAATTAGGCATGGCCTTGCTTGCATACAAGCATAACACAACTATTTGCCAAACTGCTGGTTATTAAAACAAAAATGTGTGATAATAAAGGATGGGATGGTCCCCTGGAAGATGACTGCTGTCAGCCTTCAGGTTCTTGACCAAGTGTTCAAATAGCTGGAGGATTAAGCCATAGTGCATTTGATGTGAGAAACCAGGAGCATACCCATGACATACGATGGGTTTTACAAATTCAACAAGCAAGGGACCCAAATGGTTACTGATTAGTCATTACCATTGCGTCGTTATAGTGAATGATGAAAAAATTAAACATTGTCTCAATAAATACTGTCTTTTTGGAGTAAGTGTGCAGGCTTTTTCATCATTCACCGTTTACCATAGTAGAGTGAGTAACTAACTAACTAACCCATAAAGCCACCAACATGAAAACATGAAAACCTACCCAATTCTCTAGAAACTGGGGATGTTGTAGCATTCTCTCCAACCTTTGACACAGCATCGAAATATAACTTCCCGGCCAGAATCATCGCTACAAATAAAATGAAAATCTTATTAGTAAGGCAGCATATAACTAAAGTACTGTTTGGATGAATGTGAGTATGGAAAGAATAGAATGTGTCCTTGTAATGCAAGTAAGTAAGCTAGTTTATGCATTATAATGAATTTGCGAATTTCCCTAATTCCCCTTGTGTTCATTTGTGTTAAAATTGTGTGTTTTAATCATAAGTAAAACACTAAATAAATAAGTGTTATTTCAATATGTCCTCATTTGTTTATCCAATATAAAAAGGAAACCTCTTACCAGCCACAGCTTTCTCATAGTTCTTGCCCAGGTTGACCAGATTCCTCAGCCCTGGGTTGAACTGTTCCATTACATTCTGTTGAAGGAAACAAAACTCAATACAGTGGCATGCAAAAGTTGTGTCATCAGCAGAAAATCTCTCCTGCGTCTTCACTTCAATTCAGTTCCGACCAATTATGAATGCAAATACAACACCATATGTTCATAAGCTGAGGTCAAAGACAATGGCTTCTAATGGATAACGATCCTAAACACACCTCAAAACCCATCAATTCATCATAATTTCCATAATTAATAGTCATAATCTAAAGACTAAGTAGGTATCTTAATCATTGTTTTTTGGCTGCTGGTGACAAAATCTACAATGTCTGACAGGGGAGCGAGCGTTGGGTCAAATGTTGTGGTGGGAGTTGACTCACACAGATGACATTGATGTCCCAAACCTTTCATCCCTGACACCTGGTAAACATGTTTTGAAGAATTGGTGGATGGTCTGTTATTGTGGATCTTCTGTTTTGTTTGTGAACCCAGACAAGGAAGACCTTAATAGAACTTGTGAATCCAGAGACTGCTGTTGTCATGCTTGGTATCCCTTTATCTGTAGGAGGAACTGTCAGGTCTACAGGAAACATAATAGATCAGACTTATCGGTAGGTGGTTATCGAGGTTAGTAATTCAAGTTCAGTAATGACGAACACTATGCTTTAATAACCTTTGCCAAATAAACAATAACAATTCTATAAGATATTCCTGTTATGGATAAACGTTTTCAGAATAGTGACCCCTTACTGACTCGGGTCATGTCATCACAATAATTAAAATTTGTATTAATCTGTTTCTACTGAATATCAAAGCCTCATGATTAAGAGCTATATATTCAGTGTTTTGGAGAGTGTTGAAAATGTTGAAAGCCTTGGCAGTAAAGCTAGAAATATTTTATGTGTCTCAACCCACCCCGCTCTCCCCTGATTTTTGGCGATTTCAAATTTTCTTTATTAACGAAAATTCTATTGGGTACCTGAAAAACCAAAAGAAGGAAGTGGTCCAGGGTAAACCCCCTCTATATTGGCGACGTGTAAACAAGCAGCAACCTCCCTCGCTACACTGCTGTGTTTTTAACCTTTTTCTGCGAACGGCATTTGTGGTTTCTGTGTTCCACATGGTTTTAATGGATACTTTTGTACATCTTTGCTGTGTTTTTGTGGCGATCGGTGGATCTTTTTACAGCAAAGACTCCATAAAGGTCCTGAAGAAAGCTAGCCTGGCTCAAAGCCAGACTGTATTATAAAGACAGTCAGGAAATGGTGACAATAAGACGCGATTTCCAAATCGAGACTGGAGGCGGGGCTGACGATCGCAGTTTGAACAAGAGCGAACCAATCAAACACCGCCATGATTGTTTGTCGTCCACACGTGCAGTTGAGTAAATGTTCTGGTGAAAGCCCTCAGAGCAGCTTCTTACTGTGGCTTTAAGGACAAGTCCAGTTAAAACAGAAGGGCACTGGTAAAAGATCGTTGTGTCGCGGCCACCATCTTCACTGTTTTGGCTACAGGAGGAGCACATGTTTGATGGGAAATCCTAGCGCGGAAGAGGACGCACCGTTAACTCCCGCCTCCTGTGCTATGATTGGCTTGTTTTGGTAATTTCGGAGCCAGCGAAATTGAAATCGCACAATTCCAGACTGTATCCCCCATGTATCTCTTAACATGGAGGATCAGTCTGGCTTGTGCCAGGCAAGAAGAAAGCAGCTTTTTAAAAGTAAACAAACAGCTAGCTTATGAGCTTAAGACATTTAAGATCTACAAATGTCTTCTTCTCTAAACAGAAACTCTTGTTTATGAAATGTGCTATAAAAATAAAGTTGGATTGGACAAAATTTCTTCTTCTGAAACACTGAAGAGGCACCAAGAGCCCCCAACAGCTGCAGCACAGTGGAGGCGTTACCAGAGGCGCTACAGGAAACAAAAATAGGGACAAACGAGGAGGTATCCGGGCAAGACTCAAAGCTAAGCCACACATGCCTTCTGTCCCAAGTGTTCTGGCTAATGGACGTTCACTGGAGAATAAAACAGATTAACTGCTAAGCTCTTCCCAGAAGATGGTGAAAGACTGTTTTGGAGCGGAGGGAGCTGAACAGGAGGAGGAGGTGGAGCTGGCCAGTGCAGGACACCACCCTCTGAAACAGGGACAAACCCAGGAGGAGGTCCAACGTTTCAGAGGATCAGGGGAGACTGAGGACAGCCAGGTTTCCTCCGCTGCAGGTCAGGACTAACACTTGAACACAATTTCGTTGTACGGTTGTACAATGACAAATAAAGCACTTACTTACTTATTTGCCCAGAATCAATCACTGTAAAGGTGTTGGATAGTGCATTGTACTACTGACACATATCCTGACACACAGAGAGCTCATAGGGCAGCGTGCATTTTGTGATGGCAACTGAACACTTGCTGTATAATCTTACCACACAACACACACAGCCAGCTAAATTATTAAACCTCTGGCTGCTTCATCATACCAAGGAGCTACTGGCTGTCTCAAGGGAGAGAGAGCTATAAAAACTTAAAATTGTTTTTTCAACCTAAGGTGTCATGAAGAAAAAGCTGCAACTGTTGCTATACTGACACAATTTATGTTAACAATGGTAAATATAATGTTATAGCTAAATCAGTTTAGATTAATGAATACCTTTTATACTATTTTAGCGGGGACTTGTGAAACCAAATATGGGAAATGTTTCATTGTTTAACATAAACTGCTTAGCGCGTTGGTAACTGATTATGCTATATAATGTGCAAGAAATAAAGTGGATTTTAAAACTGTTTTATTATAATAGTTTTTGGACATGTATCATTTTGCTGCATTTGCTTTGTCATTTGCTGCCTCATGGATTAGGCTACTTTAGCCCAGAAAAGTAAAACAGAGGGGATAAAAAGAGGGTTACTGCTGCAATTGTGTAGCAACAATATCTAAAATACCAAGTCACAATGCAGAGGATTTCCAGTTAAATGAGCCACAACATCCACACGTCAATAGCATGCGCACACAGAACAGATGCCATCATTCCACAGAAGTGTTACGCAAAGGGTGGGTCGGGCAGGTTGGCAGCCTATCTCAAAAAGTAAGCACTCACGGCACTCCTCGGGTGGGGCTATCTATTATCCTCAATCTAGTGATTCAACAACTGTCATTTTACCTGAGAAGAGAACGAGTTTCCATATTGCTCTGTGACCGTTTTACACAATCAAAAGAAAATCGTTATATATACACACTGAAAATAACAAGGGATAGCCTGGTAATGTAAACTTTTCAGTAAAGTTGAAAGCTGGTGCATTCACGTGCCACACTCGTTAAAAAACACCTGTGAAGTATAGCAGAGTGCCTGACCCGCACGTTTCTTCGTTTCAAGGATAGGCTACATTTCCCCCCAATATTTCCACAAACTCTTCACACTCACCTTGTATGTCCCTTCCGTGAGCTTGTTCACCTCCTCACTGGCGCTTTTTGACATGTTGACCCGTTTTATCCGTGACTTCCAATGATTAAAAAAAAGGGGAGAGAAAGAGTAAGAAAGAAACGACTAACTCCAATGTTCAACCGGGGAAAGAAAAGGGACTACGTGTGTGGATTCCTGTAGTTCCCCATAGCCAGAAAAGAGACGCAAAACCCGCGCGTATCCGATAAGTACAGTCGCAGGTGATGGTAAAAGTGAGTGAGAGTGTGTCCGCCGCCTGTTGCCGCCGCAGTCCTGCCGAGTGAAGCCCCAAAGCTGTCAAACTTGTCCCGGGGAGGGGCCTGCGGAGGTAGTGAAAGGTGGAGGAGTCAAGTTGCAGAACGTGGAGGGGAAAAAAACAAAAGATATAGCTACTTTTCCGGTATGCGCCTTTCAGAATGGCTGCGTCAATTAGCGGATTTACGCATGGCTTCGAGTTTTAGAGATGCGTCCAACAGGAACCATGTTCAAGAGAAAGCAATGTCGACCATGAGCCAGCCATAGCCATACGCGCTGGGCTGAAATGGTTTTACATTGAAATCTCTGAATCGCTCCAGATAATTATCGCTTGACAAAAACACGAGCGCCATGGACCAGGTGGAGAGGTGGACACGCTCTCTGCAGGCTACAGGCAGGGGGGGGGGGAAGAAAAAGGTTAGCAATAACCATTATTACAATCAGAATAATTTATGGATGATTTTAAATATCTCGAGATGAGCTTACCGAAAAAACAATAACAATTTAAAACCGATTTGAAACCCAGCACAACTATTTAAAAATGTGCTAAACAGAAATGTGTCGCCACGTGGAAAAACAATAAGGATGTACAGTAGCCCACATAGGCTGTACATCGTTTAATTTACTAGTTTGTCAATGTTACCATTTATTTATTCATTTAGAATATTAATTATTATTATTTATTTGTATTGCTTATATGCCAAATTTTACAACCTACTTCAACTTTCTTACATATGAAATTATTCACCACTAGATGTCACCCTCGTTTAAGTAATAAGCACTCTCCTAATCAATAGAGTTGCACTTTTATTTTTTTCAACCTTACAGCACTCTATTGTAGCAGCAGCAAATGAGTAAACTATCATCGTCCAGATTTCACCTTATCAGAGTCATTAATGCGGAATGCTTTTGACATTTTTCACTCCCACCTCAAAGCCAGATCGAATGATTTTCAATTGTGTGAGGCCAAAAAAAAAATCCAACTCTTTGTAAATGTCATTTGATGGTGAGACATCGGACAGCTCCCTGCAGTCACGGGCTGTAACAAAGGCAGCTGAATGTACTATGTGATTAGGGCCCGGGGCTCTGAAATGGTCCATGTCCCGTGTAGTAGTGCGTACGATTTAATTAGGCTCTGAATGGAAAAAAAGAAGAAGAAGAAAACAGCTTTGGTGTCAATTTCCTCTTTCTATCTTGGCTCTCGTTATCTACTCAACTCACTGGATGGCTGACAAAAAACACAGCTCAGGCCATTATAATACAGTGGCTCAGACTGCAGAGTGGTTTGCCTTATTACCAGATGGTTGGCGGGTTGAATCCCGGCTCCTACCAGTGTCATTGTGTCCTTGGGCAAGACACTTTACCCACCTTGCCTTTGTCCATGTCTATGGGGGATGTCGAGTAAATATGAAAAGAAACTGTGACTTATTCAAAATATGCAAAATAGTAAATATCAGTCAAGAGACGGGTCATTTTCAGCAACTTCAAAATGATAATTCAAGTACTTCAATTTTTGACAATGATTGCACATCTTACACATCATCATTGCAATACGTTGTTTTTTTCTATTCATACTGGAAACTGTTGCACTGCAGCATAAAATATTCACAGTGAGTCGACCAATCCACATACATGTATCTGTACATCACCATAAAATGCATAACAGCGAATGAATCTTACTGAGTTCAGACATTTTGAGTTCTTTACACTAAACAATATTAACAATATTATCTGTCTTTGAGCATCTATAGTTTACGTACATAGTCCTGGACAGCTTATTCCAGCCCTGCGTGTGCTCTTGCCATGTGACCACTCATTTATTGTTTCTGACGTGCAAACTCCCCAAGGACAGCAGCCTGTGAACCGCGTTGTGCCACTGCTGTCATATTCAACAGAGCCTCCTTCAGCTACTCCAGCAAGGCCATCTTCCTTTTCAGACATTCTCCGAGTGAATTTCTCCTTTGTGAGACCAATAAAGTTCTATCGTATGTCTTATCTAAGCGCTCATATAAGCTAAAACACAGACTGTGGCTTAACAATGCATTATTTTTGTATCCCTAGACAAAGCTACATTATTCAAAAATCATGTTCTAACAGGTAAAGCTCATGTGCTTTAATCATCCTCTTCATGACTGCGCTGATAACACACCAAGGATGCAACAAATCTGCAAAACATTCTTCGTTCGTTTGTGCCATTAGCTCTGAGCTGTTTTTGACGCCCGCGATGACGCTCATTATTTTCTGCCATGAAATGAATAACAAATCTGTTGGGTGAATTTTAAGACCTTAAGCTGAAACCCAATTGCACGTTTTGAAATCACAGCTCAGTGGAATGTAGAGCCAACAGCATTTTCTCAACATTACAAAACAGAATCCTTTGAGTGCATTGTGTCCGTTTGATCTAAGTTTTTAAACATTCTGCAGTTTAAATATGGCACGTAAGGATAGCAGAGGAGGGAAAAAATAGTTATGAATTGCACTAGTAAGGTACTTTTTTATACTGGGCGAGAGTCAAACATATTAACGTGAAACAGAGGTGTGTGTACAACAAAATTGTTTTCAGGTGTTAGTCCTGAGCCGCTGCCACTGAGCCGCGCTGCCACTGTGGACCGGCCAGAATGCTTATGGAGGTCGGAAAAACCTGAGTACTGCCTTCAGTGCTCCTCTGATCCCCTGAAATGGTGCAGCGCCTCCTGGGTTTGTCCCGGTTTCAGAGCATGGTGTCCTGCACTGATCAGCTCCTTCACCTCCTCCTTCCTCTTCCTCCTGCGCAGGTCCCTCCACTCCAGACAACAGTCTTTCACCATCTTCTGTGAAGAGCGTAGCAGTTAATGTGTGGCTTAGCTGTGAGTCTTTCCCGGATGCCTCGTTGTGCTGCAGGTGTGGGAGGCTCTTGGTGCCTCTTCAGTGTTTCAGAAGAAGAAATGTGTAGGTCTCTTAGCAACATAGCAACACATTATCCTGAAATACACTGTAGTGTGGCTTTAACTACTGTGTCCTACACTTTTTTAATTCCAGTTTTCTGCCGATTCTCATGCTGGGCTCTAAGTGCAACTAGGATGTTTTTTCAAAGTTTATACGCTTAATGCAAACATAATTATTTGTTGGTGTTGATAGTTCATGTCTAAAGCTTGTCAAATATGGCAATGAATACCTAAATTAAATGTAAATCAAAATCGACAAACTGTCTAACTTTGTGCCTCATGCAACCAGACTCATTTTGTATAGAGATGAAACTGCTGGCTCACAGTGAAAAATGCTGAGCCGCCAGTTCCCATGCGCAGCATTATGCGCAGAAAGACAGACTAATATGATGTATAGCAGGCTTGGTAGAGATAACTGAGTAATGAGTTCCAATATAGCTGCTACACTCCTCAATCTGTTGTCACTGATGTTGTATCACACTCTTACTACTGACCGAGCAGCAGTCACACTGTGTGATGGTGCTGTATGGAGCTGCAACACACCTTGATGCATGAAACATAGATCAGCATCGGGAAAAGAAAAAGCATTTTTAAGGGCGACGGTGGTGCAGTTGGTAGAGTGGGTCGTCTCATGATCGGAAGGTCGTGGGTTTGAACAAGACACTTCACCCTATTTGCCTCCAGTGTGTGCGTACATTGGTGAGAGAGTGAATGGGTGACTTACTGTAAAGCGCTTTGGGCCTGATAAAAGTAGAAAAGCGCTTTATAAGTTTAATGAATTATTTAATTCTTACGATTAAATTTAGTGCTTGTATTTGTAGACGTTATTGTACTTGCATGTTTTTACAACCTGTCAGGAGCAGTGAAGCACCTGAGGACCCGGATCTTGATCTGGATGATGGAGGTGAGAGCAGAGTGCCTGGGGGAAACTTATATGCTCAAGGGGGTACTTTCAGAAGAAATGGTCCATTGTTTTCAAGGCTTTACGCAAACTTTGTTTTGAGAATTGAACACAGAGATTCCAGAATTCTGGCAAAATCACAGAACAAGTTTATCATTCAATTATAGCCACGCTACAATTACCAGCTCACTTCAATGTCGTAACTCATTCATTTACATAGAGGTACATTGGTTTTTAGGTCTTTGAGACTGCAAATATGCAACTGTAAATGCTACAATGAAACGGCAAAGCACCCCAGATTAAACTTGTAGAATGACATTATGGACAACAGCAAGTATAGGAAATATTTATATGATGGCTGTGTTTCCCAAACAGAATAATTCAGGCTTTTCTCCGCCCCACACACAAGCCTGAGGGCACTCCGCATGGATGTGTGCTTCTGCTGATATTGTGGTCAGCCGTGTGTGAAAATTTAATAACACTCCTGATGTCAAGTGGCACATCTCACTGGAGCAGCGGCATGGGGGGGGGGGATACACAGGTCCCCTGCCATGTACAGGCCCAGCAAGTGGCACTGACACCATAAACATTTACCCACAGTGAGCAGAGCCGTCATGATCCCAAACCTTACTCCAGGGAGCGGCTCTGCACGCCTCACTGCTGTGGGACCCCAGAATTTGTGAGGCAAACAGGGGAAATTACAGTGAATGGTTCTGATTGCCTCTGATAGTGAGATGTTGAGAATATGGTGTTCTTATATTGGAGTTAAAGCTTGAAAATCTATCTATCTATCTATCTATCTATCTATCTATCTATCTATCTATCTATCTATCTATCTATCTATCTATCTATCTATCTATCTATCTATCTATCTATCTATCTATCTATCTATCTATCTATCTATCTATCTATCTATCTATCTATCTGGAACCACTCCTTAGGGTCACAGGGCACTGCGCTAGGGTTCCAAAGATGTAGATCAAGATAAGATAAGCTTTTACTGATCTCACAATGGAGAAATTCACTAGTTTCAAATAAAAAGATACATACATTGAGGTCCAGTTTACTTCTGTCCTTGAATCATTACAAGAAAATACTGAAGACCGGACCATAAATTAACACAAGCCAAGCCAAAACATCCAATTTACTGAGATAGCCTTCTTTTTGTGCTTGTTTTAGCCTGGAGCGGCGCACTGGGTGATCAGTAAACATTTAGAGACACGCCTCGATGCCTGGTGGCGACATTACCTCTGTATCTGATCCCGTAATCACCACGTTTACACCCGCTCCTCGTGGAATCCAGACGTTTTGATCACACCAAACATCTCTAAAGCCGTATGCGGGACAGAGTCCGGTCGCCCACGGTTCTTGTCTTGAAGAGCTGTCATTCACCTCCACAAAGCCTAGTACTCAGGGACACAGTCTCTTTGAAAGCACAGTTACACTCTAATTGCGTTCTTTGTCATTGTGTGGCCTTCAGTACACTCTGAAGGTTGGTGTCTGGGTTTATTTTAGGCCTGCGTGATTTTACAGAAAACATGTAATATTCATTTCAGTGTTTGCAAGGGCATTAGCTGATCCTGGGAAACACACAATCCCTCACACACATTTAAATGGTTGTAGCATACTCAGCAATGAAGATACATATATATATAACCAAAGGTGTGAAAAGTTGTTATTGCTGTAGCTAACATTGCTTTAGAGTCAGTTTAGAAACAGAGCTGCCTTCAGGACAAAGTGCAGCCGATACATTGTGTCCCGCCGGCTCTGTTTAGGCCAGATTCTAATTAGAAGAGTCGAGGCAGAGGCCCGCACTCCTCCCATCACCTGAGACCCGTTTCACTGAATTCATTTTGTGCTCCCCACCCCGAGGACTTGCATATTTATTGTATGCCGGAAATGTGTTGACAGATGGCTGTTAATGACTTTCACTTTTTTTCCCCATCTCTGTTGCAGAACCATCGCCTTTTTCTGGATGGATATTGTTGATATTCTTACGCATGCTTAACACAAAAGTAAAACTGTGCAGTGGCCTTGCATTGGTATCTATGGCAACAGGTCGTGTGTAACTATAACAGAGCTTTTTGATTGTTTGTGATTCAATCAGAGCCTTTTTCTTCAGTCGAGTTTTTCTTGTGATGTGGTATGACAGGATTATGCACTTTATCATATATGCTATTCCTCTGCCTTTGTTGTAGGTTGGAGCCAGTGCTTTAAAGAAGTACAAAGTAACTTGTTTTCCTTAATGAATCCTTTTCATAGTCCGTCTGGGGGTAATACAAGTGTTAATGGGATGATTGGGGGGGGTCTTTCATCTCCCCCTGGTGTCTCTGCCCAGAAAACCACAATTGCAACTTTCCTGTTCCGACCCAGAGCCACCAATAGAGTTCGGGAATGTGACGTCATATCGCTAAGCATTATGGGATTAGCAGCCATTGTAAACTAATGGAGATTTTAAAAGTTAAAATACTGGAGTTATTGTTCACATTAAAACACTTGGAGACCACAGTGTGTTAGATGTATTTACAAGCAGTATCACAGCAGCTAACAGAGTCGTTCCACTGGTTTTTTCTCCACTTTTTATACTGTTTTTAGCTAATGTTAGTCTATGGAAATGTATGCTAACAGCTGCAAAGATGGCGGATCTCCATGGTAACTGTGGACATTCCCGAACTCTATACACACTAATGGAATCACGAAGAAGAAGCTAAAAGGCTAACGGGCAAAGCTAACTAGGGGTATGAGTTACTAAGTACTGCTTTAAAGAGCATGCACATTATAGGAAATAATTTTACATTGACAGGAAAAAACAAGAACCTTACAGGGAAGTGAACTTCTGATCTTGTTTTAGTTTTCATGGTCATGTTCCCCTCCAGCTCCACGACGACGGCGACCTTTCTCTGTGGAAAGAACTGCTTGTCTTGCTTTCGCCTGTTTTTCCACTTACGCTAAATGTATTGTTGTTAACACGGATGACCTTGGAGCTGTCGGGGCATTTTGGCATCACGATTCCGCCTCCCTGCTTTTTGTGATCGATCATGTGGCCATGATCGATGGTGTAGCTCAGGTGTAGCTCAGGTGGCAATGGGCTCTTGGCACCGAGCGAGGCTGCACCAAGAAAACTGCTGCCACACATTCATCCTGACCGCGCATATCAATGGCACATCACTGTCCCCCATTTGGAACAAACGACTGCTTGATTCTTCTCTATACACGATGCATCTTCCTTTTATTGAGGAAAAACTCTTGTCTTTTTGTTTAACTATGACAAAGACAGAAAATGTTTAGTTTTTTAACAAATGTACACTACACTCTCCCTGTTATGAAGCCTGAGGCCATTCCAACTCCGATCCAAAGAGCATGCAAAAGTTCATAGATTTGCCTGGGCTCAAGTCAGGCGTGCTTGCATTTCCATGATAAGCGGTTCACTTTTGCACTGTTAAGCTCACGCCAAGACAACATTTGCATCTGGCTCAGCTTTACCCAGCACGCTCTTGGGCGCACGTGGAGTGCACAGGAGGAGCGTACAGGCTACATCGCTGACCTTGGAGGTTGGAGCTGTGTATTATCGTTTCATAAGGATTCAAGACAGCGCTCCTGCACACATACCTGGTTGCTTCTTGTGTCCGGGGGTGATCTGTGGGGTCTGAGGAGTCAGCGGCTCCGACACAAAGCTTATGCTAGTCTGGCATCGGGGCAGTCGCCGTGTCATGCTCATTCATGCTTCACTGATCGCCTCCTCAACATGCAGGACGATTCACTCAAGGCTGAAGTGATGCTGTTGATTCAGAGTGTGCTGTCACTACTTCTCTTTCACCTCTTGAGACATGAAGATGTTACTTTGGCGTTTTGTTGCAATCTTACACCTGCTGAAGTTGGCTTTTAGTTTTATCCACTTTTGGAAAGCTTAATAATTATTAAAACTGCAAGTGCAACTTGTCTCATACCCCTGAATCAGTACTTCATCCGTTACAAAGTACAGATACCACTGGACAAATGTTACTCGGATACGAGGTAAAGGTTTCTCAGTCAGACTTCACTTTGAAAGTACTGAATCATTTTTAAATACATGAATAAAAACTTTGCGGCTTTAAAAACATGAAGATGAAGCCAAAGTTCAACACCTCGCCAGCAACTGGAAGAGCAAAGTTGCCAAGTGCCAATAACTAAACTTGGCCAAAAGTTGCTCTAAAACCTCCCAAAACCCACGGACATACGGCATAACTATAATTTTAAATTTTGGGAGATTATAGAGAGAGCCGCTCTGATGGCCTTAGATTTGAGGTTTTGTCATTTTAAATAGCATGAGTTTTCAGATAGAGAAATAGCTGTAAATAGCATATTCTACATGGAAAACAGTACTGCCAAAACCCAAAGTATTTTTTCATCCACAGAAACGCTGAAAATACCGCGGACCTGGCAGCTCTGATAAAGTGGGGGGAAAAAACTATCGTGCTAATCTATGCTGCCTAAACCGAGTAAATATATCCACCACGTTCTGCAAAGGAAAATATCCGTACTTGTCGTGAGTCAGTTGACATTAATAGTGCTTCTTGCACACAGACACCTTCTGTTCTGGCGTGTGCATTCGAAGATTTTAATATGGGACAAAGCACTCCCAACTTTCTATCTTTTTAGAATGCATTATATATTCATTTTTCAAATGTAGTGGAGTGAAAGTAAGTTTCCTTTGTCACTGACCACCTCTGCCCCTAATTCAGGCTGTAACTGACACAGAGACTTTTTTTTTTTTTTAACCTAGACCTGGCTCCATCCCTGCAGCTGCAGATGGTGGAGAAAGGTGCATACATTTACATAATGACAGGTCGAAGCAGTTTAGGTTTGGAACCTCAGCAGAGGCAGTATAGCTTTTAGAAACTGTTCATCCACAGCGACAATCTTCAATGGAACAAGGGGAGGATGTTCTTGTTCCTGAAAATGGTCACTCACATGTCTGATAATTTTGTCTACAACAACCTCAAATTGAAACGTTTTAAATTCAACAGACTAATAGATTTACTGCTGCAGAAACAAGCTTAATTTGTTGCCGTTTAATGTAAATATTTTTATAAATTTAAGTTCTTTAGCCATCCTTGAACCAGAAAAAAAATAAAAATCTGAAAATCTCCACATATTGCCCTCGGTCAACAGGAAGTCTTTAAGCTTCTATAAATAGATGGGATTAACATGCCCAGATGATGTCAGCTGGTCCCGTGTTGTGCGGTCACATGACGCCTCGTTGTCAGCGGGCTTTAATCACCCTGTGTTCTTGTGGCAGGGTGGCCTGGGCCCCTGGGAGGAGGTGCTGCTGCTGCTGTTGTTCTTGGCTGTGGCTCATCTGGATAATGCACTTATACACGGTCCCTCTGGGCGAATGGATCTGATTAGATTCCACCATGATAAAGGCATCATGGGAAGTCACATGTCTGGTTCATTACGAGGTGACTTTGGGAGTCCGGGCCCGCTACATCAGATAATAAAGTGTGGACTAACTGTGCTTCATCTTAATTTAGGAGGCACTGATTTGTTTACGGAAACCAAATGGGAGTGTGCTCTCCGCCCGTAACCCACCGGCATGGATCACATTCCACAGCAAAACATTAATAACCATATTTTCTTTGCAATCCGAGAGCTTGAATAGAGGATCAACATTTAAATAATTGTGTGACCCTGAGACCGGTGATTCATCAGCTGCATATATTCAATCTAATATAGAAACCACACTGCAAAAAAAGAGACAACCTTTGCTCAGAGCTTAACGTGAAGAGGCAAAGACGAATGACGGAATGAGCATTCTGACATAATAACAGACCACAATACAAACAACTCATTATAGCCATGTAGTAAAATGTTCAGTCTGCCCCAGGGCGGCTGTGGCTACAATAGTAACTTACTCCCATTGAGTGTGGTGTGAATGAATAATGACTATAATGTAGCACTTTGAGAAACATGTGATAGAGGCTGATAAGTGTAAGCAGTTATTAATTATTATGCTTCAACCCTTTTCAATATATGCGGCCCGCGACCCAACATGGAGGCTGAATTTCAGCCCACGACCCAAAAGAGTTCAACACCCCTGATCTAAAGCATCTCAAACTGTGGTTCTTGTGGTACTTGGGCTTCTTCAGAGGGGACTCGGGGTCATCTGCAATAGGCTATCGGTACTTTTTTTTAAAAACTAAAGTAATATTTTTTTGCCGTGATCTCAATAGGGATATTGAAGAGCAACCCCTTTAATACACTTTTATGCTCTTAAAGTGATGGTCTGTAAGTTTAAATATTTTTCAAATTTAGCATGTAACTGACCTGGGCCTGCAATTTGACATAACGTAAGCAATATTAGACAACTATATTTTTTCTAAAGTCCCTCCCTTTGATGATCTCAACAACTAATCGCAATCCCCAGTGACATCACTTTGACCAATGAGAAGAGCTTTTCTGTGAACCGGCCTGTCAGGTCCAATCAGGAGGGAGGGGGAGCAGCTTGATAATTTAGTTTTCTCTCTCCAACCTCATTCTGCAATCTTACAGATCATCACTTTAATTCAATAGTATTTTTGGGTGATACTTTTATGGGAGAAAACTTTTGCCCTACGTGTACTTTTATCGAAGACAAAAAGGAACAAGATTTATCAAGAAAATAGTCTGGTTTTGTTTTTTCATAAGGTGTTTCGATTCTTATATTCATCCCAAAGTCTAAAAGAAATCTGTGCTTGGCAAAGTGTGGAGAGTAATCTAAAACCTACTGGCAGACACTACTGAGGGCTGTATTGCTTGGCTTTATAGCAGCAGTGATTTGGAGTAGAGGGGTTTGCTCACAGCAATAGCGCGTGACATATGAGAAAACAACACTTTTTTTTTTTCTTGCCTCGGAGATTGCGCCTTAACGTGCAGACACTTTCTCTACCACGCTGTCTTTAATTACCGCGCAAAGTCTGCTCCCAGGACCCTTGTCTGTCTGCTTGTCTCGCACAGATCACTCAGAGGCTCCTTTGGGAGACGGTTAGGAGGGTGCTAGGGGCAGAATGACACTTTAATTTTTACCCCTTTCTCCCGCATCCCACCCCCCGCCGATCCCAGTCAGAAATACTCAGATATTTCATTTGAATTATGGATTCCCTCCAACTGCGGGCGCCCTCTGAAAAACTCAACTAGAAGGAGATCTATGGACCACAATCCAATTAGCCGACAGATGATTAGTTACAAGCGCTCCGTCTTGTTAGGGACAATAAGAGAGCCTGGACAACAGCTCTGCATTTGGTAATTCGTTTGCAGTGATGTAGTGTTATCATTACGGCAGAGTTTGTGCCTTCACTAAGCCCTCAAGGATTCCACATCTCGCAAAATCTACCTTTCAAACTCCATCACGGATCGAGGAAAAAAACTCAATAACTGGAGCAAATTTACTCGCCGCAGCAGCGTGAGCGCGGCCTGCGTTGTGCGAAAGTCGTAGGGCTGTCATATAGACGGATGATATCAGTAACACTCCTGGATGACGCTTTTCTGTTCAATTCCCCTCTCAGTTAGATTTCATTAGAGGCGCACTACACCTCCTGAAGGTAATTTGTCTCCCATCAGCGCCGCTCCAGCCTCAGGGAGTGTGATTAAAGACGAGGGGAGGTGTGACGGTTTGTCAGAAGCTCCAGAACTAGGATTTTGTCAGGTCCAAGTCACTGTCCATCATCAGAGCACGCCATAGAATCACAAGGAGACTATAGCTTTCAAATCATTGTCTTCATTTGATCAACAAAGCGACGCATCTCTGCTCACTTATTCCTTGTCACTACTCTGCCGACCCATAATTCTTAAAAATGCAAAAACACAAAGTAAATGGTTTGTCAAGAGAGAAGCTTTGTTTTCATTTGACGTTTCATCTACTTCATTTACTAAATCTGTCCCGACCAGCCACACTCGCCATTGCCTTTTTGACATAAACACGCATAATCTGAGACCCGGTGTTAAAGTTCCTGTGGGGTTATTGACAGAGAAATGCATGGTTTGTTTGAACCACAGCTAACTTGGCATCATAGAGTAGAAAAAAGAACAAGTACAAATCTTACAGAAGAATGTGAAACAGTGCCATTTCCGAGAGCTGAGAGAAGTTTTGTTCTGATGAAACAGGTTTTGCAAATGTCCATCTGTGATTGGATGAATAGCAAACTTATCAGAGTAAACTATTTGCTTTTGAGTTGAAAGTTGTTGGCCAGGCAAGCTGTAATCTGGAAGTCTTTCTGAAGTAGAGGCCTCTGCTTTACAAATTGAACAGGGGTGAAACTGATTTGAATGTTATTTTCAAAGGAAAGCATTTTAAATGATAATTGAGTTTTGAGTTTGAGCTTCAGCTTTATTTGGAACACAACCCATTATTTTTTAATCCGCAGCACCTTTGACGCAGGAGGTACCCGGAGTGTAAAAGGGGGTTTAAGAGGTACGTGTGTGACAGTGAAGTTTGGGGAGCACTGCATCAGAAATACAGCATAAAGTATAGTCTAGGGTAGTATAGGGCCTGACTCACCACAGCACAATCAGAATGACTCGCGCTCACCCCCTTCTGTGGCACCGGCCCTGATAATCCACAGATATTTTCATTTTCACCTGGAGCACAGCCAGTTTAGGGATTGGGCCACTGATGACAGCACAGCACAGACGAGGGACAGGCACTATTGCACTTCGAAACTACAAAACGCACACAGAAAGAGTATTGCTACTGTGTTGAATTGTTCGCTTTTGATTGCGTCCTGAGATACTGGCCTAGCCCAAAATCATAAATGAAGATGTTGAATAAAGAACTTTCCGCTTTCATCTGACATCTGTGAAACTTTTTATTAGGCTGCAAAATGACATTCAACCACATGGCAGAAAGGTGCAAAACATACTGTGGATGGTTAGCGGACATGTAGGTGGCTCTGAAACACTTTATTTCTGATGCCCCTCATTGTCTGTGCTTCTTTTTAGTGCCTCTAAAAGCTGACCAAATGTTCCCATTGTCCACAAGCAAAAGCACATATGGTGCTCACAAAAAGGCCATTCAAAACTGAGACAAAGCAATTTTTGTAGTAAAAAAGAAAATAATTCTCATATATATTACTTTCTATATATATATAGTTTTTTTTTGTAACAATAGCCACCGATGGATAGAGCAGAAAAAGCAACATCTACAGTCATCTCAGGAAAGAAAATATTTCTGTTGGACGTTGAAAGGACACTCACAGAACGATCGTGACATAGAGTGACACAGCAAATCATTTCACCTGCACCTTTTTAACACATTCAGCGTCGCCCATATAGTCTCTTTGTAAATGCACATTTTGAATGGCTTTTGTATGCAAAAATAAATTATATACATATGTGTTTTTTTTATGTTTTTGTGACATTTTGATAGCAATACTGCGTAATTTGTGTTCAGTTTATGTTGTAAGCATCTAGTGAGCGGTCAATGAGAGGATGAGAACAACAAGTACTCCATGGCAGTTTTGTTCAGTAAAGAAAAACTAAAAGTTAAACAACAAAAGTAAACCATATGAGCCTTTGGAATGCACCAGCACCTCACCCAAAAACCTCCGGTGCACCTCGGGCGTGAGTCCACACGGATAGTAGACCACTCTTGGGCATATGTCCATCTACCTACGCAAAGCCACCGAGAAAATAAATCTGCTTCCGATGGGGCAGCTGCTCAAGGGGCAGAGGTATTAAGCATAGATTTTCCAGAATGAAAAATGCCCTTATAATCTCTCTCTGGCCACGTCATCGCCAAAACTCTTATGTAACTATACTCCATACAGCCAGACTACCATGCGCTGCCGTGCTTCAGGTGACATCCATTTCATCATCATGCATAATATTCCCGATTGTATGTCGGAATAATCAGGTCTTGTCCAAGCCGAACTCCTTTACCCGGGCCGGCGCTGCATAAAGCTTCTTCAAACAGGACCAAAGCTCACAGCGTGTAACAGCGGAGCATGTAGCACAGGGATAGTGATCCGCGGCACTTCAAAGCCCCGGCTCCAGCTCGTGCCTGCTATGAATACAGTGCAGCATTGTCAGTATGAAGAAACCAAAGGGAACGAGACGGGGTTTTTTTTTCTTAATTTTTTTTTTCAAATAAGGATTCAATGAGAGCTGATCTGGTGAGGCGGAAATATGGCATGACAGTTTGGGTCACAGTATACAGTACGCTGACGCAATGGTGCATCTTCTTCATGTCTTCAGCGCTCCAACTGAAGAGACACCGGCTTGCTGAACCGTGTGAAAAAATGCTCAAAACGTTGCACCCTTTTCAGTTTAGCAGCAGCAGCAGTAAACAGGAAAAATGACGTTGCTTCCAATCCGGGGCTTTAGGAATCAAACGCCCGGTCTTCGCAAATCTCCAGAGGGGCTTTGCTGGCACCCCCGAACACCTCCACGTTGGCGTCCACCCACGGCACCACGTTCCCGGGCATGTACGCTGAGCAGTTGGCCAGGCCCACAATGTCCACTGGCCGCAGCACCCGGTCCCACATGTTGAACTGGCTCAGCTCGCCCACAAAGGCCTGGGTGGCATCGAAGCGCCCTCCAACTATGTCCTGCAAAAATGGAGGTGACAAGAGGATAAATGTTCATGGTTTTGGCAATGAAAAAAAAACATCAGTATCGTGCTATAGGCTGTTTGTACTCAACACATTAAAGTCCTATAAGCCTTTCACAAACATGTTAGCTAGCTTTATTAATATAGAAGTACCATGACCCGGAACGTCCAACTCTCCCAGGTTTGAGCTCATGAGTTTTCATCTTCTTGGAGTTCACTCTGTCACTCCTGTCTCTCCTGTGGCTCACACATACAACACTCTGTCTGTGCAATTCCCACTCTCTGAAAACCCACCTGTTCTCTGCTGGTCCAGGGAGGAGTTTTCAATTTAAAATAAATCAATTTCATCCTCATCAAACTGCCTGACAACACTGCCTATTAATTAGCCCACTAAACTTTTACTGGAACGAAAACGAGCCTGTGACAGGCCGACAAATCTCTAAAGCAGATGTGGTTAGAATAGATGGCGCACCTCAGGGCATCTATCACTGTACGTTTAATAAAAGCACATACACAATGCAGTCGTTGCGCTAAAGGCTAAAATGACCCGCTAAAGCAGTTCTCAAGGGCGTTCTGCTGATGTTTGGCTCCAGACGGATGGGGCAATCTAGTGACTGCAGTTAAAAGTTCACTGGCAGCGACATATTCATACGATTGTTTTGTATTGGGGTGGCCCAGAGGTGGCCCTTTGTCATTCTAGGGGCAGGCACGTATCTCTCAAATATTAATATAGAACTGAAATCATACATATCAACATTCTGGTACACTTTGATGCATAACTGTGTTATTATTTATGGCATGTTTTTGGCCCCCACAACAACACACCTCTGTGCTACCCCTGGCCAACACACCCCGGCGCACTGGCAGAATTCATTTCATCGATATGATATATGTCATCATAGTTTTAGTCCATGCAAGATTTTTCTCTCTCTTGAAAACTAATTAAAAATGAAGAGTAATTAAAAACTATAATTAAATTTCCAAATATTTCATAAACATAAACATCATTTTATAAACATAAAAGGAAACAAAAGCAACAAGCGAAAACAAACTCTGATTAATCAATTTGAATATGATTGTCTTTTCCATCAATAAGCCTCAAGCAATATAATAAAGTAGAGTATGTGTGATTATTGCAATTCCTTTTTTTTATATTTCTTACATCTGCGTCCACATTGATGAGGTAAACCAAACAATTTAAGTTTTAATGATTCATTCACAATGACTAAAAAACACCTATGCTCTGGGAGAAAGGGGTCTCAGGCCCTTTGCTAAGAGCTGTCTGTTCCCTGTATGACCGCAGCAGGAGCTTGGTTCGTGCGTGTTGGTCTCCGCCAGGGCTGCCCTTTGTCACCGGTTCTGTTCATTACCTTTATGGACAGAATTTCTAGGCGCAGCCAGGGGCCGGAGGGTGTCCGGTTTGGGAGCCTCAGGATCTCATCTCTGCTGTTTGCAGATGATGTTGTTCAGTTGGCTTCAACAAACCAGGACCT
This sequence comes from Gobius niger, assembly GCF_951799975.1. NCBI lineage: Eukaryota > Metazoa > Chordata > Actinopteri > Gobiiformes > Gobiidae > Gobius > Gobius niger. The sequence goes on along the minus strand of NC_136861.1, from coordinate 23,788,758 downwards.
TCAGCACACTCTGGGGCGGTTTGCAGCCGAGTGTGAAGTGGCCGGGATGAGGATCAGAACCTCCAAATCCGAGGTCATGGTTTTCCATCGGAAAAAGGTTCAGGTCGGTGGGGAGTCCTTGCTTCAAGTGGAGGAGTTCAAGTATCTCGGGGTCTTGTTCACGAGTGAGGGACGGATGGAGCATGAGATCGATAGACGGATCGGTGCGGCGTCAGCAGTGATGCGGTCGCTGTATCGGTCTGTCGTGGTGAAGAGGGAGCTGAGTCGGGAGGCAAAGCTCTCGATTTATCGATCGATCTACGTTCCCACCCTCACCTATGGTCATGAGATTTGGGTAATGACCGAAAGGACAAGATCGCGAATACAAGCGGCCGAAATGAGCTTCCTTCGCAGGGTGGCTGGGCGCACCCTTCGAGATCAGGTGAGGAGCTCAGTTACCCGGGAGGAGCTCGGAGTAGAGTCGCTGCTCCTTCACAAAGAAAGGAGCCAGCTGAGGTGGCTCGGGCATCTGTCCCATCTGTCCCGGATGCCTCCTGGTTGCCTCCCTCGGGAGGTCTTCTAGGCGTGTCCTATTGGGAGGAGGCCTCTTGGAAGACCCAAGACACAAGTTTTTGTTTGTTTTGTTTTGTTGCTCAAGATGATAATGTAATCCAAAAGTAGAACCCCACAGTAATGGTTGCCAGGTCCCAAAGCTATTACCAGTCTGAAAATGAAAATTGTGTCTCGTACTTCCAAAATCCCAGCGCCGGTCTCCAATCAAGTCGTAATGAGAGCCAGTTAAGAGCACATCCCACAGACATTACCTTTAAAGGTCCCTGAAGCCATTTTACTGATAGGAATCTTTCAAAGAGCTGTTCGAAAGGCAGTTTGATTTTTAGATTGATTTCTTTTTAGAAGTCAGCCAGATAACGCATATTATTTGAGACCAAATAACATAACACACCTTTTGATTAAAATCACCCAAGCAGGACTGTTTTTTTACCCCTTGGAATACGTGCATAAATAACACTTTGTGCCAAAATGTATGAAAACAGGCAATACATCCTTTGCCAAATTCATTTTGAATGCAGAAAGCTTTCACACGTGTTGTCGGCTTTGCTGTATATTGCATTTAAAAGATATGCGGAAAAAAATATCAAACCTTTTTACACCAAAATGCTGTTTGAAGCATTTTAAAGAGATAATTTGGTCAGGAATGTAATATAACTTTCTTTACATTATGAATTGTATTTTATGACACTTTTGGATGGACTTAAAGGGTTTAAGATTTAGTTGTGTTATTATTGAAACTAACCCCTTCGACCTCTAAGGTTCCCATATTCTCATCTGCCCTGGACCAATTCTGTACACTATATCAAGGTTTTGTAGATTTTGATGCATTTTTTAGGTTTCTATGAGCAAAACCATATACATTATACATTTCAATTTTGTCCAATGTATGGTCAAAACTTTAAACCTAAATATTCCAGAACATGTCAGTACGCAGATAAAACCTTATAAATCTAAGGGGCGATTTGTTGCCAACATTAACACTGCTTACTTGTAGAAACAAATGCAGGTAGCAGTTACTGTACAGCACAGTAATAACTAGGGTGTAACGGTTCAGCTATCTCACAGTTGGGTTTATGTTGCAGGACCCACGGTTTGGTGCAAGTATAATATATAAAATAATCAGTTGGTTTTGAAACAAAATATTTCTGAAATGAATAATAATAATAATAATAATAATAGTAATAATGCATTGGTTTTATATAGCACTAATCTGGACACTCAAAGACGCTTTCATTGCCATAAGATAAGATAAGATGGTACTTTATTGATCTCACAGATGGATAAAGTACCATCTTATCTTATCTTATGGCAATGAAAGCTGGTGATAGCTGGTGGTGGTAAGCTACTATTGTAGCCACAGCTCCCCCGGGGTAGACTGATGGATGCGAGGCAACCGGGTTGCGCCATCGGTCACTCACTACATTCACCCAGGCTTCCTGATGTTCCCAAACGGTCTCCCATCGAAATACCGACCAGGCACTGCCCTGCTTAGCTTCCCAGATCCGACAGGATCACACAAAGCAAAGGCGGTATGACCCATTACAGTATTTATACAGTAGAATAAAATTGACAATGCTTTCAAAGCGTCTTTAAAATAAAATGCACCTCTGGGCCCCTAATACAAAACAAAACAGAAAACCAAATTGCAGTGCTCTAAACTTAAAGTTTTGCTTTCCACGTGGCAGCTAAAACACTCAGAGTAGCACATTTGATTTGAGGATCGTGTTTGGGCTGTTCTTGGACAACATTCTGCTTGCACTTTTTTGGAAACAAAGCTTCTGAGGCGAATTTTGACCAGGATTTGATCTTGCACATTTGTCTGCGCCTCTGACGCTCTGGATCTATAATTCACCGCAGCCTGGTCATCTGCAGGAGAAACCATTACAAAGATTTTTGTACAGGTGTGGAGGATCTACAGCCTTCAGTGTAGCTCTAAGTGATGATGACACACATGTGCTCTGGAAGCGCACATACACACATGACACATGCCCCGGACCTTGCACCATCACTTTACTATGATACATATCGTCAGATATTTGCACCGCATTGCACCGTAGCACAGTGCATTGTTACTCCTCTAGTAATAACATATAACATAATAATAACATAGTATGGAAATAGACTTGCATTGAAAGTATAATAACAGTAATCATAGTTATTACATGGTAACATAACATACATTTTTATTCATGGTGCTTTAAGGCAATTAACAGTCATTAGGGTATTTTCTGCAAACAGGGCAGGAACATGTATTACCCCGTCTTATTCCTATAGTCACTATGCTGTTTCCATCCCACTACCACGTCACTATGGTGCTGTAAAGTAAAGTGTGATCTGAATATAGTATGTACCACTCACCTGCTCTTGCCCCAGGATGATCACCCCTCCCGGTTTGATGGGGTGCCACGGGGCCAGGTTGTCCCCCGTGCCCAGGCGCTCCCCGTCCTGGTACGCCTCCCAGAAGCCGTCCCGGGTCGTCCAGGTGATGCAGATGTGGTGCCAGCGGCCGTCACTCACAGACAGAGGCAGCTGGGCCACCTGGGACGGAGGCAGGACAACACAGAGGAGGGGAGATCAGGACAAGAGGCACTTAAGTGTAGACTCAAGTTATTCTCAGCTGGTGGGTGGGGACACACACGTGGGTTGCAGTGGATTGTGGGCCAAAAGTCAATGTTGATGAATTGTTTTTGATAGTCAGCCCTATAGGATCAATGCTTGAATCAATAGAACTCTGTGAAGCAGTACTGTTTTCTAATAATATATGAGCTATACACGGGGGTGGAGGCTCGCAACTGAAACTTTTTATGAGAAAGATGGGCTACATCGTTTGAGAACAACTGGATTGCACCAAATTAACCGAACGTAGGGCAGCTTTGGCAGTCTGCCCATTCACGATTCAGTGCTTAAGGGGAGCAATGCACTCAAGAAAACGACTCAAGAAAAACACACTCAGAACTCAGTGATTTGAATGTGATTCGACACATCGGCACATGGTTATAATTGTACTGGCTTAGCATTGTTACCAACGCCTTAAGATGCATTTTGGCTGGATTACTCAAGCACATAAGCAAAGCTGTCACGCACTAAAACTTTTTAAAATGCACATAAAGTGTTGGATTTGTGTCTGAACCAGGAACTTTGTCTTATTAGATTTTCTGTCCATTGACATTTACTGAATAACAATTGAAGTGAATTACAATTATTACCAATATTTCTATGACAACCGTTTTGTCATTTTATAATTGACGCAAAGAAGGTAATTGTATATAAACGTGAGGCCTGTGTTACGATGCACTGTCAGAGGAGGCTCCCAACCAATGGAAGTGTATTAGCAATGAGAAATGTAATTAAGCAAGTTGGGGCTTTTAAGCGACAGTGAATTGTCCAGATGAGCCTATAGACCACATCCAGGTGACGCCAGAAATCATTAAAAGCACTTTGGTCCAGCTGGTTATCCTTCATGCATTTGTGCTTTGTTCACATATTTTTTAGACTTTAGCTCAGTATTCAACACTATAATCTCACTCTCAATCTAATACACAAACTGCTCCACCTGGGGATCAACACGCCACTGTGTAACTGGCTGCTGGACTTTCTGACGGGGAGACCACAGGCTGTACGTGTTAGCAGAAAGTCCTCCAGAACCATCACGGGGGCTCCCCAAGGCTGTGTGCTGAGCCCTCTCCTGTTCACTCTGCTGACCCATGACTGCGCTCCAAAGTATGACTTAAACCTCTTCATCAAGTTTGCAGATGACACAACAGTGGTGCGTCTCATCAGCAACAGAGACGAGTCAAACTACAGGAGTGAGGTGAGCAGTCTGGCCATGTGGTGCACACAGAACAATCTCTCTCTAAATGTGGAGAAGACAAAAGAGATTGTTGTGGACTTTGTAAGAGCGCGGGTCCAGCATGCTCCTCAAACAATCAACGGTGCTGCAGTGGAGAAGGTGACCAGCACTAAGTTCCTGGGTGTGCACATCACAGAGAAGCTCTCCTGGACCATGCACACTACATCACTGGTCAAGAAAAGTAATCAGCGTCTTTACTTTCTCCGCAAGTTGAGAAGGGCCAGAGTCCCAACCTCAGTTCTGTGCAGCTACTACAGAGGAACGATAGCATCCTGACCAGCTCCATCACTGTGAGAGCCGTGAGAGCAGCGAAGAAGATCTGCGGAGCCCCTCTCCCCTCTATTAAGGACATGTACCCCTCACATAGTCTGTACCCTTCACATGTACCTTCACACCCATCACACAGTCTCTTCAATGTAATGCCTTCAGGGAGGAGACTGCGGAATTCACGGACCAGTTCCAGATGACTGAAGAACAGTTTCATACACAAGGCCATCAGGAAGCTGAACTCCCTGCCTTCCCTGCGCTCCCAACCCTCACTCCCCACCTCCCCTTTCCACAATCAAGGATGAGAGAAATACAATTTCAAATCATGCACAAATGGGTTGACAAGTAAAACATCTTTGAATCTTTGAATATACAAGAAAAATAAGCAGTTATTTGGAAAACTATGGCATTATGACATGACATCATCGCACACTGCTACTCATTGAATACATTTTTATGCATTAATTATGTAATTAAAACAAGTACTCTCATATACTCTCATATTTGTAAAGACAAATAGTGCCAACACTATAAAGATACAATATAAGTATTGAATTCCATTTCATCTACATTGCTCTGAAGCCCAAAAGTTCTACTGATGCGTTAACAAAAAATATTTCACTAAATATGTCTCTGTGCTTGTCTAATTAGGCTTCAGAAACAGCACTCAGGCTAAAAATACCAATTATAAAACTTATTCTCTTGCTTAAGGATACCAGGTGCCATGGATACACCTGAGAATTGCCAGTGTTGTTGAGAACTTTTGTCAAAGGAAATCCGTGCAGCATCGAGATTCACAATTTGAGAAAATTGCATTCTTATGAAATCTTCCCAACAGAGCGACAGCTGGGATAGTTTGCAAACAAAGAGTGTGATAATACGACGCAGTATCCACAAGGCAAGTACAAACCACATGACTCATTCATTATTCAAATGAGAGCAACTGATCTAATTTTCACTAAGACACACTTTTACACTTACTATGCAGATACAAATGTTGTTACTTAAAGGCTTCTCTAATTATCATTAAACAAAATACAGCGATACAGCCACAAGGATCAGGCATATTCTTTGTGTCAGTCCCAAACCTAACAAACATAACATTTTTAATAGCTTATTGAGTTTGACTTATCAAACCAGTGCTTGTATGTGTTTGTTTGTACAGTGTTTGGAAAGAAGACAGAAGAAGAAACTAGAAACATTTTTAGATGTAACCGCTCCCTCACTAAAATGCCTTCTACATTGCAATATGTTTGAGTGACTCCAGGACGGCCTTCTTACGATCTACTCAGGCTGAAGGAATGGTTCTGTTTACTTATGAGCAGATATCAAAACAATCTGGCACCAGCTAGCCCCAGCGTGATGCACCACACTTGCAGACAAGCACAGTAATGACAAGTCCTATCAAAGGCACGGATAAACCCTACCAGACTTTGAAAAATCAATATCAAGGATCAAAAGGATCACATTTTTATTGTCAGTTCATTGATATGAATCGAAAAAGAAAAATATTTGCACACATTCTGACATTTTTAGCAAATAAAGTTAAGTCATCACGCACCAAAGCCAGACAAAGGTGCACTTTTAATAGTGTTGAGGCAGCATTCGTCCCACTCAGTATGCACTCAAGTGAACAGCATAAACAGTCGCCCCCTGGACCCTGTTACTACTGCCAACAAATGCAGCATGATGACCACACATATTCACTAATCCTCGCTCCCTGCTCTGCTGCTCTCGCTCCATCTCAGTGCATCAGAACTTTTTATACAGCAGCCCCTTATTCTCCTCCTTTACTTCACCTCAGCTCAAAGACTTCTCCTTGGCTTTTCAACTCCTGAGCCCTCTCTCCAATCTCACAGGTTTTTTTTTTCATTCTGCCATCTTTTTCTAATCTGCCGCTTCCATGCATAATGAATGCATTTATGGGACCTCTGTAACGTTTGTGCCAATAAAGCCCCGTGTTAAAAAGGTTTTGGGGAAGTGTGGTCTATTGGTAATAAATAGTGCTTTTCAAGATGCTCAAAGTACTTTTTTGTGCATTATTTATTCACTCTCGACTCAGTGGTGGTAACTTATACAGTCAGGCCCATAAATATTGGGACATCGACTCAATTCTAATGTTTTTGGCTCTATAAACCACCATGCTATTTTCACCCAAATCAGATGAACGGTGTAGGAATTACAACCGTTTGTGTGTGCGCCTCCCACTTTTTAAGGGACCAAAAGTAATGGGACAAAGGAACAATTATAAATCTAACTTTTTCCTTTTTAATGATTGGTTGCAAATCTTTGCAGTCAATTACAGCCTGAAGTCTATAAGGCATAGACGTCACTAGACGCTGGGTTTCTACTGCAAATGTCTTCAGTTCCTGCTTGTTCATTGGGGCATTTTCCCTTCAGTTTTGTCTTCAGCAAGTGAAATGCTGCTCAGTTGGATTCATGTGGCGACTGACTTGGCCACTGAATAACACTTCACTTCTTTGCCTTAAAAAGCTCTTTGGTGTCTTTGGCACTAGCGTTGGGTCATTGTCCATCTGCACTGTGAAGCGGCGTCCAAGCATTTGGTTGAATATGAGCTCAAAATATTGCCCAAAACACTTCTGAATTCAATTCAACAGTCACATCATCAATAAATACAAGGGAACCAGTTCCATTACAAGCCCAGGCAATGATGCTGCACCACCATGTTTCACTGATGAGGTGGGATGTTTATGATCATGAGCAGTTCCTTTCTTTCTTCATACTTTTCTCTTCAAATCACTCTGGTACAAGTTGGTCGTTGTCTCATCTGTCCTCGGATGTTGTTTCAGAACTGTAAAGGCTTTTTTTTAGATGTTTTTTGGCAAACTCTAATCAGTCTCCTGTTTTTGAGGCTCACCAGTGGTTTACACCTTGTGGTTGATCATTTGTATTCTCTGGTGAAATCTTCTCTTGATTGTTGATTTTGGCACACATACACCACCTCCTGGAGAGGCTTTTTGATCTGGCCTATTGTTGTGAAGAGGATTTTCTTTACCAGGGATAGAATTCTTTCGTCATTCACCAGATTTGTCTTCATTTCATTTCATTTATGAATTTATTTGAATGGGACAGTGCATATTAATGAACAGTCCCATAAGGTAAAAAACTAAGACAAGAACATACAAAATATAGAACACATAAGACAAGATTTATAGAGCCAAAATTACAAGAATTGAGTCGGTGTCCCAATATTGATGGACTTGACTGTATGTAAGCAGTCACATTTGCCCTGAGTTAGACTAACCGAAGTGTGACGGCCAATCTGCGTCATTGGCTCCTCAGACCACCATTCGGTCACTCACACAATGGCACAATGAGCCATTGGGCAATGAGAGAACTGTAAGCATTAGTCAGAGTTTAATTCAAACCCTCAAGCTTTTGGATTCGTGCAAAATATCTAACCACTGTCGCCCTAAAAAGCGCACTCAAACAACCAACTTCAAGTTAGGAAAAATATAAATTAGGATGATTTCTACAAGGAATCAGAAACTTGGAACTGTGTCTAGAACCACAGGTACTGGGAGAGCATCAAGTCCACCCACCGTCCTAACAACCATGACGTCTCACACAACTTTTTCTGTTATGTAGCTGGAAATTTACATAGTTGATTGAGCAGCAAAATGATTCTGTAAGTTTTACAATAATTTGAAGAAGTGCAGTGATTTTTGGATTTGAAATATCTTTGTCACAACATATCAAGCGTTAAATTTGCCTTCTACACTTAAGTTTCATAACAGTGAAAGGCCTATAGTCTTTAAACATTCAAAGCTCATGGCCAGTACATCTGTATCGGACTCTGTGTTCTCTGATTGTATGTTCATATTAACATGCAGCACTGCTGCTGTGTGCTACATTTCACCAATAACATTCAGTATTTATGCGCTCCAGCCTGGATGCTCATTAGCATCTGTGCTCCACATTTACTGACATCGTTATACTGTGGGCTCATAGGACTTACAAAGAGTGATGGTAACTTATGATTTATCTGCACAGTGGTTATAATCCAGTGTAGCCTCATGATTGCACCTGATGAAACTGTTGCTGGGATTTGCATGATTTGAGGGATGGACAACAGTTTCTAGGTCAGATAAAGAGGGTGTCTTGCCCAAAGACACTTCAGTGCAATGCTGAAAACATACCTTGTCGTTAACGAGAAGCTCGATGGGGTTGTTGCCCCACTCGATCAGGACAATCTCATTAGCCTGTCCTGGGACGCCGTAAGAGAAGGGGGTTCCAATGCCAGGACTGGCGCTGGACTTCAGCCACATGCAGATAGTGAAGGCATACATCTCCGGAAGGCTCTTCTTAATCCGTCCGTACAGATAGTTAGTACGAAGAGGCAGGGACACCTTGAAATCCTCGGGTGACTTGAAGGCATTGTTATCTGTTGACAGACATATGATTAGCTCAAGATTATGCTAGGAAAATAAAGTAGGCTTATGTGAATATACTTTATGAAACCTGCATGAAATTTCAGCCAAATTACAGTGGCTAAAGATACATCGTCTAGAGATAGTCAGGGTTACTACTCTCTGCTTTCCCAGCTCCAGTGCCTCTCTTGTTTATTTCAAACGTCATTTCCAGTTTTTGGTCTAACACAAGTGAAGGTGTGTATATTCTCTTGGTCTCTATGGTTCATATGCACCTGGAGCTGCAAGCGCTGTCCTTCACAATACTAAGTCCAAAATCATTGTGAAGTGCGTCAGCATGGCTCTGACACAAATGTTGATCTTAATTGAATGCAATAGGGCCCAAAGAAATACTGTTGTTTTCTTTTTTAGAGAATCTCCATTGAATAAAAGTGCTTGGGGTTTCTAAAACAGTTATTCAAAATATGGTGTCCAAATGCTGAATGCACATTTTAGGGGTATCCCAGTTAGAATAATTTGTTTTTTAGGTATCCGTGTAATCTCCCCTTATATTTACATCTCGTCTGTCAGCAAAAAAGTACAAAACCCAACCTGCTGGTGCTAAATCTGTGACGGATGGTATGGAGAGATGGTGCCCCGTTTGTCACACATAGTAACACTTACTTTTCTCCAGCTCCGTGATGCGCTCCATGAGTGTGTTAAGGGTGTTTTCGGTGCGTTGGCGGTGGGCAGCGGTCTCGTTGTACAGCTGGCTCTTCTCTTCTTCCAGCTCGGCCACTTTGCGCAGCAGCTGTGTCTCCAGGGCGCCCAGTCGCTGTCGAAGCAGGTCGCGCACCTCGGGGGGAAGCGGGGCCAGGGCAGACGACACGCTGTTGGTCAGAGACACGCTCGAGGTGGAGTTTGGCAAGCGAAGGCTCTGCTGCTGTTGGGACAAAAGGCAGGGTTGAAATATTCCAATGACTACTGCACAGAGAAGTTTGAATATTAGAAGATAAACAGAACAACAGAACCCGGCTTTTTTACTCACTCTTCACTGTTTCTAGTGTTATTTGCCGCTTCATCCACTGTTTAATTAGACAGGACATTTTCCTAATGAATGTCTATTGATGGTTATAACAAGAATGATCTTATATGTGTAACAAAAACAGATGTAGGTGTTATTAAACTCAACAGGCCAACACAGAAGTGGACCTGTGTTTGTCGTTAGTGTGTCACACCCTTCAGCCTCTCTGCTGGCACCCAAATTAAAGATATACAGTGCCTCCTGAAAGTACTAATACACCTTGAACTTTTGCACATTTTGTCATGTTAACAACAATAAACATAAAGATTTTATTTTGATTTTTTTTTCCACTTCACAGTTGTCTGTGTGTGTGAACTTTCAGTTAAAAAATTGTAAACAAAATCTTTATGTTTATGGTTTTAAACATGACAAAATGTGTAAAAGTTCAAGGTGTATTAGTACTTTCGAGAGGCACTGTACATTGTCGGAAGATTTTGCAAAGTTTAACTGAGCTGTTCAAAGTAGAAGTGCATGACACTTTGTAGACACCGTATGAAACACATTTCCTGCAAGCACTTTTCATTATGTTGCTTATTTGAAAAAACTAAGAAAGTGGAATGCAGATGTAACTGATGATTATGGTATAATATCTTCTCAAATTTTTAGTCTGAAGCAATGCATTACAGAGAGAGAGAGCGAGAGAGAGAGAGAGAGAGAGAGAGAGAGAGAGAGAGAGAGAGCGAGAGAGAGAGAGAGAGAGAGAGAGAGAGAGAGAGAGAGAGAGAGAGAGAGAGAGAGAGAGAGAGAGAGAGAGTGTTTAAACTTACATTGCTTGTTAGAATATTATGACATGTTATACTCTAGTACAGGGGTCCCCAACTGGCGGGCATGGGTCCAGATCCGGACCTCTGGAAGCTTTAGTTCGGACCCCAAAGCCTTTTCATCCTCTCAATATACAAAATTTCTATGGCTGAATTAAGAATCATCTAAACAATTTCAATCACATTGAAATACAATGGCAAAATTATTGATTCATTGATCAGCTCTACTATGTAAAGACAACCTGTGCTCATGTTTTAACATTTTCAAGAGCAATGCATATGTCCGGACCCTGGACATATGTTGAAAGTTACAAAAGAAATGTTTGCGGACCTTGAGCTCATTTAGTTGGGGACCCCTGCTCTAGCGACCAACAAGTTGCATAAAGAAGGTCCCGAGTTCAATTCCTGATTGTTTCCACAACAACCCAGAACATGGACAATAGGTGAATCCTCCAGCTAGATACTCCTCATCATGAACCTACAGCTCAAGATGTGGAGATGAGTTTCTGTGTGCTGCACTGCGGTCGCCCACTGCTGTTGTCTTTGATTTACAAATTTATGTTTCACTCAATCTGTTGTCTTTGCAGTGAGGGGACTTTGTTGTTGGGCTGTAATTATATTTGCATCAAGTACTCTAATTATAAAACAGAATTTTTTTTTGAATAGTTGCAGTGTGGGAGTTGTATTAGTTTCCACAACACAAATCCTTGAATAAAACTTTCTCACAAGGTTGTATGAACCCTTTTCACGTTTAAATAATGTACTTTATCTCTTAAGAATGAGCCTAATTGTAAGTAAAGTACACTCGATTGAGCTTTTTACTGTATACACCCCAGATTGAACATGATTTGCGGTAAAATGTGTAATTTCATGTTCTATCGGTGGTGTTGTTGGTGACCTCAATAAGTATAACGTCATCGGAGCCGACTTTCTGCTTGTGCCTGGCAGGTGTTTGGTTCGTAAATTGCACATGCAAAATAATGTGGTGTGATGATGACTTTCAGTGAGAGGAAATTGAATTTGTCTACGACCTGGCTTAAGGCCAAGAGATGTGGCCTGCTTTTTAAATACAAGAGTGACACAAGAGGTGAAATCCATGCACCGTCAAACTTCAGTAAGTAATACAGAACCAATAACAAACAACTATGCTCATTTTAATGTGACTAATAACTACTCTCATTAACTCACTTTGTTACTGAGGTCAACATTTTTTGCTTTGTAACTTCGGTGAATGTTCTGCTATATTTAGAAAGGTGACGTGAGAATGCACGAGTCAGCAACACAGTTAATCTCAATATTCCAATTGGATCCGGCGGCCAATCTCCTTTATCAGCCCAGATTTAGAGCTGTGTCCAGATGATGACAGCATGTCCCGTGCAGAGGACACGGGGCATGTGACAGTGATTGGTGTCTGTCCAAACACGCCACGGCTGGGTCAGGTATTAGAAAGGTGTCATGTGGCATCACCAAGAGTTCACAAAGGCCTGACTGCATGGTTTTCACGCCTTCCAGTAGCCTATATTGTGTTCTGCGGCGTATTATAACCTGGAAGTAGCAACTAATTGCAACTGATGCTAAATATTAGTGGAGGCTTATATTCATTCATTCATGCATTCATACAATACATTTAAAATGTTCAGTCCGTATAACATATGAACGTATGAACATAAATGATCATATTTGGCTAAATGTTTTGAGAGCAGCCATGGCAACAGATCATTGTAAATATTATAATTATTCCAATATGAAATCAAGTTAAGTCAAGTGAAAAATAAATAGGCTTAATATACAGTAACGCTTTATATTACGGTGCGCTCGTTAAGTATTAATAAGGTACTAATAAGAATTAATAATATGCTTGAAAAGTATTAACACACTGCTTATTATACTTTTATCTGTTAACAGTTATACTAATAGGCCATTAATAATACGCTTATAGCCAATCCTAAACCTAACCCTAAAATGATGGTTATTAATACTAACCCTAATGGTTATTAATACTTAATGAGCTCACTTTAATCTAAAGCGATACCCATATTGACGCATGAGGTCATTTTGCAAATCACTATAATTCTCAGTTCTCAGGGATCATACTTCAGAGCAAGACTAGATGGTCCTGGTTCAATAACTATTATTCTTAAGTCTTTGGTCCAGATGGTTTTGATAAGTCCTGCTGGCGTACGGCTGCCTTTGCGGTCATCTTCATCACGTTAAGCAGATGCAGGTCAATATCTGTATGATTAAAATGCAATATAATATACATCCTCGGAGCTGCAGAGGATGCCTGATCTGATCAGAGTATTACAGGCTCTAATCAAGGGAAAAGGCGCCGAGAGAAAGTGCATAAAAGATGGGTTTCAGAGACAGATACAGCAATGCAGCAAATTTATCTAAAATAATCTGGTACAACAAGCAGCACTGTGGTCCTGTTTGTGCATGTGGAGGTCAGGTGGTGAAAAATTGTCCACTCAGACAGTGGAGATAAAGCCGCAGCTGTAGGTGACCTCAATTCATGTAAATATAATCTTTGTGGAATTAACACTCGTCAAATCTGCAGTATGCATACTAAAAGAGCTTTCTGATGGATTAGGAAATAGACATAATTTAATTTCCAGTGTGATTTAGGTGAGATTTCCAGACACCATCAGCTGTGAAGAATTAGTCTTGTACGGCTGATGAAACGTATGTAGATCACACACGAATGCACACAAGGGCACATGTTTTATTCAGGGTTGCTTAGTGAATCCCACACGCGCCCATCACCTCTGACTAGATTTGGAATCTCAGTCCTCATTAATGACTAATGATATCATCTTTTCCTCCTGCGATCGCTCCTTTAAGTGACCCTTTGATCTCAGACACACTGACTGCACACAGATGTGCCATGACTGCAGACATGTGAAAGCATGGGCCACCATTAAGTCCAGCAGATTTAAGACAGCGTATGTATTTGGGCCAAAAGATCAGCTTTAATTGGCAATCACTAATCAAGTTTTTGTCAAGTTTATACATTTGCTAAACTTTAAAGCAGAAACGTTAATCCCAAACCATCCAGTGGCGTATAACCACAACGTATCGCGTTCTACGATGGACAAATCTGATTTATAATGCAGCGTTTTGTCAGGTGCACGCGCTCAGGCTTTCTCTTACCTCCAGATTTTCCAGTCTCCCCTTTAGGCTCTGCATGGTCTTTCCCAGCTGGTCTATGGTGTCCCCGGGGTCCCGGGGCAGGTCACCCATCGTATTCTTGCCGTAGTCTTTGCGTCTGGAGCCCTGACCCCGGGACTTGCTCTGAGAGTCATCCGCGGCTGCCTCGCAGCGCGCCAGTTTGGAGTTGAGCTCTTTGATGGTGCCCTGCTGGCTCACTATGGTCTCCTTCTGCTGCAGAATGGTCTCCCGGAGTTGGATGATCGTGTTTCGAAGCTCTTCCTCCACGGAGCTGCTCGGAATACGGTTCCCAGACGGACCGTAACCACAGCCCGGTTCCGCGCCCGGAGGAATGGCATTGCAAACAAAGCGGCTACCTGTGGCATCTTGAGTCCGCACCATTTGCCCGCTCACCAAGTACCAAAGCCCAAATAATATGAGCATCCCGCCAAGGTGCACCAGTAAAACTCGGAATGAGCCTTTTTGAGTTTATCTCGAATCCCTTGAAAATACTATCACCACTTTCAATTTGTTTAATACACGCAACAAACTGCAGAGCTATACTGTACTTCAAGCGCAAAACATCCGAAAAAATACAGCAAAATTGTAACGTGCCACAGCCATCAATCACGTGCAAACTATCTTGTTTGATTTTTTTTTTTTTTTTACAAATAAATCTAAAATCTTACTTTGAACAGAGTAACTTTACGAGTAAAAGCGGAACGCGTTAATCCCTCAGAGGTTAAAACTTCCCTGGTATCGTCGTCTTGGTAAAAAAAGACCACATCTCCATCCAGACAAGAGGAAGCGAGTTGTCCCAGCGCAGCCGTTGCGCGCGGCTGGATTGCCAGTGAGTGGTGCTGAAAAGACAGCGACGAAGCTCAGCCAGATTATTATACCGAGATGCGCACTGACGCTTCCGCTCCTCACTCGTGCGCAATTCTCTGCGCGTGCGTCATTAGTGGACCACAATGGGTCCAGCTCATATAATGGACAAATAAAAGGGACTTTGAATGCATCATGGATTTTGGAAAGCAATAAGACTCAGTCAAGGATGAGCGCGGTGGAGAATGCATGTGGATTTCAGAGTTCATGCGTAAAGTGCTATGGATTGTACAACCAAATGTCACTTACCTTTCAGGGCGAATTCACTTATGTTGTTGTTCATGTTTAATTGTAGTATATTGTAGATAGTTGATGTTTTTTGCACTTTAATCCTGTAAACATTTTGTGATGTTTAATGACCTTTTGTAGGAGGCTGAGTAATAGTTATTTCCACGTCCATCTTTTCATTCACCTCAATACAAAGCATAGACAACATTATAGTCACCAGTAGAAGCGAAACAACAGTTTATTCATAATAGGTCTATTCAGATTCAGCATGAAAGCCGCCATGCACTTAGCGCTGTCAGGCCACATGCATGCTAGCTGTTTTATTACAAGTGCATTAATACAGGGCACAGCAGGCTTTTCATGTGATTCAGCCTGTGCACATATTGCTTTTGTTTACGGTATTGTTTTCTTTCTAGAATTCAGAACGCGGTCATATTTAAAGAAAATGGAAAGTGCAAAAATGTAAATGCAATTATGATAGCACTTGAATGAAAAACATAATCACAAAAAAGGAAAGGGGAACAAGATCTTCAAAGTCACTGAAGCCAATCTTTCGCAGCTACCGAAGCGATATGCTGGTGCTCATCCATGTTATTTTTCTTTCTCAAAATCTATACAATGTGTAGATGAAGCTGCTAGCCTCTCCCCAGTCCCCACTAACAGAAACAGGCTTCACATTAGCTTTTGTATGGCAAAACCTTCATGTTTTTGTCAAAATAATTCATACGAGCCAGCGTCTGTCAGATTTCTGCTACAAAACATGGAATAGGAAAACTTCAAAGACACGTGTCAGCTCAGACAGGATTATGAAGCAAGATTTTCCACAACATCAATCAGTATTTTCTGCTTAAATATAGAGGGAGGAGAAGGCTGCTCAGAGTGGTGCCCAACTCACGGAGGAAAAACAAGACAAACATTGATAGCTATGGATTTGTTTTTTAGTGGCTTCTTTTTCATTATACTCGGGTAAATCTGTTTTGTAAGTGGCTCCATTATTATTATTTACATTTGGTTTGCTAAAGAAGAAGAAGAGGAGGAGGAAGAAAAAGAAGAGGAAGAAGAAGTGGAAGAAGAAGAAGATCAAGAAGACGAAAAACAAGAGGAAGAAGAAGAAGAAAAAAGATTTTTTTTCCATATCAAACCGTTTTTATTTCAAAAAGTCCACGCAACAGTTTCACATAAAAACAGTTTCTCTCGAAAGTATTGATACACCTTGAACTTTTGCACATTTTGTCATGTTTACAATCATAAACATAAAGATTTTATTTTGATGATACATGATTCTGTTATTTTTCAAAAAATAGAAAAGCGAAAAGTGGGGCGTGCATAAGTATTCATACAGCATGAATGAATACTTTGTGGAACCCCCTTTTGCTGCAATAACAGCAGCAAGTCTTTTGGGGTCTGACTCTACAAGATAAGCACATGTAGAGACTGACATTTTAGCCCATTCCTCTGTACAAAACAACTCAAGCTCTGTCACATTAGAAGGAGAACGTTTGTGAACAGCAGTTTTCAGATCTTTCCACAGATTTTCAATAGGATTCTAACTCAAAAATATGTAAAAAAAAAAACACAAAAAAAAACAACAACTACAAAAAAACATTCCATTGTAGATTTATCTTTGTGCTCCGGGTCATTGTCCTGCTGGAAGGTGAAACTCCGCCCCAGCCTCAGTTCTCTTGTGACTCCAGCAGGTTTTCCTTCAAAATGTCCCTGTATTTGGCTCCATCTATGTTCCCAACTATTCTTACACTCTCCTCAGTCCCCGCTGAGGAAAAGCAGCCCCACATCATGATGCTCCCCCCCGTATATTTGACATTGGGGATGGTGCACTCAGGACGATGAGCAGTGTCAGATTTGCTCCATACATAACGTTTTGCATTTGGGCCAAAAAGTTCATTTTTTGTCTCATCTGACCAAAGCTCCTTCTTCCACATGGAGCTGTGTCCTCCATATGACTTCTAGCAAACTTCAAACAGGATTTCTTATGGCCTCCTTTCAATAATAGCTTTATGTTTAGGGTTCAAGGTGTATGAATACTTTCGAGAGGCACAGTGCCTCTCGAAATTAGGCACTATATTATATACTATATATACTATATTATATTATAGTGCCTTTCATACAGTGCCTGTATAAATAAATATATATATATATATATATATATATATATATATATATATATATATATATATATATATATATATATGGAGACACGACAATGTGAGAGAAAAACCACAGCTGTGATAATCTTTGTATTAACCTTTCTTTACCTCCCGCCTGAACCTCCTCCAGTTCAGCCTCACCCAAATCCAAAAGCCCCTTGACTGTAGGGCAACAATGTAACGCCTCATTTGAAAGCTAAGACCTACAAAAGTGATCTTAACTTTGTTGTCGTGGTGTCTTTGTCACATTTTTGTAGCTTTTTCATTGTGTTTTTGCCACGTTTTTGTCACTTTTTGTGTTTTTGTTGTTGTTGCTTTTTATAAAAGAAACTTTTAGATTTGGGTGAAAAATTTGCTTGGCCCAAGTGGGGAGCAGGAGGCACGGAGGAAAATTAAACAAACTTCTGCAGGAGAAACTGACATACATTTGAGGAAAAATGTGTTGTAGGTTTTCTGTCATGTGTGTTTTCTTATAAAATAAATAAATAAGGCGTTTTGTGTAAAAATGGCCAAAACAAAATGAAATCTGAACACTGAAGCCAGGATTAAATGTGTGAAGAAAACTAATCCCTGTTTTCACCTGCAGCATCTCAGAAGAAGAAGAAGAAGAAGAAGAAGAAGAAGAAGAAGAAGAAGAAGAAGAAGAAGAAGAAGAAGAAGAAGAAGAAGAAGAAGAAGAAGAAGAAGAAGAAGAAGAAGAAGAAGAAGAAGAAGAAGAGTTGCATACAGTATTCATTTCAGGATGTCATGAACCCTATAGTCCTGTAACATATAAGGTAGAAAAAACTTAACGCAGCATAACAGCAGTTTCTCCCCATTCAAAATAAGTAAATTAATTGACTCATGAAAAAAGTCAAGTAAAAAGGTGCCTAAATATTGTCAAAAGGTACTTGAATATTGTAAAAGGTACTTGAATATTGAGTAACTGTAATATAACTGTAATATAAGGGGAACACAATAAAATCAATTCAGGTTTTAAGAAAGAGTAACCAAATGTTGGACTAGAGTAAGAGTTCTGTTGCTTCAAAACCAAGTAAAAAGTGCTGTGCGATAAAACTAGGGCAAGAAGTACTACTTATTTCAAGTTACTGAAATACACGCCCTTGAGTAAATGTAACTGAGCAAAACCCGCCTCTTGCTCCGAGCCACTTTTGCACACACCAATACAACCAATCCATAATACATGATTTCAAGACAAAATCACTGGAAATATAGGCTTAAATATTTTACAATGGTACAAAAAACACCAACACAATTATAAAGCAGCAACACGTATAACAAAAAAAACAGAAGTTGGGCCAAAACTTACTGTAGATAATTTGCAGCAATAACAGCCTATCTCAGCCATCAGCTCCAATCTGCTCACAGCGCCCGAGAGCCCGGTGTCCTCCCGGATTAATGCACAGTCAGCGAACACTTGGGACATGTATCCGGTCTGACAGGGGAACGGCCTGAGCGACGAGTCATTGCTCAGGAAGGGACTTTTCTGCGTGACAGGACCCCCCCCCCCCCCCCATATGTCAGAGCCACAGAGCCAGATTTAACATGTGGAATCCTTACTTACCCCTGCCGCAGTGAGGAAGACATGACAACCCTCACTTCAAAGTTGATGGGGATCGAGTTTCTTCGCTTTCATGTTGCAACTGGTTAGAGCCGGGGCTGAAGCAACTTTTAGCATTTTTTTTTTTTTCTTTCCTAGCGGCTCTTGGCAAGGGGTTAAGAAGTCAGTTGGGATAGAAATCTTATCCCTACTTCCCTTTCCCATCTTAATGAATATATTTTAGAAGTGTGTTCGTTGCAAAGCGCTCTTTCATTTTCGATTGAACTCACAGGTATCAGATCTCTCCCTCTGGCGTGCAAGTACTGGCAATACGGAAGCAAAACCCGTATTAGGAAAGCATACATTTTGATTTTTTTTTTCATCTTGAGTTTATGTCGAATGCTCTGATATTTTAAACATGCACTCAAAGGTTGCAAGTGCACAAAGCAGTCGTATTTGCTAAAAGTGAAGTGTTTTGAGCCCTTGTATCAAACATAAGACTGGATATTTATTCTTTTTTAGAATCATTTGTTTACTTAGCAGGTCAGAGGTTATGCAGCAGAGGGAGATCTCAAAGCCACTGCAGTCCTGCCATCAAGAAGAAGATTACGGTGTTTCGATCCGTGCCAGGACCTGCTGACTGAGGGACATTCTTTAACCTCCAAAGCCGAATATTTTCTCTAGTTGGCTTTACCCGAATAGAAAAGCTTCTCGAAAAAAAAAAAAAGTGACATTATAGCGACAAATATTAGGTGAAAATGGGGATGAGACTGCATGGAAAAGGGACAAAAATGTGAGAAAAAATTAATGAAAATGTGATGAAATAGTAATAAAAATGTAACAAAATGAGACAAAAATGTGACAAAAAAGTGATGAAAAAATGACAAAAAAAGTGATGAAAATGTGATGAAAAAGTGACAAAATGTGACAAAAATTAGACAGAAAAGTGGTGAAAAAAGGACAAAAAAGTGATGAAAATTTGATGAAAAAGTGACAAAAATGAGACAAGAAAGTAATGAAAATGTGATGAAAAAGTAATGAAAATGTAACAAAATGTGACAAAAATGAGACAAAAATGTGACAAAAAAGTGATGAAAAAATGACAAAAAAGTGATGAAAATATGATGAAAAAGTGACAAAAATGTGACAAAATGTGACAAAAATGTGACAAAAATGTTAATAAAACGTGACAAAAAAGTGATTAAAAATGTGATGAATAATGTGACAAAAAAGTGACGAAAATTATATAAGTGTAAGAATATAAGTGTAAGAAACAACATTCAGCAGCAGACCAGGCTGCTGTTCTTGTTTATGTCTGCGTGCTTTGCTTGTGTATCGCTACAATAACATCAGTTGTGTGAAATAAAGCTGAATGTGTAGCGTGAAGGATGTACCCTCCGACTGCTAATATACCGTGACTCATTTCATAATGTGTGAATGTAAGTCAGGTCAGCGGATTATCACTGACTAATTCTGTTTTGGGGATGAATAAACAGTGCTCTGGATTCGAGCCAGTAGGTTCATGTGAAATCGTAAAACATAACATAACGAGAGCTACTGGAGTTCAGTATTGAGGTGTGTGTACCTATTCACATGAAGACAATGCTATTCACTGTCTTCTCTGTCATCATTCAATCACTTACTTACATTTATGACACAAAACCATTTGATATGTGTCTCTTTTTCCTCTCTCGATCTTTTACATACCCCATATTCTGGCAAGTCTTCATTGTCATAGTAGTTAAGAAGCTATGTATAAATTTAAGCAGGAAGAACTGAATAATTTACCCTCCCCAGCCCCCTTTGCACAGCCTCTCACCTGCCTGTTACTGCCAGCCATGCAATATCGCTGTTTTCTCTCGAACACCATTCATTTATATATTACAGTCGCTCTCTCTCTCTCTCTGTTTTATTGGCTTAACTGAAACATCACAATCTCATTTTAATTCATGACCTACAGTATTTTTAATCAGTGGAATATGTTCTATACCAGGGGTCGGCAACCTTTAACACCGAAAGAGCCATTTGATCCGGTTTCCACGGAAAAGAAAACACTGGGAGCCGCAAATACTTTTTGACATCTAACGCTGGGTTTACACATAACGACAACAAGTCACGAATGCCACAAATCCACATTTGTGGCCGAGGATCACGAATCCCAGATAGCAAAAGGACATTGTTTCAACATTGATTTAGGGTCAGATGGTTGACTTTTGGTTGAGGTTGAAAAAATAATGTTGATTCAATGCTTTATTACGGGTAATAAATAGATAATTTAAAAGATAATGTTGAATCAACAGTGTTTTACAGATATATATTCAACCCTTGAAAGTATAACGTTGAATCAATGCTATTTTACTAATGTAAATTCAACCATTGAAAGTATAACGTTGAATCAATACTATTCTACAGGTATATATTCAACCATTGAAAGCATAACGTTGAATCAATACTATTTTACAGATATATATCCAACCATTGAAAGTATAACGTTGAAACAATGCTATTTTACTAATGTAAATTCAACCATTGAAAGCATAACGTTGAAACAATGCTATTTTACTAATGTAAATTCAACCATTGAAAGCATAACGTTGAAACAATGCTATTTTACTAATGTAAATTCAACCATTGAAAGTGTAACGTTGAATCAATATTGAGAATTCATTTTATTTTCGGTTATTGAAATATATGAATCAATGTTGTTTCAACGTATGGGGTGAAAAGCCCGGGAAATTTCAACTAATTTCCCGAGCGCTCTCCTGGCTTCTTCTCACATTTTCGCATCTCGGCAGACACAGAGGAGACGGAGAAAGACAAACCTGGTAAATGCTCAGACATTTTTAAACTTTAATTGTCATCTTGGTTGTTTAAAGTAAACTAAATGGCCACTGTGTACGCTATAGGCTATTTATTTGTCATTTGTTTATCATAAGCTGATGTGTATGCCAAGCTAACGTTACTAGCATGTAACTGTTTGCCACTAAAGAAAGCTTACATGTTCCTCGCATCCCAGAAACATAAGACATGATTAATGATTAATTTACGATCCCATAATGAATTTACCTTTAATAATACCAATAGTAAGCCAATAAATCTGTTTGATCTGCCCCCACAATGTTGCCGTTGGTTTCGTTTGGATTCAGTTGGTCATTTTTGTAGGCTAACTGTAGGATTGTGAAGCACTTTGACTTGTGAATGAACTGTTCTACACAAATAATACATTTGCCTTTAGTTAAGACTATAACTTTTCCGACGGTTTAATGGGTGAATCACTACTTTCGTGGGGCTAACCTGGTTCAGAAAAGAGACAGTAACACGGAAAAATACATAAATAAAATGATTCCTAATGGTTTAGTTGCTCCAATTATTTTATTATGGTTTCCCCATCAACCATGATTACTAAATACTACCTTTTTTTTTGTGTAGGTGCAGCTGCTGGGAAAAGCTCCCAGGAACCAAATAACTTATCAAAAGGTAATCAACATCTGCATCTGCTCGACCTTCTCCCATTTTCATCTGATGCTGTTTCCCAGTGGAACTAAACACAAACTTACTTTTACCCACTGTTCCTATAGTCCATATTTTGCCATTTTATCAACTGTAATTTGCACTTTTGTGTCTGAACACTTGGATTATATATTTTTGGATTGTTATAATTAATACTATAAAAAATGTTTTATAGATTAACATGTTTTGCTGCAAAAGGAATAAAGTTATTCTTTTCCATTCAAATTTATGACTGAATATTATTGATTGCAACAACTGTTACATGTTTACAGCCACACTACAATTACCTGGATATAGCCTTCATTATGATGGTTATCTTGTCAACAATGCACAAAAATCAAACATTCTTTACTCAATGCTGTGGAGACGACTGTTTTATACTTTAACCTACCCCAATAGATCACCTTTTAGAAAAATGAATATTAAGTAATGAGTGTATCATTTTATCTGGTGTTATTTGGTCACAAACTCGATCTCCTGCCCGTTCTCCATGTCTCATGCTCTCCTGCTCCAAATGCTTTTTGTTTGTTTGATTTAATTTACCGCACATTCTTCATCTTCTGGTTGTGGGTCATACTATATTTATTTATGGAAGCAAAGGCTGAAAAAGTTTCGGGCTTTGTCTAGTAAATTGCACATGCTGTAAACTTGCGCTGTGATATCTGTCTTGGACGACAGGAGGCGCTGTCGTGGCACCAAACTAACAATTTAAATGGGGCATGCGCTGTAAAGTTTCGTAATGTTATACCGTGGTAAACTTCGATAAAGTGGTGATTTTGAGTACTATGTGGATGCATAATGTACACAAACAGGAGGGAGTAGATTGTATGCCTCAAATTCATAGATTGGACTGGTTTTGCCTGTGGAAATGACCCTACGTGTTGACCGCGGTGAATGCTGGGCTGATTCAGGTAGTAGCTCCGCGGTAAGTAGCTCCAATAATCAAAATATAATTTAAAAAGGGTTGAATATAGGTATATTTCAATAGTTTAATCAATGTTGAATCCATGTTTAAAAAACGTTTGAATTTCGACATCTATTCAACTCCTAATCGATGTTATTTGCATGACATTGATTCCATGTCAGAAAAGATCAAAAATCAACGTTTTCAACATCTATCATATCGAGCGCTTTCAATCGCAGTTCAACGTCATTTTTCAACATCTATTCAATCACAGGGCATAACACTATTTCAATGTTGAAACAATGTCCTTTTGCTATCTGGGATGTGAGTGATTCGGGGTAGAGGTTTCACGCGCCGCCACGAACTGTTGCGACCTGTTACTGCGTGTTACGATTAATGGCATTAATTATTGCGCACGGTCACGAATATGCGTCCCGCGCTGCTGCGAGCGGTGGCACGCTGTTGCGAGTTATTGGGAATTGTCTGGTTCTGTCAAAAATCTGTCAAGAATTGGGCGAATGTGGACAAGATCGCCTGCCGCGCGCACCGGGTTGGAGGCGGAGCAGGGACGTCTCGCTCCGCCGTGCGCCCCTGACCCGTTGGGCTCTTGCCAAATCGGGGTAAACAAAAAGCAAACCAGCTCAGGCCTGTCCATATACTGAAGAATAGCAATAGTTTTTTCACTCTATGGGACAGTCACACCAGTTCAACCCCGCTCCTGTCAACGTGTAACACGGGGCAAACGCATCAACAAACGCACGCGCTTCATGTCAGATAAGTCCGTGCAACAGCCACACAATAAGGGCTGACTTTACTCCACAGAATAAGCATAAAAACACTACACTCACTGTGCACCTGATCTCCTGAGGAGCCGTCGTAGAACTTGCTGTGATTGCAATGATTCTCACTCGTCTGGTCAGTCATCAGCTCCAGTTAGAAAAACTTTATAATCCACAAAAACAGGCCTGTCTCCACCTGCCCCGCGCCCACCGCTGCTTGTTTTACGTGTCTAAGGTTGTAAATAAGCCTTAACGTATCCATGGTGTAGCTGCTGGAACCACGCGCTGTTGTTTTGGTCAGTGGAGGCAGCGTGGGAGATGCATTCAGGGACCGCGGGAAAGGCGCACTTCTTACTGTCCCTTTTTCCCCACAAACGCAGGAAAATCGGGACAAATATATAACAGTGGGGTTCTCCAGCGGGGGGGGCAATAGGGGTGGCAGGGACTGGCTCCCAAACATCAGGAGGAACGACCGCAGGAGGAGGAAAAGCCGGCGTTTTGGCGGGTATACCGGCTTTCGCGTGTATGACGTTTATTTTGAGCGACGAAAAACAATAAAATATATTTATTCTAACATGTCAAGATCACAAAAATCTTCCAATTTAGAACTAAAATGTTAAAGAACTAACACAAATAAAACACACTTCAATTAAATACTTTTTTTTTTTTTTTTTTGTAATTTATTTTCCCAAGCCACTCAGAGCCGCAGTATAAGGATGGGTTGCCGACCCCTGTTCTATACTGTGCAATGCAATACTATGAAGCCTGTATCTAGCTAACCATCTGTTAGAGTGAAGTTGTAACAAACTCTAAGTCTCGAGATACTATCTTTTCTGATTTTCAGAGCCAAAGCTGCGGCGCGACTGTGAGCGCGAAGGACATTAAGAATGAAAGGAGACACAGCGTGTTCTCATTGACAAAAGCCAGCTGTAATTACAAGGATGTTTGGAAAAGACGAGAGGTGATGAAGTGCAATTGAGGCAGTGAATTGTTTGCATTGAAAAGTTAGATAGGAAAAAATCTATGAAAGAGTTTTCTGTATAGCGCCATCATTGTTAAATGTGGATTCGGGACCAATAATATTGCTCCATGAAGGTCTTCATGCATTCATGCTATAGTCAATGATGGTGACACTGCTGTTAATACAGCTCAGTAACTCTATTACTTTTCTTGTTTACCAAACCATTATTTCACAGCAAAAGCCAATAGTCTAGTGGATAAGCTGCTGCCACAAACACATTCTGATCCCTGCGCTGTGGGTTTGAGACTACGAACTTACCTGTTCAATAAAGCCACTATTTCACTGAACTACGATATTAAAGGTCCTATATCATGCAAAATCGACTTTTTGGTGATTTTAGCCATGTTGTTATGCTATTTCCTCATCAAAAACACCCCCAGAGTGGTTTGTGGCTTCATTCACGCTGCTCTCAGTAATCCTCCTGAATCCTGCTCTCTGAGCAGCTGCTCCTCCCTCTCCTCGTGAACGACTGAGTGTTCAGTTGTGTCGTAACAGCGGAACGGAAGTGCTCGACGTCTGTAATGTAATGTCTTAATTCTATGCTTACGGCCTGATTTTAATTTGTAAAACAGCGTTTTCATTATTTCTGTCGTAAGAAAGAAACAAAGAGTAAAAAAAAAAAAAAAAGAAAAAAAAAAAAGGAAGTGCCCGAGGTGCTTCCAGGTCAGCTGTGGCCAAAACAAACACATCGCGTCTGAACAGATCAGTCATGTTTGCGCTGCAGCTGTGAAGATGGAGCTCGTTACCTACTCTTGACACATCTGTTCTTCATTCTTAACTAACGATAATGTCACGGAGAAAAAGAAGCGCGTTTGGCTACGAGGACGAGGAGTTTATATTCAACCCTTTTCAAGAAGAGGCCACTCAGCTGTTTTTTTCTCCGGGATTCAGCGACTAGCAGCCAAAATGGTGTTTTTCTGTGACTGTCACTGATGGATGTTTGGTGAACCTTCACCAGAACCAAAGTGGATTAACTTTTATAACCAACGCGAGTCCCATAATGTAAACAGCGATGGACCAGAGCGGTGAGTCAATCCAAACGTGTGTTAGCTTGTGTGTTAGCATATTAGCTTGTGTGTTAGCCATTTATGAAGCTGTGTTGCAGATGTCAACTCCATATAACTGCATCGTGAAGTGACTTCACTTATTGTTGTTTATTTATATTACGGTAAAGTTGTATGCGCTGAGAGAGGGGGCGGAGTTAACTGAATCGAAGCGTTGTGTCTTCCGGGTTCGAAAAATACCTCCAGAAAACGCTTATATTTATCACAAAAATGAGTGCTCCATAATGGTAGAGGTACAATATATCATATAAATGCCTATACTTAACTTTGGAATGGCTAAAATAGCATGATATAGCTCCTTTAATATATATTTTTGATCATTTCTACCACAACTTACTGTTATCTTGCTATTGTTACAGTTTTATTGCATTACTTCAAGTACAAATATCTCTGCTCCTGCTTCAATTCAAGGCCAAGAGATATTTGTACTTTTGTGGCATTATCTTCTGCCTTAACATCGATGCTACTCCAGGACACCTCTTTGTGGAATAGCAGTTTGTGACCCACTCCTCTCCATTCAGGCGTTCAGATTGCACCTCATATTGCCACTTGAAGAAAATGGGCGGTGGGTCTTAGCTTTGTAAGTGCCGTTATGAAGTATAGTGCTCTTTATAGCTCTGCTGCAGATCTTTGAGTAGGCGACGCTTGGCTTACACCCGCTGTTGCTTTTCCAAATCTGTGCCTATTGTAACTGTGAATTAATTACTGAAGAATTAGAGAATGTCAAATTACAAATTGTAACATTTTGAACAGTTCAGATGCTTCATAACAATTTTTTTTTTTTTTTTTAACAACCGAAACCGTGGAACCGTGGAACCGTGGAACCGTGGAACCGTGGACACATGTGACTATATACATGCCTTTCAGTCACGTGACTTTTATTATGGCTGCCATCTTGGAGGCCTCTGGCCAGAGTACATCATTAAACTATGCATCTCCACTGACTGAAGTCAAGATGCTACATCCAAAAATAGTGCAGCTCATGTGGATGAGCAGAGCTGATAGAAAACCAAAAGCCCAGGATTTGATCCATATAAACTGCCTGGAGAGTTACTGACACCACTTGAAAGCCGTAAAGCCTGCCCTGGAGAACATCTGTGGACATTAGCTGCAGCTGAGCTACAGCTTGTACAAACCTCTCTGAGAGAAAGACCTGATCCACAACATGTGACAGAGGTAAGAGCTGAGCTGTTACTGTAGAGTTTTCTGGTGCTCGGTATGTATTGCAAGAGCTCCTTGTTCCTCCTGTAGAGCATGTTAATCAAAAGGGGAAAAAGGCGGAGTGCACTGACCGGCACCAAGCCTCCAGTTCTCCAGAACCTGTCAATCAATGCCCCAGGGTTAAACGTTTTAAATCCATAAAACAAAAACCAGAGCGGTTTAAAATATGATACCCGTCCCAAAGTTGTGTCATCGTGAAGTCTCCATTGCAATCCATTGTGAAAAGGTTCTTTCTCAGTAATTACAACATGGACGAGCTACTCGATAGGCAAACCTGCACTAAACATGAATTATAGATAAATCTGAAGAAGGGCCCCTAAGCCCTGCAGTGACAGGTTCAGAAGAGCTGAACAAATAACTGTGATCGCTGTTTTTTTGTGGGCAAACTTAATTTAAATTAAAATGTTAAACAAACAAATAAACAACAACCCAGAAAAAGAAAGAAAGAAAGAAAGAAAATTGTGTACCCAAAAGGCATTTGTTGAACATCTGTGCTCTCTACACTCTTTCACCCTGAACTGTCCTGTCAAATAAAACCTATTGGCCAAAATATTGAAAAATATTATTATTCTACATGTAGACTTTATAAATGTATGTTTCAAATTCTGTTGGTGTGCCATACCGTTAAAACATTAATGTGAGGGGCAGGTTATACATTTGCATTTTAGGTCCATCTCTGTTTGCTTCATGCTATGCTCAAATTGGACTTGTTCCCAAGCATCACTGTGCTGTGTTTTCTGTGTGCATTGAACATGGGAAGAGCTACACACGGAGCTCAATAGCCGTTTGACCCTGTGGCCCCTTCTTGAAAGCAAATGCCACTTCATGAACGTTTTTCATCTATGGATTTAACATTAGGCTGTAGGTCAAGCTTTGAATAAAACATTTAGAGATCTTTACCCAAGATCTTTTTTTTTTTTTTTCCCGCCTTTTGTTCCCCCTTTAGTGATCATGACTGCAAAACTGACCAACATTATTTCAATACTGGCCTTTTATCTATCCATCTTCACGCAGGGTGTGGGACAGCTGCCTCCAAAGAGAACTGAGATAGGACTTTGTTCCCTCCACCAGTTTCTTTGATGTAGTGAGTGGCATTGAAGGGAGCCAGCGAAGAGAATGATCCGGGTCAGCCGCACTGGAATGTAATCTGGGTTTCTCTCTTTTAGGCTGTTTTATCAGCCTCCAGAATCACTCGCCTCAGAGACAGTGAACATGAGTGAAAGTTTAACAGAGGTGTTTCAGGCTTTATGAAATGACTCCGTGACACTGACTTGGTGTAGACACTGTGGAGCAGGAGATAGCCTGTGGTGTTCGTCACTCTGTCAGAACTTCATATGGAAATGATGTTGTCTGCACTGAAGTGTCACGTACAAAGAAATGAGACTTGGGTAACACGGATTGAATATAAAAAATAAAATAAAATATGGGTTAAAGTTTAGAGCTCAGCCGATGAAAATACGGGTCCAGCGGTTTTGGACATCCGGTTTTCTTCATAAAATGACAAATCCTCATTTCAAGGGCCACCAGAGCTGCGTTTCCTGTGTCAGAGAGAGAGGAGGTCAGAGTCCTACAGTACCAGAAAAGTGGCTGTGTAAAAGAAATGCAAAGGAAATTCCAGCGGTGTCATATGTCCACGGGTTATGGGTGGTTTTTCATATACTTCTGGGTGAGTCTCGCTCAAATGAAATCTTTTTGTTATCAACCACTTTTCCTTCCTTTAAATGGCACAAAGCCTATGTCTAAGCCAACAGTTGCCAAGGGCCTCTGCTGTATTGTTCGTTCATTATTATCAGGTGGAACATTTACGAAACACGCTTCAAGGTTTTTACTCCCGTAGACGCTCGCTCTCTTTACATTCCTCTCACTCCGGCACATTGCTCGTGAGACTGCAAGTGTTACATCATGTGGAGGGGCAATAAGGTCTAATTCACTGTCAGCAGCTGTTAATGACCAGTCTCCGAATGAAAACAAATGGAGTGTGCAGGTTTACCATTACGTAAGCGCCACGCCGTATGGGGACTCTCGCCCACATGCACCATCACGGCTCTGCAACTGCGTGAAAACATTGTACATAATCACTCAATAAAGTATTCAGTTGGTCCCCCGTTGACCCGTAAGCACTACAGAGAGCCTATAGACCCGAACGCTGTAAAAGAGTCTTCTATCACTGTGCGAGTTGTAATAATTGGGTGGTGCACTGCACTACTTGTCTTTTGACATGACCACAAAAAACAAGTGCCTTCAGATTAAATTGTTAACCTTTAAGCACTGTGGAGTGGGGGATATACAGTGTGCCTCAACAGCAATACACTGTCTATTTGTCAGGAACATCACAGGGATGCTCGGCAGCAACCTCCCTCTCTCTCGGTACAGCTGCATTTTTAAATCTTTTTCTGAGAACTGCATTTGTGGTTTCTTTAGTCCACCCTGTTTTACTGGATACTTTTGTATTAGGTCTCATTTGAGACCTACACATTTCTTCTTCTTTGACACTGAAGAGGCACCAAGAGCCCCTACACCTGCAGCACAGTGGAGGCGTCACAAGAGGCACTGCAGGAAACAAGGAAGAGACAAACGAGGAGGTATTTGGGCAAGACTCACAGCTAAGCTACACATGCCTTCTATTAAAATGCATTATTATTATTTGTTATTGCTCTGGCTAATGGACGTTCACTGGAGAATAATAACAGATTTACTGCTAAGCTTGTCCCAGAAGATGGTGGAGCTGACCAGTGCAGGACACCATGCTCTGAAACAGGGTCAAACCCAGGAGGCGGTGCACAGTTTCAGAGGAGACTGAAGGCAGCCAGTCAGGTTTCCTCCAGGTGATACGGTTTCCTCTACCCCCAAAAACATGCGGGTCAAGTTGACCCACAATGATGGCGCGGCTCAGTCGCAGTGGCTCAGGACAAACAACTGAACACTATTTCATTGTACGCTTGTACAATGATTAATAAAGCACTGATTTACTATTTAGTTTACCTACTGTCTAAAACAGAACTTCACGGGGGACTGCTGTATATTGACATCACATGATATCACTCAAACAACAACATCTTTTTACTATCAGTTGAAATGGTGTTTTTGTTTGGGTCATGGCTTGTCTCTTTTGGTCGAAGGGGTCCAAGCAGCAAGTAGCTACTGTATTGATTAGGTTCACTCACATGACTTTGTTGGAATTGCTAATTGCTTTGGGAGAGGTTCTCATATTTCAGCTCTTTGGACTCATAAAACTCTGAATTATGTTGTTGAAACCACAAAGATTCATGAGATTAATGGTCACAATAATCAGCAAATGTAGATTTTAAAGTGTGAAATACGAGAGTTATCATGCAAGTATCTGGACACTATATACCAGGGGTAGGCAACATCAGGCCCGCGGGCCAAATCCGGTCCTTCAGCCCAGAACCTCTGGCCCTCAAGATGATTTTGAGAAACATTATTATGCAAATAAGAGATCAAATTCCTTTTACAGTACTCTAAATATTGGAAGAAATAGTGTCAGAATATCCCACCTACAGTATGTAATGTAAAACAGTGATTCTCAACTGGTGGGTCGGGACCCAAAAGTGGGTCACAGAACCTTTTCAGTGGGTCGCAAGTCTATAGGAAACTATTTTTTCAATATTTTCCCTCTGAAACTGCATGGAATTTCAGATTTAAAGGCATATCTACTGCCTGTTCAATAAAATCTTGTGTGGGAAAACACAATATTTTGTACGATATGTGACAAATAAAGGTTTTATTTGGGTTATTTGGGCCTGTCATCCGAGGGTAACGTTGGGTCCCAACTTGGGAACCACTGATGTAAAACTTTGGCATTTGCAGAAAAAAGTTCTTTACTTTAGGCTACAATTTGCAGAAAAAAGTTCTTTACTTTAGGCTACAATGGCTACAATGTTAAGGTTCGGCCCTTGGTGTTTTGGCGATGATGAAAATTGGCCCGCCTCAACGCAAACTTGCCTACCCCTGCTATATACTATGTTAGATCCTTTTACTCTTTGTGACACCGCAGTTGAATGAGTTTTGCCAAAGCTCTCTTGAATAGGTTGAAATAAATGGACGTTTCTTCTCACAACATAGCGGATTTTACCCATTTATACTTTCCATCCCAAACTTTACTGATATACTTGCAGACTGCCCCCATCAAACCCTGTTTGAAATTGTACTCATGTAACAGCATGGTTATTGACTCTTCAGACATTCATTAATAATGAGGTGTGCAGCGGGTTGCCCTCACAAAGCCACGGGGCACGGTGCAGGTTTATCACAGGATTTTTAAATGTTTTGAATCAAAAAAATCCGTCAAAGAAAAATAGACTCACATCAGTGGGCGATCAGTATCTCTCACAACTCAGTTTAAAAACATCCAATAGAATATGTGGCATGGCGAGGGTTAATTTGCTATATTTTTGTACTTTAACTGGTGGTACATCAACAACGCCATGATAGGAATTTCACCTAAAGAATAAAGACACTTGATTTAATAAAACTAGAGCTCAAGGTGCACAGGTACATAATAGAAAATGACAGGCAACGTTCCATTGATAAATGTAACAAGTTTATTTGCACAATCTCATAATTTAGCAATTCATAATTCAGTTTTAGTTTAGTTTCATCAGTTAGAAAACCTTTTCAGTTCAAACACATTTGTGCAGCTTGGTTAAGTCCAGTTTCGTTCTCTGTAGAATCCATAGACAGTTAATGACAAAAGGAACCCAAAAGACAGGGCAGCAGCTGAAGAGTCCCAGTTACCAGCGCCGGGAGCTAGCAGCCTAAATACAGATGGATGTTAGAACTACAATAATAATTACGACGCTAATAACATTATTTTACCTGCTAAAGAAGCAGGGGGGGACAGAGACTTTAGGTCAATGGACACAAGGGGCACAAACACTGTGGCAAAACAGAGTAGGCTATAAGTAACTGTTTGGGCAAACTAACACAGCTGATAGCGGCAGACCTTACCTCCAAGCCGCACATCGGAGGCACCACGGAGGACAACATTCAGCGCACCAGGAGGCGCAGGCATGCCAATCTTAAATTGCACAAGATCGCCAAATTAGTTTTTTTTATTTAAAAAGGCTAAAAGGCAGATATTCACAAGCTAATGCTTGCACAGCCATAATGCAGCGCGCACCCAAACCAGGAAGGGGGACGGATACCGCGAAGGGCGGAGTGAAGGAGTCCAAGAGAGAGGAGGGGACAAAGGGGCTTTTTATGGGGCAACGCTGTCTACCTGGACGAATAGATTGGGAGTATTTACGTAAGGCATTTCAGGGCACTCAGTGCACCCTGTCACATGAAAATAGTAGATATTGGCTGAGATTGACATGTGATCGAGCTGGTATCCATAGAGTGGCCTTGTGCCATTTGAATGTTTTCCACATGACTGGGTTGGTTTACTATGGGTACTCCGGTTCACCCATTACTCCAAACACCCAAACTGCAAATCCTCTATGTCAGGGGTCCTCAAACTTTTTTCGCTGGGGCCACATTATTGTTCCTGACTGTGATGGGGTGCGGGGCCGGGTTGGCTATAACGTAGAATTGTATGACCCAGACCAAAAGCAGGCCTCATTGTGAAGTAGAGATTGAGGTAGAGACACTGCTATATCCATAAAATGGGGACCCCTGCTCTATGTCATTGGTTCCCAGCCTGGGGGGGCGGGGCAAAGCATCCCCTAGATCTGAACAGAAAAAGTTAAGTTGTTAGTCAAATGCAGTGCTCTAAACTTTGTCTTAAAATGAAAACCTTAGAAATACAGAAATTTGAATTTTTTGTTTTGTTTGTTTGTTTGTTTTTTTAGTAGAGAAGGCAGTGGAGGGGATCTTTGGATGATTACTGTTTTTTACTCTAACCCTTTTTCCAATTAAGCATTACTCACACGTAGCTAAATGCTGTACAACTAATTAGCTCTTACTTTCAACGCAAAAGAAACACACCAACCTAAAGTTTGTTCTTTAGTGATAATATGCGTAAAGTCTTTTGGAAGGTTACACTAATCTTGTACAATCCTTCATGTTGCGTGTGCATGGTCCAAATAATTGTCTTATTGTTCTTTGTACAAGCCCAAAATAATTGCAGCCTGTTCGGAGGTGGTAGAGCCATGATAAAACGGCAGAGCACATTAGTCAGCGGGCACAGCTGTAGGCCGCTCGTGCCTCACTCTGCTGGATGGGACACCGCGATGGCTGCCAGTCCATTACTGAGCTTTTGGAGCCTTGAATTCGCAGTCAGATGTGCGGTGGGAATACCATGTGGTCTGCGCTGTTATCCAAAAGAGACCGCCAGGAAACCGAGTTTGGGGAAAGAGGGAAGATATTTCTATCATGTGACACGGTGAAGTTCGGAGAAGACATACGGCAATTAAATATTAGCTAATTAGCGTCGGAGGGAAATCAAACTTTAAGTCCAAACTGTCGAACATCTTAAAGGTAATAACAAAGATATTTTTTTGTTCTGTTGACACTGATCAAATAAAGCTACATGTTAGTCAGACCGTTTAATAGCTTTGTCAAGGGGAACATGTCGTCCACCGGGCCCCATTTATCGAAGGTTGAAAATGTTTCCACTCATTAAAATTCACAGACCAGTTCTGGGAGCAGCCCCAAAATAAGTGACCGCTCAGCAGGATCTCTAAAGGTCTCATAATATCAGAACTGCAGGAGCGGCTGCCAACTGCCCAGGGCTGTTTTTATTTCATTCCAGCGTGGACCACAGGGGAGCAGGTGCGTCGGTGTCCAGCTGTAGCGGGGCGGGGCGGCTGGGCACGGGCCGAAGTGGAGAGGGGAAGCAGAGAGCGGGAGACTGGCAGGGTGCGCTCTCGCGGGACAAGGAGCAGAGGAGCGAGCCTTCTGGAAGTGCAAGGCTGCCAGATGTTGTCTAGGGGCAAATTTTAACATAACTTGCATCGGCGGAAATTTAGCCATGGATAGCCGGAGATGAAACTGTGCCACGGCGTTTGCCAGGCTGAAGCTTGTAAATAACTAGCAGCAGAAGTTTAATTAGATTTTTTCAATGGTGAAGCATGGTGAAACTTTTGGTAGTAAGTGTCTTCACCTGAATAACTGAACACCGCTTTAAGGATTACACACATCCAAAAAGAAGTTACATAAATATCCTGGTTTGCCTCTAAAGTCCAGTGACATTTAAAAATCCCCTTAACTAGCTTTTACTTGCAAACCCAGTGTCACTATTTGCACTTTTTCAAACTTTCCTGGGGCTTCATCCGGCTGTGTTTAGGAGAAAGGCCCATGTTACCCACAGCAGGGGCCGCCATTAACCGACTGCTGGCAATGCTACAAAGGCATTTTAGAATAACAAACTCTTCTTTCTGTCATCTACAATAAAACTAAAGCCTTCTGAACTGTTTTAAACTGTTTTTTACATGAGGGCAGCTTTTCACTTCACAAAACACTTTGGAAAATGTCAAACAAGAGTTTCTGCTTTGTTGTGCATGCTGCTTTGCACTTGAAACGATTGTAAATAAAGCACCGGGCAAATATTCATAATTATAATAATACTAATAAAACTAATAATGATAATAATCAGCTTTTATTGTATAAATAACCCATAGATAACAGGGAACCTTGCTGACATCGGAGGATTCTGAAACATCTCTCACTAAATGTTCATTTGACTTTCAGACGAGAGGCTATAAACAAGAGAACTGCGGTACAGATCCGGACCCTAATACCGGCTCGTCTGGACTTCATCCTTGGATCCAAAATTTGGCCCCGATCATATAACCCCCTCTGTCAGTGCATCAATCAACCCCACGGCACAGGAATCTGTCTCTCTTCCTCTCTGTCTAGACTCTAGACAATGGACGTTACATTTGCTGACCCAAACCACACTTACCACAGCTTCTGTTCTCTCAGGTGTACCTTTGGTCCAGGCAACAGTCCCGTGCTGTTTGGTGTCTTTTGGAATATCTGGGTTTTAGAAGCTTGTCTCAGTTCAGTGAGTGATGAATGACTGGCACCAGACTGTCACAGAGCCACGTCATGTGAACAGTTTGCACACATGCTCTGTCTACACCGCATTTATGACACCACTAAAGGTCAAACAGTTCTCATTAAGATGCTACAAACTCACAAAGGCTACATTTGTGAATTAGAAAGTTATAAAAGAATTAGTTTTCCGAAGTATAGGCCACCTTATTTCACATACGCACATTGTATTCATTATTCAATGGCCGCTGCCAAGTTGTTCTGTGTCACGCGACAGTGTTACAAAAGTTGATAAAGGTCACCACAGAAAGTTTTCTTACAAAACAAACCTGTTCATGATCAGCACGATGATGCATATGCATTCAATGTGAAAAAGAGCTGAATCCAACTCAACCTCCTCCGCATTTGTATATTTCGTGGGATGACGCCAATGATAGCAAAAACATACACTAACTGTCTGTAGTAAAATACTGTCATAACCAAAAGGCATCATTCATACATAAACTATACTATATTGACGTAATCACTATAAACATGTTTGACAGCATTATGTCATTGTGCCGCAAATGTAACGATAACATGCAAATTAATCAAATGTATTTGTATCTTTATGTTTTAACTGTAATTTATCACCAAATCTTTACTATTCACTTTATTCCGGAAGTTCGCGTGGGCGCCACCATGAATTGTGCCCGCCCCTTTTCTTCTATCCGTTAATATAGGACTGGAGAAGTTACCCGTTTTTAGGCGGGAGAAACGGTGCAGTGTTGACTTGTTGGTGCAAATGAACATTGGACATTTTACACAAATCAATCAATCACTAAACATCAGATTCAAACGGCAAACATTCTCCGTCGTTCTCCGTTTAAATGAATGGGCTTTGCGCTCGACCAGAAGTGTCAATACAACGGAAGTGCAGAGACGAGGCAAAAAGAGGCAAAAGTAGGTGAGGCAGAATAAGGTGAATAACTACATTTTTTGTGGGATATTTATTCATATACAGTGCACTGTATGGAATGATCAACTACCCTGCAATTTCTATACACAGTTTATGGTACAGATTATTTCAGCTTGTACAAGTTCAGATCATTTTTCATGTTGTCATCTGTACTGTGTCTACTGTTTTTGAATTGAGCATCTTTAAAAAGAGACAAAATATCTTCACATTCTCATTTAGTTTCAGGTTAATGTGCTTTATTTGTCATTGTTCAGCTGTAGAATGAAATTCGTCCTCTGCATTTGATTCATCCTTCGATGCTTCTGGGGCAGCCTGTAGCAGCAGGGGGCGCTGCTTGAGACCCATCTCCAGATGTCCAGCCAATGATCATAATCACCTGGATTCACCTATTCAGACACAAGGAGAGAAATATTTAAACTCCTCACAGAAAGGCCGGCACGGTCCGAGAAGACAAAGGCTTGTACTGCACTTTACTAGCCTGTATTACCAAGTTTCTCAAAGCGCTACACTCTTTATTCATTACTCATTACTTTATTCATAGTTGTCTTTTCATTACGGTCGTGGTAAGCAACTTTGGTAGCCACAGCTGCCCTGGGGTAGACTGACGGAAGCGAGGCTACCAGTGTGTGCCATTGGTTCCTACGACCCATAGACAGTTAAAAAAAAATAGACAACTCCTCCTCACTCCTCCCCGTTTGCCACAATGACTACGTTCGAGGGGGAAATCATGACGGATTTACAGACTCCTCCTACCCTGCTGTGACGGAGCATTTTCCTAAAAAGGTCATAAGGGTGGGATCTTTACTGTAGACTCGGCCCTCGGGGGCAGCAGTTCAGTCGTAGACGTGCCTGCGCCGTTAGCGCTAATTCTATCGGCCTGTCAATCAAAGTCTAGCCCTCATTAGTAAACGAGATTTCAAAAAAAAAATTCTTCCGAAAACCAGCCTGATTTCTTTAATTGTAACTAACCCAGCGTTATCACAGGAGGAATATCTAGCTGTAGAAAGTTTAAGAAAAGTAGAAACCAGGCTTTAAGTTGTTTCACTGTGTCTAAAGTGCAATGCTTTCCAAGGGGAGACTAGGATCAATGGTGGCCCCTAGTGTCGTTGTCACAAAGCAGAGCAGCCAGGAGCCATTGCTCCGACCACCACCTACAACTCATGCATTCATTCTGCCTCAATGTACATGTTTTTCGTGGCAGGGGAAACTGGAGTACCTGGAGGAAACCTATGCAGACACAGGGAAAACATGCACACAGAAAGCCCCCTCTGGCTGGGGATCGAACCCGGGACCTTATAGCTGTGAAGCACGAGCAAAACTGCTGCACCACCGTACAAAAACCCCAGCACCTTCTAACTGTGAGGCAAGAGAGCGCTAACCGCTCAGCCACCATTTTTGCATACACGCTGTGTAGTCACGGAGGATTTTTCTATGTTATGGGAGAATTGGGGCCAGATCTTCCACCTGGCGCAAGGACAGCGCTACTCCAAACACGACGTTGGACACGTGCTATCTTACATGTGGCGCAGCTTTTGCGCTATGTGTATATTCTATATTTTGCCACTAGTGAAAGTCTTTGGTAGCATTCACATTATTTTCCTCGTTTACATCGTGCTGCCTTGTGTTTTTCCTTTAGAATCCATGAATCACATAATTCGTTCAATTATTAAATTAAAAAACACAAATGAAATTACCTAGAAAAGTCTGCTTGAATGCAATGAAATAAAATCACTCTAACTGGCTTAATGTAACCTGATGCTTAAATGGAAACATACATATTGAAAGCAGAGGCTATAGGCCGATCATCGATCATCATTTATTCGTTCGCAACAGTTGGAAGTTTCCTCTCATTCAGAAGTCGAGGCGTAGCTTCTCGCCTCCCCGAGAAGTACAAACAAGGCTTTAGCAATAACCCTGGGGTTGTGTCCCTGGTACAGTGGTCACCGGTCGAACATCAATAATAAGATAAATTTAATATGAACGGTAAAGCGAAAACAGACAAACTATGAACAAACAGTGCCACAACACCACACCCAATCTGCACTTTAAAGTGACCTACACAGGGAGCTCATCCAGATCGCATGATTCCCCTTTGGCATATTCCTACCTATTTCCTGGTGAAGAGACAACGCTGACATCCCTCGAATCTCAGTCCACCTATAGTTCTGATCGTATCTACATAACATCGCTAAGCACAAAAAGTTTTGCTGTAGTCTGCGTTTAGAATAACAAGATCGGGCCCCTGATGTTTTCGTTTTGAAAAAGACACAAACAATGACGGTCATTGCAACACAACATAGACTATCGCACAAAGTGGAGAAAACTGTAAATGTAAGCGCTTATAACACTGTGCAGTTGAACAGCTGTTGTGAAGTTCGGCATTATATCACGGACAGCCTACGTGTTGTTGCTTTAAAGACGGCACTTAGTTGTTCTTGTGTAGATCTCATTTTCATTGAACATACCCTTTTGGAGCAGTATGTGTGTGTAAAAT
Organism: Gobius niger; assembly: GCF_951799975.1. Classification (NCBI taxonomy): domain Eukaryota; kingdom Metazoa; phylum Chordata; class Actinopteri; order Gobiiformes; family Gobiidae; genus Gobius; species Gobius niger. The sequence continues at coordinate 23,750,002 of NC_136861.1, read as the reverse complement.
GTTGCCAAAGTATATCAATATTTCAAAGACACGTGTCAGACAAGTCATGAGTGGTTTTCAGAAGCCGTGCTGGCAGCGGCTTTGTGGAATCCAAGGTTAGCGCACACAATGGCTGAAGACGAGAGGCGCGAAGAAGCTGTGACTGGCATTGACCTTGAGATGGAAAGAGAAAAAGCACTGCCTCCTCGGAATTCAGCTCAGACGTTCATGTAGTGTAAAATTTGTTTAACAGAGCTCAATAGGGTTTATTTATACTATAGCGCGCAGAGAATAAGCATATTTTACGCTTACCTGTTTCTCAGTTGAAGGCGAAGAGGAATATATTTGGTATAGCCTACATCAATGTAACAAGTATCCATAGGTAATACAATGTGCATATTTATTCTTTCTTCTGGGCTCAGTATCTTCGCTACCAGTAAGAACTTGTCATTCTTTCTTTGTTCAAACACCTGAAAAGTTAATTAAGTCCTGTTGAGAAATCTTTTAGCGTTCACACCAGCAAAGAAAATTGATTTCTGGGCTCATTCTTTCACTTCAAGCATCGTCTAATTACAGTATTTTCCCCATCCTATTCCCACTGGCATACATGGCTATCATGAGCATGACGTCTGTATGAAAGTTGCCGTATTTTTCCACACACACACAAGGAGCTCGTGTGGCCTCGAGCTCCTTGTGTGTGTCCTTTTAGAGCTGACTCACACTGTTCTCCTTCCTCTCCCATCTCCGCTCCTTCCTTGTATCATCCGCCTTTCGGAAGAGGTTTTGGCACCAGCCAGGTTGAAGACAGCTGTTCCCGTTCGAGACAAATGGAGCGGAAAGCATCACGGGACTCCAACGATCATTTCTTTGGCGCAGATGTACGTCCACGGTGTTAATTTGCCGTGTGCTGATTGCGACCACTTAGTTAGACGACGTGTGCGCTTATTGGAGAGATAGGGAGATAGTGGCACGGGGAGAGATGAAGCTGTAGTTTGTGATAATAAGAAGAAAGAATGTCTTGTTATAAAATGAATTGGTCAATTACCGTATTGTTGAAGAGAAACATTGAAACCCATTCATAAATCAAAGGTAATTGGTCTCGCAGGTGAAAAAAAACAAAACAAAAAATACATGCGAGAGAATATTAATCTTCTTCCGTGTGTCCACCATTTTACTGGTGGTATTGCTTTTTTATCTGTACCTGACAGCCTCTTCTGTGCTGCTATTACTGCTATTATTTACAAGTAACTATCAGTCTGTACCGGTGGTTCCCAAAGTGGGGTCTCAGAGGCACTACAGAAAGCTTGTCCACAAAACAAATACATAAAACAAAAACAAAAACATGAAAGGAAACGTACATTTATCTGCCACATTACTTTAAGCCGGTGTTGTTTTAATAAAATAAAACAACCTTTTCTTTGAATAGTGTAAATATATCATTATTACAACAAAGACGTAGCCTACTTGTAGCCCAGGGTTCCCAGTGTGTTCCCACAGAATTGGGCAGCAGTCCATGGATTTTTGCAGTTCTGCTTTCCATGAAAAAATTTATGCTATTTATATCTTCAATATTCATAAAAAATATTTTTGCCAATCTTTATTACAAAATAATATTTAAAAAATGTCTTATGCTTTAAAACAAAACAGCTGGACTTGCATTTCAACAAAAAGCTAACCATCCTGAGCTTCCTCAAGGCTTTTTGTTTAGCTGTAAGTCCAGCTGTTTCATTGTAAGATGGTTAATACTATATTTTTTTCTATTTTCTATTTTTCTATTATCCAGTGTGGCTGCCTGACAGTCTCTGTATTCTTGAGCACACAAACTGTGCTGTTTCTCCGAGATGAAACTCCATCCCTTTGACTCCAACTCCAGCGGCTGCAGCAAATGTGGACTGGTAGTTACAAGTAAACAACACAGTGGGGGACTTTCAGATAATCCAGTGGGCACTGTGGCAGTGGCAGTAGTAGTTGGAGGGTATAAACCACACAGTGAGATGAGTGTAGCTCCCTCCTCCTTTCCATGTTCATGAGTGTCTCAGGTGCGGCTCAGTCAGCACTGGCCTCTGGGTGACGCACACGCACACGCACACGCACACGCACACACACACACACACACACACACACACACACACACACACACACACACACACACACACACGCACGCACACGCACACGCACACACACACACACTCTGTATCTGTGAATTCTTCCTCTATAGTGGGCTGGAAAGTGGTTCTGTTGGCACATTGAGGGTTAGCTGCATCACTTGAAGAAGACACGTGTGATGATTCTAAAAGGCCAAGGTCTTCCTTACAAAAGATTGTGTAATATACACTGAGGCACATTTCTGCATTGTGTGGAGATGTAGATTAGTTCCACGGTGCTGCTCTAATGTACACATAGATACATTTCATCTGGGAGCTTAGCAGCCTTGGTTAAATCCAACCATCACAGTCTTTCCCTCAGGGTTTGGTTACAAGAGCACATCCTAATTCCATGTACCTACACCTCACTGCTTCAATGTCTCATTGGAAATTGACTGGAGCATTTAATCAAGGGCTTGTACCTCCTCACACACTAATGATATTTAAATCCCCTGCGATGCCCAGGGCAGCTCACTTCTGGCCATACCACTGCAATCTTTTTCACTCAAAAGCTCTTCAGGCTCACATTCACCTCACTCAGTCTCACATACAAATGTATATGGTCAGGTATTTTGTCATGTTGCAGCCATTAAGCATTAGACCATTGTACGTGTGATACTTTCCACAAGACACATCAGAAATAAATTAACAAAAATCCAATAAGACACATAAACTATTCTAAGCCTGTGCGCTACTCTGTATTGTTGCATGGGATACATAACCTTCATGCAGTTTGATGTAAATCAGTGTTTCACGCTTGCGTTAGGAAAAACAAACAACCAGAGTGTTATATTAGAAAGATGTAAAACTTTTAATAACACGACCATCCACCTCAGCAAACTTTTTCAAAAGAAGCCATCTGGACTAAGCTGTTTCAGTTGAGGACCTTTTGTTTTTCCTCTGTAATATTTAATCACCAAACAATGCAAGAAAGAAATAGCTGACCCTCGCATCTTTGTGTTCGTTAGCTCCACGTCTAGCCATGTCTATGGAGTACTCAACCTTCCTCTGGCTCCCAGCAGCAGAGGTATAGAGCAAGCAAGTTATGAATGTTGCAATATCTTGGAAATCTTGCATATCAAATTACAAGTCAGAAAGCAGATACTGTAATAACATCTTTTCAAGTTCACAAGATAATGATTGCATGCTTTAATTTTCGTTTTAGACATGCTCTCTTTTGTGTTTTCACATCACATTTGCCTGTGTTTTGTTCTCCCTTGTGACACGCACATCATTCATCAAAAGCTGTCATCCTGGCGCCTGAAGCCATGTAAACAATGTGTCATCTCCACTGACATTAATGCTCTGCCTATTTTCCCTCTATCTTCGATCTCTCGCATCCGCCGATCCCACCACAGGCCGCTCCCCACTGATCGGGGATCATTTGTGTGATTTGAATGAAATGGTTGGAGACGGTGGAGATGAAACAACAACCGGTGGCTCTGAACAGCAACAGTGATATAGTATTCTTTTTGTCCTCCCGGCCTACCCTTACTCAGTGCATCCGCATCATGAATTCTTTTATACTGCTCTCGGAGGGGACCTGGGGGGTGGAGAAGTGGGTTATGCTATGAGCTCTGACCCACGCAGTTCAGAATCTAACTTCCACTTCTTTTTTTTTGTGACTTAAATTTTATTTAACTTTCTTTCTTTTACAGTATTTTTCTTTTCAGAATGGGTTTCCAAAAAACAAAAGGAGGGGGGGCAGGGGAGAAAAGAGTAACACAAATACCATGCACACATCCACACACACACATACATACACACACACACACACACATTCACAGGCGCACATCCATAGCAAAACATAAAATAATTCCAAAAGTAGTAACCAATCAGAACTAACAATGACAGAAAAAATAAAAAATAAAAATAATAATAATAGTAAATCCATCAAGACAAAAAAAAAGTAGTCAAGGAATAAATCCATTAACATACATAATAGATAATATAGATAAAGGTTGACAAAAAAAGAGATCATATAAATGAATAAAGTAATAAAGACCAAAAAAGAATTTAAAAAATACACAAAAAACAATATAACAATTACAAATATTTGTAAAAAAAATAAAAAAATAAATTAAAAAAAATTATTCCCAGGGGAGGAGTCCAGATACAAATAGGCATTGTTTATCCACACATCTCAACTAAAAAAAATATATATATATACATATACACACATATATATATATGTATATATATATATACACATGTAATTGAATTTTGAAAAAAACGACAAGATCGGCAAAAAGGGACTAAAAAATAAAAAAAATAAAAAAAATAAACAAGTACTAAGAAAAAAATAAAAATAAATTCGGAGCAGGCACAGTGCAAGAAAAAAAGGGCAAACGATGCTACAAAAAAGAGTGATAAGAACGCAAGGGGATTAAGAAAATAAAAAACATTTTTTTTTAATATGTTATCAATTTTGCAACTTTAAACGAGGTCTTACACTGGCCTGGCTCAAGAAGCTTCCAGACCTGGGCAAAGGTGGACTGGAGAGGATGCCAAAATAGTTTATTCAAGAGACAAACTGTTAATTCCTGTAGTAGTTTAGTTCATTACTGAACGTAAAGTGCAGCCGTAATCTAGTATTTATCTATCAGTTCTTTTCATTTATTTATCTGTCATGGTTCAGTAGTATCACTAAGTCTGCTGCCAGCATCGAATATCTGACTAGCCCTAGTCAAGTGCCACATTCGGATATTAAACAGCACTCAGTTACTGCTGATGTCCAATGTACATATAATATTTTCTCCATTTGTCCTCGTATTCATTCCATTTATCATTTATCCTGTAGAAAAGTTGTTCATATGTAGCCACACGTCCTAATTCGCAAAACCAATCTTTAAAGGGAACATTTCTGGGATTTTTCCAATCCCTTAACAAAACCTGTCTACCTATCATTAATGCCGTCTGGATGAATTGTGCGTTTTGGCAGGACTCTACAACGGCCGGATCTCCAAGCACGTAGAGCCTAGGAGAAAACTCAAAGATATCTCCTGTAATTTCCTCAATACAACTGTGAATTTTATTCCAATAATCCTGAATTTTGGAGCATTGCCACAATGCATGGAGCAGTGTGCCATCTAAGCTTTGGCATTTCCAACAGTTTGGAGTATTTTTAAGGCCAAGCTTATGCAACCGCATTGGTGTCCAATAATATCGATTCATAATTTTAAATTGTATCAGCCTAACCCTCATGTCTCTAGACATTTTTTTAAAATTTTGACAGATTTTTTTCCAGTTCAACTCTGAGAATGTAATCTTTAGGTCCTTCTCCCAAATACTCTTTAAGATGAATGGGAGATTACAATTTTGTTGAATAATTTTGTAGTAGTACTTGGAGACTGAATGATTTGATTGTGCCATTTTAAGTATGTCATTGAGCAGGGTAGTTTTGTCTAGTATACCAGATGAGTGGCTTAACACAGAATTCAATGAGTGTCTCAGTTGTAGGTATTGCCAAAAGCAGTTTTGAGGCAGGTGAAACTCCTGCTTTAAGTCTTCAAAAGACTTCAATATGTCGTTTTCGAATAGGTCACCAAAAGTTTTGATACCACTATTTAACCAGATTTTCCATATAAATGGAGCTTTATTAATACGGAGAGCTGGGTTTTGCCATATGCTTGCTTCTGAGTTTAGGAAAGCATCAATTTTGAACATTTTGGCTATGCTTTTCCATATATCTTGTAAGTGGGCAAAGACTGGGTGGGACTTCAACTTAGGGGTCAAGCGAGTGGTCATACATGTTAAGGGTTTGAGAGGCATACTAGCTTCACTTTCAATTTCTAACCATGGAGGTGCTCTCTCTGGTGGTAAAGACCAGTGTGCTAAATGTTTAAGATTAAATGCATAATAGTAATATAAAAGTTTTGGAAGGCCCATACCTCCTTGATCTACTGGGACTTGTAGTTTATCCATTCTTAGTCGCGGACGTTTATTTCCCCAAAAGAATTTTTTACACAATCCATCAAACATTTTAAAGTATTTCATTGGAGTGTGTAGGGGGAGAGATTGGAAGAGGTAGTTAAATTTTGGTATACAGGTCATTTTTATAACGTTTACTTTTCCCCATAAAGATAAATTAAGTAGTGACCACCTGTCAGCATCCAAAGTAATTTTTTTTATGAGAGGGTCCAAGTTTTTCTCCATAATTTCCTCCAGTTTGGGTGGAAACAGGATTCCCAAGTATTGAATACCTTCCCTAGGCCATTGAAACTGTCCCATTTGGAATAATGTTTTAGGGCAGTATGAAGTGAGGGGCAAAGCCTCAGATTTATTCCAGTTGACTTTATACCCTGATATTTTGGAGAAGGCGTTGATAATATTCAGGAGAATAGGAATAGATGTTATTGGATCAGTGACAAAACATAAAATGTCATCGGCATATAAAATCAATTTATGCGATGTACTACCAATTTTTATTCCTGGGAATTGTGAGTTTTTACGAATAGCCTGTGCCAGGGGCTCCAATGCCAGATTGAACAAGGCTGGGGATAGACTTGATCCTTGTCGCGTTCCTCTGCCTAAACTAAAGAAGGATGATATAATTCCATTTGTCTGTACTGCTGCTACAGGATTTGTATATAAAATTTTTATCCACCTCATGAAGACTTGTCCAAACCCAAACCTATTCAGGACCCGAAACATGTACTGCCACTCGACGCGGTCAAAGGCTTTTTCCGCGTCGAGTGAGATAGCAGCTGTTGGAGAGTTTGATTCTCGTACAGCCCAAATAATATTTATTAGCCTTCTAATATTCTCTGATGAATTGCGTTTACAAATAAACCCGACTTGGTCCTTATGTATAAGACTGCTAATCACTTTATCTAGTCTGACTGCCAGTATTTTAGAGAGAATCTTACAATCAGTTTGGATAAGGCTGATTGGACGGTAATTTTTGCATTCTGTGGGGGTTTTCCCTGGTTTGAGTATCAATGTAACAATAGCTTGATCCAAAGAGGGTGCTAGCTTCTCCTCATTAAACATTTCCATGTATAGTTCAAGTAAGAATGGCGATAATTCAGCGGAGTAACATTTAAAGAATTCAGCTGTAAAGCCGTCCGGGCCTGGACTTTTCCCTAGTGGGAGTTCCTGAATTGCTTTTTGTATTTCCTTAAGGGTAATAGGAGAATCCAGAGCCTGTTTTTGTTTTTCATCCAGCTTGGGCAGATCCACATCTAGAAAGGCCTCAATTTCTTCATCCGTTGTGGTACATTCAGAGCTGTATAATTCCTTATAGTATTCTTTAAATCTCTGATTGATTTTTGCGGGCTCTGTTACTAAGCTCATTTCGTTAGTTTGTATTGCTGGAATAAGTGAATTGAATTGTTTTTGTTTGATGTAGTTACTTAATAACTTCCCTGCTTTTTCTCCAGATTCAAAGTAACTTTGTCTTGCCCTGTGTAGCATAAACTCAGTCTTATTTGTTAATATTTCATTATATTCCATTTTAAGTTGGGTTAATTTCTTTAGTCTACCAAGCGTCATTGTTTTCTTTAACATGCCTTCTTCTTTTTGGATTGCTTTCTCCAGGTTTGCCATGTGAATGTTATTTTGTTTCTTTTTATGGGAGGCATACTGAATAATAAATCCTCTAAGATAGGCCTTCATGGCATCCCAGGCCATTCTTAGAGAGGGCGCTGTTGGGATGTTGGTTTCTTTATAAAATTGTATTTCCTCCCTTAGTTTATCCTCAAAATCTTTATCTTGGAGAAGGGAGTTATTAAGTCTCCATCTGTTTGTCCTAGGGTTATTGTACTGTAAGAGCATTTCTAATGATACATTTGCATGGTCAGAAATAATAATATTACCAATGTCACATGAAGATATGGATGGTATCAGTGATTTTGAGATCAAAAATAGATCAATTCTTGAATAAACATTATGCACACTAGAGAAAAAGGTGTAGTTCCGCTCTCTTGGGTATAAAAGTCTCCATATATCGGCGAGTGCTAGTGTAGAGCATACCTCTTTAACCACTTGGCTAGATTTAGTAATTCGACAATAAGTAGTTCCGCTTCGATCTGCTACATTATCTAAAGTAATATTAAAATCACCCCCAATGATAAGAGGAAAGTCTCCTACATCATTTATCATGTTTTCAAGTTTAATGAAGAAATCTGGATGGTCACCATTAGGTGCATATATATTTATTAACATTAATTCCTGCCCCTGAATCTCTGCTAGTGTAATCAGAATTCTGCCTTCTTCATCTGTAATTTTCTTAATGAGTCTAAATTGGAGGCGTTTATTTATTAATATAACTACCCCTCGACTGTTACTTGACCCTTCGCTAGAAAACGAGTGCCCCACCCAGTCTTTACATAGCTTGATGGCCTCCTCATTTTTTATATGGGTCTCTTGCAAGAACGCTATATCGAAGTGTTTAGATTTCAGAAAGCTAAGAACTTTCTTTCTTTTGACAACATTTCCAAGTCCTTTGACGTTCCAGGTAGTCAGGTTTAGTTTATTTTGTTTAGGTATTGTCATCTAACCAATCAAAAATCTTAAAGGGAGTGTCATGCCTATTTGTATCATTGTCCAAAGGTATATTATTATTATATTGCAGAGGAAAAAATAAGAAAAAAACAACATAGACGGAGCAACAAAACAAAGAATCACATGCAGACACACACGCAAACCCACGCATACACACATCCACACACATCCACACACAGACATACAAAATAGGGGGAATTTTTAGGAGTACCCAATCTATATTTACATCATGTGTCGCACTCCCAGATGCAGCACACATGACTTAATGTTCCCAAAGTCAATGTCCGTAACTCTAACGCCAAGTGGCTTGCCCAGTCTGTTTAAACACCACTTATGTGGACATAAACAGTCTACCAATAACTTTATGTAGCGTGTTTGCGGTCTCAGTACATTTAAACACACCGAGCTTCTACATTTTAGAACTGTGCGTCACCGTAGATTTACCTGCTCGTTCCGTGGGCACAGGGCAACATGAGTCTCGACATCATAATAAACCATTTGACTACTTGTAGTTGTTGTAGGCAGGTTTACAGCCTCTCGATGAAGTCCATGGCTTTTAGCGGTTCTGAGAAGGTTTGCGGCGGATTACTTCCCTCGTAGATCGCCAGTAGGGCTGGGTACAACACGCTAAACCTTATTCCTCTCTCATGCAGAGCTTTCTTGCAGGGTCGAAAGGCGTCGCGTTTTTCCTGGGTCTCTCGGGAGTAGTCAGGAAAGATCATTATGTGTTTCCCTTCCCAAATGATCCGTTTCTTCTCTCGAGCGGTCCGCAGGATAGTTTGGCAATCCTGGTGTCGCAGGAAGGCGGCTATGATGGTCCTTGGTTTCTCGCTGGTGCCAGCTTTCCGCGCTCGGATCCTGTGCGCCCTTTCTATTTCGACGCCATGGGATGCCGCGGCGGTGATGCCCAGCGCCGTAGTGATGAACCGGTTCAGGAATCCAGCTGTATCATTTTGTTCAGATCCTTCGTTGAAGCCAACGAATCTCAAGTTATTGCGCCTGGATCGGTCTTCCATCAGGGCCAGTTTGTCTCGCAACGTGCGCCATTCTTCTTTAGAAACAGCAGGATTTTCTTTCTGTTTCGCGAGGGTGTCTTCAATCCCGCTTACCCTCTCCTCAACTTCAGTGATTCTGTTCACGAGGCCGGAAAGTTTCTCTTCCACTGAGGACGTAGTTTTCTTAATTGTCTTTAAATCTTCCATGTCCACAGCCATTTTCTGCAGCATATCAAAGAGGTTTTTATTAGTGACGCTCTCCATATCTTTTGGCGTTAGATCCGAGTCAGAGCAATCACTTTCCTGATGAGACATACCGGCCAGGTGTTTAGCTGTAGCTCGTGTGGTCCTCGTACTTCGTTGTTCTTTATCCTTTGATGTTTTCTTCGGTTTTTTGGGCATTTCTCAGTTCAAATCTTATTTAATAGTTGCTTCATCGAAGAAATCCCGGTAAACAATCGCGTTTTAAGGATAAATGAAGGAGTGGCGTTTTTAGCCAGAGGTCTAAGCAGCCATCTTGGTCGTGGCGTCACGTGACGATAGGTCCTAACTTCCACTTCTTAATTTACAGTGTTCCTCAGCTCAGCATCAGTCCATCTGTCATACCAGACAGCTATGGTCAGACTAACCCCCCTCATGTGCGACACCTAACACTTGGTCAATGTGCTGTGTTTACAATCAAGTAAGCCTAAAAATATAAACCATTCCCAACTATGTCATAAAATCCAACTTTATGAACTTCGCGGGCAGAGTTGGGAAGCAACGGAAATACAAGCTCCGAATACACATTTTGAGAAACTGTATTCTGGTTCAGAATCAGACGGTTTTTACAAGGTAGATGCCAAATTAGGTCTGTGCTCTTACCTTTTTGCTGTGTTTTCAATTATTTAGAATGGAAGCGGGTTGTTGTTGTTAGCAGTAGCAGTAAGCTAAGTTAGCGGGTGAAGCTACAGGCCGTTGTTCGTCACACTTTCTCAAACTCCTCTGTCGAGTGGGATGCAAAGTAAGGCAGCGATTTTCCCAATGGTTAATTAAAAGACTGTCTTCCCAACACAAAAATAAGGATTAAAACGTTCTCAGCTTGCAAAGGTTTTAGTTGGTTTGTTGTTGTTCAGTAGCTGGCTGCTCTGCCTTTTGACAACGACACTAGGGGCTGCCATTGCTGTAGTACCTCCATATGGCCGCTAGTCCCCCATTGGAAAGCATTGGACTTTAGACATGCCAAAAACAACTTTAAAGCCTAGTCCCATTTTTTTTGGAACTATCTAGTGCTAGATATTCCTCCTGTGATAACGCTCGGTTAGTTACATTAATTAAAGGCACCAGGCTGGTTTTCGTGAGAAAAAAAATCTAAATCTCGTACTAATGAGGGCTGGACTGTTAGCATTGGAGCAGCGCGAACTACACGTCACGCAAGGGCCGAGTCTACAGTGAAGATCCCGCCCTGATGGCCTTTTTAGGAACATGCCTCATCAGAGCTGGGGAGGGGAAGTCTGTAAACCTGCCATGATTTCCCCCTCGCGCGTAGTCATTGTGGTAAACGGGGAGGAGTGAGGAGGAGACGTCCATTATATATACAGTCTATGATTGTTCCTCTAATTCAGTCATTGTTTCTCACCTTCAGTAGCAGCCTGGGTTCACTCACTCAAACGCATAAAAACTGATCGACAATAGAAAGGCATATGGCTAAAACAGTTTTGTTTTTTTACGTGGCATTCTTCAAAATGCTTCATGCATGCTTCAAAAACGTGGACCAAAGCAGCGGTGCTTCCGACCCCAACCAAAAACAAACCCCTTCGGTGAACACTAGTGCTAGTACTGTACTAGTATACGGAAACACACGACACATGACAGGCAGAGACGAGCGCATTATAACGTGGAAACAGAGCAAGACATCCAGGAATCAACCAAAAAGATCCTAGACTTACAGTTTGGTGCTATGTGAGATGCCCAGGGATGCCTTTTTAGTGCTTGTAGTCCCAGCGTCCGGGGAGCCAAGCGTCTACGTCCTGCAGTCGTTCCCGCTGCTTTGCTACAGAAGGTCTTCACGAGGAAGCGGCGCCAAATATCCGCAATTAATAAATCCATTTAATTTTGTCTCGTTAGGACATTTCACAAGAGAAATGTTTTGTTTAGTTGCGTTTTGGAATGTCTTGCCCATGCACAGTTACATTAGTCAGTTACTGGGAAAACCCCAGGCGAGGAAAGTGAAGGGATAGCTACTGAGACACAGGGCCTGGGGACGCATTGCCATTGTTCGTCGAATTTTGATTGGCTGATAATTCTGTCAGTCATGCTGAGTGTCAATCATGTCTGTGGCCTGACAACACATGGGCATCTCAAACTGTGGAGAAGGCCCTGAGGCGGAACATCTCACCAGAGGTGTTTAGGGCACTTTTTGGGTGGGAAATTACAGCTACACCTCAACAACACTAATATAAGCAACTCAACAGTACATTATATAAATAAATTACAAATTAGATATACTATTAAGACATTTTACACTTCTTTTTTGACCAGGGCTAGCAGAGAAGGCCCTGCTGGTCCTGACGGCACGCCACTGCTTAATTGAACAAAGTGTCTTTCTCCCAAAGCTTGTCTGTAGATCAGAGGGTAAAGGTCTCTCTATCTTCTGTGCCGATTGCCGTTTACATCAAATGGTGACAAATGGTGGAGAAGAAAAATAATGACCACACACACTGACTGCTCGATCCTGCCACAATGCCAAATGTAACACTAGCTGTTTAGACTTCAGGTAAGCTTCAATGACAAAGCCAGTCAGTGTGGGTCCAACAGCCCTAAGGCAGAGTTTATTTACAATTAAACACAAAGGAAAATACCAGAAGTAGTTATTGAATTTGAAATGCGGTGGTGTGGCCTCGAGCTGGGGTGAGGGAGGTATACTATTAGTGAAAAATAAACACAAGGTTTGACACAAATAAACACCATTCCCATAACAGAAATCACCCCATACACATGTGCCACCACCAATAAAACTACAAATAAAATCACCACCTAAAGTGAACCCCTGTCGCCCCCAGCTGAGTGAACACCACTCCATTCACATTTCATCCTATGCAATTTGGTTTCTGGGCGAACCATTCCACAGACGGTTAATTTTTTAATTTTTTAATTGAGAATGTTAAACAACAATTGGACAAAGGTGGAGTGGTTGGGGCAGTTTTTCTTGATTTGAAGAAACCTTTCGACACTATCAACCATGGAATTCTCCTCCCAAAACTGATCAATTTCAATATCTCATCAGATGCAATAAAATGGATTGAATCTTATTTGACAAATCACTCACAGTCAGTCAGAAACATGGACTACAACTCTCCTCCACTCCCATTAAAAGCAGGTGTTCCACAAGGTTCCAATCTGGGTCCATTGCTATTCTCCCTCTACATAAATGACCTTCCCTCAGTCTGTTCTTGTGTTTCCATTCAGATGTATGCTAACGACACAGTCACTTATGCACATGGCAAGAATTCATCTCAAGTGGCAGAAAAACTCACGCAGTCATTGGCTCATGTTGCAGAATGGTTAAATCGGTTTAAAACTCAACGTCAATAAAACAGTCTCAATGTTCTTTAAGTCCAAAATCGCAGATGAATTGACAGATGTTTTTATTGCAGGGGAAAAGTTGCAAGTTGTGTCAGAGTACTAATATCTGTAGGTATCACAATAGACTCAAATCTCACATTAAAAAACACAAGTAAATAAGTTGTCTGTGTAAGCTCTCAGTCGTCCATCTTCAATGAAGGTATTCGAGGTTGGAGTCGCTAACGTTTCGCCTCTCATCCAAAAGGCTTTGTCAGCGAAATACGGTTCTGTTCAGCACGCAGCCTAGATAAAGACCAAAAGGGAGGAGTTGGGGTAGGCCCAGCGACTCCCCAGAAACTACCGGTAACATGTGCTACTTCCTTCTCTTTAATTTTGATCCAAGTGTCGTCCACATATCTGTGCCAGTGAGTGGGTTTGATTCCTGGGTATGAAGCTAAGGCCTCCATTTCCTCCATGTAGAGGTTATCCACAATGGGTGAAACTGCACATATGCAAGCTATTTTTTTCCCAGAAAGAAAATCCTTCGATGAACCGGAATGGTGGACTCAGTTTTCGTCCTTCTCCACTTTACTCTAATCTCCTTCGCCGACAGCCGGTTGCTGCCAGTCCAATGAGACGGCACATCAGCCATCAACAGAACAATAAGCAGGTAATTAGCAGTGATCAGCTTTGAAGAGGTCAGGACACATCGATACTCTGGAGTGAGCAGGTCGAGACACTCTACTTCAAAGGTGAGAGTACCGGTAGTTTCTGGGGAGGAGCCGGGCCTACCCCAACTCCTCCCTTTTGGTCTTTATCTAGGCTGCGAGCTGAACAGAACCTTATTTCGCTGACGAAGCCTTTTGGAAGAGAGGCGAAACGTTCGAGACTCCAACCACTGAGTACAGAAGACGATTCGAATACCTTCATTGAAAAGTAAATAAAATCTGTAAGCAAGTCAAATTCAATCTCTCGAACTTCCGGTTCAGCAGATCGCAACTATCTCTGGCAGCAAAAATGTTTATGCACTCCATGGTCTTACCTCACATTATAATGTACTTACTTACTGTTCCACAACAAAAAACCCTTAAGGTATCATCACTGCAATATTCTTCAAAAGCACAAACTCTTAAACTGGGAAAATCTCATCAAATATTCAAACCATTGTTTAATATACAAAATAATTCATAATCATTCATCTCCTCCGCTCAGTCAGTTTGTTAACAGTAGAAACGGCACTCGCTCTCAGCGGGTAACCAGAGGGGCAGCGCATGAGGACTGCCTGGTTCCTCTGAGACGAAGTGCCTTCAGTCAAAGCGCCTTCTCGATAACAGCATTTTGAGACTGGAACTCCATCCCAGCAAACCTAAGATCTCAACCGACAAACTGTTATTTTAATATTTCTTATAGTATGTGAACTATGATATAACTGGGAGTGTTTGTGGTTTGTGCTCTTGCTGTGCCCTATTTCATGTGTTACTGCATTTTATAACTGGAAAATTGGTGATTATGTTTTTAGGGAGACTATGTACACCGGTCCAGGGACAACAGATGCATGATGCATTTACAGAAATGTTAATTAATGCGCAATGTTTCTGTCAAATAAACTTATAAAAATACATAAATAAATAAAATATTGGGCCAATACCAACCAGATGGTTATTGTTTAAAATAACCAAACACCAAAGTAAACCAACTCCAAAATAAACGGTAGCCAGCACTGAGCCTTTAAACTGGACTGTTAGGACCCAGAAAGCAACATGTGCACAGGCCTGCTCCGGAAGAGGAAGTAGGCATGTGCAGCTCTTTCTTTTAAAGACATGTAATGTGATCACATGACCAGACCTGTCCCTGCCTCATATAGAGCATTCACACAGGCTCCCCGTTATAATGTGTTATAATCTGCAGACTGGAGCGGCTGCACATTTGCGACAGATACACCACCTGTTCTCCCGGTGAGCACTTTTTTTTTGTCTAAATTGTGGTACATAAGCAAAGTAAGTATTAATAAACTGCAGTGCAATAAACTTATACAGTATACAGGGTACACTACAATATATTGCGTGAAATTATTTAAAGTATTCAGAATACAGTACTCTGATTGGCTAGAGTAACGGAATACGTTACAAAATAAATGTTCAGACAAGTATTCTGAAACAGAATACATTTTTAAAGTAATCTCCCCAACACTGTTCGTGGGGATGCACAGTCCACTTCAGATTACACTGAAGGACAAAACTCATTCCACTACTAGAACAAAAACAAATCAAGTGAAAGGCTTTTATTTAGAGATCCTGGAGGTCGAGGACATGACCGCTGAAAGTATTTGGTGTAGAGCCTGACATGTGAATATTTCGGAGCAGAAAGTCCTTGTGCACCCTGTGTAACCTTAGCTGTTAAATGGTGCCGAATAATGGCTTTAACTCAAAACGAAGCATTTTTTAATCTGTTCCCAAGTTGTCTCTCACAGAGAGGCCTTGCTATTAGTGGTGTTAATGCTTTCGCTGTGAAGCCTTTGGAACGGTGTGATGAAAGCGGACAAACAATAGGACTCTTTACTATTATGTGATGTGAAGTGTAAAATATAGCGAACCATTTATACCATATATAGAAATGAACACGTTTTATATCGTTCTAAACATAATCTTTTTTTGGAAGCATATCGGTCCTCTGTGTTTTTAAAAAGACATTATTTTCTTTGGACAGTAATAACTCCTGACACAGACATGGTCCCTCTGCCCCCAGCTCATTGAGGATGCAGCAGACATTTCAAATTTGTTGCTGGTTTTGATGGATGATAAGTTCAATTCTTTCTTGTCACCGTTTGGCCATCCCTGTGCACTTTATTGATTTTATCATACAATTTTATGAAAGCACATCTTGACCTCATTTACACTCGGATACGCTGCAGCAGGATTGGACTTTGTGTCGACCACTCCCGGCACTTTCAGACCAACACAAAAGTCACTGCACGTTAAGTTACACGTAGTGTTCTGGCATATGTGTTGAAGTTTACCAAACTGCTTTGCAGAAGTTTAGCAGGGTTACATTTGGGTGAAACAAGGACTTTAATGTGCAGTTGCCATGGTTACAACAACATTTCTTATTACGAGGTGATAATGTCCACATTTGGAAATTATTTAAAGGAGCCGCTGAACTTTAAGGGAAGTCATGCAAAAGTGTAGATACATAATTTAAGCAGCTTTGGCCTTTTTCTTGAGTAATAATTGCGAAAGTCTGCAGTTTCTACAGTGAGCCCAACTCATTAAGTTCTAAATTGGGACTGGATTGTCGTTATGCAGAGTTAGTTAAGAAACAGTAAATAACTAACACACACAAAATCTTACCCTTATCTTATCTTGTAAGCCGTCACTCAGAACATCCCTGAGCTTCATTTCTTCAGCCTCTCTGCGGTTTTCCACCACAATGCTACGATAATTAGGTTGGCCAAAAGTCTGACAACTCCACCACCCTGGCAAAGAAGTCAACACCTGCGTTGTTATCACCTGCAAATGAAGCTCCAGCCTGACGGGATTTCTCAATATTTCAGTCCATATGCCTCACCTTCGAAGTTTTCCAAAACTACCTCTTCCCCTCGGCAATAATTCAGTCTGCAGCTAAAGGGTCCCCCTGCTTTAATTGGAGGCTTTGATATTGAGCAATAAACACACACGCACACAAACATGGGCTGCTCAGGACCCTGTTTGCCCAAGTCATTAGAGTGAAGAGTGTTTTCATACTTCCTCTGTATTATTGCTAACTGATGGAGTGACCACTTCATGTTTATTTAATAGAGTCAGCAGCTGCATGGAAACAGAGCAGTCCATGCCTGAATGGATTGAAGAAATAGGGTCAGGGGGAGAGGGTATATCGGAGCAACGATGGAGATTTTTAGTGAAAGACGCTGACAGGAACGGCACCAAGTTTATGGTTTATTTCCTGAAGAAGGTGCGGCCTAATGAGACTAGAAATCTCACTAAGAATTGACACAGACTGAGTTTGACCACCGCCCATGTTTGCAGCATGATGGAAATCGTTGCGAAAGAAGTGCATTGGAGCTTCTGGTTAGCTCTTTTATTGATCCACAGCCAGGGAAGGGTTTATTAATCTTGAATAATATATAGAATAGCCGGCCCTGGGTGGCTTATTTTAATAACATTGTCATCACACAGCAATTATGTTTGCAAAGTGCTTTGTTAGTATGGCCGTCTTGCTTCCTTGACATCTTGTCATTTAATGAAAAACAGACATATTTTGAAAAATGACTTTAGCAATTGTTGACAGCATAAACAGAGGGGAATGACAAAAGATAAACTATTATATATATTCTTGAAACAAAAATAAAATAAATTTACAGGTGGAAAAATATGCAGGGCTGCTATAGAAAACTGGATCTGATACAATAATGGGTATTTTTATTGGAAATGTGAGCTGTTTAACTATATGTGTAAAGGTTGTCATTTAAAGAAAAGGAGTTCTTTTGGTTCAACGTAGATTTTTGTTTGGTCGTTTTGGCATTTCATGTTTTCTGCTCTATTACTACCATTCTATTGCATTGGACGCCACTTCCGTGTCTTGTGTTGTTCAAACACATTGTTTTTAGCTTAACCACGCTGGTCCAGAAGCTTCTGCATTGCTGAGCAGGCTCAAATGCTTGTGGTCCGGGGAGGGCTCATCCAGTAACTTAGAAGGAGTTCTTGGAATTGGTTCAGATTCTTTAAAGAAGATGAAAGTGAACAGCGTATTACTTACAAAAAGAAAAATATTTGAATGATCTTTTGGAGTAAAGGGCACATGTTTGAGTATATTATAACTTTATAGCTTTAATGCAACACTTTTGTTTACTGATGGGAATCTTAGTTTATTACCTATTAGAATATTCAGCAGCATCCTTGAAGAAGGGGAGGCCTAAAGGAAAGACTCAAAGGGTACAGTATGTCAGACCAAAAAAAACAG
Source organism: Gobius niger (assembly GCF_951799975.1). Classification (NCBI taxonomy): domain Eukaryota; kingdom Metazoa; phylum Chordata; class Actinopteri; order Gobiiformes; family Gobiidae; genus Gobius; species Gobius niger. The sequence continues at coordinate 23,731,881 of NC_136861.1, read as the reverse complement.
TTCCATGAGAACTACTGAAAATTCAACCTGGAAGACTAATTTCAGCATCACCTCCAGCTAATGATCGCGTCTGCAAGGGTCACACCTCCACCTCAGCCTATCAGCGCAGAGCCACACCTTTATAGCAGCCAATCATTGCATTGGTCCTGTGTTTAAGCTCCAGTGTTCATGGCTTGTCAGCTTCCCAGCTGTGCTACGACCCACCTCCACCCCTTCACTGCCTCTTCTGTCTGTGGCTTCACCCTGCTACATCCTTCACTGGTCTCTCATACCACCACTAGTGTCCGGGCTCCGGGGGAAGACATCCCTAGCTCTAACCTACCCATCCATACTGACTCTAATCCTACGGCTGGGTTCTGATAGCCAAAATATGTCAATAAATATTTGTAATCGCTGCCTTTGTCTCTGAGTCTATCCAGGTTGAATTACAGTTCTGTGGTGTTGATGAACCCATTACTACCTGCAGTGTATTTGCCTGGCACAGCACCATTATACATTAGTAATTAGTGCATTTGAAGAGTGTTTCATAACTTACAGTAATAAGGTTGTGAGTGCAGCAGCCTAAATAAAGATCCTCCACACACTCAACTTTGTATGTGCTCACACAATGCACGCACTGTCAGATAAAAGTGTATTTTCACACAATACTTAAAAGCCTGAAACTAAGCAAAACTGCATGATCCTGGTGCAGCCATGGAAACACCGAATTTATAAACATCAAGCAGGGACCACAAGGGGCTAGTCACATAGTGCTGTGGTGAGTTTGAGGTTAGTTATAAAACAGCCACACGCTGATATCGCTGACCGGAGTATTATGAATACAAATTATGATAGATCAAATGAGTTTAATAGTTGTAAAAGTAGGAGCAAAGTAGAGAAAAGTGGTTTCTATGTTATTTTTGAAGTAACCATTTGCATTAGTTTCAGGAGTTGAGTATCTGTTTGTATAATTTAAAAAGCAAAATGAGGCAACAGTGACAAAGATAATCATATTTTGGATTGTTCCTGTTTTCCCACCGGAGCAGTACATCTTGTTCTTCAAACCCCTGTACCATTGTGCTGTCAGTGACATGTGGCTGTGAATATATGTATCTTTGTATCTTCGACTGCTTCTGGCAAGGCTTTTGTGGCTCCCTCTCCACCACTCTGTGACAAGCTTCTGATGTGCGCATTGATCTATGAGGACGCCTTGTGCACTGGAAAAATACTTCCTAAAAACAAGTCATATATAGGGCTACATCCATTTTTAGCAGCGCGAATGTTTGAGTAAATTTAATAACTTCTTTAACAGGAAAAGAGAAATCCACCCACTCACTGCAGAAAAGTGTGAGAGTACGAGTGAGCAGATGTACAAAGTAAAGCTGAAGTAGCCCTTTCCAGATGAGAGCAGTGCTGAGTATTGACTTTTGTTGATGGGTTAATCCCAAGAAGAGTATTCTTGTAAGATAGGGCAGAATAGGAGTGTGTGTATTCAATATATTATCAAGTTCATTTTCTGTAGATGATTATATTGTAGAAGTAGTTGCAGCAGCAGGAATAGTAGAAGCTTGATGTTTCTCAGGGTTAGTTAGAACCTGTTGTACCAGGCGTTTTCAGGATGTGCTCCATAGAAGTTGCCATGCTCCGACAGCCAGAACAAACTGCAAACTCTTGCAGGGAGTGTTTACACGGAATAGCGTCCATAGTGCACCACACGGGGTTGGTTTCTACACCTGGAGGATAAAGCAAATCGAGGAAGATGTGTCTCTGACCATCTTTAAAAGTATCACAAAGCAAGCTTATGTATCGATAAATATCAATCATAAAAGATGTGCTGTACATGGCATATTTACAGATGAATTGGCTGTAACTGTATCTTGAGGATTATCAAAGACAGAGAAGAAGAAAGTAAAAGGACAAACTTAACTGCTGCTCACCCTGCTTTGTTCTAGTTATATTATTCATAATCCATAATTTTTTTTCTGATTTAAAGGAGCTAGATGGCTCTTTTATACTCACTACTGCCATCTCAGGTCATGCGTGTAACTGCACCTTCTATATTAAGCTCATAAATGACGGCAATTCGAACCGAAGTAACAACGTTTTGAGTGACAGGGCAGGATTTTGGAGTCAGTTGTAGTGAATAGGTCTGGGCTCATTGTACACCTTAGGACATTGCTGGAACATTTAGGGGGAGGAAAATACATAATTTTAACATTTCTAAACTCTGTATAGTCCCCCTAAATTCAGCAAACAAACTAACAAAAATTATCTACAATTTGCAATTCACATTTGGTCAGTTTGGCCTAAATTGCAGGCACATGCTTCAAACAGCTCCACTATGAGTCGTTTCTGGGTTGAATCCTGGAAAAATCTCCATGTTAATACTGGCCGTTTAGCAAAGGCCAGTTGCTCCACAACACGTTGAAGCTTTCCAAACCGTGTTTCTAATACATCTGCCATTAACTCAGCTTGTAGTTTTTTTACATTCTTCTGTAAACCATAATAATTGGACTCGGGTCAAGCCAGTTTTGTAGTCTACAATAGGCTGAACCAGTAGGTGGCCGAAAGCTATTACTTTTTGTGTGATTTCTTTGTAATGTTTCCCTCAATATGATAAAAGATGGCGGCATGAATTTCAAAGATAAAGCTGAATTACAGACAATGCTTTGAAACTGCTATTTTGTTTTACCCCCGCTGACTGGGATTTGACTGCAGTCTGTCAGCGCAAACACACATTCACAGCATATTTTTTATTTGACTTTGCTTCTTTTTGCTATTGTGCTGAAACTCCGAACAACCAATTTAGTTTTCTCATCTCCGGTTATATATAAAAAAACAAAAACAATCTCCCCTGCCAAGAGTTAACACATTCAAAACACAGTCAGAACCAATTCTTTACAAAGTTTTTTCTCTCTTAAATGCAAACAGTGCATCTGACTTTTTTAATTCATTGTGGCATAATATCAAATAAGTCTGGCCAAGGGAAGTGCGTAACACACGGTCGCACAATAATAAAACATTTTGGATGTAAACACAGTGCACGCAGAAATATTGTATAGCATTTGTTTGTGTGGCTTTTACAACCAAGATCAGCTATAAGTACAGTAACAATATATATATATATATTATTCAGACGTGTCTGATCAGAATGCTTTGTTTTTACCTCCACCGGTGGAGTCAAACCTTCTACAGTAGGTTTGACGCCACTGGTGCCCCTGCTCCACCCAGCGGCTGCTCCACCTCTGCTGCTGCTACCTTCTGTCCTGCTCCACCCAGCGGCTGTTCCACCTCTGCTGCTGCTGCCTTCTGTCCTGCTCCAACCAGCAGCTGCTCCACCTCTGCTGCTGCTGCCTTCTGTCCTGCTCCACCCAGCGGCTGTTCCACCTCTGCTGCTGCTGTCTTCTGTCCTGCTCCACCCAGCAGCTGCTCCACCTCTGCTGCTCATTTGTAGATGAGTAGTTTCAGGAACATTTTTGGTCTGAAGTGATAAATTCAATTGCTAGAACACTCTCATTAAACACCATTATATCAGATCAAATCTTTGCCGGATCCTCCTAAATAGTTTCCAGATCCTTTACCGTGAAAAACTGAAAGGTGGGGGAATGCGTTCCCCCAAATGGATCCATTGCTGTTTGCCTGTCAAGAGAAGATAGGTGTGGAGGATGCCATGTGTGCATGCTTCACCGGACCCTCTCTTTTCTCGAGTTCTCTGGGGGGTATGTGAGGCTCATGTTCTTCGACTTCTCAAGCGCAATCAATACCATCCAGCCTATTGGTTCTGAGAAGCAAACTTGACAAGCTCAAGGTGGAGCCAGCCTCCATTGAGTGGATCGAGACAGTCCTCCAATAGAAAACGACACAAATGGTCGTTTGTCTTATCCCTGAATTACGACCATATAAGACGTCTACTAAAACAGCGCCCCCAAGCTCCCATTGAGGGTATGTACTTAATTTTACGTAGTGTGTCTGAGCAACTTTGACGACGATTCCAAAAATCAAAGCATTGAATCACAAACTTGCAAAAGTAGCCCCAATTGCAATATATGTTAGGGCAAATAGCAGTCCCAGGTCTTCAGCCCTGCCACACCTGTGGAGGAACTGAACGTCCAGCGGTGCCAAAGGCTCTCCAAGCGCGCTCTGCGCTATAACGCACCACACCTCCCCAACCGCAGCAGCAGCCACAATTTACCGCTCTCATATTAAATTATATCATATGGGTAAGCTATAGGTTATCACCATTTTACTCACAGCAACAGCGATACCAAAGCATTACTTACCATTGATGTCTTCGTGAGTCCTTCTTCTCCTCCATATGCGTCACTGCCAACTCCATAAGCTCTCCTTTCACTTCCATCGCTGTCCTCAAACGTCCTAGTGTTGTCAGACTTCGTGTCACCCGTACATCCGGTTGTCCGGTGACCTCGGATCCGCACCAGGTTCCAGTGCATATGATGCGAGTTCTCCACAAAGTCCTGCGTCTCTTTCAGAGTTCCTTTTGAGAACTTGCAGCCAAATGTCCTGATGAAACGGATGTGGTTAATTTCTCCGCAGTTTCGTCATTTATGGATAAAAAATCTAAAACATTACAGCCTTGTTTAGCGCGGGTTTTTGAACTAGATTTGACGAACACTCGCTCCGTCCAATGAAAACACGTGAATCAGCTCGAGGGCGTTTGGGCAGGTGAGCCTGCGCCTCTGATTGGCTGAAGGGTCAGCTACGTCATAATGTCATATCCAGTAGTATGTGTCATCATTATATCATAAATAAACTGAAATAAACTGCTGTAAAGCATTTCCTCTGATGCCTGTGATTTATATGGACAATGTTACACATTTTATTATTTATCTATTCAAAATAAATGTCTTGGTCATAATAATCATTCTACCCATATGTGTTTCTATGCATGACATAATGGGCTAAACACATGAGTGCAGATTAAAGGTCATGATAATTTATGTGTCATTACAAAATGTGTCCTGCATTTGGCCCCTCCTTCGACTGAGGCGAGCCGTCAGGAGCAGTGGGCAGGAGCGTGTAGCATCTGGGGACCATTTCCAGCTGATGGTCAGAATCACCTGCTGGAGGATTCACATCATGCACAGGTGCTCTGGGACATGTTTTATGTTTTAAACAAATGCAATAGAGACACTGCAGATGTGGCACTTTGTGTTCAGTGTGAATGTTTTGTCATGTCTGATTGTATGTGTGTGAGTAGATGAGCGGCACTGTAGCACAAGACTAACCCCTCTGGGGCTAATAACGTTTATCTTATGTTGGGGTGCAGGTGAACTCCACACTTAAAGGGAATTTAACCCAGGACCCTCTTGCTGTGAGGCCAGAGCACTAACCACTCAGCCACATGTGCCACCCATCATGTAAATCATATATGCTACTGTCAAGTGTCTTTTAATAAAATATAGAAGTGTAAACATGACTTTATCAAATAGTAACATATGAAGTTGTTGCATTATGTCTGATCTTGTGCAGAGGAACATCATCATCATCATCGTTCCCTATATTGTAAACATCTTATGAACAGCTGCAGGGACAGATTTGCTTCATGGAGTTCTGGACAGTCCAATTGTGTCTCTTTGGGTTCCTTTGTGAGCCAGTACAACACTGAGATGGTCTATTTTAATGGTCAAATGTATAAACTAATTTTATGTTACATTGACTGAGCTCCATTGACATCACAGTTACATGATAAACCGACCCCCACACATGTATGTCCGAACCCTCACGGTCCAGATGAAACGGGAGGGTTCACATTTCATGAATACTATGAGAATTAGCTATGTTTTTATTTATTTGTTTTATTATTGTTGAAAATACCACTTTGCCCCTGAGTAAATGTTCGTATGATTAAGGTTTAATGTTGAGCAGAGACAAAACATAAAACAATGTTGATAATTCTGATATGTGTAAATAATTCCCCAGAAAAAAAAAACATAATTCTTATGATAAGACACAAGAAAATTAATACAGGTTTAGATTGATTGCGTATTGATTCATAAAAATAAAAAAAAATTCAATTCAGTTTAACGCTTGCAGATTTACTCAGTAAAAAGAGAACTATACACTCAAGAATACAGATACTTCGAAATAATATCACTACTCATCTCGAGTAACAGTAAAAATGCAAATAAATGGATCCCAGGAAGAATAGTTAATGTTGAGGTGAATACATAAATAAATACATGAATAAATAGTAGATAATAAAGCATTTATAAATAAATAAATAGAATCAAATACATAAACTTATTTTTTCCTTTTTTCTTTCCATCATTAAACTCTATACCATATACACCAGTCGCTATATTTTATTATTTTTTTCAACAAAAAAATCAGCTTTTGTCTATATAAATCACAGGCATCAGAAGAAATGCTCTACTGCAGTTTATTTCAGATTGTTTATGATATAATGATGATAATTATTAAGACATGCTACTGGATATGACATTATGACGTGGCTGACCCTTCAGCCAATCAGAGGCGCAGGCTCACCTGCCCAAACGCCCTCTGTCTGATACACGTGTTTTCATTGGACGGAGCGAGTTTTCGTCAAATCTAGTTCAAAAACCCGCGAGCTAAACACAGCTGTAATGTTTTATATGTTTTATCCTTAAAAGACAAAACTGCAGAGAAATTAACCACATCCGTTTCATCACGGACATTTGGCAGCACGTTCTCCAGAAAGAAACGCAGGACTTTGTGGAGAACAGCAGCGGAGCCGTGGCCCGACTTTGCCGGGATGACGAGAAGAGTTTACCCCTATCATATGTACTGGAACCCGGCGCGGATCCGAGGCTCGCCGCGGTCACCGAACAACCGGATGTACAGGTGACACGGAGTCTGACAACACTAGGACGTTTGAGGACAGCGATGGAAATGGACAGGAGAGCTTATGGAGTTGGCAGTGACGCATATGGAGGAGAAGAAGGACTCACGAAGACATCAATGGTGAGTAATGCTTTGGTATTGCTGTTGTTGTGAGTAAAATGGTGATAACCTATAGCTTACCCATATAATATATTATAATATAATATAATATGAGAGCGATAAATTGTGGCTGCTGCTGCGGTTGGGGAGGTGTGGTGCGTAATAGCGCAGAGCGCGCTTAGAGAGCCTTTGGCACAGCTGGACGTTCAGTTCCTCCACAGGTGTGGCAGGGCTGAAGACCTGGGACTGCTATTTGCCCTAACATATATTGCAATTGGGGCTACTTTTGCAAGTTTGTGATTCATTTCTAAAGTTGTTTCTGAATTGGGTTAAATGTAATGTACATACCCTCAATGGGAGCTTGGGGGCGCTGTTTTAGTAGACGTCTTATATGGTTGTAATTCAGGGATAAGACAAACGACCACTTGTGTCGTATGGATTTGGAGGACTTGTTGGGTGGATCACTAACTATCTGACAGAGAGGCTACAGTATGTCAGGCTGGGGAGCCCGGTCTCTGGAACAGTGGTGACCAGCGTTGGAGGGAACACAGGGGACACAGGGAACTGTGTTGTCCCCCCTTCTCTTCACCCTATACACATCCGACTTTGCATACAGGTCTCCACCATGCCACATCCAGAAATGTTTGTATGATACAGCTGTAGTGGCATGTGTGATGAGAGGGGACGAGGAGGAGTACAGGAGAGTCATCTTAGAGTTTACGAGCAGGAGCAAAGACAATGGACTGGTGCTGAACACAGCAAGACCAAGGAGATGATTCTGGACTTCAATAGGCGGAAAGCGCAGCACCCACCTGTCAAGATCGATGGTGAGAGTATCGAGTTGGTCACCATGTATAAATACTTTGGCATAAATCTGGACCACAAACTTGACTGGACAGTGCATGCAAATGCTGCATACAAAAAGGGACAAAGCAAACTCTTTTTCTCAGAAGGCTGAAAGCGTTTGATGTCTGTAATGAGATGCTGTTCCTTTCTTTCCCAATCTGTCGTTGCCAGTGCTGTGTTTTCCACTGTAGTGTGCTGGGGGAACTGCATTACGGCCAGGGCCACGAAAACCGGCTGGATAAACTAATCAGGAAGTGGGTGTCAGTGCTGGGGAGGCGAGTGGACTCTATGGCAGAGCTGGTGGAGGGCAGGATGAGGAGCACGATGAAGGCTATCCTCGGTAACAGTAGTCACCCTTTGCACGACATTGTGGTCACTCAGCAAAGCCGCCGAAGTGACAGACTTTTCTCCATGAGATCCACTACAGAAATTGTTTATTACCATTGTTAGTAACTTTTTAGCCTATTTATTTATGCATTTTTTGGTGCTGTGTATGCTGTGGATTTAACTGAATGTATGCTACTGGACACCTGGGAATCACAAAAGTGTCTGTCTGTCTATCTGTCTGTCTGTCTGTCTGTCTGTCTGTCTGTCTGTCTGTCTGTCTGTCTGTCTGTCTGTCTGTCTGTCTGTCTGTCTGTCTGTCTGTCTGTCTGTCTGTCTGTCTGCTAGTAAGATTGACCTACTGTGATTACAAAATGTAGTGGGGTAGAAATGGCATATGCTCTAAAATGCAAAAAAAGTTGATTGTAAAATGCTCTTAAGTAAAAAATAAATACTTAATTCAGCACTTCGTAACTTTGAATAACATTTGTGGTTTCAAAAACGTCCTTGTAGGCAGGACTGGATATAGAGAACTTGACGTAGCAGCCGAGCAGAGGTACTATGGGAGCGACATTGCAGTCACGTCACTTTGGCCAATCAGATCTCTGCAAACGTCTCCTGTGTTGTGCATGATTCTGCCTGTGCCCCATCAGCAGCCCTGCACCACCAGCACGCCGCACCTCCAGCGATGAGCTATTTAAGACTCCGTCAATTATTCACAGCGTCTGCAGCGCTAAGCAAACTCCACAACTTGTGTCCCATTTGCATCTTTGTTTCCTTTTCTGTCTCACTCACAAAGTTGTTTATTGTAATATTGCATACAGCTAACAATAGGGTAGAAGCCTATGGAAGGGGTTACAACGATGAGATAATGTATGACATTGCGCTCCTAGTTTCTGTGGAGTATAGCAAGAATGATCCCCCGGACGCATTATAAATCAAGTGACATTTTCTCTATAGTGCACGCAATATCTCAGTCACTGCCAATAATGCAGGAAAAGCTGTTTCATCGAAGCGATTTACATTTTTCCCTATACAAATATCAGACCCTAAATCTCCTATGTGTAAGTGACATGAATGTACAGTATCAAAGGCTGCAGCTGTATGAGAGAGTAGTTATCTCCGATGTAGATAGTGTGAATGCATTAGAATGTCAGGCTGGAGGCTCAGGGCTGAAAATTAGGACACGGATGAGACCGAGTGCAAGATCTATTGATTTATTGCGGCGAGCAGTGATTCATAGGCTCCAAACGAGGGGGACGAGTGTGAGTGCTCTTCTCTGCTGTCTCATCATGCAAACATTATGTCCTTAAGGGAGTACCACCGGCATGAATACTGATAAATGGTTGCAAGCCAGGGTCTCAAGAAACCCATTTTGTAGCCACTATTCAAAAATTATCGATGGCATCAGTGTGCGGTCCAAACCTGTCGGCCCAGGTTAAGACCCAGCTGTATTTTAGTGGATCTTTCATCAATTGTCACGTTTGTTGTTGCATGCTTTATAGGCCACATTTGCCCCAAGTTTCTAGACAACAAAGTGTGGCAGTAGATGTTTTAATACGGCAGTGATTCAGTAAATGTGTGTTAATAGAATTAGGAGCAGTAGAAGAGGCATAAACATGAGGAATAGTTGCAGGCTGTGTACTTGGATGCTTTTAGTCTCCTGAACTAATGCATTCAGTGAAACCCGACCTTTGATCCTGTTGGAATCTTCCGCCTAGCAGTTCTCCATCCGTTGTAAACATGGATATGTTTCTAATCTTTTGCCTGGGGAAATAAATAATACACCCTCTACACGTGAGCTCCAGTGCTGCACTGAGGTCAGCTGCTTCACCGTCGTCTGTTCATCCAAGTGCGGATAAACCTGCGGATAAAGCTTGTTTTTTTTTCAGCGCTATGGTCCTCGAGGGGATTGTGAGGATCACCTGTGGACTTTAGTTTTATCAAATGTTAGTTGGGACTTCCTATCATCTCTCGTCCAACTCTGGGTCTGCAGTTTTTACTCATCAGCATTCCATTAACAGTTTATGGGAGGCCGGATAGAAGGTTTATGCACAACTGCAGCCTCTGGAGGGCCCTACACCTTGATGTCCGGGAGACTCCAGAGGCACCAGCAGCTTCAAATACCTGTTTGCTGTTTTGTAACAGCTGTTCTCTTAATCTTAAACTTATCTCTTGATTATGCTGAAATATCTAAGGTTTTCACACGGCTTTTCATCAGCAGAGAGATCCTTTTTCTTTCCCTTATTGCTTGAAAATGGTGGTCTGCTTAATAATGGTGAACGTCCTTTTTCAATAGTTTTTCCCTTAACTAGGCTTAACTGATAACTAATCATCATCAATCATCGTCTGAGATTGATGTCAGTGATTCAAAGAGCCCTGAGACACAATACCATCCATGAGTTTCAACGAAATTTGCACAATAATTCTTAACATAGTGTAAAGATTTTTTTTTATACTATAGATAGAAGTACAGCTCTCCAGTATCTTTGAGCATCACATTTGCAACTTTTATGATTCCCCCCACCTCTCTCGTCTTTGTTCTCTGACCCAGTTTTCCTTTTTCGTCTTTAGAGCGAGCTCCTCTTCCCACCCCCAGACTCACCTCATGGGGGCGCTATCCCTGCGGCCCGCCATCCTCAGCGCACACAGGAACACCAACAATAACTCTTGAAGCTAACTCTGGGTTATTTCCCTGGAGCGCACTCCTGAGCCGTGCATTCAATAAAAAAAGATTTAGTTTCCTCAATCAGAACAATGATGTCCCGAGTTAAGCCTCATACACTGGTTCCTCCACCTCCTCATATTGTCAGAGCATCGTCGACCGCAGATGAATCACACACAGTTTTATTGTCGCCGGATTTCACCATGTGTGTGAGCGGTGTAACATAAACTGACAACGGGGGTTACGGATTCATTTTGCGAAGTGGGAACACATTTGATTTAGACCAGGTCACTTATTTGTTTCAAATAGTCTGACATGTCAAGATGAAGACGTGTATTTTGTATATAAGATCCGTTTTTATCTCAGTTGTTCCTATCCATCAAATCAGGCTGAGTATGGATTGCCATCACAAGTTTAACAGTTTAAGCACAGTTTAATTATTTTAATAATTTAAGAGAAGCATCATATCTGACTCTGTTTTTTACTCTATGACCAGGTCAGATGTGTGATACCTTTCCTGCTGCAGGCCAATGTCATATTTTACTTGCAGAGTGAGCCACAAGTGCCAACATTTTTCTCCCACTTTTCAAACCAATGAAAAGTTATGTGACATGGTTCTTATAAAGTTTCATGCGCGCTGCCGTACAGTGCTGCAGGCTGACAGAGAGCTGCGTCTGTCAGGGAGGTTCGGAGGAGACGACGGGAGCAGCACTTCACACACGTCCATCCTTCAGCACATCCTTCTCTCCCATCACCTTTCTCTCTCCGAGCTCCTCGCCTCTCGTCTTCAAATAGTGTCTGGAGGAAGGCTTGGAGCAGTGTAAGCAAACCTGTAAGTCAGCGCAGGCACAAAAAGGCATGAAAAATAAATGTGTTTTTGTTTTGCGCTCTAGGGGAGGCTATCAAACCACCTTCTAAAAGCACTAAAACAGCTTCCTCTTTGTAGAACAAAGACATTTGTGTCCACAAGTCTCGGAGAGGCGGCGTGCACCTCCACCTCAAAGATAAGAGGGAATATAGTGAGGAGGAGTTTTTAGTATTATTGATGATGCAGCGTTTCTTGTTGTGATGCTAAAAAGCCTGGCTTGTTACCAGGCTGAATAATGAAACGGGCTGAATAACTCTAACTGCTAGCTTGCTAAAAAACACACACATAAGCACATATTTTAAATTCTGCTCATAAATAACAATAGGATCTCTGCTCTGATGTTTCTGAACATCTTGTTTTTGGTTTGCGGTCTGTGTTTTTACTTGATTCTTTTTCTCTTGTGGTGACAATCAGTCATTGTGAGGTTTCCTTTTTTCTTTTGTATGTTTTAGTCGAGACATTCTTTTCTAGACATTAGTTTTTCTCCTCTACATGAACTTATTTGTTTATTTTTGATAATTGACACAAAATCCTCATTTATTCTAGTTTTTACTACTAATTAATTCACTGATTAATTTCTATCTGGTACTTTTAGCCAAATCAATACATGTTTGTAAGGCTGGACGATTTTGGGCAATAAAAAAAATCCCGATTATTTTCCCCATATTGATCAATCTTGATTAGATTTTTTTGTTTAAAGGAAAAAAACAATAGACCTGTATTAAAATAACGGTTAGATTAAAATTCTATCAATATTGTTTGTGAGTAATAATACATATTTAGTGATGATCTTTTCAAAGAAAAACAAAAGCAAAGATAGGCTTTATTTGAGTTCTTGGAGTATTTTTCTTGTCAAATATGAAGATGAGATCCTCATTGGATTTGTGACAGAAATGACCCAAACACTGAAGATATATAGCAAATGATCATTGGTGAATTAAACCATTGTGCTTTGTTATTTGAACTGCAGCTCCTCATGGAGGACTCATTTAAATTTCCATTCTCTCTTTGTTGTTTCCTAATCAGCACAGACTGTACGAGGTCATTTACCTCCCGTAAGTTATTAATAGTGTTTGTTCCAACGCAGCACTGTACGCCATACAAGACAGAATCGCCCAAACACAGAAAAGACAGACTTTGACACCAGAGGAACAGTAATTAATAACACTGTTGGCTTCGAGCATGAGCTAAAATGCCTCAGTCGTCTGTCACGTGCAGAGAACCCGCTCGATTATGCTGAAAAACAACAACAACAAAAAACTGTTATTCCTTTTTAACAGCACAGTGACCTAATTTTTTACAGATGATTAGACTTCCACGAAGCTGCAAATCCATCAGACGTGTCAATCCGTCTACATTCACTTTGGCCCCGATTAAATTTGCTGCTCGATAATGGAGAGGTGTTTTCTGTGTATTCGAATCAGCTCTAGGCTTACAAGAAGTGTGTGGGAGAGATCTGCATGGGCTGAGAAAAATTACTAAGTGCATAATCATAGGGCCCGCTTCACACTCGGGCAAAACTGCGCCGCACCAAATGCTCTAAGTGGTGTTTGGGCATACAGTGTGTGAGAAACACTGGGCCTACAGGGCATCCATCTCACTTACAATGATAATAGTGTTATGCCTTGAATGACTTATGCCCTTTTTACATACCATTTTTTGTTGTGCGCATATAAATCTACGGGTCTAGACTTTCTTAAGCGGTCTATTCTTTCCAGATGAAAGCATGCACAGTAACACTATTACTGCTACAACTTCTAAACAATAGAAGGTATTCACTTACATCAATCTTTTCCCAAACAGAATCCTTATTGTTGCAGACCAAGTGGCGAAATCAAATAACTTAACAGTGCGCACCCTCTGTTTTAATGCCACATCCCTAAACATAATTGAACCGACTCCGATATTTGACACATTTGCTGTATAATGCACCAAGAAGGACTCTCTCGCTACATTGCCAGAGAAAAACCTTGCCATGTCCTGAAAAGGCTTCAAATCTAAAAAGCTAATGACAAATGTGGATGCAGGATTCATCTCCCGCGGCCCCCGAAGCGTCTTGGGAGGGAGGCGATTTGTATGTATGTGGAGTGTGAGTGGGATGATCATTTGCAAGTTTACACGGCTCATATTAAAAACCATTGACGGCACTTGTCAATATTTGAGTTCCCCCGCCGTGGATGCATCCTTGAACTGAATGCTTATTTGCTGTGGATGTGTGTGGAGGCGCTCGTAATGCAAACAGGACCTTGTCTCTGATGAGTTTGCACAGTTCACAAGGCAGCAACACACTTTCGAAGCAGCAAATGTTTTTTTTTTTATTGAACAATTAATACTTTTTCACCGGCACCTGGAGACGAGTTGGAGACTTGAGTTGCCACTGGTCACGGAGATGCGGAGAACACATGGAGACTTGAAAAGGTCTCTGCATGGTCTCTACATGGAGAGGTCAACACTGTCTCAAGTAGTTTCATCACGAATACTATTTGTTGATCTCAACCTGTGTGATGTTTCTTTGACGTCTCTGCAATGTCTCCAAGGTTTGACTGGTTAAAATTAGTTTTTAGTAAATTATTTCACTCGTTCTGAGATGTTTCTGACTCGTTTCAATAAATAATTTAAAGAAAACTGGTCTTATTAGTGGTCTTGATTTGCTTTCTCATTTCAAGAAAAACACTACCTTAGAAATGTCATTAAACAAGCAAAATGATGTGGGTCAGATCAGGAAAAGGTCTAAATGAGGGATAACTTTACATTTTTTGGGGAATGAGAAACAAATAGTTTAGGCAGTAATGGGCTCATAAAACAGATTCATTGGATATTTTCATTTGCACTCCTTACCTTACATTGATGATAACCTGCGTGTATCCACCAACAAACTCTTTTGATTTTGCCCGGTTTACAAACAGCAGGGAGAAGACGAGGCAATGTCAGAAGGCCTGCTTTTTTTTTTTTTTTTCGCTCTGATGGTTTCGCAGTTTTATGCATCTTTCTATCTCCTATAGTTTTCTTCCTGACATAATCACAGGCCATTTGCAGGCTACCTCGCTGCTGGACTCTCTCCCACTGCTTGCCCTGTTAGTGTCTCTCTATGTGCCAATATGTGCATTTCTCCAAGCATGAGCTGACCAGCAAAGCAAGCTACATTGTGGATTGTACATTTCAGATTTTGCAGCACCCTAGCATTGATATTTCACATTTTTTAAGAATGGAAAAGATGCTGTATCGCAGTGGCAGCTGGTCAAATTTTTTTTCTAAAAATATCATCATTATCTAGCCTGGCTAACACCAGACTAAAATCACAAGTGATATTTAGTCTGGGGACCACCAATTCATTTTCTCGTAGGAGAGGTGTGGTTTACGATCGTCCATACTCGTTTATTGGGCGATACGAAAGAAAAAAAAAAGTCTATCATGCGTCTGCACGTAGCCATGGCCAATCGTATCATCGTATGAGATGACGTATGACGTACCCGCTGTAAACTTTTGAGCTAAATTATTTAGAACAAGGTCTAAAGCTTGATCGAAAAATACCTTCGCGTCTGCTGCTGTCATGTTGGATCCGTAAATAAACTTTTTATTTATTTATCCGTAAATAAACTACAAGCTTCTGTATATCGAATAGCGCGTCATCGTCTTGCCGGCCCTCCTCGCTCTGTGATTGGTTCCCAAATCCACCGGAAAATTTGGGCCATGGTCCCCAGGCTGTTGTGCAGTTCGAAATAATTCGAGCGCACACAGCAGCCTGGCGTTAGCCAGGTTAATCATTATCATCAATAATACGAAATATTATATTATATTATATTTTGCAGAAAAGGCTTTCAGAGATTTATTTTAAAAGGGTTTTGACACTGGATTCATTCATTACTGTGTGTGAATTGTCTCACAAACGGAAGAGCACCGTTCTGATACATACATAGACATAATATTAATAGACTCCTCACTCCTCCCCGTTTGCTATAATAACTAGGTTTGAGTGGGAAATCATGGCGGATTTACAGACTCCTCCTTCCCAGCTCTGACAGAGCATCTTCCTAAAAAGGGTATAAGGGCAGGATCTTCACTGTAGACGCTCATGCTAACGGCCTGTCAATCAAAGATACGAGATTTCTAAAATGTTCTTTACGAACCATCTGGTCCCTTTAATTGTGCCTATAGCCCAGCGTTATCACAGGAGGAATATCAAGCTGTAGAAAGTTTAAGAAAATTAGGCACCAGGTTTTAAAGTTGTTTTTAACGTGTCTAAAATGCAATGCTTGCTTATGGAAGACTAGCTTGTTCTGCAACAATGTCGGCCCCCCGTAAAGCAGCGCAACCAGTGGCCATTGGTCTGATATAAGTGAATACAAATCCTTGAACTTTTGGACAGCATGTGACGACAGGCTTCTCTCTTAGTGGCTGTTTTAATTTTCCTTCTGGGACGCAAGAACTCCCACTATGATGAGCAGCCAATAAATATGTGCTACTGTGTTTTTTGTCTGATGTAGTTGGACAACGGACACTGTCAATCATTTTTGTCACCCGCATGCACACTCAAGTGTAGCTAGCCAGTGTCGGCCAATGGTGGAGGTGTCGGTGCTCGACTGTTAACAATATACCAATAGCTTCTTTTGGGAGCAGTGGAGCTCAAGGACGAACCCTGTGGGAGGAAAAACATTGAGACCCGGGAAAAGCTTGGTGTTGTTTCCTTAGAGGAGGCGAAAGGATTTTGTCAAACTAATGGACTTTTGACAACTTTCTTCAGTAAGAAGTCATGTCTAAACAGACATTGCTGGAGGTAGCATTACGATGCTAACTAGCTTGTCTGTCATTTGTCTGACAGTTTACAGGTTTAAACCTGTGGCCCTGAGGCACATGATGGAACCATAGCAAGTATGGGTCAAATACTGTACATGAAATCAAAGAGGAAACCTGAATAAATAATGCACCTCCTGCCTTAGTTCTGGTTCTGTTGGTACGAAACACAAATCATCTCATACTCAGTGGTGCAACAACAATGTAGTGATTTTCTTGCACTTTTATTCCATTGTCTGAAAAAAAGATTTTTTCCAAAAGTACAAATTAATTTCATGCTTCTTTATTGTTTGTGTCTTTTGATAATATTATCCATAAAATTATTAAATAAAATGCTCCAATTACAACCCACTTTTTTTAGGTTAAAAATAATGTTTATAAATCTTTTAAACTATAACTGAAATAGGCAACAGTGCCCCCCTGGTGTTCAGATCACCAGCCGCCACTGCTGTATCAGTTGCAAAGTTGAGCTCCCTCTGCAGGCAGCAGTGGGAATTGTGTGTCACTTTTACAAACGGCATGCCATAGAAATGACAGAAACTCTGTTCGCTACAACCCGGCTCAGCCAGAGGGAAGTAACAAAACCCAGGATGTGGAGGAAGACTGGAGGCCTGGGGCCGTAGCAGCTTTCTATCCCCATTGAAATTAATACTAAAGTATGGCAAGGTATGGTTTCATGGCATTTATGTAATTTTTGTGGTTTCTCCCTCATAACATTATAAGATGATGTGTATTGGCTATTGTATGTGTTTCCAAGCCTCAAAAAAAGGAAAAGAAAACAGAAATGTAGCATTTAGCTCAGAGGCCACTTTTAAACAGTGATTCTATCTAAGCATTAAAAGAGCGACGAAAGCGAGGATGAAAACGAAGCAAAAAAGCAACAAAAGAGTGACAAAAAACATGCCAGAAAAGCAAACAAAAAAGTGACAAAACATGGCAAAAACACAATAAAGAAGCAACAAGCACTCAATTTGTTATCATGCTCCCAGCCAAAAAGGGTGACTTGAAGTTTTTCAGATCCACTGTTGGGAAGCACTCCAAGCAACAAATAATATGATAAGAAAGCAGTTCTTACTCATAATAATATATATATATATATATAATAATAAACATTAATTCCATTCATTTTAAAATTCCAAAGAGCCTCACAGTGTGCGTATCAGCCACAGCTATTTGTGATATAACCACAAAAGAAGGGGGGGAAGCAATTATACATACTGTAGATTTAAGAACAATAAAAACTACATTGTTTAATGAAAGTACCAGCACTACAGTTGAAGAACCCGGACTTGTTCAGCACCAAGGCCATCTCCAAACACAGCACTGGACCCAAAGAAGCTGCGCAACCATTACAGGAAGCTAACAACTATTTAAAAAATGTGGCCTGGATGAAAGATGACTTCATGACTGTTATAATCCGTCTCTATTAAAAGGTGGCAATGAAAGCAACAGAGGCAAATCAGCAACCAGATGAGCTGCGTTTGTGGTTTCTGTGTTTCACGTTGTTCACTGGATACTTTTGTACGTCTTTGCCGTATATTTGTGGAGGTTTGATGGAGAAAAAGGAAGGAGGAGGTGGAGGAGCTGACCAGTGCAGGACACCACGCTCTGAAACAGGGACAAACCCAGAGGATCAGAGGAGAAGCCAGGCAGGATTCTTCTGGGTGCTCCGGTTTCCTCTGCCTCCAAAAACATGCGGGTCAAGTTGACCCTCAATGGCGGCGAGGCTCAGTCGCAGCGGCTCAGGAATAACAACTGAACACTATTTCATTGTACGCTTGGAAAAGGCAGTATGGAAAAGACGAGAACAAAAGGGTTAGTAAATATAATAAATAACGTTATATAATATTTAACCGATACCTCCTGCCGTCAGCAGTTGTGGTTGAAGCCTCTTTCTCTGCTTTCTCTGCCTGCGCTGTGCTCCTCTCTGGGGTTTTGTGGAGGATTTCCACAACCTCCAAAAACATGCTGGTCAGGTTGGCCCACAGTGGGGGCGCGGCTCAGTCGCAGCGACTCAGGACTAACACCTGAACACAAATAAAGCACAAATTAAGCATTTACTTACTTACATACTTACTTAACCATTTGCCTGCATTAGGTGACGTGTCCTGGTGCTCCCTGAAAAAAAGATTTGTTAAATACAGGTCAAACAGGAGGAGACTTCGGTCTCATCCAGGCGTGGTGACTCAGTTGGTCCAAACCTAATCTCTGGCTCGGGTCCACTCAAAGAGATGCCTCCAAGAAGTCCTGGCACTCTGTAAGAAAACAAAAAATTAAGCAGTTAAGAATCCGTGTGTAATTTATTAACACTACTACTGTAAACTACGGTATCAATTTTACTCCATCTTGTTCTGCTGATATTATTGCTACCTTCGGACAGGCCGCTCGGACTTGCCAAGTCTCCATTCCTCCAGGCCTCAGTCGTAAACTCTCCCTCCTCATCGGAGTGCAGTAGCTCATAGAGCAATGCCCCGGTTTGCCACACGGAGGTCGGGCCCGTGTTGTACCTTTTTATAAATACAACATCCGGAGGGGCAAAGCCTACTGTCCCTGCAATGTTTAGAAACAAAATGTTTTAGACACAAATCCTTGAAGCAGCTGTTATTACTATAAATCATACTTACCTGAGAACTCACTGTATGGCTCTGACCGGACTTGGCAGCCACATCTGAAATCGATGAGGCGCACGCGGGGCCCAGATAGCGTGTCTTGTAATCAGACAGTGCCTCAGCCTAAGTTAGTAAAAACATGCTCATTATTGCTGTGTACCACCAAAGCTGCTGATGAGACCCACCACTGTTGCGTCGTCTGCAAACTTGAGGAAGAGGTGGGGAGGAGGGGGCTCAGCACACAGCCTTGGGGAGCCCCGGTGTTCAGTGTGATGGTTCTGGAGGACTTGCCACTGACACGTACAGCCTGTGGTCCCCCGGTCAGAGAGTCCAGCAGCCAGTTGCGCAGTGATGTGTTGATCCCCAGGTGGAGCAGTTTGTGTATTAGCTGCTGTGGGATTATAGTGATGAATGCTGAGCGAAAGTCTAAAAACAGCATTTTAACGTTGGAGTCCTTTGTTTCAAGGTGAGTGAGGGCTGTTTGAAGCGCAGTGGAGATGGCATCTTCAGTTGAGCGATTGGACCGATAAGCAAACTGGTATGGGTCCAGGGTGGGAGGAAGAACAGACTTGATTTGGTCCATGATGAGCCGCTCGAAGCACTTCATAAGAATTGGAGTGAGTGCTACTGGGCGGTAGTCATTAAAGCAGGAGGTGGTGACTTCTTTGGCACCGGAATGATGGTCGTTCTAGTGTCCGAGTCTCAGACACTCACTTCTTGGTTGTGTCACGTGATTACACAGAACAGGGTTTATGAACATCTATGGGGAGAGTTTGTGTATGAACACTGTTGGTGGAGCGGGTCTACCAACAGTGGCGCAGTTGGCAGAGCAGGTCGTCTCATGATCGGAGGGTCAGGGGTTCGAATTCCGGCGCGTGAGGGGGCCTACTGTCATTGCGTCCTTGAGCAAGACACTTCACCCACCTTGCCTCCAGTGGGCCTGATCAAGGTAGAAAAGCACTATATAAGTTGAGTCCATTTACCATTTACCATGAATTGCTTGTGCTGTTCCCACAGTCTGGGTGAAACTTTCCTGCTTATGGCACCTATGACTAGAGTCCCCATACTTATTGTACACACTGAATCTAATAACAGTATCACTTTCTTTCTTCTGCTACATAAATCGGACATAAAGGCCTGGAGTGTTAGAACAATGGTTCTCAAGTAACTAATGAGGCGACAAAAGCAGGAACCGAAAACAAATCTTTTATCTTTAGATCAGGCCTTAAAGGAAGTGACTTGGTTCTTTAGCTCAAATAAATGATTTTTTCCCCTCTCCAATGTTTCCCCATTTTTATTTATTTTTTCAAACATTTTGCCCAATGTTTGCCCTATTTTTCCCCAATTATTTTACTCATTTTATTCTTATGTTTGCCCCAATTTTATTCTTGTTTTCCCAATTCCCTCATACCCTCATCTTTTAAAACTAATATTTTCCCTATTTCCCCCTAGTTTTCCTTCCATTTATCCACATTTATTCAGAAACGTCTCACAGGTTGAGGACAACAAATAGTATGCGCGACACAACTGCTTGAGACCGTGTAGACCTCTCGGAGACCATGCAGAGACTGAAATTGAACATGTTAATTTCACTGAGACCACCTGTCTCCTATTGCCAGGGGACGTCTCCGTGATTAGTGGCAACTCTAGTCTCCATCTAGTGTCTATGGCCGTTGAGATCGCCAGTCACTGCAGTCTCTGCAAAGTTCTCTCCAGTGAGATAGGCCCTTAATCGCACTTCCTACAGAGTTTGTACATCGTCTTCTTGTTCATTTCACTGTCTGATAGCGGAACATCATCATCATGCATCTTGGACAAATCCTCACGTGAAGATAGAGTAAACAAAATCCATTAATGCTGCAATTTCTTTGCTCCGATTTGTCTGTGGGTCCAGAAGATATATATTACATCTTAAGGCTTGCTGAAACCAAAGCTTAATCACCCACTCCAACGCACACAGAACAGCTATGGTTTCCATAGTAAACACTGACACACCATCTGGGAGCCGATAACCCTGACTTATGCCAACCTCAGGAACGTGGACAGCAAAGGCCCATCAGATTAACAGAGCCATCAGTGTAAATCTGCTTATAACCATCCCAAGTCTAATTAATCATTTCTGTGACCACACCCTCTGGATTTCTCTTGCCCCTATCTTTACAGTTCTCCTTCACAGTCCTGTCTATGTCAGGATCTGGGAGAAACCATGGGGGAACACACAGCCAGACCACTCAAGGGGACATAACGTTTCCAAGATTAGGGAACTCAGCTCTCACTTCACTCACAAAGCTCACTCTTCCCCCTCTTTTCTTGGCTGGCTGCCAACTCTCCTCCAGCAATTTCTTCACAGGATTTCCTCGCTCTAGGCTCAGTCTGCACCCTCCCAATATACCCAAGGGCTAACTTGATGCATCTCAGTTTAAGGGGCAGGCGGTGAGCAATTAACTGCATAAATGTCTAATACATTAAAAAGAGAAGACTATTGCACAAATAAGAAAAAAAAAACAATGTAATGTTCAACACAATTGAGCTAAACAACCTTACCTGATGTCCCTAAACCAGGACTAAACAGGACCAAGACACATGAAAAAAGACCGACTTTAATGTTATCATTTCAGCAAAGTTTTCATCATTAGCAGCAGTTATAGATGTGAGAAAAATAATCGTTTTGTTTTGTTTTAGACGCATCGTCAATTACAGTGAAAGGATTCTGAATCGATGCAGCTTTGTTATCGGGATTTAATAAACTATTGATTAAAATAGGCTATTACAGTCTTTAAATGGGCTTTTCTCATCTGCTACAAGTCTCCTTAGTGTAGCAGGTGTGAATGTTTACATGCACACCTTCAGCCTCCACATCTTCTATCAGCATGTTATAGCCCTTTCCCGTGTTGTCTGTAGTCACTTAGGTCCTTCTGACGTGACGGCAGCCTGATAAGAGACTGTTTAAAATTCTGCCGGGCCTGTTAGGAGGGTCGGCTCCTCCCTGGTCAGTGCTACAGCTCCTGCTGGGAGAAGAATCAAGGCTTTTGATGTGAACCCCGTTCTCACGGCTGCCCCTGCACAGTCCAAAACACGGTTTCCTGCACCTGAAGGAGAATAACAATTTATTTATAACCCACCACTATAAAATACATGTAGCGTTTGGAGTGAGGTTGTAAAAGAGATGAAAATGTGTATTTTTGTGACACTTATAGAAAAACCACTATAGTTACAAATAAGTCACTACTGTGCCTGGTATCATAATCAATATGCATGTACAAAATGATTAGCATAACAGCGGATTCTTGGAAATGATGTTGAATTTCTACTGCAGGCGGTAAATGCTTGTACCATACATTAACATGCAAAACATACATGGAACATTGAATGATTTGATTAACATGGTTAGGCTATGGCACACTGGGCGGATATAAATATGCATTGTGGGCCGCTATTGTTGATGTAGGTTCACTGGTTTAGTTCTTCAGGTAATTTCAATATCCATCGCTCGCCCACTCTCTCCTCTGCACACATCCAGCCTCCAGTGTTTGACTTTTTGGCCTTCAACAAGAAAAAAACAAAACTAAGCAGACTTGTTTGAAAACACACGGTAGAGCTAGGGGTCAAAGAGGTCAAAGTGCAGCAATGACCAGATCATTTTCAAACTTTTACCACTAAAAGTATTGCCTTTTTGCTTCTTTTGTCATGGTGTTCAGGGGAAAATGTCTCACAGCTTGTACAATATTTTATTTCTTTCACTATTTTTTTTTTTTTTTACTATTCCTTGGTGGCGCATAGACAGGGACATCTTAAAAATCCTTTAAGGCTGACATGTTTTCCTGTTAAGGTATGGGAATAAAAGTACCAGGATGTTACTAATGAACACAGGAAGGAAGTCGAGCGTGCACCAGATCTCTCATCTGATTATCCATTCCCTTTATGCATTTTAGTCAATAATGTGAAATGAACTAACAACATGTGACTTTTCGATGTATATCATTTTAAAAACATTATTTAAAATATGTTTGCTTAGTATTTGCTCTGCTTTGGAGTACTTCCTCCAGAGCATTCATTCTTACACTGAATAAACAAGCCTTCATGATATAATCACTCAAGTTGCTAATGGCTGGTTCGACTTACAGACCCAGTGAGCATCATATGTAAATCGACAGTGGCCTTAATTAGAGAAAATGCATTCATCTTGCACTGCGTTTGCGGGTTTCTCTTCTGGGACTCCACAGCTCTGTTCATCCTCTTTGCCTTCTAGATGTGTTGTAAGAGCGTGTAAGAACAGAGGTGAACATTGTAATTTCTCTAACGCTTTTCTGTCAAAAAACAACTATTTCACGAGAATTGAACTGTGACTGGTCTCTTTTCAGTGTTTTATTGTTATGTGAACGGACTGACCAACAGACTTAAAGTGGACAAATCTTATTTAATTGAGGCTCATTTGTTTGGGGCACCTCAGCATTGATGTGTCTGAAAAGAAAAGACAGTAAGACTGGACTGGTCAGAATTTTAAATTGACCTGCAGCGCTCTCTCCAGACATCAGTGGTAATGACACAGTAATACAAGAGTTTTCTTTCAGCTACCAACATATTATCAGACCAATGGCGCTCTGATGAACACACTGAGTGCAGAGCAGATCCGGCGATGAATTAGGGACTTTAAAAAGTGTGGAGGACAGTTAAGAGTTCCCACTTTGATAAAACACAATAAGGAAATACAGATGAGAATGCTACAGCAGCAATAAAAGAAACAACAACGTTTTGCATCCAAGAGGCTTTGTCAGTGACACTAAACTTTTAGGCTCAACTCGCAGACTAGATGTAGACCACTGGGAGGAGTTTAGTTTGGCTCCCCTCTATTAATGGCTACTCTCACCTATTCGTAGTTTCCGTCTGAACGGCCCTGCTCTTAGGTGATCACTGCTAATTACCTGCCTATTGATCTGTCCCGGGCTGAGTTTCAGCCACATTAGCATGACAGAGCTCTCCAGGCCTGGTGCACAGAAGGCTGCTGTACAGCGGGTACAGGTGAAATATACTATAAGTCCACCATTCCTGTTCAAGGAGGGATTCAAACCTATGTTTTTCTTTAGCTTTCAACCTCCCTGTCCTCAAAGGAGTGGTTGGTGGCTTTGACGTGGAGCTGAACAGCAGACTGAGGGCCACTTGTGCTCTCCCTGCATTGTTGATAAAGCCTCTTCTGTATCTGTTGTTTGGTTTCTTCGATGTAATGTTCTTTGCAATCCTCTTCTTTGCATCGAATAGAATAAACCACACTGCTTTGTTTGTGGCTAGGGGTTTTGTCATTGTGAATCTGTCTGTAGAATAGTTAGTCTGCCCATAGTTAGGATTAATAATTCCATGAAACTGTACTTTATGTTCATTGACAGTAAATGAGCAACTCCATTTCCGTTCAGTCTGAGAGTTTGGCGAGGGTTCCTGCAGCATCCCACTGCTGTCGAAAGGACGTTCTCCTTAGTCATGCTTTTTCTCTTGGCATTGCATGTGAGAAGTGCTGCTGTAATTATTAATGGGGTTATTTACAGAATACTCCTACTGTACGCTGACATTTCAAACACAGATTCACTGGCAGCTGTTCAGATCACAACACACTTTAAATGAAGGATTTTTTTTAAAGTACCATCTCACTGAAGTTCTAGGTTGCCCCACTTCAAGAATTGTTTTCAGCCTGGGTTTGAACACTGTCAGAACACTGCACCAGGAAGTCCCACTGATATGTTGGACTACTGTACTTGTTTTAGTGGTATAAGGGAAATCAGAGCATCTTGAGGAAACAGGAAACAGGCAAACTCCACACGGACGGGCCCCACCTGGCCCGGTAATCAAACAGGAGACTTTTTTGCTTTAAGGCCAGAGTGCTAACTGCTGCACCACTGTGCCGCTCAAAGGAGAAAGCTGCTATAGACAGGGGGCAAATTAAGTAGGTTTAACTGGCGATGGCCCCTGGACGCTGCACTGCACACTGCTCCTGACATGCGGCTTTTAAGAAGAAGTCAAGGACTAAACAACTTCTGGTTGTTCATTATCTCCTGCTTAAAGTGTTGATCCGAGGTTTACTTTTCTAATTAATACTTAGGTTTTGTTTTTTTTACAATTTTCTAAAACCAGATAGAACTGGGACTTTCTAGTGGTCATAGAGTTATTAAAGATTAGCTTTAAATTCTTGCATTTCTTCTTCTTGAAACAGTTATGGAAATTATTTGTGCTTCTTCATAAGTCACATCCAGTGCCCAGGTCCAATAGGAAGCAAACAAAAATTCTAGAAAGAAATCACTTAAAGGGATATTTCAGGATTTTTGACATAGGGCCTCATTCCCTAGTCAGTGTTTATGATTTCTGGAGATACATTCTTTTTTTCTTTTTTTTTTTATATTCGAAGAGTTTAGTGGTGCTAGGCTAGTGCTAGCACATGTCTATGGTAACTAGTAGCCTGCATTAAAAACAGTCTGACCCAAGCACAGTGCACCTGAGGCAAATCACTTATTATACCAGACCACCGATATAAATGTCTGTGCTGACTGAATAATTTTTGAAATATAACCATTTTGCATTTAAAATAACTTATATTTGAGCAGCATCAGCTTCCTGGTTGTAAGCTACGCAGCGGCGGAGTGATCTGCTAGGTTACCGGATCTACTGTAGTTTGTTTACCTGCAGCCGGCATTACTACACGTGGAATTCACAAAGGAACTTTCTACAAATCAAATATGGCAATGTTTGGACGACCCAAAGACTTTAAAGACGTTTTTAATGCAGGCTACTAGCTACCATAGATATGCGCTAGCCTAGCACTAGCCTAGCACGAGCCTAGCACCACTAAACTCTTCAAATGTAAGGACTGCATGAATAAAGAAAATAAATAATAATCTCCAGAACACTCTGGATAACTATAGGATATATATATCAAAAATCCTGAAATAACCCTTTAAATGTATATTTCCTTCTCAGCATAACCTTCTATGTCATGCACGGGGGCTAGATCTCCAGACACCTTTGTGATCAATAAGAACATGGTATCTTACCTTTTTCAGATCGTGCAAATATTTGAGTGACCCTTAACTCTGGTTTTGGGTATTTATTTTTAGACTTTTTCATTCCAGGCCAGAGTTCCGCTGTACTGCATTAGAATTCACCGGCACACTCCAATTCCTCTAAGCTTCCCGCTGTTCCATTGTGCTTCAGATAAAACCAATGCTATATCAACGGCGGGCTGGTCAGACCAATTCACTTTCATAATTTCCCATGGTGTTTCTTCCTAAACCCCTACTAAAGAGCACATACTGTCAAATCAATACAGGCATCGACAGCATAAACAAATGGCTCATTATTCCGGATCATATTCTCAACGACCAAAGGGATGGAAAAAGAAGTCAAAAGCTGTTTGGAATGAAGAGAAAGCACAACATGACACTACACAATTATGTATGTGGTACTGATAAACCAGAACACTTTGTCCTGCGCCCAAATGACATAAAAGCAGAAGGAGATGAATGATTTATACACAAGGTGCATCAGGCCACAGTGACAAGGTCCTTCCACATACACCGCCGAACTTTGGCTCCTCCGCTGTTTGTTTGGAATTCTCCCGTCGCTGGCCCTCTTCTTACTCCGTGATAAAATATTGATCAGCGTTTGTGGCTGCAATGCAAAAACACAGCCCTATATAGCACAATTGGCCGAGAAGCTCCAATATAGCCATCACATTTTATGTCTCTGAGACGCAATTTGGAGCCAACGTAATACTGTACATTAAACATTTATCACTCGGGTGGATTTATTTACATACTGATTTCAGCAGTCGAGTTTGAATTGCGATGTCTTTATGATCTCCCATAGAACTGGTGTCGAGTAGCACATTTTCATATGCTTTCGATTAGATTTATTTGCTACTGTTTGAATTATAATAATGTTTCTATAATGACTGTGAAACCCAGCTGAGTTTCATAAATAGTTTATTACATGGTGAACAATGATTGGTCAATTTTTCTTATTAGAACATTACTCAAACTACTACTACTACAAAAAAGTGAAAACAATCCTTCTGATGGAACTGTTTTGGTGACCTAAGCTTTACTCTTGTGTTGTGTTGACAAGCTTCTCAATGGCTAAACCTAATAGAAGATCATTTGTCCCTTAGATATTCCTCTTTAGAATAGCTTTGGCCAAGTCAGAAGTACTGAACCCTATCCTCTGGTCCATCTTACTGCATCTCCTAGGTCTTCATAAACAATGTGCAATATTTACTTTACTGTAGTCTTATTAAGTTGTCCCCATAGACATAATAATGATCGACTCCGTCTGATCACTTCTCCCCGTTTACCACAATGACCACGTTCGAAACCATGCTCTGATGGAGCATGGTCCTAAAAAGGGCATAAGGGCGGGATCTTCACTGTAGACTCGGCCCTCGCGTGACATGCAGTTCGGTCGTAGCCGCGCCCGCGCCATTAGCTCTAATGCTAATGTCTGTCAATCAAAGTCTGGCCCTCATTAGTATACGAGATTTCTAAAATGTACCTTTACGAAAATCAGACCGACCTCATCATCGTCTGAGTGAATTATGGACCCCTTTTCTTGACCACTCCTGCCCCAGGGTCCTGATGTTCCAGCAAGGACTGGACGTAAGCTCTTCAGCCACAGTTCTGAAGCCTCTCAGTCCATAAACGTGGCTCTCTTCTTTAGCGTTGGTCTCTTTAAGGTTCCTCTTTGTTTCCTGCTTTGTTTTTCCTTGCCAAAAATGAAGGTCAGGAAATGCCGGAAGACAACTATCCATCTGCTTCTTCTTAGACGACTGTTCACTTGGTCTTCAAATCACCAATCCTGTACTATAAAAGCATCAAATATGGTTCAAAGAAAAGAAAAGGAAAACAAGTGCTCGAAAGATGGCAAGAAGTCTGAAAAGTTTTCAAATAAGTGTTTTGACAGCTACAGAAACTACTGAGTGTGATGCTGTGCGTGATTGTATTGAGCTGTGCCTCTTCATCTGCATCTCAAGTATGATTTTGGAGTCCGTTACTCCTCTCCGTTTACAGCCCGAAACACAGTGTCACTGTTCCTCACACATTTCCATAATGCCATAAGCGAGAGACGCACGCACCATAGTAAACTGAACTGACGTTTGTTTGGATATCTCGTGCGGAGTGTGCAGAGTGGAATGAGAAAGGCAGAGAGGGCTGTGTTGTGATCACTGGAGTGAGTTGTCTCGTGTGCTTCTCTTCCAACTCGGAACAAACAGCTCTTTAGCATGCATGCTGCTCTCCTGGCCTCTTTGCATCTGTGCACACCCCGTATTGCTTTTCGCCCATCGTGAGTTCCCTCTCCTCCATCAATTCTACAGAGACAAAAGCCAAAATGGCCACTCCCTTAAGCATCTACCCATTTGATATATTTTTCTTTTCTCATAACTGGACTCAACTTTTGTATGTTATGCGGATTATGAAAAGATCCCAAGTGATGGGGAGACGGAGGGGGGAAAAAACAGGGGTGGGGGGTGGGCTTGCTGAAAGATTCATAGAACCCTCGTTCAACAGGCGTTTCCATGGCAACACAACCATCTCCGGCTCAAAGGAAGCGCAAGGCCTCGGTGCAGACGCAGTTCCCGCACCTCAAAGAGCTTCTGATTTGCGAGCACACTGTAGGCACACACGCACGCACACGCTGCAAAGACATAGGCACCACTGTTTTAGAGTTTGAAATGTGTTTTGATCACACGTGCGCTCATTCTGTCTCACCGATCGCCGCAATAAACAGTCCGATTGATTTTTTTCACAACTCAAAGGCAAACATTGTTCAGCCTCATTCGAATGCGGAAATGGGCTTAACCAGATTTACATGGTGTTATACAACTGATTAGATGCAATTACCGGCATATGGGAGATTTAGGGGAATCTGGGGCAAAGTCAGCGCTAAACCGTTGCGCTGGGGAATGTGCAATTTGCTTCACTAAGAAAAGGGAAGCATTGGAGCCAAAATATGTAGTATCGATTGTGATTGTCCGTCGATTTTACACACGCAGTTTCCCTTTCCCTCTTGCCTGTTGAAGGCCTTGTCTCTGAAATGTCGCTATCCGCCTGTAAACAAATACTTTTGAAAGATTGACAGTTTACATCTTCCATTGTAGTTTCAAATCTTTTAAAGGGCGCAGAACTGATTTAGTTTTTTCAAGGTGGGAATTTGTTTTGTCCTTCAGTTTATTGTCAAAGCAGACATGTGAAAAATACCTTTTGATCAACCCTGAACTCACAGCTATTGTTGTTTTGATAACTATGACAAACTATGGCTCCTTGAAAGTTATGAAACATTTAAAAAAAATCCTGCCTGTGAAGAATTGCTATGCTAGAATTGGTTTAGGAAAGGTCGTAATGTGTTCGGACCACGACGAACAATTGAAAATGGACACCCTCCTCACAGACTTGACAGGAAATTTAAAAAGTTCCAGGTTTCATACAATCAAACATTATTTACAGTAACGGTCCCATAGTTCCCTCCTGGCACCGCCACAACGTGGTGGAGCTATGTTGTCGGGGGATTCGTGCCCCTGGTAGGGTCTCCCATGGCAAACAGGTCCTAAGTTCAAAAGCCTCTTATGAGAGACCAACAGGCCCGTTTAATCGTGAGGCCGTCCTTCTGTGGACCCACCACCTGCAGGGGGAACCATACGGGGCCAGTGCAATGTGACTTGGGCAGCTCCAACAGCTGCCCCCTTGACCCGGCGACGGACAAGTGGAAGAAGATGGACGGTTGGATGGATGGATGGTCCCATAGTTACCAGTGTGTTACAGTAAAATTTACAGATTCATAGTGTGATCTGGGATGGTTTATTTTCTGATCCAAGCAGGGGTAAAGTTGCGCCTTTGGCACATTTTTGCATAGAGAGACAGCACTCCTTTAAGGGTGCCATGATCCCTTTTCATCTCTGTTGCAAATTGCCCTCTGCCACCCACATTGACGCACCAAGGCGCCTTCTCACGGAGCAGGTTTCCGCTTTTCATAAATAAACTACTCTCCTAAGTGGGACTCTTTAGCACACAGGCAGACAAGCAGGAGACTTTTATTATTATTGCAGCGGCTCATAGCCCCAAGCGCAGATTTGGGTGAGGTCTGGTCTCATGCACTCAGTCACACACACTCAGAGGGGCACTACAAAGATGTGCTTACGCCGAGAGCGCGAGAGTGGAATAATCAAGTGCTAAATGTGCCCGTGCCCTGGAGGATTCAGCAATAAAACGCCAAATGAAGTAATAAGATGATGTTCATTACAGCATCCAGGTGGAAATAATGGAACTTCGACATGGACTTGTGTGTTTGCACGCAACACAAGTTTAAAGCAGAGCATCAAAGGATAAAAGGGAGGGGTGCCTTGTCCACTGCTGTAAAATTAAACCAGTTGCTTCCGTGTTTGCCAAAGATCCCAGTGAAAAACAAACTGTCTGATCTTGTTCGCTTGAATGGAGTAGGTATCACTTCACTTTACAACACAGTGATAGCATGGGAAGGATGGAAATAACACATTGCACTGTAATCATGATTGAAAACAGATTGAAACAGGATATAATCAACTTCTAGGCAATATGACGTCATCAGTTACTTTAGGAAACAGTATTTTTGGGTGAAGAGGAAAATGCATTATTTTTTTGTACAATTTCCGTCCTGTACCATATTCTTACTGTGCTGTAAGGTGAAGTGTGCATATAAACTGTAATTACTGTTTTATTGGGCTAGAGCGCAACAATGGAACATAAATTACTGCTTCCTTAACAAGCTTTACCACCACACTCATAACTGCCTTTACTATAGTCGGGCAAATCCAGCCTCTTCACTGTGTCAGTGTCGATGCTGCTTCAATCCAATTCCTTCAGCAGGTGGGACGATCAGACAGGGGCCGAATCATTGATTGAGACAAGCAACACACAAGGTCCAAACAAGGCAATGCACCATCTTGATCATTTAATTTAGCTCAAGCAACCTCAAAAACATTGTCACGGAATGCTTTGTTTGTACTGATAATATGAAGTTCAAAGCTGTTAGTTACAAAATCTTTATAGCAAGCTCTAAAAGACTCAGGTTGCAGTGTTCGATTGATCAGTTGCGAAGTACAGAATTAGATTTACAAGTATTGCATATAATACGTGTCTTATTCTCTTTACAATGCAATACTTTCCTGTCGAAACTCTGAAGGTAAAAGTTGATGAATGGCGCGACTCTCTTCACTGAAGGATTTTTGTCTCAATAGAAGTCCAACAGAAATGCACTGTGCACGCAACATGATGGTGCAGATTCTCTCCACAGAGATTAAGGGATTATCTCAGTCAGGGCTGATGCAGGGTGGGGCAAAACCTGCTCATGCACTCATCTACTTGTTATTGTTTGTTTATTTTGTCGTGACAGTGCACGTTAATGAATGCACATACACATCACAAAGGATTGTAGCTACAGTATCTGCTGGCTGATTTGCATCTGTTGTCCTACATTCACACTCACAAACACACTCATTCATACAGCAGTGAACGCAGACACTGGAGGCATAGTGGGCCAAGGACACAATAGCACTGGTAGCAACTTGGACTTTGCATACCTATGAAATATAATGAAATATAGACATGATCTTTTCTGTCAAATGAAACCTTTCAGACGAAATGGAAAATGCAACTTCTTTAAATGGGTTTCTATTTTAAGAAACTGAATGAGTGACATCAGTGACGCAAGAGCAGATAAAAATACATCTCTCAGGGACAAAAGCTGCTCAAGGTTTTTTTCTGCAACAAGACCTTCTGTAATAGAAAAAAAGTTTTTGGCTTTTAAGTGCACAAGGCTATGTTATTGCTTCAGACTGTGTAAAGATCTGACACAGAGACAAATCTGGCCGTACGTGAGGCTATAAACATTGGCTTGCAGTGACCCCTACTGCCAAGTTGTGAGCATTGCAGAATCCCGCCACTACCAATAGAAATTGTACTTGCTTACTTATATACTGTACGTTATACTTGTTTCATGTGACCAAAATCGCTTGATTGGATCAGCATTTGTCAGTTACTGTCACATGGTACTGCTTTATGCCATTTTCACAGTTAAGGTTAAAGTTTGGCCTCTTTATCGGATTGCAGGATATTCTCCTTTTAGCAGCATCTTCAGTCTTTTCATGAATAAATACGATTAGAAAAACTATTCTGTATTTTAGGGAAATTCTATAAACTGATTAGGAAAAGTATTTGGACACAGTAAAGTCAAAGCAATTTAGTTCTGGTCTTCTGCTTTGTGCTCTGTAACATTAGCATTTTTTTCCCCAATTTGTAAACTTTCTGAATTAGTTCATTCATTCATTCATTCATTCATTCATTAGGTGCATTATGGAAATGTGTTCATGAAAAAAAAAAGTTAATGGCAGTGCTTCCCTTGGCGCCTCTACTTTCTTTCACGGTGATCTCTAGGACGCTCCAGGACCAATTATCTTTAGGGTTTCTGGTAGGTTTTCACTGCTGATGGGACTGTCTCCATAGTTACGTATACATTCCATCAGGAAAACCGTCCTGGAACCCTAAAAAACTGAAATAAAATTGATCTCGGAGCATCATAGAGGCCACCGGGATGGAAAGTAAAGGCACCAAACTAAGTTAATATGACCTGGGTCACAGAAAGGTCATATTAACCTTTTTTTTATTTATTTTTTGACATAGAAGTTCTATAATGCACCTTTAATTCTTATTGTACTATACAAACTTTTAAGACTGAGATTGTCATCTGTAACCTGGCCAAGCTTCTCAAATCACAACACACAAAATAGTTTTGCCTTATTTCTTCTCATCACTGCATCCAATCTCAATAATTGAGCAGGATACTTCAAAAGCACATTATTCTGTGAGAAAACCGTCTTGTACTGTTTCCCCCATCCACTGGTCTTTCCGGTCTCCCCTCTTCACTTCCCCCTCTCTCTACATCCTCCCCTTGCGTTCCCCCAATCCCCTCAAGCTTGTCCCGTGTCGAGGGCCTCTCCAATTAGCGCCTGTCATGTTTGCTCTGTGGCGGCGTGGCTTTAAGAGCTGCAGACACTTTGTATTACACAGGTCTATCTCATGCATGGGTGAGCGGGGTGATGGAGCCCGCCTCAGCTAATAGGCTCGGGACGGAGGCAGGGGGCACTTGGTCCAGGAGCTCGGGGCTTATGCTGGTCTTGTAGGGGAAAGGCTACTTGACTGCACATAAAAACAAAGACCACTGTGTACAATGGGAGTTTCCTTCTAGGCAAATCTTATCGGTGCACAGTTGTCTTGCCTGGTCTAAATATGAAGAGGGCGACGTGACACAAGGTAGACTTTTATTTTGTATTTAAATTTGCCAGTACGGTCGCGCAGCGGTTCATGCTCGTGCTTCACGGCTAGAAGGTCCTGGGTTCGATTCCCATCTGGATGGGATCTTTCTGTGTGGAGTTTGCATGTTCTCCCCGTGTCTGCATAGGTTTCCTACGGGTACTCCGGTTTCCCCTACCATGAAAAACATGTACAATAGGTTCCCCTCTGGGGCCAGGACCCCCCCTGAAAAAGAGATTCTTAATCTCAGCAGGACTATCCTGGTTCAATTTAAAAAAAAAAAAAATGTAGGCTGCTTTCTTTATTTGTTGTATTCTTGGTTTGAGTGCATCAATATTATTTTGTGAACTAATAAATATTTCATCACAATTTAATTTTAGGCAATATAACATTTTCATTCATTTTTATATAAATTTCAAAATTGTAATTGACCTAAAAAAGTCAAATGTCATGTCAGGCACCCAAAAAAATGCAAATGTGTCTTTTTATGAAGTGTATGTAAATCTGGTTCCTACTGTAAGTTACAGTGAAGGGACTTTGTTTAATATGCATAATGAGCCATGTGTCATAGACTGGTACTTGGTATCAGCGACTACTCTAAACCCAAGTATTGGTATTGGATAGGAGAAACTGGTATCAGGGTCACCATCACTGTAATGCAAACAAATCTAGTCTGCAAGTTCACAATCAATGAAAAGGTTTTATAATTACATGGACAGTCTTTTTTTCAGAACCACCTCATGTTCAATACACACGTATATAATATGTTAGAGCCATAAGAACCATCTCAGGCCCTGAGAACTTCACTCCTGGTTCCCAGGGTCAATAATAAACATGGTGAAGCTAAAGCTGAGGGCTGAAAACAGCTCTTTTTACCCGTATATGACAACTAAAAGTATTTTATCTGCACTCTTTCGTTAATGCTTTATGGATTGATTTAATATTTTTTCATCTCTTCCTCTGTCAT
This sequence comes from Gobius niger, assembly GCF_951799975.1. Classification (NCBI taxonomy): domain Eukaryota; kingdom Metazoa; phylum Chordata; class Actinopteri; order Gobiiformes; family Gobiidae; genus Gobius; species Gobius niger. The sequence goes on along the minus strand of NC_136861.1, from coordinate 23,697,575 downwards.
TTTATGAATGAATGTTTGCTGACTAAAACTAGACTAAAACAAAAAAAATATATATAATTATTAGATTGAATCTTGACAACAACTAAATTACATTTTGGTGAAAACACTAAGGTTAATACTGGAGTTATATTTTCCTCAAGTAAAGTGTAGCTAAAGGCTATATTCCATCACCTTTGTGAGCTTTATGACAAAGTACTGTAGTATGTGGCAATAGTAGTAACAGAAAATACATCAGTGTCAGTGCTGTGTGCCTTGTAAGTCTTTGACAGTGTTGTCATTACAATATGACATAAGAGTACAGGCCAACAGCAGCACCTCTAATGTACATTATGAATATGTATATATATATATAGTATCTTCTTACTCACTCCCATGGCAACTAGTGCATGAGATCTTCAGATGTAGATTTAGTACTTCATTCATTCGCCCATTGTTCCTATTGTAAGGAAGGCTAATCTTAAAACACCCATTAGTCCGGTTTGAGAACACCCATTGAAGAGAAAATGTGCTTTTCTCTGGTTTTGCACAATACTGCTTTGTATCAGCAGTTTTTCAGCTTTTATAGCCTCACGTGTGCTGTCTTTCAATGAACAATTAACGAAGAGATGATGCAGAAATGCCTTGATTTATGAAATGCTAAAACTCCTGTATGACTGAGAACTTCAGGAAAACAGTAATATACTATAACACAGACTTTAAATCTAAATCAATCTAGAATATAGCACTAAGCTGCTTTGGAAGCAGTGGCGGTGTGAGATGATTGAGGTATTGAATATGAGGACTACGTTAGCAGCCTCAGCTCTTAATCGGCAGGGAAGTGTGCGACAGATCTGGAATGACAGTGTGGATGGGAACGAAGTGTCCGTGCTCCTGCTGAATGACTTCTTAAAGACTTCCTCTCCACTTGCACTGCCTTAGCACCGAGGCGACAGGTATTTAGCCTTATCTACATCTGATGTGAGCCACTGCGCTGGGTTGTGTTTGGATCACCACTTGAAGCCCACGCCTCCCGTGGAGTGTATTTTGCAGCTGCAGGGTTTATTTAGATGTAGGAAAACAAGTAAGGCCTGCAGGGCGGACTGACAAATGGTAGAAGTGACAAGGCTATTTCGGCGTATACTTCCACCAGGCTACTTTACAACTGCTTACTTTGGTCATGGTTATTTGCTTGTTTTTCTCTTTCTCTCGATTTGATCTTGTAAGTTACTCAACAAACATGTTTTTTCATGTTTTTGCCCAATTTGGTCTAAATCAAAAGTCTCCAACCTTTTCCCTGAGAACTTCTTCTACCAAACAAAAATGGCAGAGAGATATACTTGTGCTTTGATACAACATAATTAACCTCTTAACCCACACCTGAACCGAGCACAACACTACAAAAAAGTGACGAAAACACTACAAAAAAGTGACGAAAACACTAAAAAGAAGTAACGAAAACATTACAACAAAATAACAAAACACTAAAAAAAGTGACAAAAACAATACAAAAAAGTGACGAAAACACTACAAAGAAGTAACGAAAACATTACAACAAAATAACAAAACACTAAAAAAAGTGACAAAAACAATACAAAAAAGTGACGAAAACACACAAAGAAGTAACGAAAACATTACAACAAAATAACAAAAACACTACAAAAAAGTGACAAAAACAATACAAAAAAGAGACGAAAACATTACAAAAAGTGACGAAAACACTACAAAAAAGTGACAAAAACGCTACAAAAAGAGTAAGGAAAACACTACAAAAAAATAACCAAAACACTACAAAAAAATTGCGAAAACACTACTAAAAAGTGACGAAAACGCTACAACTGCTCACACCTCACACCTCAACCAGGACCCGGTCAGGCCAACAGCACCGTCTGGTCATACCCAGGACACGGCTCAAAACTATGGGCGACAGGGCCTTTGAAGTCGCTGCTCCATACCTGTGGAACGCCCTCCCAGATCACCTCAGGGCCTCGCAGATGGTGGACGCATTTGAAAAAGGACTTAAAACCCACTTTTTTACAGAAGCTTATTTCAACAGCTAATGCTTGTTTTTTTTGTCCTGTCTTTTAATATATGTTGTGTTATATTTTATACTGTTTTGTTTTTAACTGTGTTGTCCACTGTAGCACTTTGAGATTTGGTGTCAAATGTAAAGTGCACTACAAATAAAATGTATTATATTTTTATTATTACAAAAAGAGTAAGGAAAACACTACAAAAAGAGCAACAAAAGCACTACAACAAGTGACAAACACTACAAAAAAGTGACAAAAACACAAACATTGACTACAAAGTGACAAAACAGTGCAAAAAAAGTGATGAAAACACTAAAAATAGTGAAAAAATTGACTAAAAAGTCAATAGACCAGTACATAAGTGACAAAAGCGCATCAAAAAAACAAAGAAAAAAGTGAGGTTAAAAGCAACAATAAAAGACGAAAAGCATGAAAAAAACAAAAACAAAAAAAGCTTAAAAAGTAACAAAAACACAGTGAGTTTTGTTGGTCTTAGCTTTCAAATGAGGCATTACACTGGCCTAAAAAGTGTAAGCTCCAGTCAAAAAGCTTCGGTAAAACCGAACTGGAGAAAATGTGCTCGGTTAAGGCTTGGGGCAAGAGGTTTAAGAAAATGAGTTTGTATTTATTTAATGTTTGCAGATTGTTTTCAACATGTTCAGAACAAAAGGAAAATGGAGCTAATGCACTAAACGCAACATAATGTTTGAAAGCCTTTTGGGAGCTACTTGGCAAAAAGGTTGAAGTTATTGGTTTGAATAATCCTTTATTTTGAGTTAATAACTGAGTACTTGCTACTTAGTCTGCAACAGATCTGTTACTGTTTGTGTGAATTAGTGCAGTTTATTTGTGGATGCACAGAGACTGAACGATTTCTAGCTGTCAGTTCTTTAAAGACCACTAGAGGGTGCTCACTCTCTCTGGACTCAGGCATTTATACTGTGCAAATACATCTTAAAAATAAAGATCATTTGGCTACGCTTTGAAGCCCTGTAAGCATTTAGCATGGTCAATTAGAAAACACCCCATGACACCCCTGCTCAGTTTTACAGTGTTGTGTAAAAGCAAGAGGCCTGTGAGAAATAGCATTCAAGTGCATTTTCCCACATTTCCTATTTAGCCTATATTAGCACTGTATATGAGTAGAAATTACAGTACAAATGTATTACTTATACAGTTATTCGTACTATGATGCCCATGCCCACACATTATGAAAGCACTATCTCTTTGCTATCACACTACAGACAATCATAAAAAAAGGTATGCTATCTCAACTTGTATCAGTCTTTTCTGATTTACAAACTGATACTGATAATTACGCCTTTTATTTGGCTCATGCCTGACACTTACATAGCTGCAGTTCGATAAATAATAACAATAAAAAAGAAATAAGCACAGTCCCTCAGTCAAGTAACAAGATTCACACAAGAGCACGCATTCGAATTGATGTCACTAAATGTGGCGGTACATCTTCTTGACTCAAATTAGTATTCTGATTGTAGATGTGTAAATCAACTCTTAAATGGATGAAGACATGACGGCTAAATTTCATGTCAGTCTAGACCGAGTATTTTACGCATGAAAGACGCAAGATGCTGAACAATAATGGATCCGACTGTCAGAAAGAGTGTGCCACCAGACAAAATGTGAGGACACTGTGTTGCTTATGAGACTTCGCCATTCTAACCCCTTGAATACCCGTTGGACCCGACTATAACTTTACTTTATAGCATTATATTCCAACTAAATGAACACTATTTGTTAGTTCTTTGACTCCGCCGCCTCTCTTCCCTCGGAGGTTTATTGATATGAGTCATCAGACACAAAGCACTGCCTGGAGCCTCTTAAACACACCACACCTGAGCGCATGTACGGTTCGAAGGGAGATGATCGTTTGTATCGAGCACCGGGGAGAAACGGGGGGCCAGTTTGACTTTTAGGAGCGGAGCAGAGAGCACTTTGAGAGTAATTTACTCTAATGATCCAGCCAATGGAGCTGTAATTGTCAGCGGCCAGACAGACAAACGGAGATGTGCTGGATAGGGCTATAATAATGTTAGAGACTGATGTGCTTATTTCCCAATGGGGGGGGAGCCTTCTTTGTGTATACCTCCTGTTGGGAACAAGGTGAAGGGAAATTAGATCAGATACCCGTCTTGAGGGCTGTTTACAGGTCCTGTACCTGGTTATTATTTTGTTGCTTGCGGACTGAAAGAGAAAGAGAGAGTAAACTGTTATTTGTGGTCCAAACTCATTCCTAACTTTCCTAACACACTTCTGCTATTCACAAGTGACTGTGTTAACCATATACAGAAGGAAAAGGCATATTTGATTCTACAGTAGGAGGTACAGCAGGGTCCTGTTGTACGTAAGGGTCTCACGATGAACAGACAGTAAATACTCTGATAAGCTCAATATCAAGAAGAACAGACTGCCCTGTCATGTAGTTATCACAGTTTGGACATTGAACACAGAGCTGTGATTTTTCTCTCGCTTCTGCTCTACTCACACTGTCTACTATTTAGAACTTGAATTGATTCTTCTATCATTCCTATGTCATCATTTTTGAGTGTATAGGCCTATGTGTGTGGGTTTTTGGATTATCTTCGTTATTAAAGAAATCATATACGGCACGGTCATCTTACTTTTTCTGAGCAGATAAGGCAAGGCAAGTCAAGGCAACTTTATTTATACTGCACATTTTGTACACAAGGCAACCCAATGCTTCTAACACAAAAAACATGTTTTCTTCATGTTCCTTCTTCTATCGGTGAGTGTCATGTTGCTAATAGCTGTGCCGTCCTCTAGCCGTTATAGCCTTGTTCTATTCCCACTGTTGACAGCAGAGGGAGATAAACGTCCAATATGCAAACTGAAAGAGCAATAGAACACGTTTTCATACCCTATTTTAGCTTCAGAAAGCCTGAATATATAGTAGTAGTTAAAGGCACACTGTGTAACATTTTGGACTATACTGTTGCCATCAGTACAAAACATTTTTCTAATGACCAGCTCGACACAGAAAATGCTATTTCTGCAGTGGGTAATTAAAGAATGGATTTGGATGAGGACCATACCTGTTTATATCTCAAATTCTGCTGACTTTAGTCACATCTCCATGGAAACGAGCTGGAGACGTACCCACTCTCGGTAAAGTTATGTCATGTCTTGGGTGAGCTGAGGCCGCTCACAGCAAAATTACATGTGTGTTTGAGATATTTTTCAATGCTGAAAATATCTGTCATAAAATAAAAGCTTGTATTTCAATTTAATTTTTTGGGTAAAATTCTACGTGGTGTGGCTTTAATAATAGTTTGGGCATTTGTAGGAGGAATTTGATTTCAATCACAAAATCTTACGCTTTCCAAAATGCAAAAAATAAAATTGTAGAACCAATGCTGTTACCATTTATTGCTACACGTAAGAGGTAACTTTCCCTTCAGAGAAAAAGGCACTACCTTGCAGCCATTAAGGGCATACAGATACAGTGTATACCTTTTCTTTATAGGCTTAAATCTATGGCTTCACTTTAGAACCAACAGGCAACATGAATCAGATACCAACGAAAATGGACAAGACTCAAGTGAATGAATTAGGAGCAGAATGAAACGCAGTTTGTGGGATTGGAAGTAGTCTAGTCTAAGGTGCTAATGTGTTCAATTGATTTCTGTCCCCCACCCTCTTTTAGCACTCCACTCTGCTCTATACGTTTTGAGGCTCACTACCCCCCACCACCCGGACACTGCTCCTGTTTCATAAAGGATCTTTGCTGCTATTGGCTCCCTAAATTGCCTCTCAATTTTCATTTGGCCCTTCGATTAGTCTTTCCCCCTCAGTGCTCGATCCTCTAGCAGGATTGGAGCTCGTGGAGCGAATCAATGGCACACAGCCCAGGCTTCGAGAAGTGGATAGGAGAGCTATTTGTATTCCTCATCAAGACAGGGAACAAACTTTCTTGGACATGCTCGCCCCTATCACTTTACTTTCAATGGGACATCTGCAAATTGTCCGTGTGGGTACTTGGCTGTGTAGTGTGCTATACTGAGTTTTAAGTGCCTCAAATAATTCATTTGCATACTTGAGCTACATCAGTGTACCTAAATGCCTGCGGATTGAATGTTTACAGCCAAGTTTGAGTGAAATTATCTCCATTGTGTCACTGAGTTGTGACACAACAATATCCCTCTCTCCCTTTGTCTTTTCTGTTAGCATTGTATTTACTCTCACGGACAATTAATGAGTAAAAAAAATGCAACATACTACGACACCTGCAGTGGCCCTTATACTTACTTAGATAGATACTTAGTTCTGCTTTAAAAGGCGCCAAAGTATTAAACTGCATGGCTGCATATATTGTCCATTAGGTGAGGAAAGCACTTCTTTTTGGTCCTCATGGCAAGGTGCTGACATTGCTGCGATACCACCCCCAAGTGGCTAGGGGCAACTCCAGAAGGTTCACCATAATATGGAATCCAATGGGGACTCTTCCGTAGCTGTCATGTCCTGTTTTGGCCCTTTCTTCCCGTCGTCCTCCTGTATTAGTTTTATCCCGGAACCAGTGTTGGGGAGAATATTTTGAAATAGTCCCCATGAAATGTATTTAGTAACGTATTCCATTACTTTGTCCAATCAGAGTATTGTATTCTGGATACTTAGAATACTTACACGTTGATGCACAATATCAATGTATATAAGTGGCGAAGGGTTAAGAAGATGTTTAGGTTACACTTGTCAGTTACAAACTTATTTAGCACTAGGAATGCAAAAGAGCACTTTGCAAATGCCCACAGCCCAGAAGGATAGAGCTAAACGTTTCGCCGGCTGTTTATATCTTTTAATTTCCTTATTAATGTTATGATTATGAAACAGAAATTTCCTGATTGAGTAATGTAATGTATTCCTTTGATTTTTGGAAAGTAACTGTATTCTAAATACCCTCGGATGAAAGAGTAACTTTACCTGAACACAGTTACCCAAAAGGAGTATTCTAAATACATGTATTAAGTAGACCCAACACTGATTACAAAACATAAAAAAAACACTCCTCTGTCACGAGCCTTGCGAGAAATGCCACCGGCAGAAGCCTGAGTGGCAGTTGTCGCGAGGTTGCACAGCTCGCCAGTCTCGCGTTTTGGCCGGGGAACAACCATATTTTGACCCGTTTTGGAGCTTGGTTGAGCTGGTAGGACGACGCGCAGCGTGCGCTGAAAAATTTCCCACATTTTCAAATCCAAAACTTGACAGGTATGACTTTACAAGTGTCAAGAACAACTTAAAAGCTTGGCTCTAAAAACTTTTAGTGTCTAAAAAAAATACACTTCCTTTTCTCTCTGTGGAGGGTATCACATTTTTAACTATATTTCAGACCCTGCAGACCTGTGGAGGCTTGTTGATGTTACACCTGACCTGCCGGGGCAGAGTTTCCTGGCTTTTGTCTTTTTTTCTGTAGGAGGAGATTGATCAGTCATCATGGAAACTTATTATGTCTATGATTTTGTCCCATTGGAATAACTAATAACTGTTTGGAATAACTAATCAGCAGCCTGTTATAAATGTATGGATTGGAGAAACTGTTGTGCTTTGGTTCTGTGGGATTAAACACTAAATCAATCCAGATCCAGGCATGTCTTGAAGCTCTCACTGTTTCTTTATTTAACGAAGACAAACTGGTGTCTGACAGTTCATTTGATTAAAGTTGATTCTGCACAGTAATGATTTCAGACAAAGCCTTTGTGTGCGCCAACGGTACAAAGAGATCATTATGACTTTAACTGATGCACACAAATGCAGGCTTGATCATCGTAAATGAATGGGACAGAGCACCTTTGTTGATATAAGCACTCTCACATTACAAGCACCATCTTTGTTAGTAACAGGTGAACAGTCCCACTTAAAGAGCTCCCATTTTTACATTGGTCTTGATGCCTTTCATGCTGTAGATGTGACCAGATCAAGAAGAAAGTTGACATCTGTCATCATAGATTGTGGCTAGGAGCATGTTCAGACTGTTTTCACTGGAGTATGCAGCATTCAGATACACTTATGAAATGATAAGTCTCAATCTAACATATGTATTGATTGATTGTAAAATTGCAAAGTATAATAATATATCATTAGTCAGTAGGTATGTCAGGGTTTGCAATGTATTTGATGCAAAAACAGTGTTGAATCCTTTCTGCATGATCAGTTTGAAAAGTTCAAAAAGGCTTCTTCACCCCTCTCTCCTCTCCTGGCTGCTCTGTCTGGTGTCTGCTGCTGTAGCGCCTGAGGCGTATGGACACAGACCTAATCACTTCACACCACACTCTCAGCGAGGCTCCCACTGACACTCACACAAGGACACTCTTCATCCTGCAGACAGCACTGGTTCATTTGACAACACCCACAAATGCTCTTTGTAACATACTGTATTACACATTGGTTAATAAATTAGGTTCACACAGCTGTGAAAAAAACATCCACAGATGTCACATGTAAATGTTCAAATCCCAGCATTAAAAGCAGGCAAATGTTTTGGCCACACCCCACACAATGAGTTTAGGGGTTATGGAGGTGATGCCACAGCAAAGCAACAGAAGCCAAATACGAGCGATTGCTGTGATTGTTTACTTATGCAATATTCGCCGGATGTTTTGCTGATGGATCCACATCTAACACGGTTTTATAAAATGATAGATCTGTTACAGCGCAAGAGAAGCAATGCCCTTTTATGATCATTGTTTTTTGCCGATCATAGGATTCTTTTCATATGTTTAAAACATCAAATGCCTACCACGGACCCTGGATGTGACGACATGGCGATCGCTCGTATTAGGGACATTTTTCATTTATTTTATTTTCATTTCTTAATTTTTTTACACTAAATATTCTGGCCCATTGCCGATCAGCTAAGCGGTTTGGGACTAGGTGGCTTCACGTGCTACAAATTGATGCCACCAATCTGACGCCATTATATCAGCAACCAGTACCCAAAACACCAGCACTGACTGCATTGTGCAATAGAAAATATAAAGCCTGGCGATAGTCTGTAAGTTTAACCAGAAAGCAGGAACAGCATTTTCAAAAGTAAAAGATCAACCTGATTGGACCTAACAGGCCGGTTCACAGGAAAAACTCGTCTAATTGGTCGACGCGGGAGGATACTAGATTCTGATTAGTTGCTGAGATCCGGGGAGGAGGGACTTTATACAAAACAATATGTATAGATTCATGATTGTTACTTAATTTATCAAATTCCAAGACCAGGGGATCGATTTTGCACATTTTATAAAATTTTTAATACATTTAGACTTCCAGACTATCACTTTAATCAAGCTAAGAAACACCAAAAATCAATAGTTCTCTATCATATCGAGACTATCTCTCCACCCAGTTACATATTCCATTATGTACGGAGCTGGAGAGATAGCACCTTCACTCAGAGAACCATGGTTACATAATGTAACGTAACGTAAAATGTGCGACAGACAAAGGCATTTTAAGGGGAAAGACCTTAATTAGTCGTGTGAAAGCAACGATTCTGGAGTTCCCAATCAAATACAAAATGTCACATTAGTGGCGCTCATTTGCAGCAAGTGCTGAATTGTCTTTTCATTGTGTTCGGTCGGGACATTGAGCTCACTGTGAACAGGCTGTACCCCCAGAGATTCTGTTCTAAATAACGGTAGTTTGTGTAATTGTTACATGAAGTATTAGTAAAAAGCTATGTTCTCCACAGAAACAGCTCAATTCTGACTGCCACACATACAACATTGGCAAGGAACTTAACCCTGACGGCTGTCGACGATGAATGGTATTGAATTGAGGGTGTAACTGCCAGTCTCCTAATCTATGTTCTGTTATTAGTCATACATTTATCCAGTTCCCATCAGTGGCGTGTTACATAAATCTGGGCTAATGACTGGGAGAATGGAGGTAACAGGGTGAAGAGGCGCCAAGGGAGGGACGATGGATCACCATGTCCACGCTGGTCTATGTCCTTGTGCACTGTTTAATAGAGTCATAAATACACAGAGCTGTCAGAAAGGCCAGGCTCCGGGGCTGTCATACATCCGTGTAACACAGATACAGTGGACACAGCTCACCGCGGTCACTGCAGCACTCAGCCCAAAAATGGATGGATATTGGTTCAGCTCAGTCTCGCAGCACGGCCGGCATGAGTGTGTGGGGTGTCCATGACTATACTCGAGAAGTGTCTGTGGTCTTACACATATTCAACACAGTGTTCTGTACTTGAGTTTGTTGTCAGACACAAGAATCATGTTTTTTTCTCTCTGTCCTCACACCATAATTACAAGTAAGAACCAAATGTTTTTTTTTTTTGTATAAATGGCAAAGTTTCAACATAAAACATGCAGCTTCTTTAAAAGGCTGGTCAGTGACTGGGAAACATCTGAAATAACCTGTTTGCAAGCAAGAAAGAACAACTCCTGTTACATGGTCATTGGAATCTCCTGATCCAAACTGTGATCCACGGACAACATCGTGAAGCAACATCATGACGCGTGTCTTTTCATAATAATCGGTTTCCCCTCCTCCAGCTCCAAAAATATGGCACTGAGCTGCATCTGGGTTTCGCCATGTTTAGCTCTGGTAGCTTCAGGTTTTTGCTGGTGTTGACATGATTGTGTGCATCCGGGTTGTTGCTAATATGTGCCCCCTTGCGAGAACCAGGGACACAAGTCGGCAGCCCAGGTTTCGAGAAAAACGCAAAATACGTTTTTTTTGCTCTTTTGCAGAATCGTTCAGTTGAAACCACGAACGCCTCTATATGTTTAAGCTAGCAATAATGGTATATTAAAAAAAGTGTAAACTTTGAGGTTCAAACCGGCTTGATTTGGGAGATTTCTGGAGCGTGCTGTAGGAGCCACAAGATCCAATAGGCGGGCACACAGGACAGAGATAAACAATGTCAAATATAAAGTCCAATATATTCTTGACATCAGTGCCCACCCACTGTTTGGATCTTGTGGGACTTTGAAGAAGCTGCATTTTCTGCTGTGAAATGTTGCATTTATGTGAAGAAAATCCTGGTTTGATTTATTGGATTTTTAAAATATACTTGTTTATCTATTGTTTGTTTATCCTGACAATTTTTTTTGTACATTTTAAGAAAACACATTATTGTACTCCAGCAAAATGAATACATTTTACATGGATAGTTAGTTGCACCACCGTTGTATCTGATACCACACACAAACTGTGAGCACGACTATCTTCCCACGCTCCCACGCACGCCTCGAATTATTCTCACCAACCATCTAATAAAATCTAAGTAAATGGAGAACGATAAGTGGAAATTGGGTTGTAATTTTAGAATGTTTACTTTACATTCCACACACACAATGACACCTACACAATATCATTAAGCCTTCATACCGACAGCGCTACATCTGGAGTCAACTACACCCCATAGTGCATTTGCAATTGGCACACTGAGTCATTTGCAAGAATCTCTTTTCCTTCAAACTATATCTGCCTTAATAACTGCTTGTGTTGTTTTATTGTTTTATACTGAACCTGAGCATATGCCACAGACAAGTGTTTGCTGGTGAAGTGGTTGCCAGATGGAGACTGTCCATCCTTCTCTTCTCTTTGATCTGTTTGTGAATAACTTTCGGCGGCCATGACAGCTGCTGCGCCTCACACACCCACAGTCGATTATTACTGTAGTTCACCGTTCACTTAAGTTTGTAAAGTGTTACTATTGACACATTTAAAATGCAAAGAAAAAAGACGGCTGTCATGCTCTCTCACCTTCCTTCCTGTGAGGCGAGGGACAGGTGCATAATTTAACGATGACAGATTGTTTTAGCTACTTATGCTGTATTTCAGAACTACTTAGAAGACCACAACAACAGCTGAGGTAGTTTGCCTGCTTCATCATGACCCACCATCTGTCCTTGCACTGCTTTATGAATAAAAAACTCACTTCTTATAGAATACAGTAAAGGACAGTGCTTTATCAAAGTTTGATGCTGAACAGAAAAGTGCTCACGTCTTGCAGCATGTTGTCCCCAGGGACTTCAAGGTATTTCATAAATGCATGTCCTTTCTTTACAAATAATTCATTTAGTTTTCTCTTTTACTTTAGTTTTCTCTGTTTACTCATATTTTCCTAATTGTGTGCAGTGCCTTTACCTCAAGGACCATGCAAAACCTCCAAGAGTCATTCGAGTGCTGCAGTTTTTGAGTACGATTTCCATACAAGATTTCTGGACCTGTGGCTGACAGCTGTTAGTTGGGGTGGGGCAGGTGCTATCTATCTATCTCTTTGCGTTCTTGCAGTCAAATTGAAATTGAGATCCAATGTGATACAATGATGTGCACAATTTTAGCTGGATGAAATGGTTGTAGAACGAACTTCAACGAAAAGCTCCACTCCAGTGTTCTACTGAACGTCGCGTGGAAATATTGCACTTATCCTCAGACGTTAAAAGTGTCTCTGGCGTGGTGCGTTGTGTTTATTGTCTATATTTTGTAATGTGTGTTTAGTCGATCAAATAGCTCTTTGTTTTTAATGGAGATACATATTTTCAAAGAGACGACATTCAACAACAACGTTCATGTAACTGAAGAGGACCAGTGTTGAGCTGCAGTGACGACACTAGCGTGACATTTGACCCCAGGGCCAGTCAGGTGGAAGTGATAAGATTGGCCCGTTTGTCTCCCTGGACCTCCCCACCTGGTCAGGGTCAACAGTGCACCACCTCTAACTTCACATGGAGGTCCAGAGCTGTTCAACTTAGGTATGGCACTGAAATTTAGGCCACAATCCACCAATTAAAGCACACTACGGGCCATGACCTGCCCCTGCCAAGTCCCTGTGGAAACCCTGTGCTGCTACGAATATGGTTATAAATATTCAACACTCACAGCACCTTGTGATGCAGTCAAAAGGCAGAGGTTCCAGCGTCTGTTACTACCAGGACATTAAAGAGGTGCCATATGCTTATTAGCATATCTTTGCTTTTCTTAGAATGAAAACTTCTGACTAAACAATAAACAATAAAGGGAAAAATGTGTTATTTTTACAACAGCAAATGGTAGTAAGCCCCTCTTTATATTGGGGTGCCATAGAGAGCCATTAACGGGTAGGGGGTGACACATTCAGACTTCATACTGATTGTGTTTTAAACCCAGTGCGCAAACACTGACAATCCTCTTTGTTTGGCTCGACTTAGTTGGCGGCTACACTTTCTCCCTTATGCAGAAAGAATTGACTTTCATTTGAAGTTGCTTTAACGAGAAAGAAACTGACAACAAGTCCCACTCAGGGGCTTCAGTCCTGGGAGCATGGTGCCACTTGATCCTTTCGCTGTGCAGTGGTGGGTGTGCTTCAAAACTGTGAGCAAATGTAAAAGAGCATTATCACAACCACAGGCATCAGAAAGTGAGGAAAAGTAAAGGTTGGAGTGATGAACGCGAGGGCCGTGATCTGTCTGGCAACAATAACCACACCCCACAGCAATCTTTAAGTTGTTATGGGTGACAGTGGCTCAATAGTTAGAGTGTTCATCCACAAAAGGTGGGCAGTCTGAGTCCAGCTTCAACAAAGGCTTATGACACTTTCCTCACCTTTCATATGTGTGAATTTGTTATGTGAGTGAGTAACACGTCCCTTCCACATTCACACTTTCATACACTTGATCCAAATCCGTACTGTTGAAAGAAAATGGTAAATAGAATATACAGCTGCATGAACAACTGAGAAGAGAGAAAAGAATAAACAAGTGTGACAGACTAAGAAGAACTGCTAATTACCCGGGTGTCAAGCCGTGTTGCCAGATATAACCAACAGCAGAGTCTTCAGAGATGGCGGGGGCTCAGCGCAGAGCGGGGTCAACGTGCCCCTCTACAGCAGCTCCTGTGAGGAACAGCGTGATTAGGTCCAGTCGAAGTGCTGTAGGTGTGAGAGGATAAGAACAGGTTTAATGAGACACCTCCATCCAGCAGCACAGGGACACAGAGTGGCAAATGCCAAAATGCACAAACTAGGCCATGTCTTGTAAAGACTATAGGTAATAAAAGCCAGATGTTTACATGCACTTTATAAAAAGACACATATGCATTTTTTTTCACTGTCTGACATGAAACCAGAATTAACTTTTACTTTTTTTTTTTATTAGAATTTACAAAAATATTTCTATTAGTCAAATTCCAGAAGAACAAGAGATAGAATTTTCTACACAGTTTTATATTACTTTTTACAAAGCCAAAAGTTTACATACATGCCATTAATATTTGGTAGCATTGCCTTTAAGCTGTATATTTTGGGTCAAACTTTTGGGATATTCTTCCACAAGCTTCACACAATAGTTGTCAGGAATTCGGATCCATTCCTCCAAACAGAACTGGTGCAACAGAGACATATTTTAGGCCATGCACACACCTTTTCAGCTTTACCCATATTTTGAACTGGACTGAGATCAGGACTTCTTGATGGCCACTTCAAAACATTGACTTCATTATCCTGAAGACAATTTTGTAACCAGTCTGGCAGTTTGCTTTGGGTCATTGTCCAATTGGAAGACCGATCTGCGCCCAAGCTTTAACTTCCTGGCTGATGTCTTGACATGTTGCTCCAATATTTCCACATTGTGTTCTTTCTTCATGGTGTCATCTATTTTGCAAAGTGCCCTCCCACAGCAAAACAACCCCACTGCCACCCCCGGATTTCACAGTTTGGATGGTGTTGTCAGGCTGCAAGAGTCCCCCTTTTTCCTCCAAACGTGACGATGGTCATTATGGCCAAACAATGCTTTTTTTCAGACCACAGGATAAAGTCTTTATCCTTTATTCATTTGAAAACTCCAAACTCCAAAAAAGTGAAGCGGCACTTTGTTACATTTTGTGTTAATGCATTTTTCAGTATCATAATTACTAACTGGATTGCAATACGGATCGATTGGCCCCTGAGTATCATGATATACAGATTGTGACAAAAGAAGATTGTCCCAGCCCTACAAAACATGCAGTTTATTGCTAATTATGTGTGCACAATATAGCAACAAAAAAGATGATATATCAAGGTTTAGGACAGCCCTCATGACAAGCCAACATGTGCGACAGGATTACAGCCTATTTGAAACAGAATTTACAACAAAGCCAAGAGACTGATATTTACAGACCAATTCCCATAGCAGTTGATGTTTCTGTTAGATTCCACCTCCCACTCAGAGCCTGCTGGTTGTAACTGTCAAGAGGCTGAGCATGAACTAGTTTTCAACAAACATTTCTGAACTACAAAACACAGCCCACCTATAAAATGTTTAAGTTTTGGTATATGCTTCCCGGGAGATGTCGCCTTTCCAGAGGAGCTCAGACTCCAGTGATTGAAGGCTCTTGAAATGGGCTAAATTGAGTAGGCATGGACTAGCTCTACACGAGATGCTGTCTGCACACTACTCTGTCACAATAACGTAACATTCAGAGGGCTGGGACTCTTCAGAGCATGGTGTTGGGAAACTTGAAGTCAGAATGTGACCAAATCTATTTCTCATTTGATAAACACCAACGTAGCTTCATTTCAATTCCCAGACTTTCATGTAGGTGTACGTGCTAACATTATAATTTGTCCTCTTATGGTGGTGCAGTCATGTTCGCACATGAGCCATGCGCCACATGAGTGTGTACGGGACAGGGAGGCGGCAGAGGATCCAGGCTCACAGATCACGCAGAAGTGAACACTGAGGAGAATGAAAAGTGACTGGTGTCCAGCCAAGACGAGGCTTAATAACTTGCGGTCAGTTGACTCTGTCTCAATTATTTTGACCGCTTTTTCCTGTGAGATAAATATAATTTTCTTGGCAAGAACCTGTGGAAGAGGGGGTTTGCCTTCAAATTAAACTCGATTATTTGCACATAGTGGACTGGCTGGGATGCATTAGGCAGCTACATAGTGAAGTGTAAAGGTTTATGTTCTTTTGTTTTTGTTTTTGTTTGCAAAAGGTAAAATGCACTTTGTCCCCAAAAGAGTCCAATGTATTTATGGGAATCGTAACCCTAGAAGTAACACTGATCCAGGCCGGTAATCATTACTCTACATATTGACCGTCATTTAAGGAAGGTTTCTCCTTTATTTATTTAACCAGGCTAGTCCCACTGAGATTTCAGAATCTCTTTTTCAGAAGAGTCCTGGCCCCAGAGGGAAAACAATGTATTTATAGTGACAAGGTAAACCGGAGCACAGAAGAAACCTACGCAGACATGGCCCACACGGTCCGGGATCGAACTCTGATCCATCATGTTTACTGCTGCGCCATCATGCCGCCCTAGTTACCACCATCTGAACCACAGACTCTTGGAAAGTTGCAATGTGACGCAACCAGTTGGGACATGGACTCATCCAAATCAAGGCCCATTAGTGTATTGGCCATGCATCTGTTTTATTTTTAGTCAGGGTAATTATTTCTGACTTTCTTTTTCTTTTTCAATTCTCCATCTGCACTTTTTTGACAGTGTTCTAGACACTTTCTTCATTGCCAAATCCACTTTGAAAGAATAGGGCCACGTTCAAATCACCCTGTCTCTGCTGCAGCCTCTCAGCCTCCAAGTTAAGTCTTACCGATTTCTGGGACTCTCCACTGACTTCGACTTATGTGGGTGCTACTCTTGTGCTCCCTTGCAGCTCCCAGGACGGAGGTTGGCATGTCTCTCATGCTGGTCCTGACTGGCTGACATTCGGGCAACTGGTGTGTGTCGGCCTCTAGGGCACCTCTGTTCTCTTACTGTCTCTGCTTCCTTTGTCTAACCATGTTTACTCCCATGTCACAGCAGGGTCAGCACGGGGGGCAGAGCGCCTCCAGGAGGTTGTCTGCTTCGTGTGCACGTCATGTGGGGTGCACTGAGCTCCACTGTGAGCCCTGAGCCAGTGCAGTAAAGGGTCAAGTGCTCAAAGGGACCACACTGACAGGGAATAGCATTAGAGATACATACTTACATAATATCTTTTTGTGGCTAGCTCTTTCCTTTACAGCACAGTACTATTGGTTACAGTCAATCAATATCCAAAACCTAAACACATTATGAAGACACGTAGAAAGTTACCAAGAATTGCACTTATCCGGCTTCATCGCGATGCTTTTTGCACTAAACAAGCTCTTGCCTTGAGAGACTCATCCAAGCAACACCTTTAAAAAGTAAAGTGGAAAAAGTCTTACAAATGACTCCACTTCCCTGATCTTTAGCCTTGGCCGTGGTGCTGTGGTCTGTAATTACCGCCTCTATTTGATTTTAATCAGTGGTCTGAAAAGACAGATACCACATCGTCTTTTTAAAAACCCTGCCTCCCTGAAGAGCTGGCACAGTGCAGCGCTGTATTCCTCCAATTATCTAGTCAGCCTCGACAGTCGGGCGCACACGCTCTCGCTGTGTTTGCCAATCTACTGTGTCAATTAGATTTTCTCTCAGGTAAGTAGTCAGCCAGAGACGGCAAGTCATTTTGGGTGGTCCGCAGCTGGGCCTCTTTGTATCAACGTTGAATTTTTTTCTCATCATTTGTTGGATTTGCGCGAGCGAAGATTGGAAGGATCCCGAGAAATGCTTATAACAATGCACATGCATGTAGCGGAGCGAGATTGTGGAGACATGTAACAATGTGAATGATGACAGTAGTGATTTTTATGAACAATTGCACACGGTTTGTTTCTGTTCGGGGGTTTCTTCAATAATTTTCAGATTTGAGAAAGTTTTCAAGTAAAGACGGGCTGAGGTTTTGAAAATGCAGCAGAATTCTGAGGAGTTTTTGCTGAGATTTTTGGAGCATTCAAAGATGGACTGACCACATTTGCAAATTGAAAAAGGTAAAGTACAAATGTAAAAAGACTTTAAATCGGGGGTGTCAAACTCTTTTTGGGGTCAATATTCATCTCCTTGGGCGGGTCGTGGGCCACATATATTGTAAACAGATGTGTTTGATTTATAATGTTAACTTTTCGTAGCTGGAAAACCTTTGATGGACACTTACCACTGCACTGTCAACAACATTAGCTTCAGATTTTGAGATGTTTTGTCTTGGCCTTATCAAACACACTGCATTAAACTTCACAAGCTGCACTAAGATGAGAAGTTGACTGATGGTTTCCTTTGAGTGTGTGACAGACGGCTGCAGAGCTCCGTTGACACTTGGCTGTCTGGTGCGCCCTTGTCTGTTCGGCCTCTCCTCTGGCCCACCTCTCGCAATCCTGTCATCTCGCTCTGATGTGGGGCCTGACCAAGACAGAACTATAGATGCACAGGCAGCTGCATGCTCTTCCCCAATCCAGCCCATGTTTGTGACAGAATAGAGCATAATGGCATGGAGCTGTTTTCAACTGATAACAAAGGTTTCGATAGATTGCAAGGCATTGTGGGACAGCCTATCATGGCTTGCAGACAGTTGCAAAGACAGTTTCGGAAGAATGTCATTTCAGATCATTGCATAATATTGTTTTCATATTAGCAGGCAAGGTTTACAGATTCATTTTCACATTTGGACAGTATGCGACTGTGCTACCGATTTTAAATTTATCTAGGGCATCATAGCAGCTGGGTGTGGGTGCCTCTACACTTCTCAGAGACATTGACATCAATGCATACATATTCTTGTAGTATAGTAACTTTCTACATTAACAAAGCCCGTTGTTATAGGTTTTTCAGCAGCACTTTGGCTAAATCTTAAAAAAGGGCTGGATCAATAAATGTTAAAAAAAAATATAATGTCCTTTGCCGTTTTCAAACTTTCTGCACACCCAATAGTTTTTATGAACAGCAGCATCTAATCAAACCACATTGTGGCAGAATCCTTTTGAATTATGGGTGTTGGCACATGAACAATAATCATCCTGGAGTGTTTTTTCTTTCTTGTTTTTTCTTGTTTTGTTTATTTTACAGCACAATTCAATGACATTCTTTTGTATTATTGTCTATTTGTCATGGGATAACCATGGGATAACCATGGGATAGTGCTGTGGTTTCCTTTCTACATTAATGCTGCATTTTAAATTACATTTTTCACTTTGTCCCTTTCACTTACTAACTCCATTATTTTTGTGCTGCTGTTTTATATGGAGAATGACATGAAGACCACAAACACAATATTTGGCATGAAGCATGTCTTCCGTCCGAAGTGTAGTTGACCCTTTCTGACATGACTGATCGGCACAGCCACAGCTCATAAACAGCCTGCACTCTGTTTGAGATGTCTCTTTGTCTTTAATCCAAACTATAGCCACTTTGAAGAAAGGGGGTTATAGTGCAATAAACGGAAACAGGTATACCTACACACATCCACACAACAGGTTTATAGAGTAAAAATAAAACTTAAAGATGTAAAAAGGGACCCAATATCTCACCGATGAACTCACCATTGTGTGTCAAACAAGTGCTATTCTCAAATAAACATTGTGCACAAAAAACAACTACATAAAATAACAACAGCAGCACTAATGCATTATCTTTCTTTATGTCAGATTGAGCCACAGTGAAAGACTATGACGGACCACATGTAGCCCCCAGTCTCCCAACTCTGAAGCATCTGAAGCATCAGTGTTAATTTAATGGACTAAATATAATAGTATGTCATTGAGGCCCCTAATGTTTGGTCAATACCAAACTTAAATCACATAGAATGATCTGCGATTGAGGACCAAAGTGTGTTCACTCTATGTAATCGCACAACCAGGCACACAATGAATGAAGAAGTTGGTGTAGAAACTCCTTGCATTCTGCTAATACCTACTGACAGCTGGTAGGTCTGTTTAAAGGAGATACTGCAGCAGAAATGCTAATAACGTGCCGTTTTCCCACATTCATTGTTTTCTGATAGAGAGAGTAGAAATCCAAGCACAAAAAAAAAACAGGGATCAAACACAGCAGTCTGAGGAGTGATTCAGTGGGCAAAGTGTTCCCCATGACTCTCACTTTTATCAATACAATTTGCCCCGGAATACTAGAAAATAAATGGAAAGCCATTCCATTGACCATCCACCTAATGATTGTGTGACTGGTGATGGTTAGAAGAACTAATGTTGATATCTCAAAAGCACTTCATAATTTTAAGGCATTATTTTTCTTTCTAATTAACCTATACTTTATTTAATTTTTACTGAGAGTGTTTCTGAAATCCGGCCCCTTGCTACAAATACATATGGGTAAAATGAAATATCACGCTAAAGCTGTTTGTGTATTTGAAGTAAGATCAGACTCACTCGCATGCCCTTAAGAAGACAGACCCGAGGAAAAACCATTGTAGCAGAAGAGGTGAATCACATTTGCCGCACTGAGCCTCAAAGGTATAAGAAAAATACTTCGACACCCACAACCTCTCTGGTTTAATCTACTTTCCTATTGAGTGTAATGTGCATAATGACGGGGCCATTGTAATCCCTAGAAGAAGCCCTCTTGAAAGCTGCCATTTGTATTCACTGTCAAAAGTGCACAGACTATCAAAGGCCTATAGCAAAACCCAGTCGTATTTTAGGACAATAGATAGATAGTGCTGAGCTGAATCATGAGATTAAAAGCAACTGCAAAAGATTGTATTATTTTGTATTTTTGTGCCTACAGCATGATAAATATTATTGCTAGTGTCCTCATGAGAACTTACTGTTTTTATATATTTGGGCAAACACTGCTGGCAATTGCCTACAGCAAACACACAGATGATTCTTACACACAAATACATCTTTCATAACGCACTATAAAAGTTTGAAGTTTATGTGTTTGGGTTGGAGGTGCAATGCGCACTAATGGAATCACGAAGAAGAAGCTAGCAGGCTAACGGGTAAAGCTAACTGCGGGCTAGCGCCACTTAAACAGTATTTACCGCCAAGTTTGAGTGAAAATAATGATCTCTATTATGTGGCACAATGTACAATATCCTTTTCTCCCTATGTCTTTTCTGTCAGCATAGTATTTGCTCTCACAGACAATTAATGAGTAAAAAACGCTACATGCTACGACACCTGCAGTGGCGCTTATGGCCTCTCGGGGCATGAGTTACTAAGTGCTACATTGATGTTATATCCTTTAAGGAAAAGGCTTTTAATGCTATTTGTTGTATGTGGATATGAGTATCAGTAAAGTCAATATAAAGATGCCTAAGATTTACAACTAGAATCACCGTGTCTGAAACTTTGTATTAGAACAAACTGTTATGATGCTGCCTGGTCCCATCAAAGGTCAAAACAATAAATCCTTCCACTGACTTAAAACTGTTTGCGTCATTTCAGTCACAGAGCTTCATCTCCACTGTGAGTTTTTTTTTTTTTTATTGGCATGTGGCCACGCCTCAGATCAATGGTTTGTCATGTCTGATCAATAATCCCAGGCCGAGCGGCTGTTTACACAGGGGATCGCCAAAGTGGAAAACTCTCCTCGGGAGCATGCAACAAGAAACGGGTCAAGGTTAGTAACGTATTACCTGCGTGTTAGTTTAATAACTCTAGAGAGCTTTTTCATCTTTGTAAAACAGAAACACGCTTTGCTGTTTTGCCCTTGGAGAACAGACGGGTCAGCGGCGCCATGTCCAAGGTCCAAATTTGAGCAAACGGCTAAGTCAAAAATAATTCACTCTTGTAAACTTTTTCTCGACCCTTTGCGCGCTCTCTGACTTCCGTCTAGCGTGTTGTGGCGTTTGTGCCGTGGTGCCCCATCCTCTGCGATGCCAGGTTGTAGATGCAAGATTATTTCTGTCCTAAACTTATTGTCAGCAAAGATCCTAATGTAGTTTCCACTGTAGTACTGTTGTGAGCTCCCGCCGAGCAGCATATGGCACTCGACTGTGGGCCATGGCGTGCGTCCGTCTCAGCGGTGTGGTGGCCGGTGTTGAGGGCATCATTGCCACCCGGGCCGTAATGAAGTCGCTGATGGCGCACGGCTGCGTATTTTAAGGCGGTATGTTTTGTTCGGTGTGTAGATAAAATTACTGTAATTTAAGCTAACTAAAATATCCAATCTACAGAAAATGGATCTCTTCATCAGTCTGCATCTTGCTGTCTTGCCTTGCCCGTCTTGCTGTTCTGCTCCTGTTTATTATTTTTTCAAGAACAAGATGTAACCATGGAGTATTGATACATGGTTTTACTCTTAATTGTGAAAATCATGACACAATGATGAAACAAACTAAGCTAACTAATGAACAACAACATAAAAACTGTTAACTTAAATATAATTTCTACCTCTGCCTCAATTAACGAACCTGTGTGCTTTTGGTCCTAAGCTAAACTTAGGTGGCGTTGTCTGGCTTTAATTTTAATTTGATAGCATTTACCCGACCCTCAATTTCCCACTCTGCAACAACTGCAACAGCGTACACTCACTTTCTCACAAGGATCTATTGATTGTGTTGCCTTAAAAAGACGAGCGGGGACTTGTGCCGGGTCTGTTCTCACCCAGCGCGGCGCTGTAGGTATATACGACAAAAGCAAATATTGTACGTCATCAGACATTGTCAAGTGGATCAATTGTTCTTAAAAAGATGCGACACTTCGCCGGGCTGACATGAACAATTTTTCTTCCTTGCAATTTCACAGCTTTTCAATGCAACTTGGATTGAGTTCCCATTTGCCTTTGCTGATAACAAACCATCAGAGATCCAAGCATTTCACAAAGTCTTTCATTTTCTTTTTATATTCTTCTTGGCACTGGGTACCTACTTTTCATGGTTCAACAAAGAAGTCCTGCTGATAATGTTAAAAGAATTAATAATCTAATTATTATCCTGCCATCTTTCTTTGAATCGTTCATCAAGAATGCTACCCACTGTTTGCTGCATGTTCTTACTGATGAAAACTGATCATTATGAAACACATTTTACAATTTCCTCAAAAGCCCACTGCGCCTTTCTGATCAAAAGAACTTTTACCAAAATTAGAGCATGGCTAATCTTTCTAGTTTTCACTTTCTTTTTTTTCCATCTTTTTTTTTTTTTCACTTTAATGTGCCCTTCTTAACTCTACTGTCTCTTGTCAGTTTTATCAGCACACTACAAAAAGTCAATATTAAGCATTGGCTTAAATGAAATGTCTCTTTTTACTCATTTAGACTTTTTTCCTGATCTTGTTTGATGACATTTTCAGACTAGGTCTAAGGTAATCTTGCTTGAAATAAAAAAGTAAAACAGCCAATGGGATAACACCAATTTTCTTAACTCATTGACCAAAAAAAGTATCTGAATTAAAGACAAAATGTATTGAAACGAGTCAGAAACATCTCAGAAAAAGTGAAATAACCTATAGGTCAAATGCCCAACTACATCTTAACTAGTCAAAACAACTCAAATTTTGATTATTATGCTCAAATTGAAACAACTAATCTAGTTAATTACTTTTTGCAGTGTAACTAAAGCTTAACAAAGCAAGTGCTCTTAATAAGCTCCACAAATCTACTTCAAAACAAAGGGCTATTTTCGAACGCTATTTTAAATGTTTGTTTTTTTTATTCTGTTTTCAAGATGCGTATCTACAGAGCTGCAGAATCAGACCTGTACAAACATGTTATGAAACGCATGGGAGTTTAATAGTTACTTTTTCTGCATGTAACTGCATCTTAAAATGGTACTATGTGGTTTGATTTTAGGTATACATGCACCTTCATATTCAGCAGTTCACTAAATTGAGTCCTCAGTTTGAAGCCTCAAGTTCAGCGTAACCTTGCAAAGGTTTATAAATATGTAAGAGCCAATAGGAAATATCTATTTCCTATTCAAAGTGAAAGTAATTCATCTTTCAATATTCTGATATTCTGCTAACAGCCATAAAGCGGGAGCACCCACAGTATTTACCCATTGAGCACAATGCTTTCTATGTACAAGTGTCGCTCTGTGGCTCTTACTTTATGGTTCGTGTTTGTGATTATTCAAGGACAGCAGGTGCACAAACTGTGATGTATCCCAGGTCAATACAGGCCATAAGACATAAACCTTCCCTTGGTTTTGTTTCACACTCATGTCTGGGAAGACGTGCTTCAAAGGTCCTATGAAGTCTACCATAAATCCTTCAGTAAATGTACTTTTATAATTGAATTTAGAGCATCGAAAATCCAGGCTAACTACACATTTGCTAATGAATAATCATGACCCAGCCCCCTAATACCCAATTTCTGTGCTTTGAGTAAAAAACGCTGCCTGTAACACAGAGGGATCATCAAAGCGCTCCCTCGCAGTGGCTTGTGTTTGCAGCCTCCCGGGCACCAGCTGGTCCCTGGGGTCCTGCCGGTTTGACAGCACAGTGATTCCTGCAGGCTTCTTCTCAAGGCCGAGGCGTTTAAGAAGACTTCCTGTGTCAGCCATTATACCGCACTGCTTTCTCTGCAAGCCACACAAATCACAAAGTGTAACTCACATAACACAGCCCTGGAAACTAGAAAAAACTGCCAAATGATCTGTTTCTTGGATTTTGTTACAGAGGACAGTGAACTACACGCTGCCCCTTTATTTCTCCTCATTTACAAATAAACTATACATTAGCCGAGGTATTGTTTGACGGCTGTACTCTCTCTACATGGTCTACATTGCCTTAAGAGATAACTACAGCCATCTTCGCTGTGATTGGTTGGACCCTGTTACTCAGCCTTTTGCTTAAATGTGTGATTATCAACATAACTGACATACCAACATAAATTTAGGTTCAGAAGTCCTCAATTGCTCTAAAGTACTATGCCACAGGGCGCTTTGATCTACTTTCTGATCCTGGCAAAGCAAGACTTGGTGCTTTCATTCTCCTCTCCAATAATCCAAGTTTGTTTTTTAAATTGACCATCTGCAATGTGTAGTTTACAACTTTCTCTGGTTCCTTGTTATTGCAAAGGCAGATACGATGGGCAAAACTTAGGCTTGGAAGACAGCAGTGAAATGACCACTGTGACACCTTCCTCGGCTGCCAAAATAATGATATAGAACATTTTGTTTAAGAAGTGTGAGTCATTCCGAGCAAAAGTAGGTACAAGTTGAGTGTGTTTTTCAGCGCAACTGAAGAGAAATGAGACATTAGACTGTTGTGAAGGGGTCATAAGCTGACCGTCAACACACTTCCGATTATTGGGGGGTAAATGCTGACTCAGCACAAATCACAGCTGCCTCCATCTGATATGGGCCTGTGCCAAGTCCCAGGACTCAAGTCTGATCCGGTCGCATTGATCAACACTTGTGCTGAACACGCTGAAAGTCTTTGATGAGGATTAACTCATTTGAGGCCTCTGTTCTTATGAGACGAAGGAACAGATTGTATGAAATCTGCTGTTATTCATCACAAATATGGTTGACTCAGCGGGGGTCCGAACAGAGAGTCTTTGGTTTTAAGCGTCAGCATAATCCAATGACAGACACGCTCCATGGGGTCTGTTTTTTGCACCTAATAAATGTTGTAAAATCTTCGTCGAGGATAGAAAAGTAAAGGGTCACTGGTACTTTAATGAGGTGCAAATTTGTTAGATAAACAGCTCAACTTCCTGGGTCAGGGCATGCTTTCTATGAACTAAGAAGCCTCATATGTTTCTGCATTTGTTAAAACATAAATGTAGCAAACTACAGTTTTGGTCATCGTGGGCCAACATGAGGATCAACATGTGCCATGACAGGGGAAGAGCATGGTCATCACATCCCCCCATTGCAGCTGTCTGTGTCTTTTAGAATGCCATTTCACATTTCCTTCTTTTCGAACCATTCAGTGGCTTGACCCCCCGTGTATGTGTCAGAATAGTTGAAAGAGCCTTATAGTCGTGTGATCAGTTGTCCTCAGTCTGTCCCCAAGATTAATAAACAGACGTGACTGGGCTTTGTGTGTTTTCTTTTTGAGCATTTGATCTGCCTCCTACAACAAGGTTGCCAGGTATCGGCTGCCAGACCCACACAAAAAGAAGCAGCTCTAATAGCCTTAGATTCATTCAATATTTTTTTTTTCCTAGTTAAGAGGTTACTGGTTAAAGAGTGCATGAGATGTTCCAAAATATACATTACATTTATAACATTGTTCCATTAGCTTAATTTAAAATATGCATTCACATTTCCATATTACATTACTACTTTGAGTTCACAGATATTGTTCAGTCAATAGTTTTTCGGTTCCAGTGATAAATAGTCCATACTCCAAACCAATGGGGCCCAGTTAAAAACAAAGCAGCAGGGGACACGGGCTGAACAGGGATGTAACCAAAACCCCATGACCTATAAAAGAAAGAAAAGTTATCCCAAAACCACATATCTGGCTCAAACCATCGCACGCCCACACAAGCTTCTCCGCCGGCCCAGTACTAGCTACTCTACCAAGGACCCCAGCAATTTTTTCCCCCAAGATGGGAAAGGCCACATTTGCTTATCGACTCCCTGATTGGTCAGATTCGTACAAACGCCTGAAAGACACCTTTTGTAAACTCCACTATCCTAGGGTTAGCTTGTAAAACTTCACTATCCTTTGGTTTAGGATTAGGGTCAGGTATACGGCTAGTTTGGATTAGTTTAAGATAACGTTTTGTTGAGGCGACATCATGGTTGGAGCTCCACTTATCATTGGCTGCCAATGTCGGCGACTGGCCAATGAGGGAGTGACTGGCCTTTCCCACTCCGGTCCACCATCGACTGAGCCCAGAGCCATGGGCGCCATGGAATGGTGCCCTCAACCATCATCAATACTAGAGAGAAGCTCGTATTAGCGGCCATGCAAAGATAGATTGATGTCAAAAATTTGCAATATCTACCTGACAGGAGACGTGGGCACTGACGGCTCAGGCGACCGGAAGACGGAAGTATATGGAGAAAGACAGAGGGTGAATGAATGACAGAGAAGGGCTTTTATACCATTTTTACTAGTGGTTAGCGCCACCTGCTGATGTTACACGGCCGTCCTGTAGAGGCTTTGTCCATACTGCCACATAATTATTAGGCAATTATTAACATATGCAACATATGCAATGCTCAAAAAGCTTCACAATTTAATAACACAATGGGGCTGGCAACTCATGAAAATTGATTTTTAACTCAACTTAACTTGGTTCAGATGGTAGAGCAGGTCGTCTTATGATCGGAAGGTCAGGGGTTCAAATCCCACCTTGCCTCCAGTGTCTGTGTATACTGGAGTGTGAATGGGTGACTGGCTCCTTGCTGTAAAGCGCTTTGGGCCTAAGGAAGGTAGAAAAGCTTTTTTATTACTTTGACTGAATCATACCTTGTCACGACCCTGTGCAGTGACTGTATCTGAATGTGCTATTTAAATAAACCTTGACCATATATCCCTATTTCACTCTACTACAGTAAGTGACTCAGAGTTCACATTATACAGTGGATGTTGCCATGGTGCCTTCACTCAAATGCAACACAGTGAGGTGTGAACGCCCACTGTGCCACGAAGACATCATCTCTGAAGTTGAGCCATAACCCGATAATTCAAAACGCACTTCGCAGACAATCTGTGACAAATTATTCATAAATTTACAAGTGAAAGCTGCTAATTAGTTACACTGACACAAGATAAACATTCATAAGAAATGAAATAATCCCCTTAGCCTTGCCAATGCCTTTGTGTCATTCCTCAGAATCTCTCAGACGGGACAGTTTTGTGACAAATCTGAAGATCTAATTCACAAAGCTAATCCAGAGTCCAATCAGGTTAGTGTAGATGAGATTAATCATACTAATCGCAAATTATATTTTGAAATAGTGGTGAAATTTTCATTGGTTGAACTTATACAGCACAGTAATAACATGGTAGAATCTACAGCAGAGATATGATGGTTTTCAGGGATAGAAAGGGATTATTTTGCAGCATTTGCCTGTTTTTGAGTAGTGCCTACACTGTTTCTATATTATTACCAAAAAACAAAGTTTCCATGTAGATAAGATAAGATAAACCTTTTGCAAAAGCCCCACCCCCTTAGCAATTGCCCCGCAACGACAGCTCATGAAACTCTTGGCAAATGACAAGACGGATGGTAAATGAGTATTATCTTGGCTCAAAAGCAGACAGTGTTTTTCAACTTGTTTATCTGCTTTGAAGGGGGAGAAAAAAGGTCCCACTCCATTAGTTTCAATGAGGTATGATTGGACAATGGCTGTTTTGGGGCGGGGTTTTGCCAAAGTTCAATAATAAAAAAAAGTCCAGTTCTTTAAAAATTGGTCATTGGTATCTAAACTTATTTGCCCTTGTAGTATATGTATATGGCCCAATGCATCATGGGAAAGAATTGAGAAGGCGGAGGTTGATCGAGGGGTTCTGCGGAGTTCAGGGATCTTTGTGATTCATCCTTTGTACGGAGGGAACAGCTCAAGGTAGTGTTCATTAGTTTTGTATCACTCATGTGAAAACTCATTGCTGAAGGATAAGTGTCATGACTCTCTCAGTTGATAAGTGCAGCCACTCAAACGCAGAGTGTATAAATATCGGCCTTGGAAATGATTGAGGCACTTCAAATATAGTAAATAGCTGTAAAAGTTTAGAAAATGCCTTAGGAAGCAGCGAGTAATCTGTTTTTATTTTTGTCACAACTGAATGTCTAGTTTGAACTCTATTGTAAAGGATTTACCCCTTTCAAAACTGTCTATACGTTTAATAAATCTGACATGATCCACTTTGTGTGTCTCTGAAACCTATAAAAGTATAGGCAGTCAGGGTCTTTAGTACAACATGCTGTTATGCATTAAGCAACAACAACATTTCAAAACAGTATTTTTGAATGAAGTATTTTTAACATAATGATGAGAGTATGCCATTTTAATTCTTCCATTTTCCTCTACAAGTGTGCACAAAAAGCCCGGTCTTCCACATGCTGATTCTGGGTGACCCTCAGAACACGCCACACGCTGCCTGGTTGTCTCTCTTTGATAAATTATTCATGAATCCTCTGCGGGGCGCAGTGTGGAGTACTTTGGACCGCTAATTGTTCTACATGGGATTACGGCACACTGTCTAACCGCCGGACTCATGCCGTGCCAATCATAACGCCGGCTAACAGAGGCGAGGCTGGAGCGACTTGTGAGACATGGCACACATTTTCAAATTGTGGTAAGATAAAAGGGATTCTGTCTTGCATCTATGTGTCAGAACTGGAAGCAAAGAAAGAAAATATATCAAATTATCTTTTCTCTATAAGGTTTTTATGTGACAGAGAAAAATGTAAACAGAAGGTCTATTTTGTTGAATCCTCCAACCAGACACGGCTCTGCACCTGTATGTTTTCTTTTCATTCATAGTAATTGCAAATATATTGAGCACTATTCTTGACAATGACAGTTTTCCAGCAAATCCTTCCGCTGAATTCCAAGTGCTTGTTGTTCAGATTCATGCATACGTGGGCTCTGGCACATGCACACAGATCACTTTCATGCAGATGTGCAAATGTGTTTTCTCACTCGACTGCCTCAATCCATTCTTTATTATCCTCCGCAATTAGAGCACCACACAATGATCGATACTTCGAATAAGCTACTCACTATCTTTGGTTGGAAACTCATCTCTTAACTTTTTATCATTTAGAACGAGTTTGATTTTGTGTTTTTGTTTTTTTAAATATACAAATATTGTAATTGGCTTTAGCTTCTGTTGTTCATGTGTTTTGCACCATGTTATTATGAGCACCAGAACCTTTAAAAACAGCTTTGGCAGAATGCAATAAAAAAAAAAAAATCTTATTGTGCACATTGCACAATGTGAATAATTGTGAATGTTGTTATCGCTGACATGAACAAAAAGAGATTACTTCAGCCAGTCTAGTTTTACTGCTGGGCAAAAATCTTCCTGTTCAAGAATCAATAAGTCACTTGAACAATTAGAGCATTCATTTATCTTCTTTTGGGGCTCATCATTATGTGTGTGAGTCATGACTGTGGCCAGAGCTACTCCAACAACTACAGCAGTGGTTTGCACCCAAAATACTATATAATACTACTATATATAATCATATCCTTAAAGAGTAGCAACACATGTGGATTAGTGAGTTAACTGTGAAAATAATGATTAAACATGTGATAAACCAAGACAAAATGATTTGAAACAATTATGTCTTTTTGTTTGAACAATTGTTTATCAGGTTTATTAGAAAGACACAAGGTTCAACTAAATATGTTTTGTTTAAATACCAGGTATATAAACAAAATGTATTGTGTTATACTTGCAAAAAAAACGGCAAACCCGGGCACTGCAAACAAATATGTACAGCTCAAGGAAGTACTTAAAAGGCCTTTAATTATTTAGATGGCCAAGCCGACATGCTTGGACCACCAGGTCTTCATCAGGGCTTAGTATGAGCCCTTGCTAAGCCCTGATGAAGACCTGGTGATCCTAACATGTTGGCTTGGCCATCTAAATAATTTGTTTGGAGTGCCTTTGCTGTTTGCAAGTTGGATCCCTTTCCCAAGAGCACCCACTTTTTGGAATACATTGGGACACCAAGAGCAATCAGTCATATTGTTGTTTCTACAAGTTGTATTTTGTTTTATCTTGTGTCTTTCTAAAATAACCTGATTGACTCCAGAATTAGATTTAGACCAGGACTAAAGCGTATTCAAACCAGGACAAAGCCAGACTCAAGTGGGCCATGTTCAACCAGACCGTCAGAGAGGCACAAGAGCAGTTGCCTTGCTATTCCCTGTCCCTTCCACACAGGGAAGTTATTCTGATAACGCAGCAGTATGAACTTAACGCGCACAGATTGTCAGTGAAAGAAACCAATCAGCAATTAGCAGATGTGACAAGTGTAGTCCAATTCAGAAACTATGAACTGAATATAAACTGACGAGAACGCGGAGGCAAAATCCTCATCCATGATTGGTTTTGGCTAGTAACTTCTGAGCGTGTCACTGTTGATAATCAATCAGGCATTTGTTAACTGCGTGTGTCCAGAGCCACCTTCTTCCACGCAGAAAAGAAATGGGTGTGGTTTACCAGGCTAAAAGAGCAGTATCCATACAGTAAGGTAAGTAACACATTTCTCAAATCTGTCTCTGCATTACTACATTACTACTATTTCAGATGCGAAAACTCCTATTAAACACAATTTATAGCTAATAGGAAACACAGGAGACCTGATATCAAGATGCCAAACACCTCAGAATCATTCCATGGATTAAAGTGGCGTATGGACTGCGCTTAATTACTGCACTCCCACTCCCCCTTTTGTGTTAGGGATCAGATTTATCGCAAGCTAGGTTTATAATTATTTACTCCATTAGCTATTAGTGGTCCACACCAAGCGCACTGGCTCGCAAAATGAGAATTCTTATCTGAATGTTCCAGAACTTTTACCGTAGCGTTCCAGCAATGGGAGGACACAGCATCTGCAGACTCACCGGCAAGAAGTGAGGAAGAATGATTTAAACGTGAACTTGATTTTGATGACATTTTCATGAGGGACTGGTTAGTGTACGTTGGACAGAGGGTCTCGGAATATTCTGAGAAAAATGCAGGGGTGGTTCCATGTTAGCTCGCAAAAGAAAGGAAAATGTCCCAAGAGTCTGAAACCTGAAGCAGTTTCTCGAGTTAAAGCTGAGGCAGTGCTACAAAAACTATAATAACTATAATATATCAATTAATATAATTATGAACTATAGGGGTTCAAAGACAGCTTCAGGTCTCAAATCTTTCACAATAAGACTCTGTACCACCTAAAAAATGCATTGCCCAACCAAAAAGTTGCCACAAAAAAAGGTCACACGCTCTGATATTTCATTGGACCACCTTTAGCTTGGATTGGATTGGAGCTCGCCTTTGCTGTGAGAGTGTATCAACAAGCCTCTGCAATGTCAAAAGATTGTGTATTAATCTTTCACCCAAGATCTTGTATCAATGATGGGAGAGTATGACCATTGTGCAAAGCCTCCTCCAGCACACCCCAAAGATTCTCAGTGGGGTTAAGATCTGGACTGAAAATTATTTCTCATGCTCCCACTTTCACAATCCTGACCTTGTCATTTTGGAATATGCCCGTGCCATCAGGGAAGAGCAAATCCATCGAGGGAATAACCAGGGGAAAAAATGTGTGAACTAATTTCAAATCACCATAGCAAAATAAAATACCAAAATGATGTTGAATGTTGAAAACTTTACGCCCCCCAGTTCCTAATACCTTGTATTGCCCATTTAGCATCAAAGACAGCTGGGAGTCTTTTGTGGTAGTTGTGGAGAAGGTTCTGTATATGTTCTAATGGTAAAGCGGCCCATTCTTCTTGGCAAAAAGCCATCATAGGCCTTCCATCGTAGGCCATCATATGCTGAAAAGTGCACCATACCTTGAGAAATACGGAGGTGTTTCGCTGATGCCAGTGGCTCCAGAATAATAAAGTGAAGGTCCTGTTTGGGCAAGACAGCCCAGGACTTTTTGCCAAGAAGAATGGGCCACTTTACCATCAGAATATATACAGAACCTTCTCCACAACTACCATAAAAGACTCCCAGCTGTCATTGATGCTAAAGGGGCAATACAAGGTATTAGGAACTGGGGTGTGTAAACTTATCAACATTCCACATCATTTTGGTATTTTATTTTGTTGTGATTTGAAATGAGTTCACTTTTTTCCCCCCACAATAATGGCTTCACAATCATCACTGACCATGGGTGAAAAAAAGTGTTATTCTTCGAGAAATTGCCAAAAAATTCCATCAGGGTGTGTAAACTTATTGGCACAACTGTACTTGTTGCGTGTTATTGATATTATTGCAACAGCAGGTGCAGATGAGTGTGTCAAATTGTTGATAGTAAGTTTGAAAGTGGAGACATTTACCCCAAATAATAGCAATCTGCAGATTATAGTGTAACGGCCTCTTGCTTGGAACTGTCATGTCAAACAATGATAATAAAGTATATCTTACCTTTCCTCAATTGGAAGGTTGAGGTGCCCTTTTGTTTGTATCCCCAATCATTTTAATGGTTTGAATGGCACAGCTATGCTCCTGAAGTATCATGGGATTATAAAACCTGGTGTGGTGATAAGGTCACGCAGCTTATGGCCTTTGCACTGTGACCTCTCTGCTTCACTGAGGTCCTAACCACAGTGTCACTATACAGCCCTGAGATGCTTCTTTATCGTTGTACTACAGAGGGAATGAATGGGAATGAAAGAACACTTGTTTGTAAAGGATACCGCTGAAAAAGGACACTATATGAAGAAATCTAAACCTTTTGTAGTGTGTTGAAGTGCCCAAGGACCTCCACTACTGAGCCCCATTGAGCTGTGTGTCAAAACTTCCACTCCGTCTGTGCTTCCTTTGAGTGTACGACCCGAGGAACCTTCAAGTGCCTCAAATCCCCAGTTCTCAAGTGCAAAAAGTAGCATAGTGCAATCTGCTGTAATTCTTGAATCACGTTTTTTTTTTTTTACTGGAGAATAAGTGGGATTTTCAAAGTTGGCCTCAAAGACTCAGACGTTTGATGGGGGCATAATGAGAGCGTTTGTGGTTACGGGAATTTGCATTTTTCATCAGTAACATCTTTAACTTTTTAAACACCAGAGAGCTGTGTGGTTTTGTAGCTCTGAAGTTGAAAGGATTGCTTCGGGTATGGTAAATATAACAGCAGTGTACTCATGTAAGTTTGGTGTGCATTACAAAATGTACATGTGTTGTTGATGACAAGTTGTTTTTGTTGTTGTTTTTTACCTTTAGTCTTAATATCTAATATATATTTGAATATCTAATGGACCAATTACAAATGTAAATAAATAAAATAGAGGGAGATGACATTCTCACAGTTTACGCAGTGTCTGATTGGTTAAGAGACTTTGAGGATATGACTCTGAGTACCACAGTTTGAGAACCACTTTTCGAAACAATTGTAAATTGTAGGAGCAGAGTTAATTAGGCAGCCCTTGAATAGTGATGCAAGCCTTATAATTACATTCCTTATAGTAAGGAAACTATTATCATGTAAAAGTCATTTTGCGTCACCGCAGCTAGTGGCTATTATTCCATTGAAACATTTTACGGTGTTGTTTTGCCTTTTCTCAAGAGCTTCTGCATTCTCCATTGCTCACAGCACAAGTGCACTATCCACATGAGAAGAGGCACATAGCGGCGCAGGTTGTGCAGGGACAGTGTTGACCTTACCACACGCCGCCCCGAGGGAACACAAACAATCGAGCTGAATGAAGGCTTGCTCAGATAAGCACTAAACAGTAACACACTATTCCCTTCTTCATCAACACAACCCCCCGAGCCTCATCGCAATTAGTACATTTTGCACAATTAAAAACACAAATGTCATCTCTTATATGGCAGCGAACAGCGCACCATATAATTCTTTAGTCAACAGGAACGCAGAATTATAAATCACTGGAAAAGAGTTGTGAGAGCTTGCTATTGCTGCAGATGGGGGAGAAGGTTGTAGGAAGCATATTTTTTATCCATAAAAATGTTTCACAGTTACCACAGAATGAACACATTTTGGTTGGTTTTGTTTTATTCCATAAGATTTACTGTCATGTACTTACAGTCTGACGGCATCATGGTGGTGCTCCTCAAGCCAGTGCTGCGACCTTTTTCAAAGCCAAAGAGGGAAAATAACCTTGAAACCGCAACCTTTTAGTGCTTTATTTTTGGGGAGAACAGCTCCTCTGATTGACCACTCCTGTACTTTGACTAGTGGGATGTGAAGACATTATTGAGTCAAACATTTTACCGTAGAATTTTTTTTTTTTTTTTTTTTTTTACTGTTTTGAGGTTTAAATTGTGTGGATTTTTTAAACTTGCGGCTTAAAAAAAACATGGCGATGTGTGCCAATTCAACTAGTGAGGGCTGGATTTGGCACTTGGGCAGCACTATGGACACCTCAACTCATATTACTGTCAAGATTTTTGGGGCAATGAAAGAATGATTAGTCTGGATGATCTCTTTTAATTTAATCAATAAGGCTTTATTAAGGGGGACTCATTAAGTATTAATAAGGTATTAATAAACATGGCTAATTAATAGGTCATGAATCATTTGCTTGTAAAGATAGTAATAAGCTGCTTAATGTATTACCATGCAATAATAGACCATGAATAATATGCTTATTCATTGCCTACCCTAATCCTAGTCCTAATGCTAACCTTAACCTTAACCATAACCTGATTACTAATGCGAGTTCCCCGTAATATAAAGCTATTTTAGTTGTCGTCTACTTGCTGAGAAGACTGAGGGAGCACGTAGAACTATCCACTTCTACCGTGGTTCTCCTCATATTTATCTGGGTGTAGCTTTAGTGTTACAGCTAACCAAATATGGTCTGAGTCTGCGGATGTGTTGTGTGGAGTGCCTCAAGGTTCCGTTTTGGGTCCTGTGTTATTTTTGTTGTATTTGATTGAGGTTCAGTGATGTTTCATTCCACCTATTTGCTGATGATATCCAGCTTTGTTGCTGCTTGAAGCTAAACTCCTTGCTCATTGTCTCATGGAAATTAAACAATGGCTGAGCGATATCTCTCTGCAGCTCGATGCAGACATCACAGAAACACTGGTTATTGCCCCTGATGATTCAATTCCAGGGATTAAACAGTACCTGGGTGACTTTGGCCAGTCCGCAAAGCCAAGACTTAGAAACTTGGGAGTTATAGCAGTAGTTCATATATCCAGACAGGAATACATATTTCCTTATTTCGTCACAACATTGAGTAAACGCTAATGCGTTTCGGCATAAGCCTTCCTCAGAGCGTTTTGTGTTCATGAACTACTGATGTGCTAGCCTTTATATTTTTTCTAAAATTTATAATTTTTTGGGCTTCAAAAAACATGTCATTAGTGCAGCACTGTAAGCAGCTGACGAGGAACTGCTTCTTTCAACAAAGGAAAATCTCTAAGCTTAGGAATAGGGTCTCGCGTAATGATTTGAAGCTGATCATTCATGCTTATATGTCTTCGCATCTAGACTATTGTAATTGTTTATTTTCATGTCTGAACAAATTCTGGTTCTAGCTTTCAGAGCCTTGCATGGTCAGGCTCCTTCTTACATCGGTGATCTGATTCAGCCTTTCACCCCTGCGCGGGCTCTGAGGTCTGTGGATCAGAATCTGCTGAAGGTTCCACACACACATTTTCGGACTAGAGCCGATCCTTCCAGGCTGTTGCTCCTAGGCTTTGGAACGATCTTGCGCCCTGTTTGCGCTCAATTGACTCTGTTGACACATTCAAGAGCAAACTCTTTTGGGCTGCTTTGATTTTGTATTGTCTTGGCCTTTTATATTGTGTGCACTTTCTGATGTTTTTAAACTACTTGCATGAGTTTGAATGACTATCAACAAACATCTTGGTTTTATTTAGTATTCAAAATTTGACATTTGAGTCGTTGTGTGTGGTGGAGATGGTATCTTGCTTTGACTTTTCAAATAAAGTTACCAATAAGTTTATAGTTTGTGTATTTGCGATGGAAGACTATTAAAGGTATGAGCTTCAGACACACCTTTACATCCTGACTTCAACCCATATCACAGTGCGGCCTGAGCGCTCCTCTGCTGCTCCTGCTTCATGTCATCTAACACAGGGGGCCTCCTTCATTCACTATTCATGATAAACTGTGCTTCAAAGTCGCGTTTCCCCTCCGCTCTGAACAGATTTGTGCAGAGTTTGTGTGATTTCGAAAACAAGATGTGGCTCTTTGAAAAGCACCTGTTGTCGTCTGAACACAATGCACTTTGATGTTAATGCATTGTCCCCCGCGCTCTCTCTGTTGTGAGTCAATTATCTCAAGATTGTGCTTCTTTTAAAGCAATTAAAGCAAACAAGCTGCCAATGGAAACACATGCTGCTGTGCGGGTGGCTTTTGAAGGCTTGCATCTAAATTAAACCTTTTTCACTGACGACATAGCCTTGGACGAGCCCTTTGAGACAGACGTTTTGTTTTTTGGGACGTCTCCATTTGAACTGCAGTGACTAATCTCCTCAGTAGTACAAACCACAGGCCATAAAAATAAGGATCTAAAGCACTGAAGAGAGAATACAAGATTGTCCATCGCTCACAATTTGGCAATGGCAAACTCTCTTAAACCGTACAAGAGCTTGAGAGTTATGACAAACTGAACGTGCTTTACATGTGGTAACAGACTGAGAAAAAGTATGTCTCCAGTGTGTCCTGTTGTTGAATTCAAATATTCCTTTTTCTCGTATTATATTGTTTCCACTTCCGGCCTTTGCCAAGTCAACAAGGTGTTCCCTGTTTTCAAAGTTTGATAAGGCAAAAATAAACATAATTAATTCCTTTAATGTAGTAATTAGCTCCCAGGCTAGTACATAATGAGTGTGTAGATGATATCTGTGCATTTGGTAATGTCTTATACATACAAATCAGAACTCCCTGGGGCCGGCACTCGATCAAACATCTGGCATTCAATATTTTCATTTCACATCTCCCCAAAGCCCCATCCATATAATACCTGCGTCTCACAAAAGCAATCTCATTATTTATACTGTACCTGAGAAAGAATATTGACAAATAAGCTTTGTGTTGAGTCTGGAGGTCTGTCTTGGAGACTGTAGAGGACATTAAAAGTGAAGGAGTGCTACATTTTCCAAATTATAAGTTGCACCTGCCAAAAACTGCATAATGAAGAAGATAAAAACATATATAAGTCCCTCCGGAGTATAAGTCGCACTGTGGCAACTACTTGAACATGGAGGCGTAACGGCACCGTTTACAGCCTCTCCCGGCAGTACGTTGTTCAAGCACCCATTTGCGAACTCGTTCCTCTAGTTGTGGCCATCTAGCTTTTAGCCCGTGGTTAGCATTTTTTGTTTCCTTCATTACAGTAAGAGTAACCTCCGCTTTTCACCGGTCCCTCACAAGTTTCTCACTACTCCAAACTTTATAGTTTTTTGTTTGACTGTCAGTGGTACAGTAAGTAAGTAAGTGCTTTAGTTGTTATTGTACAACCTTACAGGCGTAGCAGATACTTGTGCACAAGCCTCGAGCAGCTGTCAGTGTGAAAATGACAAACCTGAAAGTATATATTTTTATATATACTGTAAGTCACACCTGAGTATAAGTTGCACCCCAGCCAAACTATGAAAAAAAGTGTGATTTATAGTCCGGAAAATAAGGTATATACACATTAGAACAGCTGATGTTAAGTAGGCCTAAACCATTTACGATGTGTGTGTGTGTTTTCATTGTATTTCTCAGTAAGAAATGTTTTAATATTGTAGAAAGTGTTTTTTGATAAAGAAGGATGAGAGGAGATAAGACAAAGATTGGAACTGAAAATAAGTTGGTCTTATTGAATGGTTAACATCAAATTCCATGCTTGTTGGTCATGGTTGTCTGCTCCTGGACATGTGGCTTCCTTTCCACCATCAAGTGTGAATGTGTGCGTGGGGTAAATGTGGAAGTAGAGGTCTGCACTTTGTGGTACACAACAAAGAACATGAGTGGCTATCTTTCATGACAGACTAGTTTCTAGTTAGTCTTAACCACAGAGCCTTGTCTCCCCATGCAGCAACTTTTTAGCATCAGACGCAGGGTCATAAGTTCATATTCTCTTTAGTCACTGTAAAATGTAAATACCAGAGTGTCACTGAATAAAACATGAGCGCTATGGTGCTCTCTATTGCCTCCCTTCTGTGTGAGCGCTTTGCAGAATGCACTGTGGGACCCGGGCATAAACAAGCCACTGCATGTTATCTCCCACGTGCAATGGAAGGCTTTGATTTCAGTTGTCTCTCATTAGACGCTCAGCTCTTCTCAAAACGACACGGGCTATAAAATATTTACATGCTCCATAGTTGCCTCTTATTATGCAGAACATTGGTGAGTGTTTACATTTAGACACTTTCGCATGTGCAATTCGTTTTGTTAGAAGATCTGAAACCATGCTCTCTGGAATGAACTGAAACATGTAATGGCTGCAGCAAATTCAACAGCTACAGACAGAGGACACACAACACATCATAATGAGTCACTTTTTAAATTCAGATTCTCAATAAAATGCCACTGTATAACATGCTTCTGATCTTAGCGATATAAACATATTCGATTTTTTATTATTGAATAGGGGTGATGGGTGCCGCAGATGAGATTCATTCATCTGAATTCCAAAAGCTACTTGCACTAAGCATCCCAGTCTCGGAGCAGCCAATATCAATGTTTTATTAGCTTTGGACGCTTTGTTCTGCCTCTGAATGGACATTATTATTCCATATGAGAAATGGCTGACAGAAGAAGATGTTAGTATTCAGATTGTTAGGTCCTCATATTTTTACACAGCCCCAGCTTCCACATTTTATTCTCCCAAGTCATTTTTATCACAGTGCAAAAAGGCTGCGGCCGACAGCGGAGAAAAGAGAAAAGAGTCTGTACAAAGTTGGGGTGGATATCACTGTGTTTCCAAGCCTTTGGAGGCCCAATATAGTTGAACTGTTTTGAACTTATATATAGTATTCATGGATAACATAAATAAAATAAAAATCTAAATTTTTATGAAAAGGTTTGAGAAAATGTAACTCAAGAAGAATACAATCATTTATTGTATGATAGATATCTTCATAAGACATGTCATTTTGCCGGGAGTGGGTACGTCTCCATGGCAATGTTGACTAAAGGGAGCAGAATTTGAGATTGAAACAGGTCAGGTCCGCAACCAAATCCATTCGTTGATTACCCACCACAAAAATAGCATTTTCTGAGCAGCACAGTGTGCCTTTAAATCTACAGTAAGGTATTCCCATGGAGGTTATGCAGATGACATTCCAGCATGGAAACAGCATAGCAACAGAAGCCAAATGAGTGTGAAATTTTAGATGTTATTATTTTGGTCCAGTCCACTATGTAATTTCGCTGGATTTTTGTGGAAAGTATCAAAACTATACGTTTTGAAAACTTTATTAAATAAGAAATCATTTCCATTTGCTCTGATATGTTAAAAAAAAAAAAAAAAAAAAACATAGCTTGGCAGAAATTTGCAAAATTTGGCCAAAAATTCCATTTGGTTGTTCCAATCAAAAAAGTAAATGAAACCCTTGTCAAATTAGTTACCGTAGCGATGACCAGAGCTCACCATTTACTCTGGAAAATGGTATAATTGCACAATTTTACCAAATGACATGGGGAAATGGAAACATTGTCTTCTCATTGCTTATACCATAAGGTTCCTAAAAATATCTAGTTTTAATACCCTCCACGAAAATCCCAGTGAACCAGACGATTTGCTGTGACACTCAGAATGCAGATAAGAAAGCTGTAGTATGCTTGAGTAAATCAAATAACGATATAGATTTGACCCTCATTTGTCTTCTCATGCCATGCTGTTGCTGCGACATCTTTCCCTCTGTCCTTTAGTAAAGTGCAGTAGAAGTGGGCAGAAGTCTTCAGGGCTATTCTGAAACTTTACACTTAAAAGAATCAAAGTGATAACACACAGTCTGACCTCTGGCCTGTGAACTCTGACCACAACCCTGAGGTTAATGCTTCAGTAACACTCTCCCACTCTTCCTGTCACATCACTGACCTACTGTTCTGTGGTCTTCAAACTGCTGCTGTGATTCATAACAATTCAATAATTCAGCAGACACCAAACTGCCTTTAATGTGTTGGAAAAGTAATGGACCACAGGGGGTCAATGTCAGCTTTGTAGCAATACGCTCCCACGCCTTTAGAACCTTAATATTAGCTTGGGCTATACTCAAACATGCGCAGACTCTTTTAGGTTTTATTTTATTGATTTAAATTTACTTCAGCACAAAAGGTACTCACCGGTACATTAGAGTTACCAGCCTGAAGGGAACCGGCGATGAACTCTCAGTGCTTTTAATGGGCTTCTCCTGACCAGCCACGCACCGCTTTCCCCCTTCGCCATTTGCCCCCTTTTCTTTCTCCACTCAACGTGAAGAAGATGCTATCATCAGCGAGTAAATGCTGAAATTATCTTCTATTGTGCGGATTATAATGGAGGTTAACAACGTCTGACCTTTCGACAAGAGCAATCATATGGGCGAGAACGAGTCAATCAAAATGTGCGAGAAGTGTGTAAAAGTTGAGACAAATATGGTTAAATGTATCATCATGTTTTATTCTATCAGGGTCGCATTGGCGTTAATGTTAAAGTATTTGTGAATAATTCAAAGGACTCGAGGCACTTCAGAGTATGTCGGAGCTGGGACGGTCGCATGCACAAAGCTGTTTAAATCTGAATGCTCGGCAGCCTCCACGACCCGGAAAACTCCCCATTGTGACTTTGAATATTAAAAGACTACATTTTAAGGCAGCTCAGCTCATCCACTATGTCCTGTTAATTATCATTTTACTGCTGCAGTGCTGAGCAAAGATTAATAGTGTCCAGGAAGGGAAAATATTGATAAGTATAGTTTATAGAAGTTTATTTTAATGTGAGAGCCAAAGGAAAGAGGTCAGCAAAAAGTT
Source organism: Gobius niger (assembly GCF_951799975.1). Classification (NCBI taxonomy): domain Eukaryota; kingdom Metazoa; phylum Chordata; class Actinopteri; order Gobiiformes; family Gobiidae; genus Gobius; species Gobius niger. Next base: position 23,656,284 of record NC_136861.1, on the reverse strand, counting down.
ATTAGTTTTTTTTATTTTTTATTTCAGTGCTATTTCTGTCTGCAATTGAATATTCGGTTGTGACCGTCATGCACACAGAAAATGTCTTTGATATGACAATTGACATAGGCCCAGGAGAGGCACATGCACTGTACATAATGGTGGGTTTTTGTGAGTTGATGCGGCGTACACTGAGCCGATCTGACAGTCTCTCGGTAAAGCAGCACTTAGACGTCACAGATGGATGGACCATGTATCAGGACATGCTTCCAGCAGTAACTGCACTTTTGTGCTCCCCTTTAACAAAAGAGAAAAGAAACTGTTCCACCTCACAGTTGACGTCATATTTTTATTTTTGGTTTTATTTGTTTTATGTTTTATTATCATTTGTGTTTTATCATTTTGTTTTATTTTTCTCAAAGGTTTGTGAAACTATTTTGTGCTTGTGGTTTCATAAGTAAAGAAATATCCACATTTTCTGTCAGAAGGTTCTAATAACCATGTCGCGCCTAAAGTGTGCTCTGACAAACATTTCTGACCCTCCTCCTTCAGAGACCCCTCTCACAGATTGTCTTGTGATTGACATTTCGATGCCAGTGTTAGTCCCAGCAGACAATGACTGACACTGTGACTTCCTAGACACATCCATCATCCGCACCACTGAAATACAACATACATATTATAAAGTAAAACAAATAGAAGTGTTTCCAATAGTAACAGCCCCTGTGACAACTTGCCGTCTCTAAATTATATTACGGTCATTTCCGGTGTATTTGCATATTCCATTGTCGTTGTACATGTTGCTTTTCCAACTTTAGCAGCAAATTGCGCTCTTCTGCAGAATGAGCTGTTGCCTCCAATCCTATCAGAAATAGATAGCACAGTCGACGGCATTGGCTCTCTGAGCAAAATCTCTCTCAATCCAATTTGAGCTACAGGCGGCGAAAAGTCACAAAACCGAGGTGCAAATAAAATAACACACTTTGGAGTGAGCATGAATGACTGTAGTGTATTTCGCGCCGTGACTCAATGCATTTCTTGTACTAACCAACTGGGATTTTTTTTTTTACCACTTCACATCATACAAAGGAGTGAAAATGCAAAGTCTTGGTTCTTTTACGTTTAATTTGTGAAGACCGAGGTCAAACGTCCAGCTAGTTCGATTACAGTTACAGCTATTGAGTAAGCAGACCCTCACTGCTGACCCATGAAATCAGATTTACAAATATAGCTGCCTAATGAGCTATGCTAATGTGTTCCGTAATCTGCACAGGAACAACTCACCCCACATTACCTCACAAGAGTAACTTTTACAATAACAGAAACTTAAACCCGACATGCTCGTTTGATAGTTTGAGAGTGCACACTTCCAAAGTCTGTCCTGAGCGAGACAGAACATTGAGTTTTTAGCGTTGAAGGCTATTGCTGTGGCCGTTCCATCAAGCGGCATTATACTTGCAAACGCTGTGCTCGTTGCTGTTGTTGTTGTTTTTTTCATGATTGCCAAGGATGCTCCGGTCAGCTGAGCCTGTTTATTTTCCCTTGTCTCTGGAGAGTGTCCTTATACTTGATAAATATTCCATTCGGTCTTGTGTTGTACTTAGTGTCGCTGCTTTGAGGGACCACACACACACACGCACACACACACACACACACAACCACATACATTTACTGTGCATTGTTTTGGATATTCCGTGGAGGCCTGGTCTGTTTGCTTGAGCAGCTATAGTTTGTGGGATTATGTATCACCACCCTCCAGGTATAACTGTCCGTATTTACTCTCAGAATGCCCTTTGTTTGTCCAAAGTTTTGTCTGCAGTTCACTTCAATCAAAGCTGCACTACAATAAAAACAATAAGTTAGTCAGTAAGCAAGTGCTGTGTTTTTCATTGTCATTCCAAGAGCATGGCAGACCAATACAGTATAATCCGTTTTATTCTCCTGTGTGGCTTAGCTGCGAGTCTTGCCCCGGATACCTCCTCGTTTGTCCCTTGTTTTTTGTTTCCTATTGTGCCTCTAGAGACGCCTCCACTGTGTAAACTAGCTGTTGGTTTACTTTTAAAAACCTGGGTCCTTTATGGCTAGCACAGACTCTGTGCAGTAAAACATCCATTGAACCCCACAAAAACACAGCAAAGATGTACAAAAGTATCCAGTAAACAATGTGAAACACAGAAACTACAAATGGAGTTGGCAGAAAAAAAGGCACAACAACAACAACAAAAAAACGCTGCTGTACCACGAGAGAGGCAGGTTGCTGCTTGTTTACACGGAGGAAACCAATACATGCACTCATTTGTGGGGGATTCTTTGAGGCAGACACTCATTTACTATGTTCCCATTTTTCATTTGCTTTGCCTTTGACATATAGGACTGCACTCTGACACAGTTTTCTTTGCTCTTGTTGTTCCCCATCTCGTACAATGACACCAACAGAAAACAAATAATCTCTCCCAGTATATAAGTCACATGCATCAATATCATGCCTCATAAACAGTGATAATACAGCAAGTGCTACGGCAGGCTAGCTTAATGACAGCCTCGGCGTAAATTCACACTAAAATACCTTTTTACATAAACTTCATGTCATGTGGCTTGGAGTTGCGGTCGCTGTGGTCACGATGAATGATGGTGTGTGTAATGTCAACTACTCCTTTGCACAGACCGACTTCTGGCTCCAGTGTGCTTGAATAGGGTCCAGTGAAAGGCAGATCTAACCATATGGGGACGCATATGAACGTAGTGACAGTGCGGGCGTTCACGTTCCCAAATATATGCAATGCTGCCAGGACATCTGTGTGTACGAAGAAAAAACAGCTGCTATTCCATCAGACTGTGATCAGTGAGCAAATGACATTCAGAAACAAAAAAGGTGAAAGTCTTTTAGTCAGTCAAAGATCATTCTGCTTTATTCAGGCTTTTACCACTACACATACACCATACTCTTGGCATTTTTGGAGTATAATTTAAAACAATATACCGTGTGAAGAAAAAGTGAGTACACCGTTTGGAGTAAATTGGGCATAAAATGTGGTCTGATCTTCATCAAAATCATAAGAATGAGTAAGTGTGTCCGTTTAAACTAATGCCACCCAAACATTTACATTTAATCCTATTTTTATTGGCCATAACATGTAAATATTCACAGGACAGCGTGGAATAAGTAAGTACACCGCCTGAATCTCGCTGAACTGCAGCAATTTTTTAAAGAGGAATGTTCCAAGATTCATCCTGATCGTTGTGAACGTCTAATCTGCAACTACAGAAAAGCAGAAAAACCTGAGACATTCACAACAGTGTGGAATAAGTAAGTGAATCCCTGTATTAAATAGCTGGCTGATCCTTTTTTTGCAGCAATAACTGCTTTTCTGTAGTTGCAGATTAGACGTTCACAACGATCAGGATGAATCTCGGACCATTCGTCTTTAGAAAACTGCTGTAGTTCAGTGAGATTCAGGCGGTGTACTTACTTATTCCACGCTGTCCTGTGAATGTTTCCACGTTGTGGTCAATAAAAATATAATAAAATGTAAATGTGGGGCTGGTATTAGTTTAAGCAAAGGCTGTTTACTCGTTCTTATGATTTTGAAGATCAGACCACATTATGTGACCAATTTAGGCACAAATGTGAGAAATTCCAAACGATGTACTCACTTTTTCTTCCCACTGTATTCAACATGCTCATGCTCTGGTGACTAGGGAGGCTACACAAGAGTGAACCTCTTCAAAGATATGTATCGTCAAACATGTTAATCAGTGCAGGGAGTAGAGTTTGGTGAAGGTGTGTTAATGATGGGATGTCTGCAGAGTGTGGCCTTTGAACGCAGAAGAATAAGTAGCCTACCAAAACATGCACACATAAAACACTTCAGGTATGTTTTTGATGAAGCTATAAAGTAATAACATGGTTAAAAGCTCAAAAAGTCAGTTTTGCATCAAAGTCTTTGATTGAACAGAATTGTACAGATATAAATTCTGCACATTTCTCCAAATCACCTGTATTACTGTGTGAAAGTGGCTTGAGGTAGTTTTGCAGCCGGTCCAGTCTGCAATGACTGGCATTAGTGGCTGGTCTGAAGCTAATCACTGGTTTGAGGAACTTAGCTGGACTTTGGAGAAGGTACCACTTTAGGCCAAGTCGCTGCAGCCGAGTCACTTTCAAAGTTTTACTCAGCAATGGCAACTTCATCAGGAGCACATTTCTAACTGGAGCTAGTTCTGTATTAAAGTAAACAAATAAGCTATAGGGTGCAGTGGGAATGGAGTGATGTTTGTAGAAATATCAGTCCACAGAGTAAAAAAAGAAAATTGTGATAAAAAAGGAAAATTTTGCAACTGCTTGGTCCTTATATGATCTTGCTTTCCTCTGTGGTGTATAGCTTTTGCATAAATAAGAGACTTTTATGACACCCCTCATCTTCTTCACTTTTTTCCCCAAAACAACATCACTGTTTTTTCGCCATTTGAAAAACAAAGTCACATTTGGTTACATTTGAACATAGCCTATTTTGACTCTTTCTGAGGCAGGCCATAAATAAAAACTGTATCAAAATAAGATGGAGAATCAAACTTGACTTGATGTATATGCTTGGTTTTGAAGCTAAAATTGCCATTTACTGGTGAGAAGTCTGTAGTAGTGTAGAGGCAAAGTTACAAATATAAGATCCATGACGATGACTCTTGACTTGCACAGCCCTTTTGAACCAGGTCTGCTGAGGATCATACGTGACTCCTGAACTTCTATAACGGACGTGTTATTTCATATTCTTAAGTCGTGTGCTAAAGCGCCGCTTTCAAATCGATTGGGAGCAGAGGTGAACAGAGGGGTAGAAATGCAAAGATTATGCTACATAAATGTAGCTATATTCAGCTGTGCCCCAGAACTCATATGTTTATATAAAGCAAAACCCTCCCCTTTGTAAGTAGGATGTTTCATTATTGATTGGCTCTTACCAAATCAGTGGGAGTAGAAGTCAAAAGGTTTGCTTTGGTTTTAAAATACTCTCAGCAGAAGTAATCAGAAGGTCTCGGGTTCGATTCCTTGGCATTTTTTTTCCGCTAACACAAAAAATTTGTACAATAGGTTCCCTTCTGAGGCCAGGACTCCCCAGAAAGACAGATAGTGTAAAATGCACTTGCAATTAAGCTTTTATTTTTATGGGCCTGTTTTATTTTTTATGTTACTCAAGTTGGCCAATTTATACTCACTACTGCCACCTCAGGTCATACGTGTAACTGCATCTACTATATTAAGCTCGTGCATGATGACAATTCAGACCCAAATTAACACCTTTTTGAGTGACAGTGCAGGATTTTAGAGGCAGTTGTGGTGAACAGGTCTGAGCTCATTCTACACATTAGGACATGGCTGGAACATGTAGGGGGAGGACAATACTTAATTTTTTACATTTTTAAACTCAGTATAGTCCCTTTAAGTGGTGTTTTTTTCATTCACAGAGTTTTCAGCCCTGTGCAGCACCTCTTAAAGTCCAGACAACATCACCTTAACCTACTCTGATCTCGTCTAACACAGATGAGTATGTTTGCTTTTATCTGGTGTTTTAAGTTTAATTTCAAACTGCTTGCTTCCCTTTTCACCAAAACAGCAGGGACAGATTTGCACTATTAGCTGGAGTTTTGCATTGCTATATTTCATAACGTCTTCAGTTCAGTTTATTTGTTTATTTGAGTAGTATACATTCAAAGGAGTGGGCTTAAGCAAAAAGGCTTAGGTGTGCCTACCCTGGAAATCAATATAATAATCATTTTCATTTCACAGTGGAACAATATAGACCAAAACAACAAAAAAGATTACATGCACATTCTGTTCAGAGTAGGAAGTTGGAAGCTATTAAGAGAATAAGAAGTTTACATGTTTCACACACGCACAGCTATGTGCATGTAGCTGTTTATAAATTACATTGATCATATTGCAATGACTTTATCAACCATACTATTAGCAGCAGCATCTTTCGATTAGCCTCATTGACAAAGGAAGAACCTGTAGCTGCATTTTAAAGCAGCTTGTAAACACAGACTGATGTGCCTTACTCATGTAGCCTAATTAACAGAAATGTGGCACAACAACAGTCTTGTTTCTGTACGATATCTGTGAAAACAAGTAACAAAAGGTGACGATTCATGTTTAGTCTTTCAGATAGTCATCAGTGCCAATCATTACCAATCGTCACTAGTTTCCAAAACATAAGAAGGAGCAAAGATACTATTATGTTATAAAGGCGCATTGATATACATATTATATAGATCTTGCTATTCCCTGTTGTCATTACCATCCTCAATACAATATTCATTTTGTATGATTGTTACCTCTTTTTTTGTGGTGCGTATAAAGGGTGCAGAATAGGCCGTTTGGGAGTGGGCAGTGCCCCCCATTCAACAAGCCCCCACCCAGCTGCCCTAACTAGTCACCTTTGTGGATGCCTTAAGGATACCAAGTCTAAAAGTACTTTTTAACGCCTGAATAAAGCACTTAGGATGTTAAATGTATACTTGCTATCAACTTACTTTTCAGTCATAGCAATTAGGTTTCATTGCATAAATGTCTTAATTTAGTTCTTTATTCTGAAAGATGTGCAAAAATAGCTCTGTTTGCCATTGAAACAGCATTATAAAGTTATAATTCAAGTGCTATGAACACATCAGCAGGGCTTTTTATAGCGAACCCCCGTCTGTGATGCTGAATTAAAGTGTTATTGATTAGCCTGGCCCACAGCGCTGAATTCATTTGCCTTTTGATGTTTCTTCTGCCTTGGCGAAAACAGAAAATCGCTTCTTGATATTGGTGACACACATAATGTACTTGGCTCAGCTCTGTACATTTGCATTGCACTGTTATATACGACTGCACACGTCCACTCAACAGTCATGCCGCTAATCCAGTCCGGTCCGGAGCATAAGATAAATTGCATTCTTCACGTGGCGCTGTGTGTCTGCGAGAGTCAATAGGCTGCTAATTACATGCTGTAAGAAGTCCAGGTCCAGCGGTGTGGCTTTGGCTCGGACTTGTTATTATATTTGTCCACAGATAGAGCTCACATGGGGGTAAAGATTCATTTGTTGTTTCCTTTGTTTCAGACATCTTGTGACTGTGACATTTCTGACATATAGGCAACAGGCAGTAGCCAAAGGGGTGGATGTTTCATGCTTTGGGTGATGGGTGAGTGGGGCAGCGACTGGGGTGGAATTGTCCTGCCTGAGAGCAGCAGAGAGGCAGATTGGAAGGATTAATGGCCTCAGAGCATCATAAAGTGCCAGGTCATTAGTGGTAATCATGGCGTGCTGTCTCCACTATGGCTGTTTATGATGTGACTGCTACAGTTCACTTCACACTGGTCCGAGCTGCCACAGTATTGTCCCGTGCTCACTGCCCACACAAGCTGAACCCGGTCCCTGGACGCTGCTCACTGCTTCCAGGCGACTGCCCCAGACAGGCTGCCCCGAAGGGGATGGCGGACAGGTAGATACATTTGGCCAATAACTAGCAAAGTCATGGACATACAGTATTCTGTTGGAATTCAGATCCAAAACCATATGAATATAAACTACTTTTACATTATAGTAAATGTGTTTTAACTGTTGTTGTTGTTGTCACTAGATCTTTAATTTGTTATTATAAATATAATTCATGTTTCTTGTATAATTCATGTATAATTAATGTTTCTTGGGGCAGTAAAGCGCTTTACTATTATCTATCTATCTGACTATCTGTCTACCTGTCTACCTCTCTATAAATAAACTACAATTAAAGTTCTTCTTCTTCTTCTTTTACATAAAGGGACAGGTAGGTCTTAACCACCTGAACCAGGCACATTTTTCCAGTTTGGCTTGACCCAAATCTAAAAGCTTCTGGGGGGGGGGGAAATAGCAAAATTGTCAGAAAATGAGAATGGAAAAAAAAAAAAAAGCAACCAAAAAGCAACCAACACAGTCAGAAAAGTGACAAAAACATCCCAACAAAAATGTGACAGTAAAGCAACATAAAAGCAGCAAAAAAACAAAAACATGACAAAAGCAAAATTGCTACAAAACCATAAAAGCCAATCAAATCACAACCAAAATGTGATGACGATTTAAAATGGCGTCTTAGCTTTCAAATGAGGCGTTACACTGGCCTTTAATCTGCATAGGCAAGAAGCTTTTCATTTTGAGTAACTGGTGAAAAAATGTGGTCGGTTACTGCAAGGGTTAAAAGCTTTAAAAGCTTATATCAAAATCAATAAAGGGCTTGTGTCCTAATGTCCCGCGCCGTGTTTGTCAAAGTGAAGACATAACTTGAACCTCCCCTCACCTGCTCAGCGCAGCCTCTCCTCTCTCTCGAAGGAAACTGTAAGCCGGAGACAATGGCTTCTAATGGGATTATAAAGGGCATCGGAGACATTTTCACGGATCACAAAGCGAGCCACGGAAAGCTCAGAGTCGAGACATGCTAAAACACGGGTTGGAGATAGCTTCCTGTTACGATGTGCTGACCGCCCGTCCCGTCCGCTCGCTGTAATCAGCAGAGGGACTATATATACACGGGACCTGCGGGCAAAGGGTCAGCGAGGAGGTCCAAGTCACTGTTCTGTAGCCGCAACAAAACCCAAACCTAATTATCTGCCCGTTTTAGTCAAGCTTAATTAGCCTTGTCAGATGTATGGCGGATTCATTATGTTCCTAATTAAGTCACTATCAGAGCCCAATAGGAATGGCTTTATGCTGCATCAGAAAGCCTGTGCTGTTCTGCTGACATGATTGCAAAAGCATCCTCTGGCAATCTCTCTGAGTGGGTGGCGTGGCTGAAGAGGGCAGCACAATGGTGATGATTGAGATTCATATTTACAATAGAGATAATGCTATAGATGGGGAAAGAACATTGTTTCTTTTTGGTTTAGTGGTCTCTATGGAGTGGGCGGTGAAGCTTTCAGATGGAGATAGCTCTTAAACTGTTTATTATGGCTTTTAATTAAAGGCCCACTCATAAAAAATGAGTGGGCCTCAAACAATTTGCTTTTTGTCGAGATGATGTTTACATTCTGTTCAAATAATAATAATAATAATAATAATAATAATAATAATAATAATAATAATAATAATAATAATAATAATAATAATAATAATAATAATAATAATAATAGTAATAAAACAAGAAATCATAACCACTAAATAATTAACATATCAAGTGACAAGCAAACAAAAATCAACAAAGACAAATTAAATGACAAAGATTTAAAGATGGCCACCCGTCTGGACTAGTAAAGACATGGCAACCCAAAGCAATTCAAAGTGCTTCACAGTTGCATAAATATAAGAAAATAAATACAATCAATAAAAACATCAACATAGAATTAATCAATTACAGTAAGAGGCAAGAGTGCAGATAAGATTCTTTCAGTTACATGCATTTTTAAGTCTTGTTTAGATTCGCTCTGTCTTGAGAACTACTTTAAGTCTTGTTTTGACTCGCTCTGTCTTGAGCACTATTTCGCTCTGTATTGACACTATTTTTAGGTCTTGTTTGGACTCGCTCTGTCTTGAGCACTATTTCGCTCTGTATTGACACTATTTTTAAGTCTTGTTTTGACTCGCTCTGTCTTGAGCACTATTTCGCTCTGTCTTGATCACTATTTTTCTTGCTCGTTCACACAAAGTTACCTAACCTCTGTTTTTGTCGCCCTCTGTTTATTGACATTAGGCTGACTCAGGGGTAACCTAGCCAGACTGCATCTATTAAAACACACTCTCCGCAAGCTCTTATGGCTGTGATTGACAGGCGCAGTAAAGCAGTACAAAGTAACCTTGTTTACCTTAATAAATCTTTTTCATAGTCCTTATGGGGGTAAGGCAAGTGTTAATGGGATTATTGGGGGTCTTTCATCTCCCCCTGGTGTCTCTGGAGAGGGGGTTGTAGCCGAAAGTGTGGTCTGGTCCGTGAATATTAAAAGACCGGTCCGGACCATTACGGACCATGACCTCTAGGGGCGCTGTGCACTGGTCCGAGTGGTCCCTGATGGTCCCTGAGATGGTCTCTAGATCCCTCGAATGGTCTTTGGGCTGAATTAATGGTCCTGTGTATTATGTGTGGCAGGAGTGGAGTCCTAATAGGTCTATATCAATATTTCTCATTCATATTGAGGAAAACCAACGATTTGTTTTAGGAAGATTTTTTTATTTGAAAATCATATTCTTTTTCCGGATGGTTTTCGACATCATCTGTTTCAAACATTGCTCTATATTCATTCCAACCAACTGAAATACGCACATTTGCGACATTAATGATCTTTTTTTTAATTGTACTCATTATGATTATAGACTAAATGGACTGAAATTCTGAGATTATTGTAGATATTACGTGGTCTAACGGGTTACGTGTATGACTGCGATATCAAGGGTTCGTGGTTCGAGAATGACTTAGTGTTAATTTTGGTTTCAAAACACAGAAGCATTTTACGGTTAATGATAATGATTCTTAGCATCATTGATAACTGTGCAGTTTTTAAAATGTCCAGATAAACTGAATTTACGGATCAGCATTAATGTTTTTCCCAGTGGGTTCCCAGTCAAAAAAAAAAAAAAAAGAAATAGAGGTGGGGACAGGAACGATCCACCGACCTTATACGCACAAGCCCGGCGCTCTACCTATGGAGCCCTGCGAGCAGGACCAGTTCCGATTGTTCCGCAGTCCGACAAGACATGGATTAATGTTATGAACCGGAACGGAGTGGTGGCTTTACAAGTTCTTGAATCATTTTATTATTGTTATATGTTATTAGCGCAAATTGGCCTGAGCTTCGCAGAGCAGAGCAGCACCCACGTGATCCACGTGATCAGCAGCACCATGTCAGGGACCGGTCCCTGACTGGTCCGGACCACTCGGACCAGTGATGCCTGTATGAAGCAGAAACCAGTCATAAGTAACATGTAGGCTACCATTCTACCATTGATTCAGACCAAGGACCATCTCAAGGACCGGTCCCTGACTGGTCCGGACCACTTGGACCACTGGTCCGGACCACTCGGACCAGTGGTCCGGACCACTCGGACCAGTCATCCCTTATGCTTGTATGAAGCAGAAACCAGTCATAAATAACAGGTACCATTTACTCAGACCAACGACCGTCTCAGGGACCGGTCCCTGACTGGTCCGAACCACTCGGACCAGTGGTCCCTGATGCCTGTATGAAGCAGAGACCAGTCAGTGGTCCCTTATGCTTGTATGAAGCAGAAACCAGTCATAAGTATGAAGCAGAAACCAGTCATAAGTAACAGGTACCATTGACTCAGACCAAGGACCATCTCAGGGACCGGTCCCTGACTGGTCTGGACCACTCGGACCAGTGGTCCCTGATTCTTGCATGGGCCCAAGGACCACTTCAAGGACCACGGTCTGTTACAAACCACTGGCGGACTAGTGAACAGCATCCCCAAAGGTGACTCCTGTAATTCTCTAGTGCAGAGTCCAGTCCAATGTCCAGAGGTAAGAGAACAGTGAATTAACCTGTTTAATTTGATAACTACTGATCTATTAGTAGGGACTTATAAAATGGGAGCAAATACTATTCAGTGTATTAACTTTATATGAGTTTAGGCTAATTACCAAACAGCAAAAAATCATCCAAAGATCACATTAATTGTCACAATAAACAAATAAATTCATAGAGCTACACAGGAAATCAAACCATCGACCATCTGCACTATGTAATGCCAGAAATGTAAAGCAAGATGAAAGGGGAAGTGTATAAAAAGGGGAGTGTAACATTATTTCAATAAATTAATAATGCATTGGTTTTATACAGCGCTTTTCTGGACACTCAAAGACGCTTTACATTGCACTATTCGTTCACTCCATACTCGGTGGTGGCAAGCTACTGTTGTAGCCACAGCTGCCCTGGGGTAGACTGACAGAAGCAAGGCAACCAGTTTGCCCCTCCGACCACCCACCCAAAGTTGGTTGGAATGAATATAGAGCAATGTTTGAAACAGATGATGTTGAAAACCATCCGGAAAAAGAATATGATTTTCAAATAAAAAATCTTCCCAAAACAAATCGTTGGTTTTCCTCAAAATGAATGAGAAATATTGATATAGACCTATTAGGACTCCACTCCTGCCACACATAATACACAGGACCATTAATTCAGCCCAAAGACCATTCGAGGGACCTAGAGACCATCTCAGGGACCATCAGGGACCACTCGGACCAGTGCACAGCGCCCCTAGAGGTCATGGTCCGTAATGGTCCGGACCGGTCTTTTAATATTCACGGACCAGACCACACTTTCGGCTACAACCGCTGCTGTGTCTCTGGCCAGAAAACCGCACTTGCAGCTTTCCCTGCACCGACCCGGAGCCACCAATACACACTAATGGAATCAAGAAGAAGAAGCTAACGGGCAAAGCTAACTGCAGGCTAGCACCACTTAAACAGTATTTCAAGCCACGTTTGAGTGAACAAAATGATCTCCATTGTGTAATTGGATGTACAATATCTCTCTCTCCCTTTGTCTTTTCTGTCAGTGTAGTATTTACTCTCATGGACAATTAATGAGTAAAAAACGGACAGTCTCAGAAAAAGCCGGAGTGGCTGCTTGGCCAGGTGATATAGGTCAGGGGTAGGCAAACTCTGACACAGATAACATGGCACTGGAGGTCTGTCAATGAAGTCAAATGAAGACAAGCAGAAATATGTATTTTTGCTTTTGAAATAATACATGATTAGGGAGAGTAATTTTAGCAGAAATACTGATCTACAACTCCTGACAGGTCGTCCCAAGACACTGAAGGATTGGTAAAGAACACTTTTTTCCCCCTTGTACAATACATGAATGCTGAACATAAAAACCAACAAGCTAAATAACAATTCCCAACAACCAGTAATCAACAAATCAACAAACAAATGAACAAATATCTATGTACATACTTTGTCGCTTTTATTTTATGTGAACAAAAGGCGATGCTTGTCACTATTAAGGAAGAACACAAAACCATATTCACAAGTCAACTGTCCTCATTTTGTTCCCTTTCTTAATGACAGAACTTTACAGTGACTTGATTCATCCGGTTTATGCATAATCGCACCATAATGAATGTTTACAAGCTCCACTTGTTCAAACAAAAGGAGAGAAAATGGCAGAACCACCCACCACGAGTGCTTTGTTTGTTGCATAATTAGTTGTTTTGACTCCATGGTTGTGTCTTGTGTTTAAACCTTTTCCACATGTTCCGCAGAGTTCAAACCCTATTCTTTGATGCCTTTCAATAGACATTTCAAAGACATAGACGTCCAAAACACAAATTAAAGCAGTATCTCGCCATGTTCTTTTGAGTGGCATATGCATTGTATCGTAAACATTACTGACCCATGTCATAGAATGAGTGCTTGTGACCGGTACAGTATTACATAAATACTCTTACACTGCATTGTATCATTTGTTAGTTTTGTGTCCTCTGCCCACACAACTTTCGGAGCGTAATGTAAATAAATCTTGAATCCAGGAAGGTCAAAATGACTTGTTGTTGTAATGTTGTTGTTACTTGTTTCTAAAGTTTGCTACAATGTCCTTGAATCAAAAGAAAAACTACAGTGTGGAGTAAAACTGTTTAGCTTTACTGTTTTCAAAATTAAATCAGGTCATGATATAATAAATAGTACATTTTTACACTGCAGATATATTAAAAATGTTTTTTCCATGTTTTTTTTTGTGTTGACAATGAATGCTAGCATATTCTATTTCTACTTAAATTGTATTGCATTGTATGTTTTACGATACAACTCATCACATCACAGACCACAGAGAATGGTGTCTTCACATCAATATTATCACCATCTTTCTTTACCCACAATTAGGCCTGTCACGATAACAAATTTGAAGTTTGATATATCGAGGTAGGAAAGTCAGAATCAGAATAGTTTTATTGCCATTGTTTGCAAGCAGGTTCACAAACTAGGATTTGTTCTCGCAGCAACATTTAACAAAAAAACATATAACACTGTAGCCTGGCTAACACCAGACTAAAATCACAAGTGATATTTAGTCTGGGGACCACCAATTCATTTTCTCGTAGGAGAGGTGTGGTTTACGATCGTCCATACTCGTTTATTGGGCGATACGAAAAAAAAAAAAAAAAACTCTCATGCGTCTGCACGTAGCCCCAGCCAATCATATCATCGTATGAGATGACGTATGACGTACCCGCTGTAAACTTTTGAGCTAAATTATTTAGAACAAGGTCTAAAGCTTGATCAAAAAATACCATCGTGTCTGCTGCTGTCATGTTGGATCCGTAAATAAACTTTTTTTTTATTATCCGTAAATAAACTACAAGCTTCCATATATCGAATAGCGCGTCATCGTCTTGCCGTCCCTCCTCGCTCTGTGATTGGTTCCCAAATCCACCGGAGATTTGGCCATGGTCCCCAGGCTGTTGTGCAGTTCGAAATAATTCGAGCGCACACAGCAGCCTGGCGTTAGCCAGGTTAATAACACTGAGTTTTTATCAAAATAAGCTATAAAACTTTAAACTTTAGGGGCATGCATAAAGAATATTAAAATATCCATCCATCTTCTTCCACTCTGTTGGAGCCGCCCAAATCACACTGCACCAGCCCCTCATGGCTCCTCCTGCAGGTGGTGGGTCCACAGGAGGACGGCCTCACGATTAAACGGGCCGGTTGGTCTCTCATAGGACCACAGGACCTGTTTGCCATGGGAGACCCCACCAGGGGCACGAAGCCCCTGACAACAGAGCTCCCGGATCATTTGGGTGCTCAAACCCCTAAGGTGGCGGTTCCAGGAGGGGTATATTAAAATAAATAAGATTAAAAAAATAAGAAGTAAAATATGGTAAGACGTTAACAAGAAACAAAGAACAACAATAGCTTGTCCCGGTCTGTAGCGCCGGGGTACCACACGGTGATGGAGGAGAGGATGGACTTGATGATGGCCGTGTAGAACTGCAACAGCATCTTGGTCGGCAGCTTCAGTTTCCTCAGCTGCTGCAAGAAGAACATCTTCTGCTGGGCTTTCTTGATGAGGGAGCTGATGGTTGGCTTCCATTTGAGGTCCTGGGTAATGGTGGTGCCCAGGAAACGGAAGCCCACGGGGACAGTGGGGCTGTGTCTTTCCTGAAGTCCGATCATCTCCACTGTCTTTTGGGTGTTCAGCTCCAGATTGTTGTGGCTGCACCAGGACGCCAGCCGGTCCACCTCTCCTTTATGTGGACTCATCACCGTCCGAGATGAGCCCGATGAGGGTGTTGTCGTCCGCAAGCTTGATGAGTTTAACAGACTGGTGACTAGAGGCGCAGCAGTTTGAGTACAGGGAGAAGAGCCAGGGGGAAAGTAAACAGCCCTGAGGAGTTCCAGTGTTTGTAGGCCGACTGTCCGAGACGATCTTCTCCAGCCGCACATGCTATCTCCGGTCCGTATCGCGATAAACGATATTTTTGACTCTGATGATACTAGATACCGTCAACTCAGGCATACAAATGACAGTAAACCTTTGTTCTAAAAGTGCATAATCAAATCCTACAATACCACACAAGCTGCAATAAACATGAAATATAATGTAACTCAGTTTGCTTCTGTTCAAAGTTTTATAAAGAAAAAATAAGGGAGGATTCTAATAAATATACAGACGATAAATACCGAGTCCAAAGTGTATAGTTTATCGCTATTTATTGAACGATAAGTCGATATAGTAATTATCGTGACAGCCCTATACCCACATTGCATTGTCTGTCTGCATTGTCTCCAGTATTGCACACCGGCGTCTCTGGAGAGCGAAATCAATAGCAATAGGGGTGTGATGATGGTGGGACCTCCCTATATCAATGCTAGATCGATGCCAGAGGTGTATGAACTGAAACACACAGTGGGATAAATTATCAGAGTCCAATAAATCAATACAGCTACAGACATTTCTTGACAAACAGCGGATGTTTCGAGATTAAACAAATCCCTTCTTCAGAGCCAAAGTTTATGACTGGATTTCCTCAAGATTGCACCCTGCATTTATGGACATTTGTTCGCCATTGTGTATTTTTCTCTCCTAAAACATCTAAAACATCTTCCTGCCAGGCACTTAGCTCTGTTGGCCGTTGTATTGCATGCATGTGTGTGTACAGAACTAGAGGGATTTTATTTTTCTGTTCACTGGAGCAGAAATATAGACGCTAGTTTGAGAGCAGTGCAGCTGGGAGACTTTCAGGGGAGCTGTGTGCTCGCTCCTTTTGGGAATAGACATTAGGAAGAAGATGATTGGCTGGATAGACTCAAACTTTACTCTGGGCCTTTCTTCCTTGTGATTGCTTTGTGATGGGACGAATGGAGCACGGATCATGCCGTGTTCCGCTAGTTATTTCACACTGGTCATCCTCACTGTGACAGACCGAGGAGAGTGCATTATTTATTTATTTATTTATTTATTTTCCGCCTCCATGACAGGGGCTTGACACTTGTTTTGGTGGAAAGCGTTTGAAGCTGTCACTGTGGTTACGCCACTTAAACCCGGGCTTTCGAGAGCAGGGGCCGGATGATTGAGAGGCCTGTCTGTCCAACTCCCGTTCCCCATCAACACTCAACAATGAATAACCTGAACATGGGCTAATATTGATTCTTATTCGCACCCCAGTGTAATGGATTCAGAGCTGTCTGTAATGTGCTGTACCTGAAAAGAAAGGCTCATAATTACAAAGGTGTTTCTCACTGAATCAATATTGGTACTGCAGGTATACAGATTTCAGACTAAAGGAACAATTCTTACATAAAAATAGGGCCCAGACTTTTTTTTTGATTAATTGCGATTAATTAATTACATAAGGTTTAGTGCGATGAAAAATATGACTCGAAAAGAATCACATTTTTTTTAGCGGCACAGACACTTTTTCCTGCAAGATGTTGCGGGATGAACACGGCATAAAGCCAAAGCCTATTTTACTGCTAAACTTGTTACACAGTTAAGCCGACATAAACTTATTGATAAAGATCATTCTCCAAAATAAATCAAACGGTTGTTGTTTTTTAAATGATCACACAGGCCTCACATCACCACTTCAATAAGCTACTGGTTCCCACAGCCAGTCACCCATTCACTTTCTCATTCATACACCAATGTACGCAGACACTGGAGGCAAGGTGGGTGAAGTGTCTATCCCAAGGGCACAAGGACAGTGTGCACCTTCAGGAGCTGGGATTCGAACCCCTGGCCTTCCGATCACGAGACAACCCGCTCCACCACTTGCGCCACTGAGATTGAAATAGGTCAATTCTTTGATTACACAATAGGATGGAATGTAGAAACTCCTAAAAGATAGTGCACTTTTTCCACAAAGTTCCCACCAGTTTTAACAAATGCAAAGGTGCTAAATTAAATTCAGATGAAGAATAGATCCTTCAAAAACTTCAAGCTAACTTTTCCTGAGTTTAACTTATAGAATATTCACAGCGTGTACACGTTCCAATCTCCATGCTCCGTCCTCTTGCTCCTCAGTGTGGCTCAGGTGATGCATCATTCATGGCCAAACGTAATACATTGATCTTGTGCTAAATTTCCCAACTCTGAGCGAAAAAGCCAGGCCTATTTTGCTGTTTCCTGAAAAGAAATAGAAAGCTCATTACAGCGAGACATCCGAGGAGGGTTACAGTGTGCTGAAAAGGGTGTGTTTCTTCCCAGCATGTCACCGGCTGCCCACGCTGGCAATTTGTAGCAACCATTCACAGGGAGGAAATGTTAGCAGTGAAACCGTTTCTCATTTTAGCAGGACAGAAAGTCTAATGGCACTGGGCTGTGTAAAGGAAATTGCCACGGAACATTATATTCCTACCAAACACATTTTACATGCGCTGCTTCTCGTTTATTGGTTTATTTGTTTGGCGTACAGTGCATGTTAATGAACACATACAAACACAGAAAGGTCCAGCCCGAAGAACAAACCGAGGAGCTGGAACAAGCAAGGAACAAGGAAAGAGGAGCTCTAATTTATCAGGTAACCTTTCAGGTAAGTTGAGAGTAATTGGTGACACAGACACTGGATGAATATCACATCAGTTTTTTAGACATGCATATAACGTTTGTTTCCCTATCCCAACAATAGCGTAGTTTGTAATAGCTCCATATAACAATTAGTCACTTGCCACTCATTCCAAAGCAGTAACTTTTACCATAATAAATCCTTTTCTTCGTCCTTCTGGGGGTAATACAAATGGGATGACTGGGGGTTCTTTCATCTCGCCCTGATGTCTCCGGCCAGAAAACCACACTGGCAGCTTTCCCTGCTTCGACCCGCAGCCCCAATACACTCTAATTGAGTCACGAAGAAGAAGCTAACAGGCTAACGGGCAAAGCTAACTGCGGGCTAGCGCCACTTAAACAGTGTTTACAGACAAATTTGACTGAAAAAAATTATCTCTATTGTGTAATTGGATGTACAACGTCCCTCTCTTTCCTGTCAGCGTAGTATTTACTTTCCCAGACAATTAATGAGTAAAAAAATGCAACATGCTAAGACACCCGCATTGGCACCTATGGCCTCAGGGGCATGAGTTACTTAGTACTGCTTTAAAGGAATAGGCCACCGTTTTTAAATACTGAGATATGTTCTTACCTTAGCTTATACGGGTTGATGCTTCGAACTTCACTCGCGTTTGGGGCCATAGAGGAGAGGAGGTGAGGCTATATGCTAACGCTGTCTGTTCTCTGTTTACGTGAATGAGGGCACTTGTAGAGATCAGACAGCTACGCATTAAAACGTCTAAGCTCAGGTAAGAACATATCTCAGTATTCAAAGACGGTGGCCTATTCCTTTAAAAGAAAAAGAAAAAAGAAAAACTGCCAACATTTTTTTTTTGCCATATGAATATATATGTATAGAGGCAGCTGTGGGATGTACTAGTTAGAGTAGCATGCAATTGTTTGGGTTACTTTCCCATTGGGGAACCACACAAATTGTTTTATTTATTTCCTGTTTTTAGAGGTAGAAAGAAAGATGAAATAGACTTGAGGAAAGAAGGTTACCAAAGAAGGGACCAAAAAGGACCAAGAGAGGGAGAGACTTGTAAACTGCGTACTGCACAGTCCTGCATTCTGCACATTTGGGAGTAAATTCAGAAAAGGGTGAATACAGTAGTATTTAGTGTTAACACCAAGACAGGGGAAACCATGACAAAGAGAGCACTGCCATGTGCCATTACAGTGATCTACAATAGGAATAAGGCACCAATGCCAATACTTTATGAATAAAAAAAACAGATCACTACAACTACTCACTGATACCCGTGCTTAGGCAGTCATTTATCAAGACTGTGTTAATGACTCTTTTGCACATGCTTTGTAAATGACCTCTATACTGTGTGAACATTAGGCATTTGGCCAGTGAAGCAGCAGCAGCGTTGTCTTCACGGCGCTGATGCCAGAGCTGAGAGCAAGAAGGCGGCAGGTGGAATGAGTTTCCTCAACCAAAACTCACATGATTGGCTGGACAGCAGATGTGCACGCACCACCATTATGCAGAAATGTAGTAAGTCTTTGCGGAGGAAAGGGCTGGAGAGACTGGTAGATTCCTGTTTTAGAATATAGCTACATGAAACATAACGTAAGTAAATATTAGTCTACAACAGTTCAAGTGCATGACGAGGATGAAATTCAGTGATTTATAGCACACTATTAGCATCTTGAACAAACACGGCCACCTCCTCTACTAAATATAGAGCCGAGTGGATTTGTAGCTCATTTCACAGTAGAGCCGTGGTGGCATTAGCTGCTGCTCAGTGACAACACGAGCACAGAGCTAAGTGCTTCACACTCCAAAGGTCAGCAGCCTGTGGTGATTGAATATTAGCTAGTGTAGCACTAACAACATCAATTAGCCATATATGAAGGGACACATGGGGATAAGAGTGAGCTGTTGCGGTTCTCCCCAGAACAGAACATACTTGACGCTCGCAGGCTCTTTTCAAATCGCTCAGGCTTTCTACATTTTTTATCAATTGAGTTTATGAATACACTGAATACAATTTACAAGCCTTTTGCTACACAGTGAACGAAATCCATTTTCTCACTGTGCTGAAGTAGTATGATTAATCTAGGCAATTATCTGTCCAGAGAGTACTTTAACAGCACATTGCATAACTAGGCTTTTAGCTCTTTTGATCATCTTAACTATAACTTTGACTTTGCTGTTCAATCACTGAAAGCCTTGCATTAAAAATAGCTCCATTGCATCGAATGGTACTGTAGATGTTTATTACAGCTGACATTTCCATCCACCAGCAACAGTTGGATTGTGCACACTTCGCTGGAGCCCCAAACGATCATTTTTATGCTTATACAATGAAACCAGAACATTACAAATTGGCCAGAACGAAACAAACAAACTCGATGTGACGCGGCGTGCACTTATATTGATTCCATGCTCTGTCAGTTTACCAGGCCCTTGTGAAACTCCTCAAGCATTTTAATATTACTGTACATCAGGGAACAAAGGCCTATTGGAGTAGACAGCTCATTCTTCTGGATGTGGTACCGGTTTTTAGGGCAAGATGAAAGATTGCACGAGATGAAACAAGAGTTTATAACAATATAATGCAAGTCGAGTTAGGACATCTCAACCACAGTATTGGAATGCTTCAAATATGACAGGATCTGTTAGTGTTGAACTTTTCATTTAAGCATTCGTGATTCCAATGACAACTGTCTGATAGGACGGAAGATTAGAATGCACTTGCACTAACGCAAGACTATATATGACAAAGCTTTACTCAATGACAATAATGACAATAATAACAATGACTTTTCACTTCTAAGTAGATAGTATAGGCTTGTGCCGCAAATACCACAATGATGAGAGAGTACAGTTATGTCAATAAATCAAGAGGTGATTGGTTGAAAGGGAAAAGCAGCAGTAGTGATTGGCTGGTAGTGACAAACAGTTGACAAGAGGTGGAAGCAACACATTGGCTTAATTTATGATCTAGTTTTGGATAAAATGCAGGGCTGTCAACAGACTTACTTGGGCCCAGTTACACCTACCGTAATGCATACTGTGCAAGTGGCCCTAGACAAAACAAACACAGATGGTGACCTCAAAAATATTTACATGGAAATATCTGTAATGCTATAGTTGCTGTTGCAACTGCTAAAATTAGAATACCCAATAGCCTATTGGATTTGCTTTTCTACTGTTCATGCTAACTCTTCTGCTACTGCTGCATTTTCTACTACTGCTACTGCTAGTAGGGGCAGAGTTTAGTAATCTCCTTCCTGAAGGCAGCACACACTACACTGAAGTCACCCACAAGCTGAATAGATATGCTCGGGTGCTCTGCTACTAGCAGTGTCGATTGTGGGTTCAATCCCCAATCCGGACAAGGCATTTTTGTGTGGAGTTTGCATGTTCTCTACTTCGGTTTCCCTTACCATTAAAAGTATGTACTTGGCCAGGATAAATGAGTGTTTAAGAGTGCAAGTATGGGTCAACAGATGGAAATAAGCCAATGGTACAGCAATCCAGTATTTACATGCATGGGTTTCAGTACTAAGTAACTCATGCCCCTAGAGACCATAAGTCCGTGAGAGTAAATACTACGGTGACAGAAAAGACAAAGGGAGAGAGGGGTATTGTACATCCAGTTACACAATAGAGATCATTTTTTTCACTCTAACTTGGCTGTAAATCTGTTTAAGTGGCGCTATAGCCCGCAGTTAGCATGTTAGCTTCTTCTTCGTTATTCCGTCAGTGTGTATTGGTGACACCTACCTTGTATGCACTGTAAAGAAATTAATTTCACTCTGCAGTTGGGCACATTGTCATATGTAGCAAGAAATACACGCATGAGAAAACACAGAATACAGGGCTCACTGGTATAGATCTGTTTATACAAGCCGGTGGACTGTAACTAAAGTAATTTGTGAGTCACTCGACATAGCGCACAAGCATAGGTGTAGAGACAATGGGAAGTGACTTTATGTTTAACCTCAATCATAAGCTGCATTTGCATCGACAATAGATGCTTTTCATGGATGTTGCTGTGATGCTGTTGCATAAAAACAACAACAAACCAATGGCGCGGGACTTGCAAGAACTTACCTTTTGGTCTAAGGCGCTAAACTTGGGCCTCAAACTAACTAATTTTTGCATATTTAATATTCAAATCATTTGCATTTCTTGGAGCTCACCTGCTCACCAGATACGGTGTATGTTTTTTGGCCTAATTGTATGGACTATTTCACTGTTTCTTGGACCGTTCACCCCTCAGAAAATAAACGCTCTACGAGGTGCGCTAAATGATCAAACTCCCGGGCTGAAATGAGGTCCCAGCACGCCCCTGCTCCTCTTTTACTTCTACCTAATGTTATTTTATGCTATATGACTTCTATAGCCTCCTCTCTTTGTGACTTCCACAGCACAGCATCTGACCTCTGGACAAACTAAACAGTACATGAAATGGTGTGGACATGCCTTTTCCTCCTCAGTGTATTCTTAGTTGTTTTACAGTGTCTAATGAGAGCCTTGCAGATTTGGTCCAGCAGGTCTAGTGCCTTTGTCCGGCAGAATAGATCCATGAGACAGAGAAAGTGTGTGGAATTCAGACGGTGGGTGGGAGCGGTCAGCAGTGGTCAAAATTTGGATTTCCCCTCCATGTTTATGACCATCTCACAAACCAAGACATTGGACTCAGTAAAGTCAAATGAAAGTGCTTATCTGGCAGTGATTCTCAAACTAGTAGCATTTCATAACCTTTAGTCCCGATTTCAGCTCTTGGGCCTGGTGGAACTTGGAAAAGTCAAATATTAAATGAAGTTTGAGAACCACTAATGTATTATAATGTCCTATGCCGCCAGTCAAGACCATTTTATATAAATGTTAACTTAGCTGCAGCTAGCTCGTTGTGTAATTGCTGGCATTTTCACATGCAGTTCTCTGGTCACTCTGGCTCGTTTCTGTGCGCCTAAAGAACACAGGCCTAAATGTCAGGGCTCCATCTTCTCCACAGAGGTGAGGCAGCAGGGCATGTAGAGTACCGCTGCACCCACTCACCCCCGACACTTAAAGCTTTTAGACCGGGGAGCAAAATTATATAAATTAAAGCACTTTAACGAAACATGAAAGCCCAGCATAAGTCACGCTTTTAGCATGATTATTTCTGACATCTTTTAAAATTTAAGTGCAGTTAATTTAGAGGCTAACCTGATTCGAGCGCCGAGGAAAAGAAAAGTAGGAGGTGTAAATGTCTAAAGAGCTTGATGTTTGTTTCATACAGCATGGAGTGCCACAAATTCCACAGTTACCATGGAGATCCGCCATCTTTGCAGCTGTTAGCATACATTTCCATTGACTAACATTAGCTAAAAACAGTATAAAAAGTGGAGAAAAAAGCAGTGGAACCACTCCGTTAGCTGGTAAATACATCTATCCAAGTGTTTTAATGTGAACAATGACTCCAGTATTATAACTTTTAAAATCTCCATTAGTTTACAATTGCTGCTAATCCCATAATGCTTAGCGATATGACATATCACATTCCCGAACTGTATAGCAAAATGCAGTAGTGGTAAAAGTTTTTCATTCAAAAGTAACTTGTTTACCATAATAAATTATTGGGGGTAATGGGTGTTAATGGGATGATTGTGGAACTTTCATCTCCCCCTGGTGTCTCTTTCCAAGAAACCACAATTGCAACTTCCCTACACTAATAGAATCATGAAGAAGAAGCTAACAGGCTAACGGGAAAAGCTAACTGTGGGCTAGTGCCAATGTTTACAGCCAAGTTAGAGTGAAAAAAATCATGTCAAATCATGTAATTGGATAATGGCACAATGTACAATATCCCTCTCTTCCTTTGTCTTTTCTGTCAGCGTAGTATTTACTCTCACGGACAATTAATGAGTATAAAACATGCACCATGCTACGACACCTGCAGTGGCGCTTATGGCCTCTTAGGGACATGAGTTACTTAGTTCTGCTTTAAAGTAAACTACTAAAGACATTTGAGACCCCCTCCCCACACACACCTGTAGCACAGCGGAAGTGTCACAAGAGGTGCTGGAGTGGAGTGGAGGGAGCTGCACAGGAGGAAGAGGAAGTAGGAGGTGGAGGAGCTGACCAGTGCTTACCTCCAATAACAAACTCAGTCGCAGTGGCTCAGGACTAACCCAACACCCTAATCCTCCACCTGTACGGGCGGGGACAAACCTTCTTTCTGCATCTGCACACACCTCCTCCTCTGGACATTTCATCTCACAGCTTTTAAATGGGACAAAACACCGGGCCAGCTTCAGTTTTTTATTTTTTTACTTGGAGCCTTTAATCATTCAAATGTAGTAGAGGAAAGTAAATAGTTCTCAATGAAAAAATAAATACTACTCAGGTAAAGTAGAGATCCTCACAATCTCTACACAAGTACAATACTTACGTACATGTACTCTGTTACTGACCTCCTCTGGCAAAATTCAGAGGGGTGAACACAGTAAATCCCTCTCTTGCATATTTTATCTGGGCCCCGCGACCACATTATCAACCAATTGGAAAAGCTGTTGTTCACAAATATCACATCCATTATTAATACAGAGCTGAAAGGCCTCAGGACAAAAGTCTGAGACGGTGAAGGTCAGTACATTTCCTCCGATTACTTTAATGAAAGAAAATGTTTAAGTAACTTTGAAAAAACCTTGAGACTTTTCATCATATTTGTTTTTGTACAAATTAGATACATTAGAATACAACTGAGATTCTCTGGTTTTCATTCAACATCCAAAGACGTGTTAGAACTTGTTTCCTCTTTTATTTACTATCTTACTTTCAGAGGGCCTGAAATACTTCAGGTAATGCCGTCTGTGCTCTGTCAAAGGAATTTTTAAAAATGCATTTTTAATCTACTTTCAAATTATATTGTAGACGAAGCTCGTTTTGCAGAGTCTGTCACGTGTCAGTGCATGTGAGCGAGGGCGGTCTCCGAGGGTCTTTCGTCAGCCTCAGGGCGAGCGCCGGTACTTCTGCCTAATAAGAATCATTTACTTTGAAGTGCTCAGTACGTGCTCTGGGGGAGAGGTCAGAGCTGCATGTCTCTGAGTCAGACATTCAGGTAATATCAATATTATCATTATGACGGCTCTGTTGTGATGAGACTTTTGCTCCAACGAAAGCCTCTCACTCCCTTTGAACTTTTCTGGGGAATTGTTTTGGGAGAAATGCGGGTTTTGTTCACAAAGTGACCTCACACAAACATCCGAGTGTGTGATCATTATTGATGCTGAAACGCAGCACTTCCCAAACGCCAAATGACTGAAATAATAAAGGAGTCATCTGACCTTTACAAGTATATTTTCAGACTTGATGATGCAAAATAAGAATTGCAAATTCATCTCTGATGTGCAAATGAGTGCAGATAAATTAATTCTCAGAGTGAGGCAGCGTACTGAGCTCAAAGCCCCAGTTCACAGATATTCAGTCAAATTATTTTAATCTGCACAGATTTATGGCTTTTCTTTCTTCCTTTCTTATTTGTCAATGCATGTATAATCAAAATCGTATTAAATGTTTGATTAATATTGTGTATAAAAGTATCTGTGACCTGTTTAATCTGTGGATTATACTCATGTAATAGGGACCAATGGCTGCCTCATAGTCGTGAGTGAAACATATGTGGGATTTTATTCTGTTTCTCTTGCTGCTGAATATGTGCAACTCAAAAGTTTGTGAATATAATGTTATATAATAAATATAATGTTTAGTTCAGATGGAACTGAATTGGAACTGATTCATCCATCCATCCATCCATTTATTTTCTTCCGCTTTATCCGGGGCTTGGTCGTGGAGGCAGAGGTCAGAGCAGAGATGCCCAGACATCCCGATCCACGCACACCTCCTCCAGCTGTTCTGGGGGGACCCCGAGGCGACACAAAGCCAGTCTCAGAGCCATAGTCCCTCCAGCGTGTCCTGGGTCTTGCACAAGGCCTCTTCCCAATAGGACACGCCTGGAAAGCCTCCTAAGGGAGGCGACCAGGAGCCACCTCAGCTGGCTCCTTTCGACGTGAAGGAGCAGTGCTGTAGACGGCACGGCGCTCTGTCTTAATCTTAAACGTTGCGGGAAGCCAACAGAGACAATACATCTATAACCGAATCACTTTAAGAAGGATGGGAGGCAGTTTTTTGGACTATATGGACTTTTGAGGAGCAGTGTCAGCGATGTCTTTAGCGAGAAAGGCGTCGCATTGCAAAAAAGATACGTATTGGATTTAGGAGCACACATCCCAGTGGCCTGGTTAGCGTTTGAAAAGATCGGATACAGGTCGCATAGGGGCAAAATAAAAATGGAATTGGGTCACTGAACGAAGACTAATGTGTTTTTGTCCAATTATTCCAATACATTGTCTCTTGCATTGACTTACACTTTGACCTGACAAAGGCCTTTGGATGTTTGTTTGAGAAAAAGCCAAAGCCAAAACCACATCTAACAACTTAAGCCACAAGGTTTCTGTGCTCGTCCTTGAACAGTCTGATGAAACGCTGAAAGTATGGAGATTAGTCTAGCTTTCAAATATGCAATTTTGAGTTTATCTTACATGACAAGGAATAAATTCCAGCGTAAATGCTCATCTTGAATAATGTAACTTGGCACTGTGACAGTAAATCAAGCTGTTGGTCTACACACCACACATGTACAAAGAAAACCCGCCGCCTTCGCTGACATGAATGAAATATAGTTGTGCCACTTTCTGATATAAAAGTGGTCATAAAGTGTAGAAGGTATGTCTGGCTCTGGGCTTTGCAGACACTGGTGTATGGTAAAGTGGTGCTCATAAAATCTTTATTCCGCCTCATCACGTCGCCTGTCTATTCCCCGTGTTTTATCTGTCTGACATTTGCTATGACTTTTAGCTATAAGACATCATCAGATCAGCACACATTAGGGTATTTGTCAGAGTGCGTTTGAATAAATATCACTGAAGGTGCGCACTAATAATTCCGTTCCGAGTCGAAAGAGGCAAAAAATGAAATATACGCAGGAATGTGGAAAAACTGTAGGTAACTTTTCAACCATCTACAACAATTTCAGCAATTCTGTCCACCGCCGCCTGAAGCGTGGCTGTTCAGCTGTCCGTCAGTGTCTTCAGCACACTTGTCACTCACCTTCAGTTATTCAATTACTGAATCACAAACAGAAATAGATGTTGCCTTTTTCTAAAAAAAAAAAAATACTGGTCGGGGATGTGACATGCTCTGTAAGAATAACTGAAGCGGTAGACTTTCTCTCCCGAGTCCCCAGGCATTCTCAGACCAATCGAGACAGGTTTTCACCACTGACTCTGATTGTCTGATTGGACAGGGGTCTGAAGTAGAATACCTGTATAGTCACTGGCTCCTTGTTATGTGGAGACGAGGCAGTGCTACTCTGTGATATCTTTAAGTGTCGGCCACATGACCCAAAGAGGAGGGAAACAGATTCTCTTCTCTCGTCAGTTTTAGAAATCAGGCAATCATTTTGAACATGTCGGTACCACTATTTTACACTTTGCTGTTAAGACAAAAGCTTTATTGATCTAAAACAGCTTACTTAAAGTTTCCCACTTCGGCCTGTCTGACCAGTTTCACTTAGGAATTGTCCCCAAGCTCCTCCTGCCCTCGCTCCATTTTAATCCAAACTTATTCATGACCATTTGATGACAAAGAGCCTTTCTGTCAATGGTTACACATATGCTGCATTGTTGAGTTAGCAAACACAGTGTATGCTTTCCGGTCATCGCTATACTTTGGATGGATTCCTTTTAACTTATTGAAAATGATGAATATTGTTGCAAATAATACCCGTGCGGGTGATGTCCATTGAACTTAGTAAGGTTTGTTCCCGGCTCCAGCATTGAGCACAGTCGCTCTGTCGTGTCGCTCTGACATCACGCGCCTTGCATTCAACACCTGTCTGAGATTCCCCTTAGATGTAGCAGGACAGCAGTAAGAGGTAGACAAACAACACCAAGACAGGAACTAGTCTTTACACCAGAAATTGATTTCCTGTCAGCCATGTCATGTTTATTAAGAAATAAGACACAATGTATCCATACATGGAGAAGAGAAAAACGATCATCATCACTCATCATCCACTCGTCTGTAATAACTATGTTTTTTATGCCTCTTATGGCATTTCAGTCATGTCAGTAATGCTTTGTATATTTTCTCCTTTTGGCTCTTGGTTTGCTTCATAATTCTTGATGCAAACCAGAGTTTGTTTGTGTTCGCCAGCTGCTCAAATGTGGCTGATTTACCCAGCGAATGCTCCAGTGTTCACTTCAAGGGTGAACATGGCATTAGTTACATGTGAAACTGGCTTTAGTTTGTCAATAAACACAGATTTAAAGGTTTTTGCAAGAGCTTTGGACTGCATGGGATGGCAATAGCACAGTAGCTAAAGTGTAATAACAAGCCAATCGTAGTTACATGGAAACAGGACACATGCGTCATTTATTTTATGGTGACATATTTATTCCTAACCCATTTTAAAGACTGGATGTTGCCATGGAAACAGTTTTGGGTGGTGTTTGAATATGCTCTGTATCTTTGCCTTGTCCAACCTTTATTATCAACATGACTGGACGCTGTGACCTACAGCTCTCCGCACAGTTATAACTTAAAATACATTTGATGATGTTTTTGCCGCTCAGTCCATCATTGTGACCCGGGGGAATAGAGAACAATAGCTCTGGTTCACAGGCGGCCGCTGATAAGGGGGACACAGGACACGGAGAGCTTGGGGACCGCCTGTGGTGCATTGTGGGTAATGTTGGTTTCGGACACACTTGGGGACGACCGTGGGCGAACGACATTTACAGCCTGCCAGAGAGTCCATATCACATTTGGGCTTGTATTACATGAAATATGCATTAACCCATGAAATATTTAGCGCGGTAAATAGTGTCGACGCCAAAGTGATGCATTGTGTGGAAGCACCTGCTTTTACATTACTGAGAGTGAAAGAAACACATTCCTCACCATAAACATCTTAAGAATGTTTTTTAAAGTGCAAAATGTAAAAATAAATGTGGCTTTTTTACTATTTCACTATGCAACCATTTCAGGGAGCAACTTTCGCTGCTCTGGGTCCGAGGCGCAATACACACTAATAGAATCATGAAGAAGAAGCTAACAGGCTAACGGGTAAAGCTAACTGTGAGCTAGTGCCACTTTAGCAAAAATTATCTCCATTGTGTCCTTGAGTTGTGGCACAATGTACACTATCTCGCTCTCCCTTTGTCTTTTCTGTCAGCGTAGTATTTACTCTCACGGACATGAGTAGAAAAACGCAACATGCTACGACACCTGCAGTGGTGCTTATGGCCTCTAGGGGCATGAGTTACTTAGTTCTGCTATAACCGCTGTAGGATTGATGCAGGAGAACAGCAAACACAACAAACTGTGCTGCCAAACAGGGTCAGCCTTTGAGAGACACACCTTTTATTTCACTGCCTGTAGAAGTGAAGTTTTTAGTAAATTATACAGTAGTTTTGCCTTCAGCGTGTTGTATTTTTCATTTTATTTAACATCCAGGTTTCAGGTTTACAAAAAGCCCACTGACTATTGACCTTCTACTGTATATGTTTCAGCAAAAATAAAGGGTTATGTCGGTTTCTTTTCTCGTACGCCTTGAACCACAACTGACTAAGCTTTAATTCGTTTAGTCGTGTCCCATCGGTGTAAACTGTGGCATTACAAACCTCAGGCTGAACTTCCTCCTTTCCAAACAACATGAACGTCATGAGCCCAGCTTTACAAACAGGGACATAATGTGAGCTGACTGTATTTGTGCAAGAACATTCATTATGCAAATGAGCTGTCACACAGATAATTCTGAAGTTGGCAATGTCACAGTTAAGACGATTATATCAAAATCACTCTGTCTATTTGCACTGGGCTCTGCTGAATGTGTGGCGCTCCGACATGTTCAAGCACTGTACTGTAATCATATCTTGCGACACTGGCCTAATTCCTGTCAGAAATACTGATAGTCACGAGCCACATGTAACATTATGATGCCTATACAACACGTTTGCTGAGAAATTACAAAAACACACCTTTTTTTTTTGCAAATTTAATGGAAGCATGGGAACATTAATTGTCCCACAGCAAGAACTTTGTGCCCTCATAGTGTTGCCCTGCATGTCACTTGTTTTTGACCCAGATCACAGCGACCCGTCGGCGACAGGAGCAGGCTCACACCCAGCGACCCTGCCTGCCCCATGGACGCTGAGCCTCACCGCCACATCAAAGCCATCTGGATGAACTTCACGGCAAATGGCTCTTTTCAACATGTTCTGACCTTTCATTTTGTTTGCTTAGAAATATTTTAGGCACAGAATAAAGCACCTTCCTCTACGAATACAACAAGGCCCACTGATGAAAATTAGCACAAGGATAAATGCTCACTGGTGATGAAACAGTTAAGTTTGAATTCACTGCAGCATAAAAATCCACCTGCCTCTTCCCCCGACAGGCCTCACCTCTGTCGTCAATACACAATTATTCTAATGCAATTAAACATGACTCCACTGCCCCGACAATCAATGAGCATCTTTGCTTGTAATCACAGGAAATGTGTCATCGCGGCCCGGCTGCTGCTGTCGTATTTATAATTAAAGCCCAGCGCTCCGGAGCGTGGAGAAAACTGCCCATTCACCCCCTCCCGCCCACACCTGAACCTCAGCATCCGAGACGTCTCATTATGGGCTTCCATCCTGGATGAAAAGTCCTCACCAAATACAACACCCATGGTCTAAACACTACAATTTGTGCTCACCACATGGTCAGAAATTATTCTCTCGAAGTACTGTGAAAATGGAAGTCACACTGCGCAACAATTTACCTGGTGAATACAATGAAATAAGAGCAATTAGCTTAAGTGTTTTATTGGAGGAAGGAAGGAAGCAAGGAAGCAAGGAAGCAAGGAAGCAAGAAAGAAAGAAAGAAAGAAAGAAAGAAAGAAAGAAAGAAAGAAAGAAAGAAAGAAAGAAAGAAAGAAAGAAAGAAAGAAAGAAAGGAAAAAATCCATGTGCTCTTTTTGATTTTTGATAAACAATAGCAAAAGTAGAATCATTGTTTCCTTGCAGAGCTTTGGGAAACTCATTTTGTTGATATGTGACAATGACATAGGAAAATGTAGCTAGGAATGCTCCGCAGTGTGGCTTTAACTTCTGAGCCACACCACATCCTCTGCACAACCTCGATTCCAACACATTTATGTATTTTCACAAACATTAACTGGATGTACTGGATGTACACATTTTTAATATATACACAAAATGCCATACAGTGTACATATTAACATATATAGCTTAAACAGTTTAAATAATGCTGACCCATAAGTAAACAAATACACACTTCCATTCTTCTCAAATCAGCATTATATTCTGGATTCTTTCTTTGAGCAGGGCTGTTCCATTTCTGTACATATATGCACATAATTTCACCAGTAATGAGACAAAAACATGTCCCCAATATAGCCCTTTTTCTTTCTTTCTTTCTTTTTTTTTTTGTCCTGACTTTGTTTTTGGAAGGAACGCCCTGCAGTGCCCTTCGCGTCAACAAGCGAGTGGGAGCGCAGCGCTAACAGGATGTGGCCCAATAGGGGAGACAGGAGCTCTGCCAACGTCTTGTGTAACTAACTGTACACTGACCAGGGCCAACAGGAAGACGTGAAGGCCAGCACTGTGAGCTGTGTGTAATTAAATGTGTGTGCTCCTCTGCCACCGCATGCTGCCTGCTGCCTCCTCCGGTGACATGTCAGAGGAACCTGTGCCGTCTGTGTCCTCACACGACTGGGGACGGTGTTGAAATAAGAGCAAATAATGGCAGTGAGTGAGAGGTTGAAAGAATGGAGGCATTTGATGTCGACCGGATGGCTAATAATTCACCACGACGTTACACAAATAAATCATGATCCATCACCAATGTGCAGTTATACATAATCCAGCTTATCTGTAGTTGATATATGGACCTGAATGCTACCTTTATTGGCTAGTGGTGATCAGGTTTGATGCATGCTGTGAATTGTAATATATTTAAAGTCTTCTTGAAATCTTGCTTTACATTTTCTCCCCATGTAACTTAGAGGAGTTAGTTAAAGTTTTATACATCTCCGTTCCTGAAATAACGCCGGCAACATTTTCTTGCTTTACATCACATCCACTTCTTCGTCTATATGAAAATATTACCAAGCCTTGCATAACTATGAGCTTCCTTCTTTGAAATGCACATCTTGAATTTGAAATGCACATTTCAAATGAATGAGAAAGGGTCTTACACACTTCTTTAACACATTTGCATTGACACTGAATGCACACTTGTCTGGAGCCTGAATATAAAATGGATTTTCTGAAATATACCGTTTTCCTCTCTAGCCAAATAGATTGAAAAATTCATTATCAACCAGAAATCAAACAAAGATCTGTGGGTTTTAATGGGAAAAAGTCAAAAGCATTTTATTTTATATTTTGGTGCGGCGTCGTTTGAGATTATAGTAATGTTTGCTGGCTCATTATTCACACATGCATTTCAGATAAAACTTTTACATTTGTTTGTCATTTGTGTGCTGTGATTCAGTACTTTGTGCACTCGTGGTTTCATTTTAAGGCAGGCCAGACAGTTACCACAGAAACACATTTGAGAGGAAGTGGCACCTCGCTAACAGTATCATCATTAAGCCGCGGTGCACATTAGTGTTGTTTGGTTGAGCACTGATCGAGCTGGAGCAGAGCTGCAGGAGGAACGGCCCATGATCCCGAGTTAGGCTTCAAACTGTCAAATCCAAGCATTAATAAGACAGCATGCACCCTCTCAGTGGACCTTTCACCAACAACTTCTGGAAATGGGAAAATAATCAGTTGCACACTACTTTGTGTCCACGTAGTATGTGGCTTTGACTTTCAGGCTTTAGCCAGAGGGCACACCTTTTCCTGTAACAAGCATTCATCATCTCTACAAGTCATTAAATCTTGTATTGTAAACAGTGTTTGTTTGTGTAAAAGTGTACCGCAGGTAAATGACCTTTTGTTCAATTATCAGAACTCTTAATTGAGGGCAAAAGCCTGTGGAGGGCACGGGCAGCAGTAATGGTGTACTTCGTGTGATGTCCAGAGGGAGGAGATGCTGAGGTAGGTGCTTCATTTGCACAAAGAAATAACAACCACTTCAATATGTTGAACTTTTTACAGTAGCCTCAAATTTTGACCATCATGTGTTGTATTTTCCAAATCTCACATCTGTTGACATATAAAGGTTTTACTCTCTCTGCTGAATCTTGCGGAGAAAGTAAAGACGCTGATTACTTTTCCTGACCAGTGATGTAGTGTGCGTGGTCCAGGAGAGCTTCTCTGTGATGTGCACACCCAGGAACTTTGTGCTGGTCACCCTCTCCAAAGCAGCGCTGTTGATTGTTAGAGGAGCATACTGGACCCGCGCAAATCCACAATAATCTCTTTTGTCTTCTCCACATTTAGAGAGAGATTGTTCTGTGTGCACCACATGGCCAGACAGCTCACCTCGCTCCTGTAGTTTGACTCGTCTCTGTTGTGTCGTCTGCAAACTTGATGAAAAGGCTTGAGTTGTAATTTGGAGTGCAGTGATGGGTCAGCAGGATGAACAAGACGGGGCTCAGCGCACAGTCTTGGGGAGCCCCCGTGTTCAGTGTGATGGTTCTGGAGGAGGTAATAATATTAATCACGCATTTTGTATTAATCAGATTGTTCTCAGAGACATCTATGCCAATTAGAAAGTTACTAAGAACGATAAACTATGACTTTAATTTGTAATTTATACGTTTTACTGATGGTTTAAAACACTTGAATCCACTGTAATAGCTTTTCCTGTTCGATAAGGGGTTCCCAGTTCCTTTTAGTCAGTGTTTGGTTAATTAAATCACACAACACACAAGTCTTGTTTTTAGATTTACAGGCCACGCCCCCCTCCCGTCCCTCCATAACGAGCCATTTGTCAAAACATTATACTGTGTGTCATTATCTTCCAATTATATACGTGTCACATTTATGCAGTCATTGATGCTTCACAATGAACTCTGCATCACCACATTTATAAAGCAGATTTGCCACACAGAACTGATGTTTTTATTTTTGCACAAGTTTTAGTCCATTTTGCCATGTTTCTGATAATATCTCCATGGCAGAGACGTGCCTCAGGTCAAACGCTCAGACTTGGGGCTCTGGTCTTGTCTCTGCAGGTGAAGGGCTGCAGGCAACCGTTTAACCCGCTGTGCGGTTATGGAACATGTCTTTAAGAAATCATAATAATCTGTTTGTAAGACGCAGACTGCAGGTATCCGACTCTGCGGCCTCGATTGGGTTTTATGTTAGGCAAAGGAACAGAACACTTTACTGTTTGTGGTCAGATTGAGATGGAAATGCAAAGGAACATGTTTTGTTTCTTTAGCTACGCAGCAATATTTTGTGCTCCAATTGGCTGAAAAAGGTAACTTAAAAAAAAGAAGTCGTCTGGAACAAATCCAGATTTTCCTCATTCATTATCACAGTGATCTGGGGGCTACTGATGGAGGTCATTCTTATGTGAGCATTTCATGTGTCCATTTGTGGTGTAGCGAGTGAGATGAAGTGAAAGACTGTGACTTTGGGCGCACAATTTGATACGTATTTGCTTTTTATCTGTGGGAGAATCAACAGCAATCCTGACAAATCTTTCTATAGTTTGCACAACATGCAAACCCAAGAGGCTTGTTCCTTTAGCACATAACTCCAAAGGGCAATTTATGTGTACCTGCTGCTGCATTAGGCTCCAGCAGCATACAAATCACAAAACAAAATAATGAAACTAATTTGATTTTCCATGTTCAAAGAGGAGGCAATTTAACAACTCTGGTGAAGTTTTGAAGACAGTCGGGTCTAAATAAACGCGGCCATAATTGCTCTCTCTTGAGTGTTTCGCTTCGCCCAGTTTTAATGAAAGCTGCATTTGACTTTATCAGCAAACAGAAAATAGCCCGAGAGAAGGCAGGCAGCTGTGTACCTGCACAATATGCGTACAGAGGATTAATGTTGGTGGACGATAGGAATAAGCTGATTAAAAGCCCTTTGATTCAAATGAAATTATTCATAAGGGGGAAAAAAGAGGGGGGGAGTTATAGGGCAGCGTAGCTCACAGGTATTCACTAAGTTTTGAGAAACACTGCCTCAAACTTTTGACTGAACTTGGAGATGGTCAATTTGGCCATATCTAAAAAGAAAGACATAAACATCCGTGTCAGACAGCAATTCAGACAGCATGATGATGAATAAAACCAGGTCAAATCTAAAACATTTTGGATTACAGTGCATCTGTCTATTGAAATCAGATCGATGGTTGATTTGTAATTTGATCCATATTGCCTATAGACCTTTAGAATGAGTGTTTATTATTGACATCTTTATTGCAACGAACAAACTAGACCTTAAGGTTTATCTTTGATTTTGTTCAACACAGAAAATGTGTCTATTGATATAAAACAGGGTCCAGGCGATTCAATCTGTTTTTGCGGCCGAACACAACTGTCGTGTGAATTATCGCCATCTACCTGCGCGCAAGTGCGTTGCAGTCGCAGCTGCTTTGGTCCATCCTCTTTCCCTCTCTGTAGCTCGCCTTTCTCCTTTCATGTCACTATAGTGCTACTTGTATGCGCACACGCACACCCATCTCTTCCTTATGACGCCACAAGGCTGGACTGCGAGGGCTTCCGTCATAATATTTAACGCTCCCGCCCGGGATGAGCACTTGGCTGGAAGACAAAGCGGGACACGGAGGACGGATGACAAGCGCCAGCCGTGCACCTGCCAGCCGTACTCACATTGAACTTTGACGAACTGTACCGACGGCAGCCACGCAACTGGACGGCATCAAAGCACCGCCACGAGTCACCTGCGACACGGGGAATGATGTTATCCTAGAAAATGATTGTTCGCGTTCAAAAAGTCGCTCACAGCTTCACTTGATTTCTAGTACTCTGCGCGTCTGGCTATCACTGTCCAATAACGGTATGAATGAAGAGCGCCACTTGAGCCGCTGCCAGCGCCTCATAATGATTCTACCCCGCTGTGAGAGGAGAGAGATCTTGGACTGAACGAGCCGAGCACATAATGGAGTTTTTTAACATAGGTGTGCGCGCGTTATGCTTGGAGTAATCAAAAACCTGTCTGCCATCGCTGCTTTATAACACTTTTGCTGGAAATCAATGTCGGTGCTGTGAGATGCTCAAGATGATCCTATTCCGAAAATTCAGAGTGTTACTACTCATGGTGTTTTTGGTCGCGTGCACGATGCACATTATGATAGACTTGTTACCCAAACTGGAGAAGCGTGCAGCTGGAGCGGATGGAAGCACAGGCGACGGCGGCTGCCAGTGCTCTCATCACCCGGGCGGAGAAGCGCAAAGCTGGGGGAACCATCGCGCCAGGTCGCCGTCTGTATCCGGCTGGCCTAATAACAAACACGCGCTTCGGATCCTCCAGGACTTCAGCAACGAACCGGGCGTCAATCTCACGTCTCATTCGTTGGAGAAGCTCAACGCGGACAGAGTGGACGCGCTCCGGAGGATGAGAGCTCCGGGGGGCAGAGCAGCAGACAAGCACAAGCCGCTCATGAGGGATGCGAGCTGGGGGAGGATGGCCACTGCACGCGGTGGCTCCGGACTGGCTGTGCTGTTCGAGCATCCCTTGTACAAGACTGAGCTCCCGGCGCGCACGGACGAGGACACTTTGTTTAACGTCAACGCGGACATCAAATTTTACCCCAGAACCACGGGGAACCAAGGATGGTAAGTGGGACGACGCGAGTACAAAAGGGACACAAGTGGGACAGTTCCCACTCAGATTAATGCCTTTCCACTCGTGCAAGGTCCTGGCTTATAGTTAACCTATTTTTGACAGGCTTAAACTCACCATATGTTGATCCTTCTTTACAATTTAGATGTCACTTTGCCTGCATGTCATCAAACCCCACGTATCATTATGTTGACTATTTATTGAAATATGATAAATTACTTTCATAATGATGGTTAAGAACATTGATCTCTTTTCTTCCATTATATATAGACTGATGTATGATTCCAATGATGTCCAATGTCACATGAATCATACCAGTCCGTTCATGATGTTCATATCATGATTATGAACTGTCTTATCAGCCAACCACTGACTCTATATTTTATTCATTATTGCTGTGGAGTAAATGACCAAAGCAGCAGAAAGACAATCCTGATGTGATGTTCCTTTCGTTGTTTCTCTGTATAGGCACAATGAAGAGGGCAACGGTGAGGAGGACGAGTTCTCCCCTACGGTGGAGGGGACAGCGGAGTCATACCCAAACTGGCTGCGCTTCCACATCGGGATCAATCGCTACGAGCTGTACCCCAGACACAGCGCAGTCCTGGAGGCTCTGCTCAAAGACCTGGTCAGTCAGAAGATCACCAGCGTGGGTGAGTCACCAGCTACAGCAACGAGGGGAGGGTGTGTGTGTGTGTGTGTGTGGGTCCCAAAGCTCACTGACACTGACAGGAGCCGTGTTCACCATTAAAGAAAAAAGTATCCCATATATACAAGCTCAAAATGTTAACAATCATTTGAAAGTCTCATTTTGTTTCATCAATTTAAATGGTTCAAATGATAGATAATGCCTTGAAACACTTCCAGATCCAAACCTTTTGAACTGAACTGGCTATTTTGACACAACCCGTTAAGTGTTTCACGATTCTGAAAATTCCCATCTCAATTTTGATATACGAAGGGGAATAACTCAATGCCTTGTGTGCCTAAGCTGTTGCGCTTGATGAGGCCTCATGCACTTCACAGGGCGCTTATTCTACTGTAGAAAACACCGCATTTGTTTGGTAAAATTACCGACTTGTCTTGTCAAATGTTTTTGTTTCGTTTTCATTGCTTCTTTTTAAACCCTAATCAATCTCTCGTGCTTCTTGTCCCACTTATGTGTCTCGCCTCATCTATCACGCCGCACTGGGTCCAGACAAGCACCCATAAAAAGTGTCTGTCTGCGAAAACAAAATCCCTGTCTGAGGTTTATGAGCGTTTGTGCTTTGGTACCCCTTAATTGGTGCGCACGTAGCACTTATCTGTCTCGCTAGAGTTACACACCAAAAAAAAAACTACACTCAGAGTCTTTCCTTGTTCAGCACTTTCTCCGCGCCGTAACGCTCCTTTACCTGCCTCCCTCTATCCCCCCCACCCCCACCCCTGCCGCTGTTGGGGTCGACGGTGGCCTTTTGTTCAGTCTTCAGACGCACTCATAAATCATAGGCATGGGAGCGTGAGGTGGCTCAGGTAAGATGGATTTATCATCACGGCGCAGGGGGGGGGGGGGTGGGAGGGGGAAGACAAGAGGGCAATTTATTTGTTAG
This sequence comes from Gobius niger, assembly GCF_951799975.1. Taxonomy (NCBI): domain Eukaryota; kingdom Metazoa; phylum Chordata; class Actinopteri; order Gobiiformes; family Gobiidae; genus Gobius; species Gobius niger. The sequence goes on along the minus strand of NC_136861.1, from coordinate 23,617,913 downwards.
CAAAGATGTATGGTTCAAGTGAGAGTTTGCATAATGGCAGAGTGGTTAGTTGAAACCCCACTTGAGGGTTGCGGGTTTGATCTTTGAGGCTGTCGTGGATCACTACACTTTCCCATGTCGGAGAAAATAGCTGCTTTCATTGATGATTGGCTTCAGCAACTCTTGACAACTCTTCACTACTAGATATTGGTGATAGTGTAATGTACAATTTCTCTAGAAGTTTCGCATAAAAAGAGTTACAAGGGTTAGAGTTGGAATTGGGCATGTCATGGCAAAATGGTTAGCTATGCAGTTTGTTTGGTTGACTTGTGAACGGCAAACATCCAAAATTGCAAGTTGTTTCTGTTGATACTAGACTTCAACCACGACAACCACTATGGATACGAAAGGATCATTTACCAAAAACATATTATTTATGTGTAAGAAAGTGTAAAAATCACTAAACATTTTTCTTTAAAGGAACAGGCCATCGTTCTTCCATACTGAGATATGTTCTTACCTGAGCTTAGACGAGTTGACGCGTACCTGTCTGGTCTTTGTGCGTGCCCGTGGAAGAGCGTGGTAGCTTTCAACTTCACCCCAGTTTGGAGCTATAGGAATATGCAGGGAGAGATGCCAAATGCTAACAACATCTTTGGTCGTTGTGCGTGACTGAGCACACAAAGACCAGACAGGTACGCATCAACTCGTCTAAGCTCAGGCAAGAACATATCTCAGTATGGAAGAATGGTGGCCTGTTCCTTTAAGGTGAAATTATAGGTTTAACCTCTTACCCCCCGCCTAAAAAGGAAAAGCTTCTTGAATGAAGAGCAACAGTGTAATGCCTCATTTGTTGTTTTGTCACATTTTGAAGCATTTTTGTCTTGTTTTCGACTTTTTCTATGACGCTTTTTTGTTTTTTGTCACTTTGTTGTCACTCTTGTCGCGTTATGGTGTGTTATCATTGCTTTTCTGGTAACTTTTTGGCTACTGGTGCGACCGTTTTCAGTAGGTTGCGGGACATTGCCTTAAATATCTAAATCAGCTCGAGGTCCACAAACTTTTCTTTCGTAACTTTCGACATATGTCCAGGGTCCGGACATATGCCGTCATTGCTCTTGTTAAAACATGAGCACAGGTTGTCTATTTACATAGCAGAGCTGATCAATGAATGAATCATTTTGCCATTTTATTTCAGTGTTATACAAATTGTTTAGATCATTTTTAATTCAGCCTTCAAAATTAAGTATATTGAGAGGATGAAAATATTTGGGATCCGGACTAAAGCATCTGGAGGTCCGGATTTGGACCCAGCTCCGCAAGACTCCATAAGGAAATACTCTATGTTGATAGTATACTGTATAATAGGGTCAAAGGGCATGTTGAAAATAAGGGTTTTCTCTTCAGTGTTGCCAATTCTAAACCTTTTGATGGTGGAGACTCTACACCATCAAAAGGCTTAGAACAGTCACATAAAAATGTTACCCAGAGAAAAAGATACAGCTATATGACAGATGGAGTTTCACTGAAGTCCTTAGTTAGATCATTGCATATACATCTAAAGACACAATCGGGAGGGATTACCCTTTGCAGTCCCATCATTAGATCAACATAAATGGCCAGTATGGAGCCGGGTATTGAGGGCAGCCCCTTGCGGATTGCAGCTTATTGGACTCAAGGTCATGATGTTGCAGCATCTCTCAATCTCACAAAGGTTTTGCTGTCTAGCTATATCAAGTTTAAAAGATTACCCTGGGCCATATTGTCCTGACCGGTCTCTGACAAATCTGCCACGTGCTGCTGAAGCCATAATGCTCCCAGTGTATCTGCTCCCTCCTGGAGTAGAGACACACACTCACTTAGGGCTGTTTGGGTCGGACTCTGTGCAACAGTGTATGCAAAATCCCCTACAAGCCTTTGAAAATGAGTCACGGTAAATTGCGAGCGATGCCAGGGGTGAGTAAGATGAAGCCAAGTTGTCTTAAGAGCAAAGAAAATTAATGAAAGCATGGCATGCTGTGTGCAAGGGGGATGTACATGGCAACTCTTAGCAGGGGGTAGGGCTTAATCACGCCGTGCAGTTTATAGTATGTTATTCTATTATGGCTGGTTAATGTCTGGACACCGTGCAATTCATATAGAGTCGTTTCTGTCACAATAAATACAAAAAACCCATATGTCTTTACCATATATACAGCAATTAACAATATTAAAGAGGGTACTGATTTGAGCGTACATACACCGTGTCTACTGTGTCTACACTGTGTATGTCTGGTCCGGACTGTGGCTAAATTAAATAGTGACACATTTTGCGACAAAAAGGAAGTAATGGCAATGATATTATAGGTTGCTATACCATCAGCCCCTGTGGTCCACTTGGTGATAGTGAGTGATAGGCAGAGACATGTGGCTTAGTGTCCTGCCTCACAAAACATATTCTGCTCCCAGGCTCCATCTCTGTCTGACAAAGCACACATTCTGCTGCCTCCTTGAGTTGCCGAGATGTTCCCGAGTTCTGTCATATATGGGTTAGTTTTATTTTGTCACAGGGAATTTATGCATTAATCCCAGACAATGCATTTAGAAGCACATAGTAACAAACAGAGAACGGGTATTCTGTTGCATACTGTAGGTTCATCGGGTATAGTGGCAACTCTAAAGGTGATTCTTTTTCTTTTTCTTCTTCTGCAGCCATGAAATCGGGAGGCACCCAGCTGAAGTTGATCATGACTTTCCAGAACTATGGACAAGCGCTCTTCAAACCAATGAAGTAAGTCTGATTCAATGACCACAGTTACATGCATTATACAACAGCACTTACGTGGACAGTTCTCTCAAGTGCATGCTGATTTGCTACATCCTTAATTATCATCTCGAGGCATTTGTGTTAATTACAATGAGCAATGAGCCACTGTACGTTGCAACAAAATTCACCTATTAATCTGCAGCCTACAAAATTAAAATACAAGCTTTCCGGTTTTCGAATACTGACAATCTGTTTTAAGATCTCTCTGAAAAAAGACTCCATATTAACAGAATAAAACAAGAAGGACGGAAGTGGAGTTTGCATGTATTCCTTTGCCCTGTCACAGGAATCAGGGACACATGTCGGTTCTGGGGCATTTTGAGCTTTTCACAGATTATTTAAGTGCTGTGTCCAAGCTGTCCAACAATGTGTAACACATGGAAATCTGATAATATTTGGACACGTAGCGGCGAATTGAATTTAACAACTCAAAAAAGCCCAAATGGCAGAAAAAGACTTCCAATGTTTTGGGTTGTTCTCACCTCTCTCTGCTGCTCGAGTGATAATAGGGCTGTAAAGCTGTAAAACACAGGGGGGAGGAAAGGCAAAAAGTAAGAAAAGAAAAAAAAAAGTTTGCAAACAAGTAATATATAGATAAATATCTCTTGCATAAATCCACTTCCCATAGAGCCTACCTCTACAGCAACTAGCAACACAATGACAACTAGCAACATTATCCCAACACACACACATTTCTAAAAAAAATAATCTCAAAATAACCTCTTCTTTCTCAATTTGTGGGAAACTGAGTCAGCCAACTTATGTCCCTTGTTCTCGCGACGGGGTACATATACTACAAGTACTATTGCTGTTAGTTCTACATCCCCAGTGTTGCCCTATTGCTCCCACTACACTGGTGAGACTGCTGCTAGCACCTTCTCCCTAATGTCACCATAAACATTAGTCTGTTGATGTTTGTCTAATCCTTCCCAAATCATTGGTCAGCCTTGCCCCGCAGACAAGACAATCACAGCTACGCTTGATCTTTTCTAGTGCTGCATGCCATACCGCTGTAAAGCCTATTCATTCGTCAGACAGAAAGCATTGTTTACAAGTGTGCCTCGGAGATTATCCTCCAATCTAAGGCAATACGATGATCCCCTGTCACTTCTATAACACGCCAGCCCTTCAAAGTGCACATTAACGGCCAGCAGCGACTATCAGCGTCACACATGACATGGACTGAATGTCTGTGTAAGTAATGATAAATACACTGGAGATGGCATGTGTGTTGCTTCAAGCCAACATGACATTACAGCAATAACATCAACTTCTATGTGGAAGGATTTATAGGGACGCACTTGAGCTGGGCTTTTGGCAATAGCCTCGGTATCCAATGGCGGTGAGAATGCCCAGAACTATAAGCTTCAATCACACTAATGAAAACTTGACACAGACGCTGCATGCTGTACATTTTGGGTATACAAGTTATATTGATAGAAATCTTGCCGTGCAGATTTTTGAAACCAGCCGCGGTTTCCTTTTTTGATCATGAGTTAACTATCCACACCACGTTTTTCATCTTACCTCTATTTCCTCTGGATTTAATGAGTTTCTGTAACAATGCCGACAACAGGACCGGTGCACGTCTGACGCAGAGTTATTGAAAGATATACCCTTTCAATCTCATTTGCTGCACAACATTTAGATTTAGATGGAGTCATTGAAACTGAAATATTTGGGAATGCATCTGCGCTAACTCTGCTGCCACTGTGCGCTGTGTCGTTTTTGAAGAGATTAGTTTTAGGGAACATGTGTAACCAAGTATCCATTTAATGACAGTGTGTCAAATATGGACCTCATTGGAAAGCTCTTCACAATTCAATGGCTGAGATCTTTGCACATGATGATTAAATATTCCACTCCACACATCAGTCATTTGCTCCTGTCTCTATTTAGTGCCATCTCCCTTTCAATGGTATGCCAGGGGCCCATCGAGCAAGAATACTTTCAAAATGTAAAAATATCACCTTTTGTTCTGCTTTCGGTTTTGGTTTGGCTGTCAGAGCACTGGTTTGTTCCAATTATAGAAATGAGAAAACCTGGTGCATTCTATTGTTTCGCGTTGACTGTCCCACACTGTTTAGAATGCAGTGGTGCTTCAAATAGGCTTTGACGTTGCAGATCTCCTTCTGATGCAAAGACTATACGACATGTTGGGAAGAATTTCACTCTCTGTGCGATGAGGTCTGCGTTGTCCAGGGGAAAAGTGCTTATAGGTGCAACGTCCAGTGTTACACAGGTTTTTGTGTAGTTAAAGCTGTACCCTAGAGGCCATAAGCGCCACTGCAGGAGTCGTAGCATGTTGCGTTTTTTTAACGTATTAATTGTCCGTGAGAGTAAATACTACACTGACAGAAAAGACAAAGGCAGAGAGGGATATTGTACATCCAATTACACAATAGAGAGATTTTTTTTCACTCACACTTGGCTGTAAATATTGTTTAAGTGGCTCTAACCCGCAGTTAGCTTTGCCCGTTAGCCTGTTAACTTCTTCTTTGTGATTCCATTAGTGTGTATTGGTGACCCCTACCCTGAGGCAGCGAAGTTACCGAAGTTGATCCAAGGAAGAGTCATGACCCATTGGTTCGAGGACAATGGAGAATGAGTAAAAGAAATACAAAATGCCATTATTGGAAATTTTCCCTGTTTTCTATTGTCACATATCACATCCTGCGCCCATTTCTAAGTAAACAAAGTTCAATGTTCTGGTGCACTTTAAATGACCTTGAGACAATGACCAGAATGTTGTGTGTGTCCCCCCCCCCCCCACCAAAAGTGAAGATACAGAAAGCAGCGAGGCAGAGACTCAGGGAACAGTGCGCTCTGCCAGGCTGTCAGATGACGACTCCAGTTGGATATGGCGAGGCGACTGAAGCCAGTGAAACTTTAGTGCCAAGCCCTATGTACCGTCTGCCGCGCTGCCTCCTCCCGCCAAAAGCGCACTATACATAAGCCTCAATGTTCATGTCAGGCTAATTGCTTTTGTCAGACTGAGGGTTGGAATTGGGGGAGGAGCCGGAGGCCTGAGATATGCAAAGAAATAATGAATTCCTCCATCATGCCCACTGCACGGATGAGCTAACTCTGATGATGATGTTTTATGAATTGCAAAACTGGCTTGGGTGACTTTGATCATCTGTTTGTTGTTTTCATGCTGTGAGCTGCGGTAAGAGCCGGAGTTCAACACAAGTTTAGTGCAGGAATAGATGTTTATTATTGGAAGATTATAAGAGGAGCAAAAGCAAAAGGAGGGAGAAGAACAATGGTGATCAAACAGATCAAGTGCTTGACATTGTTTTGGTTACTTGAACACCCATGCTGCTTGGTGGTGGTGTAGAGGTTAAGGCAGCGGTACGGCGGCACTGTGGCTTCTGCGTTTTATACTGGACTGTTTTGGGGCCCTAACCTCTTAACCCCCACCTGAGCGGATTTTCTCCAGTTTGGCTTTACCCAAATCTAAAAGCTTCTCGACTGCAGAGCAGAAGTGTAATGCCTCGTTTGAAAGCTAAGACGGATAAAAGTGATTGGAACTTTGTTGTCACTGTGTTTTTGAAGCGTTTTTGAAGTTTTTTTTTATGTTTATTCGTCTCTTTTTTACCCCCTTTGTCACGTTTTTCTTGCATTTTTGTTGCTTTGGCGACAAATTTTTTGAGTTTTCGTTTTTCTAGCTTTTGTGTGGAGTTTCCACCATGTTCATGTTCACGTTTTTGTCACTTTTTTGTTTTCGCCACGTTTTTGTTGCATTTTTATTGTGTTTTTGTCGCTTTCTCATCAAGTTTTTGTTGCTTTTATGTTGCGTTTTTGACACGTTTTTGTTGCATTTTTGTTGCTTTGCCGACACCTTTTTTGTTGCTTTTTTCACGTTTTTGTCACTTTTTGTTGAGTTTTCACCACGTTTTTTGTTGATTTTTGTCACTTTTTTGTCACTTTTTGTCACTTTTTTGTCACTTTTTTGTCAACGTTTTTGTACATATTTTGTCACGTTTTTGTTACTTTTTTGACGAGTTTTCACCACGTTTTTGTCACGTTTTTGATGCTTTTTTAACTTTTCGATTTGGATAAAGCCGTACTGGACAAAGTGCTCGGTTCAGGTGGGGGTGAAGAGATTTACTGTGTGGAGATTCAGTGCATCTGGGTGGGTCTCATCCATCATCCTAAAACACTTGTAAAATAGGCTTTTGCTAATCCTCCAGTTAGGCAGTCTTGACCAAACTGAGCTCAAAATAGGTCGGTCTGTGCTCTGTGGTCGCCCACTGCCTCAGCGATACTGAACGACGGGTCAAATATAGAGAACAAATAAATACTAGCTCTGAAACCTTCCCCAAAAGAGCACATTTTCTCTTATAAATGCGCTGTCTGTTTCCTTTATCATAACTCCATGCTACAAACATGTTTTGTCTGAACACGTAAATGAACAAACACTCAGTACTGCAGCTTGCTCCTCTTGGTCTGCTCCCTTCAACACCCAAGCTCATCCGTCAGCCGGTGCAGCCTGGGACATGGTGTGTTCGAAACAGACAGATGTTCTCACAGCTGCAGCTCACACATGTACGCGCCGTAGTCCTGATACCCCGTGGGGGTGATAGGGTTCACCCCCCCACCATCACCAACACTGTGTGGTATGTGAAATCCAGCAGCACTATGGCAGAGCAGCAGCTGTAAGAATTCACTCAGGCTTATGCTGCGTGTTACTAGGAAAGTGATGACTGCTGTTTCACACTCAATCTCTAACTGGTTTGCACGCTCCGATCATTATTTAACAGGGCTAATCGTTTTACAGCAAGGGCAAAAGCAAGTCCAGCGGTTTTGTTTTAATTTGACAGGATTGAATTAACCGCCTGGATGTCTGCAAATTCTCTAAGTTTTATTTGAACATTTTATTCTGAACATTTCAAATCACACACCGCTCTGCTCTCCCCGTGGGCTTTCCCAGCGCAGCGTCAGGCCTTCAGCGCACATGTCTGTGTCAGCTCGGATCTCGACTCACTTTTTTCTTTTTTTTCCCTTTTTTTTGACAGCCTCACTCTCCCCAAACTGTGCAACCAAAGACACCGAGAGAACTGTCTTATTTTAGATTCCCAGTCCCCTTTCTCCTCCCTCCTGCTCGTACTCTGCAGAAAAGAAAACACAAAAAAAAGCCACCCCTCATGAATGTTTTACAGGACCCGTTCTTGGTACTCGGGTTGTCTGCCTTTGCCTCTGTGTCTCCGCCTCAACTATAGCAATTCCCTCCCGTCAAATCAAAAAACATGTGGGGTTTAAAGCGTGTGCCGTGAACTGAGTCTTCACACAAATAATGGCAAAATCTAACCACAATTGCAATGTCCCCCCCCCGCCCTATGTAGTGTGCTTTTTGCTCTTCTACTGTATTATGAAAGTACTCGCATTTCCACCGCAATCACGAAGATCCAATTTTACCTTACGAGATTATGTTCTAAGCCCTCTTGAATTGCTGTGGCCATGTATCAACAAATCTTTCTAAATCAAAAAGCGAAATCTTACGCAACATGTTTTGATCGAGCCCTCTAGGAGCGTGATTTGGTGTTTTCTTGTCTGTGGGCGAGAGCGCGCGTGTGCCCTGCTGCATGTTGGCTGCGGTCCCTCACTGTCTGTGTTTTTGTCCCTGCTTTGCTGCTTTCGCTTATGCCATTGAGCCGAGCCTATGCTATCATTATAGTCTAAAATACTTGACAGGGGAATTCCTAAGCTCCCCGCTTAGGAATGCAGCCGGAGCACTCATGTGGAAAGTCGAAAATTCATTTCGCTCCAGGAATTAAATTTTGGGGAATGTACTGGAAAATTAGCAAAAAGGAAATAACGGCAAATCGAGTGGCAGTTGTTACTTGGTAAAAACAAAACAAAAAGAAAACACTACAGTAAATTGAGGAATGCTAATAAAGTGTTTGAGCAAATGAAGTTCTTGTGAATACAACAATAATTTGAGCAAATAAAGAAGAGCAATTACACCACCAGTGCGCTTTTGGGTTAAGGAAAAGCCATTGGATTGCATAATCAAGTACAATGATGGGAAGAAAATACAGACATTATTGAAGCTATGTGATGTGCCAGAAAAGACACATTAAGTCAACTGATTCAGAGTCTTTCAAATGAGGGGAATTCTGGTCCCCGAGGCAATCCAATCATACAGTATAGGGGCTTTTCCACTGGCAGACACTACACAGCCCAGTGCCGGGTCAACCCGGTTGGGCGAGCTTTTTGCCTACTGAGGCAGGACCAAACCGGTCTGACCAGGTACATGTTTTGGCACCGATCTCTGGCTGTGGTCAAAGCGCTGATTGGCAAACGAGAGAGAGGACAGCCTATTAACAGGCAGGTCATATGGATTTAATGTTTCACAACATCACACTGCTGTTCTAAAAGGTGATTTTGCTGGTATTAGCATTAACCGCTATTAGCGCAACTTAAAAAAGGAATAGTTCACGTTTTTTCCATACTGAGATATGTTCTCACCTAAACGAGTTGATACGTACCTGTCTGGTCTTTGCGCGTGCCCATGAAAGAGCATGGTAGCTTCCAACTTCACCCCCGTTTGGAGCTATATATATGCTGGGAGATGCCAACTGCTAACAACATCTTTGGTTGTTATGCGTCACTGAGCACATGCACAAAGACCAGACAGGTACGCATCAACTCGTCTAAGCTCAGGTAGGAACATATCTCAGCATGGAAATACGGAGACCTGTTGCTTTAAGCTGGTGTTAGCATAACATTAGCATTTTGCTTACCTTCATAGTTCATATTTTAGCTGCATCTTTCCTCTAGTATTTCCCTTGGCACTTCTGAATGATTCCATAAACCCCACTAGAAGGCAGCATTTGTCCACATTTGTTCGGCTTAACAAAACTTTTCAGGCAGTTCTGTTGTTGCTTTAGTACAGCACACATCTGTGGGGGCGCCAGCCACAACAAGTGCAGTTGTGTAGTGTAGTAGAAACAAAAGCATGTACTGGAGTAGATACGGGGCAAGGCGAGTACATAGGGCCAAGGCGTGCGGGACACAAGCGTGTTATGTGGAAAGGAGCCTATGTGTTTTGAGTAGTAGGGTGAACCGGAGCACGGAGAGAACTTGCAAACCCCGCAAAGAAAGATCCCACACAACCAGGAAATTGATCCGAGGGCCTTCCTGCTGCGGGGCGAGAAAACTAACCGCTGTTGGTATTACGGTGTGAACTGTAGCCTTTCATGTGTCAGAAACACAAAACCACAAAATGATAGACTTACTCTTTTGAAAGTGGGACCACACATAAAGCCCTTGCTCAGTCATTAGAACAAGACCTTTCCCAGGTAGATCTTTCACCTGAATGTCCCACGGCCCGCTTCCTGAGTCAACAGTCCCGGGACAGTGTGGAAGAGAGGGCGCTTTGTGACCTGTGGCCTTTATGATCACATTAACTGCATGGATAGTACGTCCCATTGTAAGCTATGACCACACTTGTTCAGACCTGTCCCGAACTGTAGGTGGCAATTATTTGTATGCACCCCCCCACACACACACACACACACACACGCCCACCCACCCTCACATGTCCCGGGACAGCGCAGAAGAAGGGAGAGAGTGAGGGAGAATACCGCCATTGTACAGCAATTAAACCAAAGCAGGGGGCTCTGTGGCACCTGGTATTGTCTGACCAGGAAGTGGGAGGAGCCGGAGTGGCCAGGTCGGAACACGATCAGGGGGCTTGCCTGCATGGGTCGCCCCCTTGGCTCAATTTCTTCCTTAATGGCCGTGAGCATTAGAGATTCAGACAGCAAGATAATGGAGTCACACACACACACAAAAGCGTATCTAAAGCCAATCCACTCACAGCAATACTGCAATATCATTGGTCCAGCTGGTCTGCGCGGCCTGTGCTCGAATGAATGGGTGAGAGTGAGATAGATTCAGGGATAGGCAAGAGAGGCATTTGTTTAGTTTAATTCCAATAGAAGTGAAAGACAAGGGGAATTTGTCTTGAAATTTCAATTTGCCTGTTCACTTTTGTCTTTATTTTTATATTTCATACATATCCACGTAAACAGTTCGAGTGATATCGAACTAAAAACTCTCATCTCAAATAAAATACAGTATAAATCAAAATGTTCTCACAGTGCCCCGATTCAGAACATCAATCTTTTAGCTGCTTTGTAATTTCCCAAAGGTGTTGCTCATAGGATTCCGTGATATTTTTTGTATGATGTTAGCAGCTCTCGCGCCGCAACCACGAGCGCACTTCATCATTAGCGGGTGATGCCTGTGGTGGCATTAAAGGTCATGTTAGAAAATGCTCCAGAGGAAACATGATGCACGGAGCCTCGTTCAGAAAGCGCTGTTTGCTTTTGTGGACTGAGAAATCTTTATCTCATTTTATATTTCAGACGTTTATTTTGTATTGACTGAAATGTTCTCTCCAAATATCCCAACATAAAACATTTGGATTTTCTAAAAGCAGAAGTAATCCAGGGCAAAATTATGGTTTAACCAGCTCAAGACTAAACAAGGACCAATACAAGATGTGCATTAACCTCTAAACCCCCACCTGAACCGAGTGCATTTTCTCCAGTTTGGCTTTACCCTAATCCAAAAGCAAAAAAGTGGCAAAAGAGCAAGAAAAATGTGCCAGAAAAGCAACAATTACCCCCTTAAAATAAGCAACAAAAACACACGACTAAAGAATGATGGAAAATGAAGAGAATGCAACAAAAACACTTCGAAAATGTGAAAAAAGGCGCCAAAAAAATGTGATGGAAAAGCAACAACAAATCAACAAGAAAGCCAAAAATGTGATGAAAAAGTGACAAATTAACAACAAAAATAAGATAAAAATACAACAAAAGAAGTTTGGATCTGTTTTGTAGGTCTTAGCTTTCAAAATGAGGCGCTACACTGGCCTATAGGCTGTGAACTCTCCAGTCAAGAAGCGTTTAGAATTGGGTAAAGCGGAACTGGAGAACATGCGCTCAATTAAAGTGGGGGTTAAATGGGGGTCTAAACTAGCACAAATGCTCCAAATAAAGCATAGCTGACCAAAAGATATTCAAATCAGAACTTGAACCGTCATCTCTACCACCAGAAGATGCCCAGGGCTCATCACTGACCCTCGGACCACAGATTGAGAACCCCTGGCACATCCACACAGTACATCCTCATTGAACCGGCAGAACTCTTACACAAAAACAAACCTTGAGACTGTTTTTGCAGCGGTCTGACCACTTCCTCCTGCTCCGCCGTCACCCACTCATAACCACAACGACATCGCCGAGCCGCCACTTACACCACTGATAGATGGTTTCTATTTGGAAAATGGCATCTAACCGCTAACCGCCGAGCACAACAAGCCTGGTGACAGGTCTAAATAGAGAAAGCTCAGCTGCGCAAGTAACAAAGACCCTTATTCTGACTTTTAGTGGCTTTCTGGAAAATGCCTGTGCTTTGCTAAACTCTTATGCACTACTTGTTTTTGGAGTTTCTATTTTTGGGAGAAGAATGGAGCGGCATTAGCCAAATTGAGACAAGCCTAAGTGGGCTGTTCATTGAGAAGCGTGTTACAGTGGGCATGCTGCTGAGATGAGCAAACTGACGACTGTGGTGAGCTTACCACTATCACATGAGCACTACAAAACACTTAGGCCAAACATAATTCAATCATCTATCGTGTAAAGTCAGAACGTGGCATTTTGACAAGCATGTTGATGCAAATTGAGACGTTCTCATTCAGTAGTACTGTATATGTGCATAGTGTAAGTATGTCTCAGCCATGTCTTTTGTTATCACCAGGGCAGTGTTAAGTTTAGTGTTTAGTCCTGATTCGATAAAGACCTGGTGGCACTTACTGCATATATTTTAGATATTGTATGAGGTGTGGAAAGTTTAAGAGAACCGCTTGTGTAATGATTGTCCCACAGAATGATGAACAATAGACCAGGTCCACACATATCCTAATATACCCTTTTCTACAACGGCCTCTATCCACACCACAGATTTTGCGCAGAACTGATGACGCAACGTTCCATCTCCATGGGCTCATTCATTGGTCAAACTAATAACGTTGCCATGGATAGGCGCAGCTTGGAGAAATAGTTATCCAGATATTCTGTCCACATCTCTCCGTTTATACAGCATTTACTAAAGTCTCCAAAGTAATGATGTCATTTATCTGTGTTTATTAAAATATCTAAGTTCGTGTGGACAGGGCCTTTGTAACTCAAGGAGCTTGTGATGATTTATTACTGCCAATCATGTATTTAATTATCCTTGCCAAATTTGAATTTATACTGTCTTAAACAGCTTTTGCAAGGGCGCGTTTTGTCCTCTTACTTTAAGGCACTTGCCCAATAAAATGTCCAGTGAGTTCAAGTCGTCTCATTGCTGATTAAAATGGTGTCAGAGGAGAAATTGATAGTGTGTTTACATGCATTTGTGGCAAGATTTGTGTATTTCCTGCACAAGTGAAACTGCTTGAAAATCTGACAGTACAAGTTGTGCCCAATCAAACCAGTTTTCACCTTGCTGTCTTGAAGGTCACACGCACCGCTGTAATATGTGGCAATATTCCATTCAGCGACTTTGTACAGTTTGTAGGGAAGCGAGCATGTGTTTGTGTGGCACTTTCTTATCTCCGGGTTGCGCTAATGGTATTATTTAGGAGATATTCAGCCCCGCAGACGGACAGATGATAAGGACCGTCCAAAATGCATCCTCCAAATCCAATTAACTTGTCTTGGCCAGAGATCATGCTGATATACTCTGTGGGCTGGCTCCGACTTCTGCGATGGTGTCGGGACATTTATTTGGGCCTGGAAAAGTCATGCTTCGAGGATTTAACATCATTTGTGCTGTTCGGCAACTACTTCGTGATAACCGAAATCCCTAATTATTTTCTCGGGCATGTGATGTGGCGGTGTCCAAAATGCAAGATAGCACAGATGGAGAAGATATAGTAGATTTAAAGCAGTATTTTTGTTATCCGATTATATATGACTGAATAGCATCATTGTTTAGGCAGTCCTGTAGTTACAACTTTTTTTTAATCCCCATCGGACAATTTCTCTGCTGATCAAATCCATTATTATTCTAACCCTAAAGTTTCACTGTGTTTCCAATGACCTAGAAACCATGCTTTCTCTTCACTGTCTTTGAACATCTTAAAAGCATCCGTCGTCATATATTGTCCAGTTTCATTGTTGTGTCACTTTCAGCAACTTTTGCATCATACTGTACAGTCCTTCTACTTTGAGTGCACACAATGCCGACCACAGGAACTTGTTATTAAGCTGTTGTGATGAGAAGAGTCCTTATGGTAATGACCTTCGTTGATGTTCTGCTTTTTCTAACACTTTCATCATCTCTATCTCACCGAAAGTGAGTTACGGAGATGGTACGGAAACTGTCGTGATTGGCTCCGTAGCGTCTCCGCAACTTGAATTGAATACGTACATACAACGGGCCTAACTTGAAATGCGTGCTGGTCTCTGTGATGCGTGTGTCCGAGACGTCCCCTGAGTCTCCACGTTGTCTTGGTGAAATCGAACAGGTACGATTTCAGTGTGGTCTTCGTATGGTCTCGGACAGGCCTCCTCACGGTCTCAAGCAGTTGTGGCAAAGTTGAGGACACTATTTGTTGTCCTCAACTTGTGAGACGTTTTTATGCGACGTCCCTGCAATGTCTCAGAGACTGCATTGATACAGACGGCATCTCCCATATATGGTCATCTTTGAAACAGTTAGGGGGATAACAAAGAAGAGAAAAGTCTTAACTTTCTCCAATTATTCAAAAACTACTTTAACAAATGCAGAATTATTGATATCCTTTTCTACCCTATAAAGATACAAAGACATGGAGAGGAGCAAAGTGGTTTAACAGCCCATAATTACATAAATAACGGAGAATGCTAACATGATGCTTTATGTTAGCATCATGCTACATGCTAACGCTTGCTACGACTGCCGTTTTTTCACTTCTACTGAACAATCTGCTGTGAAAAAAACATCCATATGGACCCGATTTAGACTTGACTTTTTTTTGTGTGATAAATAAGCTCATGTTCCACCAGAAAATGGCTAAAAAAGACTGGAAAATTGTGTTTCCCAAAAGATTCTGTTCTCCCCACGCCCCCTTCTATGACGAGATGCCGTCTGTATCTATGGAGACCTGAAAAAGTCTCTGTGCAGTCTCCGCTGAAATCAAACCTGTTTTCACCAGGTGACCAGCGGCAACTTGAATCTCCAACTAGTCTCCAACTTGTCTCCTGGCTTGTGAGATAGGCCATTTGGTTCAACTTGATTTCCACCCCTCTAATAATCCTCTGCTGAGCATTTTCAAGAGGTCAGATTTCTCTCTCCGCAGATATTCTTCTCCTCCATTGAGTCCTAAGCCTATACGTTGAGTCACTTTCTTAAATGCTAGTGTGAAAGAAATGACATTCCCGAAGAATCATTTCGCGCTGGCTTGTCCGCATGCCAGTTGGGCTGTCACATCTCACAGACCCTCTTCATGACAGGTGTTTGGAGTTACAGATTTTTAAGTGGAAATTCTCATCACATGGCCATCTCTGGTTACAAACTCAGACGCCTGCATGGAGAGAGAATGCCGCCCTTTATAGAAATGACTTTATTAGTGTCTGTGTGCTTTTATAACGCAACAGTCCAGCCATTATTTGAAAGGTCGTAATAATGTGTTATGCTGTGCTGTAAGTCTCGAGGATTCTGGGATTTCACTAATTCATGAAGAGTTTCACCTAGACATTTGTGTGCATGTTAACCATTTTCCTTGCAAAGTCTATGTGAGGATTTAACATAAATTGTATGAGCTGTGAGCCTATTGAAAGCTTTGTATATTAAGAAAATGCAATTAAGACTCTGACAACTTAATCCACTTAATACACAAGCTGGAGGCCTTTGGAAAGCTTTTACGTGACAACAAAATACCTTTGAATGACATAATGAATGCACCAACAGCACAGAGCCGATAAGAGGGGTGGGTTAAGTGCATTACAACATCCCAAAAGGCAAAACTAACCCCCTCAACGTCGCATTATGTTTTCTGGTGCTCTGGGCAGTGCAGCTGAACAAAAGTCAAATCAGTTTAAGCCATCTTTAACGTTTTGTACAGTTGATAATGATGCAGACACATGTTCAACCTGACATCGCTGTTTTCACCATCTCAACCTTTTTGCGTCTTCTAATAGCAAACTTGCAAAGCACAATAAAGCCAGTTTCTTACAAGTGAATAAAAGTACATTCTACTAAAGAAACAAAGTGACTAGTCTGAAACAATGCCATGATATAGTGATTTATTAGTCTATGCCCTTTAACAGCGAGACATTTGACCATCTGTCCACATAGACCTCTTGGCTGGACATCATTCCCCTCTCGCTCTTTCACTCGGATGTCGCCTTCGTCTGAGGTTTTGTGCTCCAGGGCTTGCACAGAGCTCTGGTGGTCCCAGATAGTGCCCTGGCCCACAGACACTCTGCCTCCTCAAAGAGACACTCACAGATTTAGAGAGGGGTGTAAAAATAAACTACAAATACATGCAGCAAACTTTGCATCTGCATCATGTTGCATCAGTGACTACATACAGGTAATCAAGCCCATACCTTCCTTTGTCCCAGCTTATATTTGCAGCAGTTTTGTGATCGTTTCCCCCCCAGTGCTTCCCACACACCGGCTGATAGCTGGGCTCTCCCTCTTGGCACCGTCTCTGTGTTGGAAATAGCATGAGGCTTGAAGACAACTTGTGTAACATCGATTTGAAATTCAATCTAGACACAGCCTCCTCCGGGCCATGGCTGAGTTTTAGATCCCTCTCCAATAGTGGCACTGGAAGAAATAAAGGAGAAGGGATGCCTTGAAGCTCGAAATACTCTGTTACCTTTGGTGGATAGAAATACGTAGAACTCGGTTTGAAGAAAGTCAGGACACTATAAAATGTGAAGTTTACCGCTTTCACAATAACACTGAATATTAGTTTGAATTTGATTGGAGCGAGAGCTGCATGTGTCGTCAAATTATTATTATTAAACATTATGTATAGAACCCCCAAAACAAGTTGTTACAAAAGAAATGTCAAACGCTCTGATATTTTGTTGGACCACTTTTAGCTTTGATTACAATGCGCATTTACTGTAGCATTGTTCCAGATCCAGTGCTGCAATTCAGTTTTCTTGTATTGATGATGGGAGAGTGCGGCCACTATGCAAAGTCTCCTCTAGCCTAAGTAGCCTAAATTGCAGACAAATGTTCTCGAACTGCCATCTGTACTTTGTAGTTTAAAGCAGAACTAGGTAACTCGCGCCCCTAGAGGCCATAAGCACCACTGCAGGTGTCGTAGCATGTTGCGTTTTTGTACTCATTAATTGTCCGTGAGAGTAAATGCTACGCTGACAGACAAGACAAAGGGAGAGAGGGATATTGTACATCCAATGACACAATGGAGATCTTTTTTTTTTTCACTCAAACTTGGCTGTAAAAACTGTTTAAGTGGCGCTAGCCCGCAGTTAGCTTTGCCCGTTAGCCTGTTAGCTTCTTCTTCGTGATTCCATTAGTGTGTATTGGTGACTCCTACCCGGTGGCAGGGAAGGGACCCCCAGAGGGACAACAAAAATGATTTATTAAGGTAAACAAGATACTTAGTTTTAGCTTTAAGTGTTGGACATTTTACCTCTCGTTTTACCCCTTTCATCAGCGACACATTTTAATCTTGCTCTTAGCTGTAGGCATATAAACCTCCAGTGGGAGGGGTTTAACTTGAACTAATACCACCCATCTTTGTACAAAAAACAGCTCTCCACTTGTTAAAAAAGTGTCAGTATCACCCTGTACCCTTAGGGCAGGTTAAACATTTAAAAAGATCAATATGAGTTTGAAAAAAATTCACAACTTTTGTTGCCATGGCACAGCCCGAGCACTTGACATGTTGCTCAATACAGTGAATACTAATCATTAGATCACTACTCTCTATGAGCCAGTGAAGTTCCTTCTGACACGGCTCAAAGGTCCATGGGAGTTTTATCTCACGTTGATCTTTTATCTTCTCCTCTTCTACGTGTCTGTCACCTTGAGAGGAATGAGCTTTCTAGATGGTGCCATTACCTCCGAGTGTCCAGAATAACACAGACTAATCACTGACCTTTCCACGGAAGGCGTATCATCAGGAGGAGCAAATGTGATGGACATTTAAACAAAGGCATAAACAAACAGGGAGAGGTGTTCAAGGACATGCAGTGGCAGCTTAGTGTCAGAAACAAAATTTAATGGGGAACAATGTGTAGAGTGAAGTTGGATGTATAAACACAAAGCTGATCCTATATACTGATATTTTCAAAATAGCAGAGTTTATGAAATCATTTTACTTAGGTACCTGTTGAAATAAAAGGTATGCATCCAAATAATGAATGAAGTAAGAATAGTTATTTGGTAAAAAATTTATTTGTGAGCATAAAAGTCTTAGTGTTTTAGTTGTGATGTAATCTGAGAGATGAGACATGAAATAATACGGAAATTACAAGTATTTCTTATACAATCATTCTTAAGATACAAGAATGATTATGCATTTGTAAATAAGTAAGTAAGTGCTTTATTTGTCATTGTACAAGCGGACTGCGAAATAGTGTTCAGGTGTTAGTCCTGAGCCGCTGCGACTGAGCCGCGCTGCCACCGTGGGTCAACTTGACCAGCATATTTTTGGAGTTTGAGGAAACTGGAACACCCGGAGGAAACCTGACTGGCTGCCTTAAGTCTCCTCTGACACTCTGAAATGATGCACCGCCTCCAGGGTTTGTCCATACATCAGAGCGTGGTGTCCTGCACTGGTCAGCTCCACCTCGTCCTCCTGCGTAGCTCCCCCCGCTCCACAACAGTCTTTCACCACCTTCTGGCAAGAGTTTAGCAGTTAATCTGTTTTATTCTCCAGTGAACGCCCATTAGCAAGAACAATGGAAGGCATGTGTGCCTTAGCTGTGAGTCTCGCCTGGATACCTCCTTGTTTGTCTCTTTTTTGATTCCTGTAGCTCCTCTTGTGACGCCTCCACTGTGCTGCAGGTGTGGGGGGCTCTTGGTGCCTCTTCAGTGTCTCAGAAGAAGGAATTTTTAGGTCACAAATGCGGATAAGCTAGCTGTTTACTTTTAAAAAGCAGCTTCTTCAGGACCATTATGGACTCTCTGCAGTAAAAAAAAAATCCACAGATACCCACAAAAACACAGCAAAGATGTACAAAAGTACCCAGTAAAACAATGTGGAACACAGAAGCAACAAATGCAGTTTGCAGAAAAAGGCAAAAAAAAAAAGCAGCTGTGCCAAGAGAGAGGGAGGCTGCTGCTTGTTTACATGTAAATCTAACAACTCAAGTTAAATTGGTGAATCAGCAAATATGTTTTTTTGTTATTTTTATCTTACTATGTTGTGTTTTGTTTCATTTTATTCTTTCTTGTTTATTGCTTGTCCTGATTTTATTGTAATAATGAATCTATGTTTTATTTTGTTCATCAGAAAGTCTGATCCACTGACAATGGGTGAATACATAATATTTTCTCATTGTCATTCATTATATAACTGACAATGGAGTTATCAAATGTTACATATCTTTCTAAGAATAGAGCATCGATACTTCAATATGCTAGTCCTCAATTTAAAGTAAAACACTGATTTTTACTTTTTTTCTAACTGAGGGAATAAGTGCAACTAAAAGAATCAGAGCAACCCACTGAAGCACCCGAACAAAGATGGTGCTGCTGGCTTCTGCTTGAAAAGTGATTAAAATTTCACTGCACGATTTAGTTTCTTTTTCTCATTCTGAAGCCCCGTTCCCATCGTCCCTGGGCAGATCTTTTTAATCATAGTTGAAATCTGTAGCGCTCCCCAGGCGAACCTTATCTCCCCTCGTCATTTCAGTGCAGACAGTGACATAGAAGGAGTTTGATTTGTTGTAGCTGGATTTGAGTCTCCGCAGCTCTCTTTCTGTCACCACCGTGCATCATCACAGAGACGGAAAGAACAAGGAGCTACTAGTTTTTAATATTATGGATATAGCCCATTTCACCACTTCAGCTACAGCCTTTCCCGTATCAACCTGTCCTATGCAGGATGGTGAGGTGTTTGTCAGCTGAACCAAAGTTTAACCACAATACAACTTAGCATTAGCATTAGCCACTTTACAAGCACATGGCCTTTATGGTTAGGCATTGTCCCTGTCATGATGGAAATGGTTCTTTCATTTATTCTTAGTATCTCCTTTAACCTCTTCATGAAAATAACTGACATGGAGACATATTTTGCACGTCGTTGTGTTCATGACAGTCACCAAGCTATAGGAAAACGCTCTCTATCTTAAAAGAGAATACAACTTCTAACCAACTAATAACCATGAATTCTTATTTTATAGACATTTATCAATGTACATAGTTTTTTTTAAATCAAATATACATGGAATGATAAGTTTTGTTTGGGTTGCAGCTTGTATTGACACTTTGAAGGTCGGTCCCAATGCTTTAGACCAGCGTCTCTCAACTGGTGGGTCGAGACGAGGGCTGGGTTGCTTAAAGGGACGGTCTTATGCAAAATCGACTTTTTCAAGTTTTGCATCATGTTATTATGTCATTCCCTCATTAAAAACATGCCTGAAGTGTTGCCTTGGCACATTCGCGTATTTTTGAGTAATCTGTAATAACTCTGATGGCAGCCATTTTAGGGATAGGTTTGCCTGAGTCCTCCTAGGAACGCCCCCACCTCCTGGAGACGCCTCCGAGCTTTCGTCACCAGCCGAGTAACCAACCACTGCTCCTCAGCAGAGCCCCCTCCCCACTGATGCCACAGACAGCGTGTGGAGGGGGCGTGTCGGAAAGGGTCAGAGGTTCTTAAAGAGACAGAGGCCTAATTTCAAGACATTCACTACAGCCATTTTGAAAGAGCAATTTTATACAAGGCAGTTATTCTAATTTACTGCATTAACAGACCAACAGAAGGTTTCGTCATCATTGTAGTGTGATATAGATTGGTGCTATGTGATTGAAAAAAGCATAATACCCCCTCTTTAATCGATTAATCGATTTGAATCAATGTTCCTTTGAAAAGCCAGATATAGATTCAAAAACCCTAAATGAGATAGAGACTTACTTTTTTTTTACACCGCATCTGTTCTTCATTTTGAGTGCTAGCTCGTCCCTGTAGCCCTCCGGGAGCACAGTTATAACGAGGCAAAAAAACAGTAAAAAAAAAAATAGCTCCCATGGATATACAACGGCTTTTGTATATTTTTCCTTGTCCCGCATATTTATTTCCACGAATCTTGCCGCGGACAGCTTCACTCTGACTGTAGCAGGGGCAGCCATGTTGTTTGCTGTCAAAGGCAAAGTGCGTCATTATTCACATGGCAACAAAATCTTAATGTAAATATTCATATTTTTACTAATTTACCAAGTATGAATTAGTTTTTATTTACAGCATTAGTTCTTCTGAGAATGTCTTCCATATTCAAGAAAAAGGTTCAGGTTCAGGTTAAGGTATACTGAAATAGAATTGGTACTGTGTGATATCCTTAACTGAATTGAAAATCAATCAAGTGAATCGATTTGTTTTGTCCTCTAGTCAGGACCCAAAAGTGTGTCGTAAACCCCTTCCAGGGAACGTTTCTTTCAATATAATACATCTGAATCTGTAAAAATGATTTTATGGTTCATTTAAAGTTTGTTCAACATAATTTGTAGGGAAAATACAGTATTTTACATGAAAAACTGATATAATTGCCACTCTAGGATTTTGCTCCTGACAGCATCCCAGTTGAGAACCACTGCTTTAGACCAATTGAGAACTAGAATAAATACTCAGAGAAACCACCATTGTGACTGGTTAGAATAAACAACCTTGCAGCACAGAAACTACAATTGGAGCACATTGTTATCGTAATGCTGGTGGGAGGTCAAAGACAAAGATGCTGATTATCTTGGAATAGATAAATGAATGTAACGATAAGGAATCATGCGATTGTTTCGGTGCTACCTCTTTAAGGTCACCTCAAAAGTGTCCCTGCCGATTCCTCCTTGTGTAAACAGCCTTTTATTCACCGCCATTGCTCTTGAAAATAAAGCTCTGCGATTACAATGGAAGGGCATTGATTTATTGGAACATGGCTGCTTTGCTGACATGAAAGAACCGGGGGAGGGCAGGTTATTTTAGTCGCCAATTGTTAATTCCTTTTTATAAAAAAGCCGAGAAAAAGTGAGAGCAGAATTGGACGTCATTTTGAGAAGTCATTTGAAAGCAACACGTAAAAGCATGCTTGCTTAATTGTGTGAAAGAAAAGGCATTGTGTCCACCGTGGCAGAACATGAGGACCGATTGTGTTAGTAATTTGTGGTACATTTATGCCCCGCTGACCTCTTGAGGCTGGAGTTTGTACATTTGGCTCTAACCTGCAATGAAAATAAAGAGGCTTGTTTGCGAATGAATGAATGATAATATGACCACTATGAAATCTCACTCTGGGATATTGACATCAAGAGTGGTTTCCTAAAGGTGCATTGTGCAACTTTTTCTGTGAAAATAAAAGATATTTGTGCGTATTTTACTTTGTAGTGACCAAATGTCTGTATGAGTGGTCAACGTAGCGCCTTTACTTTCCATCACGGTGGTCTCTACAACACTCCAGGATCACTTGTTTTGTATGTTTTCTGGTGAGAGGCTCCTTCAGCAGTGAAAACCATCCAATCAATTGATCCTGGAGCGTCCAAGAGACCAGTGTGTTGGAAAGTAAAGGCTCTACGTTGACCACTCATACAGACATTAGGTCACGACAAGGTCAAATCTGCAAAAATATCTTCTTTTTTTTCTACATAAAAAGTTGCACAATGCACCTTGAAGAAGTTCTAAACCACGACTGATACAAAAAGAAGACAAAACGTGACTAGTGTGAGAAACAGTTTTGTATTATCAAAATCACAAAGTATCACGAAGGTAATCTGATAAGAAGATAATAATTAATAAAGACCTTTAAGTCTGTGGCAAACCTGAATGGCTGTTATTAAAGGACATTTTCTCTTCTATATTTCAGGCAGACCCGGGAGCAGGAAACACCTCCAGATTTCTTCTACTTCTCTGACTTCGAAAGACACAATGCAGAGATTGCAGCTTTCCATTTGGACAGGTATGTCTCCTTAGAGATGCATAGATAGAACATATTGAGAAAAGAGTCATTTCAATATTTCACTCAGTGCATGAAAAATGAAATAAGATATCAACTTCCTCTGAGCAAAATAGGAGTACTCTCTGCTCTATCTTAACCAGTAATCAAATACCTTCTCATTTGTTTCAATATCACCAAACCTTTTTCACTGCTAAATGTTCTGAAGTCTCAAAAGGTTTCCGCCCTCAGCTCCATCTCTCCATCGCCTGCCCCTGTGTGTTTGAGTCAGCAGCGTGCACACAATACATGGCTCAGTGTTTCCTCTGCAGCACATGCACACACACAGGTCCTTTGTCGCCCGGGCCCTCCATGACTGAGCACTTTGCAGGTCCTGAATGCGCCCCTCTGTAGGCTAAAGTTTCTCCCAGTCTCTCTGCTCCGGCCCGCTGTCTGCTGTACGTCCACACAGCTCCCAGGAGGCTTAGCTTCAGTCTGCACGGGGTCAGCAAACACACAAGCTAAACAGTGGGTGAAAAGGTGTAGTGTTCTGACATGAGAGCATGAGAAAAGACAAGAACACAGGGAAGAGGAAGGTCGGGTGTAAGGTCACGGCTTTTAGGGAAAGGATACAGTCCTTGGGTATAGGGGAAGGAGTTACACCACACTTAACAGTACAGGAATAGCATGGTAATAGGATACATATGATGGAAGCTAGGATAATGATCAACCCTGTTTTCTCTCTTTTGATGAAGTAAACAGAGATGCACTGTTTCTGACACTTTTCGCTCTCATTATGGCGTCTTCTCCATTTGTCTCCTTCAGGATACTCGATTTCCGCAGAGTGCCCCCAGTGGCCGGTCGCCTCGTCAACATGACCAGAGAGATCCGAGATGTGACCCGTGACAAGAAGCTGTGGAGGACCTTCTTTATCTCTCCAGGTGAGAATCAGAATAGGTTTTACGGGGCTGTGTCTGGTTTCCCGAGTGTGCTAAAAATAGCTTGACTGACATATGTCTTTATATCTGGACAAACTCTGTCCGACTCCATTGATTTCCACTGTGCTCGTTACAGTCAACTAGCATTTCCGTGTCAATTTCAGAAAAAGAAAAAGAGATACTCTGATGAGGACTAGATCTTTCCGTGCTACATACTTTTTTACATGCGGAAATGCAAAGCAAAGACCGCTCTTAAATTGTCCATGTAATTTGTGCAGCTCCACTGACAATAAAAAAGCCCACATAGTTTATAGGCAGGAAGACGGGAAGGGGCAAACACCAACGCAACCTGCCTCTCCTGCCAAACTACATGCTTTTTCAAATATCAAAGACATTTAGTCTGGGAGCGTGCGTGAACTCAGCGATTTTCCGGTGGGCGTGATTGACAGATGGGATAAACCAATTAGAGAAAAGATGGATATGATGCAGGAACAAGCTAAAGGAAGCCTTTTCAAAAACAGCCCTTTTCACAAGGGAAGCTTTCAACGCTCCGGTTTGAGGGATTTTATATTTTTAAAACAGATGAAAGCGCAAAACAAAACAGTGTATCAGTCGCCGCGCCGCCATCTTTAATGTTTTGAAAAATGGCAGTGACCTCCGTCTCTTGGTGGATGAACTCCCGCCTCTTGGCCCCTGATTGGTCTGATATTAAAGAGAGTCTAAACGCAGCCAGTGGAGAGTCATGCGATCAGTGGAGCTCCAGACTCCCACAGGAAATGACGTCAGCTCTACTTTTTCCCGCAACATTTATTTAAATTAGACTCAATAAAACACCTTTAATAAACTCCACTATCCTTAAGGTTAGGATTAGGGTTAGTTTAGATAAGTTTAAATCAGTACTAAGTAACTCATGCGCCCTAGAGGCCATAAGCGCCACTGCAGGTGTCGTAGCATGTTGTGTTTAATTGTTCGTGAGAGTAAATACTACACTGACAGAAAAGACAAAGGGAGAGGGTGATATTGTACATCCACATACACAATGGAGATTGTTTTATAACCAGAGTGTAAATACTGTTTAAGTGGCGCTCATCCGCAGCTAGCTTTGCAATTTAACATGCTAGCTTCTTCTTCGTGATTCCATTAGTGTGTATTGGTGCTTCGACACGGTGGCAGTCAAGTTGCAAGCATGGTTTTCTGGCCAGAGACAGAGACACCAGGGGAAATGAAAGACCCCCCAATCATCCCATTAACACTTGTATTAGCCCCAGAGGGACTACGAAAAGGATTTATTAAGGTAAACAAGTTACTTAGTACTGCTTTAAACTCTCGTAGTGGAGCTCCACTGATCACGTGCCCCTTCATCGGCTGCGTTCAGACCCTTCTCCCATTATTGGCAAATTCAGGAAATGGTTGGCTGCGAGCAGCTGTCCAGACAGTTCTTCTTTTGAACAGAAAGGAGGAACATCTGACTGGCCAGGCAAGCAGCCAAATAGTGAGCAACTAACGCCGACTTCCATCAAATCATCAAAATCTCTGAATTATCATGCCTGAACCAAACTACCATGATGATTCATTTTCGTCCATTCGGCTGCAGTAAACAAGTTTACCACTCGCTGTTGTTGAGATTAGCATAGTTAGAGATGTTGTGCCGATAATAATTTTACACAAAGCTGTGGCCGATGTTTAGGACTATCAATTAGATGATAGAGAAAACGTTTTAAAGTGACATTTTAAAGATGAATGTTGTGGTAGTCATCAGTGATACACTACTCGTGTCCAGTGTTTGTCCGAAGCATGTGGGACTTTTGAGGGGTGTGTTATTAGCGGTGACGTCATTTAAGTAAAGGTACATTCATAAACTTGGAGTATTTTCCAGTGCAATTGTGCAACAGGAAACAACAAAAGACGCTTCTCCTGGCTCACGTTATAAACCTCCTTTTAAAGTGAACTTGGTCAAGGCGAAAGCAGACTAAGTACAATGCCTGTGTAGCCTTTCAAGGACTATTTGAGGCAGTGCTTGTTTGTCACCACAAGATGGCAGTAAAGTCATGCAGTTCTCCAAGAATGTGACAATTGGATCTCACTGCCAATTGCTTTGCCATATTGACCATGTAGTGAGGAGGTGTTTTTCTTTTTTCTTTTACCAATTATTGAAACTTTATAGAAAAATCATTCCAAACATCTGGTTCAACTTGCATTACGCAGAATAACAGTTTTCTTTTCTGTCTTTTAGCCAACAACGTGTGCTTCTACGGTGAATGCTCGTACTACTGCTCCACAGAGCACGCTCTCTGCGGTAAACCGGACCAGATCGAAGGCTCACTTGCTGCGTTCCTGCCAGACCTGAACTTAGCGAAGCGCAAGACATGGAGAAACCCATGGAGACGCTCTTATCACAAGCGCAAGAAGGCAGAGTCAGTATTCATGTCCCTCAATGTGTCTTTAGTGTTTATTTTTTTATACAAAACTTATACAAACAGCTTGCAGCATGTGTAAACCGTTTGCTAAATTTACAGGTGGGAGGTGGACCCTGACTACTGCGATGAGGTCAAACAGACGCCTCCGTACGATCGCGGGACACGTCTTCTGGACATTATGGACATGACCGTCTTTGACTTCTTGATGGGTATATAAGAGATCTTGTGAAAACATTTAAAATATAGCAAATCAATAAACAACAAATACTCACTGATATAATTACAGGCAACATGGATCGGCACCATTACGAAACATTTGAGAAGTTTGGAAATGACACCTTCATCATTCACCTTGATAATGGGAGAGGGTAAGTGCACACTGCAGTCTTTTATCAGGAAATCAGTGCGAAAAACATAATCTGAGTAAACGCCACGGCTTGTTGTTTGAAGGTTTGGCAAACACTCCCATGATGAGCTGTCTATTCTGGTGCCTCTCAGTCAATGCTGCAGGTGGGTTGTCCTCACCGCTTTCTATACCCATAACCATTCACAACATTAATATGTAGTGTTACTTAATTACTTAATATGTTCTTAAACAGTAATTACAGTTTTGTTCTCCTATTTATCATAATGCAAGTCAGTGAATACACATGAAACCCATCACCTAAACAAACCCGTTTTGTCTCTTTGTAGATTGAGACAGTCGACATATTTCCGTCTCCAGCTACTGGCCAAAGAGGACTACCGCCTGAGCGCCCTGATGGAGGAGTCTCTGTCCCAGGACCGCCTCTCGCCCCTCCTGATCCAGCCACACCTGCAGGCCATGGACCGGCGCCTCCGCTTGGTCCTGCAAGTCCTGGCAGTCTGCATAGACAAAGAAGGCTATGCTAACGTCGTGGAGGAGGACTTACAGGAGGCCGCAGCTACTCACAGGAGTCCAGGGTACAGGTAGTGAGCCTCCCCTGAACGTGGACAATGGACCAGATTAGTGGAACAAATATCCCACATCTTCTATCAAGCTGAATTCAGTGAATTCCAAAACCTGCCTGGATGGACCTTGCTTCTAAGTGTTTTTAGAAAAGTTTAGCCGAAGACTGCTCTGACCGAAGTTTTGTATTTGTTAGATACAGATGTATTTTATTTTATCAAATGTTGTTTATCACATAATGGAGCCACTGCTGTGTTCTGTCATATTTTAAATAAAGCTTTTAAATGTTGAATATATAAACATATCCAAAAATGGACAGGAGAGCATATGATTATGGATGATCAGCTTTAACAATGAGTTTATCTAAAGACTGTATTGTTATTTTCCGGATATTTCAGTTCACATTTAGAAGTGCAGCTGACTGTGATTGTCAGGACCTTCACTTAGCCTTACAGAAACTTATTTTTACCTGCTTCTTACTATTATCTGGATCGGTTTGCTGGGAATATTTGTGTGTGGCTTTACAACAGTAATGTCACATTAATAACCCCCCAAAAAACAAATTTGATACACTGTGGGATAGAAGAAAAAACAATTATCTTTCACTTAATTTTGAAAAGCACACTTAGGCCAGTTTTCACAAATACAGCAAAATGCAATACCTGTATGTTAAGCTATTTTCTGATAAACTACTAAATTTCAATCGTTATGCTGCTTTTATGATGGAACTCGGTGGTATATTTTTAGAACATAATGTTGATTTATTTTAAACAAGTTGCTGAAATAGTGCCAGTGCAATTTTTTTTTTTCTTCTTTATATTATAATGTTTTATTTTTGTTGACCCTTTTTCTTGTGTATTAAATGGCTAACCCAGTTTCAGTGCAATGAAAGATGTTTGTAACTTGAATGTTTAAGCTACATCAAAGCTAAGACGTCATCACTACGAAGCTCACAGTTAAACATTGGGTACTTTTTGTTATTTTCTGTGTAAATATCTATAAATATTTTGAAGACAAAGCTGCAACACGTTAGGCTTCTGTTCTGCTGAACTGCATTGTTACTGTGAAGATCTGTTTACTACATGAATAAAGAGTGCAATAAAATAAAAATGGACCAAATGTTTCTATTACAGCAAACTTGTGTTTTTGGGAACGTATCAGCCTAAAACCTCTGCCACCAACTCCTAGAGAATAAACATTTAGTTATTCTTAACTATCAATTCTATTCTATCAATTTGTTTCACTGTTTCACAACTCAATAGGTGTGTTTAAGATGAGCGAGGCGCTGCAGGCGGCTGCAGGCGAGCGGTGCATGCCGGTCAGAATCGCTGTGACGCCACCTGTGCGACGGTGCCCGTATTCTCGTGAGACCGAGGCGGCTGGAGCGCCTTGGGGAGGCGAGCGAAGTTGCTTTTCTCCGCCTCGCTCGGCTGGCTGAACTACAAAGGCCAAAGGGATTGTGGGAAATGAAGTGCCGTAAACACGTACGCTGACAGAGGACTGACAGATGATTGGATATGAGTTGTGTTTAGATCGGAGACGTGTTGCCGTGACGCTCCGCAGCTCCTGCATCCTTTTTTCTCATCACCAAGATCTACTTACATCTGCAGAAATGCTTCAGAGTCTTCATATTTGACAGAAAGTGCCCGTGTGTTCAACATATGGCCTACATTTTAATATGCATAAGTTTATTATTCTAATCCCAAACTGTAAGAGGAGAGTCTGTTATTTTAGCTGTAGTGATGGGGCGTCTGTCTGGTGTGTGGGAGAAGCAGAAATGTGTTCACAAACTTTTAAAATAGTTTTATTCCCAACTCTTTCTAACAAACGCGAGACGCTGCGTGACCTGAGGCTCCTCTCTGTTCTCGGGGCTGAGATGTGTCTGCCTTGATTAGAGGCGCCTTTCTCCGCCCTCTGACGCCACCGCCTGGTCTCGTCTGGAATCGAGGCGAGGCGCACTTCATCTTAAACACACCTATTAGGTGTGTTTGAGATGAGCCAGACGGACGCAGTTTTTACAGCCGACTGCAGACGCACGGTGCATGCCGGTTAGATTTCTGTCCGACTTGCTCCAGACGGGCTCTGATGTCACGGGCACGTGGGGCATGGAAAGATCGTGAGACCCCAACGAGACCAGCCGACTCGATCAGCCGCTGCATCTCTCCAGAGGCAACTGCAGCGGCTCCACGGCCCCGTGCATGACGGGAAAACGCCCACCTGTCCGCGGCTCACGCTCAGGTGATTGGATACGAGTCTGTGTGATCAGAAACGTGCTCCTCGCCCCCTCCCCTCTCCTCCCCTCTCCTCTTTAGATCTGAACAAATAAACTATGACTGAAACTATTTAAGTTTTGTATCGCCCCTAAAATAGAGCTCATGTTTGATGCTTTTCAGAACAAATTAATGATTTAAAAGGACGTATTTTATCTCACAAACTTGAACAAACAAACGAATGGGAAAGTTTTCTCTGATGAAGAATGATGTCTCTGGAGTAAAGGAAACAGAGCAGGAGGTGAATGACTTTTATTTAGGATACACTTTAAATTAACGCGATATCTGAACGAGAAGCTGCGTGATCAGAGGCCACTCTCGTTGTTCTCTGCATGTGGAGGGTCGGATTGGCTTCAGACTTTTTTTCTCCGCCCCCGTTGCGCCGGCTACTCTCGCCGATCATCCAGGCGAGCCGCAACGGCATCTTAAACACACCTAGTGTTACACTGCAGCTGCCCTCTCCTGACCATCCCCTGTGATAGTCAAATACTGTCCAAATGTACATTTGTATCAAGAAAAGGAAAAAAATAGAACCGTAAACAAACCCACTGTAGTTACAATAAAATTCACGGTTTATTTGATGATTAATATCATTTATATCGGTCAAGTGCAGACATGTGACCAGCTGCCTCTGCTGGAGGCAATTGCCCCTGGCAACAGCTGTGCAGATTAATGGCGCGCATTTACCACATGCTAATTATTCTGGAAGCATGAGAGTTCAAGTAAACAAAATCACACATGAAAACACTGGAAAAGACTAGGCCATAATTTGGTGAAATTATGTCAAATTAACAATGATGACCTTTGATCTATATACGTAATTACGCCTGACGTGATGCAAATTCTGCGTGTGCGCTGGTGTTCGTCCAGCACGTGTGATCAGGGGCGCTGTCCATGGTGCTGAAAACTAATTTCTCCGTAGTCGTAATAACTGGAGACCTATGCTGTTTTATAGCGCCTACATCTTGAAGGACTTCTTAAATTGCTGTGCTGAAATGGATGGTCTTTCAATTCATTATTAGAAACACTTTTGTTTTAAGCAAGGATTTATGCCATAATGAAAATATATTTATAGTACAATTCCACTAGATGGCGCGCAAATCATGTCAGTCAGTCACCGGAGGATAATTCAAATTTGTTTAACAAAACATGTTCGTTTTGCCTGCTACAAACTCTGTTTGACAATATTATTATTATCATCATTACCATCATTATGTTTGTATTAGCATTTGGTTATTGAGTCAAACCATAACGACATGGGTGCGTGCGCTCTTATTGGACGTATTAAGATTATCAAACGTAGAGACACGCCCATTTCATCTCTCCTGTTTTGGCCAAATCAGAGCCACGTGGCTGAATTTTTGTTTTAAACAGTTTCCGGCATAAATCAATTATCCGACACAGGTAACATTTCTCAGGATAATATATGCATTTGACGAACATACTTTGTCAAACGTTATTGTCTCAATTGAGAGAGGATTGGCGACCACATTGTGTGTGGCGCAGAAAAAACGTCATGATGCGATGCACGCGATTAATACAAACACTTGTGATTTACATCAATCGTGTGTTTCACATCTTAGATCTTATGACATTTTATGCGCTTCAAGAGTTGCCTAGTTTGCAGACTTTGTGTTTTGTTTTGTTTGTTGTTGTTGCATTTCACGGAGAGTAACGCTGGGCGGCGCACTACACTTGAACAGAGTAGCTTCATCACAGCATAGAATTTGATGTTTTCATCTCAGCAGCAGAAATATGTTTGATGTAACTCAAAAAGTCAAGTTGACAAGTGCAAATATTAACTTTTTGCAGGTTAACTGTTCAATAAAATGTATATTTTTAGCATATTATTGGTTGTGATTATGATGTTGTTTATCTTTCAGAGCAGACCACCCCTCTCCTGCCCGGTAACAGTATACTACACCACTGTCCTCCCGTTTCTATGGCAACAGTGAGCGGTCCCCCTCCTCACAAGCCTCCAATTGATCTAAGGTGTGTCGTGTGTGTGTGTGTATGTGACGCCCTGGCCGACCCTGACCCCAACACCCCCCTGCCGCCCCATCGAAATGTGAGATTTATACTTTTGAATTATTAACATGGGTTCCATATTCTAACATGCAGCGTCTTCATGTTCATAATAAACACTAGTCTGGCACGATTTGTTTAAATGACCTATTTTCTAGGATTCTGACGAGTTTTGTGAATAATTCATTTTATTTTATCTTTTTTATCAAATTTCTCTCCATAGTGCAAATGTTACACTGCAGCTGCCCTCACATGTGAGAGAAGACTGAAATGTGAACTTCTCAACTCAGACTCATGAGGAATGTTTGCAGAGGTTTAACAATAAATCCTTATTTTTGTTTTCAGAGAAACCTCTTGGTTGCATCACGTGCTAGAATTTGTCTCAGATGGAAGGCAGATACAACTCTATAGGTTAAGACTCTATTATTGATAGAAATCTCAACAGAAAATCTACAAATGTTTTCTGTGATCATTATTTATGAGGGATTAGGTCTCAAAACTGACCATATTAATCTTTTGGCTGAAAGTCCTTTCAACTATAGCCAAGATCAAGCACATGTTTTTAAATACTCACCACATGTGGACACATTATGAGAGAATAATTTCTCCTTGGTGCAGAAAGGGAGCTTTGTGCCAGTTTTTGTTTAATGCTTATAGGCCCCGTAATTGCAAAGATATTAGCCATAAATCAGGCGGCAACATCTGCATTTTGACAGTTGCCATAGTTACCGCCATAGACGTCTTAGCTGCCCACCACCTCAAGATTAAAGTGTAGGCTCTATAGAATGTTGTGATGTCACAGGAAAGCAACCCATTGCAGTCTTTAGTACTATATTTAAACACACACACTGCAGCGTAAGCAGCATGTATCTGCTACCGTCTTGCTCCCTTCACAGATTGAATTCAAACGTTTCAAATGTTTAATGCATGGTGTGTATCGGGTGAAGATGAGCTAAAAATTCAAGATGATACTTGAAAGCGGGCTGCTGGTAACCCATGCCCACCGCGCTTGATGTGAGAGCTGGAGGCAAACTCACGCTCCACTCAGATCCTCATTGATCAAACAAACACATCCCTGCAAGTTGGCTACCGCTCCCCGAAAACGATTAACCCATTCACATCAGGGAAAGCAGCTCAGTATTGGGGCCATGCAGATTGCAATCGCATTTGTAATAACATAGGCATAAAGTCATACGTTGGGTATGTTACTTAAGCTAGACAGTGCCTTGTTTGTGAAAAATAAAGAAAATAAAAAAATAGAAATAAATTATCAACCCAATATCACACAGCTATCAACTTTTGGTGCTACAAAGTCTAAACAAAGTCTGCATTACTAAGGAGGCAGAGGACATTTAATATTGTGTTTTATGTAACACTATTGCCTCATTTCCTTCAAAGCAGAGAGCAACACCGGGGCTTAAAGGAGCAGAAAGAGGCTCTGTGCCGAACTCATACATTATTTAGCAACGACTATTCTTCCACCGCGGCTAAAATTAGGACTCTCCTCACTTTTGCTAAAAATTACCAAAGAGATCATAAGCATTTATTACTGGGCACTGAAGGTCCTGACAGTTCCAGGTGAGGGTGCTCGCTAGGTGCTATGTTTGCTCTCCCCAAACGTGCTAGCGCTGCTGATGCCCCCGGAGGCTGGCGGCAGAGACCGAGCTCCTCCTGTCTGCCGTCAAGGTCAGACCGAGGCGCATCCTTTAGCGTCAAAAGCATCGCGGAGAGAAATTAAACCCCAAATCAATCGCCCTTGAACCGAGCATCCGTCTGTGTGTGTGTGTGTGTGTGTCTGTCTGTGTGTGTCTGATTGCCCGCGGATTTGTTTCAGCGTGTGAAAAATGCCGTGCTCCGCTTTTTTTTTTCCCTTATCTTCTGCTCTTTTTGTGTGTGTGTGTGTGTGTGTGTGTGTGTGTGTGCGTGTGCGTGTTCGTGTATGTGTGTTGGCGTGCCAGGAGCGATCACGGGTCGACGGCGTAATTGCGCGAGGCACTTTATGCGCGATGGGGAGGAGAGGATGGCGGCGCTGCGTGCAAGCGCGACGCCCCGCCACCGTCGACGTCGCCCGTGAATCCTAAAAGACCAATATGGCGAATTGTGACAAGACGGAGGAGGAAGGAAGGAAGAAAGAAAGACGGTGATTGTTGATGTGAGGATGCAAAGGTGCCCGGCGTGTGGCTCGGGGGCAGGAGGGAGAGACAGTGCGCCCTGGCTGAATGGGATGAGAGGCAGAGTCCCCCACCCCCCCACCACCCCCTGTCACACCCCCTCTCCTCCTCCCCCCCCCCCTCCCTCCTCTTAGTCCTTATTTTCATTCATAGCACATCACTGACACACTCACGGACATCTCTCCTTGTACCGCGCACACAGCGGCAGCCTCAGACAGCTCACCCCTACAAACGCACAGCTTTACATAAGGACGAGCTCTTTCTCTTACAAACACACCTTCATGCTTCACCTTTGGGAGGCAAAGTCAAATCAATAGTGGAAAGAGGTATTAATCGAGCCGACAATTGCTTCAAGCCTGTGCGTCTAAGCGTTTTCTGTTGTGAATGAATTTAATTGTTTTGAATCTGGTACATGACACATACATCATTCACATGCAGGAAGCGTATGACGGTATTGGATTACAATGGCGCATAGGCTCACGCCGTCAATAACATTCGGTCGTCGCCACAAAGCCCCCTCGACCAGACAGACGCTACAATAACCAAAAACACGTTTGAGCGGCTGCACATCAAAAATAACCGGTTTAGTTTGTTTTTTTTGTTTTGTTTTTTTTCCCGTCATGACGCGCACACACAATTCCCAGACACACACACGCACTTCCCCACCACCCACTCAGAGAAAAAGGGAGAGGGAGGGTGTGGGGGGGGAGCAAACCTGAGACGAGAGGAGCTTTGAAGCTGCTGTTTGCCCTCTCTTTCCCTCTCTCACTCCAGAGAGAGGGAGAAAGAGAGAGAGAAAGGTAAGAGCAGGTGGTCCCAGAACACGCACACACTCGTCCCATCAGTGCATCGCTCTGTCCTACACACACGCACACACACACGCACACACACGCACACACACACACACACACACACACACACACACACACACTCACACACGCACACACATGCACAGAAAACATGGCAATGGCAATCATTCGAGTCCAGCACCGCCCCCATCTGCTGCCTCTCTCGCAGCCACACTGGCAGACAGGCTGCTAGACTGCACAAGGCCACTTCTTAGTATGGCAAATTTCAAAGTTAAGACTCATGCCCAAATCTACACTTGTATTGGATATCTGATCTGGCTAAGAGATTGTATTTTTTCCCCCTCCCAAATCGATGAACATTTCTCCTGAGGGCTTTGTTGGTGTCTTTGTTTACCCTAATGGACAAAGTTGGTGACCAAATTAGATCATCAGAACAATTCCTGAACTCTTTGACTCGGCACTAAAAACGTCATTGATAGTGAACCTCTTAGCCTCCACCTGAACCGAGCACATTTTCTCCAGTTTGGCTTTACCTAAATCTTAAAGCTTCTTGGGGGGGAAAAAAGTGTCAAAACAGAGACAAAAACAGGATGAAAATACAAAAAAAAAAGTAAAAGCAACAAAAGAACAAAAAAAAAACACTATAACCAAGCGAGAAAAACATGATTAGATAGTGATGAAAAAGCAAATAAAAAGGGCCACAAGAGAGCAACAAAGAAGCAACAAAAGAGAAACAAAAACATGCCAGAAAAGCAACAATAACATAATAAAAAAAAGGGCCAAAAACATGACTAAAAAGTGTAAAAAACAAAACAAAAAAAAAGCGATGAAAGGCAACAGAAAAATGAGAAGAAAAAAAAACATGGCAAAAAAATTCCGATCCCTTTTGTAGGTCTTAGCTTTCAAATGAGGCGTTACCCTGGCCTATAGGCTGCGAGCTCCAGTCGTGAAGCTTTTAGATTTGGGTAAAACTGAACTGCAGAAAATGTGCTTGGTTAAGAGGTTAACTTCTGACCTCACTCTCCCTGCTTGCGGTGCGTAGTTCCTCTTCTGAGTAAAATAATCATGATATAATGAAAAAGTGTGTCTTGTTACATAATCTGATGAAATATAAATGAATTCCTCTCTCCTGGATTCTGTGTTTTTCTTTCCTTTATCGTTGACAGATCTCTACCCTAATATCACCTGACAGTGCAGTGGAGGCTGTAGGACGATGCGCCCCGGCATAACTCCACTCCCCTTTCCCCCCCACCCCGCCAGTGCCCACGCGGTGCCCCCTCTCCGGGCTAATTCCATTATATACATTCCCCGACTGGAAGGAAGCTGGGGCTGTCTTCTAATTGCTTTCTTATTCCCCTGAGTCC
This sequence comes from Gobius niger, assembly GCF_951799975.1. Classification (NCBI taxonomy): domain Eukaryota; kingdom Metazoa; phylum Chordata; class Actinopteri; order Gobiiformes; family Gobiidae; genus Gobius; species Gobius niger. The sequence continues at coordinate 23,582,092 of NC_136861.1, read as the reverse complement.
CTCGTCGCACCACCCTTCGCCCCAACCCACCCACCCACCCCCGTGCGCAGCCCACCCCTCACCCGGCGTGCACTCAACATGGCAGCAGACAAGCCGGGGAGCCAAGTGAGCTAGAGCAGCAGCAGCAGAGGAGAGGGAGAGGGAGAGAGAGAGAGAGAGAGGCAAGCTGCCGCTGCTGAGGAGCACTGGTGCCATTTTCAGCATCGCAGGGCAAAGGGATTGAGCCTGTTTCGGGAAACGCGCTCAGCTCCAGACCCCGGGACGCACACTCCAGCCCATCCACAGGGGGGGTCAGAGGGGCTACCACGTGGAGGATTGCTGTCTAACGCAGGTACTTTTATGCTTTTCTGCTCAATAGTAAGTAAGACATGTGGGGTGCTAGAATAGGAAAGGGGGGCGTGTGTGTACTGGCTGTGTACTTGCATGCTCAAAACAGGACATCATGGGATTTTGTCATATTTGAATTTGAACAAAACGTTTATACATTTCGCACGCACGGAGTAGTCCAAACACACAACACCTGCCTCTACTTCTTGCCCGAATCTCTACAAAATAACACAATTCTAGTGAGATATCTGCCTGGGGGGAAATAGAATAGAAAGAGGATGATGAGCCAGTGTTCAACATCGCCTGTTTGATCTGCCTGATCTCTGTGTTGAAAATGTAAAATCGTGTTGTTTTGCGTTGTGCTATAATGAGATACAGTTGTGTGTCGTAGCATGCTGTTTACTTTGTGGTCGCATCAGGACGAAGCCATGTGTAGGAAAAGCATTCAATGTCAATATCTTTCAAGTTCAAGCGATGGACGACATGAAACGATTCTGATTTTGTTGTTTTATTTGTTGAGATCAGTGAAACTAACTCTGTTTTTAAGCTGCGTAATGCCTTTTATTCATAATTTCTTGGTGTAAGCTGTGACGAATACAGAGGGAGGCGGTGCGACGGTGCTTAGCGTGTTTCGGTATAACATGCCTCATAGGCTCACATCACAAGCATCTCTACTGCTTCAATGCCATTTAAAGACGCGACGAGACTGCAGTGTCACTGCTGACTGAAACGGATGCTACCAACATCCTCAATCACACAGGAGAGAGCGAGAGAGACAGAGAGAGAGAGAGAGAGAGGGAGAGTGTGTGAGAGAGGGAGAGAGAGAGAGACAGGGAGGAGGAGATAGACTGTGAGGGGAGCCAGTGCAACAGAGTAGGAGGGGTACAACGAAATAGATAAGGGTGTAAGAGAAGTGTCAGGGAGAAAAAACAGCGGTGCGATACAGACCATTGTGTGTGTATGTGTAAAGATAGCACCAACGTAGGCTCAGAGTAAGAACTATAGAGGGAGAGGGCCAGTGATAAGACGTGGAAGGGGCATGAATGGAAGACAAGGTGCTGATCGTGTGTAGCGAAGCAGCGACATGGCGGCCATCAACACGTAAACAGCTGCGCTTAAGTCAACGCGGCACAACATTTCCAAAATCAAAACATCTACAGCATGAATAGATGGGTCTGTGTGTTGTCAACTGAGCTGACAGTGTAGTTGTGCTCCTGTATCTTTGACTAAGCGCGTCCCAAAGGAATGCTTTTTTTTTTGTCGCAAGGAACAGATAAGACCAGAGCCCTCCGATTGGTTTGGCACAGCATGGTGTGATATGGCAGAGGAAATGGGTTTAGAATATTTAATAGCTGTTACAAGAAAAGAGAATGAGGCTTGCTAGGCATGTGGCTTATGTTTTTGTCTTCCTTCACGCATTACAAGACTGTTTGTTTTTTCTGTATGATGCAACACAATGAAAGAAACCTGATTACAAAAGCTGGCAGAGGGCTGAGATGTGTGCGCGTGAGTGTGTGCTTGTGCGTAGGTGTGTTACGGTCAGCAAAGGGCAACTCATTGCTGTGGAGAAATCAAAGGTGAAACTTCCCTCTGGTTCTCTTCCATTTTTTCTCCCTCATCCTGAGCCCAAAGCTAATAGAGGTCAGTGAACATTGCCACAGTTTGTTGCGCGTCACTTTCTAATACCTTTTATATGAATTCTTACTTTTGTAGCCCCGTGTTTGTCCCAAGAGCATGTTTAATTACCCCAAAGGAAGCTTTTTAGTGTGTGAGGTGACTACTCAGACCGAGGAGGAGACGGATAGAGGCTAAAGATGTTTGGCCCTCATTAAGGGGACGTGTCACAGGCTCTCGGATTCCTGTAAGGGCCACAGCAGCAATGCACATGACAAAACCCACAGCCGCTAACGACAACAGGCATCTAACCTATGACTCAGAGAGGGAGGTTGATAATCACACCAGCAAACTGTCGGCACGCTACAGGAAGCTGCATGGACGACTGTTATGATTTGATTTTGAGCGTGTAAACATTCATTATTACGACGATTTAGTGCAAATAGGCATAAGACACACTTGTTTACTTGAAATTTGTCCCATTATTCTCTAATTGAAGGGGGAAAAAAACAAAATAGCAAACTGTGGACAACTTGCATATGGTGTTGTCCCACCTCAGCTGATGTGAACTTGAGAAATGACACTCTGTGCTGACACGCTTCACGTTTTTAGCATCTTTTTCCATGTGCGTCATCCATCCACAACAAAACAGTGAATAATCCCAAGGATAGTTGGTCTGATATCGGCCCATTTGATTCACTCTCGGGTTCCTAAAAACATGGAAAAGCGTCTCTGCTGTCTATAACCTTATTGCGCTGGTGACTGGAGTGTTTCCCCCTCTCTGAATGAAGGCAGTCATGATGGGTACACGCTGTTCCGGTGAATGCTAAGGCACGATTGCTAACCTAGATCTCATTACACGCTATATCGAATCACGTGGACGTGTGAGATTGGGCTATGGCAGGGTTTTTTTTCTTTTTTTTTTTTCTCAGGGAACCCAGTGAAGCCCGTGTCAGTGGTGGTTGCCAGGCTCCTCTATGTAACGGTGGACGACATGATAGAAGCACGGGGGTTACTGCAGGGAAGAGTAGGCAGTGGTTGTGATGAGAGAGAAGGGGGTGGAGAGAGAGAGAGAGAGAGAGAGATGCTCATCAGTATTCTGGGTACTGCACGCTGCCTGTTTGATCTGGAGGGAGTGCTTAGTGCTGGATGGTGGGATGCTGCAAAGTGCGGAGGCAAAAAATAGGGTTCTTCCGAGTGTGTGTCTGCGTGTGTCTGTGTGTGTGTGTATAATTAGGAGTGAGGTGTCGGGTGCAGCACTTTGCTCATTAAAGCGATCTGGCGCTGGTTCAGCTCCGTGCACTTCATCAGCTGTCCTTCATGTCTCTATCCACCTCTTCTTACATTTTTTTATTTGTCCTTGAGTTACTTCTGAACACTTTGTACTCACTTTGTACTCGCGGCACGATATGACAAAACATTGCGATATTCGATATCTGTTTTGAACATTGTCATAAGAGGTCGACCAATATGGGTTTTTCTTAGGCCGTTGCCGATTTTTGGGGGATTTCTATTGGACGATGCCGATATGCTTGGCCGATATTTTCATTCAATTTCATCAAATGTCTGCTCTATAATCCTGTAAAAGCATAAATGATTTTACTTTATTACTGTAGGTGATTCAATCATAGTTTCTGTCCCAGCCTTGATTAGTTTCCATTAGCATTAACCCCCCAGCCGCTAGCATTAGCATACAGTTGCTAGTCGTGGCATTTTGCGCGGCGATTACAAATACAATGGCGGAGGTTAGAACTAACTCAGCGATTGGATTCTCCAGGTTCTGTGCTTCAACATGACATGAGGCCTAGGGAGTTGTGGGAGTTGTTTTAAAGCCACAACTTCGCTCTTTCCAATGCAAAATATGGGAAGTCCCGGGGATATCGGCTTTTTTCGGTATTGTAAAATCCCCAAATATCGGCCCGACATATCGCTCCACCTTTAATTGTCACTAATATTGCATTTTATTTTACTAAAACCATTTCAACACAATATGTTCCATTAAATATGTTCCATTAAATTAGGTATTTATTTAGGGAAAATAATTTAATAAATATGTCATTATTCCTAGTCTGAAAAACAATTCTAGTCCATGTTTGATAAAGCCTTCGTGGTTTAGTAGGCTAATTCTTGTGACCGTATTGCTCCCTGAAAGTTGTGAATGGTGCTTGTGAAGAATTGTAATGTTAAAAATGTGTGATGAAAGTTAGGAGAGTTTGAGCCACAATGAACAATTTACCCGCTCCCTCTTTCTATTGCTTGTGAACAAAAGATCAGGTCTAGAGGCTTTAAAATGACATGCTTTTTAAAGAACATGATTGACACACTATCTTCACTGCCCATTTGCGTGCACCTCAGGGCTAATGTTTTTCGTGGAGTGCATTTGGCAGCTCATTAGCCGTAGACCTGTTGGCTTTGTGTTATCGGCACCAAGAAGTCACATCTGCTTCAGAAGTGAAACAACACACGCAGGTAGGAGTCGGCCCACTCAGCAGTGGCACAGTGCAGAGCAGGTGCAGGAGAGTTGCATGATCAAGGCTTTCACTCAGCAGCTGCAATGAGTGGAGCACATCTCACTTCTTCAATGTTCAACAAGGAATGTGAAAAATACACTTTAACCAGCAGTCGCCATATTGAATAATCCTGGTTATGTCTTTATGAAATACTAAATTAGAAGGAAGCAGTGAATGTTTTGAACATGGGGTTGCTAGAGCAGGTGTCTGAAACCTTAAGGATCCAAGAGCCGATCCTTTACGAAAAAAAAAGAGCAATATTTCATCAGCGTGTTTATGAAGGTGACGACTGAACAAAGGCTAAACCCACAATAAACCTGGCTAAATTAGACCTAAATACGGGACTAAACCATTTCCAAACCAGGGCTAAATCAGACATTGCCACACAGTAGGAGCAGTGCTAAAGAGCCGAATGAATGTGGCTCTAAAACCATGGGCTGGAGTTGCCTGTGCTAGAGGCATGAAATTGGCATGAAGTGCGAGGATTTCCGTTAAGCATCAAAGCTCTCTCTGTAGACCTTGTTGTGAGGTGTTCCAAGTCTGCACTGAGAACTGGTTTTGATCCTAAGTGAAGATTGGCTTTCGTGATCTGATGCATTCAGTCCAATAAACAAGCGAGTCACACACAGATTCACAAACAAAGTGCAGCCTTTGTACCGATATATCGAGTCCAGGTAAATGTGTCAGCTGTCAAATACAGTATTGTACATGACTGCATGATAGCAGGTAGATTCGCTGACAACAGCTGCGCTATAACCGTCCTGCACCCTGCCTTATGCGCAGATCTTTCATCAACAGCAGCACTTTGAAAAGTTTCACCCTACCAGCCCCCTTCTGCGCAGCTGCTGGAGTTACATAATGGTGCGAGAAAAGGAAGACAGTCAGAACCCTGGAGAAAAGGATGTTGTTGATATAATAGGCAGACTTCACACGTGCGGCGGCGCTAAGAATGGCATCACATGCTCAAAGACTGACAGAGTGTTGTTTTGGATCTTGACACTTTTCAAATTTTAATATTAATAATTTGGTGCTGTCATGGCGGCTGCACAGCTGGAGTCGGGATGGGACGTGGAAGTGGAGCAACAACTGAGATGAAACATCACATTGCAGGAAAACAAGTAAAGCTTAGGGGTTTACTTTAGAAACCCCCAAAAGTGGAAACCTAGCAGCAGCAGAAGACACTTAAAATCTAACTAAAATGTTACTCATAAGGTTACTAACGCTATAATGATTGTTCGTACATCTACAGCTTCTACCGCTAATCCTGTTGCTACGACAGTGATGGGCTGCGGTCCTTTATGTATCTGCTCTATACCTTACCCTGTGTCTGTTGCTAGGGAGCGCCATGTCTGAGCCTGTATGTATGTGTGTGGCAGCTGTGCACTGGCTCCATCCTCAAATTAGCCTCCATAGAAACCAACGCTACACATCCAGCTAGGGCAGCACAATACAGCGGCAAATTATTATGACTTAGTTATTAGATATTAGGTAACGCGATGTTAATATACCAAATAGCTCCACCGTTTTCAATGAGATCTTCTATGTATCTGACTAAGTTGTTCACATATTTTGCTAACACACCCTTAAAAATAAATAGAAATAAAATATGCAACCGCTAAGTGTTCAGTAATGACTCTTCTCGTAGGCTCCTTCCATCAACCTCTTAACCCCCACCTGAACCAAGCACATTTTTTCCAGTTTGCCATGACCCAAATCTAAAAGCTTCTTGAAAAAAGCATCAAAATAACAACACAAAACGAAACGAGGATGAAAGTGCAACAATGAAACACATCAAAAACGTGACCACAAAAATGACAAGAAAGCAATGGAAAAAACTAAAAGTCACAAAAAGTGATTGAAAAGCGAGGGAACTTTTTAGAAAAAAAAATTGACGACAGAAATGTGACACTGGCCTAAGCTCCAGTCAAGAAACTTTTTAGATTTGGGTAAGGTCGGCCGAACTGGAGAAAATGCCCTCGGTTCAGGTGGGGGTTTAGAGGTTAAAGCCTTCTTTTGGTGCTTATGTTGTATAAATGTAAAATAATTTAGTAAAAACATTACAGTTACATTTTTACCTCATATCTAGAAACACAGATAGGTCATGTTTATCAATAATTTACAAAAAATCTCACATCCCATACATTTAAGTCGTAGTGAAGGGAAACTAAATGCTGGGAAACATATTTTTCAAATCTTGCTTTGACTTTTTGATTAAAAAAAAAAAAAGCTTGCGATTCTTCAGCGTTGAAATGGTTTGGTGACCATTTTTTCTCACGTGGTGCATTCCTTCATCCTTCCTGGCCCCCGATGGAAGGGGGCTTGGTTTTAACCTTGTGGTGGAATGTGGATGGTAAACACAGGATTTAGCGGGAAACGTAATAGCTTCCCAGGCCTGTTTGTTTTGATATTCTTTCTCCTCCTCCATCGCTATTTTTGTTTTGGAGCTTAGTATCTCCCTGTTTTGCCTCTTCTGTGTTGACTTGTCTTATCTGTGTTTGCTTTCCTCCACTCTTTCTATCCGACTCGGAGAGAAAGAGGTTGCAGCATTGCAGAGGTGGGTGTAGTGTGGAGGCTGGAGAATATTTTTATCAGTCCGAGGTGGCCGATCACCTTGGATACTCACATATGTTTCAGACGTCAGGCGCGCGTCAAATGCAAACGCTGAAATATTGGGCTTTGTGGCAAAAATAACCAAATACAGGCCTTGCACAAGTCGAGAAAACTTTAATCTGAACTAAAATGTGACCTGATGCTGGTCCACAGCATCTGTTCAGCCACCGAGAGAAGAAGAGTGATAATTGGTAATGTTCTTGTGCAGAGATTGAGAAAACATGAGCGAGATGCTAATGACCTCTCACTCTGATGTCTATTGACTGACCTCATTGTAACCATGGTATCGAGGATGAAAACTCCTGGACTGTGCAAAGCATATAAAGGTTAAGATTGATACATACACTATTTGAATCTTGTGAAATTATCACATTGTTGAAGAATATTTGAATGAATGAGCTTTTATTTTTCTTCAAAACCTGTGCCAAGCAAAAACAAAACCCACATGCATGCATACAGCTTTAATGTGCATAGGCAACAGCTTAACCTGCAGCCACGGCAACAGAGCAATGCATAAAAGATTAGGAAGGAGGCCAAAGTGGTGAAAAGCAGACGGATGAGACAGCGGAGGGCTGGGGTGAAGGATGGAGAAGAGCGGGACGGCCAGATCTGTAATGGGATCTGGATGAGTCAGTATCAGACTCCATTTGAATGCATTATTGTTGGGCATTTATTAAGGCAATGTCTTTCAACCAGGGCTCCATAGACCTTGGAGTATACGAGAAACTAGTCAAACCTGTGAGGCGACTTCTGTTGTGATATTGGGCTATACAAAACCTTTAAACTTAAACTTAAACTTATTCCTATATTATCCAACATTGTTAAAATACTTTTTTTCAAACTATTGTTATTAACTATTTTTTCAATAACCACTTTCTAAACTCATCATCATCTGCATTTGCGGTTTGGCGACTCAGAGTGTGGATGAAAAGACAGAGGGGTGAGACTTTACAGGTTGGGAAACACTGTATTAATTGATGTAGAATAGATTTATGCATCAATCCAAAAATAGTTTAAGTTTGTAACCACAGAGAGGAAGCTTCGTATGCAAGTATCTTTGTTTTAAGGTCATAGTTATATGTCAGCCCTAAAACACAGCCAAATGAAATGACATTGTTTAGAAACAAGACACTCTCATATGTCTTATTGAGAATGAAATCCCAAGTGTGTGTCTTGATTTATGATTTTTATTTTCAACCATTATCATTCTTTACGATTCAGTTCCAGCTCCACTGGGTTTCTCCCGGTCCTTATCTTTGCCCCCAGCTCTGCTCTGTTCAGCGTATCTGTCTCCACACTATCATTCTCTCCCCAGTTTCCTTTTCTTTAATAAATGCTTCTCCATCATTTTACAGCCTCACTGTCAACATCCAGGGCCACACCCCCTTCTCTCCTCTCTCCAGCTCACATCTGACTAACACCAATCTCCCTCATTTCACTCGATTGCACCCTCTTATTAAGTTCTGGTATTTTTCCTGTTATACGTCCTAATTTTAGGGGTGACTTGTAATAGCATATTTCTTCTTCAGACACGGCAATTACCTGAAGCATTCATATTGTTAGCGTGAAGATTAGTAGACCTAGACTGTGCTGAATGACTGGGGTTTGGTTTGGATGTAGGAATAGCAGCGGTGCTGGAAGGAGGTGTGTGAGATGGCAGTACAAACTGAATCTTCAGTATGCTGTGGGCTAGGGCTACACGGTTTAAAGGGAAAAATGTGTAATTGTGTGTATAGTAAGTAAGTAAGTAAGTGCTTTATTTGTCATTGTACAAAAAATTGTGTTCAGGTATTAGTCCTGAGCCGCTGCGTCTGAGTTGCGCCACCACTTTGGGCCAACCTGACCAGCATGTTTTTGGAGATAAGGGAAAACGGAGAACCCAGAGGAAACCTCATTGGCTCCCTTTAGTCTCTGATCCTCTGAAACGGTGCAGCGCCTCATGGGTTTGTCCCTGTTTCAGAGCATGGTGTCCTGCACTGTTCAGCTCCTCCACCTCCCCCTTCCTCTTCTCCTGAGCAGGTCCCTTCGCTCCACAACAATCTTTCACCGTCTTCTGGGAAGAGTTTAGCAGTTATTCTGTTGCATTCTCCATTGAATGTCCATTAGCCAGAACAACAGTAGGGACAGAAGGCATGTGTGGCTTAGCTGTGAGTCGTGCCCGGATACCTCCTCGTTTGTCCCTTTTTTGTTTCCTGTAGCGTCTCTTGTGATGCCTCCACTGTGCTGCAGGTGTGGGGGGCTCTTGGTGCCTCATCAGTGTTTCAGAAGAGGGAATTTGTAGGTCTTTAGCCCATAAGCTAGCTGTTTGTTTACTTTTAAAAGCTGCTTTCTTCAGGACCATTATGGACTCTCTGCAGTAAAAAAAAAATCACTGAACCTCCACATGGCAAAGACGTACAAAAGCATCAAGTAAAACAGTGTGTAACATTTAGACTTGCGATTTTTGTGTTGAAATCAACATTCAGTTCCCTGTGAATTTATTTAATGGTGAATATGGATATGAACTAATGAGCTAATGCAAGAAATATAAAATGTACATGTATAAACTCCAGAGCTGTTGCAAATGAAGTTCTTACATAATTGCGGCTTTTGCAATTATGTAAGTAGACCATTCAAATTGCTATTTCAGTTCCGTTGCATCTCGCAGCCCGACTGCGGGCACCCTGCCCCCAACTGCAATGAAAGATGGGTATAATCCAGAGGACAAATTTGATGACGCTCTTGTTAAACAGAAATCCAACCAAACAGAAAGAAACCATACTATGTGATCATTTTCAGTCCGCAGCCTGAATACTTACATAAGGACAGACATGTGAGCAGCACGCGTGTCTACAAGTTTGTCCACATTTACAGTAGCGTGAACGTAAAAATATCGTTTTGATGCTACGTCGCTCCCCTCTCATCTATTTTTACCCGTGGTACACCCCCACTGTCTGCCTCTCACTCTCCATGTCCTTGTGTGTCTGCTGCAGCCAGCTGTGTCTTCAGGCCATTACTGCACCCCCCCCCATCGCCCATTTCCCCCCTCAGTGACTCCCCAAGCCTCCTCTGCACTCCTCCCCTCGCCTCTCCTTCACACGGCTCTGTCCCTGTGACCACTCGGGGCTGTCACCAATAATGCTGATAATGGTCCCCTCCTCGATCAGGCTTTTCCATTACGCCAATGCGCCAAAATCACGCTCCCCTCTTTATCGCAGGCGAGATTAGCAAACAGTTCATCTCCATAGTGTTATTTTGCTTCTGCCCATAGCCACATTCAAAACAGTGCAGTCAGCATCCTCTCCGTTCTGTCTATGTAAACATCTTGCGCTGTGCTAAAGCCTCTCTCGCGTCCGCCTTTATGAAAAGTTATTGCGCTGCATAATGTAGTGCCTTACTACACTAGGTACCTCTCTTACCCAACTCGCTCATCCTCATAAAACGCAGATTGATCTATAGCTTTGCCGGCTGCACACTGATGGGGTGAGACAGTGCGTGGCCTTCAGACGTGCAGCAGAGGAGCACAGTGCGGCGTGCCTTTGAGAAACTGGGCCACGGGTACCGCGTCCCCTGTGGATGCGGACGGTCAGAGGGAACACATGTGATGCAGAGGGCTAAATACAGTCATTCTCTTTTGTAATTGACCCATATATACAGTATGTTACACTTGCACATTGAAATAGTTGAAATGTTTTCTATCTTGAAAGATGTTTTAGTCCCGGGATTACCCAGTTGATCAGGTGAAACTTATAAACTGTACATTACATATTAGCCAAATGTTACTTATATATCAATACTACAAATGCAAATATTCAAAGCATTTGTAGGGTTTATTGTTTCTTCATATTATCCAATTCTCCTGCGAAGAGTGGTATACCAAATTCACCAATTTTTTTGTCAGTTTAAAAGATGGTGGTTTCAATCATACGAAACTAATGAACATTATTGGATTACCGACATTTTCCTGGCAGAACAGTGCAATCTTATATTCCGGGCATCATGCAAGTGATTCGTTAAGTTTATATAAGGTTTTTATTGCCATAAAGCCAACAAACAGATGATCTGTTTGGGCTCCCCTTTGCCCAGGGATGGGGCTATAAAATTGGGGTTTCAGTTCAGGCAACACACACACCCACACTTCTTCTGTACACAAAATGATGGCTTGTTGCATCAGGCCCCCCCCCTCGTTTTCTTCTTTCATCCATTACCATCACTCCTTCCTCCAAGCCACTCTCATTGATTGGACCATTCCATTTCCAGCTGTAATTCAACTACGGGGTCGCACTTAAATATGTAAATGAGGAGTCACCCCGAATATTTTTGTTGTCATGGTAACGCCTCCATCCCGGACGCACACACACGCACACACACATATAGAGAGAGAGACACTGGTATTAGGATCCTGAAGGAGTGGCAAGGTGAAGTGTGTGTGATGCTCACATGGCTTTTGACCCCAGTAATGCAAGGCTGATTTAATCAGAAATGGCACTCAGTGTCCACGGGGCAATTGTTGTGCATCTGTTCAATGAAAATGAATTCCCATACCTCTGGGTTTGTTGTATTTCAAGAAAATACTGAATTGTATGAAGAGATTACTTTTGGAAATCAAAATTAAATTCTCTGCAGCTTTTAAACATTACCACATTACCACTAATACTGGGAATACATACAACTGCTTTACTGCAACATGCATTTCAGAACATATTTCAGAACATACAGGAAAAAGACCTCATAGTAACAGAATATATAACGATATGTCATTTATATATATTTTTCCGCCTAAATAATTACGGTCTTTGTGATTTGCGATTTGCCTGCTCTCTTTGTGGCTCTTATTTGATTTGTGAGATAGATAACATTAGAACATTTACCCTGCTAAAGCTGAAATACAACCATCTCTCTAAAGAAAAAATATCTGCCAATACATTTTCATCCCTTTTTCTTTTCTTTCATGTTTATGTAAACTAATTGTGCCGAGAGCAGAGGAGCCTCGTGCCTCCGTGCAAAACGCACATAAAACATAACCGTATGCAAATGTAATATATTCTGCATACGTCGTCCGTCTCTGTCACACACATCCTGCTGCGACGGGATACGCACCAATATTACCAAACACGCCCTCTCTCTCTCTCTCTCTCTCTCTCTCTCTCTCTCCCTTCTTCTGTGCTTGCGTCTTCACTGGCTTGTTTTTGCCATGGGGACATTTTTAGGTCACTACAATGTCACGGCGATCCAAGCACACTGGCATCTCAGCGGCTGTGTTTGTTATTGTGGATTGTATGTGATAGCATGTATTGGTTTTAGCTATTGAACACAACTGCAACATTCAGTCTGATTGATACAAATTTTAACGCTATTGCTCTACTTGAAAGGAGCACAATTAATAAACAAAGAAAACACATATTTATTAAAAAAACGGGCAAAAATATGAAGGTACTTGAGGCACTTGAAGCTACAGGGTTTCATTTGAAATAATAAATGAATATAAAAAATATCCAGTAGTCATTTTATGTAAACAAAAGCATGAATTGTCTGGAAGCTTGTGACTTTGCATCTAATAAACAATGACACTTCAATTTGCGCTCGAATCAAGAACAAAATTCACTTCTCTTGTCAAAAATCCTCCACAAACCTCTCCTGGTGATGATGATTTGAATTGCTGAGCGATTGTGCCTGTGAGTTGCTGTAGTCAAATGGTGCGTATGCTGTGCAGGCCTCTCGGTGGCGGCTGCAGATGGCGGTGCGGGGATTGGGTTGATTTCGTTTGGACGTGACGTGAAGCCTGAATGCTGCTGCCGGGCTCAGGTGCCTTATCACATCCGACACACACAGGTCCCGACACCAGCAGCCCACCGGCTAACTTTTACAGCCCATAGATGCGTGCGCACATGATGGTCATTCCCTTGGGTGATCCCTCTTTGCTGTGAAGTTAATTATGAGCCCCCCCTCGCCGGCTTTGCATTAGCCACTAGAGAACTGTTTCTGACGTGTTTACTAGCTGTGAGAAAGGACATCTCATTTATTTCAATTTTATGACTTCACTGTCAGAGTTTATACGCATCTTATCGCCCTTTTGGGAACAGATTAACAAGGCGAAATGCCTTTCTAGACCATTGTGCCCAATATATTCAAAGAAGAATGTAGGAATGTACTGTTACATATTGTGGTTGTGGAGGTGGAGAGCATACAGTATAATACAGCCACAGGGGTTCACAACCAAGAGTATTATTCTTTTGTGCTGTGGCTATACTGGAAAATGTCAAAAGAAAGTCACCATACACATTGCTTCTATGTGTTTTTATTTTTGACAATTTGAACAAACACAGAATATAGAGTAATATTGTTCAGTTTCTTTAAAGTTAAAGCAGTACTAAGTAACTCATGCCCCTAGAGGCCATAAGCGCCACTGCAGGTGTCCTAGCATGTCGCGTTTTTTTACTCATTAATTGTTCTTGAGAGTAAATGCTATACTGATAGAAAAGACAAAGAGAGAGAGGTATATTGTACATTCAATTACACAATAGAGATCTTTTTTTTTCACTCAAACTTGGCTGTAAATACTCTTAAAGTGGCACTAGCCCACAGTTAGCTTTTCCCTTTAGCCTGTTAGCTTCTTCTTCGTGACTCTATCAGTGTGTATTGGGCCAGAGACACCAGGGGGAGATGAAGGACCCCCCAATCATCACTTTGTACTGCTTTAAGTAACTTATGTTTACATTTTGAGTGCAAACTGAAGGGAAGACTTCCTAAGATTCGAAAGATATTTAATATAGATGTGATTTATCTGATTAATATTGACAATAAATACAGCCGTTATTATTTATATAACACCTTTATGACCCAATGACTATTACTGTCATAGATTCCTTAGAGTACTATAGTATATGTTGTTCATTTGGTCAATGGTCACAAATCTGCCAAGGTGAAATCTCTTACACATCTAGCTTGACAACAGCTAGTGGCACTGGTTATATACTTATGCTATATTGATCATTTTTTTTACCAGTTTACGCACATGATATCACAACATCGCAACACAAAGTGAGGAAATGTGTAATTATTTGTATTTTGTCACTCAGTCCATAATGTTGAGGGTTCTGTTCAGAATGAAAATGTATGGCATAGTACACGCAACCCTGTGTTTGGCTCAAGCTCTCCCCTCGCCACCATTTGAGAGGAGTTACCTCAGCGGTTGGACAATGAAATCAAAGACACCGCACAAGCCGCCGCGATGGCAGTGCATTTGGTGTCTCCCGCATGGTTAACAATGCACCAAATACTTGAAAGATTTCAAAAAGTCAATTTTCTCATCAGATCAGCTTTGTATCTGTTCTCTTCCAGTTCATCTGAAAACTTGAACATGGGTGAATTCGAACTATGGGCAAACATTTTGTCTCACAGTTCAGCCCTGATTCCATGTAATCTAAAGTCTTGATTCAGGTTTTATAATGAATTTTCAGTTCGCTGTTCCGCCCTCTTTAAGTGTGTGAGTGCGTCCTTGGATTACATCCTTTTTTCGTGCGCTTGCCCCTCCCCTCACTGACTGTATTCTTTGCTTTTTTTTTTCATCTCCGTCCTCTTCCCCGCTCCTCCTCTCCCAGGGTGAGATAGAGGAGGGGACGCGGCAGGCCGAGGTGGTGGAGATCATAGGCGGATAGGAGGCCGAGCTCTGCGGATTGGATAGACAGATGCATTGATAAGGGCTGCCGACTGCACAGGGCCCTCGCCGCATACTCAACCCCCCTACCCCCACCCGCCTCCCACCCCACCAACCCACCCTCTCTCTCACGCTGTACTCGCTCTCTCTTTTCCCCTTTGCAATTCTGGACTAATGCTCCCGTAGCTCACCCCGCTTTGAGACACACACACGCACGCGCTTTCCGAAACAAAACGATCCAGGCTTTTGCAGTCGGGCAAGAGAGAGAGAGAGAGAGAGAGAGAGACGCAACAGGGACGTAGACGAAGATGGAGGGTTGCACCAAAAGAGAGCCTCAGATCTGCTTCTTCTAGAGTTGACTGATAAATGCACTCACAAACCATAGCTTGGAAGGAGTTGCAATGACACTTTCATTCTGTGAATCTACTGGCATCGGAACCTGCTGTAGTACCAGAAGAGAACAAAATGACAGTAATTTTCCCTAGAGACCACTGACCATTTGAGATATTACGGGTTCAAAGACAACAGAGCCTTGTAAGCGATGTGGTAGCTTGGTATATAGTATTAATGAAATATATCAACTACGGCTAACTATCAAACAAGGTGTGACCCATTTTGTTTATTGTCTGAAAAATACAATATCTATTTAAGTATCAATGCTCTTACATGAATACATTCTGGCAAATTTTTGGACGTCATGCTGACAGATTACAATAGAGTGCAATAGGGCCTTGCAGGCTGTTTAGATTGAGAGTGTTTACACAGAACAGCGATCTCTCTGACATTGCGATTTTGTTTTCAGCGCTCAGGGTTCAGTCGGCATGACCGTGCATTTATTCCTAGGTCAGATGACTCAGCAGGTATTAGGCCCATCAGCGGCCGGGGGTGATGTCCTTTGCATCAAAACTGAATCTGCGCGTTACTTTACGGAGCACAAAAAATGCACTGTATACGACCTTTGCACCCCGTGGCTCAGGAACGTATAGCGTTTTCGCAGTCTTTCAAAAATAGGGCCAGAGATTGAGCACAAACCACGTAAGTGCAAACCCGGATGATTCCAAGCTTTTGTTAGGTTGCTAGATTGTTAGGAATACCTTAAAAACATTACCTTACCTCAGACTTGACTCCATTTTGCTGGGGTCATGACATCACCAGCTTGTCTCCATGGAGATGTTGCTGCTTTGCTTTAACCACAGGTTGCCAATCATTATGTTCACATTAGGTCCTTTTCCAAATGCTTTATTTCGATAACATACTGTGAAAAACATGGTCTGTGTCTGGCTAAATATTAGGTGCATGCTTGGTGTTGTATTTATCAGTGTTTTGCGACAGTTCCGTTGCTCTTGAGACGTGGCATCATGTGACCTAGAACGTGGCTTTAAGCTACAGTATGTCTTTGACCTCTACTGACTTTTTTAGCGTAAAGTCATGTCTTTACATGTCGGCTGCGTTACGTCCCGCTAAGTTGACCAAATTCATCCCAAATCGTAAAAGTCTAAAGGACAGACGCATAAACATATTTTATATCTAAACGAAAAGGAAAGAGGCAGTGAACGGCATAAAACTGGGGATTAGGGGCTTAGTTTGCATGCATGAAATCCCCTTTGCCTCTTGCGTCCTACAAAGGGAGAGAAGCAATTGGCCACATCGCACAAAAGAGGTTGAGACGACGGAGAGGGACGCTATGTTTTTTTCTCTCTGCCTCCTTTGGTGTAGCGCTGCGTTGCTGTCGTTCCACTTGTGACATCACCTATATCGATGTACAGGGCGCCATTTCCCCCCTGCCTTTTAGCTTTCTGGTTGTTTCCTGTGAAGGAAGAGTGACATTGGCCTTGAAGCCCGCTATTGTCTTGCCTCCAGGACCGCCAGCCAACCACGCGCGCGCCGTCACCCAGAGATACAGGGGAGAGACGGTTGCCATGGTTACTAGCCGGGAGGTTTCGGCGAGGCTTGTTTATCCGTTGGCCAGTGATGCACACGCACGTCGGGGTCCCTCTCGTCCAAGCAGATGTTCGTGTGTGTGTGTGAGTGTGCGTGTTTTAGGTTCAGCTAGGACACGGAACCGGTGCCGTCTTTGTAAACACAATCGGCCGCCGTTACCTGTTCGACATCAGGGAAGCCATAATGGGAGAAAAGCAGGAGGAGACCACTGCAAGAATAGAGTGGAGTTTCAAGATTAAAATGACTGACAGATAGCGACAGAGGAAATGAAAGCAGATTGGGGGGAAAAATTCAAACAAAAAGAGGCCGGCGAATGCTTTGTGACATAAAGCGCAGGATGTTGCCAGAAAACAGGGAGAGGATATGAGTCGGGGGCAGAGGGATGAAAAAGCAATATAAAGAGCGCCATGAGAAAATGTCATGAGAGAATCTTTTTATAGACGGAGGCGAAGGGAGAAGCGGCAAAACATCTGGCGAGAAGCGGAGGTGGAAAGTGTAATGGCGGAAAAGATTCGAAACTGTGGGGGGAAAAAGCACCATGTGACGACAGAAAGGTATATTTGATGCGATGCAACGTGACGAGTGCAAGACGAGGCGAGATGCTGAGATCACGGAGCACTGCCCCCCCCCACCCCCTTCCACCCAATCCCCGTCCCGTACAATAGCACTGCAGGCGCTGGGCTGTGTCAAATGTCAGAGGAAGACACAAGGCAGGCCAAAGCAGGAAAACTCCCCCCATCAGCGCATTTCTGATTTCTGACCTTTTCTTTAAAACAATATATATTATTAGTGACAACTAACTTTAGGCCATGCATCACAATCAAGATAAACTTGCAATTGGAGCAATGATCAAATCCAAAAGAGAGCAATTACAAAGGTCATGCAACAACAAACTGACCGGTCTCCACGGGAAACCTTTTACATATAAACCCCACCAGTATTGTAGTTAAGAGCTCCACAAATATGTTCCAAAAAGGCACATAATTCTTCCCGTGATAGAGTTAAGCAGTTGAAATTTCAAACTTCTCTCCAATGTTAAGGCTCCTGGACACAATTAGGTATTTTTCCTAAAGCAGCACTAAGTAACGGGTTTACCTTTAATAAATCCTTTTCGTTGTCCCTCTGGGGGTAATACAACTGTTAATGGGATGATTGGGGGGGTCTTTCATCTCCCCCTGGTGTCTGGCCCGAAAACCACACTTACAACTTTCCCTGCCTCTGGGTCGGAGCCACCAATACACACTTATGGAATCACAACGAAAAAGCTAGCAGACTAACGGGCAAAGCTAACTCACTTTGGCAGTAATTACAGCCATATTTGAGTGGGAAAAATATCTCCACTGTGCAATTGAATTGTGGCACAATGAACAATATCCCTCTCTCCCTTTGTCTTCTCTGTCAACGTAGTATTATAATCTTATGGACAATTAATGAGGCAAAAACAACAGGCAGTGACGCTTATGGCCTATAGGGGCATGAGTTACTTAGTTCTGCTTTGAACTGTGGTGCTCCATTAATCATGATATAACTGAAAAACAATGTACAGCATGTTGTGAAACTCCTTTTACAATATACAAGATTCCCTACTATTTCATTTTGCAAGTTAGAAGTGCCATACCTGACCTATTGTCTGGCATACATGAGACCTGAACAAATATACTTTGACCGTCTTCTACCAACTTTTTCTTTTTCCCATCACTTGTGCTCATTATAGGAATGTTGTGTAAGCTAAATGAGCATATTTGTCCTTAATGTGAGAAAAGCATATTCACAGTAACCTTATCATCTGTGGTGGTTGCTATGAGACAGTGGCTACATATGATGAGGGGAGATTGTACAAGACGCCCATTACCAGAGACAGACCTCCAATGCAGTTCGTTAGCCGCGCTGCCGTGTGCCGTCATTTGCGCTGAGCACTGAGACGGCTCGTGGAGGTGTATTGTTCTTTATGTGCGTCCCAATTTCTATTTTTCAAACTATCAGAGGTGAGCACGAGAAAAATAACCTTAAAATAACAAGCCAAACCTTTCCCGCAGGACAGCAGACAGCTATCGCGCGCGCGGCCTAAACCCCGGGTCGCCCTAGTTCACTGCTCGATCCATCCCTCTTTTTTTCTGCCTGTCTCTGCCTCATACGATGCTATTAATGTCTCTCTCTCTTCTTCTGCTCTCCATGAATCACACATAGTGGCCTAACAAGCCTCTCCCTCCCCAACGTTCCCCTCTTTTCTCTCGCTGTGAGCCCCGTGCTAAAGTGTTGAGACGCGTCCGCACAAACAAGGCTAAATCATCAAATGTGCATCGGAGACAACAGCCGCACTCGTACTCTTTCTAACAAGGCAGGCTGCCCACACCTCCAGCTAAGCCTAATGAGCTTTCCCTTGGTTAACTGGGCCAGAAAAGGCAGCGGTCAGCAGCAGCCCAAAGCCCATCTATCCAGCAGGCTCTAATTTTGATCAGCCTCTACACTTGAGCAGCTTGCTCTCATTCGCCGGGCAAACGAGTATGCCAGAACAGAATAGGCTCCATCACTCAATTAATGGCTTTCTATTATGCCTAAATGAAAAAAGGCAAAAGTGGAACATTGGAAAAAATAAAACCGTAAAAGTGACCGGATCGCACGCAGGTAAACGCATTGCACCAGTTCGAAGCCAGAGAAGGAAACTGGTAAAGCTATATACATACATGCTTTTGATTAGATAGGATTTACCCTCTATGAGTTATTTTGATTGGAAAAAAGGACGAGTATTTCTGTTTGTTATTTTATTGTTAAATCCGCAAACAGAAGACAACCACAAAGTTCACTCGGTGACAGTGTTTTGAATGAAAAACTCTAGATAGACGTTTTTGCTTTGTGACTAGGTTGTGTGAGTGTCTTATTTTGTCCTATGGATTTATAGTTTGGAAAACAGCTGCCTCTAGTGGTAATAAGAAGAACATATTGGCTTGGAAAACTGAAAACACAGGAGTCTTAGTTGTAACTGGAGATGTGTATTACCTTTAGCATCCTACATAGTCCACTTTTTTCTGCAATACACTGGTGAGGCTGTTGGTAGAAGCCCAGTGTTGAAAAGGACTGTGCATGGATGTGGGGTACAGGGGTGCATGGGGGGGGGGGGGGGTTGCAGCAGGGCGTCTGGCAGCGGCAGGCGTGGAGACAGTGGCACGCAGTTCCTCTTGGCATGGTCTCTATCAGTCACTCTCAGGCCTGGGCGCGGGGCCCTCGGCGGCACAATTTCACACACACAAAAAACACACTGGGGCTCGCCGCTGAATACAAATCAAAGAGCGCAGAAAGGCCGACTGACGACTACAGTGCCCCCAAACCGACACCGCACACAATGCCCCCGGTCCAGCAGCGTGCACGCGTGGCAGAAAGGAGCCCGCAAAGTGTGTGCACCAAAATGTCTAATTGTGCCAGCGCTGCCAGACCGGGATGAGGGATGGTGTCTCCTAGCCCCTTGCTTCCTCTAATAGCCGCTGACTGGAGGTGACAAGCTCGCCCCCTCCACTCCACTCGGCTCTCCCTTCTCTTGTTTTTGTCCAATCAGCAGTCGGCTCCTTGCTCATTTCCTCGGCCAGGCTCTGCGCATCATCTCTCCCCCCCCCCCTCCGTTTTTATCCTGCGTCTCCTGTGCCCTTTTACCCTCGCCGCCTCCCCCTCGCCCCCTAACTCTGCTTTCATCTCCGCGTCGCACCCCCTGCCAGCCCTCATCAAATTCTCCTTTACTTCCTATGCAGACCCTCACTCCAATCACCGCCGTTCTCAGCAGCGTTCCCAGCGGTGATGCACAGGTCCACCCCTGGATGATGTTGCACTGACTCAAATAGAGAAACCCGGCAGAGAATATGGTAGCCTCAAACACTGCTACGGTGGGCGGTGCCCAACTTATTTTCTTGCAGTAAATAAGTACATTTATTTTACCATCATAGAGCAAAATGATCAAATTGATAATACATTTTTATAGACGAGGAGTAAATCTAAATCAGCATGTTTTATTTTTTTTATGGCATCCTGCTTTGTTTTGCCGCTAATAATAATCAATCGTACATGCTTGCAACGATTAGTTCACGCAAAATATCGATGGAGGATTCTGTTGGAGCTAGAAATGATTTGGGGCAGCAGTTTTAGTTTAAAGTAAGGAGTTAAACCACTCCTTTGTTCATATATTGGAAACATGAAAACCACGTAAATCAGTCAAGTTTCTTGTTTTCTTGTTTCTTGTTCCCCTCCACATCTATTCTATTACATCAACTTAAAGGAACAGGCCACAGTTTTTCCATACTGAGATGTGTTCTCAACGGAGTTGATTCGTAACTGTCTGGCTTTATGTGTGCGCTCAGTCACGTAAAAATCTCAGTTTTTCCACGTTTTCCGTATTTAAATACGGTTACGTGCGTAGATACACGATCCAAGTATTTAAAGGGCGTAATAACACCTTAGGAGTACGTCCGTGCAGTAATATCTTCATTTTACCGCGTGAACGTCGAAGTGCTTCTAAGGTGTTGTTATGTCTATAGTACCCTTTTACTCACGTATCCGTATTTAAATAGGAAAAACGTGGAAGAGCTTAGTCGCTTCTAGCTTCACCTCCGTTTGACCCCATAGAGGAGAGGCTGAATGCTAACAACATCTTTGGTCTTTTTGCGTGACTGAGCGCCCGCGTAAAGACCAGACAGGTACGCATCAACACATCTAAGCTCAGGTAAGAACATATCTCAGTATGGAAAAACGGTGGCCTGTTCCTTTAAGGAGTGAGCAGTAAAATAGTGCGGCATAGGGGCTTAGGGGTTAGGCAGGAGCACATGTATATTAAACACTATGCCAGCCTCAGCATTGTAAGATTAAGTCCCAGGTTTCACAATTTGCCGAATATCTCTGATGTGGATTGCACTTTGGGATGTTTTGGTCATCTTGTGATATATTGTGCAGCAATAGCATGAATACACACACGTTGCTCGCTCTCCCGACTCATCTACCCACGAAAACGTTTAAATCCACCAGATAAACCAATGACATAGCCAGTTAGAATAGCGGAGTCTCAAACAGGCTCTGATTGGTTGTTTGAAGGCCTGTGTGTGGGTGCACCAGGAGGTGAGTTATTATTCCTGGTGTGCTGCAGCGATTCAATCCTGGATGGAAAGATCAAACAAAAGACTAGAGGACGCGTGCACACACACACACACACACACACACACACACACACGCACACACACGCACACACACACACACACACACACACACACACACACACGCACACACACACACTGCCTTCTGTGTCTGTTCTGCTCCAATCTCCCGCTGCCTTTTCATATCCCGTTCGTGTTGTGCAGTTGCATCACGTCTGGCCCTTGTCCGCAGAGAGACGAGATAGAGCCGCTCTCTGCATTCTGCCCCACGCCAGGTTATTAGATGCACACAATTAGGGCCCGCGCAGGATAAATATGCCTGTATATGTGCGAGAGCTGTCAAGAGGTCATTGTGTCCGCAGTCAAATTGATGGTATAGAATGAGTCATGCCTGATTTGGTCACTTCGGAAACGCGCCACTGTGATCGTGTCATCGTAGATATTTGTTTTGTTTTGTTTTTTGCGAACTTTGCTTTTATCTGCTACGATATTGAACATCATGATGCAGTTGCTGTGTCCCCATCTTCTTTTTAGTTTGACTATGAATATTGCTATGTCCGGGTTGTTTTCCAAAGTTTTACATGGCGTGTAGCGTTCACTTACGCCATTTTCCTTTTTAAAAGACCCCTCTACGACGCAAAACCAACAACAAACTTATTCACTCAACGTCTACTACTCTCATTTGGCGTTTGTTATCGCCATGCTGTAACATCATATGCGTACCCTCTTTGCAGGTTACACCAGACTATTGTGTTCGCTGCAGTCCTTTCATCTGGTCTGTGGAGGTGTATCCGTCTCCTGATGCTCTCTATTCTCTGCACTGTAGCTCTGAGGTCTTGAAGGCTTGAGGCTGCGCGGACGGATCCCTCATTGTCTTTGTACATATTTAATGCCTGTGAGCCGCGCGTGCCACAGCACACGGCTAAAGGGGGGGGGAGGGGTCACTGCGGTGTCGTCCTTCCTAAAGGGAGAGAGCTGGCCCCGCGGGGTGCAAAAACGGGGGGCCGCAGTGCTTCACAGCCAATCAGTTGTACTCAGCTCAGGCAGCCATCCTCTGCCACCACAGCAACAGCCTCAGCACCACGGCAACACGTAATACCGATGTGCGGGATGACCACGTGGGATCCATTGCACTGTTTTAACACGCTGTTCTCTTTTGACCACTACTGTTCCTTTTTCCAGAAGCTTTCCGATGTGTAATAAGAACCAAAAATTGGGTGTGGAGCATAAATGTTCTTTTTCATTTCTTTTCACCGAGAGCTGTCTGCGTATCTCGCCGCTCCTCTGTAGCTTCAGCTCACAAATCCCTTTTCTTTTACCTCATATGTATGCAAATAAGGCATCCTATGCAAATCAGACAGGTAGAGAGAGGGGAGTTGAGCTCAGAGCGACGTCTCGTTGATATTTGTTGACTAATATGGTGGTCCTAAAGCCCATCCAAAATCTTGATGAGCTCGAGGGACGACTTTGAAGCTTGACCCATTCATTTAGATGTTTCTCCGATCCAAAATCTTAGTACATCTCGTGGCGTTTGCTGTCAGCTTGAAGGTGTAAGCAGCCCAATTTCTTATTATCCATAGCCTCCGCCGTGGGCCAGCTGTTGGTACTAAAGTCTTCTTAATGCTCCGATTTCCCTCCCTAAATCCCACAGTTTTTTTGTCGGTAAGACGATATGGCTACTTAACCGCCTCCCCCCGCCTCCATATGCATTTGTTTTCCCTTTCTGTTTTACCAAAAAGGATAAACATCTTGGAAGAAATTTCTCCATCAGCCTTTCTCTCCTTGCACCATCTGCCATTGTGGGAAACTTTGAGCGCTTCTTGTTTTGTTTTTTTTGTTTTTTCTCAAAGCTTTTCTGTTTTATGCCCAGCACATTTTTTTGTAATCTGAGGGTTACAATCACTCAGCCAAAAAGGATGATATTGAATAAATTTTTTGAGTTGAAGCATAATGTCTGGTTGTCAAGGTTTCGAGGCGGGTGTGGGGATGGTGCAGGAAGAAACTTGGTAACACTTTCTAATAACTACACCTTATTTAGCCTTCATAAATGAAGGGTTAGCACTTAATTCATCATGAACGGTTCATCAGTTAAGTGTGACTAACACTTAATAACTACTTAACAATGAATAAGTGGTTGGTTAGTTGGTTGGTTGTTTTATTAAAAGTTACTAGAAGTTCACTTTAAAGCAGTACTAAGTAACTGGCCAGAGGCGCCACTGCAGGTGTAGCATGTTGCTGTTTTTTACTCATTAATTGTCCGTGAGAGTAAATACTACGCTGACAGAAACGACAAAGAGAGGGAGGGATATTGTACATCCAATGACACAATGGAGATAATTTTTTCCACTCAAACTTGGCTGTAAATACCGCTTAAGTGGCGCTAGCCCTCAGTTAGCTTCGCCTGTTAGCTTGTTAGCTTCTTCTTTGTGATTCCATTAGTGTGTATTGCACATCCGACCCGGTGCAGGCAAAATTGCAATTGGGATTTTCTGGCCAGAGACACCAGGGGGAGATGAAAGACCCCCAAATCATCCCATCAACACGTGTATTACCCCCAGAGGAACTATGGAAAGGATTTATTAAGGCAAACAAGTTATTTAGTACCGCTTTAAATGGCAACAAAGTTGCAAAAACTTTGGCCTAATGTATCATTATCATCACTGTATTTCTTTAGTGCAGCATGTATTGTGCATGCTTCAATTAATGTTTCGTGATGAGCCTGTAGTGTTTTCACAGATATAAACGTGTGTATCGTCGTGTTAGCAGCAGGGCTGGACGCCGGTCTTTAAATGGTTTGATTATTATTGCAGCCGCTCCAAAATTGCATATTGCATCAAGCCGTTTCCCCTCCTCACTTTTTCCAGAGGCTTCCTCCTTCCACTGCCTGTTCACTCCCCATGCCCCCGTGGCTGCTGCAGGGATGAAGTCATGCTTTGTCTCGCCCTCCCTGGCTGTGCCCACCCCTCCTCTCTCCCTCTCACTCTCTCTGACAACATATGGGTGTGTGGTAGTGCCAGTGCCTGCCCCCCTGCCCACCTGACTGTGTCTAGTCACGCAGAGCGGTCACTGCGCACTCTGCCAGCCTTCCATGACGGGCACCTCCTTGATGCCCCCCACTGTGGACCTCACCACCAGCTGCAGCTACTATGGAGACTCCCTTCACTGATGACTGTAGCTGAGCTCACTTTTCAGTTTTTGCTCAGGCTTATAACTTCATGTTGTGAATGAAACAGGTTAGTGGTTAGTTACCCAGAGATCCAGGTTAAAAGTATGTGCGCTCCACATACTATTAGAGGCATGTGAATAAAGTGTTCGCCACAAAGCGTATGCCTGCTCCCTCATCCAGCATTAGCACTGCAGTATTTGCTCAATATAATTTCATTCAGGGATATGGAGCAGCAGTAACAGCAGTTAATCTGCAGTATGGGGCCACCGTGATGGCTAATTCAGTTTATGTTCTTCTGCAATCATCGCTTGTGTGTGCTGCAATATGAAGATTTTACCATAACAATTGACTTACATCTACAACTTTCAAAGACACACGTTCATGTGCATGAAATAATATTGCCGTTGCCAACAATTTATGTACAGCTAACATTTCAAGCTTAGATCAACACTTTACCAGTTGGAAATATGACCCATTCCTTGTCACGTGGCAAGTTGTCCAATATCAATTCAGTTAGTGGGGCATGCTTCTTCTCTAGCCATAGGCCCCTCCGACCACCACCAATCACTCACACATTACATTCACACGGGAAAGTTGGTAAAATGTCTTGCCAAAGAACGCAACAGCAGCATCAACAACCAACCTTCCTGTTATGGAATGAGGGCTCTACCACATGAGCCACAGACTGAGGCAGTTGTAATCTGAATGCTTTTGTATGTACTATATATAAAGATTTAAAGGTGCATTATGCAACTTTTCATGTAGAAAAAAAAGTTTGGCTGTATGAGTGGTCAGCATGGAGCCTTAACTTTCCATCACAGTGGTCTCTAGGACGCTCCAGGATCAATTGTTTGGAAGGTTTTTCCTGCTGACAGACCCTCATACCACTCATACAGCCAAGGGGTCACTACAAGGTCAAATATACACAAATATCCACTTTTCTTTCCTCATAAATAGTTTCACAATGCAGCTTTAAATGCTTTTGACCAGTGGGCTGCTTCAGGTAACAGCACATGGCCTCTCTCCAGCAATACAGGACCATTCAGCGCCTCATTGTGTCTATAGATTGGACACACACACTTATTATTAACACACAGCGGCATATAACGGATCATAATTGGTTTCCCATAATTGACAATGGGACGCACACAGTCTGCTACTGGGGCTGGGATGCCCTCTGCTTGGCACAAAATGGCGCCGTTTGTCCTACCAGAGGTTGTGTGAGAGAGAGCTGGAGATGGGAATGGGGCCAGACAGTAGAGGACTTGGAACCAACGGTTTGTGTGAGTGAGATCAAATTTAGGCGAGAGGGAGTGGCTTCACCCTGAGAGGCCCATTTGCATCAACATATAGCCACAAAGAGTGTCATGTGTATTGGCCACAAATACATGAATAAAAATATTTATGACAGTATGGGTCATTTTCTGTGCTCGAGCAAAATGCGTGCAGTGATTCACATTGATAGCTTTTTCATATGTCCTTTTTAATACTCCCTCTGATCTCACTGGCTCAGTTTTATGTACGCCGTATAACACGTTTTGCTGCCATTTGTTTGCCGCAAAACAAAAGTAGAATTCGACTAAAGACGGGGATAAGCTGCAGGGTGACCTTCCATCCTTGTCATTGTAGAACTGACTTGTGTGGCAGGTCATTTGCGCACTATCGCCGATTAAAGTTTAATTAGCGAGCTCGGAGTCATTTGGGTCTCGGCTGAAGGGAGTAACTTGGTGCCTCGCTCGCTCGCTCATCTCCTCATCGCATGAAGGCTCATCAGTGGGGAAAAGTCTGTGTGGGAGTTTCGGGATCCAATTCTTTCTTTCATCAAGCAAGAACAAAAGGACCTACCCCTGTTACCCCTCCACTGCTTCCTTCATCCTTCCTCACTTTTTACACTTCATTCTCCCGCATTTTTCCTCGCCGCTTCCAGCTGGCTCATTTCCACAGTCACATCATGCTCGCGGTTTTGAGCCTCAGAGACTTCACCTCCGTCACGCTGCACCACGCTGAAAAAAAAGTTGTGAGGATGATCAAAGTGGCCTCACGCTAATGTAGATATTTTAAGATTGATTAAGTTTCTAGAGATTGCTTTGGCTGCTTGCAAGATATTGTGGCCCATCTGTTGGGCCACATTCTAGAGTGGCCAGGATTCAGTTTGTAGCTTGGTTGAATTTCATAATAATCATGCCACTATGGACTTCACCCATGGAGAACCCTTCAGCCAGTATTAGTGGTATTCAGCCAAATGCTGTTTGTTATAGCCACAACGCTTAATACTGTGGTAGTTTATTGCTTCTTTATCTCCAGACAACAGCCACTGCTTTTTTGTATGCATGCAGTGTGTATCTGCATCCTCTGAGTGCTTTCAATTACAGACAATGCCTCGGTGTTGTCAAAAATCAATTGTCTTTCTACGAGAGTTGCATTTAATCCATGATAAATTTGTCATTCTAGGTTCTAGACATACTAAGCTCTACCTTTCAAAAGTTTGCTTTTCTTTTCATTGAAAATGTGACCGATACAGTCCTGCTCAAAAGCATAGCCCTAATGATGACGGCTAAACTATGGGACGACTGCCTCTAGTGTCATGACCTTACCTCTCGGCCCGACAATTAACTCTCCCCGCTTTTCACACACTTTCACGCTGAACTGTTCTGTCTTATAAGGCCTACAGTCCCAAAAAATCTGCAAACCAACTTGCACTATTATTACTTAATCACAGCCCATGTGTGCACAACTGTGTTCTCTGACGTGAATGCGTGTGTCTGTGTGTGCGTGTGTCTGTGTGTGTGTGTGCGTGTGTGTGTGTTCTTGTAATTAGGGTTAGGGGCTTAGGGTTCCGGGTTAGTGTCTTGGTTATACATTAGGTCTGTGAGTGTCCTCACTAAAATGGCAGTACACGATTGTGTACTCAATCGTGTCTTCTTCTACTTGTCTTCCACATTTGCTTGTGTCGTCTTTTTTTTGTCTTGAACACACCCTAGGTTGATCAACCCGCTCCCCACTCCTGCTCCGTTTGCCTCTGTGCGCCGCCCGCCTTTTTCCGGCAGGTTTTCACTTTTACTTCAAATCCTCATTGATGTCACAGCTTCTCAAGCAGATGGTGGGACGCGTCCTTTGTTCTGACTGGTTGTTCCTCACTCCTGCAGTCTATGACCAGGCCAGCCTAAATAGTTCATGATGCCAATTTTAGGTAGATGTCATTTTTGTGGACCAGTAAGACAATTAGTGTTTATAAGGGTATGTTTATATCGATTGTCGGTTTTAGCCAAAGATGATATTTCAGGATAAGGGTTTTGTGACTTCTGACTTCTGTGATTTCTCCCTGAACTAGAAGATTCATGGTATTATAATATTATAACATTTGAATGATGTAGATATTATTCACTGTTTCCATTTGAATATACAAGTCAGTTCAGTTCATTTATTGAGGAATAACAACATGGTATACAATGTCACACAATACAATACGAGACTTTTGGATGCCTATTTGAAGTAGAAAGAAGTCAAAACAAAACCCCTCGTCCACATAGCAGATAGCAATACAAAAGATTACATCTAGTGAGCTGTGGTGGTAAAAGTAAAAGTTTCTTAAACAAGATGATACTGAAGTAAAAGTGCTGAAGTACTGACTGTAGAAAGTATCTCAGTATTCTTAGAAGAAAGTACAAATCAAAATAAGTGTTGTGAATAATAACTGTACAGCAACGTGAGGGGGAAAAACATGTTTCCTTGTCATGAGTCAGTGGCATTGGCAGAACATCTGCAGACTTCCACCTACTGCTTTGAGCCTCATGAGGCTTTTAAATAGGGCAAAAAATGCTGCCAATTGTAGGCTTTTCACTTTAGTGCCTGTATAGAAATGTAGTGAAGTATAATGTATTATTATGTGTCTTTCAAATGGAGTGGAATAGACGTATCTTTTCAACAAAAATACTTCTCAAGTAGAGCAGAGATCCTCAATAACTTTACTTGCTGTATTATGTACTTATGTATTTACTTTGTTACTGACCACCTCAGCTATTGAGTAGGCAGACATTTTGACCAATAAATTGCAAACATAATTCCTTTAGGGATGCCACATTTTCTTTGTGATCATGTCCCAAACTCTTCATATCCTTCTATCATTTTCCTTTTTTTTTTCCAAGTTCAATGTGTCAGACCACAGACCACATACCCTGGTCTGACCTAGGACAAGGTCACACCCCCCCCCCCCCCCCCCCCTACATTTATGCACACACAGCCAGCTGATGCTACACTGCAACGATAGTGTGTAAGACATAGAGGACAAAGGAGGGCAAACTCGGGAGGACACACTGACATAAAGCCGAGCATCAAGACGACCGCTCCTTTGACGCGCCGTGATCAGTTAGATGAACCGGAGTGGCACAAAGAGGGAGCAGGTGTATGCCAGTGTGTGTCTGCCTGTCGCATGCATGAGCCAATCTTGCACATGTGCGTACGTGTAAATGAGAGAAGGGACGCGCCGAGGAACAGCAGCAGGAGGAAAGGGGGGGGGGGGGTACCAAAACCTGCCCAGACACCTCTTTCTGTGCTTCACTTGAACGCTTCACCTTATTACCTGAAAGTAGTCAGCGCATGTGTGTGTGTGTGTGTGTGTGTGTGACTCACCAAAATGGGTCACCGCAAGAGATGAGCCATGCCGCATCTGTTTTTTCGTAGTCAAAAATGGCATCTTTGTTTCTCAGCTCTCTTGCGTCTGGTTTTGAAGTAAGTTGGGTCAAATTGGATTTTTTTTCCACCCGTGGTGTAAATGGGAACTTACCAGGGACACGCGCTTGTGATTGAGGCTCTCTTTAAGTCTTCTCCTGCTAATCTCCATCTTCTTCCTGCGTCATTTTCTTTTTGCATGCGCCACAGACTCCCATGCTGGCTCTTTTGGTGGATTCTGAGAGAATACCAAACAGTTGTGCAGCCCGCATTAGAGGACCCCCAACTCCCCTGTGTGCTTAAAAGAGAGCGAGCCAGAGATAATGAGAAAAAACTTGTGTGTGGGCGCAGCTGAGGTGCCAATAGTACCTAAACTTCTGTCACTTGACAAAAATGGGTAATGCATAATTCTCCTTATGGAAAAATATTTGACAAAAGAATGTCTGTTGCCGTTGACGTGCTGGATTTATGTGTTTATTTAGGGTCATTATGCAACTTTTTGTGTGAAAAAAATCTGTTGACATTTGTGTGTATTTGACCTTGTAGTGACCCAGCGCCTGTATGTGTGGTCAGCATGGCTCCTTTACTTTGTGTCACAGTGGTCTCTAAGACGTTCCAGGATCAGGTTTTCACTGCTGATGGACCCGCGCACCAAAAAACCTACAAAACAGTTGATCCTGGCATGTCCTGGAGACAAATACGCACAAATATGAATTGATTATATCACATAAAAAGTTGCATAATTCATCTTTAAACTTGCCAACAAAGCTATTCCTGCATATTCCTAATGATGTTTTGTACAAGATGGTCATGTTGAACATTAGGTTGGCTGTACATAAAAATGGTTTTGTTTGTACACGCTGCAGCATTGTATTTAGTATTATATGACACCAACTTTTACATCTGTATGTCCATGTTTGTGAAAGCTCTCAGTCGTATTGCTTTTTAAAGTTCCTCTAAACAGAGGCTTTTGATCCAGCAAAGAGTAACTTTTTAACATGAAGATGGTTGAGTTAAATCCCTTTCGATCAAAATATATCAGGCCTGCTGCCAGATAAAGATCATTAGTTGCTGACAAAGCTTCCTGGGTGAGAAGCAAGAACCTTCACAACACTTTAACTACCAAGTACAGATGAGGGCTTAAGAACTTGTCGACAGTCTGTATGTCCATGGTATATTAAGTTGGCATTTGTTCATTCTCCTTCCCCCGGCCCTGTCTATCCATTCATCTCTGTTTCCATGTCAACAAACCAGGTACTTTCAAAGGACAGTGCTTAGCAGCTGCCCATTTAGCTGTATCGAACAAAGGACGCAAGAATGGACAGGAATCATCAAGGATTAGAGACTTGGGGTCAAGGTTCTTATTAAAAAATATACAACCTGTAAAGTTAATGTGTAAGTACCAACAAAACCTCAGGATCACGAGATTATGGTCTATCTGACCGAGGCACAGGATTTGTGAATGATGTCATTTGTATCGGTTGCTGTACGGCCAAACTGTGCCTGTGATGGTAATTTGTCACTTTTTTCCCATTTCTCTTCAATAAATGGGCAATTCACTGTTGTGAAATATTATGAACACTTACCACCAGCATTATAGCATGAGTTGCTATGAAAATAAATAGAAACACTTGAAAAAACATAATAGCCACTTTAAACAGTGTCATCATTATCATAACCTTCATTACCCAGCGATTTCTCAGCTCCAGAATTCCTGATACTTTCAGGGTGAACTAGACTTTCAAAAGTATAGCGTGTCCCCATTCACTGACCTGCATTTCTCCCACTGTTGTGGTGTTGGTGCGTCGAGGCCGGTCTAGAGTGTCATCCCCATTAGTGGTGAGATAGACAGCCGAGACGGTAAATGCCGATGAGTCATCCACGGCCCCAGAGACAACGCCGCCGCCGCTCTCTCCTCTCACACATGCAACCAAGAAAACTGGCTTAAACCGGCTTTCATTTGCTTTTTGTTTTAGCCCTAGGGTTATCATCTCAAACGTACGTTGCGCATAACATCTAGCTCAAGAAAATTACACTTTTTTTTTATACTGGCAGGACGTGACAATGTTCGATTGAATGAGTGCTTTATGGATGCTTGATTAAAAAGTTGTTGAGGAGTGATGTTAAATCTGGACAGAGTTGATGAGATGGCACCCACACATCGGCACACATAGAATAACAATTCAAGCCAACGCAGTATGTAAGTTATGCATAGAGATCCTATGTATGTGCTCATGCAGCAGTCTGTAGATCACTTATTGAGACAAGACATATTTCAACCCTGATATTGAATGGCCTTTGGAGGTTATTTGCAGCCTGTCCTTACGCCGTACTGGTCTCTACCCATACCACGTCTTCTCTGATAATCTATGTGACTGGCCATCGCTGACCCTGCATGACCTCCAGCTGTGTGTCATGACAACGGGACTGTGACAAATGTCAAGGCCGATATTGGCTTCCTTCATCTCCTCTGTCTCTCTCCCCTGGGTTAGACCCACCCACACAGACTGTAGTGGAGGAGGCAGACATGTCCGTCTGTCCGCTGTCTTGTGCAGAGAGCTGCTGGTGGAAAAAGCACGAGGGCCAGGGATAGCAGTGTGTATAATTAGTGAGATTGTATGGAACCCTGAGGATGAGGGGCAGCAGAATACATCCCAAATGTGCAACATCAGCAAACAGTGGTATCACCAGAAACTAGTTCTATTATAGTCCAGCAACCATCAACTGATTACATATCAGAATCACTGTCTTATCCAAGCAAACATACTTCTTTAAAGACTAAATAAGTATTATAGCATAAAATGAAGGCAAATTCAAATAGGATGAAATATTTAAAGACATCTCTTCCACATGTCATATCCCTGTGTTTTCCCCCTGTTTGGAGAATGCTGTTATTAGACATATGTTGAGGATGTGGGACTGTACACGCGTCATGTTATTTTCATATTTTTTCCATTTTTAGTTGATGGTATTTCCACTGGAGATGGCAAAGTGTGTCTGGATTTAGCGTATACGCAATGGGGCTGTTCCTCTGCATGCATAATTAACCAGGATGACTGGGGAGGTAAACACACAGGGAGACGCTCGCTCGGCTCACGTCTGCGTGTTTATTTGTGTCAGAGAGACAGGGCTCAGCGAAAGGTTCGAAGCCAAAATGGCGTGGTGTCGGAGAATCAGAGAGCTGCCTGTTTCCCCCTCTTCCTGTGCGTGCGTGTGTGCGTGTGTTTGGTGAATGTAGGGGAGGGCCGATAAATCCCATCTCAAGCTTCCTCTGAAGATGATGCGATGAAGGGTGGATGAAAACCGAATGAAGGGCCAATGGAACCAGTCACATCTCAGCGCATTGTGAAGCCCTGGAACAATCAGATTCAGCACTATTCTATCTTCTCAGTCGCCAACATTACCTTTAGTTCAACACTTTCTATCTTTTTACAAGAAATAAGGCGAAACCAGCACCCACTTAATAGTTGCTCTTGAACCCTTTTGATGCCATGTTTCAGTCTTCTGGCCCTACCATCTCTTTGATTGTTTTATCAATACTTTTTTACTCTCCATTTCAAGAAAGCACAAATTTGTAAAACAATAATATTATTGGTGCCAGTAAATGACTCCACACAATATGTTTATTTTCCCCAAACCAATGCAGTATCTGACAACAGAGACGGTACTGTTCTATGTCAGCATCATGGCCACGTCATCTCGCCTCTCTGACCCTTAGCTGAGGCAGGAAGCTGTGACAGAACAGACTGCATGCAAATATGAGAAGGAGGAGGAAAGTGATAGGAATACAGATGTCTCTTTCCACTCGAGTATTCATTTAGTGCTATTAAAACATTCTAGATTCTGTCTTTATGGTCAAAAGTAATCACATTCAGGCTTGGTTTACTGTTAATGCCATTCTGTTAATTGATTAATGGTAATTGATTTGCCAAAGTAACAGTACTGTAAATTAAGCTTATTATTGTGCAAAAAGAGAGGAGATCTTACATTAAAACACTGCCATAAAAAATAATGAATGTCTGTGTCTTGACTCGATTTGGGTCAAAGTGAAAGAGTACACACGTGTCCTTGCATACAGACATGCACACTGCTAGTCGGGGGCTGTGAAGTAGGTAGGAAGCAGGGCACGGTATCTCCGGGGAATTTACAGATGTGGGTGTGTGTGTGTGTGTGTTTGTTTGAGACACATCCAGAAAGAGCTTGCATACCATACATACATATACAGAAGCAAGTCTAATTCCACACACCTCTGTCTTTGCGAGATGAATAATGCTTGTGTGTGTCTGGTGGGAGGCTCTGTCCCTGGGGCGGGCTGAATGAATGCTGGGATATTGTGCTGGAAGTGCCTGATACAAACATACACCAGCTCAGCGCTATGTCTCTAGATGACTGAATTCGTTTTATAGAGAGCGCTACCCCCCTTTCTTTCTTGAACACACACACACACACACACACACAGGTAGGCCACAGATGCAGAATACAGTATAGAGGCAGCATACTTGAGGCGTTTAGACTGCATTGCGAAAGCCACAGAGGAAATTTGAATGAAAGAACATATTTTGAGGCCCT
The DNA here is from genome assembly GCF_951799975.1 of Gobius niger. Taxonomy (NCBI): domain Eukaryota; kingdom Metazoa; phylum Chordata; class Actinopteri; order Gobiiformes; family Gobiidae; genus Gobius; species Gobius niger. Next base: position 23,547,922 of record NC_136861.1, on the reverse strand, counting down.
CATATCCACTCATGTCACTTGACTTATAGTTTATATTAGGGCTATGAATAAAGATGGTAATACTGGAATATCATGGTCTAACCTTCACTCTTCTTCTCTCCTTTTCCCCCCATTTGTCCTCCCAGATCCCTAACCCCCTTCCCCCCTCTCCCACCTCCCCTTCCTGCTCTGGACGCAGACGGCGAGATGCAGTCCTTCCGAGAGCGCAGCACTGGTTACCACAGCAACCAGCCCTGCTATCAGCAGGAGCCCCATGAATTATCCCGTCTCGACACCTACCGCCAGCACCCGCAGCACCCACACACTGGTCCAGGACCACACCCAGTCCCCGGCGCAGGGCACACCAGACCCGGATATGACACCCATCCCCTGAGCAGTCCCACCAGTATGACCCCAGCGGGAGGTGGGGCCAAAGACTGTTACAGCCATCAAGCCTTTGCCAGTTTCCCTGGAAACGGTGGAGGCAGCGGCAATGGAAATGGGGTCCCTGCAAAAAAACCTTTTAGAGGAGGAAGTAAAGCACCCACTCAAACCTCTGGACAGCATCTGCAGGGCCCAGTTGGCTACAGCAACCACTTGGGGCCCGGGAGTTACTCAGCCCAGTACTTGAGTGAAGGTCATTTGCAGCAGAAGTGGGACGATCCCTCGCAGTTATCCCAGTACGACCAGGATGTTGTGGCCCGTATGGAGGCAAGCACCCCTACTCCTGGCTCCACTCAGTACATGGAGCAGAACCTATTAGGCCAAGCCCAGTGTCACCAGTCCAGTACCCCAGCATACACAAGCCCCCACCATCAGTCCCACATCCCCAACCCCCCACCCTCACCACTCATGTACCCCCAGAGTCACCTGCACTACCCCCAGCAATCCCCATCTCCATACATGGACAAGTGCGGCCCTATTCCACACTGCTACAAAGGGTACAACATGCCCCCCAACTCACAATATAACAGACAGATGGGGAGCCACGGCAGCCTGAAGCAAGGACCATACAGGCAAGGTCAGAACAGTTACGGCTACCAGCAACCTCCCACCAGAGGCTATGAGCCACACACTCCTCTGCAGAACCTGAACAGCCCACAGGAGCCCCACCCAAAATACCAACACTACAATCAGACACAGCCGAATTACTGTCTGACAGATATGCCAGTCCGGTCCCCAGAGCAGTACTACCAAACCTGTAGCCCATCTTCCAGCCATTCCCCTGCACGCTCTGTTGGGCGTTCCCCTTCATATAGCTCAACTCCTTCCCCACTAATGACTAATCCCGAGTCATTCCAGTATGGCCAGCCACCTATGACGCCCTCAGCTTCATCTTCTACCACTGCCATGCAGGAGCAGGGCGGGTCCAGTGCTATGCTAATGCCCCCTCGCTCTCACCCATCTCCTAATGTGGCCCATGCTGCTCCCCACAGTTTCACTACCGCACCACAGCTACCCACCATGAAAGAACGCTTCTCAGAAAAGCTGCTGTCCAATCCGAGCTTGTGGAGCCTAAATGCTCTCACCTCTCAAGTTGAGAACATTTCCAATAACGTCCAGCAGTTGTTGCTTTCTGAAGCACTTGTCGGGAACAAGAAAAATGGTAAACGGAGCAGTGGAGGAAGCAACAGCAGTGTAGGCAGTGCCTCTAAGAAAAGTGAGGAGTACAAGAGTCCTTTGTATGCAGATGGAAGTGGGGGAAGCATCAGTGGAGGTCCTATGCAGGACCCATATTCAACCTCTCAGCACCACAGTCTTCAAATGGAGCTCCATGAAGCAGGCTATTCCAGCAGCAGTGATGAACAACTAGAAAGGGGCTATTACTACTGCAGCCAAGGCAGAAGTCCAGCGCAAGCCCCAAACAACACTGGTCTGTGCATGGATAATGCCTCGTCATGCTCAATAACGTCTCCAGATGACATGTCCATCAGGTCTGGGGACTCGGGCGTACATAACCTGACACCTGACCCAGCTATATGTCCATCAGTTCATGGTGGTGACGGCATGAGTACTCCAGCCAAGAGCATAGGTGATGAAAGATCCCCCACAAGCATTACAGTATCAAGTCCACTAAAGCAAGAACGAGATTCACCTCCTGATGTCGAAACTATCGATGAGCCGGTTAAAGAAAACTTTGAAGAAACCTCTTGGTCTGACAAATGCACAGACAAAACTGAGATTACAGAAAAAATTACAAATGTTGAAGAAAATGCTGAGACTAAGTCGACTGAGAGACTAGAGCACTGGACAACAGAAGATAATGAGTCAGAATTCTTTAGTAAAGAAGAGGAGACAGAAAAAGGCTACTCCTATGACAGCCCTGAATATCGGGAGGACCAGAGTAAATATGAAATAACAAGGGGGGGCTCACCTGACCAGTCTCCTACTGGTCATTCCCTCTCTGATGACAAAGAACAAGAGGGGAAAACAGAAGAAATCAAGTCTGACCCACACACTCCATCTGAGAGCTCTATGAAAACTTCTCCTTGTGCCCTGAAAGGTGACCTTGAACAGGAGCAGTATTCTACAGAGAAAGAGGACAGCTCAGAAGACACCTCTCCAACTCCCCGATTCGAGGAGGAAGAGAACATTATACAGAAGGAGGAGAGCAGAGAGTCAGAGGCCGAGCAGCGGGTGGAGGCAGTTGAGGATGAGGGCATTCAGAAAGAAGAGCCACAGACGCTCTCCCCTCCACTGTCCACTGAGCCGAGCAAAGATCTGGAAGAGGAAGGGTCAGAGACTCAGGGTCCAGAACACCCAGAAGAGTTTGCTGCGGTCCATTTGAACACAGCCGCCGATGTTTCCACCAGAGAAACAGCCATTGGTGACACCGCCCCACAGCCTGAGTCTGCCATGCCAGTCTTTTCATCGCTCAATGATAAAGCTACTCCAGCTCATGCTCGAGATCACATTGACCACTGTGATGCTAAAGTGCTGGAACCAGACTCACCTCAGCTGCCGGGGAAGTCAATCCTTCCCTCAGCCCCCTCCTGGGCTGATACCCCACCCTCGCCCAAAAAAGGGGATGAAGATATGGAGCCAGGCATCAGCTGTGCCAGTGCCGTAACCCCATCTGCAAAGCCAGAGCCTCTCGCACCGACCGCTCAGCCCAGGACCTATGGCCGAAAGCACACCCGAGGCAGGAGGAGAATGCACTCTGGCTCAAGGCTGAGACGACAGCTAAGTCTGGAGACAGAGAGAGAAAAGGGAGAGGAGTCAATGCCAGCTTCTCAAAAACCCTGTATGCCCACAAGCAAAACTGAGCTGATTTCAGATCAAACAGATCTTTTGCATCCAGAGTCAATTGTAAGTCCAGTGGCTAAAATAATAACTGATGTATTTTCCTCAAGAATGTGCACGCGCTCCTTCAATGCTCCCGAGTTACCGCCCAAAGACAAGCCTCTGAAAAGAAAGCCAGGCCCCAAACCAGGAACAAAACCTGGGCCAAAACCAGCTGCCAAAGCAGCAGAAAGGGCAGGGGCAAAAGCCGCCAACAAACCTGCCCTGAAACCATTACCTAAACCTACACTAAAACCAGCACCAACAGAACCAGAGATCCCATCAAAAAGTGAGATTGAGGTGAAACAAAACATTGGACTAAAGCCACGTGCAAAACCTGGTCCCAAACCTGGATTAAAAACTACCCCTAAACTAGAACAGACTCCCGAAGTCGCTCTTTCAGCCGCGGACACTCCTCCTGTTAAGGCCACCGACATGCCCCTTGCTAAGGCCTCAGTGGGCCGTCCAAAAGGCTCAGGGTCCAAAGCCAAGAACATACAGGAAGTGGCCCCGGCTTCCGAGGGCATGCAGAGCAGAAGAAAGAGGGCACTTCTTGAGGCAGCATCGGCAGAAAATCAAGAGGTAAAATCGGTAAATGTTGAAGAGAAAGCAGACGTAAAAGCAGCACAAAGAGCAACGAAAAACATGGTCTTGAGATCCAGAAAACCGTCGCAGGATAAAGCCACAAAAGACAAAATAAATGAGGAAACTGTTGCAGCAAAGCCGTCAGCAGACTCAAGAATTGATGTGAAAGTGCAAGAGACTGTTATGGAAGAGCAAACGAGTCCCCTGTCTGAAATCAAAAACACAGAGGCTCCTGCTGAACTACCCGATCCACCTAAACCGACAGACTCACTCCCAGACATCCAAACTGAGAACAGCGTTTCAATGAAGCGAAAAACCAGTAGCCCACCACCTGCTTCTGTCCCAGCGAAGAAAAAACGGGGTCCTAAGCCCAAACCAAAACGTGTGCCACCTCAGCCCCCACAAATGGAAGAGGATGTTCCTAGTACTACAACTGTAATAGCCGTCAGACCCTCGAAAAGAAGACTGGCTGCACTAAATAAGTCTTCACTAAGTATCATTCCGACAAACGAAACGGACGCTACCAATGACGCACCCCAACAGTGCCCCACCAAAACTAAAGTCCTTCCCCCACGTAAAGGCCGGGGGCAAAAATATGAAGCCTTGGTGCAAAAAATGACATCCCCTGCCTCAAAAAAACACCCGATTCTTCAAACAGAAGACAGTTTAGCAGATGAGTTGGCATCTAAGGCTTTCACTCAGAGTTCAGTTAAGGGGAGTGAAACCGTCCCAAACACTACAGAGATTATGGAGGAAGTGAACAGCACAGACATCAAAGTAGATGAGGCTAAAGAACAGGAAATCCCAGTGCAAGCCGAAGAGGACCCTAAACCTCCAATAAGAGAGGAGGAAAAGGAAGAAAAAAACTGTGATAATAATAAAGAGGGTGAACAGAAAGAACAAAAAGAAGAGTCAAGCTCACAATCAAATCCAACTAATGTGGAAATGAGTGCAGAGGTGACACAAGGAGAAGTGTGTGCCCCTGTGGATACTCCTAAGCCTGTGAAAGCTAAGAAGAAGAGGTGGGCAATAGTGGAGAGCACAGAAGCCTCACAAGCTGCTTTAGACACAGACAGTCTTATCGTCACAACACCGAGGCTGGCAAAGCAGAGAGCGATTAAAAACAACCATGAGATGCATCTGAAACAGAGAAGGAAGAAAAGGAAGGACACAGAAGCGGTTGGTGAGGATAATGCTGAGGCTAACGCTGAGGCTAACACGGAGGCTCATGTGGAAACAGCAGAGCAACAAGAGAAGACTGAAGCGAAGGAATTGGATCTCGCAACACCAGTGCCTGTAAGCACAAAGGAGGTCACTGAAGCTGTGCCGCTGAGCAGGACAGAGCTCACAGAGAAACCCAGGAGAGGGAGAAAACCATCAGTGAATCAGACCAACAGGAAGAGAGGGAGAGCGTCATTAGAGAACACTACAGAAAAGCCAATAAAGCTCCATAAAAAACCTGGACCAAAACCGGGGATGAAGGACGCTCTAGAAGTTATTGAGGCTGTGGTCAGGGCAGCAAGCTGTGAACAGGCCCAAAAAGAGGAGAAGGAGAAAGAGGAGAGAGAGATAGAGGAGACACGAGGAAAATGCAGAAGGGAAAAAGAGGAGCCGTGTGTTGAGGGTCCTGTAGTGTCAGTTTTAGAGAAACAGAGTGAAACCATATGTGTGAAGAAATTTAGACGCAGAACAGTCACTCAAAACTCAAAACTGTCGTTCTGTCCGTATGTGCGGCTTAGCAACTCAAGAGACTTTTCATCATGGTGTGCCATTGTTAACAAGCCTGAGGATGCCATTGTATTCCAGAGAAGAAGAAAAAAGGGCATACTTAGAATGAAAAATCCTTATACTGTGGCCAAGGGAGTGCCGCACTCTGCAGCCATGCTGCAGGGACCTTTAGTAAATAACACCCTGACGGACAGGTGTCTAAATTGTAGCCTTTGTGGAAAACCAGCAAACTATAGGGACCTGGGTGATTTATGTGGCCCTTTTTATGTAGAGGACGACATCCCACGAAAGATTTTGACATCAACTCCTAAAGACATAATCAGGGAAATCACAGATGAGGCCAGTTGTAGTAAAAGCAGTATAAATAAAGAACTGGGCAGCTGTACGAAAGATGAAGGAGAGCGAGAAGCAAAATTAGAGAGCACAGATTCCTCATCTCAGGAGGGCAGCAGGCGGCATCGGCGTTTCCGGCGACCGGAGGGGTCAGACTGCACCTCCCGGAGAGGGGGTCTGCGGAGAGTCACGCTGAGAGAGAGGTTCAGGAGGATGCAGCAGCTCCAAGCTCCAGGCAGCAGTGAGGACACACAGAGCCTCCTCCAAAGGTTACAGCAGGAGGCCGAGGCCAAGGAACACTGGGCCCATGAAAACTGCGCCATCTGGACACGGGGAGTCGTCATGGTCGCAGGGAGACTGTACGGACTGAAGGAAGCGGCCAAGACCTCTGTCCAAACGGTAATAAAACATCACTTCTTTTTTTAATTGCATTATTATAGTCAGTCGAAGTAAGAAACCCTTCTGAATGTATGCTTTTCTTGTTTTTTCCTCCTCACAACTGTTGTCTGTCTCGCCGCTGGTGTGGGTCCATATGTCCGAACCTTTCACTAACCCCAGAGTTGCTACAAGTGCCAGATTGTGGGGGCGTCCCTCAGCTGCTGCTGGAGAGGCTGTTCTAACAAATACCACTATGTCTGTGCCAAAGAAATAGGTAAGACACTGTGGCAATATAGAACAGGAGCAACAGCAGATGAAAAAAAGGGAAGGAACGCGAAGGAGAGGCAGGAGATGGGAAATTGGGACGGGGGAAATAGAAATCAGGTTTTGTGGGCAGCTGCGTGCAGGAACAAATAGGCCAGGTAAGAAGAAAATATACTGACGAACCGAGATGGAAATGAACACAAGGCTTAGAGGATTAAAGCCACTCTGCGTAACATTTCATCCAGTACATACCATAAAGCATTCATATCACTGCAGGTGTTTTTTTGCTGGTAAAAGCTTCATCTTCATTGTGAGTGGACTCCACTCTCCACCTGTCTGGTAACTTGTCTTTGTGTGGGACATTACCTGTTTGTCTCTGTTTGTCATTAGGAGGTGGAATGGGTCGCAGTGTGGCTTTAAAGTGAAAGTTTTAGACGAGCGATAAATCTTACACTGGTTTCACTCTGTAGAAAATGTATCAGGAAATAGCATTACTGGATAAATGGGCGCCTTAGCATCTGAGAGTGGAGTGGGGGGAAGTGGACACGGTAGAGTGTAAAGAGACGATTTTGAGGATGTGCATTACGAGTGTGGCTCCATCCATCCTGCTACTGCTCACCCATTGTGTTTGTTTCTTCAGTGCTTCAATACGGCATTTAACCTCTTAACCCCTACCTGAACCAAGCACATTTTCTCCAGTTTAGCTTTACCCAAATCTGAAAGTTTCTGGGTCGAAATGGTCAATGTGGTGAAAACGTGATGAAAAAGTGACAAAAGTGGAAAAATGGTGATGGAAAAAAGAGCGATGGAAAAAAATGTCAAAAAAGTGGTGACGACAGCACGAGGAAATGGCTCCATTTAGATGAGTTACCCTGGCCTATAGGCTGTAAACTTTTAGATTTGGGTAACGCTAAAAATTCACTCAGTTAAGGCGGGGGTTAAGAGGCTACATACCGTTTTTGAGGATCTGTTCTTTACTAGAGTTGTCATTTTGTTTTTTCTCCACATTTGAAAGGTACATCCACTCCGCAGCATTTCCAAAAAGGCTCCATAGTAAAAAGTAAAGTTGGCAGTGGGTTTTGTTCCATTGAAGTGGTTTGCTACTAACTCACGACAAGGACAAAGTTTCTATAGGCTGTATAAGGCTCTATAAGGGTTGTTCAAGTTCAAGTTGTTTACTAGGTTGTTTAGAGTAGTCTGAACTTCCCTAGATGACAACTTCAACAACCATCTTTACGGCAGGGAAGATTTGTCCCTATCATGTTGTTGTACATGCTTTTGAAGCTTCAAATTTAAAGAGGTATAATGCAACTTTTTATGTTGAAAAAAAAAGTTGATATTTGTGCATATGTGACCTTGTAATGACCCACAGGCTGTGTGTCAGTTATTTGGAAGATTTTCACCGCGGATGGAACCTCTCACCAGAAAACCATCAAAACAATAGATCCTCGAGTGTCCTAGAGGCAACCATGATGGAAAGTAAAGGCCGCCATGCTGACCACTCACACAGCCTGTGGGTCAATACAAGGTCAAATACGCAAAAACATCAACTTTGTTTCCTGCATAAAAAGTTGCATAATGTACCTTTAATGACTACACTTGTAAAATGAGTCATGTAATCAGCTCCGTGTCCAAACGCTTACATTTAAAGATAGATTCTAAATTTAAATTCTAAATTATCCATTTATTTGTTGTTATGGGAAGCGCCGGCGGTTTTGGCCTATTCCCCAATTTGTGCAATACACATTGGACTCCCACTGACGTATCGAAATCAAGTACTTTGACCACTCCGACCCTAATAGTGGGCAGGAAGGCCACGCCACACGTCAGCACATGCGTTTATGTGTGTCTTGCTCCCATATAACCTCGCGCCAAGGAGGTACAGTGTGGATTAGAAAGCCTGCCACGTCTGCCGAGCCAGATCCGAAACCTTTTTAATCCTGCTGAGTGCCCCGGCTCTATCTGCCGCCTGCTTGCCTCACAACTCATCCACTCTGCTCCCTTTGGCTGGGTTGACACTGCCACTTCCTTTGTGCCCCGCTCTGGCTCATTTTTCATCTTAACCCCCATGCTTTGTCATCTATCTGGGTGTTTGCAGGGGTGCATGTGTGAGCGTCGCGTGCGCTTTGCTGTTCAGTCGTTACCAACTGTTAATCTTTATTTTTTTGTGCTTTTGTTTTGTCTTCAGGCTGCACATTCCACGAGGATGACTTCTCCATCAAATGTCCAAAACATGAGGTAAGGCACTGAATTAAAAAACAAGTGTAAATGTTTGTCAGTTAATGAATTCTGTTTTTAGCCTTGACAGTGTAAGACAATTTTCTTTATACAATATTATTCAAAACAAGGACCTGACGGACCAAATAAAACAAACACTTCGACTGTCCAAGGAACTGTCCGCCGTCTATAGAGCCTCCACCAGGGTATGAAGTCACAGTCATCCTGGCTATGGACAGATGATACAGTGCAAACACAAAACACCTCTGTCAGCGCTTGTAAAACAGAACAGAAAGTCTGAAGAGAACATTGGGGGTTTGGTGTGGCCGTATCATGTGCCCTATCATCCATCCTTGTGACAAACCCCACCAAGACGGGGACAGCATGATCTTCAGTTTCAGATCGATATGTGCTCAGTGACCTTGGCAGGATTAAGCTGTATCAACCAGCAACAGCAACGAGGAGTGTCAGCCATGATAACTACATGCCTTATAACCACAACATGGAGCTGTTTAAAAGCTCATACAAGAGCTAAGATCATCCTGTCACAAATGCCATCTGTTATTTTGTACAGCTGCTGTTATCTATAATGCAGAGAGAGAATCTGACATCCAGCACTGGTTTGCCTCTGTCTTTTCCCACGCTTTTAATTCTCTGCTTAAAGTGACACTCATTTTTTATGAAAACACCCCAGTTACCTGCCTGCTGTCTGTCCCCTCTCAGTGTCTTTGTTTTTTGTTCATTTATTTTGCTAAGCCCCATCATGAACTGTGTTGCTTTTATTCCCACAGGCCGCTGTTCTCTTTTCTCTTTACTCATTCTTTCTTTATCTTTTTTTTCCTCATTCACCTTGACTCTCACATGCAGCAGCACAAACAGTGAGTAAAAAGGCATGGCTACGTGTGGGAGTCTCCTGCAATCCACACTAGACAATCCAAAAGGGTGATAAGCTATATTCTATCGTCAAACCGTGCCTCTGTCTCCTCCAAATATCTGGCACACAGTCCTGTCCACAGAAGGTCGTCGACAGGTGAGCTGGTAGCTGACACACTGCAGATGCAGAGAAAACTGAAAAGGAAGACTGAACATGTACAAGGTTAACAATAACAATGTGAAAAACTTAAACTAGGTGCAGATAATAGCTGCAGGTCTATATCCAGTTCAGAGAGACAATCTGAAGCAGAAAATGGAGAGAAATGCTGCAGAGGTGGATAACACCTCCAACACAACACGGCAATTAGTGAGTGCTCCCACTGTCTGTCACAATGGAGCTGGTCCACTGGCAGCTGCAGTCATCTGTGAGTGCTACATGCTGCAGCCAGCTCCAATCTGCTCCTGCACACTTGGTGTCAACACAGAGCGTCCACAGCCATGGCCACATGGACAACGAGGCACCATGCTCAGTAATGGCACTAACCAAAGGTTTTTTCTATAGTTCCTTATTAAGTTATGTGGTTACCCTCTCAGTCAGAAGTGGCTCTACCGTTACTCACAAGACTACTGAAGACACAAACTAAAGCCAGCTTCTGTTCTCTTCTTCTTACAGGACCTGTAATACCTTCAGCAGAAACACCACTTCTCCACCCATCTAGCACTGCAATGGAAACTGTTGTCCAAATAGCCACCTGTGTCTACAGCATAGTGCCACCATTTGGACGAAGGTGCTTGTCAGCAGAGGGCAGCCAGCAGCAGGAGGCTGAGCACTGAGCGCTGGAGGGTGACTTCGCAGAGAAGAGCCGCTTCCAGCCACAATGTGTTTCTCCCTGAGTCCCTCCTGGAGGCAGGCAGCAGATGTGACAGAGCTGTTCAGCGGGAGAGCGTGTGCCGCAGGCCCGTCGCACAAGAGGCTGTTTAAAATGCAAAGGGGGCAATGTGTGTGTCCTGCTTTTCGATGGCTCACTATCATACTCAGACACCTGGCGGACACTGATTGGACTGGAGCAGCCTCTGGCCACCTTCATGGTGCACACGTGTGTGTCGTGTCACTCACTCATCATGTGTTTGTTCATTTGTGTCTGTGCGAGTGAGGAAGTGCATCTCAAACATTAAGCAAGTATTCCAACATTCACACTTTAGTTTGAACCAAGTCCAGGAAAAAAACAAATGTTCACATAACAGGTAAACACATGATATCAGTATTGGACTATAATTTGACTATATTGTCCAAATTCTGGAGATGTATTACGTGTGCATCACGACCTCATTTGTATGTCATGATTTGTGTTTTTCAGAAATATTAAAAAATATATATATTAAAAAATAAAATCACATCTACTGTGTGCACATTTCAGTTTGACAGACCTGAGGAGTGTTCAGAGGCACGCCCTCTCACTCCAGTACAAACGTATTACTATGAAAAATATAGTATAACTTCGTCCACACATGTGAAAATTGATGTGTGTGCATTCATTTCCAATTCATAAAGCACCTGTCTGTATGTCAAATGTAGGCTTGTTACTCTGCCATGCTAAGTATGGTCACTATACTGTTCATATCAAATGAGTATTAAAGCATAAAATAAACCAACTCCAAACTTTCTCTTGTAAGAAGCTCATTTAATGGTGTACAGTATTTGATGCTGTTTAAATGTAAGATGTAATGTACTAATGTAACTGTGTATAGTATTTCCTAGAGATGTTTATTTTCTATAAAATGGAATATGTTATTGCTTATAAAATGTTATTAAAATAATTCCATTAATGAATATAATTTAATTTTGGGGAATGTCACTTGTTTTGGGTTGAAGCATGCGGTTTAATTTTCATGTCTTTGTTTGGACTGAAACAGCATCACATTTGTTTGAAATGTTTTTGTAACGCCAATGTTAAATATACCAGCAACTTTCAATGCTGCTATGAACACTTTCTGTTGTGTCTTTTTCTTATCCTTTTCATGTTTAAAAGTGTATTGGGTTCGAACAAGCTACGGCGCCGCCAGTGTAACTAAACTATGCTGAAAGTTGCATTATGGACTAAGAATACAATTCAAATTTATAAAGCTAGTTCTATTTCATATCAGATCTACAGCATAAAGACAGTTACCCTTTACAAAATATTTATTTACATATTCAGTATGAAATGAAAAATATTAAACATAGATTTTCAACACAGCTGCTCAGACATCTACATCTCTTCTGGGACATAGAACTGGTCTAACCTTGTTATACAATCTAAACAAGAGTTTTCAAAGAGCATTAAACTAAACAAACGTAAGGGCATTCAATGACATTGCAGGCTGATCTGAAGAAAAGTTGTGGGTGTTTTAAACCATCAGTGCCCCACCATTTGATGGAGGGTCATCACCAGCTTCTCGCAGCATCAGTATAAGCGGTCAAGAGGGTCAGCCAAAATTGCAAAGGTCACCTTGAGCGCCCAATGCTGTGTGTGCAGATGGCTTTTCATGATGACAAATGCCACTTACAATAGAGCCTTTAAGGACAAGCATTTTTCATTCTGCTCTCGTCACAATACTGCAAATTTAATCAATGATATAAATACATTTTAAAATATGTACACACCAAGAAACAAACATAATTTAACTCTTAACGCCCAGGCCTTTGAAATGAGCCTTGGAGGCTAGTGCAGACACAGACTTTGGGCTTGTACAGTGAAGCAACACTACGCATGATTCAAATGAAATTAAACTTAACCCAACAAAACAGCTTCTGACTCAATACGTTTATATGGTTTGCATCAAAAACTGTGACCAGTTCTTCCAAGAGGACAACCAATGAGGTCAGAGAAGCTAATGAGAAAGGTTATAGCCTGCCAGGCAGTTCTACTTTCATGATTGAGAGGAGATAGCGCCTCTCCATGGTCACACTCTGGCACTGCAATGACCAGAAGTGTTAAGTGCCTTCTCTGAGGCTGCAGAGAGGACAATTAATGATCCAAATGTTTCCAGTTTGATATCAGTAATCTATAGCTGCGCATCGAGAAGCAAGAAAGTTTTCTGTTCTTGTTTTGTCTGGAAGTTTGACATGTGTTGTATGTATACATTATATACAGTGCTCTCGTTGTATTTGTTTTTCTAGCTGTTGGTGACAGTGGTGCCGCTCCCCAGCTTGATGATCATTTGCTGGCAGTCATGCAGTGTCCTCTTGTCTCCCAGCTTCTCCAGGGTGCGGGCTGCGTCGGCCAGCATTCCCACCCTCTGGCCCGGGGCTGACAGGAAGGAAGGAGGGAGGTAGCGGCATGCCAACATGACGGCCTCCGCTTGCTCACGTTGGCCTGGCCGTGTCTCACACTCCTCTGCATGTCACAAAAAAAGAGGGTCAGAAATGCAAAAAACAACATCCTATTTCTATTTCAAATGTAGCTTTTAGCAATTTTTTCAGTTTCCATATTTTCAGTTTCAAACACAGGCACTTTGAAGACGACTATTCTTTACATGCCTGATCAGTGTGTACTTCCTAAACGGATCACCTTACTGCAAGTCAGTGTTGAAGTGAATAAACGAATACGCATGCACACCTGTCTTTGCTCCTTGCGTTGCTCTGCGTCGTAGTGAGCGATCCAGCAGTTGGTGTGTGCGAGTGGGACTAGCCCCTGCCATCAACCTGGCCGTGGCTTCGTGAATGAATAACTGGAAAGAGTCATAGACAATAACGGATGAGAGTTTTTGAGACAACAGAAAATGCATGTTCCTGCAGACTTCAGAGAGACTTTGAAGCATTCAAAATGTTGTTGCTGAACACTTGCCTCAGGGGCTGCGTGTGCGTGTGCGTGTGCGTGTGCGTGTGCGTGTGCGTGTGCGTGTGCGTGTGCGTGTATGTGTGTGTGCGCTGTGTGCTAACACCCATGGGCTAATTTCCATTGGGAATTTCACAAGAAAACGTTGGGTCAGATGTGCCTGTACATTTCTATGCAATATGTCCTTTTGATGTGCTCCCTTGTTGTATTTGAACTCAGTGTTTATGGGAGAATGCTATTGGCAGCAGGGAACCAACTTCAAAAATGGCCAGAGTGTATGTGGTCCCAACAAATAAAGAAGAATAGAGAATAATTCTTTGCACATTGATTATTAACATACAAAGTGCCTCCACGTACCCGACGCATGGCAGGTCTGAAGCTGTGGGCTAATTTGCGCAGCGAGCTGAGGTCTTGTTGAAAGCCCTGGAGCTCTGGCGGCGAGGCCTGCTGCACCCCCCCTGCTGGACAGCTGGGACCTGCAGGTGTGGGAGGTGCAGCGGGTACCCCTTGTTGCTGCAGCAGCTGCCACACATTGGTCCGCATCACCAAGAGCAGATCACACAGCAACAACTGTACGACCTGAGGACGGATAGAGAGGGGAGAACTTACAAACTGACCAACTTTGATCAGAACATGTTTTCTTTGTCTTGAAAAAGATCTAACAGATGCGATTTGTGAGAAGGCAGATTTTTTCTGTTCGTTTTTAGTTTATTGTTCATTGTTGTGCACTCAAACAGACACAAAAAGATGGCAAAAAAAAACTATTTAAAAAGGCTTTTAATGTCCAGTAATTGCCCTCAACTTTTTATGAGTTCTTTTATGTTGGATTTTGTTATTGTATTTCTGTGACGTGTCTTTGAATGTCTGGAAAAGCGCTATATGAAAAAATATATATATAAAAAATGGCAGATAATATGAATAACATTTGTATAATAAAAAGGCTTTTTGCACTAAAACAATGATTTGGCAAAGCAGATGTGGCCCTTTTTGTGTTGGTTCTATTCGTAGCTTTAACGCACCATTATTGCGTTGTAAAACCACTTTGAATTAGTCTGCCTACAATGAGTAGTTTTCAGTTAGTTTCAGTCGATCAAAATGTTGTTTTGAACAGCTGCATTAAAGAACAATAATTAAATCCCATCCCTATAGTGGACTGTTGAAAGAAGATTTTCCTTGTTGTTGTGCTGTTTGGGGCCCAGCTCTGTGTTGCACTGCAGGTGCATTGCACTCCTCTGAGACACAGATGCAATGCAACTACAATGCACCGCAGCTCTGGCCATGGATTCACACATCACCAGGTACCCATCCACTGATCGCCAGAGGAGAGGACACAGCAGGAGCGCAGGAGGGATCCACTCAGTCTATATGCGGTGTCTTTACAGTAATAGCACAGGTAGATTTAACCTGGCAACACGTCAGCTCTGGGGGTACCTTGTCTAGGCTGGAGCTGTGGCAGTGTGGTCCGAGGTTGAGGTTGTCTCGGAGCAGGGCGCTGGCCTTGTCGCTGTGGCTCAAACTCAGCTGGCAGTTCTCAGGCTTTGACAGCAGAGCTCGCACTGCCTTGAATGTGTTTAAACACGCTTTGGGCAGCAAACTCCTGACAGAGACCAGAAGAAAGATGGAAAACATTAATCAATCTGTATTCCTTCCTAGTTGTTTTAGATATTTTTTTTGTACAGGCCATGAACAGCAGTGGTTTAGCACATCAGCATTGTTGGACTTGTAAACTCACTCTGCGCTCTGCAGACTACGAGGCAGGTGTTCAACGGTTGGATACAATCGCTCAGCAGCAGAATCATCTCCTTGTAGCCAGTTGATTATCACCACTGCAACTGATGACCACCATTTAGAATGAGGGTCACATCCTATGGGGTGGGGTGAATAAAAAATAAATGTCACAAATGAAGAAAATAATCTGCTTATAGTCTGTAAGCACAAAGGTGCTTTTAACCACTTACCTGTAACAATCGCCATGTTGGAACCAATAGCAAAGGACTGCGTCGTGGCACCGGCTGCATCTGACGCACTGATCAACAGCTGCAGGTACTCCAGGGCATCAGCATACTCCCTGGAAAAAAGAACGGGTAAATGTCACTGACACTTTATTATTTTATCAAAACTTTAGATAAATATTAAACTGAGTATGTTTTATGTGTACCCCTCTCCGTGGCTTGGACCCTTCTCCCCTCGAGGCTGAGCCACACAGTACAGGGACTTTTCCAGAAGATGCTCCCTAAAAGCTTGTGTCACCTGAGCCAAAGGATCCACTGTAATGAAATCAACAAATTGCACAACTTACAAGGTTACAGCTTACAAATGTAGCACACAGTGAAGCCAATTTACCTGTATTGCCTGCCTGGCTGTAAATACTTTCTTTCGGAGTGCTGCGAATTGCCCAATCGCCATCCACAAAGAAGCGGTGACCAAGAGGATGACACAACCACTGCATAGCTGGAGGCACACTGCCACTGGACGACAGACAGGCCTGACGGGCACTGCTCAGAAATACCCGCTGAACATAAAAGCATACAAGTAAGTTTGATAAGCTAAGCCGAGCTCTCTATAAAATGCACCGTATTTTCCGGACTATAGGTCACTCTGGAGCATAAGTCGCACCAGCCTCGGCAACTACCTGTGCCTGGAGGCGTAATTGCATCGTTGACAAGCCTCTCCCGGCATCACATTATTCAAGCTCTCATTTGCAAACTCGTTCCTCTAGCTGTGACACAAGCTCAGATCGCCCTCTATCGGTCAGTGTGAAAATAACAAAGATGTGAAATCATATATTTTAATATATAAGTCGCACCTGAGTATAAGTCGCAGCCCCAGCCAAACTATGGAAAAAAGTGTGACTTATAGTCCGGGAAATAGGGAAGCTTAAAATCTGTACATTGTAAATATACCATCGCACAAACAATTTGAAGGAGACCAAAACATTTTGAGGATGAATGCAGGGCTAAGCAGTGTGGAAAGCACTTACAGAAGTGAAATGCAGGATCCTTGGCAGGCTGGCTTTGACTCGCAGGGCGGCGGACACGTAGACCTCAGCCAATGAGGCCACAGGCAGAGCCGAGCCAGCACACTCGGACAGATTCACAGCGCTCAAAGCCATGTGGATTGCAGAAAGGTGAGTTCCGTTTAGTTTGCCTATAAACCAACAAAAGAGTTGGGAATGTTAGATTGAGGTGAAATTTGAAGGTTTAGGTTCTCCCTCCCCTGACCTGTCATGTGGAGCTGGTGCAGGCGGTGGTAGACCAGGGCAGCGTCACGACTGCTTTTACAGGCATCTTCCTGCAGGGGGCGGTCAGAACGCAGCCCTCCAGCTCTAGCCGCCAGCCAACGGCCCACCCACAGGCGCTGGAGGCAAAACCGCAGCAATGACCACAAAGCAGCACACGCCAAATCCAGCTGAGAGGTGGGCAAAGGCCGGCCCAGGGCTTTCAGACAGGTCCACAGGTTTTGGCTGGCTTGAGCAAAATCACCCTAAGGAGGGAACAGAAATTAAAACTAAATAGATGAGACTTAATGATTTATTTTAGACACTGGTAATTTAATACTAGGATTTTAAAACTAAAAAGACACATACTCGTGCTAGGTCCAAATCTGCTTGTTTGCGATGACGCCAGAATAAGACGGAGGATCCGGAATGTGGTCTTGTAACGGGTTCTCCGTAAACCAAGAGTCTGATTAGGACTCCTGACACCAAAATCCCATTCAGCAGCCACACCAGGAGAGTGGGCAACATCCAGTCCATCCAGCCCCAAGACTCTGCTGAAAATGCACAGGGTAAATATTAGCAACACATGGATAAAATGATTTGTGTAAAGGTTCCACCACAAAATTGTTCTTGTGCAGTTTATGGATATATTGTGCCTCTTTTTAACACCTTTGCATTGGCGTTACATTTTCGACCCTGAAATAAAATTAACCAGTGACAGTACACGCACCAAGCGCCTGTTCCAGTAAATCAGTAAAAAAAAAAAAAAAAAAAAAAGGAACAAAAACAAAAATTTATTTCCTGCTATAATTTCATTTGTAGGTCATTTGTGCATGATGATCCAAACTCATCCTTTAAAGCTGTCTGAACTTTAAAACTACCTTATAACATCAGCAGTTTCAGCGGGGGAAGGGGGGGGGGACTGTTGAAACTGAGAAATACCCATCTAAATTCACTAATATTCATCAGTGAAACAAATCATAACTGCAGATATACAGTATGGTTATTATAACATGGTTAAAAGCTCTAAAAAGGAGACAAATAGTAACTTTTACATGACGCAAGCCCTTTAATTACCTGCACTTTCTAAGCCCAGGATACCCCTGCCCGTGTGAGAGTTGCTGCCGGTGCCAGTGGTGGCAGATGTGGCGCTGCACAGGAGGGAAGCCAAAGGATTCATGGAGAGGAAGAGGAAGGTAAATGCACACAAGGCCATACGGGAACGGTCCAACATGCCGCCAACACCTCCAACTGCCGACTGGCCCAGCAGATCCACATTTGGCTGGAGCAAAGACACAGAAATGAATGTTGATTCATGTTTAACTAAACTATTTCCAATGAAATACTTTTAATTTTAATATTGTTCCAAAGCATCAGTGCATTTATGGCTTCCTATAAAAGCGTCATACCTTTGTGTCCTCGCCCATTGGGCTGTCTGGCTCCGAATCACTGGCACAGTGTGAGAGGGAGGAGGGGGAGCCCACATCAGAGGCTGGAGGGGTGGGCAGCTCGGCCTTTACATCAGCCTGACTATCCACTTCCATGGCAACAATGTCTTTGAGAGATTCTGAAGGACAGCACAAAGCTACGGTTAGAGGTGTTACTTAAATTACTTGTTAAGAGAGGAGAATTCGGTACTCACTGTTTTTCTGAGCAGCCATTTTGAAAGCCATGTTCTCCTGCTTGAGTTTCTGATTAGTCTGTTGCAAGTATCGGATGTAATCAATAGCTTTTTTCAATACTGCAGACTTGTTGAGCTAAAAGACACAAAAGAGAGTTACTACCATGCAAATCATCAGCTGCAATGTGTTTCATTACGAAAATACTACAGTATATGCAGGTCATACCTTGGACTCAGTTCCCGCAACCAAATCTTTAAGCTCAATAATTTTGTCATTGATAGATGATCGATATCTTTTCTCGATGGCATTATGGGCAGTGCGCTTCTCTCCCTTGTGAGGCAGTCCATTTGGCTTGCCACTGATGGCAATCCGGTTTATTGGCAGTTTGTCTGCATCCACCATAACAGGAACTGTGGTCAAATATGTGCCTCCACCAACAAAAGCCTGTTAAAAACAGAGGGGGTATTAATTCAAAAACAGTATAAACCCTATTTCCAACAGTACTATGACAGAAACTAACCTGAATAGGAGTACTCTGCACAGAGGATGTTGTGGACAGAGATGTGGTGATCATACAAGGGTCATGCTTCAGAGTAGTCAAAAGCAACGACTCTGCTTTAATGAACTGAGGCTGCAGAATCACCTGAGATAAACATACAGTCAGGTAAGTGTCTTTGTCTCTGTACAATGCACATGTGGCAGACTTGTATTACTTACAGGTACTTGCTGAACATGGGAAGTAATCGTTTGTGTAGGGGGGCTTCCAGACGTTGTTGAAATGGGAGAGGTGGTGGTGATCCCTTGGATCTGAGGCTGAATTGCAACTGGAGGTGATGAAGACAACGTGGTGTTTGAAGAACCTACACTGCCTGGACTGGATGCTGGAGAGCAACAAAAAATGCTATTTACGGTTTTATCATTCCTTGTGTTGCATAATGTAAAAACACTTAAAAGATACTTCGTTTTTCATGCAAGATATCCATATTATCTCCTAAACCTAAAGGGCCACTGTCATTACCAGTAGGTTTGTAGGCCAAAAGGTGAAAGCCATTATCTCACTAGGGATAATAAAGCTGTATGCAGTCAGTGTGTCACCCTTCACAGGTCTTATCAGTCTGAGCAGGATACACACAAGATAACATTCTGGACAGGAGAACATTTAAGAAAAAGTAACAATCAGCTCTAAGAACGTCCTGAATGGGAAAAATTGGTTCAAATGCACTGAATCAACAAAGTGGTTGAACTCAGATCAACAAGAGCAAATATTGATGATTCACTCTGTTCATTTAACTTCATGTACATAGAGCACAGCGTCCATGCCTCTGTGCTCTCATACTCCAGTTATTTCATAAATTACTGTAATTGGTATTTACCTTTGTAACTAACAGGTTTGCTGTAGTTGGTCAGAGTCTGCTGAGACTGAACTTGTTTCTGAGGAGCAGCAGCAGTGAAAAAGACAGGTGGAGAAGAGCTCAAGGTTGCGGTCATTGGCGGCGAGGCTTGAGGTGAAGGAGCTTGCGCTGGAACGGACAGTGGTTCTGCTGTGGGCTGCCCGACAGTCTGGGCCTGCTGTGGGGAGGAGGGCTGCGGCCTCACATTAGAGCTGGGGACCTGGGCCAGAGGGGACTGCTGGAAGGTGGCAGGCTGAAAGGTCTTTTCTGTGGTGGAGGCGGTTCGTGTGATGGGAGGCCCCAAAAGTGCATCCAAATGTGGGCTACTGCTGAGGATGGAGGAAGTCGGGGGTGATGGGACAGCTGCAATAGTCACAGGTAGTGCAGTTGAAGTGATGGGTTGGTTAAGACCAGGAAGATCATGTTTTGAAGTAGCTCCAACATATTGATGGTTGTCAAAGAGTCCATCAAACTCCATGTCCTGGTTGTTGATGAGCTTTAGCATGTCTGTAAAAGAAACAACGTAAAAATGATCTTCATCAAATCATTCCTTAAATATTTCAGATCTACAAAATCTTTATACATTTATGCACTACCGCTCAAAGGTTTGGGGTCACTTAAAATGTCCTTATTTTGTTTAAAGAAAAGCAACGATTTATTAATCAATCATTAATCAGAAATACAGCCTAGACATTGTTAATATTGTGAATGCCTATTCTAGCTGGAAACGGGTGATTTTTAATGGAATACCTACATAGGTGTGCAGATTTCTAGCAACCATTGCTCCAGTGTTCTAATGACACATTGTGATAATCTGTTAGAGGGTAATTGATGATTAGAAAACTCGATTATGCCAACACTGCTGAAACTGTTACAGAACTGGCCTGGGTGACCCCAAACTTTCAGACCGTATTAAGATTATTGCATATTGCATTGCATAGCATTCTGTATCTTTTTTTCCTACTGATTTCCAGAATTAAATTGAACTTGCCATATATGGCTCTAATTGTTGACATTTTCAACATTTTGCATTGCAAAGGTGTAAGGCCTATGTCTCCAATTATCTAAATGCATGTGCGTGCACCCAAACAATCATCTTCACAGACACGTGAGCGCGTTATAAATTCTACCCTGGGTCAAAATGACTGGTTCAAAAATAAAAATGACTGCTTCCACAAAACAACAGTTAGGGTCGCTATAAAACAATGAAGCAAATTCAAAGAAATGAAATAGAGTTATTTCGTAGCAGCGCATTGTGGATGAGGGTTTTGTATGAGGTGACCGCTCTCGGCCAATCAGCGCGCGCCTGCGAGACTCGCTTGGCCGAAGACAGGAAAGAGAGCGAGCCGTCTGAGCGAGGTTACCTTCGTGCAGCATCACCGAGGGTAACTCTCGGTCACACAGAGGTAACTGCTGCTCCATGACATACATTCAACACATACCTCATAAAGCACATTTCACTCTACACTTGGTACAAGTAAACAGTTGGTGGAGGGGAAAGACACGGCCTTTCTGACCACAGAGAAGAAGGGACAGCGTTTTCCTGCTGGAAATAATTTGCTCTGATTTCAAACAAATAAATGGGATTTTTCACACCCCAAAGGGCGTTCATTGTAGACGTGTCTAGGACAAAGGGTAATAAAGCATCACCGGCTTAGTTGAGTGCATAGACATATTTAAACAAGAGACATGATGAGTTGTATCATTCTGGGGTCCTGTGAACCCGGCAGAGAGGAATGAACTGCAGTAACCTCAGTCATGAGGGGGGCGGGGTTCTATTTAGAAGGTTAGCATCACTAGCTAGTGTAGCTCTGTAAATATGTTATGCTCAAATGCGTAAATACAGGGGCTAAAAGTGTATCACATAGATATGTCAGGCTTACAATGCAATGTGAGCCTAATCCACTCTGTACAGCCATCCAGGACCAGCACTTAGATGCCACTTGGTTTAACAAGCTGATATATTTCACTACTAAAACTTTGAAACAATTATGATAAACCTACCCAGAAAAATGGATTGAAATAAATGAACTACACATACATTTCTGATCGGAGCAAGGTGTGATGGATGATACGGTTAGCTAAACGTGACAGTTACTATGCAACACAACAAGCACACTTTCTTACCATCAATGTCGCTCAAAAGGGCCGTGTCAATGTCGCTGGGATCATGCAGCGAATTGAGCGAAAGCGTCGGATCCAAGTTATCCAGAGTTGGATCGTCAAAAGACAGAGAATTCATCTTTACTCAGTCTGGGCTGTCTTTTATACTATAAAAACTGAACAGACACGAATCACCAAGTGAAAGCGCACCCTTCTTACGTCCCTACATCAGTCAAACAAGTAAAATCCCAAAATCGATTAAAAATCCACAGAGGGGGAACTTTATCAGTCAACTCAGTATTGGCTCCATAAAGGTACGGGGTAAACTTGTCACGCCAAGCCAAACACAGAGCTCATTCAACACTAACATGCT
Organism: Gobius niger; assembly: GCF_951799975.1. Taxonomy (NCBI): domain Eukaryota; kingdom Metazoa; phylum Chordata; class Actinopteri; order Gobiiformes; family Gobiidae; genus Gobius; species Gobius niger. Next base: position 23,525,759 of record NC_136861.1, on the reverse strand, counting down.
CTCACAGCGGCGAGACTAAAGCCCGCCCCCCGCTGCCTGAGTGACAGGACGAACAGCCAATCCGCGTCCACGGATTTCTGGGCTCTATTATTTTCATCCTACAAAACTGGAGACTTGGTACAATCCACAAACAGGGAAAATGTGTTCAAGTTGGGTAAATAAATACACCAAATGTAGAAGAGATCTTTTTTTAATGAATACAATTTGTAATATGGTGTTTCTGTCGATTTGTAAACAGCCAGTAAGTAGGTAAAATCCCCAAATCCCACTTGTACTGTGTGTCTGCGTGTTGTGAAAGCCATGTGTGCTCAAATACGTCTTTAATGAAAAGGACGCAGCTTCACAGTGAGATTGAGCAAAACACATGTGTCTGTGTTTATTGTGGGCTTGCCTCAGAGCGCCAATAGGACAGAGACAGGCGTGGTCTCTGACTGTCAAGCTTGTTTGACTTGTGCGCCTGTAGAACCAGCGACATCGTCCAATCAGGAGCTTCCAAACCGAGTGGGGTGATCTCACGTCACCCATAGTCCCTGCTGATTACATCATGGTTTCACGTAAAACTAAAAGCAACCCTGCTGCACATATGTACACATTGCACTATTCTACACAGATCCAGGATAAATATTACACATTTTCGTGATTTCAGTGAATAAATGTTTATCTGTGAATCTATATATTGTAGTAGGAATGTTACCAACTCAAAGCATGAACAACAAATAGGAATTACAAAAGAAAAGCTGTCAACCGATTAGTGAAAAGCAGGAGTAGGTTGCATCAGCTGAATGGCCAGTGCGGTCATCAAATGTTAACACAGGACAAACACACACAGGTCATACGTTGCCAGTTTTTTCTTTATTAGTTACACGTGTGCACTGAGTCAGACAGTCCTGAGTCCACTGAACAGACAGCACTTCTCATTTAACACAACATTCAGCAGCCACTGTTAAATCAACACATGTGAAAAAGTAGGCCGGATTTTGGACCCTCAAACCGTATCAAAAACACTTAAGACTGTAACTACGCTCTTTACTGCAGTTACTGGTTACTCATTTCAAAGTAATAATTATTTTACAAAAAAACAAAACAAAAGCACTGTTAACAATTGGCCAGGCACGCAGCTGACCTGATATCAACTGTGACAAAAAAGTGATTTGTCAAACATTCTAGGGTGAGCCACAGATATAGATTGAGTCAAATTACAAATTTATTCCACTGGAAGAAAACCGCAAATTTATTGCCAAACCAAACAATATTTTTAATGAGCAAATGTAATAATATAATGTTTTTGACAGAACACTGAAAGCTCTTCACTAAGTGCTAAGTTGCAAGTGAGTGAGCAACATTTGCATTTCACAATTAACTCTTGTTAAATGTTGTTCACATGTCTCTTATGAAATGTGTTGTATAAATATTATCAACAATCACAATAATACAATAGTTAGAAAAAACACTATGTGCAAAATAAAGCTAATCGAAGTCGATTTTCCCGCTCTGTTAACACAAATGAAACTATACAAAATTCAGATTTGCTTTCCTTCGAAGTGCAAAGATGTTAGACATTGGAGAAGGAAAATGTCAGTAATGATTTGTTTCTAAAGCTTTGAGTGTCTTTGGAGTAATACATTTTAAACATGATATGTTTTAAGCATTTCACTAAAGAAGGTTCCATGTCCCTTTCCTGCTGTGTTTTTGTCAGCTGTGCTTTTATTTATCCCTTCAGTAAAAGGAATGTTCAAACATAGGTTAACATTATCACACACTCCCACATTGGCTAAATTAGTCTGCCAATATTATGCATAATAAACAACTTGAAATTTGACACAAACACATACAGTTAGCATGAAAAACTTACAGTTTGCAAAAACATGAATGTTTGCAGACTTTAACCACAGATTTAAACACATTGTGGCTGTAATTATGATGCATCGCACGATAATGTTTGCATACTTTCATGTTATGGTCATTTGACTGATTTTGGAGTGATTTGATTCATCATGGCAGACCGTTCACAATAGTTTTCACATGGAGACGTTTGAGTTACTTTTTGAGAAATAACCAAACATTGAACCATTTTATGTTAGGAAATGGATTCACCATTTTGTCATTATAATCTGACAGTTTTATTTAATTCTAAAATATTAAATCTATTGTACCATAGATTTCTTCGCGGTTCTACATTTCTCTATTAATCTATGGCCTCTTTAGGATGTTAGGAAGTCATGTGACCATAACCTATTAGATTTCTTCTTTGGCAGCTAGTTTCAAATGCCAGTATAGCAAAAATAAAACATCCAAACACATTGTAAACAAGCTATAAGTATAAATACTGCAAAAATGGTTAAAGTGTTTTAAATGAAATAAGTGCAACGGACCTTGAGGTGCCCTCGCGAGACACTCTACAAGGCAAAGAGGGCGTCTTCTGTGTGCTCCGCCTGCTTATGTGCCCCGCTGGGAGGATGGACCGGGTTAGAAGGGTTTGCTCTGGTGTGAGATGGGATAGAGTCTACTGCTTTTGCTCGCTCCTCAAGGAACTTGTCAAACTCTGAAAAAATAAATAAATAATAATAATCAGAGATAATGAAACACGATCATAAATACGGAGTTTTCATTTAAGGCTGGGCCGATAAAAATCTAATCCTGATCTGATGTTATAGTGCTATCGTCATATCACAACTTTTGGTTTAATGCAGCTTTGTGCTCAAACAAAGACACTTTTTTTCCCCACACACATTTAACAGTGACATATCAACACTGAGAAGCAGCAAATGGCTTTAGTTACTTAAGTTACTGTAATTTAGGGTCTTAAAGAAATACTGATACTTTATAATATTAATGCAGCACTGTACCTTCACTAGTGACTCCATCTTCCACTCTGTCCCCTTTCTAAAAAAAACAAAGAGAAACAACAGTCACACTGCAGTACATTACATTCTTTTGTGCATGTCATTTGTATTTTGCATTGTGTACAGCCATTTGAACGAAAGTGTTGTTTATAAAGTGCTTTATAAATGAAGTTGGATTATATTGGAGTGTATGCTGTAGTCTGGACAATAGGCTGCATTTAGTGTCGGAAAGAAGTGGGTCTGGTGGGTTAGGCTAGTATTTAGAACCACATTAACATGCCACTTGTGCTCAAAACTGTTGAGTGAAAATATGATTAAGTTAAAGGATTTTTATAGTAAGAGATGAAACAGATAAATCCACTTTAGTGAAGAATAAAACAAAAGAGGAAAGGCAGCAACATCAAAGTAATAAGCCTCACCACATCAGCACAGAGCCACTCCTCTATGTCATCCATGACAGAGGACTGCGATACTGGGATCTACGCGCCAAAGCCAGAGACAAGGGGCAGCAACAAGCCACAGAACAGAACGGACAATCACCAATGAAAAGAAAAAACACAAAAAAAATCAACAAAAGAAATAATTTTGATCAAACAAAGTTAAAATATTGGGAAAAGACAGCTTTGTTGGGTTCATGATAACCAGGGGTTTCCAAAGTGGGGGGTCGCGAGATGTATTTTTTATTGAAAGTAGTATACTTTAGTAAAAAAGAAGCCAATATCAAAATATAATAAACCAGATTTTAAATGTTGGGCGCCTGAATTTATTCTAAAAACTAATTATATTATACATCGGGGTTGTTGGTCTGGTGATTTTGGGGGTCGCGGTCCAAAACATTTGGGAACCCCTGACATAGACAGAACTCCATCCTTACTTACTTTGCCAAATGCTCATTAAGGCAATAAGTCAAAATGAGAAACTAAAATCTGTGCGACTAGTCTGAGACAGAGAGAGCAATGCATGGAACTGAAGGTGGGAAGTTGACAACACAACAGCGTGATTGTGCTGAGGAGTGGCAGACAGAAAACGACAAACTCGATACAGAAAATCTCCCTTTTTACACATGCTTTTGGTTCATGAGATCTATGATTCTTTTATTCATTTTACATTTGCTTTATGGCTTCAATAACATGTTTCTAGCACTCTGATGATGTTGAACAACTGCAAAACTGACTTGTTAATAGTTAGAAAGTAAGTTATTATTCATGGTAAAATGTCCCACAAAGGATCTTACAGATACTCACTTTATGGTTCACATATATCATTATCAATAGTGTCTTTTAGAGATGTCAGTCCTAGTATGTTAAGTTTGTTATTAATTGTACAATATTCATCAAACGTGAGAATTAGAGAGTAGAACACAGTGTTATTCACTATTCACTAGCATGGATGGATGTAGGTCGTCAGGGGCGTAAAAGAGCTCAACAGTTGAGCCTCTGCCCCGTGCCAGACGTAAAAATAAAATCCCATTGATCGTCTCCATAGAGGAAAAATTAAGAGTTTAAAAGTCCGACGTAGGCTAATCATCTATGTGCTAACTACTGACCAAAGCAGGAAAATTTTACATGGGAAAAAAATTAAAACTTGAAAATATGTCAAAATGCTTTTACAACTTTTCGTTTTTTAAAGTTTAGGATAAACTGGGTGTTTTCTGTCCATGTTACAACAAACTACGGCGATGGAGATTTTGAATAAGATTTTTTACTTCTGACTCCAGGGAGGGGCCTGGACTGTTGAGCTCCATGTTGCCCTTCGTTAACAAATGAACTTAAGACAAATGCACTAATGTGAGCGATGGGCGTGTTAACGGACAGTGAAGTGTGAATGAAATTATGGACAGATGGGTCTAAGGAGCGAAAAGCCAGCGATATAGTGAACGTGTGAGAGGGGCAGGAGGACACTCGGACAAGTCAGTCCTCACCATTCCTTGGGTAATAAGCCAGCTGTCTATGGGCAGCTCCTGATCTGCCGGATTATCAACCCTCAGCTGAATCAACAACAGAATAACACCTTACACCACAGCATAGCCCACAGTGCAGAGAGGCATTGAAGAAGTCAAAGGTGTAACACACAATGGAAGAAAATAACAAGAAAGAGTGAAATATGTACGTACATGGGATTCATTCAATTAAAAGAAAAAGTGAGGGTATAAATGAATAAAGGTGCAGCATTGTCAGCACTGTAAAAAACATAAAAGTGTGTCACTTAAACTCACCCCTGCTGTGTTTTGTTGTCTTACATCCAGCGCTGAGGCCAAGCTGCCTAAAGCCTGAGGATCTTCATATGTTACACTAGAAGACACACACGGTGTAATACATTAGTTTAAAGTTCAATCTTCTTCACTTCATAAGATACGGATACTTCTGCAAGAGAAAATAAATCATACTTTTTGCGTTGTTCCGCCAGAGAGCTACTCCTTGTCTGTGCAAACATGTCAAAGTCGTCTCGATTGTGACCTGATAGAGATGACAGTGTTCCACTTACAGTCCCTGTCCCGACATCTAAAAAGGACAGCAAATTGTATTTATCTTTCATGAATCAGTCTTCTCAGTGATATAGGTCGTCTTACCCAGACCAGCGAGTGCGGATGACAGTGTTGTGGAGGCACTGTTTGCTGACGAGGCAGTGGCCCCTGCAGTGGACTGAGGTGGAGGACTGGAGGTGATTCTGGGTGTGACTACAGCCGGAGAGCCTGGCTCCAGGTTTATGAGGTTGTCATCAGTGTCGTCAGTCAGCAGCTATGAAAACAGAAGACAGAAAATCATAATCAATTAAACCAGCAGTGAGAAAAACAGGAAACAACAATAATCCCTGTTTATGTTGAAGAATTATATTAAATATGTTTAATATAAGAATGAGCATTCATATTTATTACTGTTGTGTTATAAATGCTGCAACACAGAATTGTATCTATCATTGACAGACACATTGTCAATAAGAATAATACAATCAGTGATTCTGCTACAACAACAGCATTAGTGTTAAAAGTCAGAGCTAACCAATAGTATTTTACTGCATCTTTTAAAGGGGCTACATCATGCAAAATCAACTTTTTGGAGCTGTTAGCCATGTTGTCATGCCATTTCCTTCTCAAAAACACCCCAGAGTGGTTTTTGACTTCATGAACCTTCGCCAGAATCAAAGTGGATTCACTTTTATAACCAACGCGAGTCCCATAATGTGATGGCCAGGACAGAGCGATGAGTCAATCAAAATGCGTGTTAGCCTGTGTGTTAGCCATTTATGAAGCTGTGTTGTAGATGTCAACTCCTTATAACTGCATTGTGAAGTAACTTCACTTATTGCTGTGGTATTTTTCATTTCTACTACAGTAAAGTTGTATGAGCGGAGAGAGGGGGCGGAGTTAACTCAATCTAAGCATTGTGTCTTCCGGGTTTGAAAAATACCTCCAGAAAATACTTATAAGTATCACAAAAGTGAGTACTCCATAGTGGTAGAGGTTATATAATATAAATGCCTATACTTTACTTTGGAATGGCTAAAATAGCATGATACAGATCCTTTAACAACTTTGTCCTCAATACTTACCCCGTTGTTCTGCGAAGCTCTTCCATATCTGAACCTTTCATATCTGTAAATACAAAAACAAAAACACCCAGTTGATGTCACAACACTGACCAATTTCTTTCAATGATCGATGTATTTTGGTCCACAACTTAAACATACATTGTTTTTTGTTAAATTACACACACAAAATAAAAATCAATAGCTTGAAGCACCTGTCATAGCGGAGGAAAATGTTGTTGAGGTCATCGTTGACGTGTAGAAGTTCCTCCGTTACCTCCTCATTAGAAACTCTCGAAATAAGCTCAACCACTCTTTGCTGCATAGCCCTGCATGTCCTGTTTAGTTCCTACAACACATTGGTCAAAACATAAAGATGCAGTCAAAGACACAATTGTAACAGCATGGAGTAAAGTATCCAAGAGACAGCCTGGTGGATAAAACGACCCCTGGAGGCTAAAGACTGGACAGTGAGTGACATCAGAGCAAGTACATTTGGCCTTTACCTGAAGCAGTTCTAGCTCAGAAGCCTCTTCTTCTCCAGGAGCCAGCTCTGTTAACATCTCTGACATGACTTTGACATTTCCTCTGACAACGTCTAACTCACTTCGCAGTCTAGCAATCTGAATGCACACATTTAGTTAGTTACAGATATACTGAATAGTTACTTCAAAGTATCATGCACTTCTCACCTGTTCTGCCGTTGCTGTGATGGGCCCTTGTGCACTGGGGCTGTTCACTGTCGGGGGGGCAGGTACATGGGCGGGTTTAGGAGGAGCAGCAGCTGGGGCAGGAGGCGCCAAATATTTAAGCACGGCTGGGTCTACTTCAGGTGTACCCTGTGGGAATTCAGAAACTATAGCACAGTGCAACATCATGATGTAAGATAGATATGCACTTTTTACCCTCTGTGGAGTGTGGATTGGAGATAGTGCATCAAGATCTGCCATAGGAAACTCCACACCTTTTCTCTTCAGTTCTTCATAAATATGGACTACCCCCGTAAGATCAGGACTACTTCTGAAGGCATCAGCCCAAGCCTGTCGGATTACAAACATTACATTTGATAAATTGACCAAAACTACAGGTAGCAGTATTGAGGAAAACACTTGGGGAGGAGCACTGAAATGTCTGCTGTCCACTTCAGGAAAAAAGAGGTAAACTTCCACTAACTTCTTATAAAACCAACCTGGATGAGCGACAACACTTTGTCTTGTACAATGGTTGGAGGATTCGACTTTGGTGAAATGATTCTGACCATAACACCATCTATGAAGTCTCGATTTGCCACCTGTACATGAAATCTATGACCACAATTCTTCACACACGTCTCCAAAACCTGTAGACAGACAAAAAGTAGCAAGTTAAGAAGAAGCAGTTTGCAATAAACTGGTAATAAAGCCCACAACAAATAGTACATGACTTCAGCCTTTGCACGTGTACATGCATACAATAGCTAAATGGTTACTTTATTTTCATGGTCCCCTACATACAACATAAAAACATCAACAACTAGTTAATAAAGTAGCTTTAAAACTTGTTCCTTACCGTCAGTGCAAACATGACTTCTCTGAAGTTTTTATTCCCACTCAGTCTCTTCTTCAGTGCTCGCATGGCATCTTTTGGCCTGGGGCAATAAGACGTAAAAGGTCTAAATAATAATAATAATTTGTTTTTCTCATCATTTAGTTCATCAGATAATTTAGGAATTAATAATACTGCATTCATCTTATATAGCACTTTTCCAGATGCTCAAAGTCGCTTTACAATTTTGTACATTATTCATGCACACCATACATGGTGATGCTAAGCAACGTTTGTAGCCACAGCTGCCAATCTGCGCAAATCGGCTCCTCCGATCACCACCAACCACTCACTCACACACCACATTCAGCCAGGCTTCCTGGTGTTCCCAGCGGCCTCCCATCCAAGTACGAACCAGACCCTACTCTTTTTTTTAATAGCTTACCCCTCATCAGTCTCATTTATGATGTCACAGATTTCCATGTTTAGAGTCCAGTCCTCGTTCTGGAGGCCTCCATCAGTGGCTCTTTCTGCAGAACATAAATGCAACGATGGGTAATACAATACGGACATGATAGACATTCTGTCAGAGTTTGATCAAGCATGGAAGCAAAATAAACAATCTGTTCAGAAATGTTTCTGGTGAGCATATTAAAACTGCAAAATAACTAATATTATTGTAATCAGTGTTAAAAACAACTGTGAGGACTGAAGTACAAGCACAATCTACTCTGAGGTTACATCAGTGAGAAAACCCATACTATATGTCCTGCCTGTTTCACATGTTTGGTCGTATTAAGCTTCATCAGGAATATCCTGTGTAATCTTCTCAGGTGGATTGCCAGGTCAAGGCCAGCCACAGCACAGGGTGCAAAAACAAAAAGTCCAATCTTCCCATGTAAAACAAGCAAGGCAAGTAATTAAGCTACTGAATGTAAACAATGCATTCATTCTTACTGAGTCTTCTGTCCCAAGCACTCAGAAAAGACACTGGGACTGTGAAACCAGCCAGTCACTTGACAAGCTGGGGCCTTATGTACCATGCAGTGCCAACAGAGCAAATGTCTCCCACTTCAATGCTCCATCAATGAGAAGAACACAAACTATTTGCTAATATTCAACACTACTCTGGCAATCAAGCAACCCACCAATAAACTGATTCATGTTTATGACGATTAAATGAAGGTGGCATAGTAGTAGTACTTCAGTACATCTGGTACATAGACAATAGTGCATTTCGTTACAGAGAAAAAAGTTTTGGGTTCATTAAACTTGGCTAACTTGAGCAACTAGTTGACCAAAACAATATAGTTGTTTTTCAATTGGGGAAAAACAATAAAACAAAGTTCAACTACGTAATCTTTCCAACATAGCTTTTTATTTTGAAAGGCTAACATTGCCGTTTTAAATTGCATTCATTCTGCAGGTGATGAAGCAGAGTAGCAGCAGCTAGCATTAGCCGTAAGCTCATTCCAAGTTGATGACGTTTGCTGTTATGATGTCCGCTACTTCTACTTCAGCGGCCCTGATGTACTTTTGCTCTATTCTAGTCTGAGGGATGAGGAATGATTCACCAAACTTACCGACACATTGGCCGACAGGAGTGCTGTATGGATTGCCGAGTAAGAACTCCATTTTAACAACAAACAATCCGCTCCCAGAGGCTGAAGGAAGTCCGTGTGAGCCCGCCCACCTCACGCGCTCCTACAGGACGCATCAGGCCGTGGAATGTGTATGGGTGATCAGTGTTATTCATTTAAAGCAACTACAGTTCTGTTAAGTGGCTATTTGTCTACTTGAATAGAAACGTGAAAAAAAAAAATGTTATATTTCTCACAATTGTTGAAACAAACGAACCCTTTGCTAAGAAACAAGAAACAATATATTTTGTTTACATCTTGGAGGTCTTAAGCCACATTGAACGTAGGCGAAAACGAAAATCAAGTTAAACCGTGTGGATGAACTTTTTTCCTATTTGAGGGATTTATGTAACATGACTTAAGAGAAACAGAAAAAAAAAGCAAAAACATACATTTTCCATCATAATAAACAGACCTCTCCATGGAGGGATTACAGGCCTACATCTATGGAGGCAGAGATTGAATTACACCTCTGTTGTCGGATGAACTCAGAGACTGTAAAAAATAACCTGAATGAACCTGAACTGCGTCTCGGCCCGAATCAAATACATATCCCATAATGCTTTTCGAGACACTGTCCAATACATTCCATGCGCTGGACAAGCACCAGCTTTCAGCCAATGAAATCGTGTGAGCCAGTGAGCTAAAATATCGGTCAAAGTTTTGCGTGACTGCTGGCTGCACTTTGGAAAAGCAAGTCCATGACGGTGCCGAGCGAGGACAGTTTTGTGCACAACATGCCAGTCCGAGCAGAGAGTCGCGGCTCCTCGGGTACGGCCTGCCCGCCCTCGGCCTCTCTTCACCCCCCTGCGCCGATCAACACACAGCAGCCCGGGATCGGCTCCACTCTGCTGTACAGCGGCTCACGGTTTCGGGGTTACCAGAAGAGCAAGGGGAGCGCGTATGACGTGGAGGTTGTTGTGCAGGTAAATGTGTGACTTATAGCACTTGTTTGTTCATTGTGGACTAGTTTTCATTCACTTTATGGTTGATCCTGAGTTGCCATAATATTGCTGACAGTAGGCCTAACTGATCCAATTTTGCAGGTAAAACTTATCATTTCATTAAAAAATCTTCAAATATATCAATTTACTTTGCTTTCAACTATGTCCAAGATTTGCTTAACATGACAATAAACTGGAATGATGTTTCTTAATACACGTCATACATCTGTAAAATGTGTCATCTGCAGCATGTGTCCATAAAGGAGTCCTACTTATGTGGATATCTAAAGATCAAAGGGCTGACAGAGGTAAGCATATGTGTGTCAGCTGTACTCATTACATTATGCAACATACAGAGGGGGGTCAGCCAAGCAGTTCTCCAATAGACAAGAAGCACGGTAACTTTTACAGTACCTACATGTTAAAAAATGGTACTTTTTATGTTAAGTTTTCTTTCACTTCCATTTTTCAAGGAGTACTTTTTATGCTTTATTTTTTCCGTCTTCCCCTTTTCAAGGAGTATCCCACTCTGACAACATTTTTTGCCGGGGAAATAATCAGTCGGAAGAAACCGTTTTTAACCAGGAAGTGGGATGCGGATGAAGATGTTGATCGAAAACACTGGGTTTGTACTGTATTGACTGCTGATGTTGTTCCTGTTGTGCATTATTAAACATTATTGAACTTTTATTCTATCCCAGGGCAAGTTTCAGTCTTTTTGCAAGTATGCCAAAAGCTTCAATTGTGACGGCTTTGAGTATGAAGCGTTGGAGAGGAGTGATTATATTTTCATGCGGTGGAAGGTAATGCACAATCGTGTTGACTATACTCTACTTGTGTTTATGACCTTTGGCCTCTGCTGTTCTGACCCCTTTAGGAGCAGTTTCTGGTTCCAGACCACACCATTAAAGACATCAGTGGCGCATCTTTTGCAGGTTTCTACTACATTTGCTTTCAGAAATCTACTGCCACTATTGAGGGTTACTATTACCACAGGAGCTCTGAATGGTAAGGATTTAAAGTGTTAAAGTGTTTCATTCATAGTATTCTATACTAATTATATTATTGCTTTTTTTTTTTTTTTTTTCGGATTTCAGGTTCCAGTCTTTAAATTTAAACATAATTCAAGAACACAGTTTGCCCATCTATGAATTCCGGTGACACTTTTTGGAATTGTTGGGGGAAAGGGACATTGCCTACTTTTTAGGCTCATGTTTGGACTGGACAGAGGGATTGACAAAGGGACTTTTTTTTCCTCCACATTGTGGAAATGTGGTCAGAAGCTGCAGAGGTGAATGTGAAATGGCAAAAGAGAAGATGTGCAGATCCATTTTTATGGTTTAATTTTTGCTGTTTTTATTCAAGTCTTATTTTAAAAGGATCGGTCTCCATGCAGTTTTGGGGACTTACTGAATTTAGTTGTGTTGGAGTTGTAAGAAAACCTAGTGATGTCCACTTTCAATTTGGTGTCTTATTTTATAATTGGGGCATTTGAAATCTGAAATGGGTTTAATGCAACAAAATTACACATTTTCCCCACTAGTAGGAAATCTCATAATAATAATATTAACTTTTTAGCCAAATTATTTATTGAAGTCCAGGTTTAGAATTGACAAAAATAAACACAAAAATAGATTTATTCATTAATAATATTGGCACCAACAGTATGCCTCATTAAAGCAAGTATTAAAACATCTTTCTTTTTTTTTAACTGTAGCCTTTTTACAGTACGTGCTTGCTTAACCTTATTTTTGCAAGTTTAGCAGCGAGTGTAAAGCTTCAACTCACAGCCCTAAATATTCACTGCCCTGCACAAATCCTGAGGTTCTGGTTAAGGAAATGTACTGCCATTATAATTTATATTGTGACAAAAGCCTTTAAAGGGAAAGTTAATTGAGTTGTATTCATATATGTGCAGCGAGGACACCCTGGGGCTGCCGACAGTTGTGGTTATGTTCTGAAATATGATGGATATAAAGATATTATGAACTGACAAATGTATGTGTGTCTATGTACTCGTCTAGTAGGCATTAGCAGTACTACCTAGATGTCCCTGATCAACATGTGCCCGAAATCTCTGGCACATCCATTAAAGCAAAACGTTTTGTAATAGTAGAAAGCTGCAGGCCCGGAGTCGATGATCAACTACGGTGCGGCGGATTCGCTGTGATAGTGCGCCCTCTACTGGTAGAAGCGGATCCACGACGTAATTATTTGCTAGTATTGTATGTTTTAATATGGAGCAGGGGTCTCGAACTCATTTGGGTCGTGGGCCGAAATCCAGCTTCCTCGGCGGGTCGGGGACCACATATAATAGTATTGAGAAAACTTTTTTTTTCCAATAAATGAATAATAATGAGCGGTGATTTTATAATAATGCTGATTTGGTCAAAAGTCGGACAGGACTGAAAACATAATAACAGCACACGCTTGTATTGCACTTGACAAGCCTGTGTCACAGGTTTCTCAAAGTACTGTAGTCATTGTTCATTCACTTATTTTTTATTTGATGGGACCATACATGTTAATGAACATACATGTCTTGGGCTAATTTGTGCTGCTATTGTAGCCACAGCTGCCCTGGGGCAGACCATTTACCATGTGGCTAGTATTTGTTATTTTTATCTTTTTGCTGGACACGTGGACTTTTTTTTCTTCTTTCCTTTTTTTAAATTTAATTTTCCCTCTGGTGGCTGAAATGGGCACAGTGGTTATTTCCTTTAAAGAATCATAACTCCACACAGGAATGGGCTAGACTTGTATTTATTTATTTTGACATACTCAGGGATTTGTGCTCTGCAAGATCGACAAGATTAAATCATCTGGCCCGCGGGCCACCAGCTTGACATGTCTGCTATAGAGGCTATGCAGATTCTATATAGAAATGGAAAGTCAAATGAGTTAACAAATCGAACAATAACGTAAAATGGAACACGTGCATTTGGGTCGTTAGGGTTAGATTAGGGTCAAGGGGTTATGCGTATGCTGTTCGAAGTTATGTCATTTATCAATCAACAGAAGCATCTAGTAACACTTTCCAAATGTGTTCATAAGATTTTTGTTTTATGAAAAAAGTTAAATCACTCCCCACGTGCGTTAAGATCAACTTCAACCATCCTAAACGCTGATCGGCCTAGATCCGTTTAATCCAGCAGAGGGCGCACTGTCACGGTGGCTCTGCCCCGGGTCCGAGTCTGCACCTTTCACCTACTCACTTTTTTAATGGATAGAAGGACACCCTCAGTGCAGGACGGAGCGCTACCGCAAAGCCTTCATCCCCACTGCTGTCAGACTGTACAATAAGACTGTGAAGTAACGCCGACTGTAACAAGTGAATTTCTCCTTTGTGAGATCAATAAAGGTTTAGGCCTATCTTATCTTATCTTAAACTGTATATTTTCTTTTAAGGATTCTGACCTTTTCGGTTTTATCTCTTACCAACCAGTTCTGCATTTTTCTGCCATCCTGCCCCGCTAAGCCGAACTCGTTTAGTTTTCCACGTAGGCCTATAGAAAGTCGCATACATTGTTTTGGGGCTTTACCAAATCTTCGAAACAATAAAAAGCCCGATTTTCCGGTGCTAAAAATAGACCACGGCTGATGACTGATGCCTGTTGCCGCACCTCCTTCTGAAGGGGTCACTGCCGCTCATAAATGCACCTGCAGACGCACCTGCAGCGCGCACAGTCCTGTTTGACGCTTCTCGATTTAGCGCGGGATTAAACTTCATTCCCTTTGAGATTTATGGAGCCCCAAAGGCACCCAATCAGTGTGCGCTTGGTCGGCGTGATGCACAAGGAGAAAAGAAAGGTAAATATGTTTTTGTTGTTGTTGTATCGTTTCTATTAACCTTAAGATGAGACCGATAATAACTTGTATGTTGTTTTGCAGATGTACGTGGTCTCCGTGTTTTGGTCAGACCAGAATGATATTGTGGTTTATAGAACTTTTCGAGACTTTCAAAAGTTACACGTGAGTATTTCTCTGCAACTCATCTTTCAGGTTTCAGATGGATAGTAGCCAAAAAAGCCTAAACAAATAAGATTAACATCTTACTCCAGTAGCAGAAAGTAATTTAAGTAGTCATCCAAGTAACTACACAAGTAAGAAACATGAGATTGTCGTTTTCGCGACAGACAAAACACAAAATATGAAAATTCTGATCTAAAATAGACCATTCAAATGAAATACAAAATGAATCATTTGACGAAATACAAAAAGATTCATTCATTGAATTTAAATTAAACCCTTGTCACTTAAAGATTTACTCTGTGAGAAGAGTTACTCAATGTTTTACTCAAGAATATTGTTATTTCATAATATTACTGAACCTAGCTGTTGCTTCAAAAAGTATAGTCCATGTACTTGAGTAAATGTAACAGTACCACCAGCCTCTGGTTTTATTTTTAAACCAATTACACTTCTTATTTTTAGAAACAAATGAAAAAGACGTTTCCACCTGCGAGCAAACTGAAGAAATCTGACAGAGTTATTCCCAAATTTCGCTGTAAGTAAACCTGTTAATGTACTGTGTAACACAAAAACAACGGCCCTATTGATAATTCTTTTCAGACAAAAGAGAGACGCGCAGTGTCCAGAGGGAGAGTCCAGCCAGGTCCCTGGTGCGCCTCAACTTTCTACAAAAATACTGCAATGACCTGTTGAGCTGTGACCCCAGGGTTTGTCAGTGCACAGAACTCGTCCAATTTTTTCACCCAAAACAGCAGGACCTCGAACCAGAGTTTTCCAAAAACAGGTGGGACACTGTCTAAATGTATAAGCATAACACATCAACAAAAACATACACAGGGAATTTACAAATGTACACTTTGCTTTGCTGTTAGCGAGTCATAACTGTTGTAGTCTGAAGTCATTCCTAACTTTCATAACACATTTCTAACATCCCAATTTCTCACAAGGATCAGATATGCAAGAACAGTTCATTAACTTTCAGGGTGCAAATCAGGGCTTTACCACCACAGTAATAACAACAACAGTAGTATACGATAAACAAAAAGATTCATAATTAGATCATAATAGATCACTGTAGTGCAATAAAGGAGGACACAACCAAATTAATTCCACTCCTAAAAATATAAGTTATTATAAACATTCAAGACAAAACTGTTTTAAATTGAATGATATGCAATAAGAAGAGCATTTTAATAGTAACATTTCTATTAACAAACACCATAAATCTCTCATCATTTTCAGCATCATGGTTATGCCATCGGAGCTCAAAGCCGATTTAGGCGGTGGACATGTGACACAACCATTTGTGACAGAGACATACTACTGCGTGGCCGCTTACGAGACGAAGGACACGAAAAACAAACCCTTTAAAGTGGCTGCAGATGAGAAAGTAGATGTACTTATTAAAGACAAAGCAGGTGAGAGATACACACTTTACTCTTCAAAGGCACAGTATTCATATTTCAGATAACAATGTCTGAATACCTTTTTGTACAGGGTGGTGGCTTGTGGAAAATGATGAAAAGCAAATGGCTTGGTTTCCTGCTCCTTATCTGGACAAACTTGAGGATGACAGTGAAGATGGAGTAGAAAGAGGTAACCCTTGAGATGTGTCATTTTACTGCAAGCATCTGTGTTAAGTGTTTCTACTCACCATATTCAATTTCAGGGACGCGCTATACAGCGATCAAGAGCTACACAGCCGCCAAAGACGATGAGATAACCGTAAGCATTGGTGCTGCGGTAGAAGTTTTGCAGCAGTCGGATAATGGATGGTGGCTTGTAAGGTAATGAACAAAATAAGGGCCTAATATTTGAAAGGAACAATTTAATAATCTTTCATATGTTTTGTTAGATACCAAGAGAAGGCGGGTTATATCCCCTCAGTTTACCTACGGTCCTACAACTTCCCACACTTTCATTCCCCTCGTCTGGAAATTCCTTCTTTGGGGCAGCCTTCCCAACAATTCAGCCGTTCTCAAGAAAACCTGCTGGTAATGCCATCATCCCGACCGTCTTCGCCGCATTTACTGCAGCCAGAAATCAAGCAGAAGTCTCGGTCTCTTAATGTCCTACCACAGGGCTCACCTACATCTGCAGCCGTGGTTCCAACTTTCAATGTGAATCCTGTGAACAACTCTGCACACTGCCATCCACCGCCAACGATTACAATACAAATGGATGAGGACGAGGATGATGAGCAAGGAAGAAGTCTAGAGAATTACAGTCGGGGAAGCTTCGACAGTGAAAGTGATTATAGCTTTGGCGATGACCTAAGTCTCTCGTCTGGGAGCTCGTCTCTAAACTTAAATGTCAGGGAGGATCAGCTTCGTCTCAGCCGCACACCTCAGCCCCCTAAAAGCACCCACCTGAGTCCTTCAACGGGTGCACGTTTGATGCCAAGTGTCTCAGATCCCAACCTCTACAAGGGTCCAGCGTCACCAAAAATCCCCCCCAGGCCAAAGCCACAGCAGATTATGGCCCGCTGCACTACCATCACCAAAAAGAACGCTATAATGGGACAACAAACCAACTGAAATGCGATGAGATGAGTTGTTAATTGAATTTTGCCCTCTAGGAGTGATGTGATCATATGTGGGACCAAAAAAACATAAACAGGATGGTATATGGATTATTATGGATTTATTTGCATATTTTAAGCTAACTGTAATCATGTTGACTTCATCAGGTACACGTAAAACACATTTTCTTTAAAAAAAAAAAAGATACTTTATTTAATAAACTTTTATCGAGTGAATCATGATCAGACAACAGCCAGAAGTGTTGGTAACAGTGTAAAAAGAAAGGAACTCCATTTCCTTCGAACTCAAAGGAAAAGATTAACAATAGTCTTGCAGATGATGATGATGCCAACAGGAACAGTCATACAAGCTTCAGTAAATCTATCTTATCTGGAAAATAATTTGGTCTTTACAACTGATGTGACATTTCCATAGCAGGTCAAGTTCAGTCCATTAATATTGATTATCTGTAGTCTATTTGTGTGGTCAGCTGGCCAATGTCTCGCATTGTGATTTTGAAAGAATATGAATGTCTTTAAATGCTGTGAGATCACCTCGGTCATCCTCCTGATCCTCGTCTTCTGAGCTTTCTTCACTCTCAGAATGATTCCCATTTGTTTGGGCACAGTCTTTATTTTGTCTCGTCCTGACGGCAGAGGCTTTGTTTGTGACACTAACCTCATCCATTTCAGCTTCTTCCACATCTGGGACATTTGTTTCTTCTTCTTCCTCACTGTCATCCCCCTGGTCTTCTTTATCACTGCCCCTCGGCTTTTCTGTGTCAATTTCAAAGAGGGGTCGGGCTGATCCAAAGGTAGAGGTGTCCATCTCTTCATCTTGGTCCAAACTAAATGAAAATATAAGAATATTTGCATTTACATCTACTCTTACTTTAACTGTCTCTAACTAAGGATAAACATCCTGGAGTTCATGTCTACTCTTTTTTCTACTCTTTTTTTTTTTGCGGTGGTGGGGTTAAAACTTTACCTTAGTGGTGCTCCAACCACTCTCATTTTCTGCCACATGTAGTTCAGAAACATGGACGACTGCAGCAAATGCCCAATCCTCTGCATGTGTCTCTCTGTGTGAATGGAAATAAACAAATATTGAGCCAAGAGGTATATCATTTTTGTTTGTTTGTAAGATTATTCTCTCCATTCTGACCCGTGTAAGGTATGAGGCCCTCGAGGTGCGCTCTGGCCCCCTGGTACTGCAGCAGCTCCTCAGGGGGCAGGTGCGTGAGCAGCACCCGCAGCACGGCCTGGGCCTGGAGGCAGTTCCGAGCGTTGGTGTTCCAGACCACGCAGAATCTGAGCAGTGACTCTGAGCGAACACAAGCAGTCAATTCACTAGATCATCAGTGGCTGCAACCAGGAAGGCATTAGTATTTTTTTACTTTACCTTTTTGATCCTGACGAAGTTTCAACACAGTCTTTTCCAGCAGCTCTTTACTGTCTTCTACTTGCCAGATCGCTAAAAAAATTCAATATGTTGTTTTTAAAATTGTCTTTAATAATTGTAAGAAAACCTCCACTAAATGCATGCAAAGTCAGAAAATATTAGATACCTCTCCTGCTCATGTTCTCGATATGTTATATGTACTATTTATGACGCAAGTGCTAAGAAAACAAATGGAATCTTCAGTATAAAAGCCTATTTCCTGGTTGTTGCCAAATAGGGCATAAAAGTAACAATGGAAGGATGGATTTTGAAACGGTGCGGGTCAACAATGAGCAACTAGGACAATAATACTTCTACAGAAAGATGAGAAGATAACTACAAACAATAGGATAGTGTAGCATGCATGGCTTGTTGTAATGCATCAGTGCTGACACAAGAACAACAAGAAGATGAGTCAGATTTAAAGGCATACCTTTGATAACCATGAGCACAGTGTGAGGCTGGTCCAAAGAGATTGCAAGGCCAAGGGCTTTCAGATACTTTTTTTCATGAAGGAGGTTTGACAACTCCTGTTGTCTGTCAACACAATGAAAACACAATAATGTAGGAGCAGCACACACTATACCTTTTTACTGCAAACTCTAGTTATAGTTGACCAGGCTGATTTTATATGAATAGTTCAGTGAAGTTGTAAATAGGAAGAACTTGAGGCTGCCCTTCACATAAAATGCGAGACCAAAACAGTGGTTTGTACTGCAGTTACACATTAAACAAAAACATAACTGATTCCATATTGAAGACACATGAGACCCATTTCTCTTCTGTTAAGCTAACATACATCAACTATAATAGCATTTCAACACAAGCCACAGGGGAACACACCTAGAGGAGTATTTGTTAACCGCATTATAATCGCAACACAAACAAAGCAACATTATGAAATTACTAAATCATAATGGAAAACCCCTTGAGATGTAAAATCTTGCTTGCAAACCGGATCCAGAAACCAAATTCTAATTTCTAATTTGACAAAAAACTTACTTGAGTATCTGGTCTTCCTGTTTTGCTTGTTCTTCTGCAAGCTCCACTTCAGTGACATCCTAAGTATTCACCAAGGAAAAATAATGTTGTCATATAATTAAGAACAATGTGAAGTGACACTAAGAAAAAATGTGACAGTGCAGTTACCTGCCACACAGTGATGTTGGAGTCAGCTGATCCTGTCACCATCTTATCATCCTTATGACTGTTGTGGAGACCCCACACTTTGTCCTGATGGGCATCCAGCGTTTTCACACACTCATTGGTTTTTATGGTCCAAAGCTTTACCAAACCATCAGAACCGCTGTGGAAAAGACATGACAACTTCAACATGGAAAATGAAAACTGCACCATATGTACAGGCCAAATGTAATTTACCTGGTGAGCAGCTGAGTGCCACGGCTTACAAAGATTACTTTCAAAACAGACGCATCATGTCCCTCAAATGTCTGGGGGAAGACGAGGTTAAAGTTTATTCCAGTAATTTAGCACAATCAAGACTTGCTTATTAGATGTAAAAAGGTCCTGAACCTTTAGACAGCTGAAGTCTTGCAGGCCCCAGAGCTTAGTGGTCCCATCCGCTGAGGAGGTAGCAAGCACCTGATCAACAGGAGAGAAACAAACCGCCCAAACTCCTCGCCGGTGACCCCGAAACACACCCAGGAGACCGAGGCCTCCGTCCACGGCCAGTGACCACAACTTAGCAGTGCGGTCTTGCGATCCAGAGGCAAGCAGCTTGTCATTAGGAGAAACTGCCACACTGTTTACATCCTGGGGGAAAAGAATGGTGGAAACATGATATCATAAGGACATGCAAATAAAGAAAAATAAGATAAGAAAATCAAATAAAGCATAGTGAGAATAAAATAAAGTAGGATAAAACTAAGCCACACTATAAATGTACAAACATACAAGCACTTAAAAACTGAGTTAAATACGGATTTAAAAAACTGTAAAATAAACAGGAGGTGCAAGCTACCAGGTCGAGCAAATACAATGGGGGAGGGGATCATTTTCAGAAATAATGCAACTAATACATGTTAATTTATGTCTAAAATTAAGGATGCAAATGTATATTAACAGGACAGGCATGCAGGTACTTACCTTATCGTGTGCTTTCTCAGTGGAGCGGGCTGTGAGCTGGTGGATCTCTGCTCCAATATCAGATATATTCTGCGGTAGATCCCACACCTTTACAGTGCAATCTTGACTGCCAGAAACTATGAATGATGCTTTCAATCTGCATAGACAAAAGGTTGTTATTTCATCTTAGTAAAGTTTAGTTGGTATATTATTATATTATTATGACCTTACCTGGAGAATGTAATGGAGCCCACAGCATTAGTGTGACTCAAGCCATAAGCCACACAGTGCACTTGCCCACTGTCACCGTCCATCTGCCACACACGCACTGACCGGTCCTAAAAGAAAAGGAAAACATCTCCATTATGATTGCTATTCTAAAACGTCTTATTACCACTGATTGTGGAGTTGATGCTGACCTTAGCACAGCTTGCAAAAAAGAATCCTTTTTTAAAGACGTCCAATGAGAGGACAGTATCTGTAAAAACATTGAACATACAAACAATACTTAAATACAGAATCATCTTTCTGTTTTAAAGATCGTTTTATTACAAAAAATAAAACTACAAAACCAATATTACTATAGTTTTTTTTAAAGTAAACTCAACCAAATATGTCTGTAATGTTTTTATGCATCCATTGTACAGTGTCCTTTTGAATAAAATGTCTAATCATTATCCTTATCATTATCATTATTATTAAATATCTGTCAAGTAGTCAAGTCCCTTGATTACACTGCCCTCTACTGGCCACTGACCTGTGTGTCCGTATAGAATCTGACAGCTGTTTGTTTGCAGATCAAATACTTTGAGTTGGCAGCTGTTTGTTGCCACCACAATGTGACTGTCTGCTTTCCCCAGAAATTTCACATCCAGCACCTCATCATTGTAACCCACAAACTGAAAAATAAAAAGGCACATCTCCAAGTAAGAAGTGATTCGAACAGGATTTTTAACCTTAACAGCAGACCTGGTCATCACCTGTTGTTGCGTGGTTAGAGCGGGCAGCTGATAGAGCAGTATGTTATGCTCAGCAGTGACTGTCGCGATCCTGGAGGAGGCAGGAAGGTGAAGCAGGTAAGTCAAGCTGCGGGGGTCATCCTCTTGGTCTTCACAATCATCAGAAGAGCTGAGAGTCGGGGGCAGAGCCTGAGTGTAGACACAACGGGCTGTGCTGGCGTCCCACACTCTTAACACACCTAAGGAGAGACATTTATTAAATGGATGAGATACGATAGCAGTTTAACATAGATTTAAGACATTTTTAAATACCTTTGCTTCCAGCAGTTATAAAATGCAATTCCTTGTTTTTCACGCCAATTTCAGAAAAGTCATCTTTTTCAGGCAGCAGCACTACACCTTCTACAGCCTGGAATAGAAATATAAGAATTTACTCAGGTAAATTGACTCAGGAGTAATAAAGCACCCAAGCAACCCCATGCAACCTACCTCATACACAGGAATAGCACGTTTGACTTTTTTGGTTTTCAAGTCCCATACTGTACAGATTTTGTCTCTTCCTGAGCTGCAAAGATGACACAAAACCACAAAATGAAACAAAACTAAACTATAACAAACTTAGCAATGTTGACCTGGGGGTGTACCTTATCATACTTTGGCCATCACGACTGAAACAAAGAGATGTAACAGCACTGTAGTGGCTTTGTAGCACGCACAGGCACTGACTGCTGCGAAGGTCCCACACTCTGATGCCACAGTCCAATGACGAGGAGAAGAGCTGCAGTCTGAGGGCATCTGGGTGAAACTGGACGAGGCTATAAAGCCAGATTTAAAATTACTTGTAAAAAGGTCTCTTATTTGTTAGTTTATTTGATTGGGACAAATTACATTTGTCGCCCATAGTGTTCTTGTTGTGTGGGGGTGTGTACACACGTATTTTTTTATCTGTTTAATACTGAGCAATAATACATTTTGTAGAAACGTACTTACTGAACAACACCCGATGACCCTTTGAGATTGTGGGTACAGTATTGCTTAATCACATCCCACACTTTTATGGTGCCATCACATCCTCCTGCAAATAAAGTTGTATGTATAAGTACTTAAGAAATATTGGTGAAGAACAAAGTGGAGTTGGTGAACAAAGCAGATTGTAAAACAATTGTATAAATGTAACCTGTGGCCAGGAGAGTAGAGGTCGAGTCAAAGGTCATACTGGCTACTGGTACATTGTGTATGGCCTTCCAGGAGCGTGTGCACTGAGCTTGTTTCCAATCCCACTGCTTCAGCAGGAGAGCTCTGCTAGCTGTGACCAGCAGCTGTAAAAATATATTAAAAGGCCGGCATACAAAGTCAATACTGTGACTACAACACAAAGTTGAAAAAAAATATGAATGAGCAACACATGTGTTTTAAACCTCATCGTCACAGCTGAGAGCAAATGATGTTATGTCCTCTTGGTCATCCTAAAATTAAAAAAAAACTATCAAACATCGCATGACAACGTTCAGTACAGAAAGATTCTGTGCTGGAGTGGAGAGTAACTCACGTGTTCAATTCTATGCACTATCTTTCCCGTGCATATTTCTAACACGTTGACATGGGAACCACTGATGCAAAAGATGTACTGCTCATCTTTGCTAACCTGAAATAAAAAAAGAAAGCCTTGTTGATATAAGTTACATACTGTATATCAAATATATATGTCAAAGACAGCTTACCTGAACCTTTCCTCCTTTATAAAATGGCTCGATCTTGCTTGAAACTTCATAGCTGCAAATAGACAACAAATTGACTAGTTACTGCATTGTTCTTAGCGCATTAGCTGTTGATAGCTAGCCAGTAATATGTAAATATTTGGTTGCAAGAATCATTTGTCAATCTTACTTTGTCTTGAATTGGAGGTTTGCCATAGTTTTTAAACAATCATAAATAAAACAATTGTCTGCTTTCTGGAAGATATCTGTTTTCACTTTTTCACTCGCACGTTGGCTTCAGTCAACACATCCCGCATGTCATAGGGAAGTCGGTCGCGCAAATTGTACGTCATCTGAGCGGACGAAGATGTGATTGGTTAGTTTTTACCATAGGTTTTTAATGTCTATAGTTTTTTTTTATAAACTGCTATAATATTGGGTGGTGTGACTGTAATCATAGTATTATCTTTTATCTGGAGTGTGAACAATAGAATGCAATGGAATATATTGGCCTACATTTATAATATCGCTTTGTTATGCTAATTCTTGCGAGTTTTGTTGCTGGTCCTAACAATGGATGCTCACCTGTTTGTTAGCGAGTGAAGTCTGTGTTTAGTGCTAGAACAGCAGGGAAAGGACGCAGTCGATAATGAGCGCCTTTATCTCTTTGCATCCATATGATTTACTAAATCCAATTGTGAGAGAGACAAGTCCCTCCTTCACGGTTAGTCAGGAATGTTCATGTGTGTAAGCGCGAGATAACACGGGTGTGTATGTGACATGTGAAGAGCCGATATGAAGTAAGACACACCAGGAATGGAAACACGGTGAGAGAAAGGTACAGCCATGGTAAGCAATTTATTTTATTAATCTTTATTATTTGTGTTTTTAGGTCTTTGTTATACATTGAGTTCAGCAACACAATTGATCGATTCATTGATTCATTAATGTAATGTTTGTTGTGTGTATGTGTGTATGTTTGTTTGTCTGTTTGTGTGTTGTTTGTGCTGTGTAGTCATATAAAATGGCGTATTAGATATAATTTGGTGTTGATGAATTCACACTATTGCCCAGTATTTGGTTTTGTCTTAAAACATGTGATTGGTCATATGACGTTCCAGAACAATTCTTTTTGTGTGGAGAATAGCAATGGTCACATAATGTAACAGACTTGTTGTTTAGTAAGTATATGTGGGCTTTACAGTATTACAAAATGTGTTATGTTGGACTTGTATAGGCAGACTCTGAGGTGTCAACACAGACTGGGGGCTATGATGTGGACATGTTTATGGAGGCCCCAGACTATGATGTCATATGCACCATATGTCAAGGAGTTCTGCGCGTTCCAGTCAGAGCTGCATGTCACCATATCTTCTGCAAGAAATGCATCTTACAATGGCTCAAGAGGTACTCAAAGATTTCAACGCATTTTATTACGACATTGTTTGCAAAGTGAATTGTGTCACTAATACTGTATATCCTCTTTAGACAGGAGACCTGTCCTTGTTGCCGAAAACCAGTCAACCCAAGCTTAATCTTCGTCATGTTTAAATTAAGTAAATCTATTGGACGTATGAAGATAAAGGTAACTAAACCATGTATCATTCAATATGTTTGATTCTGAATACTACAATGTGATTTATAAACATTCAACAAAAATATACGAAGTCATTTTAAATAAAATTCTTATCTAAACTTGTGCAGTGCAAGAACGAGATTCGCGGATGTGCAGAAACTTTCCCACTGTCTGAGCAGTATTGCCACAGCATGAGCTGTATGTATGAGCTGATCCCATGCCCTTATCAGGGCTGTCGTGCACAGCTTCTGCGCAGGGACCTGGACACCCATGCTCGACACTGTGAACACTGGAGACAGCCATGCCACATGGGCTGTGGAGCTATATTATCCCACAGCACACAGGCACAACACAATTGTTACAAACAGCTGAGGCAGGAGTATGAGGTCCGGCAGAGAAACCACAGAGCTATAGCCACTACTCTCCAGAGGAAGATGAGGAGGATGCAGAGCACAATGGCCCACATGAAGAGGCAGATCGGTCTTATCTGTGAGAGTCTGGAGGTGATGGATGATCTGCATGAAGTTGAGGAAGATGACCCAGAGAGCAGTGGCAGCTCTGAAATTGGAAACATCAGCAACTGCTGACCCATATGCTGCTCTGAGTAATTCCCCTTGTTTAGGCTATATTTTTGAAATTCTGTTTGATATGTGTTTATTTATTTATTTAGAGTGAGTTGTGTGCAAGATGTTTCTTTTTAATAAAAAAAAACTTGTCTTCATAGTCATACGAAGTAATAGTTCATTTACAGTAGCTATCTATTGCACACAATAATCACATTCGGTGCTGCTATATTTAAACATTTTCCCAATGGGATTCTCATGCACTTGCATCAGCTGCCTGTAGGAGGCAGTATTGATATGCCCGTGTCCTCGCGAAATCTCGCGATGGCACATGTTAATATAATCCAGCGGAACTGTGCACCGGCCTTCTTCCTGTTTAAACGATCACGTAAGTCACCATTTCCTTGTAGCGTTATCGTTTGAAATCTTAAGATATCTCCTTCATCGACTCTCTCAACTGCTCATTGCTATTCGGAAGTTTGAAATAAAGTTGTTTTGCCTGATTGGAAAATTATATTTATTACACCGAGCTTCTATTGATGTGTTTATTGTGCGATGTTCGAGAGCGATTCTCCGTGGCTCTTCCTTCCGTTCACGATCTGTAGTTGATGCATTAGGAGCTTTCCCACATCTCACCTACGATTATTCTAATGGAAACCTCATTTTGCAGCAAATGGCGGACGACGCCGGTGGTAGAGGAGGGTTTCGCGGAGGTTTTGGTGATCGCGGCCGCGGCCGTGGTCGTGGACGCGGTAGGGGCCGTGGTAGGGGTCGCGGCGCACGAGGAGGCAAGTCTGAAGACAAGGAAGTATGTACTTGTTTGTTAATATTGTCAATATTCAGTACTTATCAGTATTAAGTGAAGTGTGGTTCCACAGTGGGTCCCCGTCACAAAGCTGGGCCGTCTGGTCAAAGACGTGAAAATCAAGTCTTTAGAGGAGATCTACTTGTACTCTCTGCCCATCAAAGTAAGCCCATATTAAAGGCAAAAATGCAGAAATGTCATACTTCTGGTTGTTAATTTTGATTCTAACTTTCAGGAGTCTGAGATCATTGACTTTTTCCTGGGGTCTGGGCTGAAGGATGAGGTTCTTAAAATCATGCCTGTTCAGAAACAGACCCGGGCTGGACAGCGCACCAGGTTCAAGGTGAGGATGATGATAAAACTAGCGAGTAAAATAACTGCTTGATCAGGGTCTTAAACGTGTCTGTGTCATAGGCCTTTGTTGCCATTGGTGACTACAATGGCCATGTTGGACTGGGTGTGAAATGCTCCAAAGAGGTGGCTACAGCCATTCGTGGAGCCATCATTCTGGCCAAGCTGTCCATCGTCCCCGTTAGGAGGGGTTACTGGGGTAACAAGATCGGCAAGCCCCACACTGTCCCCTGTAAGGTGACTGGACGTTGTGGCTCTGTCCTGGTGCGCCTTATCCCTGCCCCTCGTGGTACTGGCATTGTGTCTGCCCCTGTGCCCAAGAAGTTGCTCATGATGGCTGGTATTGATGACTGCTACACTTCTGCCCGAGGCTGCACGGCCACCCTTGGCAACTTTGGTAAGGTTCCTTTTAAACTTGGTTCCCCTTTCTCCTCGCTCTGCCCAGCTACACCTGCTGTGGTGTACCTGACGTAATCAGGAGAAAAATTGACGAGTATTGTAATGCACGGCAGAAAGACTTATCTATAGTCTGCTCTGTTCCCTGTCAGTGCTCAACATGTTTTTGAATGATTTTCTAGAATGTGCCTTGTAATGTTGCTACTTTTTTCCTTTTTTAGCTAAGGCTACCTTTGACGCCATCTCCAAGACCTACAGCTACCTGACCCCTGACCTCTGGAAGGAAACTGTCTTTACAAAGTCTCCATACCAGGTTGGTATAGTTTTGGCTTGCTTAAGATGACGCTGTCATTGTATTAACACATGTCTGTTTTATGCAGGAGTTCACGGACCATCTGGCAAAGACTCACACCAGGGTCAATGTGCAGAGGGGACAGGCTGCTGTAACTGCACCATCCTAAGACTTTTGTACAGCAGAATTGTTTGAATAAACATTTCTGAAACATAAACCTTGTCGTCCATTAATGCTGTTAAAAGACTAGAAATGGGTGTTGCAGTAGAAACTTAATATAGCTTTTTTTTAAAGGGCATAGATGGTACATTCTTGAGGATTCTTGTACCATTAGCTTGGTTACCTCAAGTTGATAAAGCAGGGGCTCCCAAGATTTTCATTCTGCCAACCCCTTAAATGACAATGAACAATCTGGGACTCCCACTATAACTGATGTGTGGTTTAATGCACATATATGAATTTTATTCGGGTCATAACAAAAACTTGTATGAACTCTAATACAACCTGCCATAATTGAGGCAGTTGTGAGCTCAATCTCAAATGTGTAGCTCCATACATCTATAGTTTAGGACAAACAATTTTACCTTTTGCACATTTTAGGCTGTCTGAAAAGGAGTGGGGGGAAGTAAACACTTTAATCCCACCCCTTTAAGTACTCAATATCTTGTTCGATTTACTTATTAGGCTTCCTTATAACAATCATTTGAGCACTGTGATCAGCAAGTGTGGATACTACCTACCAATCATCTGGTTTACAACACAGCTAATTGACTTGACCTCATCTGTTTTAAAAGAAATTACTTGCACCATCCATGTGTTTTCATATCCAGATCTGGGAGCCACAATTCTGCTTGCGACCCCACTTAATATGTAAATGACAGGGCAGGAGACTGTCATTTACATATTAGGGGGGGGAATAGCAACAACGGCATTCAAATTGCCACAAGTGATCAGATTAGTCACCCTAATAAAGACTGAATTGGGTTTGCGTCAATACTCCAAGTGATCCCTTTAACAAATGTACATTTTGAAACTGCAATGTTTGGGAACCAGAAAAGTATGACTTACAAAGATAAAAGCTGCACTGAAAACCGCCGTTCAATTCACACAAAACAATGTGACCAGCTGCCAAGGTCTTAACACTTTATTTTACAATAATTACAGAGTACAACAACCATTCATAGATTTTTAAGCAGTTTCCGCTTGAGCTTCCATCATTCGTTCTTTTTGCTTCATTAAGCATTTTCGTGCACTAGCGTAGGCTCCAAGGTCTCCGTCTGACAAAAGGGGGAAAAAAGCAGTTCACAAGCTGAATAATCAGAACGCTGTATTAATACTAGATGCAGTGTTGGATAGTAACTGAGTACTGAACTTTATAATACTCATATTGAGTAACTGTATTCTGGTAAAGTTACTCTTTCCTTTCAGTATATTTAAAATATAGTTACTTTCCTAATATCAAAAGGAATACACTGAAGCTGGGGGAAAAGTTAAGCTCTATGTCATTCTGGGCTGTGGGCGTTTTGCATTCCTAATTAGTGGCAAATGAGGTAAATCACAGGTGGTGTAGCATGTTTTTAATCATACACCGTTTTAACGCAAGACTATAACGCAAATCAACGTGAAAGTATTCCAAGTCTACAGAATACCGTACTCTGATTGGACAATGTTACAAAATAAGGCAAGTATTCTGCAACTAAATATTATTGCAAAGTATATACTCACAGCATAACTGGTAGTTTTTTGCCGTCTCGTTGAACTCATTAATTTCCTTGGCACAGTTCTGCTCATAACTGTACCCTTCTCTCTGATGGCAGGCCCTCATACGCTCCTGGACAATCTTCAAGACTTCCTGGTTCACTTTACTATAGAAAGACAATGTAATTACATGATTAAATTACAACGACGCTGCCTCCACAAAGACCCATTGAGTCTTATTCTTGTTCACTATTAGAGATGGGCAACATTTTCATTGTACTATATGACTGCATGATACAAATAAACCCTATATCAGATGTGGTTGGTTATAGTGAGACTTGGTCAGGGACACTGTAGCCACCAAGGGTCTCTCCACAAATGTTGCCATGATCTGTTTTGGGAAGCTGCCCAGTTGAATGGCATTTGAACTGTACTAAGAAGAAAAACATTTAATTTTATGACAAAATAAAACACATTTTAAGTGACCATCCAAATGCTCTGATGGACCAGCTGCTCATACACTTACTAGTCTCTCCTCCACTGCATCTCCGCCTCGTAGTAGCACAGGTAGTCGCCTTCCTCGCAGTCGGTCAGGTCGGGGACTCTGCGGAACTTCTGGTGGTAGTACACAGGCCTGTTCTTGGACCTCAGACCGTCTACAACACCTTCACAAACAAATAAGCATAATGACACTCGTGGCCACATGTGCGCATGCAAAGAGCGAATAATCTGTGGGTTTAGTTATTCAGATATAGCATTTTAGCATTACCTCTGGCTGTGGTGACAGGCAAATCCACGGCGTAATAGAAGAGTTTTGACAAGATTATAGCTGGGTTTGGGAGTGCAGTTTGTTTGTCGGGAGCCGGAGTCTGCCGGGGAGGCTCTGGATATGCCCCCTTGTCAAAATCTCCCGGCATTTTGACGTATTTCACCAAAAATAAAGAAGTATTCCTGCTGTTCGACCTCAAAAGCTCTCCTTTAGTCTTCACGCATGCGCAGGGAAGACAACAAACATGGCGGCTTAGAGGTCAACTTTTTTGCCAGATTTTTGTCAGATTTTTTTTGCTAAATATTTTTTGGAAACATGGCTTTCCCACCGTTTTCATTGATTTGTTCCCTCGCGATACCGAACATTAAACAAATATTTCAGAAAACTTAATTTTGAACCACAAACGTGTGTTGGTTGTCATAAAACACGAGAAACACTAGATGGCGCCGGTGATACTGTGTAACAGAAGTCGCTTTGGCTGTGACATATGACAATTATTCCCTCTTTCTGTGTATATATGCATTTTTCATATAGCTCAATTAATTAATAGACATTTTCTGACTTGGATAATTTAATGGGAATGAATAGGTATATGTGGCCAATATTGCTTCCTATGTGGGTCAATATTGTTGCCTATTTGCATATCTTTATTAGAGTATCAGACTATAATAGAGCAATCAATCTGCACCAAAAAAAAACGTTTAATATTCTAATCCTGTTTAGTAAATAATGTCTTTCTTGGAAAGTCAATGAACCTCTCAGTGTCTTCTCTACTCTACTTGGCAGAGGTCTCCCCACGTGAACGTGAATATGACTCCTCAGCTCGGCCAAACACAAAATTAGTCCTTATGTCGTGGGCCGTCTCATGTGTGATCATAAATCCAGACAGCACCAGCCCCTCTCTCTTTCTGTTTCAGCCTCGACAGTGCACACTCATGGTCAGTGCCTCTTGTGCTTTTTGGGTTATGCTTTCTTTTCAAATGAAGCTTTGTTTGCCGTTCTGTTTCACAGTATTTCTGTGACCACGCATGTAGCCTAATTATTTATAGGTTCTGTAAACTATATATGTTATTTGGCACAAGTTTAAATCTGTATGCTGTGTGTGTGTGTGCAGTTAAGTTTCCATGTGCTCACTTTTAATGTTTTCTTCAGTCTCATCGTAAATTTGAGGCCCCTCGGCACGGGCATATGGGCTTCTTGCCCCACAAGCGAAGTAAGAAGCATAGGGGCAGGGTGCGTTCATGGCCCAAAGATGATCCAAGCAAACCTGTTCACCTTACAGCCTTTCTGGGTTATAAAGCTGGCATGACACACACCCTCAGGGAAATACATCGCACTGGTCTCAGTACGTACAAGATGCTTGTGTAGTGTGAGAAAATGTTTACTTCATTGCGTCTAATGCCTCATTTATGTTGGATACAGAGCAGTCAAAGCGAGAAGATGTAGAGGCAGTCACCATTATTGACACTCCTCCTGTCATTGTGGTTGGAGTTGTGGGATACGTCAGCACTGTGCGTGGCTTGCGTACCTTGAAGACCATCTTTGCAGAACATCTCAGTGATGAGTGCAAGCGCAGATTTTATAAAAGCTGGTGTGTACAGTTCTAAATAGATAAATGTTGAATTTATGTAACTGACAGTACGTTTGTGATTTAGGTACAAGAGCAAGAAGAAGGCCTTTACTAAATACAGTAAAAAATGGCAAGATGAGGCCGGAAAGAAACAACTGGACAAAGATTTTGCCACAATGAAGAAATACTGTTCAGTGATCAGAGTGTTAGTGCACTCACAGGTAGAGTTTTGTTTCATTCTGTACTACACACATATTTAATCTCTCTTTGTCTTGAATTGCCCTGATGTGTTTACATAATGCCCTTTTAAAAGGACAAATGTCTAAGACCTTTATTCAATTGATAAGCCATGGGGGAGAAAGTCCCCACACTCCCAACCTTGTCAGCAAAAATGAAGAACAGGCGTTGAGGGGT
Source organism: Gobius niger (assembly GCF_951799975.1). Lineage (NCBI taxonomy): Eukaryota > Metazoa > Chordata > Actinopteri > Gobiiformes > Gobiidae > Gobius > Gobius niger. The sequence goes on along the minus strand of NC_136861.1, from coordinate 23,494,174 downwards.
GCCGTTTCAAATGGCAGTTTAAAAATATCCTCCAGGCTGAAGACCACTCACTTCCACTCTCATGCTCCTACTACTGCCAAGGGGAAATGTGGGCAGGAAACATAAGCATTGGCTAAGACAAGGTTAAGACAAGGTTGCACAAATCAAAAAGTTACTACATTCTAGTTTTAGACACATTTACGTAATTACGCAATTAACAACTTCTATTAATTACTGATTATTGGGATAACTTGTTTTTTTTATTATTTTTTTTATTTTAGGTGCGATTGCTGCCCATTAAGCAGAAAAAGGCCCACATTATGGAGGTCCAGCTTAATGGAGGTACTATCCCAGATAAGGTAGACTGGGCTAAGGAGCGACTGGAGCAGGCTGTCCCAGTTTCTGCTGTCTTTTACCAGGATGAAATGATTGACATCATTGGGGTCACTAAGGGACATGGCTTCAAAGGTTGCACAAACAAACAAACAAACAAACACATTTCTGATTTCTGTATTGTTTCAATTTGATTAATTTGAAACATAATCACAGGAGTGACAAGCCGATGGCGCACAAAAAAGCTTCCCAGAAAAACTCACAAGGGTCTGAGGAAGGTCGCTTGCATTGGAGCCTGGCATCCCTCCCGGGTTGGATACACCATTGCTCGCGCAGGTCAGAAAGGCTACCATCACCGCACTGAGATCAACAAAAAGGTGAGATATACCTGTCAAATAAGAATGTACTCATTATACGATTTGAATGCGTTTGTTAACTCTGTCTCCTTTGTTTCTCTTGTCTGTCTCTTTCCAGATTTACCGCATCGGTAAAGCAGTGCACATGCAAGATGGGAAAGTCGTTAGAAACAATGCCTCCACTAACTATGACACCACCCAGAAAGCAATCACTCCCATGGTATTATATTCTCCATTCTACTCACCAATTCTGATTTCTTTGCTCATTACCATATATTGCTCATGCACTCTCTCTAGGGAGGGTTCCCTCGCTATGGTGAAGTGAAAAATGATTTTCTCATGGTGAAAGGATGTGTGGTTGGATCAAAGAAGCGCGTTCTCACATTGAGAAAGGTACTATCTCTGAATTTGAAAGAATGCAAATTTCTTTGACAGATAAGCTCACTCTTGTAATGTCTGTCTTGTAGACCATGGTTGTCCACACATCTCGTAAGTCCAAAGAAGAGATTGAGCTCAAGTTTATTGATACCACTTCCAAGTTTGGTTATGGTCGCTTCCAGACTGCACAGGAGAAGAGATCCTTTATGGTAAGCATGAACTACTTTAATGTACTACTGTCTTTTGGTATAAATATCAAGATTAACTATAACCCTTGACAATTATCTGCAGGGGCCTCTGAAGAAAGATGCACTAAAGACTGTCACAGAGCCTCAACCAGAAGAGGCTTGAATGGATTTCGCTGTAAAGCAATAAAGAACAAAACACTTTGCACCAGGGATATTGCACCAATGCAATATCCCTTGTGCATGATTATGAAACTGTGGGTATTTAATTAAAGCAAAGAAATGTAATTTGAATGTTTTGTTTATTTCTCCAAGACACGTGCAAAAATACTGTATGTTTGACAAAAGATGCAGAAACATTTTTGGATGAACAAACAAGCGACGTGAGCATTAATGCCATGCAAAAATGTCCACTTTGGCCTTAAAAAATGGTAACCTTTTGGAAAACCAGCTTCCATTGGTGTTCGAAACCTTGGCATATTTAACTGCTCTTACAGCAAGGGTACAGGGGAACATTACACCATTAAATTCCACAGCCTTGAAAGTTTGGTGGAAAAGTATGAAATTAGCTTCAAGTCAACCCCCTCTGTCCATGCAAAGTAAACATTACTACCGCTCTCATCTTGGTGTCACCTATTCGGATAAATAGTCCTGAGACTCGATGGAGGACTGTTGCGATGAAGGGACAGACGAGTGCTGGGACGGTGGTGTGCTTTCCAGGCCGGAGGTCATCAGTGGTAGGTACAGATCATCCATGTTAGGCATTACAAACACTTTCTGTTGTCAGGAACAGAAAAATGTATTAGTTGTATTCATACTTCAGTGTTTTCAGAACTTTCTAATTATTCCTGTTTCATTATACTGCAGTACTGATCTTCACTCTTCTACTCTTCACTGATTACCACACAATAATACATAAAAAATAGGCAAGGTTTAGAAAAAATATGAAGAAAGACAATCTTAAAGGTATATTGACATAGGCAGTCAGATCCAGTCATTGCGCTCAGGTATAGATGTTTTTAAACATCTATATGTCTATACAGCAGCAAAACAGATTTTTACCCCCACCCGAACCGAGCACATTATCTCCGGTTTGGCTTTACCCAAATCTGAAAGCTTTGTTGTAAAAGCATCATAATAGCAACAAAAAAAAAAAACTAGGATGAAAACGCAACAGAAAAGTTACCAAAAAAGTGACCATAAACCCAGCAAAGAAGTGACAAAGTGTGAAAAAACACAATAAAAAGCCAAAAAAAAAAATACATATATATATCGATAAAAACTACATGAAAAAGACGGTGAAAAATGTGACAACCACACAAGGAAAAAGACCAGTTTAGATAAATTTTGTAGGCCTTAGCTTTCAAATGAGGCGTTACACTGGCCTATAGGCTGTAAGCTCCAGTCCAGAAACCTTTAGATTTGGGTAAAGCCGAACTGGAGAAAATGTGCTCTGTTAACCTCTTAACCCCCGCCTGAACCGAGCACATTTTCTCTACTTCGACTTTACCCAAATCTAAAAGCTTCTTGAAAAAACAAGGATGAAGACGCAGCTAAAAAAGTGACAAAAACATAACTAACAAGTGATGGAAAAGCAACACAAAAGCCCCAAATTTCAAATGTAGATTATACACAGAAAAAAAAAATGTACCTGAAATTCACACTGCAGCTTCTTTTCTATCCACTCAGTGACATGTGTGAGTGTAACCTCCCTCTCCCCGAGCATAGGCCTGACATGAAGGTCTAACTGTGGGGGCACGCGGAAACTGTACCTGCAGCGTCAAAACAAACAAACATCGTAGTTGTAAATGCTTGAACATCAACAGGCGTTATTTACGGTAATACAAACAACAAATCAATACCATATTCTGTCTGTAGGGGGCGGAGGTATGTTGATGGCCAGAGTCCCTGACAGCTCCTGGACTTCCACACTGAGCATTAGAGGCATGTTGGACACTTCTGCAATCTTCTTTTTGATGTACTCGTTTTCAGTAGCCTTCTGGAAGTACTTGGACTTTGCGATCTTATCCACAAATCGGAGAATCTTCCTGCCCGTGCTGTTCCCGCTATCACAGGGGAAAAGAAAAAAATTATGATATTGAATAATAAACAAAAAATATCAGCAGAAGACATTACTTACTACACAACTTGAATTACAACAAACCAGGGGACATTTAAATATTTACAATACTGTTCACACAAAAGTACTTTGACAGCCTGGCTAAAAACAATAGAGAAATTAAAGAAAAACATTTGCTATTACCCCCTAATATGACAGATTTCTTTAATAAAAATATTCAATCCATAACATCCCATTCCAAACCCTATTCACCATTGTAGTTCTACAGGCCACTACCGTCCATCCACCCATCCATCATGTGAACTCAGGGGAAATAAGGCTGAATCTGGTGCTTGCAAGGTAAATAGTACAGTGGCTGTGGAGTAGATGATTCATAAATAAAGGGGAATTTGGGTGATTTACCCTTCAGGCACCACGACAGCGCTCTTCTCTCCTGGAGGCCCCAGTGGCTCAAACACTTCTTCTTCATCAGACGACCCTGCGCTGGAGGACTCTTCATCACTGTCAGCCAGAACCGACAGCCTGGGTTTAGACCTAGAAAAACAGATCAGATACATCAACAAACTTTATTTAGGCTTTGAAGCTGCTTTTGGACTCGTAATTAACATAAAGTGTGTGAGCTCTTGAGGGAGAATGATTTGAAGAATGAAAGGAACAAACACTACCCTGGGCACGTACATTGGGTTTAGAGAGTTTGAATTATTTCTATTAACCTACAACACATTAAAGTTAAGTTAAAGTCAAGCTTAACAATAGACATTTAAAGCAGTACTAGGTAGCTCATGCCTCTAGAGGCCATAAGCGCCACTGCAGGTGTTGTAGCATGTTGCGTTTTTTTATTCATTCATTTTGTGTGAGAGTAAATACTACTCTGCCAGAAAAGACAAAAGGAGAGAGGAATATTGGACATCCAATTATACAATGGAGATTTTCTTCTCACTCAAACTTGGCTGTAAATATTACTTAAGTGGCACTAGCCCGCAGTTAGCTTTGCCCGTTAGCCTGTTAGCTTCTTCTTTGTGATTCTATTAGTGTGTATGGTGGGTGGGGGTGGCACCAGACACCAGGGGGAGATGAAAGACCCCCCAATCACCCCATTAACACTTGTAGTACCCCCAGAAGGACAACGGAAAGGATTTATTATGGTAAACAAGCTACTTAGTACTGCTTTAAAAAGTGAAAATGCGAAATTTGAAAACTAAGTATTCAGAGCTTATACACACAACAAAAGACTCATTCCCAAGCCCTTCAATCATTAGTGTACAGTCAAAATTAGGGTCTGTAGTAAATCAATTAATTGCCCATGAAATCTCTATATAAGCCCCAGAGTAAAATGTTTAGAATGAAAATAATAATAATTTGAGTTTGAGTTGAGTTATGTATCAGACTTAAGCAAAACAACATTGGAATAAGAGGGGTATGAATCCATATTTCCAAAATCTATTAGGAAACAATTTTATAAAAAATGAATATAATATATGTAAATAAATTTCGGCTCAACGTTTTGTAAAAGACTGGAATGAACTACAAAATTTTCACCCAAATGGAAGAGTTTCTTGAAGAGTTTCAGCTTGGACTTCACCATCTTTCCCCAACTTGCACAGGTTCATCTTGGTCTCGAGAGTCATCTGAAGGCAGCCAGTGTACATGACCTCCATTTCCAACCAGAGACCTACAAAGCAAGCCAAAGAACAGGGGAGGATAACGCGTGAGCTAAGTGAGTATATTGGACACTGGCGATCTGCCAGAAGAGACATCAGACATACAGAGGTTAGTGTGAGCTTGTTATTGTTGGTTAGGCTTAGGCTAAGAGGATTGCGGATCGCCTCAGTTGGAGACAATGGAAGGGTTTTAAAGGCAAACTTAACAGTAGATTAGGCAATGACCCAAATGGATGGCAGCATTTTGAAAAAAGGTAACATAGTATTTAGAGTGAAAACTATCCACATTAAAACTCATCTTTGAAATAAACCAACTACTCCATGCTGTTTTTTGGTGAAAAGGTTTATTTAATTTAGTGAAGTAAGTTTACCTCTGCGATCCAGTGAAGGTTTGGAAGTGCTGATGACTTGAGGTAGACAAGTGCCCATGTCGATATCCGCAAGAGTCAGTTCATTCATAAAGTAGGGCAACTGCAGTGAAAATACAAGCGAAGACATTAGGATGTACCATAAAAAATACCACTAAGACTTTATAGGTCATATTTAATATGAGTATGATGTCATTCTACTTAGGAGGGGGAAACAGAGTGTGAGAGTTGGGCAGTAAACTGTTATGTCATCAGTGCTCACTCCTGCAGAAGGACTGCTTTATCAGCTTGGCTCTCACTGGCACAAGCAAACTGCAAACTGCAGAGAGCTGCACCTGACTCTCAATTCACATATCCTTATTGCGTTATCACGGTTACTTTTAGCCAAGCTTAAATAATTTTCCTCTTGAGAAAACAAAAGGTAATCTCATGTCAAGTGTTAAATGCCGAAATACTACAATTAGACATTTGTTAAATGAACAAAAATAAAAGTTAAATAAATACAAAGCTCTCTTTCCTGGAAAAAATAATTTCCTTCATACCTTGATTTTACTGAGTTTCTTCTGAATCTTATGTGACACCTGGTCAGTCCAGTACTTTTCTTTGAGAAAGTCCCAGAAGATTCTTCCCACAAGTGAGTTCACCCATTGAGGCTGTGCCTCTGCAGAGCAGCCCGGCTCTGCTTCAGGCTGGACACCACATGTGCTGTTTGTGTCAGGATTCTAAAGCGGTACGTTTAAAAGAGATATTATTATTCAGTTTGTTAGCTTAATTGCACTTGCAGTCCAATAATAAAAACACTATCCACCACTATAGAGTTTTAATCATGCCACTCTCTACCTTACAGTCATTTTTACCTCACTGGTGTTTTTGAATATTGTGGGGCCTTCCTTCTCCGATGGGCTGGGGATATCGCCATAAAAGTCTGAGTCAATAAGCTGAGCCATGTAGGTGCTGTAGTCCACAAAGGTTCTTGTTTTCAGAGCTCCAGTTAAGTCGACCAGCTCCTCACAACTATCTTCAACATTTTCTTCAATACAAGCTGCACCTGCTGCAAAAAACATAGAGAAGTACAGCGCAGCTCAGAGCATGTCATACCATCTATGCCTTACCTGAGCTCCCCTCATCTCTGACAATGCTCTTCATCTCAGGCTTTGATGCAGAAAGGAAATGCTGAAACCACTCCTCCTTGTCCCGGCCTGAGCGGCCAAACAGGTAAAGGGTAACTGGTGTCTCAGTCTCGACGTCCTGCTCCTCATGTGCCCCAGGAGCCAAAACAATACAGATGGGGTACTTCTTGTTCCATATCCTTTTTCGTGCCAACCCAGGAGGCAACAGAGACACCTGTGATAAAACATATTGTAAATTTACCCACATTGTTGCAGATTGTGTTCAGGACAAGTAGTAAACACATCTAATATAGACTTATCAAGATTCAGTGGAAATGTTGTAAGTCTTTCATAAGCTTGATGTAAAGTCAAATTGCACGATCTAAGACCAGTGCTTTATTATCAAGTTGTCTGCCCACGATGACAGTTGGCCGTTGTTTTCTCCCGGCCTGGTTGTTGTTTGGCCGGGACGTGAAACAAAGCATTCACCTGGTGTGTTTCTTTACATGCCTGCTCCCGTGGAGTCTTTGAAGAGCACCATTCACACTGACCTTGCAGTCTGTGAGCTGGTAGACCCGTGTGTGCACAAACGCAGCAGTCTCTGGGGGGGTCTCGTTGAGTGATGCCCACCGGCGGATGTTGGCACTTGGGTAGGAGAGCTGCAGCCGGGTCCCCTCCAATGACACATGGACAGAGTGTGTGACTGAAGGGTGAAAAGTCTCAGGGTCGTAAGTGTGTGCCTCATTCATCCAACCCTAAGAGAAAATATGATATAACAAATTAACTTACATATAAGTTCATTTGATGAGTATCGCGATAATATTATGAATTCATTCACTAGCTTTGACCATGTCTCTACATGCAATACTATATAAGAATGTTTAAGTGGAAACATATAAATGTGTTGCACTCGGACAGATCAAATAATGCTTCATGCAGACTAATAAGAGCCAGATTGCAATCACATTAGTTGCTGTAGTTGCAATCATACGTTTTATCAAATGGCTGTTAGCTTTAATGCATTGCGGCCTCTTTAACACTTGACACAATACTCCAGTTTTCATATTGACAAAATACCATACTCAGGCTAATTAAATCCACCATGAATGATCCCTCTCCAGTGTGACAGCAAAGCTCAGCTGGAGGGAAACATGAGACATGCACAACACATCGAACTCATTTAGCACTATGGACTAATCTGGAGTTTATTGAGTATAGAATATTACAATTGTCTACAGGTGTGGAAGGAAAATAGCTTGGGAGGTTGTTGGAGATTAAATGTACACATGAAAGAACATTTTCCTAAAGGCAAATGAGAGGCCTGGCGCACGTCTGATTTGCCTGAAAACAACACGAGAATTACCTTAAAAAATCCCTTTGATTACCTTCAGAATGCCTTCATCTGATTTGTTTCCATCCAGCGGAGTTATATTCAGCCTTCTATTTCTCACCATGGTAGTACATCTATGTCTTGGGGCAAAGAAAAATACAACAACTAGTCCCAAAATGAATCCGCATGCCACCCCCACAGACAGGCCGGTCACATACGAGGGCAAGGGAAGAATGAAGAAGCCATAGGCCATAAGTCCAACAGGAAGGAGCCAGTAGAGAGGCAATGAGGGACATGGGAGCATGCTTTGATAATGGGTATAACTTCTGTAATTTGTTCGATTTCCGGTCGACAGATTGAAACCCTGCGCGGTGTCGTCAAATGTACACATGTCGTTTTTGTCGGCTGTAGTGATATGCTGATGTTCTGGTGTAATAGGTGTTTTTTTATTGAATTTCCCAATGTGCTCGCTGTCTGTCCTTTTGCGGCACTTTAAGTCTGGCACATAGGAAATGGTGGGGTCTCCGGCACTCATAGTCCTTCCTTGCTTGGGGCTTTCATCACCAATAATCTTACTAAACATGGAGAGAGGATCCTGCATAGCTTCAGAAAATTTACGCCGCGTGTCCTCAAACTCCGCAATCAAAGAGCTGCCCTTCGATTCAATGGGAGATACACTGCCCGCCGAAGGGGGTTCACTGTCAGTTAATTTGACTTCTTTGGGTCTTGCTTCGGGGAACTTCTGCGGAGTGAGTGGTTGCCTTGGGTGCAAATGAAGCTTTGAGTCTGATTTTGATAGATTCTCGTCATACTCCGTTCTATGGGGAATTTCTGTGCTCAGCGACTTGACGAGAGAAAGCAGAGGTTTGCCTTTCAGTGGGCTACATTCCTTCAGCTCAAGCTCAGAAGATGAGGATTTGACGAGGCTGGTGGCCGTTGTGCACATATCTGTGAGTGAGCCCGGAGAGGAGGGAGAGTGAGACAAAGTAGGAGCTTGACAACTGGGGTCCTGGTTTGGACTGAGATCCATCCCCACAGCAAAGTTGTCCCCTGTCTGTGGTTTGTCTTTAGAAAAAGACACTGTAGGTCCTTCTTCACAGACGTCCAAGCTGAATATGAGCTTGCTCTCCTCCATGGTGTTTGTGTTCAAATAGTCAACCCAGTGGAGCAGGGGCATTGGACATGATCCACGACAACACTGGAGCAAATGTCAAGTAACCTGAAAGAAGAAAGACAAAGCTGTTTTGTTTATGCCAGTACAGCATCATCCTGAAGGTCAGAAGTACGTTAATAGTTTTTTTAATATATAGATTACTATAAATCAAATTATTAATCTCAGTTGACCTGAAATTAATGTGCTGCTATTACTGTCAGATCTGCTTCTTTCATTTTAGTCCCCTTTTTCCATCTCAATGATAATGTCTATGAGGCTGCCGTTAAGATTTCTAATCACAAATTAACCTGTATAATCTCAACCCACCGAAGCTGCTCTTTACAATCTAAAACTACATTTTTGGACAAAATAGTAACTTATATTATGCAGTGTACTCTTATTTATCGCACTCACCTTAGTGTTGCATTTAGCGCAGCTTTAATGTCACAGATCAGAGAGACCGAGGGCAGCCCGATGCTGCACTGCACTCTCCCGCAGTGATGGGTCCGGATGCTGCAGCGCGTGGTGATGTTGTTCTCATCGCTGCGCTCACATCAGTTCACAGCACAGAGACACCCGGTTTGGAGAGACTGCGTTAAAGCCAACCATCTTTGGCATTTATCAAAAAGGTTGATCCAGCGACGTGATATTTCCGTATTTGGCCTGAAGAGAGGAGTCCTAGATAGAATAATGTGATTAATGGAGTCGTGGCCGCAGACTGAACCAAACTTTAATCCAGATTAGACCTGAAGCCAACAGGAGGCGACGACTCCTCCTCTCTGCTGTGCGGCCGGTGTCAAAATACACAAACTCCCCACACTGCGGTCTGCGCATTCTGCAATAACACAATCTTCAAGACGGCGACTGCAAGGGGGGAATGAATGAACAGACGCATCGATAGCTATAACCGAATGAGACAACAAAACAGAATCATATGAAGTTCTGTCTAGCCTACCCAAAAGTAAGAATGGTGCCACCTACTGACTTAAATGGGCTATATGCACCCCATGCCCACCTCCGCTCAAATTAACCTACTGTTTGGGAGGAAGCAGCCTATAAATGATTTTTCAAAAGCAAATTACTCTTTTTGAAACCGAGGCATCACTTCAACATTGTACCTCAGAACAAGATATTATTTCTTATGTGAACTGTTAGCTCCCTGTGAGCAAAACATCACAACTTCTTTGTCGAGGATTTGCTGCTCAAACGCGTGAGTTTTTGCCATTTTGTATCCTGCAAAATATTGTAAAGTGTTAATGTGTAATTTCTCAAAAAATATTTTCAATTGTCAAACATAGGCTGCTTTTTCCTACATCAACACCCGACAGGACAATAACAGAGGAGCTATTATATTATCTTTTTTTTTTTTTTTTTACTATGATAAAGAGAGCCAGTTCACTTATATTATAATAGACCAATTTATTGGGCGCCATAAAAAAAATAGAAAAAAATAAAAACTTCCTTCTGACCATCCAGGCTTTCCTCTGAATGATGTCTTCAAATCATCTCATCTTTTTGACGGACAACAAGAATAAAAATAAGAAAATGAAAATAAAGAACAAAAACAAACTTTTCTCAAACAGAGAACTTTGACCATACTTTGACGTAATATGTTCATTTATTTTGAAAATCTTTACAAACCGGAAATCCCCTCCGTATTTTCTATTTACATGTTTTTGTAGAACTTTAGCGCACACTCCGAAGAACATCCTCGTAACGAAGTATGTCGTTTTGTTCTTTTTTCGGGGGAGAGGCCTTTAAAGACCACTTCACGCCCGGTAAGTGAATACAAACTAAGTTATAACTTATAACTGTGGTCTTGTGCTTTTCGGGCTGGTGTCTCGCTTCACTTTACATAATCCTCATTCAAGACAGAGAGCTGCACGCAAGCTTATTCTTCACTGTTTTTGTTGTGGGCATGATCCATGGTCAACTTTTAATTTGTAAAACATCGATGTTACGGAAATTTGACTCTTAATTAACTAGTTTTAACACGGTAGTAAATGTACAGTATGTTGTATAACACCCACAGTTGCACAACAAACCTTGCAAAATAAATTGAAAACCAGAAGTAACATTAGAGTGGAAAAACACCTCAATGCATTGGTACTTTCCACCTGTTATGGCGTATAGCCAGAATAATCCACATAAATGACTGTTGTTTATGCTTATAGGGATTTATGTGTGTTCAAAGTGTGACCACCAGCTCTTCTCCAGCCGATCCAAGTATGAGCACTCTTCCCCTTGGCCTGCGTTCACAGAGACTATTCAGGCGGACAGTGTGTCCAAACATGAGGAAAGACCTGGGGCATACAAGGTAATTATAATAATAATGCATTGGTTTTATATAGCGCTTTTCTGGACACTCAAAGACGCTTTACATTGCACTATTCGTTCACTCCATACTCGGTGGTGGTACGCTACTATTGTAGCCACAGCTGCCCTGGGGAAGACTGACGGAAGCGAGGCAACCAGTCTGCGCCATCGGCCCCTCCGGCCACCACCATCCACTCACTCACTCACTACATTCGCTAGGCTTCCTGGTGTTACCAAACGGTCTCCCATCCAAGTACCGACCAGGCCTTCCCTGCTTAGCTTCCAAGGTCTGACGGGATTGGGCATAGCAAAGGCGGTATGACCACCGCCTTTGCTATGCGGTGGTAATCAAACCACGGCATAGGTAATCAAACAAAAGATGTTCAGAGAAAGTCTATAAGTCATATATAATAATAATAATACTAAAAAAGTTTTAGTTTGTGATATGAAATGCCTTGTTTGCTTTTCAGGTGCGATGTGGGAAGTGCGGGAATGGACTAGGTCACGAATTTATAAATGATGGCCCATCTAAAGGGCTTTCACGCTTCTGAATATTCAGCAGCTCACTGAAGTTCATCCCGAAAGGTCAGAACAATTATTATACTGACGAATAATCACCTACACCGCCGATAATCATCATTCAGCTCATAATTCATCTCTTCATTTCAGATAAGGTTGATGGACAATAAGGCGAGCTTTGAACAACCATTTCTGCTGCTGGACCCGTCGAAGTTGCTCAGCTGCCGAAGATGTGGGCATTGTATGGTGAGATCTGGTACAAGCCTTGCCAGGGACACCAGAGCTCTGAAGAATTGTGACCACAGCGAACAGCATGCAACACAAGACAGGTCTTTCTATGCAAATTTATAGTTACTCAGTTATCTAGTTTAAAGAGGGGTAATGATGTTTAATTTATTGTCATGAAGTACAACGCTTTTGTAATAAATTATGACTGAATTATGATTCCAATGAGGATATTTTGACGTCTCTCTTGTAACATTTTGATGCGTTAACCTTTTCAAACATCGAATGTATGTGAAATAATCTGTGTAATGAGAATACCTCACTTATGTACACAACTGCAATAAATAATTTCCTTACATATATTAATGTGTCTTTGCATATAACTGGAATTTCATCCATAACCAATCAGTTAACAAGTGACTGCAGAAGCTGATGGTCAGTGCTGCCCTCATGTGGAAGTAATGAACATTACTTAACTTTACACAACTCTGACCCAGCTCAAAGTTATTTCCAGCTCAAGCTCTGAGAGAAAAACATGGACGAAATGTCATACTGCTCTTTTTCTGGAGGGGAAGAATATACAAACCATTTCCAGCCCGGTGAGCTGACTGGTCTCTGAAAAAATATCACATTGGTTCTGAAGATCTTACATTTATTGACATATTTCTTTCCCATTTTGAGGCATATATGTGTGCTCCGACTGTGGCTATGAGTTGTTCTCCAGCAGCTCAAAGTTTCAGCACTCGTCTCCTTGGCCAGCTTTCTCTCAGACCATTCACGAAGACAGTGTGGCCAAGTATCCTGAGGCATGGGGACCTGTGAAGGTGAGGGTGCAGTGGGTTAGTTGGACAATATAATGAATGATAAATAGGATTGACACACACATATTTTTGATGAATTGGTATTTAAGGGTTTACAGGGAGTTGAGGTTATAAGAAAGGGACAAAAAAGCTTTTAAATAGTACCATTAACTACACATTTAAACTTTTTTAAACAACCTGCTAAGTTGCCTCTTAACTTTATTCCTCTACTGCAATATAAGCTTTAATCGTGCAAATTTGATCATCAGGTTTGCTGTGGCAAATGTGGTAACGGTTTGGGACACGAGTTCTTGTATGATGGACCAAAAGAAGGACTGTCTCGTTTCTGAATTTTTAGTAGCTCGCTCAAGTTTATCCCCAAAGGTAAAGCTACAAGTTGATCTTTTTTATGTAAAAAGAAATGCTTGTATATGTAATAATTTGTATACTTTTCCTGTTCTCTGAACAGGAACTGAACAGCAGCAGAAGCAAAAGCTGTAAAATGAAGGGAATTTTGATGCTACTGTGGCCATATGAAGTGTTTAGGGACAAAGCCTTTTCAAGGAGCACCAAGGCACTGATGTAAGGGCCATCACTCTGATGATCATCATCAGACAAGTTCACGTTAATTTAAGGTACAGTTTATTTTCTGTTCATGCTGTAGGCCTATTTCTGGCAAACAATCTGTCTATGTATGTTGTTGATCAAATCCATTTGCAATGGCTTATTTTGGTCAGTAGATAGCGCTCTTTGTTCACACATGGCTCATTGATGGCTCAATGATAAATGAAACTGTGTAATGTTCATCATCACATTGTTTCACAGAGTAAAGTTATCTCATTATTTCTAAGTGTGACGTCCAAGCATTCTTAACTTCTTCACTGTCCAGTCTAAGTTGTGGCCGCTGTCCCTTTCCTCTGCAAAGACCCGTACATTGGAGGAATGCTTAACAAAGCTGAGACATGGGGGCACATTGAATAGTGCTGCTCTGAAAGTCTATGGGGAGCAGGTGTTGGGTCTTCAAACACTAAAACATCAGTGAATTACAGGAAACATAATCTGCTATGCTTCTACCTGCTCTTATTATAGCAGGTAGAAGCAAATTTGCCTTGATTGTAAATGCGTGTTGTGCTCTTAAAAGACCCTGTGCCCGATTGTTTTTAATTTAATGAACAATGAAAGAGGGAGAGAGTGAAACAACTGTTTGTCGTAATCCAACTAATCTGGACTGCTGGATGTTGGGATTTTAGAAATAACCGTAAACCAGGTCATTACATCTGCATTTTGATAGTTAATAATAGGCAATTTCTTCTCAAGAATTCATGAACTTTATAATATGCCACATGAACAAACCTATTCAGTGAAATTACTATTGTTGCTCTGGTTTAGTCTTTGGTCAGAAAATGTTGATGCAAAGGGAACAAGTTGATTTGTTTTTTCCTGTTAATTAAATAAGAATGTTTACTGCATCCCCAGTTCACACAACCTTTTTTTTATTGGTTGACCTGCTCACACCAACATAAATATTATCCATCTTATTAAACGTCTTCTTCCACTTGTCCGTTGCCGGGTCATGGGGGCAGCAGTCTGAGCTGCCCAAATCACACTGCACCAGCCCCATATGGCTCCTCCTGCAGGTGTTCGGTTCACAGGAGGATGGCCTCACGATTAAACGGGCCTGTTGGTCTCTCAAAATGGGCTTCTTCCGTCCTTTGTGTGATCTGTCACTTGGGACGTGTTTGCCATGGGAGACCCAGGGGCACAAAGTCCCCGACAAACCAGGAGGTTTGTTCCAGGAGGGGACATAAATATTACATATTATATATTGTATACTATAAATAGGGACCTTTTTTTGGATGAATTCCAATTAATAAATTGCATAAGGTTTAGTACGATTAAAACTTTTAATCTAAATTAATCAAACTTTACTTTAGCAGCACAGAAACCTTTTCAGTTTCTTTTTTCTTGCAAGGCGTTGCTTATGGACAAAAAGCCAGCGATTTTACTGTCAAGCTTGTTCATTGACAGAGTTAAACTGACATAAACTTATTCAAAAAGATAATTCTCCAAAATTAATCATTGTCTTTGAAGTCACAGGCCTCACATCTCCACTTCAAATAGGTTAAAATGTTGGAAAATACAAAGAAGCATCTAAAATAAACCACTAAAAAAGAAAATACCCCTAAATAAATTATGCTTAAGGCAAAAATTAAAATTGATTGAAAATGTTAATCAAAATCCCACCACTAATTTTTACTTTGTAAAGGCATTTCAAATATTCCTTCACTGTTCATAATTGCATTGCTAGTTTCATCAGTTACTCATTTCTTTCATGGCCTGGCAAAGCATATAAAGTCCTCGGGAGCAAAATGAACCCAGTCATCTTGTCGGGGAGCAGTTAAGAATCCAACTTAGAGAGGGAAAAAATGAAGATAAACCAGATGTAAGAACGAGATGGAGAGGGAAAGGAAATGGGCCTGAATCCTTAACTGTAATTAGCTTGTGTTATCTGTGAGAACACTCTTCTCTCTTGGCATCTGTGCACAGCTGTAAGGCCAAACGGAAACAAACAGGAAGGAGGAAGTGGTAATCCTTGATCACATCACGGGGCAGACTTCTCTTCTTCTCCTCCGCTGACCTCCATGACCGGGGCTCATCCGTAATCATATTAAACCACTCGGAAGACTTCCCCGCTCACTCCCAACGGCCGGGCCTCGAGGCTCAAATAAACAAATGTCTGCAGCTCTGAGTCATGCACGGACATCTTGTTTTAATTGTAACCTGCTCTGCATTCTGTTGTTTATTATGGGCACTGCACCTGCTTCTGTTTTCAAACACAGATTAAAAGTGCTTCATTCTGTGCCCACACGCAAGGGAATATATAATCAGCCCGCCTTACAAACATCTGTCAACCAAGGGGTTCACAAATCTTTCATCAGGGAGTAATACGTGTTGCGTACACGAGAAATTCTATAAGTGCTTGTACATAATGACAAGCAGCGTTGCAGTTAATAATTCCATGTACCAATTAATAGCTTTTGAATTTGTTATGTTTGTACCATCGAATTGATCAACATACCGTAAATATGGCTTTGTGAAAATTGCAGACCATTATTATATCATGCATCTGAACTGGGGTTGTACACAGTGTCTCCATAGATCCTGAGACGTGGGATTGAACACCACATGTTTCAGCCATGTATATACAGCGTGTGGGCCAAACTTCTGTCTCCGTATTGGACTACTGAGTGAAAGCATAAACAAGGACTTTATGCATGACAGAGGAATGCAGCTTTCCCCCAGTTCAAAGGGATGTTCTGGAAACCAGCGGCCCACCAGGTTGCGCGCATTGTAGTAATTCTGTCAGAACATGTGTTGGAAAAGGCCAAATAAGAAGATTTCCCCAGATTTTTCCAAAAAGACCTCGCAGTGAACCGTGCAGAAATTAGATTTATTGAAAGCATAAACAGATATTATGGAATGCACGACTTTGACGAAGCATGTGTAATAAACATTAACATGAGGAGTAATCAAAGATGAATACTATAAGGTCCTTTAGGTACAAATGTACAGCAGTGTTTGAGAAAAAAAGCAAAATACGGCTCTACGTCGCCAAACAGTTTTTGCAGACTTTGCCGCATTTTGTGAGATCATACCCATATCTCAAAAAGCCACAACGTATCGCAAAATCATGAGGTCTTCCATCAAAGTTCAGTTTTTGTCATGATTTTTATAATTTCTTACATTGTTTTGGTCCTAGTTTCTGATTACTGTTTAAAGTGCATATGACATATTGGACACAATTTTTGCTAACACGATTGTATTTAAGATTTTGCTCAAGACTGTACCCAGTTTTCTTTAGTTTGGCCATTTTTGTGATGTTTATAGTTTCACTTCCTTATTGGACACTGACAGAAAGTGACATAGAAGAAGGTAAACGATGTTAAACTGTTGCCGTGCCAACCATGTTAAGTCAATGGGAAATGAGTCAAATTGCTATGGAACGTTACCTTCTTCTATGTCACTTCCTGTCAGCCGCTTAAATATTCAAATAAAAATAACATTTCTTCATTAAAATCGCTGCTTCACTGAAATACAAGGATAATTCTGCAACTGATGAACTGGCTTCTGATGTTATCCTTCTAAATAAGTATCTTCAAAAGCAGTAAAACCTCTTATCGTGCAGCTGCCCTACACCAGTATTATTGAAATAAGAGCAACAAATCATAACAAAAGTACGCTCTGAAAATTATGGAAAAAATGTCAAAGAATGTCAACAGTTAAAATATGGTCAAGATCACTGTGTGAAACACTATCCTAATGCTAGCTGAATCCAGGGAGCATCTTTCCAAATCCCAGGCATGAGGGTTCCCAAGAGAAAACAAACAATACAACATGTTCAAAGCGATGGTTTTGTCTGCAGTGGCTTCTTATTGTTGGCCTAATCACACCATCACATTCCAGTTTGGGAGCTCCACCTGGTTTTTGAACATGTACAGTGTGTTTTTCAATAGGAGCCTGTGATGTTAATGTGGGAGATAGGGCCCAGAGACAAGACAGAGACCACAGAGTTCAAAGAAAGACTGAAGGTGTGTGGCGCTGGCATCAGGCAGAGAGAGGAGGGAGGACAGATGAGAGATGGGCATATTCAACTAAAGGCACATGAAGCTTTGTACATTTGCATCAATTAGGCAAAACATTATGAACAACTTGCTGGTCACTCTTTGTTCTAAAACCTTTTGAACAGTTTGTCCCTTTGGGCAGACTTTAAAGTTTACTCTTTGCTCGTCTTTGATGCTGCAGACTGGAACCGATACAAATTAGCCTCAGAAGTAATGTTTCCAACTATTTATTTATTAAATTATCTACAATGCATTTGAGAATACTAGTAGATGTAAACATTCCAGTTTTCCACTGTGCTGCTGATGCACCCACTCTGCTAACTCCAGCTCCCTGCAATTTGTGGCTACTCATCCCCTCTGTCGTCTTCACCCTGTAATCCTAGTCTCTTTACCCATAAGGCAGAGTACAGTGTAAGTGAGAATGCTCGTAATATTTCCATCTTTGTGCAATCTTTTTTACATGTGCATCTTATAAAACCAAGGGACCCCCCATAAGCCTCAAACGGGTGGTCGTAATAGTCAAAATTGCCCCTTTGGTTCCGCTGATTGCTAACCTCTGTGAAGAAACGGGCCTCAATAATTATAAGACAATCAGTATCCTGTAATCTACGTAATGTTACAAAGGTGCCCTAGCTTTAAATTTTTCCTTTTGCTACACATGTACAGTGTTTATCTCAGAACATGCCAATTACTATATTCCACGCATGTCTTTGCATCTTGGTTTGTTTGTTTGTGTGTCATGTTGGCTTTTATTTGGATTAGGGGAATTCCCCAACCTCATGAGCTTTGTCATACTTTACAGTATGAGTGTCTGGTTTTCCACTATATATTTAATACATTTAATCCTAATTGGATTTCTCATCTCCACATTTAAAAAATACATTTAGATTATACCAATCTTAGAAGGAACATGTATTTCTTCAACCTAAAATATTGTAAAACACACTGACACACAGAGTGATACTCTACTCCAAATGCGGGTACTTGAGAAATCCTGAACAAAGTTAGAGTTATGACAGGAGGTTCAGTATCACCAATGTCGGCCTATTTATCAACTAACCTCATGACCTTTAAGTAAAGAAAAATAAATCAATCTACCAAAAACATTTGAGCAACAATAAAAACTTCAACAGTCACATTTTGCATTTTTCCCACCCCATTTATCTTGTTCTTGTCTCATATTTTCAACCTGGTGGGTCAAATATTCTGTACACTCTTGTCCCCTTTGGCCATAACAACACCCCAGCGGCTCAGCTGATGGTTTGCTTGTTCGAATCACCCTTGATTTTACATTCCTGTGAAATTCAGGCCGGCCCCACGGGGGAAAAGCAGCTCATCTCCTGTTACAACAACAAAAAGTTTTGAGACCAGACCCAAAGAATAGTGAAAATATGTAGCACAATAGTTAACTTATACTTATGTGTATCCCACATAAAACAATGTTAACAGTTCAAACAGCTAATAAGGCAAATGCAAAACACTGTTTGCTGTTAGTCATCGTGGTACCTTTTGATATCAACGCTTGCATCAATCCATTGAATCTGGGACAGTAGATTGTCATTGTGTTGGACGGGGATACTAACCTCCAAATGGCCATAAGGAAGAAACAGAACGTATAGAGCTTGATGAAGCCACACAACAGTCCAGGTTATGTCGTAATGTCACAAGATCAACTAAACTATTATGGAACTCAAAATAAAAACAAGCATACATGCAGCTAAACGTTCTCCAAATCACCAGCCATTTCATCAGCCATGTATCAATCTTTTGGAAAAGGACCAAGTGTATTTAGAGCAGAACTATGTAGCTCATGCCCCTAGAGGCCATAAGCGCCACTGCAGGTGTCGTAGCATATTACGTTTTTTTACTCATTAATTGTCCGTGAGAGTAAATACTACATTGATAGAAAAGACAAAGGGACAGAGGGACATTGTACATCCAATTACACAATGGAAATATTTTTTCACTCAAACTTGGCTGTAAAATATTGTTTAACTAGCAAGTTAGCTTTCCCCATTAGCCTGTTAGCTTCTTCTTCTTGATTCTGTTAGTGTATATTGCGCCTCCGATCCGGAGCAGGGAAAACTGCAAGTGTGGTTTTCTGACCAGCAACACCAGGGGGAGATGAAAGACCCCCCAATCATCCCATTAACACGTGTATTACCCCCAGAAGGACTACGAAAAGGATTTATTAAAGGGATATTTCAGGATTTTTGACATAGGGCCTGATTTCCTACTTATCCAGAGTGTTGCTGATTTCAGGAGATTTTTGTTGTTGTAATTCATGCAGTTTTTATATTTGAAGAGTTACGTGGCGCTAGGCTTGTGCTAGGCTAGCGCATTTCTATGGTATCAGCTACACTGCATTAAAAACAGTCTGACCCGCTCCAGACTAACAATATAAATGTTTGTGTCAACCATTTTGCATTTTTGGAATATAACTGGCCTTGCATCACATGAATGATCGCATTTTGAGGGACTATTTTCTAGCAGATCACTCCGCCGCTGCATAGCTTATACAACCACGAAGCTGATGCTGCTCAAATATAAGGTATTTTAAATGCAAAATGGTTAAAATTACTCTATCGACACAGACATTTATATGGTTAGTCTGCCGTTTTAAGTGATTTGCCTCAAGTGCACTGTGGAGTGTGTCGGACTGTTTTTAATGCAGGCTAGCTGATATCGTAGAAATGCCCCAGCCTTGCATTAGCCTAGCGCCACGTAACTCTTCAAACAGAAGAACTGCATAAATTACAAAAAAAATATCTCCAGAAATGAGCCACGCTAGGATAACTAGGAAATGAGGCCCTATGTCAAAAATCCTGAAATATCCCTTTAAGGTAAACAGGTTACTTGGTACTGCTTTAAACCTCCAGTTTGGCGACCTTTAGTCAAAGCAAAGCCCTAAACCCTAACCCCTAACCCGAGACAGGTCTGAGCAGAGGCGAGCCCGCTCCTAGTTAACCAATAAACCATTAAACTGGTTAACATTCTATTTATGGGGAAATGTTGGTTTAAAAATGGCCACACAGCACATTTGTAGGACATATTTTGTACTCAAATGTTTGCCACAACATATTTGCTTTAAAAAGGTTGACACTTCCATTATATTCCGTCCTTGCTCACATAGCTGTAGTGATAATTCGGAAACATGGGAAACTCCAGAAGAGCCATAGACAAAGTGCTGTGGTTTGACTCCAGTAATTACTGCCACTTAACACTCGGCCTCTTTTTTTAAAAATGAACTCATAGTAGCTCGAAGAAAACATTCCAGTAAATCCTTTTTATTTCGCATCATTGAAAAATGCGTTAACAGCCGTGTACAGATACGGGTTGTAAGTCCTGGCATGGAAACAGTAGCACAGTATTCAGTCAATAGCCGTCAGGGAATTTGCACAGATGGAAAGAAAGCCATTTTTCACACACTGGGTGGAAATAGACAGTGACAGCGACACTTAAAGGCAGGGCTGCGGTTTGCATCTGACGTCATGGCAATCAAAGTTAAAGTCCAACCACAACGGGACGGCCACAAGCATTTTTTTTTTTTTTTCACATATAACAGGGTGTAATTACAAGCTGTGACACTGAGTGAGACAATAGGCCTCAACAGTCTCACGGAAAGGCGTCAAGGCTTTTATGGACAGCAATTTGCATCCTGACATGTACAACATATGGGAATCATCCAATACTTTTTCACCCAAGCTTTGAAATTGGGATTCTGACAGGTTGTCTCAGCAGCATTATAGGATGGGTCAAATTCAGGGTTAAATTTGGCATTAGATATAGTATGTGCATGAATGAGATTAACTTCCAACACATTTGTACACTGTAGTTCCTCTGTGACTCCCAAACATCCCAGATTTGCAGCCACACGTCGAAGTGAATCCCCAGAGTGAGCTCCCAGGCATGAAACTATATCCTCAGCTAATCATACTTGTCTCTTTTTTAACCTCGCACTCAAACTCTTTCTGTCTCATTTCTCACTGTCTGCAGCAACACAACCCACGCCCAGAACCAACACGCCCAAAACACAGAGAAACCGACCACCATATCCCACTTGTCACCACACAGCCGTGGATTAGCCAAAGCAAGGCATTTCCCAAAGACACAGGCTTGCGATTGCCATTTATTCTAATCCCCTCCAGCCTCTATGCTGTGCTCCAATAATGCGCCCAAAGAAGGTAAATAAAGGTATAAAAACACACTGTGTGACTCCTGCTCAGGCCTGCTTCTGGAAAGGCATTTGAGGTTTTTTATTGCACAGATGAAAGACACTTTGGAAATGACTGTGTGCAGCTGGTCTACTCGCGTGCTTTTGTGTTTGTGTTAGAAATATGTTAAACTTGTGGCTCTAAAGTTAGATGGACACATGGCCACAGCATCCACCCAGCCATTTTTTTTTTTAAATCCATGCATCTTATCTAAAAGTAATATGCAAAATGTTTATGAGTGTGTAGTCTAAAGGAGATTAGATAGAGTTCATATTAAATGTATTCAGACCTTTAAACATTTTCCAAATAAAGCGAGGAAAGATTATACATTAAGTCTGAAATGGAATGGGCAGGATCTAAAGGTTATTGTGCCAAATGATGCCCAATAATATTGAAACTGAAACGGAATATATTTAAAAATACAGTATTGTGTTTCCAACAAAGCTGCAAATAATGGCCAATAATGATGATAACAATTATTACTATGCCTGCATTACCAACACATTTCCATTGGTTTTCAAATACAAAAGTTTACATACCCAGGCAGAATTTTAGAGAATATGAATGATATTTTTTTTCTTCTCATAGTTAGTGGTTTGGCAAAGCCATTTATGGTCAAACAACTGTTTGCTCTTTTTAAATAATAATGACAAAAGAAACAAATGACCCTGATTAAACGCTTACATACCACAGTTCTTAATAATGTGTATTGCCCCCTTTAACATCAATGATTTCTTTTGTGGTAGTTGTGGATGGGCCTCTTTATTTCCGCAGATGATAAAACTGATCATTCTTTTTGGCAAAAAATTATAGTTCCTGCAAATTCCTGGGTTGTCTTTCATGAACTGGACGCTTGACATCTCCCTAGAGTGGCTCAAGGATGTTGAGGTCAGGAGACTAAGATGGACACTCCAGAACCTTCACTTTATTCTGCTGTAGCCAATGACATGGCCTTGTGCTTTGGATCGTTGTCATCGTCCAAGTGCGTCCCATGTGCAGCATCCAGGCTGATGAGTGACACTTTTCCCCCAGTATTCTTTAATAACATGCTGCATTCATCCATTTTGACCAAGTTCCCTGTAGTTCACACCCCCCAAACAAGAGTGATCCACCTCCGTGTTTCATTGTAGGAATAGTGTATCGTTCATCACAGGTCTTGTTGAATCCTCCAAATGTAAAGTTTATGGTTGTGGCCAAAAAAATCCCACTTTGGTGTCATCATTCCAAATGACATTGTTTCAGAAATGTTAAGGCTTGTCTCTGTGCTGTTTGGCATATTGTAAGCGGATACATCGTGGCATTTGTGAAGTAATGGCTTTCTTTTGGCGGTTTGGCCACGCAGCCCATTTTTTTTATCAAGTGCTTCCTTACTGTGAGTCCTGTATTTTAGATGAAGTTTTTTGCGGGTTTCTCTTATCATCCACAATTTTCCTGCCAATTTTTACTGAAATGTTTGTTGGTCAACCTGACCGTGGGTTGGTTTCAGAATCCTGCATTTTCCACTTTTGAACACTACTGATTGATACTCTCAGTACTTTGGAAATCTTTTTTAGAACCCTTTCCCATTTAATATAGTTCAACTACCTTTTCTTGCAAGACCCTGGTGATCTTTTCATGCCAGACATGGTGATCTTTTGGTATTTTCTTTTGTCATTATGATTTAAAAAGAGTAAACTCAGTTATTTGACCATAAATGACTTCACACAACCACTGACTATGAGTGAAAGAAAACTTTTTGTGCTATCTTTCATATTCTCTGAAAAATAGTCAAAACAAATCCAAAATACAGCCAGGGTATGTAAACTTTTGCGCACACTGTATATCACTCGTATAAGTGATGTAAGAGAAAGAAAGAGATGAACTGAAGCAGTACACCGTGAGGTTGTTCTTGTCAAAAGGCTGGAGCTACACCTGTGTGGTGGTGACATGACGAGTGGGCCGGGGAGAGGGAGGAGAACAGGAAGAACTTTGGAAGTAAATCAAACGGAGGAGATGTGATTCGCTCTCGCCCACCAATCCATCCATCATTCTTAGAGAGTTACATGAAAAGTTGGGAAGAATTAGGTGCAGGGTGGGGCTTATACAGGGTCCGCTTTGTTGTGGGCTTTTGTGCTCAGCTACCTGGGGCCACTAGGTTCCTTACATGTGTGGGTGCAACCTGAAGTCTTTTGTCTCTTCAAAAGCACTGCACTTCAGACGCCATAAGCAATAAGCTGCTAGTTCTTGCTTGGAGGAGCCATCCCGTCTTTGTGCTAATAACCACAAAGGATTCTTGATCAAAAGCGGCTGAGAAGAAAAAAGCCTCTGAAAAAAACACATAAATGATTTACAGTAGAAAAAGCATATTCAGCGCCGTACGGGGTTTGTTCTAGATTCAAACTGTGTCAAAACATTTAATAAAGACAAGAACTTGACAAAGCAAAACAAAATTAGCACTTACTTTGAAAGATCAGGACAAAAATCTGACCTTTTCAATATTTTAAGATGCCACACAATATTATACATCAATCAATATTGCAGTATTTGTTTGGTTTCTTACTAAATTGATTTTGCGATAACAATATTTTGGAGCATGTGCAGTCCTAATAACATGTAGTTTATTAGCAGTAAACACTGATGGCATTAGATCCAGATGGATCCATGTTAAATGTATATGCATTTCTTGTGGCCATTGTAAATAGCCGACAGTCTCTTCCTTGTGGTGGAAATGACAAAATGAGAGTGGAGAGACACATGTATGCATCCCTACAGGCCTTGCAATGGAAATGTTTACAACACACCTGCACATGAAGGAAAGTGCATTCTGAAGAAAAATGCTGAGCAAATCCCTTTACGTTTTATGGTGGAATTTGTTTGTATTATTCTATAATTAGCAAACTAAGGTGCACAGTGGCAGAGTTGTTAACCTTTCTGCCGGAGAGGTTGCAGTCATTGTGTTTACATGCCCGTAAATGTGTAAGTGTGGTGCCAACCACCGACTACTGCCTCAATTAGGTTTTTCTTTTTTTTTTCCATCCTATCCCAAAGTATCCCAAAGAGGAAAGCAAGCTTTGCCTCATGGTTGACTCCGGCAGGCTGTTGTTTGCCAGAGAATCCTGTCTCACTTGCCTGTACTAGATAGTGGCCTAAAATAAATTAAAATGACTAAATTCACACCTGCACAAAAAAGGGGCTACAGAGGGCAAACAGAGGGGAAACAGCTCCAGGGCAGGGTACCATGTAAGCAACCAATATGACAGCAATGATAAAGGTGCTCACAAGTATCCGCGTCTGGTTCGCAGATTGCATCCCTCAAATATTTGTTTACCTAATCTGTCTGTTTATATTTGGCCCATAGCTGTCAGCATGGCTCCAATTAGTGAGAATGGAAAAGCAAATAAAATGTCTGATGAAAAAAGAAAAATACTTCAGGCCAAGATGATCTCAACCTCAATGATTGGAGATGCCACAAAAGATCGAGTCCTTTCCAAAAACAGTTTATTAGTGCTCCTTTAGTCATTGTGCCACATTTCCTCCTGCCTAATTGCTTTTTGTTGGCTCTAATGAATTGTGTTTATCCTTTTTTTCCACAAACAATTGAAAAGCGTTACATTCTGGTTAAATTATTTTAGGGTTTGAATGATATTGGTTCTGAGATAGAGCATCTGCTTTCTATTCCCCAAGTTCTATTCAATATAAAAATACAAACTTCATTTTTGCTGCCAATTTTAGCTCCCCATCTCACAAAACTTTGACCCAACAAACTTGGTTGAACTGTTAAGATGATTATGACTGTGGTAATCAATATGCTTCCAGAGTGTGGATCCTCCCTGCAGAG
The DNA here is from genome assembly GCF_951799975.1 of Gobius niger. Classification (NCBI taxonomy): domain Eukaryota; kingdom Metazoa; phylum Chordata; class Actinopteri; order Gobiiformes; family Gobiidae; genus Gobius; species Gobius niger. Next base: position 23,468,729 of record NC_136861.1, on the reverse strand, counting down.
ATGACAAGCCGGCAATGGGATTATTGTCAAAGGCAAACTGTAGGTTGGAGCATTGGGTGGACTTCCCTGAGGCTCCTCTCTGTCACATAGCACAATCTATCATTAGTTCAAAGGGCCAAGATGATTTCACTTTGCCTTCTCAGCTTACAATTGTAAAACATGTCCATAACAGAGTATACTTGAGATTTCTGCAGCACACATTGTTGGTGTTGTGTTTTCCCCTGTGTATTTGATACAAGGCATATTTGGTCAATGTAACTTTCAACAGAGACTGCCAGCGAGTGCAGCTTTACTGTAGTAAGTTTATCCTCCCATGAGGCACGTTTACCCAGGCGAGCTGGACGCAGAAGGGTGGAGACTTAAAGGAAGGAGGCGTACAGGAGACGAGCAACCTTGAATGAGTGATTGGTGTGAAGCCCAGTGCGCACAGTGGCGCGCTGAGAACACAAATTTACACAGATTATTATGAAGACCCACGCTAATAATTACGCTGACAACTGCGCTACCGTTCCACACTGTCCGGTTTTTACGCAACAGGTCCCGCGCTGAACAGTCTGGATTACGCTGTGATCACTGGAGGAGAGAGAAGAAGCATGCAGTTTGGGCTCTTTGGCACCGCGCAGGAAATCAACTCATGGGATGTAGCGGATGCAGAGGCAGGTTCAACTCTGGGAAAGTGCTGTCCAAAGCGTCCGTGTTCTTTACCATGCTCCTGATCTTTACCTACTTCTTCTACTGCCTTAGCGGACTCTGTGACTCGGCTCCCAGGACTTTATATCGACAGGATAACTTCATAGACGATGGCTTTGAGGATGAGTCGCCACCTCGTCTCTTTCCTGACGCGCACAACGGCACCGACGCTCTGCGGGTGGACGCAGCCGGACACTCGCTGCCAAGCAACAGCATCCCCGTGTCCAACACTTTTGGGGCTAAGCGGTTCCCACAGGCACTTATCATCGGCGTGAAGAAAGGTGGAACCCGGGCATTGCTAGAGTTTCTTCGCATTCACCCAGACGTGAGAGCCGTTGGCTCAGAGCCTCACTTCTTCGACAGATTTTACGACAAAGGCTTGGATTGGTACAGGTACAGACAACTTTTTAATGACGATTTAAAAGTTGTTAGTTTTAATAATAATAATAATAATTAAAGCCGCAAGCGGCATTTAGAGGCCCTCGCGAGCAGCGTTGGCCGGTTGGCGCACGCCGTCGCACGCCACCGCAATAACCGGGGGGCGCTGCCGCGCCCTACGGGGTTATGCCATCCCTGCCACCCTCGGTCGAGTTTATAAAAGAGCAAAGGCAAGAAACGGCGCCTTCGGCGCCAGATCACGCAATGTTTCCCAAAATGGCCGACTTTGTGTGGGTTGCCTAGCAACCGCGTAATGTACTTTTTCGTTCGGAACGTCACAACGAAGGTGTGTACCAATTTTGGTTTGGCTACGCCAAACTTGATATCAGGTCGTTGCCATGGCAACACGGTGGGGAAATGGGCGTGGCCATAATTTACTTTTTGCTCGAAGTCACGTGACGGACGTCTGTGCCAAATTTTGTTTGTCTACGACAAAGTTTACTTTTTTTCTCCATTCATTTTAATTTGGTGCTCTGCAGGGGGCGCTATCGCGCCCATTTTCAAAATTCCCATATCAAAACATCCGGGGCCGACGACTCGACCATCGATTCAAGTTTCACTAAAATCGGCCAAAGTATGTGCGAGTTATGACTCTTTGAAGGTGACGGCGAACGCCGAAAACGAACGCCAAATTCATGGTGTTGCCATGACAAAACCGGAAATCCTATTAGAAAGTTTTTAATAACTTTTAATGCCCCACATGTGTAGATGATCTGGAGCGACCGGGGAGTCGCTGCGTTCAACGCCCTAGGACGAGTTCGTTCAAATGCGAGGGCACGAAAAGGCGCCTTTGGCGCCAGATCGCTCTTCTGGCCAATATGGCCGCCATACAGTTGGTTGCCTAGCAACCGCGTAATATGTTTTTTTGTTTGGTTCCACGTGACCAATCCCTGTGCCGAATTTTTTTCGTCTACGACGAACTAAAATTTTCGGGGTTTTCGGGATTTTGGGGGGTCTGGCCATAGGCCGCAATGTTAACGTCGTTTTTCCAGGGGGCGCTGACGCGCCATTTTTTTGAATTTTTGAAATTTGGAGATGTGAAGTTTTTTCTTTTCACCTAATTGAATTTTGGGCAAAAACGACGAACTTAAATTTTCGAGTCTCTCCATAGGCGCAATGTAATCCTGATTTTCCAGGGGGCGCTGACGCGCCATTTTTCAACATTTTTTATTGGGATTCATTGACACTGTGTATCGCCGGGATTTTTAATTTTGGGCAAAAAATGGTGAGTTTTCGTCGACGACTCGTCGAGTTATTCCAAAAAAACACGGATAGATGAAAAATAATAATAATAAGAATAAGAATAAGAAAAACTCTTACAATAACAATATAGCGCCGCCTCCGGCGGCCCATATTTATATCGTCGGAAAGGTCTCACGTCCAGTAACCCACCCGTGAGGTTCATTGTCAAATACGAGCGCGTTGCGCTCGTATTTTACCACTTCTTTGTCAATATTTCTTAATGCGTTTTTTTTTCAGATTTTTGTGCGAGCAACAACAAATATGCCGCTTTCGCGGCAAACACCTATATCATTGGATAGGCCTTAATGCCCTGAGTCACTCTAGTAGTGTTTTGGGCATTGGGAAGTGGCCATGGTCGATGACGAGCGCGTTGCGCTCGTCATCGACTACTTTCTTGTCAATGTTGCGCCTTCACTGGATTTTTCACCTTTTTTCACACGAGCAGTTACAAATGTGCCGCTTTCGCGGCACACGCCTATTTCACCGGACAGGGCGTTATGCCGGGGTCCCCCCTATTACTGTCTAATGCATGGGGAGCGCTGCGCGCTCTGTTTCTTGAGCGCTGCGCGCTCTTTTCGGGACGTGCGCTACGCGCACGTCTTTCTTCAGTGCGCTCCGCGCACTGCCGTACAATTACAATAGGCCCGAGCCCTGCCAGGCCGCTCGGGCCTAATAATAAGAAAAAGAAAAACTCTTACAATAACAATATAGCGCCGCCTGCGGCGGCCCATATTTATATCGTCGGAAAGGTCTCACGTCCAGTAACCCACCCGTGAGGTTCATTGTCAAATACGAGCGCGTTGCGCTCGTATTTTACCACTTCTTTGTCAATGTTTCTTAATGCGTTTTTTTTTATATTTTTTTGCGAGCAACTACAAATATGCCGCTTTCGCGGCAAACACCTATATCATTGGATAGGCCTTAATGCCCTGAGTCACTCTAGTAGTGTTTTGGGCACTGGGAAGTGGCCATGGTCGATGACGAGCGCGTTGCGCTCGTCATCGACTACTTTCTTGTCAATGTTGCGCCTTGCCTGGATTTTTCACCTTTTTTCACACGAGCAGTTACAAATGTGCCGCTTTCGCGGCACACGCCTATTTCACCGGACAGGGCGTGGTGCCGGGAGTCCCCCCATTACTGTCTAATGCATGGGGAGCGCTCCGCGCTCTGTTTCTTGAGCGCTGCGCGCTCTTTTCGGGACGTGCGCTATGCGCACGTCTTTCATCAGTGCGCTCTGCGCACTGCCGTACAATTACAATAGGCCCGAGCCCTGCCAGGCCGCTCGGGCCTAATAATAATAATAATAATAATAATTAAAGCCGCAAGCGGCATTTAGAGGCCCTCGCGAGCAGCGTTGGCCGGTTGGCGCACGCCGTCGCACGCCACCGCAATAACCGGGAGGCGCTGCCGCGCCCTACGTTGTTAAAATGACGCTGCCACCCTCGGTCGAGTTTATAAAAGAGCAAAGGCAAGAAATGCGCCTTCGCCGCCAGATCACGCGATATTTCCCAAAATGGCCGACTTTGTGTGGGTTGCCTAGCAACCGCGTAATGTACTTTTTTGTTCGGTAAGTCCTGACGAAGGTGTGTACCAATTTTGGTTTGGCTACGCCAAACTTTATTTTGGGTCGTTGCCATGGCAACACGGTGGGAAAATGGGCGTGGCCATAATTTACTTTTTGATCGAGGTCACGTGGCGGATGTCTGTGCCAAATTTTATTTGTCTACGACAAAGTTTACTTTTTTTCTCCATTCATTTTTATTTGGTGCTCTGCAGGGGGCGCTATCGCGCCCATTTTCAAAATTCCCATATCAAAACATCCGGGGCCGACGACTCGACCAACGATTCAAGTTTCAGTAAAATCGGCCGCAGTATGTGCGAGTTATGACTCTTCGAAGGAGACGGCGAACGCCGAAAACGAACGCCAAATTCATGGCGTTGCCATGACAAAACCGGAAATCCTATTAGAAAGTTTTTAATAACTTTTAATGCCCCACATGTGTAGATGATCTGGAGCGACCGAGGGGTCGCTGCGTTCAACGCCCTAGGACGAGTTCGTTCAAATGCGAGGGCACGAAAAGGCGCCTTCGGCGCCAGGTCCCTCTTCTGGCCAATATGGCCGCCATACTGTTGGTTGCCTAGCAACCGCGTAATATGTTTTTTTTCTTGGTTCCATGTGACCAATAACTGTGCCGAATTTTTTTCGTCTACGACGAACTAAAATTTTCGGGGTTTTCGGGATTTTGGGGGGTCTGGCCATAGGCCGCAATGTTAACGTCGTTTTTCCAGGGGGCGCTGACGCGCAATTTTTTTGAATTTTTGAAATTTGGAGATGTGGAGGTTTTTTTTTTCCCCTAATTGAATTTTGGGCAAAAATTCAGGACTTTTCATCAGTGGGAAGTGGCCGAAACGGCCTCCGGGGGGGGAGAAGAAAAATAATAATAATAAGAATAAGAAAAACCCTTACAATAACAATATAGCGCCGCCTGCGGCGGCCCATATTTATATCGTCGGAAAGGTCTCTCGTCCAGTAACCCACCCGTGAGGTTCATTGTCAAATACGAGCGCGTTGCGCTCGTATTTTACCACTTCTTTGTCAATATTTCTTAATGCGTTTTTTTTTCAGATTTTTATGCGAGCAACTACAAATATGCCGCTTTCGCGGCAAACACCTATATCATTGGATAGGCCTTAATGCCCTGAGTCACTCTAGTAGTGTTTTAAGGACTGGAGAGTGGCCATGGTCGATGACGAGCGCGTTGCGCTCGTCATCGACTACTTTCTTGTCAATGTTGCGCCTTCACTGGATTTTTCACCTTTTTTCACACGAGCAGTTACAAATGTGCCGCTTTCGCGGCACACGCCTATTTCACCGGACAGGGCGTGGTGCCGGGGTCCCCCCTATTACTGTCTCATGCATGGGGAGCGCTCCGCGCTCTGTTTCTTGAGCGCTGCGCGCTCTTTTCGGGACGTGCGCTACGCGCACGTCTTTCTTCAGTGCGCTCCGCGCACTGCCGTACAATTACAATAGGCCCGAGCCCTGCCAGGCCGCTCGGGCCTAATAATAATAATAATAATAATAATAATAATAATGCATCGGTTTTATATTGCGCTTTTCTGGACACTCAAAGACGCTTTACATTGCATTATTCATACACTCCATACCCGGTGGTGGTAAGCTACTATTGTAGCCACAGCTGCCCTGGGGTAGACTGACGGAAGCGAGGCAACCAGTCTGCGCCATCGGCCCCTCCGACCACCACCAACCACTCACTCACTCACTACATTCGCTAGACTTCCTGGTGTTACCAAACGGTCTCCCATCCAAGTACCAACCAGGCCTTCCCTGCTTAGGTTCCAAGGTCTGACAGGATTGGGCATCGCATAGGCGGTATGACCACGATTATCAAAAGCAAATATCAAAAGCAGTAGCAGAACAACCATCGCTCATACATAATTGTCTTGATTGAGTAGTCAAGTTCTTAACTGCCTTAATACAATATGGTTTGGATGGTTGGTCCCAATATGATTTAAAGATATAAAAATAAAAAATAATGTAATTCTTATTAAAAACAGCAAAGCTGCGTGAATTGAGGTCAAATAACAAACTATGTAAATTCATATTATTGTTCTCATGGTCATTTTGGCGGTTCCGGCCTGAAAGGTTTGGAAACGCCAGAGATAGGCTATGTGTGAGTCTCTCTGAGACTACCAGCCTACCTGAACAAGACCTTCACTGTGTTTGCATAGCCTAATATGGCTCTCATAAGTGAGTAAGAATTACAATGATTTCTGACTTTGAACTTATTTCTCACTCCTGTGAGCTGCTGGCTGAAAGCTACAACCTGTAATCAACTCTATGTAAACAAACCAATTAAATGATGAAATACAGGCAGAGGGCTGTAAAGTTCACATGCTCCGCACTCCAGCCACTGTGGGTTACAAATTTGATTTATTCTAGTAAGTATAGCCTTGAATTCTTTCAGTTGTCAAAGCTTGGGGTGAAAAGTTTGAAACGATACAAAACGATTGGATCAACATTGAGCTTTCTGATGTGAAATAGTTAAAAAAGTAATGAGGTGTTTTATCTGCATTTTAGAAAACAGTGTATGTTGAAGAAGCCATAACCTGACCGTTTAAAGGTCAGGAGGGCAGGTATGTGTGTTGAGCTCACTTTTTGAATGATGTGTTTGGACAATCCAATAGGCTGAAGAGTAGGTTCTGGTGGTCTCTAAAAAGCACACTATCATTTTCACTGTTAAAGGCTTGCAATGCACTTTCAAAAGACATGGTTAAACTTTCGCACTATGTTTTACTGATCAGAGCTTATACCAGGAACATGGGTCCTCAAAGAGAGACAGGCAAATTGCATTGAATGGACGAAAAGGCTTGTATCTGTTATTTACAGGCATATGATTTAAATGTGTAGGGCCATACAGTACATCCCAGATTGTTGCATGTCAGCCTGCATACAGTTCACATCATTTTCAATATAGGGGGTCAAAATGTTTTGACTAGTTGTAATATGAAGGATGCTACTATAAACTTGAGCAACATGTGGTGGGTTAGTGCTTTGGCAAACGAGGGCTTGACAGAGGACCCTGAAAGTGTAATTTAATCAGCCTAAGCCCTTAGCTGTATCTTAAGTGCTAGCATACGGACACATGGAAGCATTCACCGTTAATTTTAGCATGCTAAATCACACACGCACACACTTCTTAGCCTTATCTCCTCCACTTGTCTCCCCTTTACCACATCAGCTGCCCCTCATTCTCACCACATCCTCCTCTTTCTTCTTTAATGAAGCCACATTTCTCTTTTGTTCCCCTCCTCGCAGCATGTCTATTTTTCCTATACACCAACAGTGGACTTGGCGTTTCGTGAGAATTTACCTTATTAGTTCTGTGGAGTTGTGTGCTTATACTTTGTCAAGCTAAGATTATTCGCTAAATTTTAAGTGTCAGTGATCATTGGATGTTACTTTAAGTTTGCTTGTGGATTTGCAACTACGTCAAATATGAATCTTTACAAGCAAGTGTGGAATATTCCTCCAAAAATTGGTACAGTCAGTCAACTTAAAGGTACACCGCGTAATGTTTTGAATCATACTGTTGCCAGCAATACAAAACATGCTCCGTATGACCAGCTAAACACCGAAAAAATGCTATTTTTGCATGAGGTAATCAAAGAATGGATTTGGATGAGAACCTAATCTTATTTCTTAGTCTTCTTAGTTCTAACATGCAGCACACAAAGTCAACACTAACAAGAAGCGTACATTTCATCCATTGTTGCCTGTTACGTTTGCATGAACCTAATGATGGTGATGGTCAAGCCACAAAAAGCTTATCAAAATGAACCCACTGAGGCCGTAATGATTTTTTTTGTGTTCTCCGCTCTGAATGGACTGACTAGTGATGAGTTACATGTGGGACTTGGGAGAAGACCACAGGAGACTCCCAAACTTCAGCTTTCCCTGGCACAATGGCCCTGATTGTCACGGCCTTGTTGCTATTATGTGGTTTTGGAAGGGCTTACTTACATTTTTCCTTTCTGTTTGAAGGTGATTATGTTTAAACACACACATTTGCCTCGGTCGTGGTGCAACCATCTCACAGAACGTTTTTATTGTGGAAATACGATGCCGTGCAAGTGTCCTGTAAATAAATCAGTTTGTTTGTTGTTGTGTTGAAAAGATGGTTTGAATGCATAAAGGAACAGGCCACCGTTTTTACATACTGAGATATGTTCTTACCTCAGCTTAGACGAGTTGATGCGTACCTGTCTGGTCTTTGTGCGTGCCCTCAGTCACGCAAAACGACCAAAGATGTTGTCTCAGTATATTCCTATAGCTCCAAACAGAGTGAAGCTAGAAGCGACCAAGCTCTTCCACGGACACACACAAAGACCAGACAGGTATGTATCAACTCGTCTAAGCTCAGGTAAGAACATATCAGTATAGAAAAAGGGTGGCCTGTTCCTTTAAAACCATGGTCCATTAGATAAATTACATTTCATGACTTCCTGTTATGCGTTATAATCTGTCAATGCTGTCCTAGAACTATGGCATGCGCAATTGGATTCCGATCAACATTTACTGTCAATCCTGTGAAGGCATGTCAATGAACTTAAACAATACATAGATTTATGCAAATTTGACTTGAGTGTCAAGGCAGGCAGGAGGTCGATGATCGACTTTGTAGTTGTGTCGTCTGACCTCCGGCCGCGTGTCTCGGACACTCGGGTGAAGAGAGGGGCGGAGCTGTCAACCGATCACCACCTGGTGGTGAGCTGGATCCGCTGGCAGGGGAGGAAGCCGGTCAGACCTGGCAGGCCCAAGCGTGTTGTGAGGGTCTGCTGGGAACGACTGGCGGATCCCTCTGTCAGTGGGGTCTTCAACTCCCACCTCCGGAAGAGCTTCACCCAGATTCCGGGGGAGGCGGGGGACATGGAGTCCGAGTGGACTCTGTTCTCCTCCTCCATTGTTGATGCGGCTGCTCGTAGTTGTGGCCGTAAGGTCTCTGGTGCCTGTCGCGGCGGCAATCCCCGAACCCGGTGGTGGCGCCCGGAAGTAAGGGATGCCGTCAAGCTGAAGAAGGAGTCCTACCTGGCCTTGTTGGCTTGTGGGACTCCTGAGGCAGCTGAGAGGTACCGGCAGGCCAAGCGTGCTGCAGCTCGTGCGGTCGCAGAGGCAAAAACTCGTGTCTGGGAGGAGTTCGGGGAGGCCATGGAGGAAGACTATCGGTCGGCCTCGAAGAAATTCTGGCAAACCATCCGGCGCCTCAGGAGGGGGAAGCAGTGCTTCACCAACACTGTGTACAGTGTGGGTGGGGGGCTGCTGACCTCGACTGGGGATGTCGTCGGGCGGTGGAAGGAGTACTTCGAGGACCTCCTCAACCCCGCCGTCACGTCTTCCGATGAGGAAGCAGAGGCTGGGGACTTGGAGGTGGGCTCGCCCATCACCGGGGCTGAAGTCACCGAGGTGGTGAGAAAGCTCCTCGGTGGCAAGGCTCCGGGGGTGGATGAGATTCGCCCTGAGTACCTTAAGTCTCTGGATGTTGTAGGACTGTCTTGGCTGACACGTCTCTGCAACATCGCGTGGCGGTCGGGGACAGTGCCTCTGGATTGGCAGACCGGGGTGGTGGTCCCTCTCTTTAAGAAGGGGGATCGGAGGGTGTGTTCCAATTACAGAGGAATCACCCTCCTTAGCCTCCCCGGTAAGGTCTACTCCAGGGTGCTGGAGAGGAGGATCCGGCCGATAGTTGAACCTCGGATTCAGGAGGAACAATGCGGTTTTCGTCCTGGTCGTGGCACACTGGACCAGCTCTATACCCTCCGTCGGGTGCTCGAGGGTTCGTGGGAGTTCGCCCAACCAGTCCACATGTGTTTTGTGGACTTGGAGAAAGCGTTCGACCGCGTCCCTCGTGGTGCCCTGTGGGGGGTGCTCCGGGAGTATGGGGTCCGGGGCCCTCTGCTAAGGGCTGTCCGTTCCCTGTATGACCGCAGCAGGAGCTTGGTTCGCATTGCCGGCAGTAAGTCAGACCTGTTCCCGGTGCGTGTTGGTCTCCGCCAGGGCTGCCCTTTGTCACCGGTTCTGTTCATTACTTTTATGGACAGAATTTCTCGGCGCAGCCAGGGGCCGGAGGGTGTCCGGTTTGGGAGCCTCAGAGTTTCATCTCTGCTGTTTGCAGATGATGTTGTTCTGTTGGCTTCAACAAACCAGGACCTTCAGCACGCACTGGGGCGGTTTGCAGCCGAGTGTGTAGCGGCCGGGATGAGGATCAGCACCTCCAAATCCGAGGCCATGGTTTTCCACCGGAAAAAGGTGGTTTCCCCTCTCCAGGTCGGTGGGGAGTCCTTACCTCAAGTGGTTGAGTTCAAGTATCTCGGGGTCTTGTTCACGAGTGAGGGACGGATGGAGCGTGAGATCGACAGACGGATCGGTGCAGCGTCAGCAGTGATGCGGTCGCTGTATCGGTCTGTCGTGGTGAAGAGGGAGCTGAGTCGGAGGGCAAAGCTCTCGATTTACCGATCGATCTACGTTCCCACCCTCACCTATGGTCATGAGATTTGGGTCATGACCGAAAGGACAAGATCGCGAATACAAGCGGCCGAAATGAGTTTCCTTCGCAGGGTGGCTGGGCGCACCCTCCGAGATCGGGTGAGGAGCTCAGCTACCCGGGAGGAGCTCGGAGTAGAGTCGCTGCTCCTCCACGTCGAAAGGAGCCAGCTGAGGTGGCTCGGGCATCTGTTTCGGATGCCTCCTGGTCGCCTCCCGCGGGAGGTGTTCCAGGCATGTCCTAGTGGGACAAGGCCTCGTGGAAGACCCAGGACACGGTGGTGGGACTATGTCTCCGAGCTGGCCTGGTGTCGCCTCGGGGTCCCCCCAGAACAGCTGGAGGAAGTGTGTGTGGATCGGGAAGTTTGGGCATCTCTGCTGAGACTGCTGCCCCCGCGACCCGGCCCCGGATAAAGCGGAAGAAAATGGATGGATGGATGGATGGATGGATGACTTGAGTGTAAAAAGGGGAAGGATGTGTTGAGGTTCCTTCTGTAAGTGATGGGAAGAGGTATAGCAATAAGTACTTGAGATGTGCAGCTCGTGTGAGATGCTCTGTGGACAGGCCAGATCGTAATGATTGGAGTAAAAGCAAGGTCAAGGGGTAGAGGGTATTTAGTAGAAGTCACAATTAATTTATTGAATATATAGTGCTATTTATGCCACTATGAGAAATGGATTCAGCTTTGTTAGGCCTACAGGAAACGCCAATCAAAGAAGAAGCCAAGAAATGCAATACATTTTCACTGTCACAGCAACATTAGAATAACCTGCCCTTGAATTTCCTTCTAAAATGACTTTGCTCCTGTTTCCCTCTCCACAGTCACATACTTTAAATGTCATTCTGCGTTTCTGACAACTGAAATGTGGAAAATGTACTGCAATGTGGGGCACGCTTTAATTCTCTTTGTGCTGTCCAGTCCTAAAGCCACAGGCGACAGTCTCTGATTGGTGTAGCAGACCAGGAAGTGGGCTCTTTAAATGTCAACTTGTGTGTGCCTTAATAGTGCTGGGTTTTGGCTGGAGTTGGACTCTGGTGGTGTTTTAAGGTTGGCAAGGCCGGCGCTCACACCCCATATGGTGGGAATTAAAATAATTTGAGGTGCATTGTGGTCCATGCTTGTGCTCTTATGATTTTGGAGGTTTCAGTCGTGCCACAGTGTGTTACAATGAATGAGAATAGGTAATATGTTGCAGACATGTTTTTCTCTGGCAGTGAATTACATTTAGCTTGGTGCTTAATTGTAGAATTATTGCATTGATTCGAGGCGGAACAAATGATTACTAACAATATGAGGCACACAATCTTAAAGCAATAAAGAGGGATGTTAAGAGCAACACACAGTGTAAAAGGTATTACAGGCTTCCATGCACCGTAAATCCATGGCTCTGTGGAAACTTCTTACAAATTGGAAATCTTAAAGTCATTAGCAGGCATCCCTGACCTCACTTCCTGTTGGGAGTCCTCATTAGGACTAGACCCTCATGTGCTCACAGTAATCACCCCATCAGTGAACCAGGTCCTGCCCACACACATGTACCACCACCTACGGACACACACTGAGTTCTGCACTTAATTTCCCATTTCCTCCTCCATATACAGGATTTATTGAGACATTATCAATTTCTGTATTCAATAAAAAGTTCTAATGATTAAAGTCAGTAATCGGTCGTGCTCTTATGTGTGGTGGCACAACAAAGCGGTCATATATTCTTAAGGGAATTAGCTATGTGGGACACTGAGATATATATGCACTTACAGGGGAGAACACAAACCCTTTAAACTCCTGCTGCAATACTGCTGCCACAGAATGAAATATGGTACAAAAAGACCAAAAAGTTTGCTTCTGGATTCACATCAAGGACTTTACTAAATGTTAATGAGTGATCGCATCAGTGTAAGAAACAAAAAACATAAACTGATGTTATGCAACAAACGGCATCCAAGCACTGTAGAACAAAATGTAATGCTCTAGATATAACCTCCTGTTGCGATACGCCCTCGTTCCTCTACATTATTATTCACTGACAAAATATCAGATAAAGTGTATTCTGTTGGAAGCAACATTATTTCTGTCAGTCATGTGGTTTCCCGCGAGGCCCCCTTCCTCACAACGGAGACCTATGGCTGGTTTAAGGGGAAAAGTCTTGACAGGTTGACTTGACGTCTATAGCTTGGATTAAGTGTGATATTTAAATGCTAAGGCTTTTTGAAGTATGTTTATCATTTTAGTGGCCAAGTTCAAGCCTGACCTCGGGGGACACTTGCTCTTCTTAACACGTTAATTGCTGTGATGCATTGAGACGAGCTCGGCTGTTACTTCGGTTTCTTCTTAGACAATGGCACAGAGACAGCTTGGCGACAGAGTGTGGCTCTATAGTAGATCTCTCACAATATAATGATCTCTTTGTCATCGCTCTGTATCGGTTTGACACCAGTGACCTTCTGCTCTGTTTGAAGTAGAACTATTGTTTGGGATCTGTTGGGATTGTTTGGCTATATGCATCTCTTGTCGTCTGCATTTAGCTTGAATGTTTGCCATAGACAGTGACTGCTTAGTCTGGAAGAGAACCTGGTTTTCTTTCTTCAGACAGTGGCTGGAATGTTGGGTCCAACCACAGTAGTCTCTCTTTTGCCCCGGCATGCATCACTTGTTTACAGACTTTTTTCCCTTCACTCAAACCATTTCCATATCCACCTTATGTCTTTTATTAGTGATTCTTACGCAGCCATCTTGGTTTGGGGGCAGACCTGTCTCTCCAGGGGATGTATACTGCTGCTGTTAATCAGCACGACCTATAATTTTAGAGGCAGGAAGTCTTATAGCCTCATTGCCAAGATTTTGGTTAATCTCGTGATGCAGGCAGCGAGAACTTATCAGTGATGAAATCGGTGCTGTTTCTCTCCAGGGAGGAAAAGTGCTACAACCTTAAAACAGCAGGGAGTTCCAGGCTAATGTGGCTGTTGTTAGAAAGGCTTTCCAATGTGCCGTATGTCTAAATAGAAAACATATTATGTTGCAAGAAAAACTCACAGTGGAGGAAAAAAATCTAAAAGGTACAAGTGAGAGAGAGTTCATTTGCAAAGGCAGATATCTCTGCTTTGAATTTTGATGACACTTGTGAAACTAAAATTGTTTCACACATTTTGCATTCATGAAGCTTGAGTGAAAAAGCGCACCTGGTTGAGTAAATAAAGTAGAACGACATGGTTGCTCCATACCAATCTCACGCTCTTTCTTTTTTTGACATACCATCTCTATAAAGACAAAAGAGCAAACAAACTTCATTGATTCATTATACAAATAAATAAATGCATACACTTCAGCTTTGCTTTGACAAACACATCCACACACTGACAAAAATGACATATCATTAATCATGGTCGATCTGTTTACACTTTGACTTGACACCTCAGATTTATGACTGAAAATTGCTGCTATTGATTGTCCAGTAATGGTGCAGACTGTGATGAGCGGGATAGGGACCGCCATGGACACAGATCATTAAGTATTCATGAGTGTTGGAGCCAAGTTATGGTCATTCACCCAAGTGACACTCAGGAAGGTCATACCCAAGACTGTACATGGATGAGCTGACACCTTTACACACAAATGCAGAACAGTGAGTAATCCGTCATAGAGACAGACATATCGATTAGACATGGGTGCGGAGGGAACAGGAAGGCCTTTTGCAGCTCATGTATTAATCAATTAATGGTCTTTATTATAGGGCTCATTGATGGCATAGATTGAGACGACTTGATTTTAAATAAACTTTGGAAACTCTAAACTTACTTAGACTGTCGTTGGTCAGCACATGTTCTCCTTGGTTGCTCTCAACCTTCGCCATACCTGCTCTACACTTTTAAGTTCACAGATAATGTTAACTTAACTGGAATTGTGTGTGGTAAATGGATTCAAAAATAACATTTACTAACCTGTCTCATTTCTGACCTTCGTTTAAAGGAGAACTAAGTAACTTGTTAACCTTAATAAATCCTTTTTGTAGTCCCTCTGGGGATAATACAAGTGTCAATGGGATGATTGGGGGGTCTTTCATCTCTCCTTGGTGTCTCTGTCCAGAAAACCACCCTTGCAACCTCACTGCAACAGGTCGGAGGCGCAATACACACTAATGGAATCACGAAAAAGAAGCTAACAGGCAAACGGGCAAAGCTAACTGCGGCTAGCGCCACTTTAGCAGTGTTTACAGCCAAGTTTGAGTGAAAAAAATGATCTCCATTGTGTCCATTGAGTTGTGGCACAATGTACAATATCCTTTTCTCCCTTTGTCTTTTCTGTCAGCGTAGTATTTACTCTCACAGACAATAAATGAGTAAAAACGCTATATGCTATGACACCTGCAGTGGCGTTTAAGGCCTCTAGGGGCATGAGTTACTTAGTTCTGCCAACATTAGTTAATCTTGTGCCTTTTTTCAGTGATAGATGATCAGCTTATCCCAACAACTAGGAACATTATAGTTGGGTATGTCTGGACGTTGTTAGCTCTAACATGGGAATAACATGGGAACAAAGGAACATGGGCCTATCAGACTGCAGAAGTACCTACCTTGTATGCCTCTGGGTACCTGTGTTCACCTTTTGGACACAGGTAGACACTCATTTGGTCAACAATAGGCAGTTAAATAAGCTCCTATTCATTCTCTACCAGCATTTCAGTAAGTACATGCATTTCATTATGAGATTTGAAAGTTGATCAGATTTACAAACTTCTTGTCACACTCTTTATTTGTTCTAGGTGGTAATAATAAATCATAGAATTTCAATTCATAGGACAGCCCTCAATGCATATAATTTTAAAACAACATATTCCCAGAGCTAAAATACATCTTTATGAGGTTGAATTTGGCCTGTAATGATCTCTGACTTCAACCTCAGGCCTGCAACATCAGTCAGGAAAAAAATTACGCTCAACCGCTGCCTAATGCTCTATAAAACTATTTTTAGTCAGCTACATTGGGCCTGCTCCACTCACATAAAACATGAATACATTTGCTCTAATACTTAAATAGTGGTAAACCCATTTTTCTCTTTAGTTTAGTACAGTACTTGTGTCCACTTGTGCAAATCGACACTTTGTTGTCACTTCATAACTATAAATATTTGTGGCCAGAAATGAATTACTGTGAATGCTTAAAACCTGTTATTTTCCATGTGTCTATAAATGTTCCACTTTTTCATTGAACTTTGGACAATACAGTTTTGCAATTTTTAAGGAAAGCCACATCAAAGATCTTGTTTTCAGTAAGACATTGTAAACTCTATTTTAGTTGCTCTCATTTAAGTGTTTATTGTTCAATTGTCACGCAATCCAGATATGACAACTCTGTTTCGTATTGTCTGAGAAAAACATGGGCTTCGGATAGTGAGAAGAAATCAGAAATCCTGCCTCATATTTGGAGGGTCACAGGTTTGATTCAGTATAGTCGATATATGTAGAAAATGCATTCTATCTGTTGTCATTCTTTTTCAATACTTTTTAATCTCTCTCTTCTTCTATACCTGGGGGTGAGGGTTAGTAGTAGTTGTAGTAGTAGTAATAGCAGTGATACGAGCTCTCATTGGAAAGAGAGAACACACAATTACTGTTAAGTGGTTCTTGAGGTTTTGTAGTTGTGACTCATCAAGCCTTTTGTGAATGAGGCTCACATATTTAGTAATGGAGAGTGAAACATTTGTGAATAAATAGGCTTAAAGCTCCATGATACTGTAAAATCAGTCGTCATGATGTCAGATGACTTCAAGCCATAAGTATCTTGATACCTCTTAAAAAAAAAGTCTTTTAATCTGTATTATTTCTTATGTGTGCCATTTTTGTTTTTAATAGGAACCTGATGCCTCGGACGCTGGACGGCCAGATCACTATGGAGAAGACCCCCAGCTATTTTGTGACGAAAGAGGCACCGGCTCGTATCTGTGCCATGAACTGCCAGACCAAGCTGATCGTTGTGGTGCGGGACCCTGTAACAAGAGCCGTATCCGACTACACCCAAACTTTATCCAAAAACCCGGGCCTCCCCTCCTTCCAGAGCCTGGCCTTGAGGAACTCCTCCAGCTCTGAGATTGACACTACGTGGAGCGCAGTGCGGATCGGCCTGTATGCCAAACACATGGACAACTGGCTGCAGCACTTCCCCCACCACCACTTTCTCTTCGTGAGTGGCGAGAGGCTGGTGTCCGACCCGGCCGGGGAGATGGGGCGGGTGCAGGACTTCCTCGGTCTGAAAAGAGTCGTATCAGACAAACATTTCTATTTCAATGAGACAAAAGGCTTCCCATGTCTGAAGAAGCCAGAGGGAAGCAGTAGGCCGCGCTGTCTGGGCAAGTCAAAAGGCAGACCACATCCTGAGATCCCCACAGAGGTGCTACAGAGGCTTAGAGACTTCTACAGGCCGTACAACCAGCTTTTCTATCAGATGAGTGGACAGGACTTTGGATGGGACTAAAGATGATTTCCATTATAAACTTTATTAAGAATGACCAATGTTCTCAGGGACAAGATACAAGAAAACACAATGACACGGCACAAATCAGTTGTGTGGCCAAAATGCCAGTATAAATATATTTCAAAAATCCACTTCTTGTAACAGTCCGTAATAAAATGTCATTTAGTATTATTTTTTTTAAACAACAACAATATAATAATCAGGCAAATATTCTGACCAAATGTGTATCCCCTGTAGCCAGTGTACCAGTGCACCTGCCTCGGACCCCTTTAATTGGACATGACCCCTGCCAACACAGAACGCTCCACATGAGTGGCAGCTTTGGAGCTCTCGTCAAACTTGACCAAATACTTGAAGACAATGATGAAGTCAAATCTGCCACTTCATTGGTCGGTGGCCCCGGTGTTATTCTAGATCTACAGTATGTACTATCTGACTGTATATGATGTATATAAGGATCTACCAAAGAGAAGATATTGTTTTATTATGATTTCTTTTTTTTTGTGTACATATTTATGTATCAAATGACCATTGACAGACATTGATTAAAAAAAAAATCAATGTAAAAACCACTATTACTTTTGCTTTTAGCAGTATTACTTCACCTGTGCTACATTTTACTCTGACTGAACTTACTTCTACGCCATCAATACCTCATGTGTACTGAGTCAAACCACACATACTATGCATTCCAACTTATGGTTTTGTAAATATAATATAGTACACCATAAAAGTGCATTTCTTGTGATTTTTGTTTGGAACCATTCATTGCCAAATGAATGCTGGAGAATCGGTTATTTGTGCCTATTGTAAATAAAGGGCTATTTCTTGCAGAAGATTTATCATGAATAAACGTTTCCTATAAAAAAAAAGTAAAATTCAGCTCATTGTAATCATTTGATAATTTAAGGTCAAGTTCAAGTTTTTTTTATAAAACAGATAATATAAAAAAATAGAAAAAAATCAATTTTCTTCCACTTTTCCGTTTCCGGGTCGAATCACATTGCACCAGCCCTTTATGGCTCCTCCGGCAGGTGATGGGTCCACAGAAGGACGTCCTCATGGTTCTAAACGGGCCTGATGGTCTCTCATAAGGGGCTTCTGAACCGCTCCTTGTCTGACCCGTCACCTACCAGGGGCACGAAGCCCCGACAACAGAGCTCCTAGGATCATTCGGGTGCTCAAACTATCCACCATGTTAAGGTGGCGGTTCCAGGATGGGTTGATACATTATACCTAACTAAATTTAGTACAATGTAATGTGCTCTGTAACAGTCTGTAATAACTTGTACCTATGTAGTACGTACACAATGGAATAATTTGTATTAGTACTTTGTAAGTACATAACAATAGGACATGAGACCCTTAGGGTGAGGGCTTAAGGTTAGAGTTAGAATTATGTGTTATTACATTATGTACCTACAAACTACAAATACATATTATTCCATTGTGTATCTAACCCATAGGTACAACTTATTACACATTGTTACAAAGCCCATTACTTAGGTACAATGTATCAAGGGTAGTGTAAAATAAAGTGTTACCAGCCGCTCTAATGTTTAGTTGGAGACATAGATATAATAATCGGTTGGAGGCAATCCCACAGAGTTTGGGGTCAGCGACTGCCCCAAACTGTGGAACTCAATTTAAGAGCTGTCCTTTTTTTGCCATTGTCCAAACTTTTTTGAAAAGGTTCTGTCATCATATTTTTCAAACATATTTTGAATAGCAGTATTTTGCATAATTATTTATCATTTATTCTGTGTGTGCTCTCTCAGACCTCTGCTCTTGTGACTGTTTTGTACAGGGGCCTTCTCACACTACGGCTTCCATTTCACCGCTTCCACACAGGGCCACCACAAGCACCGTCTGCCTTCACCACAGCCTGTAATCATGAAATATGTCAGCAAAGTTAAAAAGCCTCCTTTTTTTTTTAATGGAGCTCTGTCATGTAAAAAAAAAAGCAAAACTTTTTTTCAATATGGGTTATATACAACAGATGGTTTTAATGAGCATATTTAACAGTGTGGCATAAATAAAACTTAAAATAATTAGCCTAAAGACTCATGACAAACACCAATGTAGCTATATAGAAATGTATAGTAAAAGGACCAAGGCCGGTGCTTAATTTTTAAATGTGTAGTTGCAGGAACACGTTTTGTCTGATGTGATGGATTGGGGGAACAGGCCAAAACATTTGCCGGAAAACTCTCATTAAACACCATTATATCAGATCAATCTTTTGCCGGATCCTCCTAAATATTTCCCGGATCCTTTACCCTGAAAAACTGAGAATTGGGGGAATGCGGATTAAATTAAGCACTGACCAAGGCTAATGGCATGTCTAACTCTAAGATTATGTATATTCCAGTTTTCTGATCAGGGCAACTTCAGGATTGGGGAAACCCATTCCTGTTTGGCATTGCAGTTAAACCCCGTCCCTGTTTTATGCGTCTGCCGTGGACCACACTAAAAAACAGCTTTCGACTCACTTCATCTGTGACAAAGTTTATGACTTGCTATTACCAGTTATTCTGATAGCTGCCATTAACATTGACTGCCATATGGTGAAAGTATTGGTTTGACTGTGTCCAGGGCAGCCCATTCGCAATGGGTCATTAAACTAAAAGAGCACTAAGTTAGATGTAAAGTTGTTGCTTTACACACTGCAATGAAGTGAGAAAATAAATGAATGGAAACAACACAGAGACCTAAACTGTAGCGTTTTTATCTAATGGACAAGTCCCATTCACTTCCCGCAGGATATTTAATTCAGCAAAAGAACCAGTGTACATTTTGAGGGGACTGGAGAAAAAGCATGGGGCAACAATGGGCTTGAGGCAGGCTACACCATGGACAATAGGTATCTTGCAGTACATCTTTTAACAGGAGGGGGATGTGCGGAGATACACTCAAAATATTCTCTTCTCAATCAATTCTGTCCGGTCGATGATACTTAAGCTTCATTACAATGCTGAAACAAAACAACACATTTAGGCCAAGAAGTTTCAATTAATTCCACTATGTAATTTATCCAAAAACATACATTGGAGTGTAAGTAATGAAACCCATTAATGTTCATAGTTTTTTGACAACATTTTGAAGTTTTTTTGTTCTCAATTGAACATTACCCATAAATCTCCTCTTACTGGGAATAGCAATTTGTTTCACTTAACTCTAAATGCAGTTTCCGAAGATTTTAAACCACAATTCTAGGTATACCATGAATTCCTCCTGTTGTGGATTTGTTTGCTTGAGTGAAAATGGCCCGACGAGGATTGCATTACAGGGCCACTGGTAATTTGTGAGATTAGAGGTGATGAGGGTTCGGTGAGATGGCTCTTATTTAGGGAAAAAACAAGCACATGGCAAAGTAATGGGAAACATTTGCAGGGAGGAGACCAGAGCAGTGCTGAAGGATAGGGACCGACCAGATAAAGAAGTGAGGATTACTGTGTTAAAAGTGGTTTGCCACAAGATGAAGACGGTTCCTATATTTTCCACCCATACCACAGTCTCCGACAATTCAGGAAAGTAATGCTCAGGGATTTTCTCTGCCTCTCTTTCTCTTGCGGTTGGGGCCTCACAGTATGTTGTTAAGTCGTGACTCCAAATTTAATTGATAGGAAAGTAATTTGGGGGAAGAGGGATTTTTCAATTGAATGGAATAACTCAATGCATTTCGAGCGGGAAGGACATGGGATTTTACAACAGGAATTTTACAAAACTGGTTGTGTTTCAGAGTATTTGGCCAGACTAGGCTACACTTAAAGGCCCTATAATAGTTTTTTGTATCATTATTGAAATGAAATTGTTATGTATGTATATTTGTTGTGTATTGTATATTGTAAAAACAGACATGTAACATTTCTCCAAACATTGTTGAGTACATTTTTCCAAAACAAGAAGTACTATATCCTTCTACTCTGAACTCGGTGATGAGCCCATGGCTATAAGCAGGTGTTGTCCGGGTGCAACATGCCACGTAAAACACAAACAGGAGGTGCAGCAAGTCTCTCTCTCTCTCTCTTTTGTCGGAAGTCTCTTAGGCAGGATTAGAGAGGGTATAAAATGTACGGTGTTCATGAAAGGATGTCTGCTGTATCTCAGGTTGGCTTAGTTTCAGCGTTTTCATTCTGAGTGACATCATTGCCTACAGTGTCACCTTCCCAGGCCAACACGATGACAACATACCCCTAGATGTGATGGTAACTGAACCAGTGCTGAGGTTGAACTTTGAAGCCTTTGTGAAAGCAGCCTAAACCCAATGGCACAATGCTCTTGAGAAAATATAGACATGCATGTGGTACGCTCTGTGATTGGTGTGAGAAAGCAGCCACCACCGTTGATGCCACATCTAATTGAACTGTCATACCTGTTTCTGTGATGGACAGTGAAGCCCGGGGCGTCTTCAAGGCCGGGGCATGGAGCTGTGTGTGAATCCCAGAGATAACATGCCTTCAGGTGAGGAGAGATGAGCGCCGCAGAGTCAGGTTACACCAGACCGACCCGGGACAGGCTGAGAGAGGCTCTGATTGATCCTGAAAATAGAGAGGCCTGTGGGAGAATTGACATGGAATAGAGGATGATGCTCAACTGTCTCGTAAGACTGTGGCTTGAACTTGTCAAAGCCTAATAACTCTTCGGTACATTTGATACAAGGCCATTTTTTTAATTTTTGTTTGAGAAAATTCAACTGAAGAGAGACTCCCAGGCCACTCCCACCACCACACACAAAAAACAAATACATCCTTATGCATTTCATGTATTTATTCATCACTCTGTCACATAATTTTCACATTATTCATTAATCTTTTGAATATGGCTAACTATGGGAGCAGTAGACCGTAACAGCACATTAAGGGAAAGCATTTGTCCAAGAAGCCAGACCAACAAGATGTGGGACCTGAGATGATGCTGCCACCTCTTGGTCACAACGTGGCATTAGGTTTCAAAACATGAACACAGATCTTTTCGACACTTGTGCTCAGCGCTCGTTTCTGTCCACTTTAAAAGTCATGGTCAGAACATCCTCTATGCCCGCCTGGACCTCGTCATGCTCCTGCACAGCTGATACGCCTTTGGGTGTTCCCGTCAGGATAATGTCCCCTTCTTCCAGAGTAATGAACTCGCTGATATAGCTGATGAGATACGGAACAGAGAAGATCATTTGCGAAGTGCAGCCGCTCTGTCGCAGCTGGTCGTTCACTTTGAGCCAGAGTTTGACCTTTGCAGGGTCAGGGATGCGCTCTTTGGGGATGAACTCACTGACCGGACAGGACGTGTTGAACGCCTTAGCCATGGTCCAGGGGAGACCCTTGGACTTGCACTCGTCTTGGATGTCTCTGGCCGTCATGTCCAAGCATAGAGCGTATCCTGCGACGTGGTCCATAGCGTCCGACTGGAGGATGCTCGTCCCCCCTTTGCCAATGACCACCCCCAGCTCCACCTCATGGTGCAGGTTGCTGGAGTACAGAGGGACCAGGATGGGGGACCCCTCTCTGACATACGCCGAGGGCGGTTTTAGAAAAACCACCGGCTCCGAGGGAACTGCATTTTTCAACTCTTTGGCGTGGTCTGCGTAGTTTCTCCCGACGCAAATTATTTTCCTGCCCCATTCCCAAAATCGTGTAATATTTCGGGCTGACATTGTGGCTTACTGTAGGTTTGTGTCGTCCTAAAGCAGTCTGCTCCTGTTAACCATGGGTGTATTATAATAACTGCAGACTTTGACCCCTCCTCGGACCTACATTCCCACTTGTCTAGTTAAAATTACCCTACGGCAAGCGTTAATGGACAAAAAACTCACCTACACCGTAAAGCAAACATTATATTACGGCTGTAATTTAAAACAATTGCTACTACTGCCCTCATATATTTACGCGTTACATTAAAAACAGTCCAACTGTATCCTTAAAGTAACGCTACGTATCTTTGCGAATCACACACCCCCGGTGGGGATTGGTGGAGTCTTGGAGGTCAAAGTTGAAAAGTGGGTGGAAGCGGAACTGTACCAAAACTAAACTTCTCTGGTTTAATGATATGATAAGGATATTGAAGCTGTTATGTTATTGAAGACACTCGTGAGGGGTGCCTGCACTCTGGTTGGAGCTGTGACAACCCTGAAACTCGGTATGTTGCCTGCAGAAACGTGATTAGCACCAATCTAAGCAATGGTTTAGCATTTAGCTTGCTCGGCTAACGCGTTGTTTTTAAGTAACCAGGAAAGGCATGTTTACCTTTTTTGACAGCAGATAGCATGTGAGCTGTCAAGAGCAGACAAGAGGCTACATCGCTGAGTCATTCTTACACAGCAGTTAGATTGGTTAAACAGTACTTGAAAGGATCCGTTTTAAGCAACATTTAATTTTGGCTCTTTACTCTGTCCATTAAGGTAAGAAAACAAGAAAATGTGTTAGCTTTTTTGTACTACACGGGAGGACTAGCTTTTAGTGGACCATGGCGACATTTCAAGTCAGCAAAAGCTATGTTGGTGTCATAAATAATTGTTATTAGTGAACTTCTTTTTTCTTTCTATTAAAGCCCCATTTGAGGTCCAGGCTCAAGCAGCTGCCCTGCTTCACTCTGCTGTCAGGAAAAGCTCTCTGGTGGAACAAGCAAACATGAAGATTGAACTTCTCCCTGCACTTTCTGACAACTACATGTACCTGCTGATAGACACCGACACGAGAGAGGCCGCAATTGTTGATCCAGTCGAGCCCATAAAGGTTTGGTGCAAAGATGATGTGAAGGAATGTTTAGAGGTACCTGAGCTTAATTTACAATCACGCTCTTGATTTGACAGGTTGTGGAAGCCGTCAGAAAACACGGTGTGAAGCTCACAACAGTTTTGACCACTCATCACCACTGGTAAGAAACAACGTGTCACATTAATGCACAGGGATTCATCAGTGATTCAAAAATAGCCACTGTAATTATGATGATTGATTATTACAGGGACCATGCAGGTGGTAATGAGAAGATGGTGAAGTTAATGCCAAATCTCAAGGTCTATGGAGCCGACGACAGGGTTGACGCTATTACAAAGAAAATTCCGGATTCCCATAGTTTCAAAGTAAATTTTCCATTACCATGAATAGAGGCCGCAGATTGAGTGGCAAGTCTCCAAACTGACTTGCCACTCAATTTGCAACGTTTGAAGGTTTTATCTTTATTTCCAATGTGGATACCCTGTGTGGGCTGCAATCACTGCGCTTTAGAATTTGATCTGAACTTCTTAAATGGAGGACAGGGGCCAATCTAAGTTAGTGATGGATTCATAGTTTTCGAAATAAAATCAATAAAAAGAATATCCACAAATCCACTTTTAATTCTATGTCAGTTTTTGTTTCATTTGGATAGGCCTAGTACTTATAAAGCCACAAACCAGCTCAGAGCAAGAAGACAAATTCTTCCTCAGTCACTATTAAACTATACGCTCTTAACTTAAAACCACACAGCTTAACATTTCACCCAATAAATAGAATAAACATGATGAATAAACATGTCTCTTTGCTGTGAGCAGCCCACCTCTCCTCACACTTGACTTGTAACTTTACTGGGAGTCTCCAGCTTGTCTCCATGATGTCGGCTAAAGCCAGCCAAACATGAGATTTTAAATCGGTTAGGTCCAGATCTAAACCCATTCTTTGGTTACCCTCTGCGAAAAAAGCATTTTCTCTGGTCATTTAGAGCAACAAGAATGTTACGACGTCACGTGAATGCAGCCTCTTCCACAAATACACTTGCAGAGAATGAGACCCATTGTTGCAAGCTAATTTCTTTTTCAGATTGGATCACTTCATATTAAATGTTTTCATACCCCATGCCACACTACAGGTCATGTATGCTACTATGTGACCAAAGAAAACAGCACTGAACCACCTGCCGTATTTACAGGTATGTCTTTTGAAATGGCTACTTACAGACAAAATATATGTGTTTAAAAAAAAAAATGTGTTACCCATCTTTTTAGGTGACACTTTGTTTGTGGCCGGCTGTGGTAAATTCTTTGAAGGAACAGCAGAGCAAATGTACAGAGCATTGATTGAGATTCTTGGATCCCTCCCACCAGAAACTGTAATTTAACCTTTTCTGTTCAGTTGCATTTTGACTAATCATTTTGTATTTAAAGAATAAGTGACGGATAAACTGGCCTTTGTTCTAGCGTGTGTACTGTGGTCACGAGTACACTGTCAGCAACCTGAAATTTGCACGCCACGTGGAACCAGACAATGAAGTTATTCGGAAAAAGCTTGCATGGGCAAAGGTTAGTGTGTGGTGTCATACATAGCCTATACATTTTGTTGTACAGACACTTTTGATTGTTGTATTATTTATACAATTTTCTGCAGGAGAAATGTGACAACGGTGAACCTACCATCCCGTCCACTTTGGCTGATGAATTCACTTTTAACCCTTTTATGAGAGTCAAGTATGTACAGTTGACAAAACTTTCAGAATGTATTTTCTAATATTAATGATTCTGTTTCTTGTGCCTTAATAACTGAAGAGAGAAGTCTGTGCAAGATCATGTCAAGCAAACAAGCCCAGTGGAAACCATGAGAAGCCTCCGCAAAGCAAAAGACTCTTTCCGTGTCCCTAAAGAGTGATTCATTTATTTTATCTTCTACCACTGTTAGCACTTGTATACTGGAGAGAATGGACATTTCCTGATTTAAGCGGTCCATGTTTTTCTTACTTTAAACATCACATCAATTTCACTTCATTCAATTCATAGTTTGGTAAATGAGAAGGGAAGCCTAACCAGTGTGCGGCATGTATATATTATAAATAGCTTTAAAATCTAAATTTTAAAAGATTTTAAGATTAAAATATGTGTTTAAAAAAAAGCTTAATTAAACCAAGCTAAATGTAAATTGAATTTAAACACATTTGTGTGGTTAAATAGGCCTATGATAAAGGCTCGTGTTCAATGTAAAAACAACACACCGTCTTAATTTATTATTAATTATGATTATTTTGCTTTGACCAAGACCTGTGTTATCCAAATGAACATTAATTGCTTATAAAGATGAGTATTCAAATGTTGAATGTGTCTGGTTCGATTAAAATGTCTGGTTTTAAATACAGTGGTGTCGCTGTTACTTCCTTTATCACTATCGAGAGCCGAAATGTTGGATAAACAACTTGGCGCATAGACTCACATCATTCCGCGTAAGGTAGTATTTAAATCACTCGTGCATTTATGTAGGTAATGCTGTTTAAAAACCATGCCAAGTTAGTTCATGTTGTACAGTTTTTGTTTGCTTTAGTCTCAGCCTGTCTTACTGCAGTGACTTGACTGCTTTAACTTTTTTTTAATATAATGTAGCCGTAATTTAAAGGTGTTAAATGGAAAACCAGTTAAACGTTTTGATTTTCTCTAAGGGCTGAGCACCGCTGTGCGCATGCGTGAATGCCATGAAGGTAAAGGTGATCTCCATCCTGGAGGACAACTACATGTACCTGGTCATCGAGGAGGAGAGTAAACAGGCTCTGGCCGTGGATCCAGCCGTCCCCCACCGGGTTAGGGTTTTACCATCACAACAACGTGTCTCATAACACTGGACTGTGCAGTAACCTCTATGAATCAGTAGCCCTATTTGTCAATCAGGAGAAAATTAATACATATTCCCACATTGAAGTTAAATAAATGAAACATGCATTTGTCTCTATTCTAGCTGCTAGAGATTATCAAGAGGGAGGGATTGTCTCTCACAGCTGTTCTCACTACACACCATCACTGGTTAGTATCATTTACTTCCAGCACCATTTAATAGTGGGCATATTATTAGTGTAAAATAAACATGATTAGTAATTATCCGTGCTGCTTTTTCTCAGGGACCATGCACGAGGAAATGAGACTCTTGTCAAAGAGATTCCTGGTTTGAAAGTATATGGAGGAGATGACCGCATCGGTGGTCTCACTGACAAAGTGTCCAATGCTCAGGAACTAAAGGTAACTGGACTTCAATCAGTGAAAGAATAAATGTATTTAAGATTCTGTATTTTACTTTTGCAGTTTAACTCCATCAATGTCAGGTGCCTATTCACACCCTGCCATACCTCTGGTCACATGTGCTACTTTGTCTGGGAGGATGAGTGCAGTGATGCCCCAGCTGTGTTCACAGGTCTGTATTTCAAGGTACTGCCAACGATACATACTGTATACTGCTTGAAATAGAAACATTTTAGTAACACGAATGCTGCATTTTATTTAGGAGATACACTGTTTATTGGTGGATGTGGACGTTTCTTTGAAGGTACAGCAGAACAGATGCATCATAACCTCACCCAAGTACTGGGCTCACTACCACAGGACACTGTAAGATGACCTCAACCCAAGGCTGACTCATGAACTGCACAAAGAAAGCACTGACTATTGACCCATTGTGCCAAACAAATCTTTTTGTGTATTGTGTTGCAGAAGATCTTTTGCGGACATGAATACACCATAAAGAATTTGAAGTTTGCCATGCTCGTTGAGCCAGAAAATGAAAAAGTCAAAGAAATGTTGAGCTGGGCCAGAGTATGTAGGAATCATTATGCAAAGACTCTGTATTTGTTCTGATAAATGTTATTTCTAAACAGGCAAGAGACGATGATGACAAACCCACTGTGCCGTCCACTCTAATGGATGAATTTGAGTACAACCCTTTTCTTCGTCTTTCGTACGTTAATGTTCTAACTTGAGTATATCAACCTTATGGATTTCTAAAATTCTACCTTGAAACGTTTTTGTCCACAGAGAGGAGGGAGTTCAGAAGTTCACTGGAAAAACAGATCCCATAGAGGTGTTGAGGGTCCTGCGTAAGGAGAAAGATAATTTTAAAAAGCCAAAGGAAAGGTTGCCTCCACACGCAATGTTGGCATTGGAATGGGGACTCTTTAGGCCTTGAGTGACAGTTTAATGGTGCTAAATGTAGAAAGCAATTAACAGTAGACACAAGCCTGTATAATTCATACTTCTAACCACTCAATGAGGTGATGTGTGCCACTAATGTCAGCTCAGGAGGGACGCATTAAAGCTGCTAATGTGAATGAATTTCTGCTTAAGGTAAGGAAAACATTCAGAACATATACTGTATATAAATTCCTTGACATAGCATCATTATTGTAGCAAATGTTATAGATCTTAAATGTAACCCCACCTTATTTTTTCCTTCTGTGCCTCATTCTCCTATATTGAAACATATAATCTAATTTAGTGCAATTTATACAATTAAACACTTTCAATCAAATTTTCTGTACCTTTATTCAAAAATATATATTTTTATCATAAATATGGCAACACAAATATATTGCGAGAAAGAAATGACCGGTAAGCCTTATGTTAGTCATTATACGTGAGGTCCCGCTTCATGCACATTTACATAATGTGTTGGTTGGTTACATTGTCACAGCTTAAATTTTGACCGAGTAAAACTTCTGGATGAGTTAATCATCATGGTCCAGTTATTGCTGATCACCACTTCATAACAAGTCCGTTTGTCATCTTCTCGACTGTGTGGTACTGTGTGTGCAGTAGCTCTTTGGCTCTGTCACTGCCTACACTCTGCAGCCATGTTTCATATAGCTCAGCCACATGAGTGTCCTCTTCGGGTACAGCTGGAAGGTCTGCTTTGTACAACTCATCCACTTTGTGGAGAAGCTCTTTTGGGTTTTCACCAAGTGAAGGTTTCACTTGTCCACCACCATTGATGCACCCTAGGAAAATGAGCAATCATTTCATCACCAGTTAAAATTTCAGAATCAGTTAACATTTTTCATTTCAGTTAAAATTTCAGTGTTTTTTTTAACAATTATATTTTTTACATACTTTACTTGGACACAATGTGCATATTTCTTGTTTCAAGTTCAAAGCAAATCCTCACCTGAGGGACAGGCCATGACTTCAACAAAATGATAAGGCGACTTTCCTCTCTTGAGTTTTTGGACAAGATTTTGAATATTGCGGAAACCATATGCTGCAGCAAAGGACAACACAACAACACCATCTCTTTCCAAAGTAATCTCCTGGAAGTCTTTATTTCTGTGTGGAAAAACAAATGTATCTTATTATGTCAGTTTTAATAATCTGAATATTTATTGAGCTCAGACTAACCTGAGCGTCTTGTATGTGAGTTCTTTGATCTCCTCTCCAAACAGCTGTTTTGCAGCATTAATAAAAACATGATGAAGGTAGCCACCTGAGCTGCTCCCTGCATGACTCAAGTACTCATTTCCACTCACATTACTGAATCTATACATGTTGCAGAAATAACTGTCAAAATTGCATTCATGAAATAAATGCTCATTTGTAAATACCAAACTTACAGAGTGTCAAGTGGCATTGGTGTCACATCAGTGAGACTTACGTTTTCCTCCTCCAGCATTTTCAAAACCTCACCTATAAAAGGAACAATATAATATTTTAAACTTTATTTTACACTGAATTTAGAATAGAAAAGAGACTAGTGACCTGAAGTAATAACACAATCAACTTCTCGGGTCTCGTTGTTTGTCAAGTAGAAATCAGACCTTGATGCCTCAAGTTTCTTGTCAAAGCATGGCATAACTGTCACATGGTAAATCTGCTGAGGGCTAAGCCCCTGGTACAAAACATACAAAATAAAATAAATACAAAGACTGGTTACATATTACTTCAATATTTCAGATTACAGGCAATACCTGTTGCTCGGCAAAATAACATTTAACTAGTGATCCCATCATCTGCTGAGGAGAACGGGTGGAGCTAATGTAAGGGAGTATAAATTCCCCATGTGTCTTTTCAGCGTAACAAATCCAGCCTAAAAAAACAAAACAAAATCTACATAATAATACAAATATTACAGTTTCTCACAAAAAAATAGAACCAAAGTAGCTACCAGGGCAGGCAGATGTCAGCATGGGCAGAGCTTTGTGATCCTGCTCCTTTCTTTGAAATCGGTCCAAAAATTCTTTCTGGCTCTCCAAAAGGCTGAATGTCCGACTAAAGTTAGTGTCAAAAACATGGTGTACCCCTGTGGCACATCCATTATAGTGGTAAGATGACACACTAGTGTTCATTGACAAAAGTATGAAATAAAACATTACCTAGGCTTTTTAGGAAAGTCGTAAGTCGTCTTCCAGTTTCGCTACTGCTGAGGCCATAGTGCGCCGCGAGAGATGCTCTCGACTGAGGTGACAGAGACACCACAACTATCTTCTGCTCTTTTTCATTGGTCTGTATGATAAGCACAAATAACCAAGCATATTTAGAACAAATTGAGGCATATTTAGTTCCATTTTACCTTTGTACATACATTGTTACGCAGCACTTTGAAAAGCTCTTCGTGGCTCTGCTGCGTGATAAGGACACTCTCAGCTGAAGTGATACAGCCACTGCAAGCCAGACAATCATTGAGTGTGATCTTGGCTCTCTCTAGTTTCTGTTTTTCACCATCCTACAACAAAATAGAAACTGAGCATTAGACGCTATAGTAAAGGATTATTAAGTGTGTATTTTACCAATAAATACAAATCCCCATTGAGGCAACTATTCACAAACCTGATTAACTTGAATATAACTTCCATCGTCCTCTATTTGGATTTTGGCAACTGATCTTCCTTGTTTCTTTTCTACTTTTACAGGTTTGACACATTCCTGTGAACAAAGTACAACGCAATGAAGTTATTGTTATTGTTGACTTTGACATGAAAAAGACAAAACTACCAAAAACTGATTGCTTATGCTGTATTTGGTACTTCATGGGAGATCTACAGCAAGCAGCCAGATGTTGATGTTAATGCTTAAGTAAAGGTAAAAACTACGCCACTGTTGAAGGACTTTGAGATAAAATAGATAAGAGTAAAATAAACTCAATAACCTATAGTGCAGCACAATAGCAATGCTTGATTTTACACAAAACGATTGATTAGTCTAGTTTACTGTTTTAGGCACTTACAAAGTTACATGTAGGGTAGAAGTTTTGTAACCACATCACAAGACCTTTTCTGCATGTCACAATGACTGTCCAAAACAAATAGCACCAACTAAAGGCGCAGCTGACAATGGTTAGGTAGCAATGGTTACAAAACTATAAAACTATTACAGTCATAAGTCAATAGTATTAATTCATTTCGAAAGTTAAGTTAAATTTAAAAGAATGAGTACCTGGGACGGTGTGATGAAATCATCCAGGTCGGTCAGCTGCAACACACCGCTGAAGACGGACGCCATCACTATTCTTCTTCAGGTGCTTTCTCATGCCAGCGGGGTAGTAGCACCGACTGCTGTTCGCTAAGGCACACTACAGTATGATTTTACAATATTCTGCATATTGTATCTTGTCCTAATAACATTATATAATTAGGTATATATCCTTACATTGTAGACACATTTAATGAATCACAGATCTCGTTTTAATACTTGTGCCATAAGTAAACGATGCGCTGTTGTTATGACTACGTGGTCGTAAATCCGCCATGTTCCCTCAGTAGCGGCGTTGCGACAGAGCTGAACGACATGAATGTAAAAAATGATAATACGGCAGAGACAGAGCAAACGAGAGACGGCAATGAGACTATCACCATTCACTCCAGTCTGGGAGATGAGGGTCAGTTACTTCATTAAATAAGCAGACTTCATCACCTTTATTTGCAAATTTTTGCCTGCATCAACAACAAACGTCTTCATTGCAAATCCGACAGCTAAGCTAGCTGCCATTAGCAAAACAAGCTAATGCTTAATTTATTAGCTGTTGAAGTGAAACATCAATCTAAGTAAAGCGTTGATTGTATTCGATCTTATTTCATTACACTTTTATGTTTTGGTCATACAGATGAAGATGTGCACAAATGTGGTCGCTGTCAAACCGAGTTTTCCACGTTGGATGCTTTCATCCAGCACAAGCTGCACAAAACCTGCAAGAGGGATACCACCAACCAAGAAGTATTTATACATGCCTGTATATTGTATACTATTAAAGGCACGTATATGTATTTAACTTTAACATGATCTTTTTAGGCGGCTGAATCTAGCGATTGCCAATCAGAGGCTAAAACAACAGAATGTACGTCAAATATTT
The DNA here is from genome assembly GCF_951799975.1 of Gobius niger. Classification (NCBI taxonomy): domain Eukaryota; kingdom Metazoa; phylum Chordata; class Actinopteri; order Gobiiformes; family Gobiidae; genus Gobius; species Gobius niger. The sequence continues at coordinate 23,436,781 of NC_136861.1, read as the reverse complement.
ATACTAATCAGAAATCTTATTTATTCTCATATTTGCTAAGACTTTGTTCGTTCTTCGAACAGATGACAAGTGTTTGGGTCGCGGCCGCAGGAAGAAAACTGCTTCACATAAAGCCACCAACCTGTCCCATGGACTGTCAGACAGGGATCTATCTGATAGTGCACCTGAGAATGAAAATGATTTCAAAGTGAACACTGAAGGCCGATATTTGTGTCATCTGTGTGAGAAGACATTCAAAACTGTAAGTTATTGGCACTGGAATTTATTTAAAAGGTGACTGTACAGCTACCATATATCTTAAACTGTTTGTTTACTTGGCAGGCTAATATTTTAAGAACTCATTTGAAAACACACACAGATGAGAAAAACTTCACATGTGATTTATGCAGCACATCTTTTAGAACAAAAGGGTCTTTGATCCGACACAATCGGCGTCACACTGGTAATGAAACGCTCTCGTCATAATATTTTTTAGTATACACATTTTTGAAATGTCCTTTCCTATTTCTTTTTAGATGAACGACCCTATCGGTGTACCCTGTGTGGTCAGTCCTTTAGAGAATCAGGGGCTCTTACGAGACACCTCAAGTCTCTTACTCCATGCACAGAAAAGATCCGCTTTGTTCAATACAAGGAGATACTGGTCAGCAAAGACGGAGCACGGAAAGGTGTGTTTGTGTGAAGGAACTTTGTGAAGGGGGCCAGATTTGTGCAGATCTTAGTGTATTGTACAAATATTCTCTGATTTTCTCAGGAGTTGAAACTGATCGTCTGTCAACAGCTGAACCACAAGAAGTAATAGTAGTGCAACAGGACCCAGATGAAAATGTGGACTTAGGGACACAGACTGCTGTGGTTAATGTAGTTGATGTGGGATCCCAGGAAGTCCTGCACCAAGTTCACTTTACTATGGCTGTAGACCAAACAACTCAAGAACAGCAGGTCAGTAAAATATACTTACTGTGCATGTAATGCATCCTACCATTCTCTTCTATAAATCCTTTATGTATGTCTAGGTTGTGGTTGATCAGGCACAAGCTGAAGCCTTAGCGGCAGCAGCAGGTGACAGCCTCATCTGTCAGGCCATCATGAACTCTGGGATAGCTCTGGAAACAGAAGAGACTGTGGTTGACGGGACTTCACAAGAGTCTACGATAACCAATGTAATCTCTGTCTGCCCTGAAACAGCAGAAAATATCACTGAAATCCATGTCAAAGATGAACTTGAAAATATCGAAATGGATGTTGAAGTAAGACTTCAGTTTCCTGACTGTATGTGTAACTCTGGTGAAATTAAGAATGGGGAAATTAAGTTGTTGTTGTTGTTGTTTTTTGCCCCAGGAGACAGATGATGGAGAGGGTGACAGTTCAAATTCAGAGTTACATAAATGTCCCCATTGCACACGTACATTTAAGGGCATCAACAACCTCCGTTTTCATGTCAAAGGTCATTTAGGTAAGCGTTCTCTCAATTTTATTATTTTTACTGTAAATTTTGACTTCTTTATTTTTGGCTAACAGGGTATAAGCCGTTCAAGTGCACCATTTGCCAGAAGGAGTTTTTGTCTGGTTATCTACTTAAGAAGCACATGGAAGTCCATGTCAGTGAAAGACGATACAAATGTGGGGAGTGTGGAAAGCTCTACAAAACCATTGGTCATGTTCGAGAGCACATGAGGGCACATTCAGATGAAAGGCCATTCCACTGCTCCAAATGTGACAGGGGTTACAAGACCAAGGTAATTCATGTTGGGGTTTGGCCAAGCAATCAAATACATAAAATACATTTAATATACTGGCAACTTTTAATCAGTAAATTCTGCCTTTTTATGCCTAATTTAATACAAAGCTGTTGCAGAGTTACTGTTCGTTAAACTCAAAATGTTTAGATCAGTATGCTCATGTTTAAAGAGGGGGTATTATGCAAAATCGACTTTTTCAAGCTTTACATCATGTTATTATGTTGTCATTCCCTCATTAAAAAAATGCCTGAAGTGAAAACTCTGATGGCAGCTATTTTATGGATAGGTTTGCCTGAGTCCTCCTAGGAACGCCTCCACCTCCCGGAGACGCCTCCGAGCTTTCGTCACCAGCCGAGTAACCAAGCACTGCTCCTCAGCAGAAGCCCCTCCCCACTGATGCCACAGACAGCGTGTGGAGGGGGCGTGTCGGAAAGGGTCAGAGGTTCTTAAAGAGACAGAGGCCTATTTCAAGACATTTGCTACAGCCATTTTGAGAGAGCAATTTTATACAAGGCAGTTATTTTAATTTGCTGCATTTACAGACCAACAGAAGGTTTTGTCATCATTGTAGTGTGATATAGACTGGTGCTATGTGATTGAAAAAAGCATAATACCCCCTCTTTAAGAGAATTTCTTAGCACAAGTGTAGATAACAGCACTGGGAATGTTTTACACCTGTGTATGTTGTAATATAAGAAATGTCTGTCTGGAATGTGCACAGAATGCCCTGCAGGTACATGAGCGCACACATGGTGAAGAGAAACCATATGTTTGTCACTTCTGCACGAGAAGCTTTAGAGAAAAGGGATCTTTGGTGCGACATATCCGTCATCACACTGGAGAAAAGCCATACAAATGTCCTAAATGTGGTCGTGGGTTTGCTGAGCATGGGACCCTCAATCGGCACATGCGCGCAAAAGGTCAGTGAAATAGACACTTTATTGTCTATGTTTTGTTGTTAGTTTAAATAACGACTTTGTCTCAATGGCAATCAGGGGGTTGCCAAAAAGATGATTCCTGTGAACAGCAGGCGACAACTGCTATTATCTCAGAAGACCCTCATGCTGTTCTTGTGGAGTTCTCTTCTGTTGTAGCTGACACACAGGAGTATATTATCAAGGTGGGATAGTGTTCTATTAAGTCATCATAAGAAGTTTGCTAATACACTTATTGTCAGAATAGTACATATAAAACGGAAAGATCCTCTATAGTGAATAATTGTATTCATTTATTAATTTATTCTAATTGCCCTTTCTTACATTTGTGCTTGCACTCTTTTTCAATGAATGCTTTAGACTCAAAATGAGGAAGACGTACAAGAGGAACAAGTCACCCTTCTTCAAGACAGCCAGAACGAGGTCAGTACATTACAGCCCATATAAAGGTTTGGAATTTAATAGTGATTTCTGCTTAGTACCTTATCTGCTTCTTCTCAGATGGGTAGCCATATCATGAAAGTAGTACAGCAGATCGTCAGCCAGTCACATGGAGCTGGCACAGGAAGCCCTCAGATCATTGTGCGCAACGTTGGGGCCAACGAGGAAGGGCTGTCCATCTCCGACTGTGGGGACACCATCACTATTGCTACTCCTGAGAGCCTGACGGAGCAAGTCGCCATGACTCTGGCCTCTGCTATTAATGATGGCACGCTGCTTGGAACCACTGGCACTGTGGAAACCCCTGAGGGGACAGTCGCCGTGGTTACCACACCCGAAAATGACGAGGGTGTTCAGATTGAGCAACAGCAACAAGAGGAGTATGTCCTGACGTCTTCAGAGGTTGAGATCCAGACTTTTGTCGTCTGAGCCAAGATGAAACCATGAAACTCTTTGGACATTAAATAAATTAATGGAATTGTTTTTTTTACACACTTCACTTAAAGTGAACATTTACAACCATGTTTATGTGGTCACCAATGATTAAATGCTTAATAACCAGCTTTTCTTATTCATATTGATTATTCTACGGGGAGAATGCATCTTTTACCCCTGAACAATTATTGTATCCGTGGTTTAGTGTTTAACTCATTTGACAGAGCTCTTAAAACTTAATGGATGTAAAAAACACAATTTCATTTTATTGTGTCAGTGTTATTATTCAAGATGAGAATGAAATGTTATGCTCTTTACAGTTTCTCCTGTAATTAAGATTTTTATGTTTATTTGTGCTCTTTGATATTTAAGCATAGTTAAGACACTTTGAGTGTTTCAAGAGAGAACAATCAAATATGAATAAACCGAGGAAGACCCCCGGCTGCACAAGCCCACACAGATCGAAGCGGTATGAATAAGTGATATAATTAATTTATCTTCCTTTATTTAAAGACTATTTAATTTGTAGATTCTCACTGAAGGCATTTAAACAAAATAAGTTGACATATATTCTTAAAAGTAGCCACCTTTTGCTTTGATTACTACTTTGCACACTTGACGTTTTCTCAATGGTTTTCACTTCACTGGACCTTATGAAGCTCATTGAGAAAATGCCACGAATGAAGGGTGGCCATTTTGAATAATACTGTATAAAACCTATTTTATTTCACCTTTTTTTGTTTCATTATTCCATTTGTTCATTCATAGTTTAAAGTCTTCAACGAGAGTCACACAATGTAAATAGTGTCAATTAAGAAAAGTCGATATAGTCGCACTAAGTGTTTCTAAACTTTTGACTGGTATTGTCTGTTAAATCTACTTAAAATATGTCTTGTTGCCATTCAGGGACACTTGTGCTGTCCTGCAGTCTCCTCATTAAAGCACCGCACCCTGTATTAACCAGGTAACAAAATCTTACTCTTTACATCAACAATAAATTGGCACCTGTAGAGCATCAACTTAGCTGATCACTTCTGTTAATCTACTTTATTGTAACCTTGGACATGTCACAATCTTTCTTTTTGGTGCTCCGAAGCTGAGGTTAACACAGGCGCTATAATCAGAGAAGTGTCCCTGGCTGGTACATCCAGTTTCTGGGTCACTCCTCAGCCCTCTGAGAGGGTCCCATCCGCGCAGGCAACTGAAAGAGAGAGAGGGGACGGTATTTATAGAAAAATGGGGCTTTGCTGTACCTTTTCTTGCGAACAAACCGTTTCAGGACCAAGTAAGCGTGTCCCAGATATGTGATCATCATTTAGCCACAGGGTTGGGTGGAGAGTGGACTGCCTGGCCCGGGATGGAGAGCCTTTCTGTGCCTCTCACCTAGGCTTTGTCATGTTCATCTGCCAGTCTCTGGGTTTTTGATCAAACGGGCCAGTATTAGCCTACATCATTTGCAAATGTGACCTTTAAGATGAAGTTTCTGTGACCAGTGGGACGAAGGAGGTTGGGGACTGTGTGGCCAGCTGAGGAGGAGCAGCACTAGTGTCCCAGGGCACTGAGGCTGCAGTGACCCCCACGCTGGGGGTAAGGAAGGAAGGCTGGCTGGAACGTGCCCTGCCGCAAGCCGGGCGAGGATGAGGCGTTTTCTGAGCAGAAAGGGTCGTTTCTCCCTGCGCCAGAGCGTCAAGTCTGGGACCCGTAGTGCCTCCAAAGACTTTTGTAAGTAATTCTAACTATTTTGTGTCAAGCTTTTTGCCAGGTTGAGGTTAGTCCTACAGATAGGTTTAAATGAAATGAAATACACACATTCTTTTATTTAAAATCTTTCATCAGATTTGGTTAGATGACTTATTACTGACACCTATGTAAAGTCTTTGAATTAGGTAAGGAACATTTTCACTCACATATTTGCCTTCAATATTTAGCATTTTCCTCTCATTAGGTCTTAGTCAGTAATTTTTTTGATTCTTCATTTCTTTTAAGAAGCAGTTTTGACAATTCTCTCCTGGATTTACCATCTTTCTTGTTTCCTATTTGGTGTCATATGCAGTATATCGATAGATTCTCTCCTACCTTGACATTGATTAGAAAGGGCACTGTTTTTCCTGAAGGTCAGCATTAATGACCCCTATTTGCTCTTGACATTCTTATGTTGTATTTACTTCAGCAGATATGAAGTATAACTTGGCTTCACAGAAAAGAGGACAGTTTCAAGGGAAGGCCAGAATGTCAAACCATGCGCTACATTCTGTTCTAGATCACATCTTTCCCATCTTTACACCTCTCTAAATTCAAAACCTACTACAAGATCTTTTCATATTCCTTTCACAAGGTATTCTGTTGTTCCTGTACTAATACTGAGATGCCCTATTTTTAAACCAGTGCACTGTGTGACCTCAATTTACAGCTTGCAACCTACTTCTGACTGATCAGTTTGCCCTAAATGCACTAATCTACTGTACTAACTTTTTCCTGCCTCAGTTCTGGGCCTCCCACCCACCAATCAGAACTGGCCCGAAGCGTTTGGTTTCCGACTGGGCGGCACTGGGCCCAGTTACATCTTATCTGTGGTGGAGGGAAGCAGTGCGTACCTGGCGGGGCTGCAGCCAGGAGACCAGGTGGTGGACATAGAGGGGCAGGACGTGACCAACCTAAGCACACCAGCACTCATCGCTTTGGCTCAAACTTTAAAGACCGTCCCACCCAGTATTGGAGTGGTATCAAGGATCAAACAGGTATGATGAGCAGTGCATTTCCTGTTTTCACCCCTAAGTTAAGTTGACATGCAGGATTTGTGGGATAGTTGTCAGAGCCAACATACTGGCTCTTTGAAACTGACCCACTAACACACACTATTCTTTACTTGGTTAATATGAAAAAGTCACAGCACCAAGATTTGTTGAAAGGATTTGATGCTGATTTAATACACAAAAAAAGACCATTGTGTTCTTAAATTATTATTTTTATTTTTAAAGAGTAAATGATTCCTTCTGTCTCATTCTCAGATTGACATCGCTCCTGGACCTGACGGTCGTTTTGGCTTCACTATTGTGGGAGACAGCCCCCTGATTGTTGAAGAGTGTGGGCCTTCAGGCCCAGCTGGCCTGAGTGGTCTCAAAGCTGGAGACTATGTCCTCGAGGTCAATGGGATCCCCGTAAAACATCATGAGACCGCGGCGGCCATGATCAAAGCTGCCCAGGGCCGGCCACTCCGTCTGGGTGTGCTCAGTATGGCCAGGCGACCCAAGAGGCTGAGCAGCAGCATGAGGGTGGTGTCCCAGAGTGGGGACAGTGTGAGGGACAGCCGCGCACATAAAGCCATGGAGTTCAACAAGAAGGTGGGAAATATATGTCCTGTACTGTACTAACACCACGCAGGTACTTCAAAATGCAGTTCAATATGCATTTAATGATACAGGCTATGGCATTATGGGGGACATTTTCTCAATTGTATATGTTTTGTTTGTATTTATTATCTAGATGTAAATATAAATTGTGTCTGTTTTAGTTTTTTTTACCCAGTTTAGTCCTGATTTGATCTAGATTTTGGCAGTGGTGCTATTTGGAGGGTCAAATATTTTAGGAGGTGGCTTGAAAAAGTTTCAGAACCACTACCCTAAAATGAACTGATATTTCACTGTCCCTTATTGTTATGTGGTTTGGGAATTTCTTTTGTCCACAAAATCCCCCTCATAGTGGATTATGAAGCTGTTGCCCTCTGGTCGGGTGTCCAAAAATCACTTTCCTATAAACAGAACAGAAATACTTGACAATGACCTTTAGTGTATACATGTATTTGAAGCATAAAACATTGTTCTACATTCAACTGGCTGACTTTTTTTTAGGTGGAGGAGGTGTTGGGAGAGGAGCCAGATGTGAAAGAGCATCTGTTCGAAGTGCTGAAGCTGTATGCAGCCGACAGAGACGTGGAAAGTTTGGCCGAGGCCCTGCCGGACATCCTCATCACCGAGGAGCACCAGCAGCTCATCGACAGCGTCAGGTACTGCATCTTCTCTCGAAATATTTAGATTTACACATTCAGGTCAACATAATTGCATTCATGACTTTCTATAGTCTTGAGGGCAGGGGCCTTTTTACTCAATAGATGATTTATATATTTTTTTTATCAATCACAAAAAAAAAACATCGACATATTTTGTGTGGGAAATGTTTGATATTGTTCTTGAGCCTTAAAGTCCTTTCACCTGACAGTATTTCCCAGGAGGTGATTAAAGAATGCCACCACATTTAATGATGCAGTATAGTTCATTTGTGCTGACAGAGAGGACATTGAGCACGTGTACACAACCTCATCACCGAGCTCTGAAGTTTTGGAGCGGGCTGGGGGTGAGTTTGTTTGACAGATGTGCAATGCTGCAACCTGAAGATGCTTATTGTAGTGCCTAAAAATGCTGGCGTAAATTGGAATCGGAAATGCTGATCTGTTAGATGTGACGCAGTCGAAATCAATTTTTGATCAGCCCTACTTTGACTGTAAGCGAGAACAAGTGATGAACAGATGTCGTCTTGTTGTGTTAGAATGAGCTCACTTTTATATCGCAAATGCGCCTCAAGGGAGAACGCCTTGAATTACTTTTTATCCTACAAACCGTCATAATGTTGTGATGTCAAGTTCTGTCACAACCTTTGACATAACTCAGTGTCAGTGTGTTTTTATTGAAGGGCACAAGAGAAGCTTTTACATATTCCGTCTTTTCTTGCTGAATCTCAAAATGCCACAAACACAATGCCCCCTTTTTTGCTTCAGAATTTTTTGTCATCTCCACTCACTTTGACTGTCTCTCTGTTGCTCTATTTCTCCCCAATTTTCCCGTCATCCATGCTCACTTTGATTTTCCTCTTTGGAACACACATCACTCTACTCGCTTTATTCCCCGCTCTGGATACAGTGCCCAAGTATTGCTGCCCGCATAGTGCATAGTGGTTGTGAGATATGTGCACATTTACAAGCAGACTCTCACCTATTAAATGCATCTCTGTCTGTAATCCAGGGAGACATAATGAACTGCTGCCTCAGGTGAGTATGGGATTTTGCATACAGTGTAGCTTTTACCGAGCTGTTCAGGCTCGAGCTGTTCTTTCTGCCGCGTTATTCTTGATACTTTCGGGAAAAAAAACAGAAATATCGTGAGCAGTACTTTCATATGCCGTCATCTCGCTTTTCTCACACGCAGCTGTTTCAGCCGGGTTCGCTCAAAATATGCTTTGTAATGTTTGTTTTTCTCAGCACCTCTCATTAATTATGCATAAGTTCTTCCCTCAGAGGACTGGAGCTTCAGCAGCACCTTTACACACACACGCAGAGCTACATTTCCATAATTGTTACCTATACTTCTATTCTGGGATCATCTTTTGTATGCAAAGTTGACGCCTCGTTCGCCCGCCTCGTGTATATTTCACTTTCCATAAGAGTCAAAGAAGCCCTTGATGTTTCTTTTGTGATGTTGGAGCCTGATGGAGAGTTCTCAAGACTATCTCAAATTTGACTTTTTGCTGTCGGCAGAAACAAATGAATTGAAGTAAAAACGTCATCATTTGGGCGATTTTTAAGGCTTTGTCTGCCTCTGTCCCTCTCAAAGATATTTCTCGCCCTCCCTCTGGATGTGTTCTATTTATACACAGCCTACTTCTTTTAATAAATTCTCTTTTAAGTTGCAAAACGGGACGGCTATTGTTGTTTCCTGTTGTATCGAGTGATTGTTTAGTTTCTACGAACTGCATTTCTGGACCCTTGTTTGTAGTTTTTCCAATAGTCTATTTTTCTAGCTGGGTGTGACGTAAGTGTGAATGAATTTACACTGACTGCCCCTCCTGATACAACCTCTTTATTTACCTGAGCTTGGGACAGGCAAAAAAGTGTATATTAGTTTGATAAGTGGTTGGATTCTGGTCTCAGCAGCTGCATTCCTTAAAGGTACATTATGCAACTTTTTATGCAAGGAAAAAAACTTGATATTTTTGCGTATTAGACCAGCGGTTGAATGAGTGGTCAGCACGGCGCCTTTACTTTCCATCACGGTGGTCTCTACAACACTCCATGATCAATTGTTTTGTAGGTTTTTTTAGGTGAGAGGATCCGTCAGCAGTGAAAACCTTCCAAACAATTGATCCTGGGGCATAGTAGAGACCCCGTGACGCAGTGCTGACCACTCATACAGCCGCTGGGTCACTACACGGTCAAGTACAGGCACAAATATAAACTTTTTTTTCCCCACACAAAAAGTTGCATAATGCACCTTTAATCCTACAAATGTGATGAAAAATGTGTTAGTTTCATTTCCCAATTCTGTGCGTATATTTAAAGTATGTTCCTGTCTATTTAAAAGCTATCCTCTCGTTGCATAGTCCACTCTACCCTGTTACTTGTGTGTGTGTGTGTGCAGTGGTGCTGGTTAGTGTTCTTCCCCTCAGTCATTGTGTGACCTGCCTGAGGAATCCCACTGAGGCTCTCCTCTCTCCCTCCTCGTCTACTTCTTGATCATCATCCTTTCTCCTCCGCTGAGAGAAGCTCATTCTCACATCGCGCTCCTAATGATGGACGTCTCATCATTAACAAGGCTCATCCTTTAACCTGTGCACAGAAGGAGCACCTGTTCCCAACCTCAGCTTTACTCCCGGAGGAGCTGTGTCGGAGAAGATGGGCACCGGGAAGTCACTTTGTCCAGAAGACGTAGTTGTGGAACAGCTGATGCCGCCCGAGGATGTTTTGGAGGAGTGGAGGGATGTACAACTCCCCACCCTCTTCCTCACTCCATCTGGCTGCCTTCCGAGTCTGCAGCAAGCTTTTTTGAGCTCGAGGATTTAATTCTCATCCGTCTCTTTCCATAAAAAATAATGGGAACTGTATCGGACGAAGAGTTCTGCAAACTTTCACTGATCTTGGGCGCTTCCTAAGATTGACAGGCCATGGGAAGGGACAAGAACCTTTCCAGACACTTTCGGTATAGTACTAATGTGTTTCGATCTCCTCTCCTCTCTGCTTTGTTTTCAGTCGTTGCTTGTTTTCCTATTTTCCTCCTCTTCTTTGTATACGATCAGTTATGCTGGCATACACTCATAGGTCTTTTGCATTTGCTTGTAGCTGAGTTCTGTGCTTCTAATTAGTCTTACAGCATTTGATGAGTTTTGGCACGATCCTGTCAAAACAGTCTGAAAATAGTGATCACACAAATCATTATTTTCACGCTGCCCTTGATCTCCTCCTCCTCTGTTGCTAAATATAGACTCCTTCGGCCTCCTTCTAATTGAGGGCAACTCGAAGCCTACATCCAACTTCAGTAAAAGAGACGTGTTTGTGACAATGATAAAAACCCTTTTCTAACCGAAACAAAACAGGTTATGAAGTCACCAGTGGCAGAGTGTCATGATGCCTCTTTAAACGGCCCCATTCTGTTTTCTTTTGCTTTTGCTGCATTTGTCTGTGCTCTGGCATGGCTGTTCTGGGAAGTTTTATGGCCTACATAGAGTGAACAGACACAACTCCCAAAAGTTACGTGACCCTGGCCTACAAAGTGATCCCATTTCTCCATCTTCTCCACTGCTCTGTTGTGTGTTTCACTCTGTGAGAGACTCTGCTTCTCTATCGCTGTCAGGAAATATTCAGATCAGTTCAATATGAAGACAATATAAAGGCATTTGTTTTTGGTTGATAATTAACTTGGATCAAAACCTGACTATGTTGTTTCCAATATATTTCAACAACCACCACCAATCATCCACACATCCTATTCACGCTGTACATAGTCAAGTGTGATTGAAGTGTCTTGCCCAAGGACACAATGACAGTGGTCGGAGTTAAGTTTGAACAGCCCACCTTCTGATTAAAAGACGACTACGCTACCATAAATATGACAAAACAGCTGTGATAGAGAGAGCTGTGTCTCCACAGAGGTTCACCAGGTTTTACAGTGTCTCAGATTAACGTTGAATTGTCACTATGAGGCAGCGGTACCTGCAGCTGTAACGGGAGCAGAAAACAATGCCGCAGCTCTCCTTCTCATTCTATACTCACTCGCACTGCTCTCGGTTTAATCTTTTTTTACCTGTCTCTGCGTCCCGGGGATCAACAGGGATTATACTGTTTTTGAACCAATTACGACAATGCAGCAGCTGGAAGAAGATGCAGTACTCATGTTTCTTTCTAAAGATTGGATAAATAATATCACAAAGTGCAGTCATGTTTCAGTGTTTTGATTCTCGTTTATTTTTCCTGAATCTGTCATTATGAACATGTTTGCCAGGATCTTCATTCCCAAGAAGCACCGGGAACGTTTTGATGAGGTCGTCTCCCAAAATCTGATGAGCCGGATCAAGGGACGGAGCTTCAGTGACCCGAGTCGCAGTCACCTTCGCCGTAGCCGAAGCGAGGACCACCCAGAGCGCCTCCTGGTGTCTACTCGGGCCAGCTCTGTGCCCCGGACACATGCGGAGGAGGGTGCAGCCCCTCCCACCAGAGGAATGCGTAAGACCACCTCCCTTATCACAGGACACTCCAACACCTCGACCAACTGCAGGTTTGTGTGATTTGGGTCATTATAAATCTGATTAGTTGACGTCAGATTAACACATTCAGTACATGTGGAAAGTTTGGAAACACATGGATATCATTTCTAATGTGTCCAAAGATTGGATATGCTTTGGATTTTTATCAGTGAAATAACATCTTGCTGTCTTATAAGCCCATTAGGACTGGGCATTCGGTGTGTATGCACAATAATGAATAATAAAACTATTCATTCAGTCATCCATTCTAGCATCTTGCACCCATACTGATGAGTGACATAGCTTTGCAATTTATATGACTAGGCGGTGTAGGAGTTGAGCAAAAACAGACAATGTTTTAATAAATCCATTTGCATTATTCATGCTCTCTCAGTCATTCTCAGGGTATTTATTGCATGAGAACAGGTGACTGAGCCATCCGAGTTAACTAAACTGAGCAGTGAGTGAGATTAAACCATCCTCTTTTGGTTTCATTAGAACTGTCAGAGTCTGCAAGGGAAACATGAGTTTTGGCTTCACGCTCAGAGGACATGCTCCAGTTTGGATCGACTCTGTTATTCCTGGTAAGGTTTTTTTTTATTTATAGTTATAATACACTCCATTAACAGAAGCATTGTTTTATAAACAGGGAGTCCAGCTGATAAGGCTGGCCTGAAACCTGGGGATCGCATCTTGTTTCTGAATGGACTGGACATGAGGTATTTCTTTACATTACTCTAATTTTATGTATTATGTAATATGTAATATTATGTATTGATGAGGCTGTTGCCTGTACTCAGGACATCCTCCCATGAGAAGGTGGTTTCCATGCTTCAAGGAAGTGGTGCTATGCCCACTCTGGTGGTGGAGGAGGGTCCAGCAAATTTAGCTCTGACAGAGCCAGATTTGGCTGGTGGCGCCGGCCCCACAGAGCGCTCCCGCTCTCCTGCGCTCAGCTCGCTGCAGTGGGTGGCTGAGATCCTCCCTCCCAGTATCCGTGTTCAGGGTCGCACTTTTGGACAGCAGCTGGAGCACCTTCTGACCATCCAGGAGCGCTACACCATTTGCAAAGCACTAGAAAACTTTTTTCAGCACAGGTAAGTTTTCAGAAATGATTTCTAAAGTTTTATCTGGGACGTGATGGCTCAAACACTGTCCTTACTCAACAGGAATGTTGACACGTTGATTGTGGATGTGTTTCCTGTGTTGGACACCCCTGCCAAGCAGGTCATCTGGCAGTTTGTTTACCAGTTGTTGACTTATGAAGAACAAGAGCACTGTCAGAGCAAGATCTCACGCTTCCTGGGATTCAAAGCACCAGGTGTGCATTAATGATAAACCTGTCATTCTGAACTCTGCTATTATCAAAATGCTAGAAAACATAAATAAGGAAATCTATGACTATTTAAAAGGTGTTCAAAGAAGGTATATGTATTTTCTTCTCCCATTGCTGCTACATGTGAACAGTTCCCCCACCACCTCCACCCCCTCCTCCTGAGCCTGAGCCCGCTCCTGAACCCCAGCGCCGCAGCAGCTCCATGAGAGTCACAGGAAACACTTACAAGAGCAGCGTGAGAGGACGCAGCTCAGATGACCTGGTCATTGGCACACAACTGGGTATGAGCACATCACTCTTTTGTTATGAACATCTGTCCTGTTAAAAAACATTATCAATCATTACCTGTAATCACAATGGGCTTTATTCTTTTAAAGCTAATGAATATTGTTTTTCTTCTTTATGTCTGCAGTATCTTCCAGAGATGATATGTTTGGTCCCATGCTACAGAAACAGAAAGAGCCACCTGAGTTGTTTTTAAGCGTTTCTAACGACTATATTACCCTAGGCATGCGTGGCGAGCCCGCGCTCGAGTCAGGCATGAGGCTAGCTCCAGGGGAAAGACAGTCAGGTGATGGCACTTCTCTTCCTGAGACCCCCAACAACCTCACCAACGTATGTGGATGATTTCTGTACAAAGTGTTCTGTATATGTAGTATAGTCTGATTATGAAGTCTTCTCTGCTTCTATGTGCAAGTTGTCAGCTGTGTATGCTGAACTTGAAAACATGTACTCATCCAAGAGATCCAAGTCTTTGAAGAGCCGACTTCCGCCAGCACCAGATAGTGTACTTGAACTGGACAGTCAGCCTCGGACAGCTTCTCCTTCAAGCCACGCCAACACAGGTGGACTCTTGTACCTCATGCATTACAATATTGTAATATGACAAAAAAGTTAGTAAAACGTAATAATGAGATTTCCATTTCAGGTAGCGCCCCACCACCCTCCTCCTGGCCTGAGCCGCTCCCCAGTCCCCCTTCTTCCCAGTTCTACCCTGGAGCAGTAACCAATCAGACCAGTGGCGAGTCTAACCCGTATATCAGCCTGGACAGTCCCATGCCCTCACCCCCCGAGCCCGACGACTTCCCATCCAGCCCACCACCCAAAATGAACTACAAGAGACGCTACACCTTCTCTAAACCCCCTCGCTCAGAGGACACTGACCGCTTCCTGGATGCCCTGAGTGAGCAGCTGGGACAAAAGGTGGCCATTGTAGACGACTTTCTGAACCCTGACAATGACTATGAGGAGGTACAATTATTTAGACCTACAATATATGAAAATTTCTGTTCCTATTTCATTGTAACAATACAACAATATAAAAGTTTGGTCTATGATTGTTGCTGTCTCTTTTCCATGCTCTGGCTAATAAAGTTGTGATTGGTGTTAATGCCAGGATGTTGTGCAGATGGGTTTTCCTGATGATGAGGATGAAGACAACAATGAAGACCTGGCAGTAGAGGAGGAGGAAAGCGGCGGCTTTGCGCCTCCAGAGATGAGCAGCCCGAGCGATGTCCAGAGCAGCAGTGGCGAAGAGCACGCGTCCTCCCTCACCTACTCCTCTTCCTCCGACCACATCCCGCCTCCTCCCATGAGCCCCCCGCCACCGCCACCTCACCAGTTTAACGACCTGCCTCCACCTCCTCCGCCCCCACCCACTACAACCGCTCAACCCCAGCGTCAGCCAGCACAACAACAACAACAACAGCTACAGGTGAACTTGATTATTACAGTACGACATCATACAAAGCACAAGACAACAGGATAATGACTTCAGACAGACTTGAAGGAGCGGGACGTGTGCATACATACTTAAAGGTGCATTATGCAATTTTTTTATGCGGAAAAAATAAGTTGGCATTTTTGCATATTTGACCCAGTAGTGACCCAGTGGCTTTATGAGTGGTCAGCAGCACGGTACCTTTACTTTTCATCGTGGTGTCCTCTACAACGCTCCAGGATCAATTGTTTTGTAGGTTTTCTGCAGCAGAGAAAACCTTCCAAACAACTGATCCTAGAGTGACAACTGTGATAGAGAGTACAGGCGCCATGCTGACCAGATACAGCCACTGTCTCACTACTGGGTCAAATATGCGCAAATGTTAATTTTTATTTCCACATAAAAAGTTGCAGAATGCACCACTAAAATACCTAATATTTATTTATTTATTGTGAGGGTGTGCAGTGTCTAATTATTGCTTAAAGCAGTACTAAATAACTTGTTTACCTTAATAAACCCTTTTCGTATATCTCTGGGGTTAATACAATGAGATCTCCCCCGGTGTCTCTGGCCAGAAAACCACAATTGCAACTTTGCCTGCACCGGGTCGGCGACTCCAATACACACTAATGGAATCACGATGAAGAAGCTAACAGGCTAACAGGCAAAGCTAACTTGCGGGCTAGCGCCACTTAAACAGTATTTACAGCCAAGTTTGAGTGAAAAAAATCATCTCTATTGTGTAATTGTAAGTACGACATCCCTCTCTCCCTTTGTCTTTTCTGTCAGTGTAGTATTTACTCTCGGAGACAATTAATAAGTAAAAAAACGCAACATGCTACGACACCTGCAGTGGCGCTTATGGCCTCTAGGGGCATGAGTTACTTCGTACTGCTTTAATCTCTTGGAAAACATGTGTTTAGAGTTGTCATTTCAGTCATCTATATTTTCGGGGGGAAAAAACTGTGTTACAAATAGTATTATTCAACTTGCACTGTCAAATAAACAAAGCACCTTCATATAGAATTTGTGTGCTATTGGGTCACTTTGCATAAACGGAAGAAAATTAAATTGAAACGTTTCAGTAGGAGCTTAGATGTTAGATACTTTTTAGTCGCTTATTTTCATTTCGAGTTTTTATTAGTCGACAAATAATATGTGGAGATCTAATTTTATATATTTTTTTAGTAACTGTTTTTGTTTTAGTCAGAAAGACATATTTCATAGGAAGAAATAGAGTTAGTGTATGGAAGGAGGGAAAATATACAAAGGTAATACAGTAAAATAAAGTAAATAAAATGACATAATGACAGTTTTGATTATTATTGATATGACATTATTCATCCACAGGTGAACTTGACCCCGGACCAATCTCCCAGATCTTACATCCCTATACGTCGCAAATCAGGCCCGCCTCCTCCCCCACCGCCTCGCAGTAACCCTCCGCCTAAACGCCACTCTCTTCACAAAGTCCTCCCGAGCAGAGAGGAGATTCAGGCCCGCGCCACCATCCAGGAGCTTAAAGCCTTCCAGGAGCGGCAGGTGTACGAGGAGCAGCAGGTGTTTAAGAAAAGGCAGGAGGAGCAGCAGGCCTACAAGGAGCGCCAGGCTTACGAGGAGCAGAAAGCCTTTGAGGAACAGCAGCTTCTCCAGGAGCAGCAAGCCTACCAGGAGAAGCTTTTCAAAGAGAGACAGGCCTACGAACAGCAAAAGGCGTATGAGGAGCAGAAAGCGTTTGAAGAGCAGCAGCTGTATCAAGAGAGACAAGCGTACGAGCGGCGGCAACAGAAAGCCTATGAGAAAGCCTATCAGGAACAGCGGGCGTTGGAGGAGTTGCAGGCCTATCAGGAGCAGAGGGCGTATGAGGAGCAGAAGGCCTATGAAGAGCAACAGATGCATCAGATCTACCAGAGCCACCACTCCATGCCCGCCCAGCCCACTCAAAAGGTCCACTCCTCAGTCCCTCTTCAGCAGCTGCACCAGTCTTTACCCCCGCTGCCTACTCCTCCGGACCCCATGATGCACCGCTCCAACCATCCGCTCTACATGATGCGACAACAAGAACAACAGCAGCAGCAACTCCAGAGTCACCTCATGCACCGGAGGCTGTCCCGATCCGCTCCACCGCCTCACCCTGCAGCCCCTCAGCCAATAGGGCATCAGCAAAGTGGGCAAGGGCAGTACTCAGAGGGCATCTACCAGAGTCATCAGGGGCAGAGGGCGCCACCCCATCACTCCTCCACAGAGATGCTCAACCAGATGCACCAGGCCCCGGCGCACCACTCCTCCATGGAGATGCTTCATCAGATGCAGCAGCAGCACCAAGCCCAAAGCCACCACCACTCGTCTGCGGAGGTCAGTCCAAAAAACATCCAATTCATGGGTTTCAGACAAATGACTTTTTCCCGTAATGTAAAACACCATTTTGAGGAGTTTTGACCCTTTGAAAAGAAGATGTAGAAAGCGATACTTTTGAATTCTTTATGGCTTTGGCAACAGTCCCAATTTTACACCACTT
Organism: Gobius niger; assembly: GCF_951799975.1. Lineage (NCBI taxonomy): Eukaryota > Metazoa > Chordata > Actinopteri > Gobiiformes > Gobiidae > Gobius > Gobius niger. The sequence continues at coordinate 23,419,149 of NC_136861.1, read as the reverse complement.
GAAACCCATGGATAGGTTGCGTTAAAATCTAAGATGTTACTAATAAATACATAATCAATTACCGGACAAGGGTAGCTTTGAATTCTATGGGAAAAACTACTTTTGAAGTACGCACACTTTATTTATAATCACTGGGCCTATCCAGATGAAACAAAAACTGTTAGCACCAAATTTTCACCCAGTAGTGTCAAAAAGGATGTTTTTTTTCAGCCAAGGCAGCCATGAGATGTATTTATATGTGAAGTTTGTGGACCACTAACAAAAGAAGATCAGGCAATTTATGGATTGGGAGTTATGTTGTCCACTGCCCTCCATCTGAAATCTTATAAATTCTGCAATGTAAACCCAACATATATGTGAACATGAAGATGTAGGTCAAAATAAATGCTATTTGGTGTGACTGCAGGTCCTTCAGCATGTGCAGCACACCCACTACCCCTCACCCAATGAGATTCTTCACCAAATGCACAAAGTCAAGGCCCTCCAATCGTCCTCTGAGCTGCTGCATCAGATTCAGCCTCACCACTCCTCCACTGAACTCCATCAGGCGCCACATGTGCACCACGGGCCGCCCCACCACGGCTCCACTGAAATGCTGCACCAGGCCCACCCGCTCCACCAGCCCAAGCCCCACCACACCTCCACCGAGCTGCTGCATCAAGGGGAACAGTCCGCGCCCATGCAGATGAGCCGGGACAGCCACTCACATCAAAGCCGACGGAGCGTGAAGGGGCATCACCAGTCTCAGCATCACCCGCAGCCCGCAAAACCGTCCCCGCAGCGGCCGCACTCTATCCAACACCACCAGATCCAGCACATCCATCACATGACCCCGCAGCCCCCGCCCCAGGACTACCCGCACCAAATCCACGTCATCCACCCGGCGCATCAGCAACAGCACAGGCCTCAGCAGCTGCTCTCCACCTTCCAGCCCCTCCAATCGACGCCGCCTCCTCTGTCTCTCTCCCCTTTTCAGCCCCTGAGCAACCAGCCGCCCAATCAAACAGGCCGGCCACAGTCGCAGCCCTCCCAGCACCTGCTCCATTCACCGGCCCCACCCCCTCCACCGGCGCACCATCACAAACCGCACCAGCAGCAGTCTCACAGCGAGGCCAAGCAGCCACAGTCTCTGCCCCACTCTCTGTCCGACCCAGAGCGCCTGGATCCGCCCGCCCCACCACCACTGCCCCCTCCCTGCTCCCCTCCACCCCTGCCCCGCCCCAGTCTGTCCCGCATGGACTCTCATCACCTGAGCGTCAAGAGGCTGCGCTGGGAGCAGGTGGAGAACTCCGAGGGTACCATTTGGGGACAGGTGACGCACACCACCACCGTTGCATGTTTAGACCTGCTGCAAAGTTTAAACCTTTAATTGGTACATTTAAATTGTCAAAGAGCTTTACAACTCAATGCTATTTCAACCTTGAACATTTATATTTGACTTGATTTAAACCACAAACAAAAAAATTCACTAAGTAAAATAAACATGGACGAACATGTAATTCTTTTTAAAAATAGCTTTGTTTCTTTTCATCCAAAGCTAGGGGCAAGCTCAGACTATGAAAAATTGCACGACATGGTCAAGTATCTGGACTTAGAGCTTCACTTTGGACCTCAGAAGAATTCAGGTGAATACTTTGTCCACTGTCTGTGATATGCAAAGCATTTCAATTACAAGCCAGAATCTTTATACATTTTTTTCTTTGCCCAGCACCAGGACCAGAGCCAACACCTCAGCCAGAAACAGTGAAGAAGAAAGATGTGGTTGAAATTCTGTCCCACAAAAAAGCCTACAATATCTGTGAGTAGAGCAAAAGCCATACATATTTACTTAGACACACAATAACAGCATGTCATTATTATAAAACAGGCTGTTACTAAACAGAGGTTCTTTCAGCGATCCTTATTGCGCACCTAAAGCTGTCCCCTGGAGAGCTGCGACAGGTGCTGCTGAGGATGACCTCTGAGCGGCTGGACACATCCCACATCAAACAGCTACTTCTGTACGCCCCTGACGCAGATGAGGTGCGCAGATTTGAAGAGTTCAGACAGGACCCCAGCAAACTCACCGAGCCAGACCAGTTTGTCCTTCAGGTTTGATCCTGTTAAATGTGCAGCATTGTTACTGTATCAGTGCCCATCTGATGCATGTTTGCATTTACCTCCACAGATGTTGTCAGTGCCAGAGTACAAAACACGTCTGCAGTGCCTTCTCTTCAAGTACTCACTGCAGGAGAAGACTGACGAGCTCAGAGGAGCCTACGATTGTATTTACAAAGCATCAATAGAGCTCAAGACCAGCAAGAAACTTGCTAAGATACTAGAGGTACACTGAATATGTATTATTCTGTTTATGTACACACAGACAAAGGTGTCTTTATTTTGACATTATAGAGATGTATGTGTATTTTCTGACACTGAAACAGCTCATTACTAATTTGAAAATGCACTACATGTAAAAACATCATTTAATATCTTTCTAATCTTCCTCCACAGAGCTATGTTGACTCTCTGACATGCATTTTCTTTTTCCAGTTTGTCCTGGCTATGGGAAATTACCTCAATAACAGCCAACCTAAAACTAATAAGACAACCGGCTTCAAGATTAATTTCCTCACTGAGGTGCAGCAAAGCTCATTCAACATATTTGTGTAATTTAAGACGGTCTTATAAGTGAACAACTCCCGCTTTACAGCTCGGTGTCACCAAGACGGTTGATGGAAAATCTACATTTCTGCACATCCTCGTCAAGTCATTGTGTCAACACTTTCCTGAAGTGTTGGACTTTTCCAAAGATCTCATTATGGTTCCTCTTGCAGCTAAAGGTGCGTGTGCTGTGGTACAATCACCTGTACTGTACAATAGACTTGATTTTACTATCCTTTTAGTAAACCAAAGGATTCTCTCATCGGACATTGATGAACTCCATTCAACAATCCAGGACATTCGCACCGCCTGTCAGAAGATGCCTGCCACTGCGGAGGATCGCTTTGCTGTGGTCATGAGCGTATCCTTTTCACATCTCGTTTATCAAACACAAGATTCTGTTGAATTTCACCTTAACTTTAACGATGTAGAACTTTCTTGAGAACAGCCATCCAGCTCTACAGTCGCTTGAGTCGTTGCAACAGAGGTCTATGGAAGAGTTTGCCAAAACGGCCTCTTACTTTGGCGAGGACAGCAAAGCCACCAGCAACGAGGCCTTCTTTGGCATCTTTGCTGAATTTATTAACAAGTTTGAGGTGAATAGTTTATTCAAAGATGTCATTAATATTTTTACTTTGCAGATCACATTTATGAAGGTAACATACCATGTTTTTTTGTCGTTTTTTTGCACAGAGAGCTCTAAGTGATCAGCATGCTGCAGAAAACCCCAAAAGCCCCAGAAACCCACGCATGGCGTCTCCATTGGCCTGGTAACACGGGATAGAGTGAAAACCACTTTTAACTTATTAGTCAAGACAGGTATTTACGGTCAAAGTGAATGTTCTTTAAATAGGATGCTTGTAATACTGAATGTTATGGTAAATATAATAAAATATGTAGATATTCTAACTCTTAATTATGGCAAAATGTCAATTTATAAGTAACTCTCCATGTCCGATACATAGATATGTTTCAGTTAACCAAAGTGCAATATAATGATACAAGTTATCACAATGATTATTATTTAGAAATCTGTTCAATTTTAGACTTGTATAAGGAAATGCCTTGTACTGTATATACTGCTGTAAAGTACAATAGTGTGTCTTTTATCATACCTGATAAATATTTGACATTTTAAAATAATAATCACTTTATAAAGGGCTGTATATACTGTATTGTACTGTTGAACACATACTGTTGAATTCAGTGTTTGGTACATAAGAATGTCTATTTAAATCTTTCTGAGCTAAAATAAATGAATGCTGTAGAAAGCAGAAATTAAATGTATATATACTGCCCCTGCTATGTACTTTTATGACTTATCTTTGAATTAGTACATATACAGTAACAAACAGTGGTTTGTACAATGTTATTAAGATGTCTATCAAATAAATTAATTTAGTTACTCTTATGATTTTTTCCTTTTTTTAATAGATTGAGTTACTCAAAGCCATGCATTTTCAAAAGTGGCAATCATGACTTTTTCATGCAGTGTAAGCCAATGTTTTATTTGAGGGTAAGAAAAGTAGCAATGCATATTTTCAAACCAATACTTTGTCTTTTTGATGTTTCTTATCTGCATGAGATAATGTTGCTAGATCCTGAATGTTTTAATCACATTTATAAACCATCAGTACACTGATCAAACTAGGACATTCACAATCACAACACGTTTATCTCTATTAGTGTGTGCATGTGCAAGACAAGCCACCTTTCTCCTGCCAAGTCTCATAAAACATTTACGATTTAACTCAAGCTTGTAGCGGACGAGGGGAGTGTGGAGTTTGACCTGGGTTGAGTGAAGGAAGTTTCACAAACAGGAGAATTCTGGAGTCTTGCGGATGTTATGAATGACAAGACAAGCTCCAGTGAAGACCCACTGACGGTAAAACTACATCATCCTCAAATGCTCTCATGGTGGATTTCAATTTTGTTTCTTTAGCATCAGTCTGTCTTGCTAATTGGTGTAACTTGCAGTGATTTTTTTTCTCCATTACACAATCTACATTTATGCCATTTATAAAATATTTAAATAAAAGCAGTCTCTTTTCACCCGTGTTATTTGTCATACTGTGTTCATGTTGTATATTTGAATTTTCAGATGGCATTTTACCTTAAGGACAAGCACCCGCAAATCAATATGTCCCCCAGTCCATCCCCTCCTCCACAGAAGCCTTCACTTGTGCCTTTGGACATTGGGGTCCTAGTTGTTTACTTCTTGCTTGTGTTGGCTGTTGGATTCTGGGTAAGTGCTCAGTTGTTTAAATCTGGAAAAAGAGTTAATGACTTTCTAGAGTATCTATATTATTTTTGGAAGGGGTGGTTAAAAGAAGCAATTTGCTGCTGCAGAGCAGCATTTATTTAGATATATTAGACTTATTTTCCCTATAGGAAACATAGGTCCAAAAGCTTGTAACGCTTTACAATAAGGGTGCATGAATTCATGCATGAATTCATCATAATTCATGTATTAATTTGTCATGAATTCATTTGAGGTCATGATGCTTCATGATGAAGTACTCATGAATTCACACTAATTAATGCTAATGAATAATTTATCATTATTATGATGAATTCTTTGTTGTCATGACTTCATTTTGTGCCCCTTAAAATGAAGTATTGCAGCTTTGATACAGAACCTTAGAGGAACCGGAATTTTCAAAGAAGTTAAGCAAGAACAAATACAAGAAGTCGATGTATTTCTGTAAGAGGTGTTCATTTGTGGAACGACTTAAGCGATCAATTCAAACAATCCGAAACAATCAAAGCTTTCAAAAGCTTTCAAAAGTAGAAAAAAAAATAATCCATATCCATAATGGATCAAATGAATTCAATAATGACATGCTTTTGTTTAAAATGAAATAACATAAAACAAAATGTAGATTTACATATTTATTGAAATATTTAAATGTTTGTTAAAATAAATAAATACAATAACTCTCTTCATTTGGATACTTTTTTTTGTCGTAGAAGTATGTAAACTGTGTTAGGCATAATAAGTTTTCACTTCAGCATAAACCCTTTCAGTCGTGTTGTACACGAAATAATGGAAATGCGCGTAACTGCAATTTCTATATTCTAAGCCCGTGCATGACGGCAATTCGGACCTGAATTGACACATTCTTGAGTTGTGGTGAATAGGTCTGGGCACCTCTATGAAAAGCGCTTTGTTACTATGTCTGTGAAAGGCGCTATATAAATAAAGATCTATGTGCAGAAGAAAGCATGCATTATGAGTTCATGTACCCTTATTATAAAGCTATAAAGTTACCAAAAAGCTGAATGTTGTTTTTGATGAAATGTGCTTAAACTTTATTTTATCCAAGTTTTTCATCAAATCTTTTGCCCCTTCCCTTAGTCTATGTTGAAGACAAAACGCAGCACAGTGGACGGCTACTTTCTGGCTGGAAAGAGCATGACCTGGTGGCCTGTGAGTCAGTGCAAATCTGCATGTCCACACTCTAGCCCAAACTTTACATTTTGGGCCATCCAAAATAAGTAACTTTCTAAATTTAGGTGGGCGCTTCTCTCTTTGCCAGTAACATTGGCAGTGGTCACTTCATTGGTCTGGCGGGGTCGGGAGCTGCAGCAGGAATTGGGGCAATTGCATATGAGTGGAATGTGAGTGAGTTGCTATTTTCAACTCTATTATTATTATATTATTTTTTACATATATTATGATTTTGTTTTATCTGTCAGGGAATGTTCATGGTGCTGCTGCTGGGATGGATCTTCCTGCCTATTTATATTGCTTCTGGGGTGAGGATTTTGCACATTAATAACACACATAACACACATATTAAATGCATCCATGTAGTCTCAATGACTTTTTTCCTCCCATCTATTTTTTTTTTTTTACTGAAACCTGTTAATTGTTTGCTTGTTTTAGTGTGTTATTATTATTGGGTGATTTTCGTAGAACAGTGGATCTCAAGCTTTTCGCACCAAGTAGCCCCTAAAACAGGGGTGAGCAATTAACTTTCATAAGGGGCCACATGAGAAGCCTGAATTGAGTCAGTGGGCTGCACCAGCAATAAGTCGAACTGCTCAACTTTATCCTATTGTACATTACTCTAAATTGTGTATTTCAAATAGCCAATAAAATGATACCTGCTGTTATTTAGTTACTTTTTTTTTAAATTTAAGCGAAGGACATGCATGTGTGTGCATCATTATTTACGTGATTGAACTTTTAATCCTCGTTGAAAGCACCTCTGTGCTTCCTTCGAACGAAGGGAAATGGAAGCGATGCACTATAGCACGGGTCTCCAAGTCAATTTCCACAACTTAAGCAGTTGTGGAGATGTATTAAAACACAAATAAAAAGTGTTTCTAAATTAAACAATGTCTACAACCGGAGAGGAGCTTGTGTGTCACCACTGTGCTGCAGAAGACTCACAGTCAGGAACGAAAGATGTATGATTTTAGTAGCAGACAATTACATAATAAAATGAAAAAAGTAAAACTTTGTGAACCCACTATATGGAACATAGCCTAATAATCATAATCATAATCATAATAATCATAATCATAATCATAGTAATAATCATGATGATGATGCGTTGTCTTTTATGTTTTTACTTTAGGTGACCACAATGCCTGAGTATTTACAAAAGCGTTATGGCGGCAGAAGAACACAGTTACTGATTGCTGTCCTATACTTATTTATTTACATCTTCACAAAGATCTCAGTATGTATGAGCCATCTATTCTGAGTAAGTGTTTTATCCATGACATTTATAATCTGTATTTTCCCAGGTGGACATGTACGCTGGTGCTTTGTTCATTCAGCTTGCTTTACAGTGGGATATTTACATTGCGATAGTTCTGCTTCTTTCAATTACAGCCATATACACAGTCGCAGGTAGATTATATTATTCTTATTATTCTTATTATTCTTATTATTCTTATTCTTATTATTATTATTATTATTATTATTATTATTATTATTATTATTATTATTATTATTATTATTATTATTATTATTATTATTATTATTATTATATTATGTCTGATATTTTTACACTTACTGGATCATTTTACGTTTAAAAATGTTTTGTTGCAGGTGGTTTGGCTGCAGTTATCTACACAGATGCAGCACAGACCCTGATTATGTTGGCAGGAGCGTTGACGCTCATGGGTTTTAGTAAGTCAAATTTATTTTAAAATGAATGTTAAGTCTGTTTGCATTTTGGGACGGTGCCTGTCTGTTTTCATCCAAGGCTTTGCAAAGGTTGGAGGGTGGAATGGGCTGATGGAGGGCTATGCTGATGCCATCCCCTCTGTACGTGTGCCCAATACGACCTGTGGGATCCCTCGAGATGACGCCTTTAACGTGTTCAGAGACCCGGTGAACTCTGACCTCCCCTGGCCTGGCATACTCATCGGCATGTCCCTCCCCTCCATGTGGTACTGGTGCTCCGATCAGGTATTCAAAACACACTGAGGAATGTAGTCATGAATGGTAACTCATGATGAGCCTATGCGTGTTGTCCAACTATTACTTCAAGAAATCCTAATCATCTATTATTCTTTTCAATTTTATCTATAGAACATATTTCACTCATCATATTTTATTCAAAATGAATGTGCTACCCTCCCCTAATTGTACACTTTTCAATCTCAAAACACAAGGCACATTCATGCATATGGTTTGCGACTGTCAAAACAAGCATGTCTTTTATTTGAGTTTACAGTATGCACCTGTGCAGCACCATTCTGTATATATGTGTATCTCTCGCTGTACTGAGTATATGCTGAATTTGATTGTGGACTCTCATCCCTGCATGAGAAATCAATAAAAAATGCATCACAAATGATAACTCAACAAAATCAGATATCGTTATTGCGACATTCAATTATTGCTAATGTTGGTTGTAGAGCTCCTTAAATTGGATAATTTATTTGTAGTGATGTTACTGTAGCCAATATGCTATATTTCTCATAGCCAGTTAATATTTAATCTTACAAATTCTATTTGGATCATTGGTTTCTTGATCCCTTCCCTTCCTGGTCAGAATATTCATTTTGCCGTCTGTGTCTCTTTTGTCTCTCTGTCAGACAGGTTTCCAGGTTTGCTTATTTTATTTATTATAATTATTATTACTATGCACTATGCAGGGGGTCTGGAAATCTTCTCCCAGAAACCTTTAAAAGAACTGACAATGCAGTATATTAAATATATCAAAATCATTTGAGGGGCCAGAGAATAAATGCCTACCATTTACCAAGGACCAGATTTGCCCCTGGGCTGGACATTGCCAACCCCTGCTGTATAAGAGACATGCAATCAAATTACATAATAATGCCCAAACCAAACATTCTTGACATTTTCCCAGACCAGTCCTGGCTTGATTTGACACAACGAAACAAACTCAAAATGTGTTCCCTGGTTTAATGATGTTTACATCTATGCTTTTTTTTTTTTTATGAATTGAAAACTTTCTTATTGTGTCAATAGGTGATCGTACAGCGCTCTCTCGCCGCTAAAACTTTAACACATGCAAAAGGAGGCTCACTTTTGGCTGTGTACCTCAAAATTATACCCTTCTTTGCCATCATGTTGCCTGGCATGATCAGCAGGATCTTATATACAGGTATTGTCATTACTAAATACTCAACATTTTCCCCTCCATAACCAATTTTTTCAAGAGTTTTGTTTACTTGATTTGTTTTATAGATGAAGTGGCTTGTGCAGACCCTGATTTGTGTGAACAGATTTGTGGAAACGCGGTCGGCTGCACAGACACGGCTTATGCCAGACTGGTCATGGAGCTACTGCCCTCAGGTGGCTCAAATAACCTTTCTTTGAAAGTCAGTCTTGAAATATTTATCTTAAATTTCAAAATTGTTTCTGTCGTAGGTCTGCGTGGTCTCATGATGGCCGTTATGATCGCTGCACTCATGTCCTCCCTCACGTCCATCTTTAACAGCGCCAGCACCATTTTCACAATGGATCTATGGAAGACCTTTAGGTCAAGTGCGTCTGAGTGGGAGCTTATGATTGTTGGCAGGCAAGTGTATCCGGGTTTCCTTAGTGCTGTTCATCACCTTAACCATGCCAACATAGTATCTAGCCTTACAGTCTCTTATGCAATCCATGTGTGTATCTACATCTTAGATCTTATACAGGTCATTTTTTAAGGAGATCTTCTGATTGGCAGCTGAAACCTCAAAATTGAAACACTCTTAGTCCAGCTTTTTCTGTCTGTTTTTATTTCAAACATTTGCCTTTTCATTTAACAAAGACAACGTAAGACATATTTGTAGGAACATTTGTTTATCATTAGCTTCCTTTCCCTAACATTATTTAAATCCCACACCCCCTCTCGGTGTACAAATACTGTAACTTCCTGAATTGTTACAATCCAGCACGTTGCCCTACACATTAATTTCTTTTTATAAGTTAATATATGTTATACTTTGTTAATCCCAGTAGGGAAATTCATTCTCTGCATTTGGCCCATCCTCAATTCCCCTGGGGCAAACCTGTAGGAGCAGTGAGCTGCCAGCGTAAGCCAGCGCTTGGGGACCCATCTTCATGATGTGGAGCCAGGCTAATGCTCAGAACCACCTGGCCGGAGGATTAACTTATTGTACATGTTTTTAGTGGTAGGGGAAACCGGAGTACCCGAAGGAAACCGGCCCCGTCCCTGGTGGAAATCGAACCCGGCCCTTCTCGCTGTGAAGCACGAGCGCTAACCGCAGCACTACCATGTCGCCTCAATAGCATGCAACGCCACAACAAATCATGTAGCTGTGACACTGTTGCTTCTTCATGTTTTCCTCAGAGTGTTCGTACTGGTTCTCGTCGGGGTGTCTGTGCTGTGGATACCCGTGGTCCAGGCCAGTCAAGGGGGGCAGCTTTTTATCTACATTCAGTCCATCAGCACCTACCTGCAGCCTCCCGTTTCCATAGTATTTATCCTGGGCTGTTTTTGGAAGAGGACCAATGAGAAGGTTGGTGTGACTGAAATCTTCTTCGAATCAGAATTTACTTTTACAATGTGCAGTATCAGACTCTAACATTTAACATAGAAATATATAAAGGCGCATGACTGAATATAAATTTGCTAATATGGGAATAATATGAGACACAAAATTTCAGAATAAAGCTCATCTTAAACAACAGCCATAGATTTAATCACAGTTCAATTTCCATAATTTCACCGCCCTGTACCTCTGTGCAGGGTGCTTTCTGGGGCCTGGCGCTCGGCCTGGTGATTGGCTGTATACGCATGTTGCTGGACTTCATTTATCCCCAGCCACAGTGCTATGAAGAGGACAACAGGCCCGGAGTGTTGAAACATGTACACTATCTATACTTCTCGACGTTGCTGTCTGCCATCACTCTGATTGTGGTGGTGGCTGTGAGCCTGGCCACGGAGAAACCAAGGCCAGAACAGGTGAGCAATGAACAGTATTCAGACTGGCTCTTGTTTGTTAACTTTTTAGCCAAGCTCACATGGTACATTCACAGTGTTGTATTCTGTATGTAGTTTCATTATAGCAAAGGTTTGAAAACAAATAGTCTAAGCTTCTATACTGCTGAAGTTCCCCATATATGGAAACTATGTACCTTGTTGAACTCCTGTTGAAGGGAAGTACATTCATGAAAATGCCTTCTGAGGTGGCAAAAATTGTTACAATGTTTGTTTAGTCAATTTTCAGATTATTCGTCAGGTGGCTCTGTACACTCTACAGTCAAATATCTAGGGAGGACCAGATCAAAATCTTAAAAAGCAGAAATGTCTCTAGGGGGCGCCAGGGCACAGATTATCTGACGTTAACTAGTGTCTGAGGCAGCATATTCAAGGAGGTGAATTTTACTTAAAGGAATAGGCCACCGTTTTTGCATACTGAGATATGTTCTTATTAGTTTAGACGAGTTGATGCATAAGCTACCTGTCTACTCAGTCGTGCAAAAAGACCAAAGGTGGTGTTAGCATTTAGCCTCTCCTCCTCTCCTCTATGGGGCTAAACGGGGTGAAGTTAGAAGCGACCAAGCTCTTCCACGTTTACCTCATTTAAATACGGTTACGCGAGTAGTTACACGATCCAAGTCTAGTAACACAAAATTAAACATGTCGATTTTCAAAGCGGATCAAAACGGGAACTATATTGTAAGCAGTGTTCATTTTGACAACATATTTTAAATTAGTTTTAGTTTTAGTCTTTTGACTAAAATGTAATTTAATTTTAGTCGAGATTTAGTCAAAAAAATCATTTCAATTTTAGTCTAGTTTTAGTCGACTAAAATTGCAAGTAAATTTAGTCGACTTTGCATTGATAATATTCATTATAATCATATTTAATCTTGTTCCTCTGCTTCATGGAGCTGCCCCACATGATAAAGCTCAGAGCTGCTCCTTTAGCAGTGATTGTAAATGATATGAGGCTTTTTCAGAAGGTCAATAGAAGTTTGGATGATTTTAGTCTCTCCTTTTCATTTTTATTTAGTCTTATTTTAGTCGACTAAAATATCTGGACATTTTAGTCATAGTTTTAGTCTCATGAACAACTTTTAATTTAGTTTTAGTCCAATTTTAGTCGTCAAAAATAACACTTTGACTAAAATTAAGACTAAATATTTTAGTCGACGAAATTAACACTGATTGTAAGGCGTAATAACACCTTAGGAGCACTTTGACATCAAAGTGCTCCTAAGGTGTTATTATGCCTCACAATAAAGCACCCCTTTTGTGTTCAATTCTCAAATATATATATCGTTCATTAGAAATAACCAAGTGCCACGATTGGGCCACCCCATTGAAAAATAGCATCAACACGCCCCTGTCAGAAACTTTTTAATATATAGGACAATCACATTCATAGCAATATAATGGCCACACTGTTGCCTTTTGTTTGCATGCATAATTATTACCTATTTGTGATCTAGATTTCTCGCCTCACCTGGTATACGAGAATGGACCCAGTAGATACTAAAGGGCAGGTGGAGCTCAGCACTGACAGGGCAGAGGTCACAACCAATCATACACAAGCAGAAGAGCAAGGCAGCAATGGGGTGTCCCATGATCGCAGAGGTAGGTTCACAGGATCACATCGCTTCTCTTTAAGTGAGTCTGGTATGGCTTCAAATTAATCACTTTTGACTTTGTTTTTCAAGCTTCCACGTCCTCCTCAGTAAGCACAGAGAGACAATCAAAGCTCGTGTCTGCCCTCTACTGGTTATGTGGGATGGAGAGGCGACGAGAAGACCGTCCCTCGCCTCCCCCTGCACCCCCAGCTGCTTGTTCACTAGAGGAAAAGCCATATCTCAAAACAGTCGTCAATATCAACCTCATCATTAGTCTAAGTGTGGCGGTTTTCATGGTCGGCTACTGGGCATGAGTAACAGAAGTGCTGCTGTCTTTACACATAACCTATATTTGTTATACATCTAAACATTTGTTCTTTTGTGTATGTTTTATCATAACAAACTAAAGCAGGCAGTTGGAAATATTGAAACTTTATTCATTTTATATGCACCTCAAGATAACACAGTGCGGACAAAAATATGAAAAACAACAACAAAAAACAATGAAGGCATTAAAAAAAATACCCCAAAAGAGGAATGATTGTCTGGCAGCTTAAATTTGTACAAAAATAGTTTGGCTTTTTCTGTACAGCAATCAAACTTAAGGGAAGTATTTCATAATTCTGCAATGTACCACCAGAATCAGGAAACGCATAAAGCACGCTCCTTGGCATAGGAAAAAAAATAATATTACAGCCACAAATGTTCTTTAATGTCTGTTGAAAAATACAAGTATTAAGTATTGGCTAAATAAAATTGCATATCACAGAAAGTGGTTGTTTATTGCACTTTTTCCATTTGTCCAAATGTAAAGCTAAAAACTTTGATTAAACTTTGGTTACTTACTTTTTGGTCTTTTTCTGTCTTACTGCAGTTAGCACTTGATAAATATCTGTGTACATTGCATTTAATAAAAACATTTAGATTTTTTACAATTGAATTAAACAAAAAGGACACTATATGAGGCTTTACGTCACATTAGGTCTTAGACCACAGCATACTGTCAAGAGCGAACGTTGTTTGGTAAAAGTTTGAGAGTTTGTGGTGTTTAGGCAGAGAACACAAGTAGCAGCTGTTCCTGAAGCTGCTGCTGATTTAAATATGAATATTCAAATCGTAAAAGCTTGAGCAGGATCCCCCCCATTCACAGAGCTGTGCTCTCTGTTAACGCCACGCCTGTCGGAGGGGTAGAGTCAGGCTCCTGACCAGCAGAGCGCTCCTCTGGTTGGTCCACTGTCATCACTGGGACAAAGGCTCGACCAATCCCTTTTACAATTGGTCCTGCATCTACACAAGAACATGTACAAATGTAGTCAGTACAGCTAGTAATGGTATGTGGCCATTTAAGGGATGTTTCAAACCAAACGGGAACACACAATATGGATGAGATACACACGTTTCACACACGTGTGTTATTGTTTCACAGCAAACACACACTGTCTGAAACATACACACAGCATAAGATGCCATTAATACTATGGGACAAGCTCAAAGCATCAGTGCAACACTGAAGGCTGTTGTTAGGAGATGAGGGAAGCATGTCAGTCTTGTTAATAGGAGAGCAGAGACACACTGACAAACATTGTACATGTATGCCTTCGCATAAGCATGTATTACGTTAAAAGACTCATTAATAGCACACCCCACACAGTAACACATGCAGTTGAACCAAAGCAGGGCTAATGCATCAGCCAGAGAGATCCTTACCATAACCTGCCTTGCAAAGCTGCTCTTAGAGGCAGGCCAGCCGCTCACACATCTGGAATATTTACACATGGACCATCATGCTTCAGATCACCACAGTTATTATGTAAGTGTAAGCACGACAACACATCGACACCAAAACCACAAAGCTACCAGGCCCTTTCACAAAGCCATAGTAACTTGATACATATTTGTATCAACAAATGTCATCTGCATTATTTTTGCCACTCAGACACCTAGAGACAAAACTAACTTGTTAATGGAGCATCTTCCTGAATTTACCACAACAACATTTCCATTCAGACAAAATACACTTTTTTTTTTACCTGTGATGATTTTGGAGGCGGAGTTAAAAATCCCATTACTGTCATTTGCCCCAGGCTGTGGTGGTGGGGGCATGCTGGGCCGTGGGCGTGGCTTTGGAGCAGGCCTTGCAGGACGGGGCAAGGAGCCGTACTGCTGGAGCGGGTGTGGCCCGTCATGAGGGGGAGTGTCTGGAGGGGTGGGTGTCCGTGGGGGCTCTGACTCTGACTCGCCCTGGGCCTGGTTGGGCTGAGGAGGCTGCGGAGGCGGGTGACTCGGTGCACTGATCAGAGCCTCTTTACTGGGATTACGTCTCGATGTGAAGGGGGGGTGATGAGGGGAGCCTGGTGCCTGGTTACTGGACTGAGAAGCATATGGGCTCGCCTGTTTGGGAGGTGCCGGAGCCTGCTTCTTTGTACCTATGAACAATTTAACATGCTTTCAAATATTCCCAATTCTTAACATTCTTTAACATTGTTATGCTCATTTTAAGCTTTACTGAATATTATTTCCTTTCGGTGCTTTTCTCTTTACAGCTCCCCGAGTGTCAAATGTGTAACAACCATTTCCTTCCATTGTCCTTCTGCACATGAGTTGTCACATGCAGAAGGTTACATTATTACGGGGGTGTAGCTAGTAGTAACAGTGCGAATATAACATGCAGGACCAATAGTGTGGTAAATGTTAGAATAAGTGATGATGACACTGCAGCTAAATGGATCTCACCTCTTCGCATCAAATGTGGGCTGGCCCCCCTGGACCCGCCTTGAGAATGCGGAGTGCCTACTGTTAAATGGACCGACCCGTTTCTCTGGGGAGGGGGTGTAGAAATGAGCTCTCGGGCAGGACTGTGGAAATAAGAGCATTTGAGGTTAACCTGTGAGAAATAGGGTGGTTGCTGTAATCAGATCACACATTTGATAAATCGTATGTTTATGATCAATTGAAGTATACACAGAATCATTATTTTGTGCATGCGAAATCAAACAATGAGACAGACATCAAACAGGGGGGCAAACACACTGACTGGAACATGATTGTTACAAACATACAATATTGGACATGGAGTGGAATAAAAGTGGCCTTTGAACTAAGCATCTTCTCGTTTTTGATGTTGCATTACACATCAGTGCAGTGAACAGTGCCTTAATTTTCTCTGAACAGGTGAACTGCAAAGACAAATCACACAAACAACAAAAATGCAAGGGGAAAGCTCCAAGAAAGCTGATTGGCTGCAGGCAAGAGGCGCGGCGTTGCCATTGCCGAGCTGTTGCTGATCTTACCTGCTCTCCTCTGTGCTGACCTGGGCTACAACCTGAGTCTGCTCTGCGACTGTAGAGGCCCGGCCCCCAACAGAAGCAGCAGTGCCCGCACTCAGCTCAGCTTCTGCCACAGGACTCACAGCTTGAGGCTCAGGCTGCGCAGTGCCCCACGCCTCCAGAGGGGGCAACGGGGGTTGAAATGTGGGTGAGGTTAGCTGTGGTTGCTTTTTATGCACAGTGCCGGATCTACGAGGAGCAGGCTCTGGGTGTTTGTTACCGGTGCTGGTGAAGGGTAAAGGGAGAGAGTTCAGGAGGGCAAACCACACAACATAAGTCCAACGGCCGACAGACAGAAACCCAAACTGAGGCCACTTCCCATGTAAGAAACCAGAACCCACAGCACAGAAGCTAATGAAAGTTTCATACAGAACGATCGAGCTGAGATGAGGCTAAAGCAGAGGCTGTTGGAAGGAACGCAGAGAAAGCCCACAGAAAACAGAACAGCTCCTGCAGTTGACCTGAGCTTTAATACAAAACCACATACAAAAGAGAAACACACAAGAACAGGTCTGAGCAGCATTTAACTGTGAAGGAAAATAGTAAAGGTGATTACCAATCTAAACAAACACAACAAGCCAGCAGTGCTTTAACATTTGCACAAATCACTCCCTTTTTCACTTGATTGATACTAAATTCAAAAGCTTTATGACACAGGCTTGAATTCGGGACAGGGCTGGTCTCCAGGTGGGGTCTCAGACACTCGGATGGACTCGTCAGCCACTACATAAAGCGCTGACACGGCCCCCTTGGACTCCTGTCTGCTCAGTGTCTTGGGGCGGGATGGGAGGGTGAGCGGCAGGCTGAGGCTCAGGTTGGCCCGGGACAGGTACCTGTCTTTACGGGGGGGGTGAGTGTCCCCCTCGTGGGCCCCTTGGCTGCCTGGACGCTTCCTCTCCAGGTTGGGTTCAGGGTCTGGGGTGGGCGGGTGAGAGGGCAGGGCAAACATGTCCGACACGTTGAATTCAATGTCTGTTAGAAAAAATAACAATAAACACAATTAAATTCTCTTCTCTTTTTACAGATACTAAATGTAATGTTCTCGAGGTCCTTTGGCCAAAAATGTCCTACCTTCAGGGAAGAACCAGTCAGCATGCTGGATAATGGGCTCGATGATTCCAACCACAGCCACAGAGGTGGCAGCTGCCATCTCTGCTAAGGTTCTGATACAGAAAGAGACAGGCAAGACTAGTAACAGCTTCTACATTTATATTTATGCTTGTATTGCTCGAACTACTCACCCTTCTGTCTTTGGCCAGAGCAGGTTAGGTCCCAGGACAATGGCAATGTTACTTGGAGTCATCTTATTAGTCTCACTGTCCTGGGCGAGTCTAGCTAGAAATTTCACCAAATACCTACAACAGAATTGTTCCCATTGAAAATTGTCCCTGTCCCCGGTGTGTATAAAAGGTACAGTCCTAGGCAGTTTGGATATTAATTATCACGGGCTCAACAACACTATAATATACTACTTTACAAAGAAAATCAATATTTGATTTGGTAAAAAGGTCTTACCTGAAATTGGTCTTCTGTGGATTTGGTAAATGATCACATGTCACCCACAAGGCCTGAAGTCTCTTGTCGGGGTCTGGCACACTGTAACACAGGTCATTTACCTGTTAGTGCGGCATCATGGTTCCAAGCCTAAACGAAGGTGTGAGGAATGCTTTGAACTGCTCACAAATACACCCACTTTGTTTGACTGTATAGACCACCGATCATGCTGCACACACTTCCACAATATGTGGCCTTTGACAACAGTGTGCTACATAATAGGTATGGCAATATGTAAACTGACTATTCACTAAATACACACTTCGCTGTAGGAGAAATGTCCACTTGTCTTACTTGGAGGCCTGTGTCCACTCATCATACAGGCCAAATGTCATAAGAGGCTCAGGAAGCTCCCTTAGGTACGACTTGAGGGCTCCTGCGAACACACAGCACAAGAGACGCACTAAAGCAAACATCTAGAGAGACAGGTCCTTCATGTCTGAAACTCTGAAACGCACATACCAGCGACAGCATGAGGATCTGAGTAAAACTCCTCCAGCTGTGACGTAGAGCAGTCCAGTGCTGCTTTGAGTTTCTTCAGTTTAGAGGCACCAGCAGCGATTCGGAAAAGGCCCTGAAGGGAAACCATGCGTGCATGTTTAGGACAGGAACAGGCTAGTTTCACACTGAAAAATTCAAGAAGTGATTCAATCTAGAAAGAAGAAGTTTATAAACTGTACTGTCTACCAAACATGGGACAGAGGAATTGAGACTTCTCACTTTAAAACCAGACATTTTACAATTAAATAATGTCCGAAATCAGTTACTACTCCTGTTCGGCTAAAATGGCAAATCAGCAGTAAGTATTCTCAGCATAGGATCACTTTATAAGCCAAAAATAGCACCCTTTTTGATGCAACATACCTAGTATCTCCTTTTGGGTGCTTTCCTCATATGGCTATCTAAAAGTTACATTTCAGTTTAAATGTAACAATAACAGTGTGTGGAAAAATCTTTGTTGAAAGCAATGGCTGCTGGCTGCTCTGCTTTTTGGCGACAACACTAGGGGCCGCCAATGCTCCACCATTGCTGTAGTGCCGTCACATCGCTGCTAGTCCCCCATTGAAATGCATTGGACTTTAGACACTGAAAACAACTTTAGAGCCTGGTCCCTAATTTTCTTAAACTTTCTACAGCTAGATATTCCTCCAGTGATAACGCTGGGTTAGTTACAATTAAGGGGACCAGGCTGGTTTTCCGAAGAATTTGTTTTCGAAATCTTGTACTAATGAGGGCCGGACTGTTAGTATTGGAGCAGCGCGGACTACACGTCACGCAAGGGCCAGTGAAGATCCCGCCCTTATGCCCTTTTTAGGCACATGCTTCGTCAGAGCTGGGGAGAGGAGTCTGTAAACCTGCCATGATTTCCCCCTTGAGCGTAGTCATTGTGGCAAGCGGGGAGGAGTGAGCAGGAGACATCTATTCTTTTTTTTTCTATGGTTGAAAGCCACACTGAGGAACATTCCAGGTTGTATGTTAGTATTTTTGCAGTGAGTTTTCAAAATAAAGCAGTGGCATACAGTGAAATGTTTGGACACTTTACTCTAATCAAAGCTGGTAATATCCTGCTCTCAGCAAAGTTACGAGTGACCCATGATTAAATTATGTTTTATTTATGTCTTCATCTTACATACCTCCTCTTTCATTCCTGTTTCCAGAAGCATCATGACACAGGCTTCTAATGGCAGGGCAATCTCCCGGTTACTCCTCTTTAGATGCTCCTCTAAAGCTGTACCAAAGGCAGGCTTCTCCATCCATGAGTCTGGCAAAGCAGATAACAGTAAAAGGCCAAACTCACTTCACATACTATATACTTCTGCTGAAAAGATTATCTTACCTTGTTGTATTTGTATGGTTGGAATAGCTGCCTCCAAAACTGCCAGGGATCGTCGGTGGAAGTCCGCCTGGGCCTCCAACAGCTGAAAAAGTGTAGGTTTAATTAGGTTCCGTTGATTGTTTAGGGAAATCATTAAGTTTAGATTGAAGGGGAACTCACAAAAACATAATAGCGTGCATATTCTCCCTCTTTGGAAGCAAAGTTGTACATGTCTGCCGAGAGCTGATCCTGCAGGTTTGAAAACAGTGCATGTAAAGCAATGTCAAAGAAACTGATATCAGTCCAAGCTTTGAACCATCTAATAATGTAGCTCCTTTATGAAAAACCATACTGCTTATTTTAACAGATGTTTGATTAATCAAGCATATTCAATCTGCCTCCTTCCCAAGAGCTAGGATAGGAGAAATTCCAAAGGGTTCACATACATTTTCCTCCCACTATAGTCATATGTTTGTCACTATCCTTGCGTTACAGAAAACAATGCTTGAAAAACCTTTTATAACATAGAAAACTCCTGAGCGACTGCAAGCTCACACAAACACTAACCTTGCAGATTTCTACTTTGTTAAGAGCCTCGTCCATTTCATCTTTGAGGGAGTCGACCTTAGCTGCCATGGCTGGATTGCTAGACTTTGTTGCTTGGTACCATCTGCAAAATAGATAAGAAAAGATGAAGAATATCCTGCATGTAACTTCTATATGAATCATTAGTTCAGTAAAAGTGAACTTTGTTACCTTGTTTTGGCAGAGTCATAGTCTAGAACCAGTTTAGCGAGTTGCTTCCTTTGCTTTAATATATTAGGAATATCCACCTGCCAGAACAACAGTGACTTCAGCGACGTGAACGAACATGTTTTGTATACGCAAATTAACAGTGGGAAACTTGCCCATGAGCAAACATTTTATGTAAAAATTGTTTATATTGTGCATATGATGCACATTTTGCCTTTGCGAGTTGTAGATAGTGGTGGGTTTATTTTGAAGTGAGACACTGAAAATGGTAAAACTACAGAATTATCATTTGATATAAAAAAAAGAAACTCCACAAATAAAAAATATCAACAAACATAAACTGAAAATTAATCGTTGCTTTGCACAAATACCAACAGATCATCTGGGGATCCTCCCATAGGAAGTTTTAGGCTTGAACAACATTTTCAGTATCTCTGAAGTATTTTATGAAGTCGTTATGCCTCTAGTATGTGCAAATGTTTTCCAAAGTCCTGACGGCCTGACGTTGCCCACTCTAATATATAGGGTTTGAATACCTTTGTCACTTTTCAAATCTTTATCAAATACTTTTTTGTTTTTGCAAGGTTACTACATTTAATGCCTAACTACAATATTTCTTTATTCCACAAATGCAAAACGTCTTGGTATATTTCATTTTCTAAGATTTGTAAACATTCAATCTAACAGGAATGACAGGAAATCTTGACATTTAAAACCAAATTGGACAAACAGGCCACTTTTGAGCTAAAGATTAGGCAAAATTTCAAAAACTATTGTTTAAAACTGCATCTGAATTTGCTTTAAACCATAGTATTTTTTTTATATTTTTGATGAATGTACACAGTAAAATGTTGATTTAATGCAAGTTTGAATTCAAGTTAATGGTTTTTAATGACTTTTAAAGCAGAACTCATGCCCCCAGAGGCCATAAGCGCCACTGCAGGTGTCGTAGCATGTTAGTTTTTTTACTCATTAATTGTCCGCGAGAGTAAATACTACACTGACAAAAAAGACAAAAGGGAGAGAGGGATATTGTACATCCAATCACACAATGGAGATCATCTTTTTCACTCAAACTTGGCTGTAAATACTGTATAAGTGGCGCTAGCCTGCAGTTAGCTTTGCCCTGTTAGCTGCTTCTTCGTGATTCCATTAATGTGTATTACACCAACGACCCTCATCCCATTAACACTTGTATTCCCCCCAGAGGGACGACGGAAAGGATTTATTAAGGTAAACAAGTTACTTAGTTCTGCTATGAGGCCTTAGTTTTGGCATAATTTATTTAATGACTTTTTTTGCTTTGTAATGCTGTTTAGGGTGAAAGGAGGCAAAGAGCGGGAGAGACACCGAGGAAGCTACAGGGAAATCAGTGAAGAATTTTTACTAATAGAAAAAAAAGGTTGCTGATGTTGATTGTGGTAATGTAGACAACATGTACCTCTGCGAGTTGGTTGAGCGGCTCCAGGATGTCCCGCTCGAGCTGAACTTCATGATGCATCAGTTCAGTGGCTAATCTGCTCTCAGCCTCCCCACAGGCGTCCATCATTTTACTGCTCACAGAAAAGAAGCACAGCTCTCATTAAAACTATATTTACTCCAGTAACAGTAGCAACAACCTCAGATTTTAGAGTAGCTGTGACGAAACACAAAGGATTAATTTTTCAATTCCTTCTCACCCGATCACACTCTCGTCCCCCAGCTGACTGCACCCCTCCTGCATGGCCTGGGACAATGCTGTCAAGGGCAGCTTTTTCTACAAATCAGAGATAGACACATGTTTAATAGAGGATTTATGTAATAATATGAAGCCTGTTTGAATTTCAGACTTTATCATAGTTTTGTCCTAATCATTGCACACACTTAAAGCTACACTGCGTAACATTTTGGACTATACTGTCGATATCAGTACAAAACATGCTCCTAATGAGCAGCTTGACACAGGAAATGCTACTACTGGAGTGAGAAATCAATGAATGGATTTGGATGGGAACCTAACCAGAATCTCAAATTCTGCTGCCTTTTGTCCACATCTCCATGGAAACGAGCTGGAGACGTACCCACTCCCGGTAAAGTTATGTCATGTCTTAGGAGAGCTGAGCCGCTCACAGCAAAATCACATGTTTGTTTGAGGTGTTTTTCAATGCTGAAAATATCTGTCATAAAATAAAAGCTTGTATTTCAATTTTATTTTTTGGGTAAAATTCTACACGGTGTGGCTTTAAGGACACAGAATATTCCCTATTATGTATTTGAAGTCTTTAGTTAAATGTACACTTACTAAAGACTGCAAGGTAATGCTGGTTAAATGTCAAAATATTTCTTACAATTTTGTGGTTGAGTTTTAATTTAAAAATGTTAAACAGTCTTGCTGATAATTTTAAATTTTTTTTTGTAAAAACACACATTTTGTCCCAGTTTCTGAATCCATGCAAAAGCCGAATGCTGTGTCTTGTGCAGAGCAAATTTCAGGCATGTGGCCAAAAGCTGAATATTTCACTTGTGAGTATCAGTGTTGCATAATAGGCAGAGATGCACCGTGTTCATTCCACACGATAGCGAAGCCCTGCGAACAGCACTGACACTGCAGTCACACTCAATCACTTTGCATTCCTGTCAGAGCCGCATCTCTCCACATGAGGCTCTGTGGCATGTTGTTTACAGAGCTGTAACAAGACGTTTACGACGGTGCAAAGTCCCGGAGCACAGTGTAAAGTCACATGAAGCCAGAGGACTTACATGTCGCTTCTCAGTGTCTGTGCCCAGCTGTCCCTGCAGACTGGACACCAGCCTCTTGTGAGCGTTGTGGGACACCAATCGTACCAGCTCCATTCGCTTCTCAATCTGCAAAGATCACCAGTGTTAAACATATGGCTATGAGTTGAATTCTTACTGTATTTTATGGACAAGGTAAGGTTAAAAGGTGGTGATAGAAACTCCAAGACACTTTTGGGGCTTTTAAGCTCATTAGCTAAATTACATACAGGGCAATAACAAAAACTAAGAGAGAATTGGAAGCTTTGATTTACAAAGAGTTTCTGAACATTGGAATCCTCATAGTAAAGCTAGGTCACGTTAAACTGGTTACTCTGGTCCAAAACAAAAATGTTTACAAAATAAGATATATGGAATAAAAAATAACATTCCACATCAAACACTCACAAACTATTTCAAGTATTTTGGAGCATACATTTAATTTCAAAAGTGCAACTTTGGGGGACCCATCTCCACACCTGAAACCAGGCTAATGGTCAGAAACACCAGGCTGGAGGATTAACCTATTGTGCATGTTTTTTGTGATAGGGAAAACCGGAGTACCCTGAGGAAACATACAGGGTACTCCGGTACATACATTAACATTAAAATGCTGTTAAAAACTTTTTTTCCCCCTATAAAAAGTTGCATAATGAACCTTTAAAATATGCTTTCCATTTACAAGAACCAAAGTTAATTTAAATGCATAGCAAGGCACGGCAAGTTTATTTATATAGCACATTTCATATCAGAGACAACTCAATGTGCCTCACAACACCAAAACACACAGAAAAATAATGAAAATACAATAAAAACAAATCAATGTATACAAATACCTAATAAAAATATACACACATATATATCTAGATGCATGATTATATAATTATTTAAGTTAAAATACGTTCAATAATTGCCATAGGCAGCAGGAAATAACCATGCTTTCAGCCTGGACTTCAACATAGTCAGAGTTGAGGCCTGTCTCACATCGTCACGGAGACTGTTCCAGATCTTTGCTGCATGAAACTGAAACGCAGCCTCACCGTGTTTTGTGGTGACTCTCAGAACCACCAGGAGACCCGAGGTGGTTCATACGGCTGTAACATATCAGCTATATACACTTTGGTAACTGACCATGAAGCAACTTATACACCAGCAGAGCTATTTTAAAGTCTATACTTTGAGCGACAGGAAGCCAGAGCAGAGACACTATGTTTTTTTATTTTAGCAATGTGAGGTGGTAATAGGCTGCTGATGTAACGGACTTAATATGACTGTTCAAATTCAAGTCCGAGTCTACGATTACCCCATGCACTAATTATGTTGAATTGACTATATCCTTTCAATTTCTAATAAAAACAGAAACTTATGTTCATGTTCCTTCATCACAACCTTAATCTCAAAAGCAAAGCATTTTCAAAAGTATTAAAAATGCACAAAAAAACCCCAAAACTAGGCAGGAATGACATTTCCTGTTTGGGCATACACAGCCTTTGACAGATCTCGAAAAAGACTTAATTCTTTACTGATTCTCATCTCTTAACTCTCCCTCTTCCGTTACTTTTAAGCTACAAAGTGACTTCTTCCTTTATGGCACATAAGGCACAGAGCCCCCTCCTCGACTCTTTCCATTGGGCCAGACCACAACTGGAATTCATCTTCCTGGGCTGGATCCCACAGACCCCGCTCACTGTGCAGCTGATCACAGGTCCTGATTAATGCTTGGAAGTGCAGCTCTTTTAGGAGACACTCTGATTGCATCCAGACATCTTACCGAGTGCCAAAAAGGCCAATAAAACAGACCGGCTGTGTGGGCGGGACAAAAGAGCTGGGATACACTGGGAAATCCCACTGTCTACTCCGCTGATGTAAATGGCTGTTTACAAAGTGAGATGATGCAAGGGCCAGCTCTTCAAACATGATTAATGTACTGGACTCGTAAGCACCTTTCTTTGCAAAAGGCATTGTTATGTTGCAGTGGTGAACTATAGTCCCACAAACCCGGATATTTTTGGACATAGACCGCCAATGTTTCAAGAGTCAGCCCGTTCTCTTTTTCACAGGGATAAAGGTAGTAGTGTAGGCAGTGACACGTCCACTCTACAATGGGTCCCATGTAGTTTCTGACATGTGACCTACAAAGCTAAAATGTGACTGGTTTAAGTGACAGATCAAGTGGACGGTCTGCGATCTTGGCCAGTCTTCTGAGGGAGACCCCCTTCGGCCCTGGGTCTCTATAGCCTGTTCGTCCATGGGAGTGGATCTCTCCTTCTGTGGTTCTCCCCAAGGTTTCTCTTTTCTCCTCCTGGGTCTTTGAGTTTTTCCTCGCCGTGCTGGAGAGTCTAAGAATGGGGGAAAAACCCGCGCCACTCGTCGCGACCTGCTGCCAACGCTTATTTGGACATTATGTTTGCCTGGATATTCGCCTGAACTTTTCACTGTCTTATTTACTGTTTTGTTTTATTGCCTTAATGTTCGGTGCAGCCCTGTGAGGCAACTCCTGTTATGATATTGGGTTATACAAAACCATTGATAGATTGATTGATTGACCTGAAGTAAAGAGATAACCAGAGTGTGGAACTGGTGAGGTGATTGGTAGCCTGGTTTTACCAAACCCTCGTAATCGTTGCGTTTCGTACAAGGGTCTGGACTTTCACAATTGAGCTCCTTTATCAGGTGGGAGGGGTGAACTCCTTTAAAACGACTGGATCTGATTTTCACTACCGTTTGGTCGTCACGTATGTAATGCCCTCGAGTGAGTGAAGCAGCTATCATAACTCTTGGGGTCATTTCCTGCGCATTCCAAGGCTTCAATTTTAATTTCTGGATATTTGGGAGCTGAGCCAGGACGGATTGAAGAGTTTCCATCCCACTTTCGTATCCATTGCCCAACTACAACAGGAAAATGCGGCGCAAATGCTTGACATCACCTACAACACCCGCCTCCCCCAGTCGCTGAATGGTAGGTCAGACCCAGACGTACATGTAGGGAAATTATTATTGACCAGAGTTTACAGATGGTTAAGGCCAGGCTCTGTGGTTGGTAATGTATTGTATTTGGTTCAATTTTCAAAACAAACTTTGAAAAAAGGGAATTCAAATCTAGTCAATAGTCAAATTCAAGCATTCCATCGAGACTGCAATCCGAATAGTATTAGTGTGGCGGTTCATATTTTAGCCCTCTCGGCGAGGTTATGCTTATGACATATTATTTTGATTTCAACATGTAACATAATAGAAACAAAGAGCACCACGTGTCTAGAGCCAGCAGTTCTAGTCTCTGTCAACGATGCAGACAAGTCCAAGCAAGATCCACAGACAACGCAAATGATCATGGAAAAAAATGGGAAAGTGCCTAAACAAGACCGTGGAGACCAGTGTCAAGTTTCATGCTCAAAAAACATGGAGCGAGAACACACATTTTGTCAATTAAACTTGGGTCTTTTTGGTCTATTCAAGTCCAGATGACCACAGTGCTGCTGGTGATTTTACTGCGGTTTTCCTTCCAAAAAGTGAAGGATTGTCCAACACTCCCTTATCTCCAGTCAATGAGGACAAGGACCAAAGATGGTGATAAAGGGGGAAAAAAAACACATTCACTTAAAGGGCGGGGTGACTTTGTTTGTTGTACTTTTGGCGATATACAGTATTCAGCAAAGTATAATAAGGGACCAAGGACAAAATGATTAAGTGCAGTGTTTTGCGAGAGATTCAGTCAGTCAAAGCCTATCTCAAAAAAAAACTTATCAAAGACTTTTGCACAGAAATGAAAACAAAATTTACAAATACATAAAGACTATTCATGAAGTCGCTCGCACACCCACCAGTAAGCCATACAGGGTTCAAAGTTCACGACTGCCTGTCATAAAACGACTAATTAAGGCTTGTACAAGGATTTTTTCCCTCACAAACGTTAACCCTTTCAGTTCTTCTCCAAAGCTTTCTTCTGCCGCACACAGGAGTCGAACAATACGGCCTCTTCAGTGCCAACTCCTGATGAAGTGATGCAAGAGTGAGCGAATGACTTGAAGAAAAAAATGTAATAGTTTTTGGAGCCTCCAGATGGACTTGGCATCTGCAGCCGAGGCTTAAACGCTTTAACAGAGTGTTCATGGGAAACTGTAAGTCTCCTGGATTACATTTCATTACAGTCTCTTCCAAAACAACCATAAAAGCACCGTCAGACACACTGCATTAAACGATGAGGGTGTTTCAGGGAATAACACCCTTCATGAATCAAAAAGCTCGCAACTAAAAACTATGAAGGACCGAACTGTCTTCAAGAGCATATAATTAAACAACAAGGCCAGTCATTGGCTTTCAGAAGAGAACACAAGAATTGTATTTAACTGGGATATTGTAACTTTGAATGGACGTTTTCTCCTAAATGAGAATCTACATGCATGACATTTTTAAGTCTAGTACTGAACTGTAATTGATTTTTATTTCTTAAATATTCTATTTTGCTCATGTCCAGCCTTATCTGCCTTATCAGCCCTGAAAACGCTGACTTTATTAATCAATCTATTTTACAGATTATTTAAAAAATAAATAAATCTTGGTCATCACACAAAACTATGGTATCAAATAGATATCGATTTTGTAAATGTGTTTAATTTCTGGCATTTTCAAATATACAAAGTCATGAGCAAATAATAAAATCTCACCTGTAGTAGATCATCGCTGAGCACCTCAGTTTTTTCAGCTCTGTGAAGAAAACAATCAGATTTAGTGCAACAGCTCATTGGTTAATAACTTAGTCCCACTGTTATGCCTGTGGAATAATCTCTGCAATCACAAGTAAACATTCCACCATGCGCTGTATTTTTAGGAATATATAAAAGGTGTAAGTTTCTCTCTCAAGCAGGATCAGTGCCCTTTGGGACTTTCTCAGTCGGTACTCCCTGGGACTTGTCCTAAAAATAGAACAATTCACTCTCTGGCAATGTGAAGTCTGGAACGTGCAGTTTCTGTTCTTGTGAATCACTATTTGTGACATAATATTGTTAATACTGTGCAATTAAATGATGTAATTTAATTGCACAGTATAACCCCTGCCCTCGAGTATGTAAACCAGCAGAACTTTTAATTCCAGTCCCTTTTCCCTTGGTAGTCAGTGTGCAATGGAGAAAGAGGCTATTATTTAGTAAATACTACGACTGCCATTTTGAATTTTATAGTGTAGTGTTGATCCTTGCATTTCAAATCCATCTAACTATTGATCAAGTATAACATGATATGCACAGAATTACCAAAGCAATTGTATTTTACAGAGGATGATTTTGTTGTTATTAAGACAATGATGATTTTTGTTTTGTTATTTCATTATGTCATTTGTTGAAGCTGATGGAGTTGGTTCCTGTGGCTGTTTTCCATGACAGAGCTGTTAGATTCCTCCGCCCTGTCCCAACACAACTTCCTGTTCTGTCATCTGTACCTTGTTTGTTATGGCAACAGTGAAGGCGTGTGGAACTGGGCGGGAACTGTCGATTCAGGATATACCCCCCGAAAAATGCTGCACAAGGGAGCACTGTTTGTGAAGGACAGGGGCATCGTGCCAAATGTCTGACAGAAAGATGATCTTCCATGTAGATAAGATGTTTCTTGAATATTACAATAACAATACTATTGGGGACATACTAGACTATTTCAAAAATGTTTCATGAAATAACAGATATCGAATTTGAAGCAACAGTCCAAATAAGGACGTAAAAGGACTAAATCTAAATGCGTAAACCTAAGCCAGATTGAAGACCTTTGTGCCTTTGTGATATACTGTATCTTGGCTTCTTGTGATATGGATGTTGCCCCGACAGCTAATATTGAAATAATGATAAATTGGCAGCACTACTTCCATGTAAATGTGTTTTATGTGATCACTATTTAACACAGTAGGAGATAGGCCCTGGTTTAAGTTTCTTCTGGGCAGCAGAAATGACATCATTTAGCCCACTTACACAGAAACCATCCCAGCTGTAGTCTCTGGAGACACATCCCTTCCCTCACCACAGAGACATACATCTGAATCTCACAGGGATCAATTACAGGAGTATTTACCTAATGCTTGTTACAAGTGGAGCTAATGAACAAGGCCGCAAGGTCTCATTAGAAACAACGGCGTAGGGCTGAACAATATTGAGGTAACTTGCAATATGCGATACAGCTGTAAGATATATCACGATATTATTGCGATTTCACTAAACCATTTCAACACGATATGTTCCATTCTAATTAAACACAAATCATAAGTAACTTGTTTTTCAGCAAATTGTGTCAAAACAAGACATCAAACACTACATCAGGACCAAAACAAGACTAACACTGAAGATAAATTAGAACATGTGTAACTAAAACTGAACTTGTGTCGACCTCAGTCAGATGAAGGCTTTAGTGACGTTGCTTCTTGTGATACAGATATTGCATCACCTAATATTGCGATACGATATTTTTTGCGATGTGTTGTGCAGCCCTACAATGGAGGTCAGGGTTTTAAAATTTTAAAACCTATATCAATAACATTTAAATGAGGTTGACCGCTCAGATTAGATTAGATTATAATGGCCAGCAAAGGTTTAACCAGAATAAACTGACATTTGTGCAAGGAAGGGCACCAGACATAAAACATCCTGTCTGTTCATTATAGGGACATCCTTATAGATGTTTAGGAGGAACATCAATACAGTGACAACACAAGCATCAATAGTTATTATATATAAGGTACATGCTATCTAACAACACATTATTTGTATGATAAACAGATGGGACAGCAACCACAATAAAGCCCCAGGGCTTAATGTGCAGCAAAATGCTTTGCATGTCAAAGTAACTGGCCACTGGCAAGAAAAGATTTCGATCAAACCAGTCCCACAAGATTGACCAGTGTCAGAGGTGCCTGTTCGAACTCAGGGCACTCTTAAATTGCTAAAAAACACTCTATAAATTGCTAAACTGAAATTGTTTGGCGATTTCTGTTGTGATGTTGGCCTACACATAATCCGCTTGATTTTGATGAGCAAAAATTGCCATTAAAACATGAGACCAGTTTGTGCGTGTACATAAATCACAATCATGTTTTTGAGTCACGCCATATTTCACAGAGCTGACATACGCAAAAGATATGTAAAAGAAAGGCAGCTGTTCAATGCCATTCAAATGTGCGTGTAAATGTTTGTTGAATACAATCCTCCAGACAGGACACCCACCAACTAATCACTGTGATAATGTTACACCACAGGCTGTTGGAGGAAATGACAGTATGCATGTTCTATTTTAGTTTCTTGTCAATATTAAATTAGCATTGATCTGACAAAAGCATACGTCGACTCTAAGCAGCCACATTAAGTCCAAGAATAGATCACCCAACAGTACGATGGACAACAGAGCCCTGCAGTAAAACATGCTTTATTGCCGGCTTCTCTCTTAGTACTGTGCATGTAATAACTGATCAGACGCAAATCACTGGCTTCTCTAGGTCAGTTCAGTTTGTGTTTTATTTTTCCAAAAATACAAGCCAGTGTCCCACATCAACAATTATGGAAACGCTTAGTCCAGAAAAACTCTGAGCATGGCCCCTCCTGTGTGTGAGACTCAGCTCTATGAGGATAAACTCACTCACACTGGTCCTGATGGACTTCTGTTAATCATCACTCAAATCAATTCACTCGTGATTTATTCTTTGGAAGTGTTTTAAAACCATACTGTCAACCAATTGATTTTTCCAATTTCTTCTTTCTTAAAACAACATAAACGAGGAATCATTTTTGAAGCTTTTTCTTTGGTTAACATGATTATCTGGTGGGCCACAGACCACTGCAGATGAAAGTAATGGCGTGCATGAATCACTGCTGGGTGTGTTTGTGGGCTTGCTCCATGCTTCATGTAGCTCGCTAACCTTCCCTCATATTCCCAACTTCAAACTTTCTGCATCAGCATTTTTTAATGTGTAATGCTGTAATTACTATAGCGACTCAGACTGTCAATTTGAACTGAGAAAGACACTGTCCAGTCTGAGGTGCCCACAGGTGAGGCCCTTCATCAGGACAGTCACACATCAGGCACAGGCTGTAGGTTCAGTGATGAGGCTTTGATTATGGTTGCAACATTTGGATTGTGGATACATTGCAGGTGACTCTTAAATGGCCTTAAGTCAGAGCAAAGAAAGTTGACCAACATTTTGCTGATTGGAAAATCTCAACACTCAGTGCAGCCCAGTGTGTGCCCAACTCCTCCCGTGGCTCTGTATCGATAGGCTTTGTTTCCCCCTGAACACTGTGACCCAAGTGAAAAACTTCATTACATCAACTGGCAACAATGCGTAAGTTAACCAACCCACCTTCCCACCGTCTGGTTGGCGAGTTGCCTCATGCGATTGAACTGTTTCTTCATGGTCGTTTCTCTTCTGGCTCTTTTCTGCGTAAAAACTGCCAACACCTTTGAACGCTGTGTTTTTC
Source organism: Gobius niger (assembly GCF_951799975.1). Classification (NCBI taxonomy): domain Eukaryota; kingdom Metazoa; phylum Chordata; class Actinopteri; order Gobiiformes; family Gobiidae; genus Gobius; species Gobius niger. The sequence goes on along the minus strand of NC_136861.1, from coordinate 23,387,820 downwards.
TTTCTTGCACAAGCAGAAGAAAAAGTAAAGTTACGTCGCAGCCATTGTGCAGAAAAGACTGCGCTCCGATCACTGTTGTTCAGTCCGCTCGTGTCCCGGTGACATTGACCCGTCCCACTCAAACCCAGGTGAAAACAAAAGGTCACTCAAAAGTGTTCCGGTGTGGCCCCTGGACCCCCATATCCAGCCGTTTGACACGTCCCGAGAAGTGGTTCAAGCAGTGCGCGAGGAAGGAGGAAGTGCGTTCACTTCCCTACTGCCGCTGCAGGCCCCGCTGACATGTGATACTCAGAGCTCAGCGGAGGAAAGGAAAGTGACTCAGCCTTAGCTGGCATGTTGTCATGGTAAAGTAGAGTATTGATCTACTTTGTGGTAACACTGAGGTTAGTAAACAGTTTGGCTTTTATGTGCTAAACAGCAGAGCGCTTATTGGGTATGAAAACACACAACAATTCAACTTGATCAGGCTTTTGCAAACATAGGCCTAACCTAAATAAAAGTAGCCTACCCACATTCAGACGTTTCTCACCCATTCAACATATGTTTTAGGCTGATTTGGTTTAGAATACTTAAGGATATACAGTCATTTGTGAAGTCATAACAGATATGACCACATGAGCAGGACAAATGACTATAATCTACCGCCATCTAGTGGACCTTGGGTTACATTTTAAATCGGATATAGCCTACTGTATGTTTGAATGTTGTTCTTTTATACAAACTTAAATACTAACTTATATTATTATTATATTTAGAACCATATGTAATTTATACAGCACAATGTAGGCGACCTTTTATGTGTTTCTTATGGAGCTTGGCATGATTACCTTGCCCTATTGTTAGGTTGACCACTTGCCCTCAGCTGAAAGAGTGAGAGGTTGAAATCAATACTGAATACGATCAGAAACACTGTGTAGCTTGTGCAGAATATTCATAAACCTGTATTACAAACAACCTTAAGTGATGGGGAAGCTGCAGACTGAGATTTATGAACAAATCCCTGTAGGAAATATAACTGAATATGGTTGTGTGTATCAGATTAATTGCAGTTTTAGATTTATTTTACAGGCTACCAAGTTACAACACTAATAGACTTCTGTGGCTTAATATTTATGCTATTGCATTCAGTGCACTCTCACTAGTTTTATATTATTTACTTCAAAAATATTCTAAATATGACAACCAAACACTTCACCTGCAATAAACCAGAGAAATACATGCTCTTTATTTAAGCTCAAACACAATTTGCAATGTTTTACTTTTAATTTTTCAGGTCATGGGCAAGTTTACTCTCTACATTTTCACCTTGAAACAAAATGCCTAAACTTCTTCACAATAAGGCTGTATAGTTATATTTATTACATTGATCAACATTTATATGGAAATGTGTAACTTCAAAATGAATTTTTCACACACTGTGGTGGCAACGTCCCCACTTAAAAGTAGCACCAGCAAAGACATCCTCCAGTCTGTACATAACAATGTGTATCTATATTAAGGCTGTCAATAGATACATTTTTTAATCGCGATTAAACTTTTAGGTTCATGAAGTAGAATATAAGGACAAAATGAAAATATTTTTTGTTGAAATGGGATAATTAAATTAATTGCGATTCATTGTTTTTGCGATTAATGCAATTAATATCGACAGCCCTAATCTATATAATTTCAATATCTCTTTCCTAACCTGTTTTATTGAGCTTTGAACCCCCAAAATAAGGCATCTTTTTCCAGAGTTTTCCAGTGATAACCAAGTTATTCAAAGACTAAATAAGATATCTCTATGTCTCTAAGAAAGTGTTCTTTTATGTTATATTTAGATCCAATATGAAAAGCAACAGTTTGAAATTGATTTTGCTGAATTGATGCATTTTGTCCTGTTCACCTGCTGTGTCTCGCCTTAAATTGATTACCTTGGTGCTGGACACCCGTTGACACAAACTAACTCCAGAAATCGAATTCTCCGTTTCAAAGCCCAAATAGTAAAGAACACTACAAACACTTATTTCCCGCACCATCTGTGGCTGGACCACTGAATAGTTGCTGAGGCTTGCTGGGTATCACGCTGTTCCCATATTGTACCCCAGGGCCTCCACTCAGCAGTGGCCCACATGGGAAAGAGATCCAGGCACTGGGATAAACCAATTACCCCCCGGCCTGTGCGGACTCCTGCCGCTGCCCCGTCCAGCCGTCCCGCTTCAGCCCTCCTGGGTAAGTCCCGGAGAGAGCCACAGGATTCCCACACATGTGTTCTCAAAGGGCCAGTGAGGGGCGAGGTGAGGTGGGTATTTGACATGGTGGGCCCCTGGAACAATGCGGAAGGAGAACACTTCAAAATGAGCTTTGTATTTTCTCAAGATAAGATTTGTATGGGACTCATTTAGGCTTTAGGTTTATTTTTGATCATCAAACTCTCAAATGGTGTCGCTTCGGGACCAAACTATCATGACAAATGACAACCCAATGTAACATAAGAATTTCAACTAATGATAAGAAAAGATCAGCCGTTTGGATGGTTTTAGTGTAACATCAAGACTGATGACAATAGACAATACAAACACTTTCAAAACTATCATCATTCAGCATTTCTTTTCAAATTTAATCTCTATGCAAGATAGATAGTTTTCATCCATTACATGCAGCAAATAGGCTTTGGCAGCTGTCGGACAAAAATACTTTTAAAATGTATTTATATACATTTATTTCATTTTTTGTGGGGATCAATGGCAAAAGCAAGCCTGTTTTATTGGATTAGTAGATGTAAGATGCTATATTATACTCAACATTAAACCAGAGGGGAATGTCTTTTTGGAGGTTCCTGGCCCTGATGGTTTGGCAATGACAGCATCTGTAACAATGGTCATTATGTCTGCTGCGGCCCTTGTCACTGTGGGGGCCATTGTGCGGGCCCTTTTCTCCCCTCAGTCATTTACACTTTCATTGACAGCTATTTAGTCCTCATAAAACGTCCAACATGGCGATTTGTGCGCCTTGCCTGGCCAGGGAGCAAGTGGGCTGGGGCCAACAAAAAACACTTGCTTAAAAGTCAATTAATTGTTTTTCTTCTAGGGGGCGGGGTTGGATGAGGGGGGTGGGTGGGTTCTCCACAGGATTTGGGGCCCCAAGTCTGTTTTTTTTTTCTTCCTTTTTAATTAATGATCATTTTCAGCCATGATGGAGGAGAGTGGGGTCAATCTACTCAGCTAAAGTTGTGTGTTATGGTTGAGCTACACAACATTCATAAAGATCAGATCAAAGAAAAAGTTAGGGCTCTAGAAAGCTGAAAAAAGTAAGACACATTCAAAATTCTGTAGGAAAAAAAACAGTTTATTTGAAGTCTATAGTGATACAGAGGTACAACAAATATACACATTTAATTCATATCCCAGAGTCTACCACACATCAGAAACTAACAATGCGCTTAGAGACCTTTGGGGAGTGGTTGAGGGGGGGGGTGGGGGCACCAAAAGAGGAGACTCCCCTTCTAAAGTCCCATAGAAGCGGGGAAACAAAGACCTAAGACCCTCTGTGAGCTGTGGGATGTCCCTGTAGTGTGCCTCTGCGAATGTGTTCTCCAGCAGAGATCCAAACAGCCCGTCCCAGTTGGTGATGCCGTGTGCCACCTTCAGGGCACGTCTGCATGCTAGGACAACATTATGTCAGCCTCTCGGTGCTGCGCAGAGGTGAGGGGGCCTGCGGATCGGGCATATTAGCAGGACAAGTTGAGCTGCTCCTCAGTCCAAAGGGAAGTGGCAGGGGTTGCTCCGAGCCGCCCGGGCGCTGTGGTACACTGACAGGAAGTCTTTGAAACGAGGGGCACACCCTAGCCAGGCTCGACCAAAGTGCTCCGACCCTGTAAATAGAAACTCTCCATCTCCTGGTTTCATGTGGCACCGTAGTAGAGTGGAGATATGTCCGGACCAGGGTGAGGGGGGTTCAGAGTTTCGCACAAACACACTGCTCTGCTGCCTGAACACTCGGGTTGCAGACACTTGTATTGAAGATGTCTCTTTATCAGAGTTATGAGAGATGTTCCGTATGGAGCCCTGGACCACTGCAAAAGACAAACAGTATTGCCGTGAAACAAAACTTAATGTGGTAAGTCTTTCAAGGACTGATATGTTGGAAGGAGAGGAAGGAGAACGTTTAAAATATTAGTTGTCGTCCATATCTATACCTACCTTTACTGACACATGTCTACCTTCTTTTTCACATGGATTAGTTTATAAACTCCTCTCACAACTCATACTGTCTCTGTAACGTAAATGTCCAGAATATGGCCAATATTGAGCATATATCCCTACACTTGACCTCTCTCTGTCTTAACATTAAATGAGGGCGGCTCAGGGAACCTATGTCAAGACAAGTAACAAATCTAGTCCAGATGGCTACTTTTTCAAAATTACAAACATACATTACATAAACATACAATTTAACTCAAATGGTTAATTCATATCATTATTGATTCAAAATTGAATGTGCTCACTAAAGTACTCACCAAAATCACTGATGCAGATGGCCATGAGCAGTTCAGTGTTGTTGCATGGGCGACATGGATCTGTAAGGAAATGAAAAATAGAATTTGCTTAGAGAAATAGTTTAATAAGAACATAATAAACATAAAATAGTCTTCATTGAATGAGAAATGAGAAAAATCCACTTATTCCTATTGTATATGTCCTACAGGTTTTGTCACTAATTGCTTGACCTCACACCAACACAGAAGACTTCAGGAGTCAAATACTGGTAAGAAGTCAGACAGACAGATGTGTAGACTTATAATATAAAGCCAGAATGACATCAGCGCCTTGAGACGGCCGCACAGAGAGAGAGATGCCTTCAGACAATCAAGTGGCATTTGAGGAATTTGAAAAGTATTTGCACACTCAATTCAGACCATGGCCTTCTGCCCTTTCTTGCCCCGTGGGTTTGTTCTGTTTTCCGTGCCTTGTTTTGGGATGGAAAACAGACTGCCAGACAGGAATGACCTCTGGTCTATCAGAAATATAGAAACTATTTTTTTTAGATATATATTTCTTGTTTTGGAGGGTATGCACATCTTCTTTTCCTAAATAGAACCCTCAACATTCTTTGTCAAGTTACTACAACGCAGTCTGGCCACTCATTTTGTTTCTGTTTTTGCCATGATGGAATGCTGTCTGCATGCTCTCATAGACTTCATGAGAAGAAGAATATATAGTTCGTTTTGTCAACAAAATTCCTCTTAAAGAAGTTTGTGTTTCATTTGGTCAAATGTGGCCAAAGTAACATATTTTTCAACTCTTAAATTCAGTTGTATGCAGCTAAAATCTGGCTAACTCTGTTCAAACGTTTTTCATTCATGATTATATTTTATGGATTGATTTGATCTTCCATCTTGTAATTATATGTAGCCTGCTGTGTGAAGCACTTTGAATTTTACGAATTGTGCAAATACATAAACTCGCCTAAATCTTATGTCAACTTAAATTCATCTGAAATGTTCCATGGGACAAAGACATTGCGCGCCATCAAAACACACCTTCTAGTCCTGCGTGGTCTGGACCGGCCCCGGTCCTTGGGTTGGTCAGCAGCTCATACTTGAACCCCACGGCGCGTCTCCTCCACGGCACATTATTACTCTGGACACTAGCCTCAAGGTAGATGACCGGCGCATGAGCTTCATCCGGCCGAAAACACCTGATCTTTTCTCTACTGGGGCGTTCTGTGGTCAACAATTGGAGCCGTCCGAAGCGTTCAGTAAACACATTCACCCCGCGTAATGAAGGGGATGGTTTGATGCAGAGAGAGGTGCGTGAGGCGTAGGACAGACCCGGCTCCAAGACTACTCTGAGAGCCTGGCCAGGGGAGAACCAACGTATCTGGCCCGTAGCGCAGCGTAGTCGCACCTGTAGCACCAGTCTGGGGACTTTCTCTTCGGTGAAGCTGCTGTATCAACCACAAAGACCCAACACATTACTGAATGGGAAACAAAATATTGCCTTTGTATTTGCTATGGTTTTATTCTGGCTCACCTCCCAGTCCAGTTGCAGAAATCAGTTGTTCCGCTGGTTAAAAAAATTGCCAGTGCCAAATAGACCCAAATGATCACATGGCGCACCATCTCATACATAAAATCTGCGACTTCTCAACATTAAGTCTGGAACGACACATCGCGACAAATATCTGTTGTGGTGTAGCTTAGGGCTTGAGACCAAAGCTCTCACAGCAGCGCGAGTGTGCGGAAATCTTAGGAGGCTACCAATATGTACCCCCAGGACACCCCCGCGCGCTCTCTCCCTCCCTCCCTACCACTGCGGTCAAGTGAGCCGTCATCCGCAAAATGCCAGTCAAGCCAGCCGTAATGTTGTTTTGTAGTGCGCGATTACTGCCGCTAGCACGGTAGGCCAATGGGCTCAGGTTTAGGGACCGTCAACAATGTATTGTACGTTCTTTTACGACTGCACTAGGCCAATGCACTGAATAATAGGGACCGTCAACAAAATAATGTACGTGTAGACTACTGCGAATACGCGAGACCAATGTACGGAGAATTAGGGACCGTCAACAATGTAATTTCTCCTCTAAAAATTGAATCTTTCCGACATTTCGGATGCTATTAAAGACTCCTTTGAAAGGTTTCACTCATTTCTCTGTGGGTTATTGTTAGTCACCTCTCACACTCACTATGTGCATAATATGACCCAATTTCACTGTACAATTTATGAATAAATACACTACCAATATGCCCATTTGGAACATGTAACAAACGGTCCTTTTTCCTACATATAGGGAAGGTTTTAAAGAGTCCTTTGAAAGGTTTCACTCATTTCTCTGTGGGTTATTGTTAGTCACCTCTCACACTCACTATGTGCATAATATGACCCAATTCCACTGTACAATTTATGAATAAATACACTACCAATATGACTATTTGGTCATTTTGAACATGTCACTAAAGCTCCTTTTTCCTACATATAGGGAAGGTTTTAAAGAGTCCTTTGAAAGGTTTCACTCATTTCTCTGTGGGTTATTGTTAGTCACCTCTCACACTCACTATGTGCATAATATGACCCAATTCCACTGTACAATTTATGAATAAATACACTACCAATATGACTATTTGGTCATTTTGAACATGTCACTAAAGCTCCTTTTTCCTACATATAGGGAAGGTTTTAAAGAGTCCTTTGAAAGGTTTCACTCATTTCTCTGTGGGTTATTGTTAGTCACCTCTCACACTCACTATGTGCCTAATATGACCCAATTTCACTGTACAATTTATGAATAAATACACTACCAATATGACTATTTGGACCATGTAACAAACGGTCCTTTTTCCTACATATAGGGAAGGTTTTAAAGAGTCCTTTGAAAGGTTTCACTCATTTCTCTGTGGGTCATTGTTAGTCACCTCTCACACTCACTATGTGCATAATATGATCCAATTCCACTGTACAATTTATGAATAAATACACTACCAATATGCCCATTTGGAACATGTAACAAACGGTCCTTTTTCCTACATATAGGGAAGGTTTTAAAGAGTCCTTTGAAAGGTTTCACTCATTTCTCTGTGGGTTATTGTTAGTCACCTCTCACACTCACTATGTGCATAATATGACCCAATTTCACTGTACAATTTATGAATAAATACACTACCAATATGACTATTTGGTCATTGTGAACATGTCACTAAAGCTCCTTTTTCCTACATATTGGGAAGGTTTTAAAGAGTCCTTTGAAAGGTTTCACTCATTTCTCTGTGGGTTATTGTTAGTCACCTCTCACACTCACTATGTGCATAATATGACCCAATTCCACTGTACAATTTATGAATAAATACACAACCAATATGACTATTTGGAACATGTAACAAACGGTCCTTTTTCCTACATATAGGGAAGGTTTTAAAGAGTCCTTTGAAAGGTTTCACTCATTTCTCTGTGGGTTATTGTTAGTCACCTCTCACACTCACTATGTGCATAATATGACCCAATTCCACTGTACAATTTATGAATAAATACACTACCAATATGCCCATTTGGTCATTGTGAACATGTCACTAAAGCTCCTTTTTCTTACATATAGGGAAGGTTTTGAAGAGTCCTTTGAAAGGTTTCACTCATTTCTCTGTGGGTTATTGTTAGTCACCTCTCACACTCACTATGTGCATAATATGACCCAATTCCACTGTACAATTTATGAATAAATACACTACCAATATGACTATTTGGAACATGTAACAAACGGTCCTTTTTCTTACATATAGGGAAGGTTTTAAAGAGTCCTTTGAAAGGTTTCACTCATTTCTCTGTGGGTTATTGTTAGTCACCTCTCACACTCACTATGTGCCTAATATGACCCAATTTCACTGTACAATTTATGAATAAATACACTACCAATATGACTATTTGGAACATGTAACAAACGGTCCTTTTTCCTACATATAGGGAAGGTTTTAAAGAGTCCTTTGAAAGGTTTCACTCATTTCTCTGTGGGTCATTGTTAGTCACCTCTCACACTCACTATGTGCATAATATGATCCAATTCCACTGTACAATTTATGAATAAATACACTACCAATATGCCCATTTGGAACATGTAACAAACGGTCCTTTTTCCTACATATAGGGAAGGTTTTAAAGAGTCCTTTGAAAGGTTTCACTAATTTCTCAGTGGGTAATTGTTACTCCTCGTAGTTGTGGCCGTAAGGTCTCTGGTGCCTGTCGCGGCGGCAATCCCCGAACCCGGTGGTGGCGCCCGGAAGTAAGGGATGCCGTCAAGCTGAAGAAGGAGTCCTACCTGGCCTTGTTGGCGTATGGGACTCCTGAGGCAGCTGAGAGGTACCGGCAGGCCAAGCGTGCTGCAGCTCGTGCGGTCGCGGAGGCTAAAACTCGGGTCTGGGGGGAGTTCGGGGAGGCCATGGAGGAAGACTATCGGTTGGCCTCGAAGAGATTCTGGCAAACCATCCGGGTCCTCAGGAGGGGGAAGCGGTGCTTCACCAACACTGTTTACAGTGCGGGTGGGGAGCTGCTGACCTCGACTGTGGATGTCGTCGGTCGGTGGAAGGAGTACTTCGAGGACCTCCTCAATCCCGTCGTCACGTCTTCCAATGAGGAAGCAGAGGCTGGGGACTCTGAGGTGGGCTTGTCCATCACCCAGGCTGAAGTCACCGAGGTGGTGAGAAAGCTCCCCGGTGGCAGGGCTCCGGGGGTGGATGAGATTCGTCCTGAGTACCTTAAGTCTCTGGATGTTGTAGGACTGTCTTGGCTGACACATCTCTGCAACATCGCGTAGCGGTCGGGGACAGCGCCCCTGGATTGGCAGACCGGGGTGGTGGTCCCTCTCTTTAAAAAGGGGGATCGGAGGGTGTGTTCCAATTACAGAGGAATCACCCTCCTTAGCCTCCCCGGTAAGGTCTACTCCAGGGTGCTGGAGAGGAGGATCCGGCCGATAGTTGAACCTTGGATCCAGGAGGAACAATGCGGTTTTCGTCCTGGTCGTGGCACACTGGACCAGCTCTATACCCTTCATCGGGTGCTCGAGGGTTCGTGGGAGTTCGACCAACCAGTCCACATGTGTTTTGTGGACCTGGAGAAGGCGTTCGACCGCGTCCCTCGTGGTGCCCTGTGGGGGGTGCTCCGGGAGTATGGGGTCTGGGGCCCTCTGTTAAGGGCTGTCCGTTCCCTGTATGACCGCAGCAGGAGCTTGGTTCGCATTGCTGACCGTAAGTCAGACCTGTTCCCGGTGCGTGTTGGTCTCCGCCAGGGCTGCCCTTTGTCACCGGTTCTGTTCATTACTTTTATGGACAGAATTTCTAGGCGCAGTCAGGGGCCGGAGGGTGTCTGGTTTGGGAGCCTCAAGATCTCATCTCTACTGTTTGCAGACGATGTTGTGCTGTTGGCTTCAACAAACCAGGACCTTCAGCGCGCTCTGGGGCGGTTTGCAGCCGAGTGTGTAGCGGCCGGGATGAGGATCAGCACCTCCAAATCTGAGGCCATGGTTCTCCACTGGAAAAAGGTGGCTTCCCCTCTACAGGTCGGTGGGGAGTCCTTACCTCAAGTGGAGGAGTTCAAGTATCTCGGGGTCTTGTTCACGAGTGAGGGACGGATGGAGCGTGAGATCGACAGCGTCAGCAGTGATGCGGTTGATGTATCGGTCTGTCGTGGTGAAGAGGGAGCTGAGTCGGGTGGCAAAGCTCTCGATTTACCGATCGATCTACGTTCCCACCCTCACCTATGGTCATGAGATTTGGGTCATGACCGAAAGGACAAGATCGCGAATACAAGCGGCCAAAATGAGTTTCCTCCGCAGGGTGGCTGGGCGAACCCTTCGAGATCGGGTGAGGAGCTCAGTTACCCGGGAGGAGCTCGGAGTAGAGTCGCTGCTCCTTCACGTCGAAAGGATCCAGCTGAGGTGGCTCGGGCATCTGTTCCGGATGCCTCCTGGTCGCCTCCCGCGGGAGGTGTTCCAGGCATGTCCTAGTGGGACAAGGCCTCGTGGAAGACCCAGGACACGGTGGTGGGACTATGTCTCCAAGCTGGCCTGGTGTCGCCTCGGGGTCCTTTTTCTTACATATAGGGAAGGAAACAATTACCCACTGAGAAATGAGTGAAACCTTTCAAAGGACTCGTTAAAACCTTCCCTATATGTAAGAAAAAGGAGCTTTTGCTACATGTTCAAAATGACGTCATGTTGGTTGTGTATTTATTCATAAATTATACAGTGAAATTGGGTCAAATTAGGCACATAGTGAGTGTGAGAGGTGAGTAACAATTACCCACTGAGAAATGAGTGAAACCTTTCAACGGACTCTTTAAAACCTTCCCTATATCTAAGAAAAAGGAGCTTTTGTTACATGTTCAAAATGACCAAATAGGCATATTGGTAGTGTATTTATTCATAAATTATACAGTGAAATTGGGTCAAATTAGTCACATTGTGAGTGTGAGAGGTGAGTAACAATTAGCCACTGAGAAATTAGTGAAACCTTTCAAAGGACTCTTTAAAACCTTCCCTATATGTTAGAAAAAGGAGCTTTTGTTACATGTTCAAAATGACCAAATAGGCATATTGGTAGTGTATTTATTCATAAATTGTGCAGTGAAATTGGGTCAAATTAGGCACATAGTGAGTGTGAGAGGTGAGTATCAATTACCCACTGAGAAATGAGTGAAACCTTTCAACGGACTCTTTAAAACCTTCCCTATATCTAAGAAAAAGGAGCTTTTGTTACATGTTCAAAATGACCAAATAGGCATATTGGTAGTGTATTTATTCATAAATTGTGCAGTGAAATTGGGTCAAATTAGGCACATTGTGAGTGTGAGAGGTGAGTAACAATTAGCCACGGAGAAATTAGTGAAACCTTTCAAAGGACTCTTTAAAACCTTCCCTATATGTTAGAAAAAGGAGCTTTTGTTACATGTTCAAAATGACCAAATAGGCATATTGGTAGTGTATTTATTCATAAATTGTGCAGTGAAATTGGGTCAAATTAGGCACATAGTGAGTGTGAGAGGTGAGTAACAATTACCCACTGAGAAATTAGTGAAACCTTCCCTATATGTTAGAAAAAGGACCGTTTGTTACATGTTCAAAATGACCAAATAGGCATATTGGTAGTGTATTTATTCATAAATTATACAGTGAAATTGGGTCAAATTAGTCACATTGTGAGTGTGAGAGGTGAGTAACAATTAGCCACTGAGAAATTAGTGAAACCTTTCAACGGACTCTTTAAAACCTTCCCTATATGTTAGAAAAAGGAGCTTTTGTTACATGTTCAAAATGACCAAATAGGCATATTGGTAGTGTATTTATTCATAAATTGTGCAGTGAAATTGGGTCAAATTAGGCACATAGTGAGTGTGAGAGGTGAGTAACAATTACCCACTGAGAAATGAGTGAAACCTTTCAACGGACTCTTTAAAACCTTCCCTCTATCTAAGAAAAAGGAGCTTTTGTTACATGTTCAAAATGACCAAATAGGCATATTGGTAGTGTATTTATTCATAAATTGTGCAGTGAAATTGGGTCAAATTAGGCACATTGTGAGTGTGAGAGGTGAGTAACAATTAGCCACGGAGAAATTAGTGAAACCTTTCAAAGGACTCTTTAAAACCTTCCCTATATGTTAGAAAAAGGAGCTTTTGTTACATGTTCAAAATGACCAAATAGGCATATTGGTAGTGTATTTATTCATAAATTGTGCAGTGAAATTGGGTCAAATTAGGCACATAGTGAGTGTTTTGAGGTGAGTAACAATTACCCACTGAGAAATTAGTGAAACCTTTCAAAGGACTCTTTAAAACCTTCCCTATATGTTAGAAAAAGGACAGTTTGTTACATGTTCAAAATGACCAAATAGGCATATTGGTAGTGTATTTATTCATAAATTATACAGTGAAATTGGGTCAAATTAGTCACATTGTGAGTGTGAGAGGTGAGTAACAATTAGCCACTGAGAAATTAGTGAAACCTTTCAAAGGACTCTTTAAAACCTTCCCTATATGTTAGAAAAAGGAGCTTTTGTTACATGTTCAAAATGACCAAATAGGCATATTGGTAGTGTATTTATTCATAAATTGTGCAGTGAAATTGGGTCAAATTAGGCACATAGTGAGTGTGAGAGGTGAGTAACAATTACCCACTGAGAAATGAGTGAAACCTTTCAACGGACTCTTTAAAACCTTCCCTATATCTAAGAAAAAGGAGCTTTTGTTACATGTTCAAAATGACCAAATAGGCATATTGGTAGTGTATTTATTCATAAATTGTGCAGTGAAATTGGGTCAAATTAGGCACATAGTGAGTGTGAGAGGTGAGTAACAATTACCCACTGAGAAATTAGTGAAACCTTTCAAAGGACTCGTTAAAACCTTCCCTATATGTAAGAAAAAGGAGCTTTTGCTACATGTTCAAAATGACGTCATGTTGGTTGTGTATTTATTCATAAATTATACAGTGAAATTGGGTCAAATTAGGCACATAGTGAGTGTGAGAGGTGAGTAACAATTACCCACTGAGAAATTAGTGAAACCTTTCAAAGGACTCTTTAAAACCTTCCCTATATGTAAGAAAAAGGAGCTTTTGTTACATGTTCAAAATGACCAGTCATGTTGGTTGTGCATTTATTCATAAATTATACAGTGAAATTGGGTCAAATTAGGCACATAGTGAGTGTTTTGAGGTGAGTAACAATTACCCACTGAGAAATGAGTGAAACCTTTCAAAGGACTCGTTAAAACCTTCCCTATATGTAAGAAAAAGGAGCTTTTGCTACATGTTCAAAATGACGTCATGTTGGTTGTAAATTTATTCATAAATTATACTGTGAAATTGGGTCAAATTAGGCACATAGTGAGTGTGAGAGGTGAGTAACAATTACCCACTGAGAAATTAGTGAAACCTTTCAAAGGACTCTTTAAAACCTTCCCTATATGTAAGAAAAAGGACCGTTTGTTACATGTTCAAAATGACCAAATAGGCATATTGGTAGTGTATTTATTCATAACTTATACAGTGAAATTGGGTCAAATTAGTCACATTGTGAGTGTGAGAGGTGAGTAACAATTAGCCACTGAGAAATTAGTGAAACCTTTCAAAGGACTCTTTAAAACCTTCCCTATATGTTAGAAAAAGGAGCTTTTGTTACATGTTCAAAATGACCAAATAGGCATATTGGTAGTGTATTTATTCATAAATTGTGCAGTGAAATTGGGTCAAATTAGGCACATAGTGAGTGTGAGAGGTGAGTATCAATTACCCACTGAGAAATGAGTGAAACCTTTCAACGGACTCTTTAAAACCTTCCCTATATCTAAGAAAAAGGAGCTTTTGTTACATGTTCAAAATGACCAAATAGGCATATTGGTAGTGTATTTATTCATAAATTGTGCAGTGAAATTGGGTCAAATTAGGCACATTGTGAGTGTGAGAGGTGAGTAACAATTAGCCACGGAGAAATGAGTGAAACCTTTCAAAGGACTCTTTAAAACCTTCCCTATATGTTAGAAAAAGGAGCTTTTGTTACATGTTCAAAATGACCAAATAGGCATATTGGTAGTGTATTTATTCATAAATTGTGCAGTGAAATTGGGTCAAATTAGGCACATAGTGAGTGTGAGAGGTGAGTAACAATTACCCACTGAGAAATTAGTGAAACCTTCCCTATATGTTAGAAAAAGGACCGTTTGTTACATGTTCAAAATGACCAAATAGGCATATTGGTAGTGTATTTATTCATAAATTATACAGTGAAATTGGGTCAAATTAGTCACATTGTGAGTGTGAGAGGTGAGTAACAATTAGCCACTGAGAAATTAGTGAAACCTTTCAAAGGACTCTTTAAAACCTTCCCTATATGTTAGAAAAAGGACCGTTTGTTACATGTTCAAAATGACCAAATAGGCATATTGGTAGTGTATTTATTCATAAATTATACAGTGAAATTGGGTCAAATTAGTCACATTGTGAGTGTGAGAGGTGAGTAACAATTAGCCACTGAGAAATTAGTGAAACCTTTCAACGGACTCTTTAAAACCTTCCCTATATGTTAGAAAAAGGAGCTTTTGTTACATGTTCAAAATGACCAAATAGGCATATTGGTAGTGTATTTATTCATAAATTGTGCAGTGAAATTGGGTCAAATTAGGCACATAGTGAGTGTGAGAGGTGAGTAACAATTACCCACTGAGAAATGAGTGAAACCTTTCAACGGACTCTTTAAAACCTTCCCTCTATCTAAGAAAAAGGAGCTTTTGTTACATGTTCAAAATGACCAAATAGGCATATTGGTAGTGTATTTATTCATAAATTGTGCAGTGAAATTGGGTCAAATTAGGCACATTGTGAGTGTGAGAGGTGAGTAACAATTAGCCACGGAGAAATTAGTGAAACCTTTCAAAGGACTCTTTAAAACCTTCCCTATATGTTAGAAAAAGGAGCTTTTGTTACATGTTCAAAATGACCAAATAGGCATATTGGTAGTGTATTTATTCATAAATTGTGCAGTGAAATTGGGTCAAATTAGGCACATAGTGAGTGTTTTGAGGTGAGTAACAATTACCCACTGAGAAATTAGTGAAACCTTTCAAAGGACTCTTTAAAACCTTCCCTATATGTTAGAAAAAGGACAGTTTGTTACATGTTCAAAATGACCAAATAGGCATATTGGTAGTGTATTTATTCATAAATTATACAGTGAAATTGGGTCAAATTAGTCACATTGTGAGTGTGAGAGGTGAGTAACAATTAGCCACTGAGAAATTAGTGAAACCTTTCAAAGGACTCTTTAAAACCTTCCCTATATGTTAGAAAAAGGAGCTTTTGTTACATGTTCAAAATGACCAAATAGGCATATTGGTAGTGTATTTATTCATAAATTGTGCAGTGAAATTGGGTCAAATTAGGCACATAGTGAGTGTGAGAGGTGAGTAACAATTACCCACTGAGAAATGAGTGAAACCTTTCAACGGACTCTTTAAAACCTTCCCTATATCTAAGAAAAAGGAGCTTTTGTTACATGTTCAAAATGACCAAATAGGCATATTGGTAGTGTATTTATTCATAAATTGTGCAGTGAAATTGGGTCAAATTAGGCACATAGTGAGTGTGAGAGGTGAGTAACAATTACCCACTGAGAAATTAGTGAAACCTTTCAAAGGACTCGTTAAAACCTTCCCTATATGTAAGAAAAAGGAGCTTTTGCTACATGTTCAAAATGACGTCATGTTGGTTGTGTATTTATTCATAAATTATACAGTGAAATTGGGTCAAATTAGGCACATAGTGAGTGTGAGAGGTGAGTAACAATTACCCACTGAGAAATTAGTGAAACCTTTCAAAGGACTCTTTAAAACCTTCCCTATATGTAAGAAAAAGGAGCTTTTGTTACATGTTCAAAATGACCAGTCATGTTGGTTGTGCATTTATTCATAAATTATACAGTGAAATTGGGTCAAATTAGGCACATAGTGAGTGTTTTGAGGTGAGTAACAATTACCCACTGAGAAATGAGTGAAACCTTTCAAAGGACTCGTTAAAACCTTCCCTATATGTAAGAAAAAGGAGCTTTTGCTACATGTTCAAAATGACGTCATGTTGGTTGTAAATTTATTCATAAATTATACTGTGAAATTGGGTCAAATTAGGCACATAGTGAGTGTGAGAGGTGAGTAACAATTACCCACTGAGAAATTAGTGAAACCTTTCAAAGGACTCTTTAAAACCTTCCCTATATGTAAGAAAAAGGACCGTTTGTTACATGTTCAAAATGACCAAATAGGCATATTGGTAGTGTATTTATTCATAACTTATACAGTGAAATTGGGTCAAATTAGTCACATTGTGAGTGTGAGAGGTGAGTAACAATTAGCCACTGAGAAATTAGTGAAACCTTTCAAAGGACTCTTTAAAACCTTCCCTATATGTTAGAAAAAGGAGCTTTTGTTACATGTTCAAAATGACCAAATAGGCATATTGGTGGTGTATTTATTCATAAATTATACAGTGAAATTGGGTCAAATTAGTCACATTGTGAGTGTGAGAGGTGAGTAACAATTAGCCACGGAGAAATTAGTGAAACCTTTCAAAGGACTCTTTAAAACCTTCCCTATATGTTAGAAAAAGGAGCTTTAGTGACATGTTCAAAATGACCAAATAGGCATATTGGTAGTGTATTTATTCATAAATTATACAGTGGAATTGGGTCATATTATGCACATAGTGAGTGTGAGAGGTGACTAACAATAACCCACAGAGAAATGAGTGAAACCTTTCAAAGGAGTCTTTAATAGCATCCGAAATGTCGGAAAGATTCAATTTTTAGAGGAGAAATTACATTGTTGACGGTCCCTAATTCTCCGTACATTGGTCTCGCGTATTCGCAGTAGTCTACACGTACATTATTTTGTTGACGGTCCCTATTATTCAGTGCATTGGCCTAGTGCAGTCGTTGTAATAATCTACGCTTAAAAGAACGTACAATACATTGTTGACGGTCCCTAAACCTGAGCCCATTGGCCTACCGTGTTAGCGGCAATAATCGCGCACTACAAAACAACATTACGGCTGGCTTGACTGGCATTTTGCGGATGACGGCTCACTTGACCGCAGTTCCCTACCTGTCTGTCTGTCTGTCTGTCTGTCTGTCTGTCTCTCTCTCTCTCTCTCCCTCTCCCTCTCTCTCTCTCTCTCTCTCTCTCTCTCTCTCTCTCTCTCTCTCTCTCCTTCCCTAGCCCCCCCACCCCCCTCTTCCTCCATCTCGCTCCCTCTCTCTCCATTGCTTGCGCTCCCTCTCGTGGCATGAAACCAGTGCTGCACATCTGGGTTGTCACTCGTCGTCCTAGACATTGGCTACATCCAAACAACACACCCTGTATCTCATCAGCCCTTCATTATGCGCCTGGTAGAACCCCGTTATCAGTAAGGTGACCGTTATTCTGCACGGCTCGCATTATTGGAGACCATCGGCGGCGCGTCTATGTGTCGTGTGGCGACCTCTGGCGGAGATGCGCAGACTGCAGCGTATGATCACTGGCCACGGGATTATAGGTCATTCTTCGGGCAGGCGGGGAGAGCACTGCATCGGGCCTCAGCAAAGTCCAGAATAACCAACTCGAAGTTAGAAATTGTTGGAATAAATTACGCATAACATCTGGTTTGGAAATTGTTGTCCTGACCAAGACTTCCTCTTTCTGAAAAGGCTATAGGCCCGCCAACATCATCAGATGCATTATTCGATAGTTTAAATCCATATGCAACTCACAATTTTCATGGAGGGAGAAAAGGGTTAAAGCTTCTCTCCAAAAAGAAATAAACAAGGTTCAATTAAAAAAAACAAAAACAAAAAACAAAGGTGGATGGAGCCTGGCTTGTTTAACCAACTGACAATATGTCACAGTCGCCCACCGGCTATTGTTCTACAATATAGCAAAATTATTGTGTAATACGTGGCCATGCCATTGAGCAATTTATCCATGTCTTCAGACCAACCCTTACGGCGCAGAGACTTTACGCAGTTCCTTTACCGCGGTGTGTTCTTCTTGACCATAATCTACGCTCTCGAGAACTTGCTGTAGAATATTGTGGGCATTGCTTGCTTACCATTCTCACAAAATAAAATAGGCCGATTTGTATAAATAAATATATAGCCTACTTAACTAACGGCTCAGGCCCTGAAACTACAAAATCATTCGCTATTTGCTCTGTTGGAATCACAAGATTTCTCCTTGAGCGGCCTGAGCTGCACACGGCTGTTTGTGATCTGACCTTTAGGCCAAAAGGTGCGAGGCCCCGCGCAACATTTAATGCGGCTCCTCCAAAACATCTCACATGAAGAGTTGATTTTTTTTCTACATGTTTTTACTTTGAATCCTGAACTCCAGATTCAACGTGAATAAAATTATGTAGCCCATAACCGGCCTCGTGTCTGCAATGAGACACGAGCTTCAAAAGTTAACCATGAAGCCTACAGCAATTTCTCCACCAATTAGGCCTGACACACAAAACACTGCACACGGTTTCATTCGTGTAGACTTTCAGGTCCAGGAATTAGTTGACATCGCTACTACAATTCACAAGATTTCTCCAATCAATTCTAATTAGTCCTTACTAGACTTTCATCGTTAAGGGGTAGTCTAATTGGGGTGTGGGTAAATAAGGATATTAAAACGTTTATGTTGGGCCTGTGCCTTAGACTTTTAAAACCACTAACATTTCTTCAAAGAGTAAACACACACACACACATATATATATATGCTATGGCTCTCTCATAAAATGTACTAAGTTAGAGAAGTCGTCATTATCACTTACATTTTATTTTAGCGGTGTAATAAACGTGTATACATAGGCTGATAGTAAGAAGCTGTTAGTACATGTGAGTCACTATCTGACGCTCATCTTTTTTCCTTGAAGAAGCCCTGCGACGTGCTGCTCTCGAGGATGGTCACTGTCAGTAAATTCATTGTGACGTCGGTGACGGTCACTGCGTCCAAGTTGCTTAGAGACGGCATCCACGCGGAGCACAGGTCTGGAGGAGGCGCGTGGTGGTTTGGGTCTGAGAGTGCAGGAATGATGGCGGGTCGGTGCTTCAGGGGATGGAGAGACATTCTGTTGACAATGTGAGTTCTGCTGTCGACTGTGCGTCCCAGTGAGCACGTGTACGCGCTGGACTTTGGGGTGATTGTGGTTTCCTCTTCAAATCTTTGTGTCAGTAAGTGGAGAGTGTGGTCTGGAGTCCCTGCGTTATGTATGCGCCTTGTTGAACACTCCTCCAGTGACCTGCTGCGTTTGACCTCGCGGTTTTCGACAGGGATTTTGGGTTTGCGTCCTCGTTTCTTAGGTGCTATTTCCTCACTGGACACGGGCGGTCTGTGCCTTCTATCCGGCTCTGTAAATCGAACACAGACAGACTCTCCTCTGTTGACCGCGCTCGGTGGGTAGATAGTGGGCACCACCGCGCGCAAACCTTCACGCGCTCTGGGCGTAATGACGCACTCTGAGGTGTCATAAGAGACTTGAGCGTCTCTACGGAACTCATAGGGCTTGTCTCTGGCTTTAGCCTTGGCCTGTGGACACAGAATTAATTAATCAGACTGGTTCTTTCACAACAGTAATAAATAGTTTTATTTGTATATGTATGAGCGTGTCTACGTCATTGGACAGTGCCCATATTAGGTATATATTTACATCTTTTAATTATACACACACAAACAATTGCAACGTTTTCGTTCGTGAGGAAAAAATAAGAGTCAATGGTTCTTGCTCAAATGCTGTCTTCTAAGTTATGCAACTGTTAATCATTATTGAATGAATAATATTTCAGGACGAGTGAAGTTACAGTCAAATGTGAGAGTTTTAATTACTCACATTGAGTAAGCCCAGGCTATACACAACAGCCTACCTTTAGGAGAAATGTTTCTGGCTTTGGGCCCCTCTTTTTTGGACCAAACCGCTCTCTCTCCCTTTCTCTGCAGAATAGATACAGTTAAGACGTAGGTCAGTGCATGCTGTTCAAATAAAATGACAGTTTGTCAGTGAGGACATTGCCCCACACTGTAATAAATAATATAGCAGTTCAACTTAAAATTCTATGTTAACTTTCTGCCATAAAGATTTGAGCTCATTGAAGGAACCGATATTGTTTCAATCAAGTAAAACCAGTAAGTTATAAATGGTTCATAAAGCATTGCTATAAATTGTTTCAACTTAACAGTTTCAGTTTTAACAAACCAACATGTTTTGTTGTGCCAACCATAAACTTGTATTGCTTCTTCATATTAACACAAGTGTGTGTGTTTTTTAAACTCACGAGGCTAAGTTAAAAACATCTTTGACTTATAATTGAATGTCAAAAGAAAACAATGTTTTGACCTCTATGAACATATCAGGTTAAGTTATTAACAGATTTCAACTCATTCACTGTAGTTGAATGAAACCAAATATATTTGCTACTATAACACAAAATACTATGTTTTTAAACAATGGTACCACTTACAGTCTAATGTTAAAAGAACTCAAATGTTTATGGCAGAAACTTCACAAACAATACTAAGTTAGCAGAACATCTACTTATAATTCCTGTTAACAGATAGATACAAGTGACAAGAGACAATTATAGTCAAGGCATTTTAATTTTCCAGTAAAAAAAAATATACAAGTGCTTATAAAGTTACAAATGTTAAAATCTGATGAAACTTACAAATTTTGTTTACACATTTAAGCAAATACATGTATATTTTTTGTATGCTCTTGTGTAGGCCTGTCACAAAAGTTCATATATCTACTTCATATAAATCTACAATAATTTAGCATTTTACCTAAGTAAATGTTAATTGCAACTCGTGTTGAAGATCTCTTAACATGTACTTTCAGAACAACTGCTTACTGAGATTTTGTTTTAGTGGTTATTTTGTGATTGTGACAGGCCTACACTTATGTTGTAGACAAACTTGGAGGCATGGCAGTGCCTCTGATGCCGCTCTGACAAAAACTGTAATGTTGGTGTTAACAAAAATAACTCATTTTAAAATTACTTCTAAAAGTGGCCAATTAAACAGGCCTGTTACATATCAAAAATGGTTCAGAAGAGTGAGCGAGGATGAAAAAAAAAATACAACAGCATTTGCCTATGGTAATGGTTTGTATCTTGTACCTGTGCAGTCCATGTACTCCAGCGGAGCCTGTTCTAGTTTGATTTTCATGATGACCTTTAGCAGAAACGTGACGTTGATTTTCTCACGCTGAAGCACGAAACTTTCTGTGACCACAACTGATACAAAGTCCTGATGTGCAACAGCATCCTGCTCCTCTTCATAGATATTAAGCAGTCCAAGTTCCATTCGCTTCATCCAGATGGTTTGAATGGTCCTTAAGAAAGAAAAATCATACTATAAGTGTCAAAACATCAAAGCGTCTTTACCTTTCATGATGATGTGTGAATTATTTATGTCTGGGATTAATATAGTGTAATTTAAAGTGTTTACCATTAACCTTTGCAATACATTGTTCTACATTACTTTCTTACTTGACCATTCAACATCTCTCAGAGCTAGTAGGGCTGATTTACTAAATATTTAAATAAGCTCCAAAATTAGAGGAAACACCCTGTAAATCCTACCCATAGACAATAAATCAATAACCAGAAGGATACGTGTGAAAATAAAAATAGCGACTGGAAAAACAGGACGATATAGTGTGTGTTGGGACAAACACATGGACACATGAATGACAGCACAATACTGTACGATACCACACATTTGATAACACCGCAGCAGAATGTAATTGGGGGAAAAGTGTCCATGAAATTGTTAGTGTGTACCTTTAACGAACATGTTTCACGATGAAAGCCAGGAACTAACAAATATGCATGTAATTATTTTTGTTGTTAATATTTTAATTTTAGATCAAATTTAGTGTACTCACCGCACACATTCAAAAAACACTGGATGGATCTTCTCGGAGGCAGTGCTGATCCCACCACCTTAGCAGCAGTCCTGTTCCTCTTGTGTTCTGCAAAAACTGACAAATGTTGTTTATGAGCACTAGACACTGAGGAATAAAATGGCATCTACTGCATTTAGAAGTTCCAGAGTTTTAAGGATTGAGATTACTCTACAGAGATTAATAAAGGATAACTTAATTTCCCACTATACTTACATTTTTTACATGACACAAGGAGAAACATCTTCCAGCAATTGCTAGAACATTCGTGAAGCTCTAGCAGTTGGGGAAAACTTCCTCAAGGCCGTCCAGAAATGAAGCCAGCAGTTCAGTTACAGCCACTCATTGAAATTCAGCTTTTATCTGAGAACAAAATACAAATAATGTATATTAGCAAGCGCGCAAAAAAACAAAACAATAAACAGTAAACAGTTACACCACCTCATCACTGACAAGCTCTCTCTTCCACTGGGCCCACCATTGGTTTTGTCATGAATGGGGTTGTTTTTACAAATTTCTCTCCATATTCTTCCAGTTTTCCTCCATTTCTTCCTCACAGTCACCTTCTTGAGGCTCCTTTTGAAATATGTTAAGATAAGACCTGACATTAATCTCAAACATACGGCATAAAAAGCACATAATCGAAACTAATACGTTTGCTACATATCCAGGTTGACCCAAGTTGTGGAATTTTATAATCCAAGTTTATATGTTAACACATTTAAAGTAATTACTTTTTGTCATGTGCCAATAAATAAAACCAAGGGTTACTCCCTCAATTTCATTCCCATACTTTATTAGGCATTTTGAAGCACACCAGAGGTATTTAAAAGCAGTAAGTATGTATACAATGTATTAGTATAAAAATACATATTAAAACACATTTCCTCTTTCTGCCTTTACTGCACTAGTGCCCCCTCTCTCATCCTCCCCTGACAATGCAAGTGAACGTGAATCTATAATTATTATAGTACTGCATTTCCAGACCTTCGTGAACGCGTGTTGTCTCCACGTCATGTTCACGGAGACACGCACGTGTCATAAACACACACTGAGCATTTACTCAGAATGACAACAGAATAATCATTTCATTTTAACAGTGACGCACAGACGTTTGACGAGCATTTAATGTTAAACTGGGCCAAAACGCAGATCATACTGACAGTGGAAGAATCACTTGGTCACGTTCAAACCTCCGTACGGGGCACGGGGCTTTACCAGCCCAGTGACCGAGACGGGTCTGCGGCCAGAGACACTTGCAGTGACCGCAGAGCGTGGCCTGTTCTTGGGCTTGAACTGCGCTAGCTTAGCACCCGTGTTAGCTTAGCTTAGCACCCCTGCTAGCTTAGCTTAGCACCGCCGCTCCACAAATCAAAGAAAAGTGGCGCGCAGCGTTGTACAACACAAACAGTAACGTAATGCGGAAATTATCGGTAGCAAAGTCATTGCTTGAGCGGTTAAAGTACTTGCTAAACAGTAAACTAACAGCCTTAGTAGTTTACCTTTGCACAGACACGAACTCAGATGAAACCTGTGGCATGGCTAGCCCAGTAGCTCCCCTCTTCCTTGTCTCTCTCCTCGTCTCTCTCCTTTCTGGGAGACTGGCCTGGACTTCGCCTGCTGCCTGCTGGGCTACACGAGAACATATGACCACGATGAAGCTTTTAGAGCAAATTGAAAACCCCACTCTAAGACAACTTTCTTCAAATAGCCCACCCCTTTTGAAGCTAGCTTTAGCACCGCATGGCTTACTTTACAAAAAAAAAATCCATATATCCATATATGGGCAGGACATTGCTTAGGATGATATTGAACATATATTATATTTGGCTAAAACACAAGTGAAAGATTGTTTCCTTACTTTAGCGCGATCCTCAGCGAAGAAACGTCCACTCCATTTGAAAAAAAAAACTGTTGAAATGTACCGCAGGACGGACTGATGTGGATCGTATTCTTCCGCCAGTTTTGTCCAGATTGATTTTTACCAACAACATTTCTTAAGCTGTTACAGTAAGAGTTATTATTAAAAATACGTATTCACTCTCAAAAAAGCTGAATATTATTTTATACTATTTTCTAGCACTATATGTGTGGCGCAGTAATATGGTTGTGGGGTTACAAGATCCGGTCTCTTTCTAAAACTTACCAAACTAAGTCAAGTTCATGTAGAAATGTTACTTCAACACACCTCAAAGAGTTTTTCACCTTTGAACTTACTGACATAAGTTAAACATTTAAAACGATCATTGTCATGTGAAAACAAACTACACTCTTACGTTACAATAACAAAATGGGCATACGACTTTTAACAGTGCAGAGACCACACTGTAAACGGCACTGGGAGAAAAGCGCCACAAACAGCCAGACCCACTTGAAACCTAACTGTGTTACATAACCCCATGCAGAGCGCGGGGTGGCCCGGCCTGTCAGGTCCTCACCTCTCCTCGAAAGCGGCGAAGAGTCGCTCGTCCAGGATGTTCTCCTCGGGCTCCCATGTGCTGTACCTGCGTCATAACAAAACAGGAGACATGTGTTGACTGTACGAGGGAACAAACTTAGACCAGCAATAGCCGCCCTGTGCCACTCGGATCAGCGCTTCGTTGCGATTGCGCACTATAGCGGATCGTGACGCAGAGGCTAAAACGCGTGGAGAACATGGGGCTACATTAAAGCAGCTTGTGGGTGTTTCTGGTCTGTGTCTAGCGTGCACAGACAGTAAATAAACTATATCAAGCAAAACAGCGTTCAAAATGTGTCGGCGAGGCGCTGTAATGGTGAGAGCGGCCAGAAAGGAGCGCTGTCCTTCACCGCTTCATACTCACTTCTGAGACCAGCCCTTCCATTTCACCAGATATTCCCAGCGACCCTGCAAAATAAACACAGCGGAGGTTAACGGAGGGTTGCCTGTCGACAATACAAGAGCAGTGTACGCTTGTGCTGAGAGCGGACGCAGAAATGCACAAAATACCCGTCTGATTCGCCTTTTGAGGATGGACTCTGCTGCGAACACGCTTTCCCCCACAGCAGACAGCTCCATAGCTCCCCGCGCTCACGGTGCGTCGTTAGGTGTTTTATAAAGCGTCCCTGCGTTGATCTGAGCTTGTTTAATTCGCCACATCCCATAATACGCACCGAAACGTCATGACGTGGGAGTGCGTTGCCAGGCACAGAGAGCAGGACGTTGCTACGTGCCTCGGGTTTGTGAGCGCGAGGAGGAGGCGGAGTCCCGCTGCTCGAGCGCGTGCGCTGGAATGTGTGCGTGCTGCCACAGCATTGGCACGCGGGTCCCTTGGCTGTACAGGCCCCCCGGAGCATTTGACATAATTGTAGGCTATATTAATATATATTATGGACTTTGATGTTAAAGCACTGAGCTGTCAAAACATCACATTCATATGAGGAAATGATTCGAACAGACCCAAAAATATAACTATATGGGCCTCATTGAGTTTAAATATGTTGTATGTTAAAGTTTGACCGGTAGGCTACATTTTTAAGAGCTCAAGGAGCGAATTTTGAACCTTGCGCTTTTCCCACGGATTTGTTTTAAGAAAATTGATTTAAACGAAATACACATTGGCCTGCGTGTGGACGTCTGCGTCTAGTGTGCACAGACAGTAAATAAACCATGTCAAGCGTAACAGCGTCCAAACTCTGTCGGCGAGGCGCTGTAATGGTGGGAGCGGCCAGAAAACAAGCAAAAAATGCCGTGCATGTTTAGTTATCTTTAATAGACAACTACAATGATTTCTGTTTTAGATCAGATAAGACTTTGTTGATCAAGTACTACACTTGCAAGTATGAACATGTACAAGAAGATCAGGGTGATGTGCGAACAAATAATAGTAAGTAAAGATATTAATGAAGAAAAAACAAGGTCCACAATACACCTGAACTGTTAACGAAGATTCCAGTCCTTGTGCAGCATAATCTATAATAGTGTAATAGAAGCTATTAGGGGCAACAGTAGTTGTAGTGGAGCGAGTGTGACCGGACGGTCGGTGGTTTGAATTCCGCAGGTGCACACTGTCATCGTGTTTTTGGGCACGACACTTCACCCACTTTGCCTCCAGTGTCTGACACTGGTGTATGAAAGAGAGTGGCAATGGGTGAGACATCCTTGATGTAAAGCCCGAGTGCCTAATGTAGGAAAAAATAAAAAATATTAATAAAAACGCTGTATAAATGTGACCACTTTCCTCAGGCGATATAATTATGGCATGAACACTGAGGCGTTATAATCACAGCAGAATATTCAGTGAAGGCCGGTACTCTGCAACATAGGAGTTAACTTTAAGGATTTTTGTTGCAGCTCTATTAGGCAAAGTTAGATTATAATAAGCTTCAAACGAATATGCCTATATATGTGTGTATTTTTTTCCCCTCGTGTATTTGAATTTTATTTTATATGTAGGTCTACTATATTTAGTGAATATTTACATAAACTATAGGCCTATCGTGCAGTTTAAATAGATTGTAACAGGATTGCCTCAGGCCTATTTATTATTTGAAAATATATAATCATTATAATTATTATGATTATGATGATTATTATTTATTTTTATTTTTATTATTTAAAAAATCCCCACTAACATCCAATAGGAGGAGAATGATATGGAAATTTAAGAGGGCATTGACTGCCTTTTGATTAGGCCTGATATTTAGTTTCTCTCCAAAGATATATTCAAGAAAGTAAAAAAGGCAACATGCATAAATAAAGTGTATTGATATGCCCTTCATGCACAGACGGGTCCGCTTATGTCTATTTTTTTTCTTTCTTTTTTTTTTCTTTCTTTTTTCTTTTTTTCTTTTCCAGAAATCCCGATGAATCTTCCCAGAAAAAGGCTGCTGACAAATGCGTCAATTGCAACTAAGGGCATTTAAAGGGGTGCGCCAATCGTCATGCGGGTCTGTAGGCGCAATAGCTAAATAAATATATAATATAAATATAATAGCCTAATAAATGTATGGAATCACCTATTTATTATTAACTCATGAAAACCGTCTTGGAGACATGAATTTTGAGGAAATAAAGTGCACTATATATTCGCATAATTGAAATGCTTGGTTGAAGATTTAACGACACTATATACGCTATCTGTTCCCTATTTTATATAGCCTAAGCCTTCCTCCTATAACTAGTAAAAATCAACAATAGATACATCGTTGAATAATTGAGTGTGCCTTTAGAGATATGTGTGGACGGGCAATAGTCAGTTAATTGCCTCATGCGCTTTACTTGACCATGGATTCGGGGGAAATGTGTAGCCAATATACCTTTCCTAATTTTATTGCGGCGGTCAGTGTTGCCTTATAAGATGCCGGATGCCCCATTGGCCGTGGCAGTAACTGTGCGTCTCTTTGATCGTAACCATTGGATAATTTAGATCGTGCCAGTGTGGTATCTCTCCAGCCACTGACCCAGCCGTAAACGGGCAGTGGACAAAATACGCGCGCGTCTGCAGTGGGAAATATAGAGTATGAACCACCATTTTGATAGCGCGTGTGGACCGACATTTCACGACGCAGTGCAGCAGTGGCTCTTGCGCTGCGCTCCATATTTGGACGTAGCTGCGAGAAGTGTGAGAAGCTCGAGAGGAGGGAGAGAGAGGCGAGCAGCAATGGTGACATGAATAAACAGAGACGCCACTGTGCCTCGCGTGAGACACCACTGGCGCTGCTCTGTTTCTGTGCAACTACTGCCCCACTTTACCAGCGCCACTTCGACAAACCTCAAGTCCTGTTCAGACAGAGAGAGTGGCGTGAGGCTGTAGTTTATAGTCGGCTATTGATATGCAATATAGGACACTGCATTTTCAGAACAGGAGCAAATCTTACAGCCAATTGAATTTGTAACCAAACAAAGTTGTATTTATACATTAGGTTAGGGCCACTTTGTTCATATTCCTTTATTGGACTGACTCTTAAATCAGTCAGCTGATCTCGGCGTTGACACGAGCCCTAACACCGCGCGCCCTGCAGCTGCAATGATAAAGGGGGAATGTGAAACATCACACTGCCTCTATAAATATGCTCCCCTTATGCTCCTAGCCCTGGTCCACTTTCTCGCTCCAAAGGCCAAAGATAATCTACAAATACAGAGGCAACTCTGAGGCGCGTCTTGACGCAAGGATTACCGCATGGTGAAATGCAGCCTACTGAATAACATAGGCCTATAACGGCGTAAAAGAGTCATTGTGACCTTTGAGCGCGCACGTGTGCCATTTGCCACAAGTTACACCTAAAGTGCCCAACTTTACAGTAGACCTATATTTTTGCCTAATCAAATCTTTTTTTGCTAACTTTTCAGTGTTCAATACACAAAATGCATTGGTGATTCTATTGCCATTTAAAACATAAAAATAGGCCTTCAATAAGACCTTTTTTTTTTTTTTTTAACAAAGCCTGAGATATAACTAAGGCTATTGGTTTGGAGTCGTATGATATTGAAATAATGCTTTCAATAGAAATGCCATTCATATGACACCATGCAGTAGACTAGATACTAAGCACCGATATAAGTTATGCAACGCACTGCGCTCATTATTTGTCTGTTATGCAACTGCGCTGCTTTCTGTTATTTACCTGCTGTGCTTATAGGAACAGGGTTCGATTACAAGCCAGTGAGTTAAAACCCATAATACAATACAGAAACTTTGATACATATTTTTTCTTGCTTTCTTTATTGTAAGACATAGTATCTGATAAACTGTGCCAACACCAACCATCTTTGAAAATGTACTTTATAACAATCATTTTGACATTGGACCAAGTGCAAAGTAACAAAAAGCAGAAGTAGTACAGAAAGTAAATGCTCCGAAGCCGAGCAGCTTCGTGGATCACCTTAAGCATCTGATGCAGTGAACATTGTTATTGATTAGAGCAAAAATAATAAAAAACTAACCCTCAATATAATTATCTTTTGCATTCATACAAGTTTTGCATTAAGTGTGCGTAGAAGGCAATTTAGACTCAAATGTGGGTTACATCCAACAGTTTCTCTCCAACAAAAACTGACATTAGAACTAATCAGCAGCAAAAAGGAAACAGCAATAAAATAAGCCAGTTCTGCAGCTTATACATAAACAGTACACATTTATTTGTAGGGTAAGTTAATTTAAAGGAACCCTGGTAGCTTGTTAGAAAACATAAAGCATTCACATATTCTTCAGAGCATATTATATACTTCAAAATGAGATGAATAAAACGCTAATCACTGTGACCTCATGGACATTCCTACAAGACTAGCAAAGCCATTTCAAAGTAACTCCAGCAGCTGGAAGGTCCATAACAAGGTCATAAATCACAGCCTCATTATGGGGAGAATCAATAGGATTTTAAACAAGAGAGTTTGAAAAATGACTCCAGTTTCTTAATGGGAAGAGACCTTTGAGAATATACTGTACATGCCACAATTTCCTCAATGGATACGCAGTATGCATGTAAGACCCTTAATCTAATGCCTTTGTTAACAACATCTTTAAAATGCAGTTGGAGCAATGAAAACTAAACATAATTTTGGAGAACAACCAAATCAAACATCTTCTTCATGAGTTTAAAAATTATTACATGGAAATGCAACTAAGTGCTTTCAGTTTGATCTTTGATCAACATACTCAACCATTTCCTTTCAAATGGGACAAAAATAAGTATTATTTATACAAAATATGTATAAACCTTCATATCTCTGGTTAGGGTTATACATATGATACAAGAATCCTATTTAGTTAAATATATGAATAACAAGCTGCTAATTTGAAATAGTAGAACGCATCCATAAGAATGCATTAACTCAAATTCTTGAGGGCACTTTCTCGGCTACATCACAGAATAGTTGCTGTATAAAACATAAAAAAGGTTTTGCATTATAAATTATGAATTTCAATATATACAAAATTTGTATCTTTTACATATTTACATGACATTGTCAGTTATTCAGTCACCTGTGATCTCAACGTCCTCCTAAAAAGAAACATATTCCTTAAAGGTGACAGTGAGACTGTTTGTAGTAATGTCCGTGATGATAATATTCCCCATGAACGGAGAGATGGTTTTAGGTGCTTCTTCTGTCTTCTCTGTGGGTTTCTGTATATCCTCTGTAACTGGAGGAGTGTCTATGACTTCAGGCTGAGGCAGCAGCCCTGGTTCTGGCAGCACTTCCATATTTCTATTCTTTGGACAGCTTAGATCCATCGGTTCATCTTGGCTGACAGAATTTTGATAAATGCTCGAACTGCTTTTATGTGAACGACTGCAGTGAAGGTCCATAGGTGTATCCTGAGGAGGGCTGACCACGGCGCTGGGCACGCTCAGGCTCCGGGACACCAGTAAGGCTTTAGAAACACTCCTCTCCTCCACTGGATCTGACAGCTTACGTTTGCGGTCCACAGGGAAAGAGGGAATCCTAATCTGGTCCACAGCAGTCGGGATGGGGATGTGTGTATCAACTGTCCAAGAGCCCGGAGGTGAACTCGCGGTCAGCTGTAAGGGCAAGTCGTCTGGTAAGTCAGCCTGACCCCGAGCCACCTCTGTGTTGTACTCCTCTGCTGTGCTCGGGGATGGTTTGGAGAAGTGCCTATCCTTTGGGGAGCACTTGATTGGGATTTCAGCTGCAGGGGGAGACTTCCCGTTATCCGGATGCAACGGCTCAAAAACTTTGGTTCTGTGCAGTGGACTGGTATTGTGTGTTTGGTTTTCTCCTGATGATTCCCCGTGTTTATTCTTTACTCCATTAACCTTACTGTCCATATACTTGCTCATGACAATAACAATACGTCCATTCTTGTTTTTATTCTTGATTATCTTCATTTTACTGCTGGGTTGGCTTGTGTCTTTAGTGTCTGATTTCACCACTTGATCACTGTCCTGCTCTTTCGCTGGTTTTATCACTTCCACAGTCATCTCCTTCACTTTGCTCAAGCAGCCAGTGTCTTTGTCTCTGACCCATTTTTGTTGCAGGGCAAGCGGTAAGTTCCAACCAGGATTGGACGGTTTACTGGGCGTCTCCTGAACTTTGACCACCTCCTTAAGCCTGGAGGCCTGGGTGTCGTACATGCTGGGGTCAGGCTCATAGTGGTGGTGCTTTTTGCTGTTTAACTGGTAAATAAACTTCTTCTTGCCGATGCTCTGGTCAGCAGGGAGCTCCTGGCTGCTGGGCTGGTACTGATGGTGCTTTTTACTGTTGAGCTGGTAGTGCTGTGGCTGGGAACGTTGCAGTGGGACAGGGTCCAGCTTTGGGCTGCACTCTGGCTCCTGAGGGGTGTCCTCGAGGGCTTCGGGAAAAGTTGATCTCCGAGCAAAAGACGGGACCTAGACAGAAACAAACATGTCAGCTTGTATTGTATTGTGCTATGGTGCATTAGCACAAAAACACCCTAGTGGGACATTTGCTAATCCAGCACATGCAAACCTGGCTGCAAACATAAAATCGAATTAAACTCTAAAAAGGGATGTCAAAAATGCAGGTCCCCTCTCCCCCTGGTGTCTGACTGACCCGTCACAGAGGCAGCGCAGCAGAACGTACAAGACACTTTTGCTGTGACCTGGGGTCAGAGCGGTGCCACCAGACGTGTCACGCTTTAGCCCTGAGCACTGGCCACGTGTGACTGTGGAGGAGTGGCATTCCTCTTAAGGATGGACACTGCATAGCAATCAGCTCAGAGCCTCTCCAAATATATAATCACATTTGGCCCGAAGGAGAGGCCCAAAACAGCCTGAGCTAAGATTGTCAGAATGGAACGGTGCTAATTTTGGTCATCTATTTTCAACTTTTCAAAAAGGGAAATGAAAGAACACAATTCAGGGCGTATAAAACTTCACACAGGCTCAGCGAAAAGGCAGACGCTCTGTCATCTGCTCGGTTCGTCTGCCTATCACAACTCTGTAGAAGACGTTTGTTATTGTCCTATACACGTGGGATTTACCTGGAGCAGCATGTGCTTTGGTTTGGGCCCTCGTTTCCGGTATCCCATCAGCTGCTCCTGTCTTTCTCTGTTAAGAAAGAAAGAAAAATAGCATGAGTTCCTTTCCATTGTTCACCTTGCATGTTCACGACAGGTTTCTAACATCATCTGGCACTTCCATATTAACAAGTATAATCAGGTTCACAGGGAGTTACAGATTTGACATGTAGCAAATCTATTCATTTCCTTTTTCCCATTCAAGGTCAAACGTGGAATTTAGATTTGGACTGCGTAATGAGGGCCCCGAGTGTTGCCTATGGAAAGCACTGTGATCCGTATTTGCATAGCTCTCCATAGTAATCGTCCTGCTCCATATTCTCATTATCCCGCGGAAAATTCAATTAAGCCTACCGCTCAGAGGATCTCCCCTTTCTCCAGGAGCCGGGCCGCCCTGCCTTTTACACTTGAACTCTAATTAGGGTCATGTGGGATGGGATGGTACTGGAGAAACACTGCACTGTTGCTAAATTCTAGTTCACAGTCGGCTGTAGGTGAAGCGTTTTTTGACTGAAACCATTTGTTGTCATGTGTAGTTAACGTTGTGCGTGCTAGAGACAAAAGCAAGTCCCTGTTATGCTCACTGTCCAACATCAACCTTGACTCATGATTGGCTCAGCATGTGAAGGCCGAGCATAGACAGGCTCCCCCCAGCATGCCGTCGTTTTCCTTTCAGTGCAGATGTCAATGCGACCGGGAAAAACCGCCACAAGAAACACCTCTACATTTTAATGCTATAATGTGCGTGATTTCAAACAGTGGCCGACGTGGTGACCTCTATTCACAGAAGATTTGGCAATTACAGGCTCTCTCCCTCTCTCGCCCCTCTGCGCACCCCTCCCCCATCCTCTGGGAGCCGCGAGGAATCCGCACACGCTCACACACACACACACACACAGAGGCAGCCCTCCATGACCACCGCGCCACACTTGGTACGGGGCTAGCAAAGAGGCAAAGCAGCAGCCAGCAAAGGGGGGATATCTGAGAATGAAATGCTACACTGGGACCGCGGCGTGTCAATTAGCCTTTTCTCAAATGTAAATTCCTTTCAGCAGCCATCATGCCTTATAGCCGGGCTCCCACGGGCGCTCCGATGGCCTGCAGAGAGTGTATATCCCACATGGACCGCTAATGCCAAGTGAACAGGCCAAAAAATGACAGGCGCATTTGTATTCATTACTCTTTCAACCTCCTGCTGACATTTCTGCATTTGTCATCATTCTCGTCCATTATCATACATTACCGAGGGTTTGCCTGGTGTATCCACGGGGTCGACGCGCCGCCAATAACACGCTATAAAAGAGCGACTTGAGCGTGATGTGCGAGGAAGCACCAATTTGCCACTGAATGAGACAAATGATCCGGTAACATTGTGGTAACCTTATAAGACAGTCTCGTGTGGCAGCGGTGTGCATAGGGCTGTTTTTTTTGTCTTTCTTTGCATAGTCTAACCCAGATAAGCCATTTACAATTTCCCAGATAAATCCAGACTTCCAGAGCAGAAGTAGGTCACCGCTTTGTGGGAAATTCCTCTAGAAAAAAAAGCCATAATTTCTGCTTAGCCTAATTTGTCATGTTTTATGCACCGTATTCAATATTTACAGTAAGGTATCAAAGAATCCAGGCTTCCACACATCACTGAGCCTTTTCCCCCAAGGAGACAGTGCAGCGATGGGGAGAGGGGAGGGCGGCGGAGGGGAGGGGAGGGAGAGAGGGGGGGGTCAGAGTGATAGAGTTACTAGAGCGCCCCTCCTCCCATGCCCATATAAGGTCATGGTTGAAGTGGAGGTGGCGCGCGCGCTGCTGTTGGGGCCTCCGCTCCGCTCAAACGCCGTCCAAAGTCCACAACTCGCTGTCACTCTCACCTGTGTTGAAACGCCACCAGGAGCCGCGGGTCAAGGATGTTTTCCTCGGGTTCCCACGTGTTGTATCTGCAAAGAGAAAGCCACACAACTGTCAGTCAGGTGCACGTGTGTGAACTCAGCCAATTTAAAGTTTGTTTTGTTTTTTACTGCAAGATTAGTGCAACCTTATAAACTAGCATATTGGCTATAGCTTAGCGCCCTCTAATGCATTTGGGTTGACAGCCTATGTGTGGTCTGCGACGTCACGGTCCCGCCACATGCACAACTCAAATCTCCCCCAAAAAACAAAAAAACAACTCCCTTCTTCACACACACAACACTCTGGCAACATACAGTACAGTCGGCCATTTTCGCTGCACAGTCTCGTAAATTCGCTGGCAGAGCTGAAATAATTAAAACGGGATTACACTGCTGTGCCTACCCCCTTTCGCTCGCATAAATTAGTGAAGGCATCCGCGGATACAGTGGAACACATACCAACCGCGCTCCCCGTGCACGCTTCACCACCACCAACAAACACAAGCAGCAGTACGTACACACAGCCCGGCCGTTCCCCCCCTCATTCCCCATTTGGCCCAAGCTATACCTTTGCAATGAAAGCAACGGGCGCATCTTACAGACAGCGAGCACCGCACTTGAACTTACTTAGGAGACCAGCCTCGCCACTTCACCAGGTACTCCGTCTTCCCCTGTGAGGATGGATACAGAGAAGGGATTAGGCTCGTTACGCTTCACCATATATCAGGCGCTGCGTGTTCAGACTCTGCACGGGGGATACCTTGCGGATGCGCTTCTTCTCGATGCCCTCCACCGCAAAGACGTGCTCTCCGGCGGCAGGCAGCTCCATTCTCACCTTAAATCCGATCGCGGAAAAAAAAACACACAACGGGGAAAAGGCTCCTTCACGCAGGCTTTTACGCGCGACGATAAATAATTGAAACGCCCCCCCTCGGCTGGCTGCCACCGGGGTTTCAGTTAGAAGATCCAGAAGAAAATTAGTCCCCTCCACCTTCCCTCCTTTTTTTTTTTTTTTTTGCAAAACCACCAGCTCGCGCACAGTCCTGGCAGCAGCGAGCTTCACAGTGGTACGGTGGCGAGCAGCTCGTTTCGTGCACCGCTCCAGCTTCGGCGCGTGACGTCAGGGCAGAGGAGGGAGGAGGGAGGGGGTGGAGACCTTGCACCGAGCTGCACAGGGGTCCATCCCATCCTTTTGGGATCTGAACATTTTCAAACTGTCCATGCCGTTACAATCCGTGCGCAAAGGGAAGGGTGAGATGAGGAGGGCTGGGTGTGACTGTCCCGTTGAAAACATGGTGGTGGTTCGTCATTTTTTTTAAAAAAAAGCTCCTGCCATTTCTCATTTTTAACATGTTAAACTTACAACGTTGACGTTTGAATAGACCTAACTAAGAACATAGCTGATAAACTCATGGTTTAAAGTGTGAGCTTCCTGTGGAGTTATAAAACCTATCGATTTTTATCATGAGTTTTATTTATGAGTCAACGTTCCAACTTTCATCAATAAAATGTTGGACTTTTGAAAAGATATGTCCAATATAACTGTTCTAAGTCGGACAATGGACAACTTCAGATGTGCAGGTGGTTTAAGCTGCGTAATTACGCAGGTTTCAGCTCCCATTTAACAAGTCTGTCTGTTCCCACACTTCTGCGGATTAATCAGCCACTCACACTCACACAGCCTGCTCAACCTGTGCCAGCCTCAACTGTCATTATTTTGACATGTAGCCAAAAACAAGTGAGTTGCCTGTATATTACCTGTGGCAATATTCTCAACTCGCGGGCAAAGAAGCAACCACGTCTGCTCTGAATCAAACTGAGCGTCGCATTAGGCAACTGACGATTAACCTGCGCGCCGTTTGGTGACATTTCAAATCCGTCTACTGATCCCACAATACCGCTGAACATGTACTCTGCGCTGTAACTGTCAACCCCATAAAGTTGGCTGATTTATGGCGACTTGATTGGAAACACAAGTGGGGAGGTATCAATTAAAAGTAGCCTAAATATGGCTTCATACGAGTCAGAGGAAAGAGAAAAATGTGTTAATAACATATCTGGGGCGTCGCAGCTCGAACAAAACGATGTTAAACAAGCGTTTCTCGTTTTTAAAAGTAATTCAGCAGAATAAGGGTTAAAGCCTGAGACGAGAGCAGAGCGGCAGCGGCTGGCCAATTATACACAGGCACGATATATCTCTGCCTGCCATATAAGGTAATGGACAGAAAGCGCACAAATAACGCCAATTCCGTGCGTTTTCTCGCGCCCGGCAGGTATATGATGTGTGGCTTAAGAGGCCGGGGCTATAACGGTGACCCGTGTTCGGGTATAGAGCCAGTATTACGCACTTTTCCCCCCGATTGCCCCCGTGCCGTTCTGGGAGCGAAAACGCCCAGCTGCCCTAGCAACAACGAAGGGAAAGGCAGAGAGAGAGCCACACAGACACAGCCAGAAATATAAGTTTCATAAATAAAGCTCGACATCGGCGTGGAATCAGCGTTTCCCTCGAGGAGAGCGCTTTCATCCCCGTTTAAATGTCTAAATGCGTGTCAGCGCTCCCTGCTACAGAGCACATTTTTGTCCGCAATCATTGTCTGTTTAGTAAACCAGGTACCCAAAATAGAAATTATCTATCATTTCGTCTACCGCTGACGGGAAAGTGGATTGTGTATTCAGACGCACATGCTCATTTGGAAAATCCTACACTCAACTGCAATCCTTGCGTCTAATTAATGAGATTTGGGGAAGCTACAGGAGACAATGTGCTTTTAAATCCTCTCCAAACTGACAGCGCCACTGTTTGACAAAGTGAATGTGCGTCATTAGTGCGCTCCCAACGCACGGCTTCATTGTTTCCACTATGGAATAAAAACAACCTGCGTATTGTCTCACCAAAGGGATCGCGTAATCCCTACAATTAAGCTTTTTTTTTTTAAGGAAAAACTAATAAGACAACAGAGGTAATGCGTAATTGCTTCATAAAGTAAAGCGTTGGTCATTGAGCTTCCACGCGCACAGGTGAATGATGAGCTTTGTTCACCTGTGCGCTCTCAGGAAACCATGAGCCGTCTGTTTCCAAAGCTTCGAGGTATAAACAGTACAGACACTGACACAGGTAGATTGGGTGAATATTTTGTACAGTATTACAACATTAAATTGTCTCTAGAGTTCGTGATTGCCTGGAAAAGCCACTTGTACCAAGTTGTGGCCCGTGTGTGTGTTTTTGCGAAAACATTTGACATTTATGTTGTCCTTGCAGCGGCGCCAAGGTCACAGAGCTGTTATCAACGCCATGATAAAGTCAGGGTCAGCAGGTTTTGTGCTCGTCTCGTTTGAAGGAAATCTTTACACGCGAATTCCGTTCTTCATATTTATCTCTACGAGCATGTAAGCGCCGTGCAAATGAAGGAATTTGAAGCTTTCTTGTATCACGTTAAAGTTTGTTGCACTTCTTTTTTTTTGTTCGTATGTGGGTGTAAGCGAATGTGTGGCCTCTTGTTGCATGTGGAGCTGAGTAGGAGGAGGGCTGTAGGGTCAGGTTATGTCCTGATCCCTGGTCTGGTCCCAGCAGGAGGCAAAGAGCTCTCCGCTCCTTGACCTTTTCTGTTCCAACACATTCTGGCTTTAATTCTCTGTTTGCTTTTGCCTCTCGTTTACAGTCATGCAGAACTGCAGTCCACAAAAGTGTAAAAAAACAGCCCCAGATCAAGGCTGAGGTAAGTGTTTTGACATAAAATACAGAAAAGGGGGGGAAACACTTTATTATCTTTACTGACTAATGATCACGGGCTGCATACAGCACAGATAATTCTCTTTTAAGGAGCTGGTTTATCATTTATGATCAACTTTTCTTGCCTGTAAAACATGTGTGTGTAAAATTCCTGTGCATACATTCTGGCAATGGACAAAGATACACCGAATAGTTTTTCAGTGATGTTTAATTTCATTTTCATGACAACACCATCCAGAGGGCATGAAAAGCTCTAACCAAACGATGAATTAAGCAAACAGACTGCCCTTGGTTTGGAGCAAAGGTCAGCAGTGGACAAACTTTTTTATTCTGCTTGGTTAAGAGCTTAGGTGCCAAACTGGGGCCAGCGAGCCTAACTTGGCCTTGAGAGGGCTTTGCTGTGCCCCTCGAGTGGGTGCAGAGGTTTATAAAACATTTGTAATGTTTGAGCAGTGAATAGTAGGCAGGGAGGCCATTCCATTCTTTCCGAGCACAATTAATGAAAATTGATCTGTTTGGGCATGATTTCCTCAAAGCATGTTCTGTTTGGCCGAAATAATCAATACATTTTGTCCCTCGAGGAATAAAGTTTGAACAACTCTGCACCCTTACATCTAACCCGACACCGCCAGACCCCAGAATATAACACACAGCATCTTTCCACTTCTTAAATGTGTAAGATTGAGCCATAAAACTGTATATCCTGGTGTTTGAGTATCTTGGGGATTTTTTTTTTTCCTGACACACATTTAGCTCAAAAACATACCTCAATCAACAACAGCTAAAACATGTCCTTTATTTATGATAGCGTGTTTGTTCAAGCCTCGTCAGCACAACAAGAGCAAGAAACCGGTGACCCCTGGGAAGTCCTCCACCTCCCTGGCAACCTCCAAACCAGAAGTGCACACAGTGCCAAGCGAGAGATGAGAAACTATATAAACAACTCACAAGCAAAGGAGCTAGGAAGTATGTGCCGCGGCTGAAGGGAACCAGACAGGACTGTACGGGGGGGAGATAGGCATTTCTGCATTAGCCAAGCATCCAATTCATGTCAAAAGAAAAGCGGCGACTGGTTTAAGAGACAGAATGCGAGGACAGAGGAGGCGAGAGGAGGAGGAGGAGGAAGCTGGTATTACAAAAATGTTAAGAGGGCCCTACAGCCATTCTCACCGAGCACAGCGGGCGGTCATTAAACTCCACTATCAAACAGGCTGATGTAGCAAGGACGTATACAGTCACACACTCATAAGAGCAAGGTGATTAGTGCAACAACAAAAAAACGAAATAAAATACAAGCCTTTTTAAAGCTATACTGTGAAAATTCCCGCAAACATTTGTTTTGTTGCAGCTGTTTTTATTGGTGAAACTTTCTTTAAACGGTGTCTTTATTGTGAGTGGACTTTCGTCTCCTCAGACCAGAACTTTGCTGCTTTGCTTTGACTACAGGCAAACGTGAAGTCTTGGATGCATTTTGCCCCTTTTCCAAATGCATTATTCAGATGACACATTGTATGTTAGCGCAGGGAGAGAACGTTGGTGTGCATCAAAACTCACCATTTACATTCTCTCTCAAAAGCCTTCATTTAAATTGTGACTTCATCGCATTATTGCTGCCTAACTGAGCATTACAAGCCCATATTGCCAGCGTATTTGTTTATTTATCAGGGTCTTTTGACGATTTAGTTGACGTTTCGCATAACTTAAAATGTCGCGCAGTGCTGCTTTAATTAGTGACTGTAAATACGCCGTATGATTACAATATTTGACTCAATCCGGGCTAATTATACCATAACAAAAAAAAAAAAAAACACGTATCCCCACATTTTGCAATCTGGCATCCCTTCCTTCAGGTGCTAACATAGAAATCTCAGCGTTCCCTTTGTCTGCTCCTGACATATGTTTAATTATGATAATTGTAACAAATGAAAGCTATTAGCAGGCCATTCATTGCAGCACCGCTGAGTTCAATGCGCTGAACATGGGGTACGGGTGTGTGTGTGTGTGTGTGGGAGGGGGTGGGGTGCAGCGGAAATTCCTCCTCCAGTGTCATTGTCAAAGCCATTGTTACAGCAAGGCGACAGGTCTGCAGAGAGGAGCACCCGAGACACTAGGGTGCTGCAATGCTCTGCCAGCAGGGTGGGCTCATCTGCAACAGCCCCCTCCGCTAGTACTACTCATCTCCCCCCCGAGAGGCTGCCTACGTGTGCGGTTCTACTACCCCATTGATCCCCGGCATCGCTCTGAGAAGCCGCTCGGAGTAGCCAGAGAGAGAGAGAGACAGGGAGCGAGGGGTGAGAGAAGACGGGGGGGGGGGGGGGGGTCTTTCAGGGTGGTACAGGGGACGCCAGGGGGGAAAAAAAAAAAAGAGGGTGCAGTGGAATTCAGGAATGCAGTGGCTGAATACTCATCAATACTGTACAAAGCGGTTTTCTGAGAGGATGATGGCACAAAGATGGCTGAGGTTTTCCAGGTTGATTTTGGGTTGCCAAAGTCACAGCGGCCAAAAGAGGATCAAACGTTGAGTTATGATGAAGGTGGATGAAAATTGATAAGCGCATATCCTCTGTGAGATGTTCTTTTGTAAAGCAGAACTCTAAAGAAGAGGAAAAAAACTTGGACGTTCATAAACATTTCACTCAAATTCAAGGACAATACAAAGCCTTGTTTTTCCCCTATTAAGTTATTTTGCAAGGCACCCGCCGGAGCCCCCTCTTGCTCTTTTTTTTTGCTGCAGGTGACAGTGATGCTGTTACCGTGGCAACAGAGGTCTGTGTTCAAAGTTATGCAGTAAAGTAATGCCGCCCTAACTTTCTGTATGACGCCAAGCCTTCTCTCATCTAGGGTCATGTTTTTTTTTTTTTGCACGAGTGTGAAATGATCTTGTGGCTTTTCCCATCCAGTGCATCGGTAACAATGGCAGTGCATGCATCTAATGAGGCTCACACTTACGAGACGTAATTGGCAATTATCTGGACAAATCGGTAATGACGAGGCAGAGAGCGTGTGGCATCATTCTCTAGTCATTTGCTGCATTACGAAGTTAAAAGTGTAACACAATTCACCATACTGTACTGCACTTTTGATGTAGCTTTTCCCGTTATGTAGGACATATTGCAGTTTATCTCATGAATCTCTCTTTTAATAGAAGCCGAGACCGTATTTCACAGCTTGGCCTTTCTGGGATGGAAGTACATAGAGAACGGATTTGCACTGTTAGAATGTGTCGACCCGGGTGACCGAAAACCTCCACATACAACAACAATAGTGTTTGCTCCGTGAAACAAAAGCCAAGCTCTGCCTCCCATTTTGGGATGCGACAGCAGTCTGGGAGCACACCCTCGTTCGGATCGGGCTGCCTTTGCTCTAATGCCACTCTAATGAAGACTGACACAGACTCTTATCCTGAGAGCCCCCCCCCCCCCCCAGCCCGCCTTTACTCCCCAAACACCCCTCTCTCTCTCTCCGCTCTCGCCCCATCATCTCTCGGGAACGGCTTATTTGCCTGCTCTTAATTGCGTTTTAATTTACATGTAAGCCTCGCAGCGCTCGGTGATGAGAAGCCGGCCTATTCTTCCTCCTCTCGGGTGGCATTGTGAACCGTGGAGAGCCCCAATACGGTGGCCAGGACCTGCTATGTACATAACAAAAAACAAGATCAAGTTCTCGTCCCTTTTTACGGGGGGTCAATGGCGAGTGGAGTGTCCAGCCGGATAGGGGCTTGACATATGAGCCGGGGAGATAGCGTGAATTGTTAATGTAAATGAACTCGGCTTCTCTCTATCAAAATGTAATAAGACCAAGAGTGGACAGATAGACAAGTTTAATGCGTGCGTCTATCTATATGGAAATTCAACTACGGGCTGGGGCTGTCATCACAGAACGCCCGCCGCCCGCCGCCCTCTCTCCGTAATTCGGTTTGGGTTTGTGTGCATATAAAGAAAAAGGGAAAAAGGGGGGAGATAAGATGGTGCGCAACAGAGATTTATGATTTGCATTGTGTTTGTGGAGATAATGAGGCTTTTCAGTTTGAAATATGCCAGTCGCAGCAGTTGGAACGCTAAATAGATTATGGGAAAGGCTGTAAAGAGTATCATTTGTTCATAGATAGTGGAAATGAATGGAGAAGAGAGGGGGTAAGAGACAATGAAGGAATAGTGGATGTAGTGCTTCACAAATAAAGAAAAAAATCCATATCCTAATACAGTTCTATACAATCCTCTTTGTTTATAGGGTCCTTACTTGTGCCATCAATGATCCAAATATTTTACGTTGAGTTTGAAGTTGGCACAGGTGTTGGGATCGGCACAAGTTTGTGCATTTCCTAAAATCTCTGTCTGCTTTCCACCGCTTCCCTAGCTTGTATTTACAGTATATGAGTTGAGCTTGTGTACATAAAACATTGCCGGGTAACTAGCGTTTGTGTGTGTGTTTGTGTAACAATGTCGTACTTCCACAGCGATGGCCCGGGGCAGAGTTGTCAAGAGCGATGAGGAGAGGCCTTGTCACTCATCAGGCTAATGCTCTCCCACTCAACGTAACACGCACGAGGTATAGCGTTCCCGTGGTATCATGATATTAAAATGAAGAGCCGATAGCTTAATATCGACGCCGAGGACAGGTCAGAATTCAAGGGTAACTTCCTTTTTGACTCGTTAATATCTCTTAGTTACAGGGCGTGTTCTGAATAAAGATTAAGACCATTTAAGAGTGGTGCATTCCTCAATCTCTAACGCACAACGTTTAGCCTTTGAGATACAAAACTATACTGTAAGACTGATATGGCAGGTTTGCAGATCCAATCACAAACCAGCAATGAAGTCTGTCTGGATGTGTCTTCCCAAAATAACAGTGAAACACCTATAGTGCTGTATGGACTATATATAGCTGTAACAGTGTGTGTGACTGGTTAGGTTACCACATCACAGCTCCAACAGCGCGCAGAGACTGCCTTTTGTCGGTTGCCTCCCCCTTACTGCCTATTTCACTCTCATTCTAACTCTACTATGTATTTCGTCTATGACCTTTTTACCTTGACTTTGAAATGTTGCATTAACAAAGTCCCACGCCACGACAAATAATGACCAAAAAAGAAGAGCATGATTAGAGTCTATGGGCAGTGTTGGGCAAGTTACTCTTTAAAAATGTAAAACAAAAATGTAGCTGAGACACACTACTTTGAGTTACTTTAAAATAGTGATATATTCTTTATTAGTAGTTAGGGCTGAACGATATGGACATTTCATATCTCAATATTCATGCCAGATATCTCAATATCGATACCATGCGATATAACTATGGGTTGGGTGAAAACCAAGCATTTGTCAGAAAAATTAAAACATCATAATGATATCGCACGTGCAAAAGTATTTGTGAGATGTTGCACACAGATATATAAACAATATAGATGAGAATCTATATTGTTTAGATCTTGCTTTTTCGATATTAATATCTTGAATGTTCATATCTCGATCTCGATAGGATAACAATATATCTTCCAGCCCTATTAGTAGTTACAGATTTAAAAATGTAATATGTTTGTATTACATATTACTGTTTCAACAATGTAGCTGAGTTACACTACTTTGAGTTACTTTTGAGTTACTTTTGGCAAAATATAAACTAAAAATAGTAATAATGCCACCAAGCAAAAGTGCAATCAGCAATTTCCTTACTCTCCGCCACTACGCACAACTGCAGATCTTCAATTAGATATTCAAATAGTTTGTTTCAGTAATATATTATATTCCTAAGTTACAGAAAAAAGGTAATATATTTTTGTAACTCGTACTTTTGTAATACGTCACTCCCAACTCTGTCTATGGGTAGTAAGTAGCACAGTCGAAGGCAAGTTTTGCTTATAACAGATGTATTGTTTTACATACAAAAGCCAAGAAAGACTAAACTTTAAAGTACTTTCTCAACACGACTCTTTCAGACGACAGTTTTCATTGTAAAAAATACATAATTTTCACAGCACAGGCTAGTTAAAAAAAAACACACATTTGCTTTTCAAACAATGGACAAATAATAGCCAGTGCAATATGATTACTACCTTGTGCTTTTGACATTTCTGCCGTATAATTTGAAGGAGATGACATTTGTGTATCATTGTTGACAACAGATAATTGGACATTTCGCTTCACGGGGCACGGCATTGATCCAGTGCAGCTGAAACAAGTCGTACAGTGTGTGTGAAAAGCGCTGTGGTGCATGTACAGGAAGTGTAAATGAGTAACCACCAGGAG
Source organism: Gobius niger (assembly GCF_951799975.1). Classification (NCBI taxonomy): domain Eukaryota; kingdom Metazoa; phylum Chordata; class Actinopteri; order Gobiiformes; family Gobiidae; genus Gobius; species Gobius niger. The sequence goes on along the minus strand of NC_136861.1, from coordinate 23,344,076 downwards.
CTCGCACATATTAATGCATACAAATCTCACAACCGACACTTGCAGTACATTCACCGTGGGGAGGTGAAAAGCATTGCAGAGTTTCCACTTTCTACTATGACACTTGTACTACAGATCTAATGTATAATCTTCAGTGTGCTTTCTCCGATGCGTGGGCTCATAATCTCACACGATTGAATGTATGCACTGTGAGGTTTCACTAGAAGGAAGTACAAGGCGTCTTTTATCTTTGACACTATTTTACACTTTCTGAAGTAAATAGGAAGGAGTGAGTTTAGAAAGCAGTGTCAAGTTTCTCTCTCATGTCTATGATTGTCAATAAGAGACGAGTTCTTGAGCAATTTATGATTCCCCTGCAGGATGTTTTTATGGCTTTGTGTTTGCCAGTTTGCCAGAAGCTGAAATAAAAACGACTGGGGCGCTGTGACCACGTCTCCTTCTTTGTAGCACCATTTAGGCATCATGTCCCACTGTCCCTCGTCTCTCTGGTTTGGGATACTATTGCAGTGGCGCTGGTGGTACGTTGCCTCGGGATCATCTGCAGTTTTATTTATTTTATGCTTTTTGTTGGTGTTGTTGGTGTTTTCCTGTTTAGACATGGCTTACACCCAGTTAAGACCTCATTTAGTCCAGTTTAGGTTTACTCTAGGCTCTGTTTAAATCCAGATTTGATCTTGATCCAGACCTGGTTTGAGAAGCTTGAAAACCAGCTCCATCATTGCTCTGCCAATATCAGCATTCCAATTTAAAAAAGTGTTTTGGAGGATAAAACTGCTGTTTGACTCGGTATGTTGGGTGTTTAAGCTTTACTCAGCCCATCTAACAGGACAACACTTGAACTAAACTGCACATACATGCTGTTCTAAGTTGCAACATCAGCAAAAGTGAAAGCAGTTTTGCGCGAGAACTGAACGTCATGCCATTTATCATCTTTTGACTTAATGTAATCAAACACACTCTATTCCTTACTAACAAACCAGAAGACTGTATTCCCGAGCCGCTCATTTGAATTAAACGTGTATGTGCTTCCTTTGTTACATCGCAGCGGAGAAAAAAAAACACACACAACAACCGGGATCTCAGTTAAAGCCTGACTCAGCGAATCCCGGCCACAACTGGCTTCTCTGTCTTTGCCACGCGTTAGACAAACACAACAGCCAGTCCCGGGCTTCTTCGGGCCGACCCTCGCGCATCGCATCCGCCATGATGTATCCCCCTTGTCTTCATCTGATGGTTATTTAAAGGGAGAGCCATGGATTTTCTACCCCCATACAACATAATGGCAAATCAATACGCACGGCCATATACGGCAGAGCGGGCGTTTCGGACGGATGGGAGGATGAATTGAGGCAGAGAGGATAGATAGCTTTACAAATTGTATTATAAAGCTCAGTATTTAATCATGGAGGAATAAAATGCATAGTTTGCTTAGTAACTTTCTCTTCCTGTACTGTATAGGCACTTGCTGCATGTGCTCTGTTGTTTTGAGAACTACTAATACAATATTATGTTGTTTCTGCACAATGGTCTTGAGGTTAGGTCAAAGCACATTCCCTTCCTCAGCATTGGGAGTGTAAATCCTCCCTCATTTCTCACTGTAGGCCTAACTGTCCTGTACAGTAAAGCACCATACAGTCCCAGACTATTTTTACTGCCATTTCAACCTGGATAGACCCAAACAGATTAAAGCAGGGATTAGGAAGATTTATTGACATGTATTTTAGTTTTGGCGATGAGACCCCGGCAGTAGACATCGATGTATGTATGAAAGTCAGTATGGATGAACAGCTTGGAGTTAGGGATGTTTTCCCCCGGAGCCGAGGGCAGAAGAGGTGGAGACGGGGCGGAGGTGGGTCGCAGAGCGGCTGGGAAGCGAACCATGATTGCTGGGGCTTAAAAGCGGGATTGAGGGCGATGATTGGCTGCTACGGAGGTGCAGCTCTTACGCTGATGGGCTGAGGTAGAGGTGTGGCCCTCTCGGAAGCGATCATTGGCTAGAGGTAGGTGACGCTGAAATGAGTCTACCAGGTTGAATTAACCACTAGGCTTCATATTAGGCGGGGAGTGCGAGCAGCCATTGTCCATGGCAGCTTAACCTCTTAACCCCCACCTTAATCAAGTGCATTTTCTCCTGTTCAGCTTTACCCAAATCTAAAAGTTTACAGCCCATAGACCAGAGTAACGTCTCATTTGAAAGATATAACCCACAAAACTCATCTAAACAGGTCTTTTTCCTTGCGTTGTTGCTCGTCTTTGTCACTTTTTCTGTTGTTGCTTCAGAAAAATCTAATATTTCAACTGGATTTTTAGTTTTGATTTGATGTTGCATCAATTAAGACGTTTCAACAGTCATCCACCTGTCATCATCAGTTTGGTCTTTGAGACTGCGCACTGGTCTTGTATACACAGCTGTATTGTTGCACTTGTGTGACTTTTTTTGTTGCATGTTTGTCGCTTTTTTGTTGCATTTTCATTCTCGTTCTCGGTTCATTTTTGTCGCTGTTTTGCTCGGTTCAGGTGGGGATTAAGAGGTTAAAAAGCAGAGAAAAGAGGCGTGGAATTGTCAAGTCTTTATTGGTGCATACATCTAAGACAATTGTCCAAATGCAGATTCAGTATTATTCATTGGTCTCTTGGTTTTGACAACAGAACCCAGAGCTCCGTCGTGATAAAATACGAGTGAAATGAAAGCTAAATAATCCGTTTCTTGTGTTGTGTTAACTTTATTCTAAGAGCACTTTCTGTTCAGGCTCAAGGCAGAGAGAAAAGATTTAGGTTTTCCATTATATGAGTAAATATTTAATCCCTTTGAGAATGTGTAATTTCCTATACTATTCCTGAGTGTGTCACGGTGATGTGCTGCTCCCAGCGGCACATAAGCACAAAAATCTAAAGAAAAAAAAAAAAGAGAAAAGGTGTGTGTTTTTCCCATGGCGCGACTTGTCAGCTGCAGACGCCTGACATCATGCTCTGAGCTTTTCCACTGTCTGTCTCCCCGTAACTGTGTCTGTGTGTGGGAGGGGAGCAGGAGGAAGGCGGTTGTTATCATGACTTATGGATTGGACAGCAGTTTCCTACCGGGCAGAACAGACATGATTGGTTACACGGAGGAATGCGAAGAGCGCTTTGTAGGGAAAAGGGATAGTGAGAATCAAAGAGGAGGGCGGAGGGGGAGACGAGTAACGGGGAGGGGGGGGGGGGGGGGGGGGGGGGAGTCTGTGTGAGATCGCCTGCAGGGCTGATATGTTTACACTTCTGACAGGCTGTGTCTTCTTGTGAGGTGGTTTAAGTACTCACGATCCTGTCAAGTTATTTTTCATATTTTTTAGCTTGTTACCGTCAATATTAATAGCACCGTTGAGGAAAATAACATTAATAATAATAACATTTTATTTAGATTTACCAACAGCGGGGAGAATCAGCTACATTTAGTAAAAGCGCTTGAGTAAAAGTGAAGTGATTGTTCGTCCTGGAAGTAGTTTTCTTACACAATAGTTTTAGCTTCTGCTTGAGTAAGATATATTAAAGTAACCCTCACTTCTCACTTTAAATTAGCTCAAGGCTACAATCCGGTGTGGCTTGTTCAAAAGTCACCCTCACTTCTCACTTTAAATTAGCTCAAGGCTACAATCCGGTGTGGCTTGTTCATTAACATGCATTGTTCCTACCAAATGAACCAATCAACTTAAACTTAGAAACATGCTGGTCAGGTTGGCCCACAATAGCGGCGCGCAGAGGTGCAGCAGCTCAGGACTAATCCAACCTCTAATCTATGCAATTTTGTTGTACAATTGTGCAATAACAAATAAAGCACTTACATTGTTGATTATAAGCACTCCTTCTGCTAACATGATTTTTCACACTATGTAGTAATAAGACACTGTCTGACTCAAGTAAAAGGTCACACGCCTTTAGCTTTGATTACAGCATGCATTCACTGTGGCATTGTTTCAATAAGCCTCTGCAATGTTACAAGTGTTGCATCAACTTTTCACCAAAATCTTGCATTGATGATGGGAGAATGTGACCACTGTACAAAGCCTTCTCCAGCACATCCACAGTAAAATCTGGACTCTATAGTGGCCAATCCATCTCATGCTCCCTGAACCACTCTTTGTGAGCCCGATGAATCCTGGGACTGTCATCTTGGAATATGCCTGTGCCATCAGGGAAGAAGAAATCCATAGATGGATCAACCTGGTCATTCAGGCTGATCTCATTCTTTGGGCACATAGTGTTGCTGAACCTAGACCTGACCAACTGCAGCAAGTCGGGACAGGTTTTACACAACTTGACCAATGTGCTCAGCTTGGGGCCAGCTCAAAGACTCTATCCATCTTGAGATTTCTGAATTGTGATTTGTCTGTGGTGAAATGTTTCTTCTGAAACTACAATGCCCCCTTTTCGTCATTGTGTCTGGCACACTTGTGCAGTGACTCACCCTGCTCTGAAGTCAGAGGAGGCGATCCATGCTAACGATTGACACAAATCCTGCTTAATCACGGCTGCTGTCAGTGCCGCTCTCAGCCGCGGGGTACAACATAGCGATGTGGAGACGTGGGCGGGAACAGGGAGTCAGTCCTCACATCCACATACGGTGACAGCTGCAGTAGCACTTCTTCTATCCCACGCTCTGCACTCCACAAAGAACAGGTTTGTGTGTCTGAGTCTGTCGGGTTAGGGGCAAAACTGCGGCCAAAACTGCTCGGTTTCGACTGGGCTGCCGTAGAAAGGGCTTTTGTGTTGACACATATTGAGAATGACCAGGGAACTGTCAAAAAAAAGTGATCAAAAGGTGCAGTGTGGACAGGCCGGGGGAATGAGGCAAGTGTTGTTTTTAATGGAGTGCTTAAGAGGGAGGAAGACAGGTGCCAACTTTTCCGAATTGTGTGCCATCATCTGTTCCAGGAGCGTTTGCCAGGGTTTCCCGTGCACCAGGTTTAAGACAACTTTAACACCAGACATGTTGAGAAACAAATATAGGCAAAGCATAACAAGTTTATAGAAGAAATAAACATTGGGCAGGAAGATGCTATAGGAAAAGACTGTAAGAGACAGTTTCATATTATGTCTACATGAAAAACGAATATGTAGTTGTATCACCAAATATTTTTTTACTTAGGCTACTTGACCTGAATCCTTTGACATAACAGTACTCTACGTCAGTCTTGTCTGTCATACACAAACGAAGATATTAATACTGCACTAATACAGTAGGATTTTCATCAGACTTTACAAATACTACCCTTTACTTGTGTGTTCACTAGTTGACTAATCCTCTTATTTTTCAAGTGGCAGTGTTCTTACGTGAATCTTATTAATCTACTCTGCATCACATTGAAACGTCTTTATCCTTTGTACTCATGAAGTGAAGCTGCAGTAAAATGGCACCTCATAACTATAAAGTCGTCACGACAAAGAGAAAGAGTACAGCGAGTCTCAACGATGCGTTTATAGAGCGCAGAGTGTGGCTATATTAAAACCACAAGTGTCAGGATGTGCCTCTCACCTCTGCACAACCACATCACATGCACCTTGCCTCTGCTCGTATCAGCTCCAACAAAGGCAGTGCTTTGGACCCACAGACAGAGGGGTCCATTAGAGAGCTTCAAAAATAAGATTGTGGTTTTAGCAGAACTATTAGTGACGACTGAACGTGCTGTGAACGAGGCAGGAGTGTGAGTGCACTTCAGAGGCTGGACATAGACTGATCACTTTATATGTCATTGTGAGAGGGGGAAACTCTAAATGCTTTTATGCAAATGAGTGTCTGATATAGTGCAGTATTTTGATATGAGAGTTTGGTAGCATTTTATTATAATGATACATGAGTTCATGCATGATTTTCATGAACTTATGCATGAATTAAAGCATGATTTCATGATACATTCATGCATTACTAAATCATGACTTCTCAGGAACAAACATGATCACATGTTGGTTCATGGATGACTTCATCCCTGAATTAAAGGTCTAACTACTGTAATGAATGTAGATAAAAATCTTAATGATTCATCATGATCATTAGGATCACATAAGAATACCATGAATTCACTAAAATGACAATTAAATTACAATTAAATTATCAACCAATCACGATCATGAGGATCATGCATGAACATCATGACTCAAAAGGTGGAAATCTACTTCCATAGTATAACTTTATATGATACAATTTTAATCATGAACTTATCATTTGATAATCCTTAATACATCATGATTTCATTATGATTGTGTTCTCTAAAGTCGTGTCTTTTAGTGTTTTTATATAAAAGCACCAATAATATACAGTACAAGTATTGCAAATGTAATTTATACTTCATGGTAGGAATAAATCATTGATTCTTCATTGCTTCATTTTGATTCTGTCCCCTCAGTGGTGCCTTACCCTGAACTTTAACCTATAAAGTTATACTTGTGTGCTTGTCCATAATTTGCATGTAGATTTCTGCCTTATGAGTCATGATGTTCATGCATGATCCTCATGATCGTGATTGGTTGATAATTTGATTGTAATTTAATTGTCATTTTAGTGAATTCATGGTATTCTTATGTGTTCCTCATGATCATGATGAATCATTAAGATTTTTATCTACATTCATTACAGTAGTTAGACGTTTAATTCAGGGATGAAGTCATCTATGAACTGACATGTGATCATGATTTAGTAATGCATGAATGTATCATGAAATCATGCATTCATTTATGCATAAGTTCATGAAAATCATGCATGAACTCATGTACCATTATTATAAAGTGTCACCGGGATTCTGATTAATGGCTGAGATCAGCAAAGGGAGTGGCATTTTTATTACTTATTATTATTATATTACTTACATTACACGTACGGCAGTCAAGTATATGCAATCTTTTGCATTTGTTTTTTTATTTGTAAAACAATTGAACTTACAGTCTATCACTTTAAGTTGTGAGTTGTCCCAGCACAAATACATATAAGAAATCCTCAATGCTCAAAGAAATATATATATTTGTTATAGTTCTAGATAATGAATAATGTTTTATAGGTACCGATAAAAGTACTGGCGAAACATAAATTCATTTATTTATGTAATTCAACTCAAAATGTGAAACTAATATATGACATAGACTCACTACATGCAACTTTATAATTTTGAAGATTATGGCTTACAGTCCATTTTCTGAGATTTTTAGTTTGGGGTTTTTTTACAAGCTGTGGCCATAATAATCAAAATTGCAAATAATTTGCATGTAATGAGTCTATATTAGATATGTATGTTATATATAGTTACACATAGTTATCATATGTTAATTACAGAAATGAATGCACTTTTTAACGATATTCTAATTCTTCGAGTTTCACCTGTATTGTTCAGGTACTGGTCCTGTTTTTCAAGGACCCCCTTGAAAATGAGATGGTTCATCTCAAGGGGTTATTCCTCTTCAATAAATAAGATAACAACGGAGAAATTCACTTGTTTCTTGTTGTAAATCTCAAATATATATAAATGACAGGTACTGATACTGTACAAAATTGGTACCCAGCCCCAGCAATAGCAGCAATTCTCTAACTCCACTTTATTTCACATAATTCAATTTCACTGCCAGACAATTTGTTCTTTTTTTTTTTTTTGCGTGGCAGCAGAGTATTTCTTTTGTCACTTTCCTCTCTTGTGTTAGACATAATAACATGTTTTGTTTCCAAATGAGCGCTGAAATATTTATCAGCTCTAGTCAACAGGACCAACCGTCGCCCTCCAGCACAGTCAACAAAAGCAAAAACAAGCTCCAAATATAAATTACAAAAGCCATGTCCAGTGGTCACCTCTGCCCGCTCTCCCAGTGCAACACAACGCACACAGGCACTCGTCATCCAGCCTCTTCACTTGTGCCCAAATGTCAGGTCCTGTGGTTTAAAGTGGCTCAGGAGTCTCACACACAGATGCTCAGAGCCTCCATGTCTGCACACGATGAAAATGCCTCTTATCCCAGCCTCGCTGAATAATTTATGGTTGGAAGTTGTACTTTTATAGTATGGAATAATCGCACACATAATTACATCCGCATCCTTTGGGCGCTCCATCTCATTTAATAAAACTGCTTTTGTGGCGCGCAGATGCAGCCCAGGAAAAATAGCTTTGTTTATGGATCGAGGCAGAGGGAAAGCTCTGCAGCAGCGGAAAAATGTAATGTTGGTTTATAATACGCAAAAATGTTACAAAATGTGTTCTGGTATGTAAATTAGATCTGTTTACGTGCAGCTTTAGCCCTAAACTGAGTGCATTTTCTCCGGTTCAGCTATACCCAAATATAAAGCTTTCACCACCGGAACTTACAGCCTACAGGCCAGGGTAACACGTCATTTGAAAGCTAAGACCTACAGAACTGATGTAAGATTTTTCCTTGCGTTGTCATCACTTTTTCGTTGTATACTTGGTGCTTTTTGTTGTCTGTTTTGCTGCATTTTCTAATCTCGTTTTGTTCCCTATGTTGAAACTTTTTTCAAGAAGCTTTTAGATTTAGGTAAAGTCTAATTGGTTCAGGTGGAGGTTAAGGGGTTAAAAGAAAGTCTCAAGACCAAAAAAACTAAAAGATACATTTCAATGCATGGCAATAATTAGGCTGGATTTTCATAACAAGGAATACAATTCCTTATAAGTAAGCACATTTCACTTATATGTAATTTATATACACCTTTTCACAGACAAGGGTCATGAAGTCCTTTACAGTGGAAGGAAAAAAAGCACAACACAGGACAACACTGTAGAATTTAAAAAAAAAAAATACATTATACATGAATGAATATAACGTTTTGCAAATTGAAGCAGTGATGTCACTGTTTTGTGTTTCTTTAAATATACATTATGTTGCTCATACGTGAATGTGTAGTTTTGTAATTCAGGAGAAATGCAATGCCTCACACTTAGGCCTGTCACAATAATTATACGGACTTATCGTTCAATAAATAACAGATAAACGATACGATTTTTGGGATCTTTACATTCATTAGCATTTCCCCCTTATTTTTTCCCTGTAAAACTTTGATTGAGTTACATTATATTATATTTATTGCAGCTCGTGGTATTTTAGGATATGAATATACACTTTTAGAACAAAGTTGTCATTTTTATGCCTGAGAGTTGACAGTGTCTCGTATCGTTAGAGTCAATAATATCATTTATCGCGATACTTTCCTGCCTCAATATATCGAACTTCAAATGTGTTATCGTGACAGGCCTACTCACACTAATAGAATCCAAAAGTTCCATTACTTTACCTGACACTGGAGCAAATAGTTTAGGCCTAACACAGAATCGGTTGTGTCTGTTCGCAAGTGTTGGGTTGAGGCATTGATTGATGTGTCACATAAAACAGACACAGTGGACAAAGTGTGTTGGGTCAACTTATGAAACTAGTCTAACCATTGTCTAAACAAAGGCCCGTTTTACTCCCTGCATGTGCGTAGTGTCAGAGAACCACCGCCTTCTTCACGGAGACAAGTGAATGGCCTTAACAAGCTGCTGGTACAAACCCCACAGTAAAACAAACAGATGCCTCTGAATGAACGGGGAGGCCCTTGCAAGTCACATGACCACTCTGAACATATAGATCGCGTGAATGATTGCCGGAGTTGTCTTATTGGCAGCAACGCGCAGGAACTGGGTGTAATTAAAGAGTCCCACGGGGGCACTCGGGTCACCCCCCCCACACACACACACACACCGCGATAAACATGAGGCGAAAGATCAATGCGCCAGCTCCCATTTCACAATAATAACATGATATGAGCGCGGGGGGTCATTCGCTGGATGGGAGGGGTTATTTTCTGATTCAACACATTTTTGTTAACTGAGCTTTCGCAAATGGGGGCCGCACTCCATCAGATTGACTTTGATTCCTGTTCTCGCCGCTTATCTCATCCATCTCACGCGGCCGTCCATTGTCTGAGGCCTGCGTTTAAATGACAGTGATACATACGGAGCATTACTCGGGACAAAGGGGATGGCAAGGTCTGAATGTGTCCTCTACTTCAGGGATAACTTTATTCAATAAGCCTTAAAACATTCATGTCTCGCAAGGCAATAGGAGAAAACAATGTCCTTGAGCGAGAGAATGACTTGTAAGTAAATCTAAAACGATAGCAACAGATTAGGTGACTATAGTGAGATCTAGACTGTAATTGAGAATTTGATGCTGTCATGGCACCATCCTCTTCTTTATCATGGCCTGTTGGGGGGAAAAAAAGCCCCTCGAGATGCAGCATCTCATTTAAACACCGTAAACACACTCACACCACAGTTCTCCCTTTGAATCCAACCATCAAGCGCTTTATACTGTCAGATCGACATGGCAAAGTGACAAAAACTATGTATGTTAAGTAGACTATACACTTCAAACAAAAATATGACATTTTAGGTAAGCGAAAACAGAAGCCTTAAAACGTGGATGGTCTAGATCAGGGGTCCTCAAACTTTGTTTCTCTGGGGGCCACATTATCGTTCCTGACTGGGATGAGGGGCCGGGCCAGGTTGGCTACAACATAGAATTGCATGACCCAGACCAAAATGCAGCAGGCCTCATTGTGAAGTAGAGATTACTAGCCTGGCACAGTCTAGTATACCAAATTCAGTGTGTTGTATTCTCTTGTTCTGTTGTTGTACAAAAATTGCCAAGGACTCTGTTTTTGTAAGGTTTTGCACTTCGGCATCTTGTTGAACTGGTGAATGATTGTTTTTATGTATCTATTTGTATGTATCTTGTGCTGCAAAACGAATTGCCCCATCGGGGACATGAAATAAAGTGAAGTGAAGTATACTCTTCCATTTAGTTTTATTTTCAAATAAAACATCATTGCGTAATGTGACCAAAGTACTAACTGTTTACACTTGTGTTGTGCTTTACAAGGTAGTAAGCTTCTTTTACCGCGTGGCTGTAATGTGTTGTTTATATCCTGATCTCTCATGTCAGTGCCCTCTGCTGGACACGTGTGGAATTCTTTTTATTTTTTTAAGTTGCCCCCTTAGTTAAAAAAAAAATCATAACTCAGCATCTTGACAAACTCAGGGATTTGTGCTCTACAAGTCAGGGGCTGAGAATGTAAACAGACCAAAGTTGAATTAGACATTCTTTTAAGTATGATTGATCATTTGAACACACTTTTGAATATATATTACATCTAATGAAAATGTTCTGATAGTAGTGATCAAGTATTGGCAGTTGAGTAAAGCCGTTAACAGATGAGTTGAGAATTGTCAAGCGATAAGATGCTGTCTTTATGAGTGAGTCGATGTGTGGTTTAAAAGTCACGCCATTATTGAATTGGTTCAACTTCTGACATGGGGTCTCTGAATTTAATTGAAAAGTTGTATATCGTAGCTGGACCTTTCCTATGGTTAACCTCTTATACCCCGTCTTTTACAAAGTGCATTTTCTCCAGTTCAGCTTCACCCAAATCTAAATGGTCACAGCCTATAGGTCAGAGTAACGCCTCATTTGAAAGCTAGGACCTACAAAAATGATCTGAACGGATCTTTTCCTTGCTTTGTTGGCGCAAATAACCTTTTTTGACATTTCTTTTCATTGCGTTTTTGTCACCTTTCTGCTGCTCTTTTGTGGCGTTTTTGTTGCTTTTTCATCATACGTTTTTGTCACTTTCCTGTTATCCTTTAGTTGTTTTTTTGTTGCGTTTTCATCCTCTTTCTCAGCTAATTTTCGTTGATATATTGACACTTTTTTCAAGAAGCTTCTAGATTTGGGTAAAGCCAAACTGGAAAAAATATGCTCAGTTCAGGTGGGGGTTATGAGGTTAAATAACATGTAAAGCGCTACCTATTTTTTCTTACAGTATTAAGTGAGAGTTTGTTAAAGCATTGTTGAACCAAGCTGAAATCAGACAGTAATGTTGTGGAGTTCAAATGAATGGGCCTGTTTCATACATTTTTTCTCAACCTTTTCGAAAAGTTGGGGCTGTATATAACAATACAAGTAGCTTGGGGGTCATAGGTCAATGCACACAATATAAAAAATACAAATTAAAGCTTGTGCTCACAATCAATGAATCAAAGTTTGTCTCTTGAGCACTTTACAACAACTCTTGGCAGACCAAAGTGCTTTACATAAAAACAGAAGAGAAAAACAAGGCAAGCTGAGAAGTTTTGACAAATAAATAGGTATTATTATCATAGTCGTAAATTAGAGCTATGGCCACAACAAAAGCGAAACAAGACAGGCCCCTCTCGTTTCTCGTCGGGGCCGGCTCATCCTAAAAAAAAAAAAAAAAAAACGCCGGCTTGGAGGAACGTGTCTATGAGGATCCCATTAAAATGCACTACACAAAATGAGATTTGGGGAGAGCCCTGTGAAAAACCATGCGTGTAATCACCGCACTTCCCTCCTCAGTTTATCTGCCGAGGATTTGGAGGAGGATTTTTCTTTTTTTTCTCTCTCTCCACACCCTCCCTGGCCCTCAACCTCCCCCATAACTCCTATTAATATTCATAGAACAGATTCATGCAGTCTGGTGCAGCCTGTAGCGCGCGCACACACACACACACACACACACACACACACACACACACACACACACACACACACACACACACACACTGTTGGCTTATTAAGAATCCAAAATATGGCTTGCAGATTTCTGGTTGGGAAAGGCGACTCGCATCATGCAAGTAAATCGTGAAGCATTGATGAAGCTGTTTTGTTTTTAAATACTATATATACTTTCCCTATAATAATAAGATCAGTTGCAACTGTATCGAAATTAAACTTGTACTTAAGACCTCTACAAACATGACGAGGATGGGCGGGATTGGGTCAGCGAGGCCGGATCAGGACGGTCCGGACGTGCACATGGGGAGGTATTAATATATTGATGGAAGGATGTGCCGGCAGAGAACAGGCTTGGAGGGAAACCGAGGAGGAGATTTATGGATGCCGTGGAAAGACACGAGCTTAAAGTTTGACAGAAGAAGAAAGAGATTGAGACGGATGATTCTCTGTAGTAACGCCAAGAATTATTGATAAGAGATGTGATTCCAGGTGGCGTTTTGCACATGAGCCTATATTGAATTTAAAGCTGGGGTAAGGGATTTTTTTGTTTTGTTTTTTGAGGACAGTTTGTTTCAATGTAAAGTCAACCACTCTTTATTATAACAAAGTTGTGTGCGGTGTGGTGAATGGATGCATGCTGCTGTGGAAAGTCATTGCTGTGTCTGGCCATCGCTTTTGGCGATACGGTGAGTCAGACTGAGACGCTCTGCCACGATGACGAGCTCACAAACAGAGATGACTCATAATAACACTCTTAAAGGCATTACATACCGCCAGATTACCTGAACAAACTGCGGCTGACGCAGGCGGCAGAGCGAGTGCTGCATACAACAATTGGATTTCTACTTGTCTTTTCCTCTGTGTATGTGTGTTCTTATACTTACGACATTGTGAGGACCAGTTTGCGTTTTTAACCAACATAGTGAGGTCATTTTGGGTGGACTGTTTGAGGGTCAAGATGTGGTTTTAGGGTTAGGGTTAGAATTGGGTTTAGATTAGGGTTAGGGGCCCTCACTAAGATAGCATTACACGATCACGATGTGTGCGTGCGTGTGTGTGTGTGTGTGTGTGTGTGTGTGTGTGTGTGTGTGTGTGTGTGTGTGTGTGTGTGTGTGCGTGCGTGCGTGCGTGTGTGTGTGGGTACTTGGACTTACGACATTGTGAGGACCATTTTGAGTTTTTAACCACATTTTTGGAAAGTGAGGACATTTTGGGTGGTCCGCATTTATTTGAAGGACTGTTTGAGGGTCAAGATGTGGTTTTAGGTTAGGGTCATAATTGAATTTAGATTAGGGTTAGGATTCAGGTTAGGGTTAGGGGTTTATGGTTCAGGTTTAGGGTCTGGGTAATACATTATGTCCATGAGTGTCCTCACTAAGATAGCATTACAAACATGCGTGCGTGTGTGTGTGTGTGTGTGTGTGTGTGTGTGTGTGTGTGTGTGTGTGTGTGTGTGTGTGTGTGTGTGTGAGACAGAGAGAGCGTGACAGATGTTTATGTGCCAACTTCCAGCTGTTTTTACATATTAAATCATTCTAATATCGCCCAGATCTGTGTTCTTCAACCTTCTCTTTTATGGGTTTCAGCACACATGGCATTATGTTTAAATCGACTTTGGGGCATTTATTTATGTGGATTTAATTAGTGTGTCTCATCTATTCTGTAAATGAATCATTATTTATGTTTTTAACTTTTTGACAAAAAGGAAAACGTGCTCTTACTAAATCATGAGCATGATGAAATGATTTGGCATTGTGTAATTAAGTTTGTCCAGATTGTATTTGTGCTAGATTTGTGTTGAACTAACTTCGCGTTTTGCAGAGCTTACATAAAGTGCAAACATAGTCAGTATCTTCTGCTGTTCAGGCGTAGCTTCCCTTGCAGCGGGCAGATAAACTGTGGTAACTGTCTGTGGTCTGTGCATTGCCCTGTAGTGTCTGGTCCAAGCTCTCCAGTGAGTCCAGCGCGGTCGGTGTCTCTGCCGCTTCCTCCCCTCGCGCTCCCTCTTTCACATGTAAATCAGCCTTTAATCTCCGCTCTCTAATAGACAGCCATGGCAACGGAGGCAGGCCTAATGAGGCAGAGGCGCAGGTTCAAATCCCCTCCACTCGTACAATCAACAGTTTAAACGCACACGCCCACTGGCTCACGCATGCATACATGAATACTTCATATAATCATCGGAGAGAGACCAGTGGCTGGTTATAAATAACAGGAGCAGCGACCTGACAGGAAATGTACCCAATCAATTATTGAGGTGACAAGAAACAGCACTACGCAGGTCTGTGTGTCGTAAACTGGACAAATTAGAGCGGTACAAATAAGCATCTAAATGATATGTGTTAATAAATCAATGTCTATTCATGTCTGTGATCGATGGAAGTTTATCTGAGCAACTGTGGGTTATTGCAGAACTCAAAAGCTCAGGATGAAAATGACAAGCTCCCTGATTGTCTGAGTCGTATTTTGAGGTTTTCAGAACACTTTAGAGTCCTCATAGAGATGACTTGGACAGAAGACGTTACTTGTGTTGTAACTTTTGCCTGTGAACAAAGATGCAGCAGTGTTTGGAGAACTGACAAAAAAAACAAAATCTCAATTTGGTTAGTAAATGACAATTTTCGATTATGCCTGGAGTCTGATGATATTTTATAGATATAGATTTATGAGCTGTCAAAATGTTATGTAAATGATTGGAAAACAAACAAACAACAAATCAACATAATTGACGATATGTAAAGCTGAAGTGATATTTCAACAAAGTGAGCTATAGTTTAGTAGTATAGTATAGTTTGTATGCATGTTTTGCTATCAATTTCTGACAAATAGTTTTTATGACAGTTTTTTGCCACTGTTAAAATGGCATAAATTGACTGTGCATAATTTCAAATCATAACAACGCCGCCCAAGAAGTGACTTCCTGTTTCAATCCAGCACACCAAAATAAAACCACCGTCTTATTCATTAGTTCTTTCTTATGAACTATGAACAGACAAAACACTTAAAATGTGTGTATTTAATTATACTCTTGTATGTTGCAAGTACCTGCTGAACTAATCAATGAGACGAGCTGTGTGCTTTTATTTTGGCATGCTGGATCGAAACAGGAAGTCACTTCTTGGGCGGCGTTGTCATGATTTGAAGTTAATTCGATGCCCACTTACATAGTCGTGCTCAGTCCCTCTCACTGCCGGGGTGGAGCGCGCAGTAACAACACTTTAGAAAGCGGTCAGTGAGTAACAAGGTCAAGAATACACAAAACACAATGCTATAACATAAACAATAAAACGGCGGCTCATACACATGAAACGTACAGATCCTCTAAATCATGACTCAGCAACAATGAAAAGATTAAACTGTATTGATATCAAAGTGTAAAAAATATTGTTATGGCAGCTATTAATGCATAAAGGGCCAAAGGTAGGAAAACAAATGAATACAATAATCATAAATAATAATAAAAAAATGTAGACAAAATAAAAATAATTATGCAAAAACAACAAAGGGATATATTTGCTGGAGTTTGCCTGGATGTACTTTACCCCTTTTTACAATTTGAAACATTTGCTGTAGATCGACACTTAAAAAAATCATATATATCTTGTGTCCACAGGCCAGGAATGATAAAGTAACCCATAACCTTGGAAACAAGAGCCCTAAAAATATCTCCCAATAAACCCAGTGTTACATGGTTGCTTAAATCTGCAAATCTTCAGTGTCAAGTGCACTCGTATATTTGAAGCCGTTGGACGAGACCTGCTAAAAGATGCAAACTGAAGACACACACACAGTGCAAATGGAGCTTTGAGTAGCACTTTGAACAGCTCGAGTGCCCCGGTGCATGGGCCCACAATATTCATTAAAATCCATAATATATAATTGGAGCCAGAACAACCCTTGTACATCCTTAATGTAAAAACAAACTAAAGCTTTTGAAAGGAATGTACATCTTAGAGTAGTTTGTCCTTTTACTTGAGTAATAATAACATAGTAGAATGGAAACATTAATCTTGCTGACAAACATACATCCTACAAGAGTCCAATATCTAACGTTTGACGCACCCACCACTTCTTACAAACACAAATAAAGTTTTCTTAAACTTAATATTTCATTGCTTTAGTGATTTGTTAAAGGAACAGGCCACCATTTTTCCATACTGAGATATGTTCTTACCTGAGCCTAGACGAGTTGATGCGTAACTGTCTGGTCTTTGTGCGTTCGCTCAGTCATGCTAATGTTGTTAGCATTTAGCCTCTCCCAGCATAGGTATAGCTCCAAACTGGGGTGAAGTCAGAAGCGACCAAGCTGTTCCACGTTTTCCAGTTACAGCTACGTGAAACGTTACACGATCTAAGTATAGTTACACAAAATTAAACATGTGGATTTTCTAAACGGATAAAAAGGGGCACTATATTGTGAGGCGTAATGATACCTGGAGTACTTGAAATACTACGACGATATTACTGCCCGGACGTAGAAGTACCCCAGGTGTTATTACGTCTCACAATATTGTGCCCCTTTTTATCCGCTTAGAAAATCGACGGTATCAACTCGTCTAAGCTCAGGTAAGAACATATCTCAGATGTAAAAACAGTGGCCTGTTCCTTTAAGGTGAGGCTTGAGACCAGGCTGTGATTGGCTAATACAAGATTCACTTGATCCAATTCATTGGAAATATCCTTGCAAAAACCTGTCCTCTATTTAAGCCTTTCCTGATTAATATCACTGTGCACATGAAATTTCCACTGGCTTTGACCAGGTCATAATAACACGGTGGTGATAAAGGTCAGTGCATGGAAACAGGAAGCACGTCTAATTCATTTCACGGTATTATGACTCTCCTGTACCCTGACTCAGTTTAACCTTCTGTAAATGATGCCAGTTAAGTTTGTATTTTCTGTAACAATGAATCACGACTTCAAAATGCAGTACCTCTCCCTCAATATATACTACGCTAATCCGACCTTGTCACTGTTCTACCATTATATATTTAAAGTATGAAGTAAAACATTGGTTAATTATAAACTTCATGTTTTCAAACAAAAGCTTGTGTTTTACTTCACATTATTCCTTTGCCTTGTTTTGTTAAGTGGGTAAAAATGAAATGAAAAATAACGTGAAAACATGACAACAAAGATCAGTTTAGATCAGTTTAGTAGGTCTAAGCTTTCAAATGAGGCGTCACACCGATAGGCCGTGAACTCCAGAAGCTTTTAGATTTGGGTAAAGCTAAAGTTAAAGATACACTGTTTGTAGGATGTGCTCTTTGTGGTAAACTTGGTTTGCCTTCAGCTATACGGAAAGCTTCACTGTCCTAATTTGAAAGCTAAGGACCTCCACAGTTCAATCACTGCTTTAATTACTGAGGTCTGCACTGGCACTAATTAAGACTTAAGTGAGACAAGTGCTCGGATTGTGGAATTGAGACAGAATCCCTTTATGTCCATTTCCAAACTGGCAACAACGCACGGGGCTCATTCTGCTGGAAAATCTCCTTGAGAACTGAAACAAAAAAAATTTAAACACACCTATTGTTTTCCTGGAGACACAAACACTTTGCTTTAATTACAGTATGACTTGATTGTCTCGTTTTCCGATGGAGAATCACACACCTGAGCAGCGTGTTTACAGTAGCCGCCTGTGGAATGTAAAATACTCGGTGCTCGGAGCGGCGGCAGACAGACACAGAGATATGAGGCGAACAGCGGCGGACATTTTTATTACCTGTCAGTTATTTTTGAACCGCAGCTAAAGCTCGGTGACATGACGAAGGCTGTGCTGCTGCGGTGGCACAGGAGTCTGGATGCCTCACATACTTTCTGCTACTTGTTATGTCGGGATAGGGTTTATTCAGTCATTGATTGTTTGGCTTGTAACCATTTTACTATAGAACCTATTCTAGGCCATGTTTTATTATGTAAATTCTCTACATATAACCATTAAAACCATCAGCCTTTATCATTATGTGGCCGTAACATTTGAAAAAGACCACAGTGGCCAGAGAGCAAAAAAAAGAATAAAGCCAAACCCAGTTCATCGAAGCTGCAGTAAACGACCTTGTTCAGAGATGACAGAAGTCCTGTCTTCTTCCTACACCATAGCAGATGTTGACATGCTCCTGTACAACACCTCTGCCTGTAATTGTTCCTTGTAGAGCCACACAGTGCTAGCACCTCTCGCCGGGCGCTGTATCTGCGCCGGCCTAATGAGTAATTAACAGTCATATCCTGGTGAAAACACAGCCAGCAGGCGCTCACTGGGGGATAGATGCTTTAAATAAGTAAAGGATGAATACATTTCCTCGCTGTTTGATGTCAGGTATGTCGATGCGATAGAACAGGTAGAACATTGGAGTCTTCAGCGTTTGCCCCTGAGCCCAAGACATTTAACACGCTGTCTGCTGACTGATGACTTACATGAACGACGTCTTTGTGGAGTTTCATCTTTGATATGTTTCCCATTGGTTGCTGTTCAATGGCTTCCAGGACCTTTGCATTCACTCCGGGTGCTCTGGTTTCCCTCATCAACTCAAAACATGCACTATAGGCTAAACCCTCCAGCTCCCGGACTAAGAGGGTGATTACCCCTGGCTACCCTGAGGCACTGGTTGAAGAGATGGACAAATTTCCCCGCGGGGACGATCGTTTCTACGAACTACAAAGTCGAATTATTACCCATCCCCATTTCCAAACATGTTACGACACTGTGGATCGGAAATCAGATAAAAAGAAATACAATGATTCGCAGATTACAAATAATGAAGGGTTTAGTTTTGCCCTCCAGTTTGGTTGGATACATTTCAGGTTTTTATTTTATTCTGGAGTGATTGAAATAAGTTCCTGTAACTTCTGATATGCTCATTTGTTATTCAAATACTGAAAGGCAACAAAAGCGTAAGTTTTCTTGCATTTCAATTGACCTCATAAGTTGCTACATCTATTTCCAGTATATATGTCTCCATATTTATACTGTGCGATAAATAATACACTTGTCAGTTTAATAAGTTTGAAAGCATTTGCATGTGTGTAGGCGTGTCTTTATAATGTTTTGTTGGGGGGTTAATTTCTTTGAACTACAAAAAAAAATCTGATATGTATATTATTAAGATAAGATAAGATAAACCTTTATTGATCTCACAAAGGAGAAATTCACTTGTTACAGTCGGCGTTACTTCAACTTAACATAGAATTTCATAAATGAACTGTAGTATTTGTTTGCATAGGCCCTCAATAAAGGCATAGAGGGCTGTCTGTTTTTGCCAGATACATAAATTACTACAATTTGTTTATTCTAGTGGCAACATTTACATGCATTAATTCATTATGTCTCAGTTATTCCTGTTTATTCGTTGATACATATATTTTGCCCTCATAATTACGCATAATACGCTCCGTGGGTCATTTACGAAGCGTTTCCTCTTGTGCAAAATGAGTAGCACGTGCAAAAGTGGACTCACGTAGAATCCATATACAGTCTATGGTATCCTCTCATTTACATATCATCAGATCTGTGGCCCTTATCTCGTAATACACATCATTTCAAATGTGAAATCGAAAAATAGTCCGGTATATTATTCAGCTTGCACTCTTGTCTTGATTAATAACTTGAGTTAAGTTATAGATAAACGCAACGGTATGAATTAGCATTTCATCCGTTTGGCTCACAGTCTCACCAGATGAAAAACTGCGGCTGTTTATTTGCACAAACGTGTCTTGATGGATCACTCAGAGGCAAATCGATGGCGTTTGGACAGTTCTGAACGCTCGTGTAAATCAATGGGAACTGGTGCAACAAGAAACAATAAAGCCCTCTGCAGAGGTAATAAAAGAGCGTGGAGCGCGGCGTTAATTTATGACCAAACCCCCCCCCTCTGTGTGCGTTTGTGTGCGAGCGGGTGTTTGTGTGCGTGTGTAAATGAAATATGAGTGAATAATCGCCGGCCTGGAATTCTTCCGGTCGCCAGGTCGGAATGTGAGAGGAGGAATGTGTTCTCCAACTCCTTCACGGAGACAAAAAAAAAATTGATTTCTGTCAGAAAGAAGTTCCCGTTAGTGGTCAGTTTCCCCTTTTTATTATCACGTTATATATGAATGAGAAACATCCAAAACGGAAAATCAGTCATGTGCCTCTTTAAATGTCTATCACAGCAAAAATATTCACATTTTTCGCTGATCTCATCTCTAACAATTGCCACAGTGTTCTTCTCACATCCAGCAATATAGACTCTGCCACATGTGAGATACTATTATGAATATTTATGAATGTTACTCAGCAGTTTGAAGGATGCATGTTTTAACTGATGGAATCAACTGATCCCCACCTCAGCTGAGCGCATCTTCTCCCGTTTGGCTTTACCCAAATCTAAAATCTTCTCCGAAAAATAAACGGCAAAATAGCCAGATAAATGAGACGGAAATGAGGATGAAAATGCAACAAAGTGATGAAAAACAACAAAAAGGTGACAAAAAAGCGACAAAAAGTGGCAAGGCAAGGCAACTTTATTTATACCGTGCATTTCGTGCACAAGGCAACTCAATGCGCCTGTGATGAAAAACAGCCAAAAAGTGACCAAAAAGTCAGAAAAGAATAATCGAAAAGTGACAAAAAAGAAACAAAAAAGTGAAAAAGCATGAGCAGAGAATGGAACAAAAACGTGATAAAAAAAAAAAAGAGATGAAAAAATTACCCCATAAAAGAGGAGCAGAAAAGTGACAAGAATGTGTGTCGAAAACGAGATGAGTTTTGCAGTTCTTGGAAATGCGGCGTTACACTGACCAGAGCCACCTTATCCTAGCAGGGGCTGGAGCCCAGGGGCCTACCATAGTCAAGGGCCTATCAGAATTAAGAAAAGGTCATTCGTTGAGTTTCACTTGACTTTGACTGACCGTATGCGATGATTGTGCTAAGCTCCTGTGTGTGTACCTGGAGTAGGCCCACAGGGATACATGTAGGAGTAGCAGGGTTAGGGTTTGTGCTCAGTGGGGGTGGGGGCATACAATTCTGTTTAAGTCCCGGGGCCCATGGGTGCATTAAAGTGGGCCTGACACTGGCCTATAGGCTGTGAACTTTTAGATTTGTGTAAAGCCGAAGTCAGAAGGTTGTCAGTTTGAACCTTGCTCTGATCAGCTGCTAATGTGTTTATCGAGAGTGACTGAATATACATGAAATTTTATAGATTTTGAGAGTCTTTACAACACACAATACAACTAAGAAATGTGTGCCTTAATGATTGAGCCTGTGCAGTGTATTTTTACATTCAAACAGCGGTATCAAAATGACAGCATGTCTTTGGGACGGCGCTGGAAAAGCCAAAGCCTCGTGGAGCGGAGTGGAGGAGTATAGAGCAGGGGGGGGGGGGAGGTTTTATCACACCAAGGAGTGATGGAATGAAAATATTCCCAACCTTTCCGTGGCATTCAAAGATGTCAGACCGAAGCGCTCAAATGTTGTTCAGGGGCCAAGAATCTGCTGTGAGTAAGAATGCTTTTCAGGAACACTGTGTTTAGATATCCTGTTTATTAAATGCCTCCTAAATCCCCTCATAAAAAGGAGGGTTTACCACAGTAATCACACGCATTCTCCACCTTCTTACTATATAAAAAAAAAAAACATGCATCCTCCCCATGCATTCGCCGTAAATCTGTTTAAATAAAGAAACCATTTTGGATCCCCCCCCAAAAAATGGAGGGTGTGAAAAGATGCGTCACACAATACGATTTGGAGGTGTGGAAATCTCCCCTCCTTAATCCAGAAATCAGCGCGCTGGAAAGAGGGATTTGGGGCTGTCACTGCTAAGCTCCTTGTTCCCCGGTGTATTATTGGAGCTGCAGGAGGAGGCAGGGGATGCATCTGTTGGTTGCATTGTAAACAGGTAGCATGTAAAGAAGCATGTGAATTTTGTATGAGGGAGGATGGTAAGCATGACTTTATCACATCTCCATCTGTGTCTGGATCTGGTTTGTGCAGCGGTTCGAAATATTGAAGCAAAAAAAGGGGAAAACTAGAGATGCACCGATCCAGCTTTTTTGCCACCGATACTGATACTGGGGTTTGAGTATCTGCTGATATCCGATATTTACAAATACCAGGAGACTTTCTTTTCTGAGTGAAAGATTTAATTGACTCTCCTCCATTGCATGTTACAGATCAGTTATATCTATTGATAAACTCTTGGATAAACATTTAACAAGGGATGACTTTCCTACACTAAATATCCAGGCTTTGGTTATATTAACATAAACAACTCACATGAAATGATCTGATCATTACAAATATGTGAGATCAGTTATTTCTTAAACTAAAATACAAACTCTTGGCTTCAGTGGTTATTTTATTTTATTTGGCTACTTAAGGTATTAGTATAGCAGCCTTGTTTGTTTTCGTTAGCATTAGCGTTCTCCCGCTAGCTTTAGCATGCTATTGCCTACCGCTGAATTCGCACGGCGATCAAAAATACATTTGCTAAGGTTAAAACTAACTCGGCGATTGAATTCTCCAGGTTAGATTTAGATTTACGAGGTAAAAGTTGCGTTTTTATGGCGTTGAGAGCCAAATCTAGTAGCGCTTCGGTATCAGATATTTGTCGCCGACACCCGACATCGTATTTTTTTCCAGTATCAGCTCCGATATCTGATAACAGTATCGGATTGGTGCATCCCTCGGGAAAACCCTTGCTTTTAACTGGTCACATTCAAAACTGAGGCTCCACTTTCGTCACGCAGATGTTCAGAGATTCAGATTCTCATTATTGGTAAATGAATCAACATAAATTTTACAATGACAATTCTTTTCTAAAATGTAACAAATACAAATTTTAACGTGCAATTTACATATCTTTCAATATTGTGCAGATCAGATAACAATTACTGATTACTAATGCATCTGATCCGTCCAAAAATGATCGCTTTGTCCATAATGAATTAATAAACATATAAAAAGAAAAGAAGCTGAAAACACAGCCCGTGATTTCATTTCTTTTTAAGACAACCGAACTTTCCCCTCAAGTAACTTCTTCATAGTATTTTTTTCTTCCCCCTGCCCCATTATTAAACATGTTTCTTAAAAGATAGATTGTATTTTGGACCAGGATTTCGGGTGTCCACACATTGGCTCATGGAATAAAGCGCTCGAGGGATTCTGGCGTGCCGGCGCAATGCATAAGACATGAGCTATGTTGGGGAGGTGAGTGGGTCGCTGTGCTATTCATAGACTGTGCTGATAGCAGGTTGACTTGTCAGGGATCGAGCCCGTGTGTGTGTGTGTGTGTGTGTGCGTGCGTGCGTGTGTGTGTGTGTGTGCGTGTGTGTGTGTGTGTGTGTGTGGTCGGGGGTGACAGACAAGAGACAAAGAGAAAAAGGAAAAGGAAGGGGAGGGGGCAGCTCACCTGTGGAAGAAGCCGCGCAGTATTTAAGGGTTAGGGATAAAACAGTACACTATAATGAGAGAAAGACAGGAGCATCCTTCCACCCACACGCCCCCCTTGCACCTTCAGACTGACAGCCACACTGTGATTTAAGTCGACAGCGACGAGGAAGAGTCAGATCAGCCAGAAAAAAGGGTTACAAGACAGAAAGAATATACGCAAAGACGAATCTAAACAAACCTCCGTGTCAGGCGCGAGTGAGAAGATGAGCGCAAGGATGAGCAAAGGAAAAGTGGCACAGCAGCAAGTTTGTTAGTCTTATTCGATTGCGGGAGCCGTCATGTTAACTGCAACTTCAATTCAACGCTCGCTACGAGAGATGTTGTGTTCCTGGGATTGGAACCAACCCCATATTTTGAAGACAGGGCTTAAACAATTGTAATGTTATATTTTTTGAGACACCTCTGGGACAATACTGTGGTTAAAATGTAAAAGTTAAGGCGAGATAAGCAGGTTAGTTTACAACCT
This sequence comes from Gobius niger, assembly GCF_951799975.1. Lineage (NCBI taxonomy): Eukaryota > Metazoa > Chordata > Actinopteri > Gobiiformes > Gobiidae > Gobius > Gobius niger. The sequence goes on along the minus strand of NC_136861.1, from coordinate 23,319,648 downwards.
AGTAGTTCTAAGCAGATGGGCTGGGTCACGTGCATTTGTCAAAAAATGACAGCACAAGATAAGACTTTATTGATCTCACAGTGAAGAAATTCACCGATCACAGCTGCGGTGACACACAGGGAGGTGCAGGTGGGAACAGACAAAGACAAGTATATGATGCAAGGAATCATTTAAAAAGAAAAACAGTAAAAGGATGTAAAAAATTACAATTTCCATTTGTACAATTGTGCTATAGGCAGCATGCAGAATGATTTTGAAAACGTTCAATACTTAGCCTTTAAAGGAGCTATACCTGATTTCTTTTCTAGTTATGGAATGAAATTTGTTTTGTCTTCATTAAGTATAATTGTAAACTCAGACATTTGAAAACACTGCACATTTAATTATTAAGCATTTGTGTCAATTTCATGAACTTGGAGGATTGTTTTCTTGCATTCTTGTGAAAGTAGTTCTGAAAAGTGACCCTACAAGTAGTGAAATGTGCCGATAAACATGTCCCTGTTAAGAACTGGGATGCTACAAATATGTTAGGAAGATTAGGCATGAGTTTGTACCCACACCAACATAGTGGCTTCCTCTTTCATTGTTTGAAAAGAAAAAATCTGGTTTAGGGCCTTTAATGAAATATACTCAGAATTGTTTTTTATTGCCATCGTGAGGGGAAAGGTTCACAAACTAGGAACTGAAACATAAAACATAGAACATAAAACTTGGTAGAGATAAATAATTAACTATAAAGGCTTTAAAACAATGTGACAACAGTGTGAATGGACAGGTGCAGATCTGAGTGTGGTCATATAGTGACAGTGTAAATGGCTGAACAGGTTATGAAGTGTTCATGAGTCAGATACGGAGTTAAAGGGTGCTTTTGTGTTCATGAGTCTGATCGCCGAACTCTGAAGGAATACTGTCATTGTTCACTATTGTATTTCTATTGTGTTTCTATTCCGATTGCCGCTTGACATAATTGACTGAAGGTGGATCGCAAAGTGACACCAGCTGAGAAACACCAAGTATTAGGTTAAGTAAGTATTAGTTTATGATTGTACTCGTGCTACCTGTTAGCTCTGACTGAGAAGAACTCAAAGAAAGTGAGTCAAAGTTCATGTCCACGTCTGGTTTGCCGGCATACCCACGGCTGACTGACTCTGTTTATTTTGTCAATATGGAGAGGGCAGACGCATGTGACTCAGGACACTGTGAGCAACTTGGCTTTGAGCCTTAAGTGACTGACAGAGGGTTTTCTAGAATTGGGTTGTAAGGCCTAGGAGTAAACCCATCTTTCAGTGTATTTCAATATCTGGTCAGCAGTGCATTTAATAAGTAAAACGAACCAGGACACACCATGAATCGGCCTCTGTGCGGCTTCACTTTGTCTTTGATCCATACGTAGCTTTATACTTCGCAATTTCCGCACTCTGCCCCTAACAGCCTTCTGCCAACACGGCCGTGCCTCCGTGCCAGCGGAAATGGGCGCCTCTAAGTGAAGTGAACCTGCAGCATTCCTGCTCTGAGACAAAGCACTTGCTGTTCACCATTATACTGCAATTTTATCTAAAACGCAGCAGAGTGATACAGGTCAGGGGGCGTGGCTGCTTGACGGTGTGTGTCTCGAATCGCACTTTTTGCTCTTTTCATATTATCTCGATTCAGAGGGATTTTGTTGTTGGTTGCATGTGTTTCTTAGAAGGAAGGCAACAAAAACATCCGGGTAAATGTTTGTCACAATTGCTATCATTACTTTCTTATCTTAATCATAGTTTATGTTCTAAATCATCCTACACAAACATTCTTAAAGTCAGACTACAAGAAAAAACACCGATGAATATTTAGGTGTATTCTTTTTCCTCATGTTTTAAATCCAAATACTCAACGCTCAGTTTGTCTCTATGCCCCTGGTGATGAAACAATGCCAGAAAACACCCCAAATAATCGAATAGTTGCGTTAAAACTACACAGTTCTCCTTCACTCACTTAATGATCATTTGGTTTGAGTGCGTAATTGGTAACATTGACCACGCAGTGCACGCCAATGCATTTTTAGCGTGAGTTTTAAGTGAATGCATTGGTTTCATATTGGCTCGCGCTTTTTCTAGACTTTCAAATTCGTTTTTTCATTACATTATTCATTACCATACGTGGCGGTGGTGGTGAGCTCACGCTGCCAATCCGCACCACCATCCACTCAGTCAGACACACTTCATATTCACTTCTAGAACAGCCGGTATAAGTGCCTTACCCAAGGACACGGCAAACAGTCTGCGTGAGCCGGGATTCGATCTGGCCCGGCCTGCTCACATTCATTTACACACATTACGGCATTCATTTGAACTCCTTCTCCTTTCTGCAACCACTTCTCGTCCACTGGCACATGCCGCCTCCATTGCCTGTATTCAGCCCTATTTTGTAGTGTTGTCACATCCGATACACACGGCCCACACAAAGCTGTTTACCATTGACTAAAGTAGAGAAGTGCTGACGTGACCTCCGCTTTGCTCACCCGCTGTAATTGTATCACTCCGTCAGCTCCTCAGGGCAGATCCCCATCTTCCTTTTATGCTTAGCCTATATTTGCCATTTCCACTTCCTCACCCCCCCCTTCCCCTGCTCTCCCTTTTCAGTTTCCCCCCCTTTCTCCCTCTCCCTCTCTCTCTCTCCCACGACTGGTCTCTTTTTCACCGCGCCTTGCCCTGACCCAGACGCTCTGTTCCCCGTCTAATGCTGTTGCCAGATTCCTATGAGGAGGAGGAGGAATGCGCCGGAGCGGGGCCTCGGCACAATTAACATTTCGCCTGTGTTCGCACTCACACCTATGCAATCCCCAACCACAGGGTATCCACGAAACGCAAATATTGGGCGGCGGGAAACGCTGTCTGCCAAAATGGGGGGTAATTTAAAGGAGCACTGAGATGTGAGGGGAGGAAAAAAAAAAAAAAAAAAAAGCACAGGTCGGGTTGGTAAAAAGCCAGGGATGGTGCTGGTGGTGGTGGGGAGATGATAGTGTGCAGTGACAGAGAATGCGAACTCCGCGGGGGGTGGAGGGGCACGCAGGGAGAGAAGCTGTGAAGGAAATCCGAGCGCAGTAGAGACAAAAATACATGGGGGGGCAGAGGTAGCGGTGAGGCGACAGGCAGGTAGTAGCCTTGGCAGGTGGATGCAACACACAGCTATGGCTCGATTAAACCCCTCGCAGCAGGATTTGCTCCACGCGTCTGTCATTACATGTGTGTGAGATGTAACTCCGGCTCTATACTGGTTCATTAAATGTGGTTGTTATAAATGCTTAGATTTGCGTCTAGCTAAGTTTAGTAAGAATAAACTTCCTCTTGACTTGCGCTCATTGGAGTCAGCAGCTACCTTCAAAAAGCACCTAAAAACCCATCTGTTTGGCTGATGTAATACTGACACCACTTGTATAATGAATACTGAATTCTGAATTTTGAATTATTGCAATGAATATGCTGTTTTATAATTATGTTTTAACACTGTGAAGCGCTTTGTGACTCTGTGTCTGTGAAAGGTGCTATACAAATAAAGTTTACTTACTTACTTACTTACTTAGTAAGATGAGAATAGCTACGCCTTTGTTTTTCTCACAGTGGGGAAATGACCATGTTCCAACAGCCAAGTGTTAAAGTGCACATGACACATTAGACTCAGTTTGTGCTAAAACATAATTAACATGGTTATATTTAAGATTTTGCAAAAGATTATAACCAGCCAGTTTTTGTGATGTTTATAGTTTCACTTCCTTATTGAACACTGACAGGAAGTGACATAGAAGAAGGCAAACACTGTTGCAATGCCAACCAATGTTAACTTCATACCCCCCTGCCTGGACCGAGCACATTTTCTCCAGTTCGGCTTTACCCAAATCTAAAAAAACTTCTTGCAGCCTATCGGCCAGTGTGACGGCTCATTTGAAAGCTAAGACCCACAAAAGTGATTGCAACTTTTTTGTCAAATTGTTGCCGCATTTTTGTTGCTTTTTTCCATTGCTTTTTTGTCATCTTTTCACCATGTTTTTGTTGTTTTTTGTCACTTTTTGTTGCATTTTCAGTCTTGTTTTCGTCACTGTTTTGACGCTTTGTTGAAGAAACTTTTAGATTTGGGAAAATGTGCTCGGTACAGGCGGGGATAAAGAGGTTAAGTCAATACGTTTGGTCAGTGATTATGTCATCGCTCTACTTCCAGGTCCAACGGAACTTTAGCCCTATTCACTATGAGGAGATTTATAGCTGATTTTAACCTGTTGTAGAGCCAACTACAAGGATCTTTTTAAACATCTGATCACAAAGAAATATGACATTTACTCTGGATTTTCATTAGTAAACTTTTCTGGCATCAATTATTATCAACTTATTTTTTCCATACACAATGAAGGCTTATTTTAAATATAAACATATCTTCATTTTACCTGGAGAAATGGTGCCCTACATTGTTAGAATTAGGTGTAAAACAGTTACTGGCCTTTTATCTGTTGTTATTTCAGCAGGAGAGTCATATGAAGTTTTTTGCTATGTATATCAGTGGAGCTCTCAGCAGTTTGGACCTGGAGGTAGCTATTTATTATGTGATGTCACACTTAACAAACGTATGGGAAATGAGTCAAACTGCTGTGAAACGTTACCTTTATGTCACTTCCTGTCAGCCGCTTAAAAATTCAAATAAAAATAACTTTTCTGCCCAACAGTTCTTCATTCAAATGGCTGCTTCACTGAAACAAAATGATAATTATGCAACTGATGTTATCCATCTAAATAAGTCATGTTTTCAAAAGCATTCAAACATGCACTTTAAAGTAGAGCAGGGTTGCATTAAATAAATAAAAAATGGCAACAAGTGGCTAAAGGGGAAACTTTAAAGGGGAAACCTCTGCAGCAGAATGCAGAACCTCCTCAGCCTCTCCTTGTCCTTTTTTTGTCTACTCAAATAGGCCACACATGAATATAATTTCTGCAACAAATCGCTCTACCTTCTATTCAATATGCTTAATCTGTGTCTAAGTTTCATTCTGCTTCACAGCGCCCTTGTAATTTCCTCCTACATGCATGAGAAAGAGCACCTAACCCTCTCAGCGGATGTTTTTCTTTACCTAAACATATGATGGTTGTTCGTGATAGGACTTTGACACCACAAAGTCTGTGTCACTGAGTTCTGTCAATGCACCACTTTATATAGTGTTGACATGAATGCAATGAACTAATCATCATCTCATTTGTAACCATATGCTCGAAAAAACGATCTTGCTTATTAGATAATTATACATCTCCCAAGTAGCCTATTTACGTGTTTACTGTTTCCACATGAATGCCTCCCTCAATAAAGCATGCTTAGCCACGGGCAATTAAAAAAAAAAAGAAGTAGTTTCTATATGTCTTTATGTTTGTCGTATAGAGACTGCAACACTTCCCTGTGGCTATTTAAATCTGCCTGTCACACACTGAGAGCATTTGAGAGTTTTGATTATTACTAAAAGGATAATTCAATGCTCATACTATTATTGAAAAGAGAAAAAAAGGAAAAACAACCATACTGGGAGATATATACAGTATCTATAGAGACTTTGTTGTTCACCAGTGGTTTTGTTCTGACGGCTATAATACATTAAAAATCATTACAGTTACATTTTGTATCGTTGTGTCATCACCCACCCCGACACACACAGCTGTCCAGTCCTCCGCATAACCCAATATACTCAGGTTATGAAAAATATCAAAATCTGGGAGAATTTCCGGCTGCTGTGTTCAAAAGTGTGGCTGACAAAGACCCGGATCCGCGGACACTTTTCCAAAAGGAGCAGACTGCACACTGTCCTCCTTTTCCCCACAGAACACCCTCCCTTCCTTCTTCTCCGCTCCGACTGCCCCCAGCTCCCCACAGCCTGTCTGCGTTTTGGAGGGGGAGGGGTACAGTACAGAGCGAGATGCTGCGAGACGGCCGGGGATAGTGATGGAGACGGGAGACTGAGGGAGAGAGGCGCGATGGATGCGGGATCAGGGAGGAGGATAGAGCCGGGGACAATAGGAAGCAGATGAAAATATAGAGGGCGTCTGAGGCGCGGCGTTTCGACTCTTAATCACCGAGTGACTCAGTGCCACATTCACACATCTGAGGGTTGGTCATCTGAAACACACCCAAATGAATACACCGCATGTGGAGAAAGATCCCGCAGAGATCCTTCCAAAACAATACGTTGAATAAAGACACGTGATTCTTTTAAGTACACTGACCAGCATGCTTTTGGGTTGAGATGCTTTCGTTTATGAATGTATTGAAGCTGGTCCCTGCTCATTCAAAGACAATCGCACCTTGAACAATGAACAAAATAGACTTTGACGCAAATTTTCACTTACCATACAAAGATGAATTGCTCACAACTAAAAAGAATGTACTACCACTAAAGATAGCTTTCAATGGTGTACAGCAGTAGTTTCTCAAACATCTCACAAGCACCACCAGGCCTAGATCAGTGAAAGGCGGGTCTAAAATAGAGCTACATTTGACTAAATTCTATCTAAACTGGGTATAAACCATGTCTAAACCAGTAAAAAAGAGTAAATATACAGTAAAATGCTGGCTCAAAGAAGAGTATTTAGTAGCAGCTTGTTGTAATGTCTGCAGGAACAAAGCTTCCCGGTCGGTATGGAATCTCCACAGTAAAACCTGATATATCCAGAAGGAAGAAAGTGAAATTCCGTCTTTCAGGATGCCGTGTGAGATCCTTCATAACAGTCTGGTGGGAGTTTGAACTTGACCAGCGGATATAGGAAGTTGTTGCCATGTGTGTTGCGACCAAACCCATAGGTCATTGTGCAGATCTGACATGCCGATCTGTAAACATAGATACTTGGTGTCCCATTAGCATAACATACATAACATGCGGACCACTGTGTCCCAGAATGTCTCTCTCTCTTAGTCCTAGTTTAGTCTATGCTATCCCGGCCAGCAAAGTTCGGCTTTTTCCAGGTTACTCGGCTATTACTCAACTGATGCATTTTCGTAAAGACGGCACCAAACAGCATTTGATCAAACATATCTGTAGGAATTTGGCCTTTGCATGACAGAACGCAATGGATAATCATATAAAGACAGAGCATTGTCAAGGCTTTTGATCGATTATTCGTGCTCAGCCCTCGACACGTCACTTTCAATGAATTTGATCCTGCTCTGAGAGAGAGGTCAGCAGCCATCAGTCAAGTCCTTATGACACTGAGTTATACACAGTGAGTTGAAGCCTTCTCTTTGTTCTGCTGCACATGTGTACTTTATATGTCAGAGAGCTGAACTGTGGTCATCACTGGGGCATGACTCTGGAATGGCACACAGTGTTACCAAAACAAGATGAAACAGTTTAAGCTTTAAGTTTTTACGCACATTACACACACACACATTGCCTTGAATGTTTTGGGCCTATAGTGTATGTGTGTGTGTAAATAAATCACAGAAAGAGGAATAACCGCTTCTACACGGCTTCTCTCATGTGGGTTGGGGGTAAATGTATACGTGCACATAAGTGAGACAGCTGGAGCTATCAGGGCAAAGCTCAGAGCCAGCACTCTTCAGATGGAGCTGAAATGTGGGCTTTACCGAATCATCTGCCACTGGGAATGAGACGTCACATTCATAACAGCCCACTGCCTTATAAGGTAATTATCTCTCTCTCTCTCGCCTCTGCCGCTCTGTCGCTCGCCCCTCCGGTGGGGGAGGGATGAGTGGTTTCAATTATGGGCGACAAAGACCAAATTAAGCACCTGGCAATTTCAATATGGCCTCCTTCTGCGCATTAAGTTGATAGGATGTGGTTTTGGTGAGGAGGCCATGTGGTTATGTGTTTGCACTGACGCTTTACAAACAGCAAAAGCAATGCATGCAGAATGTTGCAGCATACAAAATTGACCAACAATAAACAAAGGAAGTATCCGATTGTTGCGCAGAGACGAAGCTGCATGCTCCACAGCTCTAGCAGATTCCATTATGCGGGGCAGGGCTCAGCGAGGGCCCTGATCGATCACAGAGGCAGCACTGAGGGCACATTGAGACTTTACTCTCATTGACTACTTCACAATCAATAGCAGCTGATTACTGAGCCGGAGCAACTGGCTGGTTATCTGCTCCTGTGTGCTCACTCTCCTCACCCCGCCTCATATCACACTGCTCCACCAGTAGCTCCTGTCTCCTCCTCTCCCCCTCTTTTACAGTAAGAACGCACTCCCACACACTGTGCCGTAGATTATCTCTCTAATGAGCAGTGGCAGGCTGCAGCTGCAGATAAACTGTCGTCTGTGTGAAGGTGAGAAACTTCCTCTGCTGTTGGTCAATAGCCCTTTGAAGTTAGACATTATCTGATGCTATATTCATAGTCACACTCAAGAGGGAGACGATCACATGGACTGTGTATGGATGTTCAGTGGAGCATGCTGTTTCATGTCCATGTATGGAGCTGCTGCAGCAGTAAAGGACCAGCGTGTTCCTCACAGTGGGCTCAGCTCTAATCCACTGAGCGGCTGAGGACAGAGTGCTGACTCTGGCCTTTTCCTCTGGCTCTCCTAATCCCACAGGCTGCAGGTCTGGGGGAGTAATCCTGGATTAGAGACTCCTTCCCGTTGAGCGGCCCTGGGGTCCCTGGTGGGGGCCACTGCAGTCAGCTGTGCCTGAGGCGCTGCGCCCCTCGCTGCATGGGAGCACATTACAGTCGTTCCAGAAAAATAGGCAAACAGCTCTGATTAGGATTGAATTGCATCAAACCTCGCCTTGTCGCCCTGAGGGAGAGCTGCTTATGGCAGATGAAGAACGGTTAAGAGGGATAATAGTGCACGGCCTTGTGATGTTACAAGTGCTTTTTATCTGAGGTGACAAAGAGTTGGATCACAGTGACAGGAAGTGAGCCCTCAAAGAGGCACTTTGTCACCAGATGACACAATGTAATTTGTGCATTGTGCTTTTGTGTTGATGCCAAATATACAGCGTGTGTGTTCTACCTAACGAAACAGTTGGGGGGATCTGGGCTTTAATTTGATTGAAGAGGACAATGAATCTAATCAATTTGATGAAGTTGTAAAACAAAGCTGATTATGAGCCTTTTCAATGTTGACTTTGAAGCCTCTGGTCAGTGGACCCAGTGATAATGAAGTGCTCACCGCGGCACAGAGCTTTACTCCTCCTTGATTAGTCGCCTTTTTCTCCCTGAGCTCTGGGTTATTTACCTGCCTCAGCGGAGAACAGGGATTTGAACTTGCGTCAGTGCACATGTCCCAGGGCTCCGGCGAAGCACAACAAGCAGCCTTAATGCATGGGCGCATGTGGACACAGCCTGGCAACAGGACGGGTGGTTGCCAAGGTGACGCAGAGGTCCAAATTTAAATGGCATTATCATTTACAGAGATGCAAGCGTGAGTCTGTTTTGGAGATGACAATAGTTGTATTTAGAAAGATGTGCCACAAGTTCCACAAGTCCATTAATAACCACTGAGGCTGCACAATACAGGAAAGAAGTTCAGATATTCTTAAATAATGCAATATTACTGTGATCCTTTACTAAATCATGTAGAAACTGTTGTGCAACAGATTGTGTCTTTTTGTGATGTGTCTGCTGCTGCACCACCTAGTATAACAATAACAATGATTTTCCAATATATCTCCCTGAGCTGTGGCGTGTAGCTGCTTAGAGACCAAACTGACCTCATCTCGCAATGGTTAAGTGTCCCTTTATCAGCTCAAGGTCAACGATGCAATGAAGTGCCTTTTCTCCCCCCAGACACAAAAGTAAATATTTTTTTTAAAAAGCCGTTAAATCCAATCAGATTCAACCAACCGCAGATTTCAGATTATGCAAAGCTGATCTTGGCGATTGTGAGATTGCCTTTTGGGCTGCATCTTCCATTCCGGTGAAAATTGTGTATGTCATGGTCAAAAATCTTAAGCTGTAAAGCACACAGGCAGTCAGTGCGCATCTCGTCCCCTCCGTCACCCTGGGGCTCCCTGTGCACGCCCGGAGCCGATTCCTCCACAAAACTTCAGTCTCTTCCTTTAACCATTGAGCGGCATAACCTTCACCTAAAAGCCGCTCTAACAGCTGAATGGAGCGGTGATGAGCTCGAGCTGCTATTGTCATGATAAGTCAATTGTATTTGCATCCGCAGAGGAGAAGATCTATTTTTGTCGGACATGAATGGTAAAGAGGCTGCCCCGAATACAAACGTCTGACAATGTGAAGGCAGTGATGTATGCATGTTTTGTGTCACACTTGATGATTTAGTATGCGGCGATATTAGACATGCTACATGCAAATGACTGCTCATTGGGTAATGTGCTTAGCGGCGCTGGTTTGTATGGCATTCCTGTAACACAGCAGTGGATATTGACGTTGGATTAGAGAGGCTTCAAGTATAGATATTATGGAAATATTATACACAGTGTCTTTAGATGCTTTGTTCACATGTTTTATGCTAATTTTGTATAAACACGATCTTTTATTCAGGTGTTGTTTGGTTTCAGTTTTGTAAATCAGCTCAGTGAGGCGAGCTTGGGATTGTGTTGTCCAAAAATTCAAATTTCATAATACACCAATAGAAATTTAAAAATGTAAAATGCTGGAGTCATTGTTCACATAAAAGCATTTGGAGAAGTGACGTTCATGACCAGCTGGCTCTTTAAGGTGAACGGTTCAAACCGGATCTGTATTTTACCCAGAACTCCCCTGAATGAACACAAGAATCAGCCCAACAATGGAGCAGGCGACACAAGTCAAAGCTAAATGCACACAAAAAATGATTTGTCAGACAGTTGCAGCCTCTTTTTATTCGTTCTGGTGCAAGATTTTATTCACAAAAATACTTTTCAAAGCGTAGATGCCAGGCCCATTGTGATTTTAGATTATTTAAATAAAAAGTAGTGGTTTTTTGTGTCTTGGATATTGTGAATCATCTGGCTGGTGTTAATATCTCTTTGACCCCCACCTGAACAGAGCACATTTTCTCCAGTTTGGCTTTACCCAAATCTAGAAGCTTTTTGAAAAAACTAGTGACTAATACCGTCAAAAATGAGACGAAAATGTGAACAACTTTGTGTCATAATTGACAAAATTGAGCCAAAAGAGAAACCAAATAATAACAGAAAAGTGACAAAAAAGCAATGAAAAAGTGACAAAAATACGACAAAAATGTGTCAAAAGAGCAACAGAAAATTGGCAAAAAGTGGCAAAAATTGGACAAAAAAGTGACAAAAACACCACAGAAGAGAAACAGAAAAGTGGCAACAAAATGACAAAAAATGATAAGAAATGTCCTAAAAATGACTACAACATGACAAAATGGCAAGGGAAAAGATTAAATGTTCTTTCAAATGAGGCATATACACCGGCATTTAGGCTGTAACCTTTTATATTTGGATATAGCTAAACTGGAGAAAATGCACTTGGTGAAGGCGGGGGTAAGAGGTTAAAAAGAGCCAGTATTTAGAACGGCTCTCTGAAGTGAACGGATCCCAAAGACTCCCAATAAAGAGCTGAAAAACCCATCACTAAAAGTGACCCTAGTTGTTCCCTTACATTGTTATAATGTTTCAGCTAATACTAGTCTATGGACAATGTTTGCTGGTGAAAATGATGTAAGTACATGTGCATGTGTTCTGGTACATTGTGATAAAGCTTTAATCATGCAGCCTTTCATAGCATTTCGTTCCCTTAATGAAAATGCAATGCAGGAGTGGAGGGTAAAGGCTTTAAAATCTGCCTATAGTGCTCCTTTTAACCACATAAGCAGCCTGGAGGTCCACCATATAGAATTAGCATTGAATTAGTATTCCCTGAGGATTTGAGTTGAATTTGGATGAATGGAACCAATGAGGGCAAAACAAGCCACCAATGATGCATAGAGATAGAACTAATAAGAGAGAGTGGTGTGGATCAACGTCTGCAGTGCACGTCATCATACAATGCTTTACTTCATTATTTTTAGTCAAAACGGGAAATTACTGCCTGGTTCCTTATCATAGTGGGTTTTATTTTTCCTGGAAATTATTAAAAGGGGTTGTGGCATGAAAAGTCTGGGAACCTCTGCTATAACTGACCATGTACTTTTTGTGTTTGGTTGGATTGTTAGTTATGATACATTATGAAGTGCTTTTTGGCCATTACTTTTTGTACATCATGTTGGATTGTTGGATTAATACTGTTTGCGTCATTTCATGCTTTCATATAGCATTGGTTCTGTGAGGCGTTCTTAAATATCATGCCCTTGTGATAATATATAATCTGCTTTTGCCATCAGACACTTTCATAGCCCCGGCAGCACACCTCACCCCTGTAAGGCCCATTAACACCTTGGGGGGGGGGTCCAGTCCCACCCCCTCCATAAACAGCCCGGTCGGAGGTCCGTCCTAATGGGCTAAGCTCATTCCCGACCCGGCCTGCTCCAGGTGTGGAAGCCCCGGCCTGTAATTGATAATTAGTGGGGCAATAAGGCAGCGCTCAATCCAGGCCTCGCAACAGGAGGAGTCCGGCCCCCACACTGTCACTCAGCTGGGGGCAGGACGAGGAGGGAGGGGCGGTAATTCAGAAGAGGGCATCGGAGGGGTGGTCGTATAAAGGAAGGGGAGGTTTTCTTTTTAAGCCATAACATATGTAGGTGACATACTGGATAATGCCGGCGCACTCTGGACTAAAAGCAGGGAGCATTATTGAGAATAGATGATGGTCAAAACTGGAGACTCAGGATAAAACTAGACTGGACTAAATTATGTGTAAAACCATGTGTTATCTACAAAAACACCTGAATAAAATGCGGTAGTTGTGGAGAATGTTCTTTATATAATCTTATGGTAAAGCGGCCAATTCCTCTTGATCATAAACTTTTGATCAGGGTCATTTTTGGTACTTTCTTTTTTCATTATGATTTAAAAAGAGCAAGCCCCCTTTTTTCACACACAAATGGCTTCACACGACCACTATGAGTGAAAAAAAAAAAAAAAAATTCTGCCAGGGTATGTAAACTTTTGAGCACAACTGTATATTCATTTACATCTGCTTAAAATGAAGCTCAAAAAGTAGTAAGATTGAAATAAGTCTACAATTGCAGATGACCCTGAGCACCACATGTAGCACAGTTTGGGCAATCAAAGATAAAGTATTTGTAAAGTTGTAAATGAAAAAACAAACTGCAGTTGATTGGTGTACAGCACTTGTTAACACGGGATTAAGGGCTGCTGATAATACAGAGAAAGTGGCATTGTTGAATCTCGTCCACTCAGCATTTTGCACTTCTAAACTTTCTAAAGGTTCACTCTGGGCAGCCAAAGCGGTTGTCAGCGTGCGAACAATAGGGCTTCTGTTAGTTTATCTATCTGCGCCGCAATAAAACCTTCAGTTTTTAGGAAAATTCAAGATAAGCCTCGACAAAACCAACAGCGGCTCAGATAGTTTCGCGACTCAAGGAATTTTAACTTGCAAATAGTCACTTTCTAATCTGAAATTGAATAGGTAAATGTTGATAAATGCTTAAATACTGTAGTTGTTCCATTGTCATTCAAATGAGGTTAGATTTGACCTGTACCGTTACTGCCAGTAATAAAACTCTGCTAATCTAATCCCAGTGTATAGGGCTAAGCAAATCACTCCTAACAGTGCTCAACCGTGCACCCGCAACAGAGAGATGCTGTGTTCTTACTCGCACCTTTTGGAGTCATTTACTTCATTAAACGGGTAGGCAACTGCATTATCCGCTTAAAGGACACAAAGAGGGCAAGGATTTGAGTAATGCGAAGTGTCGTTTTATTCATTTATGTATTTATTGTCATTTTCCCCCCTTTTTTTGTTCCTCTCCCCCTCTGCAATAGAAAGGCATTAGCCCTTAGAGAAGCTATCAATCAGGCGCTAATGGGATGTAATTGCTGGCAGGCGCGTCTCCACATCAGAGGCGGCGGGGGTCTCCGGACTGGCCCATAATCACTTGTACAGTGGAGCAGTGCTTACAATGGACTGTAGGCCCCTGGGCAGCGCGGGCATACAGGTTGAGATCATTCCCAAGTCATTATCGGGATTAGGGCTCGAATTAATCGCCATGGGTCAATTACGAGAGAACATCAAGTCGTCGTGTTGGTGGAGTTTGGGAGTTAGTTTTGAGGCGAGCGATCGGGAAATAAAACTTTGAGTGTGTACTCACAACTTTGACTAATGTTTTACTTTTTACTTAGCGCGCCGCTGTGGCTGTGTCTTAGTGGCGCATATGCAGAAAAATGTGAGCTTCTGGCAATTTAATGAATGGTTTTACCCATTTATCATGGGTTCTGGTCACAGTTGTGTATAAATATAGGAGCAAACTGTGACATCAGACTTGTGAATCATTGACAAGTTATGGACAAAAACTCACAAAGGAAAAATATGTTTTTGTTTGCCACGCACAAAATCTGGTGAAGAACTAAGGAACTTGTCTACCTTAATAAATCCTTTTCGTTGTCCCTTTTGGGGGGTAATACAAGTACAACTTTCATCTCCCCCTGGTGTTTCTGACAGAAAACCACCCTTGCAACTTCCCTGCTCCGGGTTGGAGACGCAATACACACTAATAGAGTTCGGGAATGTGATGTCATATCGCTAAGCATTATGGGATTAGCAGCAATTGTAAACTAATGGAGATTTTAAAAGCTAAAATACTGGAGTTATTGTTCACATTAAAACACTTGAACACCACAGTGTATTTACCAGCAGTAACTCAGCAGCTAACGGACTTGTTCCACAGCTTTTTTATCTACTTACTGTTTTTAGCTAATGTTAGTCTATGGAAATGTATGCTAACAGCTGCAAAGATGGCAGATCTCCATGGTAACTGTGGAATTTCCCGAACTCACGAAGAAGAAGCTAACAGGCTAACGGGCAAAGCTAACTGCAGGCTAGCGCCACTTTAGCATAGCCAAGTTTGAGTGGGAAAAAAAAAAGATCTCCATTGTTTCATTGAGCTGTGCCACAATGTACAATGTCCCTCTCTCCCTTTGTCTTTTCTGTCAGTGTAGTATTTATTCTCACGGACCATTAATGAGTAAAAAGTTGACTTAGTTCTGCTTTAAAGACGAGGGTGTGAAGAAAATCTTTGTAGAAGCAGAATGGTGTTGATCAGTAAATATCTGTCACTGTCACAAGTCAAATAAACAAACAAACAATAAGAGCTTAATGTGATGATTTGATGCGAGAACACCTTCAAAAAGTCACATCTAAGCGCAGATCTGTGGCCATTTTCCTGCCTCTTGTTCTTAGTTTGTATATAATAATTAAGAATGTAAAAAAAAATCAAACCATCATTCAAGATGTGCATAAACGACAACCCACGTCTGGCCACTTTATAGTTGCAGTTATTTTCCTGAAGTGTGATGGGGCAGATGGTCTATGCGACACCAGGGAAAGCCGTCAGGTCGACGTACAGTAACTGTCTGCTGTTTTTCTACCAGCTCTGCCTGGACGTTGTTCGCGTGTCCACTCACTCCACTGTACACATTCTGTCAACACTTTGTGCCCAGAGTCCGGGGTTAATTACTTGGGTTTCTGCTGACACAATCTTGTTTTTCTGCCCTTTGAATGTGGGAGCACTCAGCTGCTAATGTAGGGCTTTCCGTAATTCTATGTAAACACCAATGTGAGCTAAAAAACACTATAGCCCAGTCGTCTGCAGTTTCTGGTGAAAACTAGTTCATCACAGTCTGTTGTAGAAAATGCCTTTTGCTGAATGACAATGGCCTCACAGAAAGATCATTTGATTCATAGACCATGTGGTTCATTTCTGTGTAGGGTTGGGATGTTCTTTCCTCTAGTTTTCCACATTGATCTAAAATATGCAAAATATGTTCATGCTTCATCCACAGCCCTGGAAGGAGAGAATTCTCAATGGTAGCTGTAAGTGTGAGACTAATGGTACTTGGGCTACTTCAGGTGGTACTCAGGGTTTTAGATATAATACATTATAATTAGCAATTACAAATTTAGTTTTCTGGTCAGTTTAGACATAATTTAGTGCAATTTAGATCTAATTTAGACCTGGTTTAAAACTGGTTGAAAGTCAAATATTTTATGAGGCCGTGTTTAGTGTAAAAGGCTTGAGAACCACCGCACTAGGGGAACAATTAAGATTTAAGAAACAGATAATAGATGCACAAGTGTTTTTTTTTATTGATACAGAGTAAGAATAGGCTCAATACTGTGAAGTACATTCAGTGTCTGATCCCGTCTTCTTACAGATGTGTGATTTGTGACTTCATTCAAAATTCACATGTATTCTCCCAGTAGCCATTTTGGATTTCACTCACTTTTACTTGCCCAACCAAACTGTGGTTTTGGAGCAAGCAGCTGTGCATGATAACGAAAAGGAAACTGAGCTGTTATGCATGTCATTTGCAGGAGACGGCTTGCTGAGCGCCAGACCACAGCGAGGGGAGGCGGGGAGAGCACAAGGGGGGTGGAGGACGACTGATTGAAGGTCTTAATGTTACATTTTAGCAGCTATTTCAACATGTTTTTTGCCCCCCCCCCCTTCAAGAGTGTCACTCACGAGCTCTCGAGGGGGAAGTCTCCGCGCCGAGTGAACATCTGGGATTTGCAAACCACGCGGGCATCGCGCACATCACTGTACATTCTCCCCAAATGCTTTGAAAGTCGCCAAGGGAAAACGCTTGCCATGTATTCCAAGTTTTTTTTATCACTGAAGAGACCAAAACAGCCAGCTTCATGTTCCTGTTTTCTCTTACAGGTTTCCTCTCGATGACGGCTATAATTTAGGAGATTGGTCGGAGGGAGGGGAGTGTGGGGATGGGGGGGCTGTCTGTGCCTGTTCTTCAACTCATTACCAGATGTTTAGAGGTCGCTCCAGTTTACACTCACGCAAAACAAGCCCCATACTGTCGCCCGGGCAAAGAAAGCAATGGAAAAGGAGAGAGATATACATATGTGAGTGTGGGCTCTAGTCTTTGAGTTGACAGTGCTTTGTTGACATCGCCGTGCGTTTGACGGAGGAGAGAAATCTGAAAATATGCAGATGAAAACAACAACACTGCTGACAATTTTTCACAATCCTGTCCAAACAAAAGCATTCATTTCGGTGTCAAGATAAAACATGATTTAAGCTGTGCCTTCTGGGTGGACCGTGCTGACATTCAAATGAGTTTCAGATAGGAAACCGTAATGCGTAAAGGCTCCTATTGCTCAACATTATTTTTCTCCTTGTGATGAGATATGCGGAGCCCTATCATAATGTGGGACGTGTAAACACATTCAGACCTGCTTTACAAACACGCTGTGCCCGCTATAGAGAAATCATGCAAGGATAATATATTGCTCAAAGAAATCCATTTGTACTTGTCTGGACCCTTCCGCATAAATACTAGAGATTTAAGAAACTCATTCACTTGAAATATGCACTGTTGTGTGATGCCTCCACAACTCGCCATTGTGAAAATTTGACTCCTTATGAATGAATCACCAGTTTCACTTGACCCTTGTTCAAAAAGTCCACACGAATCCAGCCCATAGACCCTGTTGAAATCCTGAAGACCACTGGACGCGGGCCAAGAAGGCAGCAAAACTTTAGTCAGACACAGCGGCCAATGATTGTCTGTTCTGTGTCAAATGGAGAAGCTGCCTCTTCAACTCTTGGCCCTCGACACTATAACCGTCCCGTGCTCTGATAAGGCAGTGTTCAACATCAAACAAAAGAGCTAGTGACAGACTCCCTTGTTTGGAGGGAGAGTTAAAGAAGAATCCAGCATTTAGAGCCAAACCCTGTTAGCGCACAAAGGCTCGCAGTCATGTCTGTTTCCTGAAGGTGAAGATGTCCCTGGTTTTGGAGGTCCTCTTGCTGTCTGGAGAGGGCGAGGGGGCGAGGTTGGGTGACTGTAAGGGCGTGGAGAAGGGGGATGGGGAGGAGGGCTGTGGAGTGGAGGTGCCCCCGTACGGGCAGCTCTGGGAGTCAGGGTGTTCCCCAGAACATTCCACTGTGGGGATGTAGCGGCTGTCCCACATCCCGGGGCCGCACAGCTTACACAGGTCATGCAGGCTGCACGGGATTCTGGGGAGGAGGCGGAATTGGTAGAGAAGACTGCGAGCCTGGGTGAACAAGGGACACAAATGCAAAAAAAAACAGGATTATATACATGCAACTTAAGAGAGAATTGTTCAAATAAATCAATAAATTTGATTAAAAAAGAAAACAAATCCCAGGCAAGGTCAGTTTATCATTTCTTGACCTGAAGGTAAAAGGGCGTCTCTTGATGCTAAACCTCATGAGCTACAGCAGCTGCATGCTAACATGAAGAGAGTGCCTCTGGTCTGGCTGTGTACTAACACAGAATCCATAAACATGAGTTTCACTGAAGCTCATCGGAAACGCTCTGCAGCGCGACAGCACACCAGGCCTCAGTACATCCTCTGCTCTGGTGCATATGCCAACTGTAATGTACCACTTATCGTGTGTATGATGTAGTGAGTCCTCTTCATGAAGTATTGGAAATACCAGAAAGGTTACACTGTTGTATTTTTCAGCTTTGCCTGCAGAGGTTTAGGCTGCAGCTTCACCCACTTAAAATTTCATGACAATATCAAAAGAATACATTTTTTACACATTTTTTCTAAGGCTATATCTTGAAGGTATTCTTGTCCATCCACCCTCCACCACTTATTTCCTTGATGCTGCTGGCAATAATAATAAAGGAATATATTTGCAGCAGAAGTAAAAACAGCGTGGCCTGCTTTACCTTGCGCAGCACCAGCTCTCCGTTCATGTGCATGGACAGGTTGCTGAAGTGGAGCAACATTTGGTCAGTGGCCAGCTGCTGCTCTGTGACGTCCTCCCCGTAGAGAACAATGATGGCCACGCACAAAAACAGGTGGAAATAGTCCGTCTGTAAAGACAATGTTGCATATTTTTACATATTGTTAGTTGTCAAATTGTGTATCATAACAAACGACCTTGTTCAAGGTAATGTTACTCAGGAGAAAAATGTATGCAAATTAAAGATGCAAAACACAGAAAAGATATGTTAATTTATGTCATTTGTATGTACAACATATATTCACTCTTCAAAGAACGTCATAATCGCCATAACGAAACCCAGTTGTTAAGTAAAAGACTAAAACATTTAACAGGATTAAAAACGCTTGCACATCGCACATTTATTTAAATTTGTTTCCACATTTCACATCTTCCACCTCTGCACTGAATTTGTTTAATATGCAATTCATTAACCACCCAAACAAGAGTTAATGAGAAATGTATGAAGCTGGTGACATTTCAGTGTGTGAATAGAGGCCTAAGGTTTCTACCTGCGCTCTCTGCACCTGCAGTGCATTAAACAGGAGCTAACAGATGGCATGGAGCAGGACAAGTGACATTTGACTCTGCCACAGCGAGGAGAGGTGTAGCGCACTGTGCCATGGAAAAGCTCCCCATTAACATGAACTAACAAGGAATAAAAATACACACAAATGTTTTAAAATTAACAGGCTTTTCAAGGAGTATATTTCTTATGGATGACACTCATAACCGAGGCTAGAACACAGGCATATTGTGGTATTATTATAAGTTGAAAATGAGAAGTGTATGTAATAGCCTTATGTACAAACAGTAACTCGTGTGTAACATTTATAGCATGTAAATTCTGTCACTACAGCAAAACAGAAGACCCATGACAAGTCCTCTCTCCCAAAGTTGTTAAAGGAGGCCATTTTGAACGTTCTCCTCTGACCTGGTAGTGAGCCCAGCAGGCCTCCCACATGCGCAGAGCATCGGTGTCGGGAAACTCTCTCTTGAAGCAGAGCAGGATCCAGCGATGGCAGAAGAGCAGCTGCAGGCCGTCCTCGCCCAGCCGCGTCAGGTGCTGGTGGAAATGTGGCAACATGAGACGCAGCAACTCGCGGAGGTACATCTGCAGGGGGAACAAGTTACAATGTATTTAGTCACTTAGTTCAAGTCTGTTTTCACACATTCTTATTCAATTGTATGTACTGCACATCAGCAGAGTGCAGCATGGTGAATACTATAGACTTAGTGGCCCAGATGGAGCGGTAAATAAAACATAATAGTCCTACCAGCTGCCTCTCCATGTCGTCATCGCGCGGCGAGCTGATGAAGATGGTGTTCTCCATGAGGCCCACGAAGCACCAGAAGGTATCGCTTTCATCCTGGATCTCGCTGAGCAGTGGGGCCACCAGGTCAGACATGCCTTGGCAGTAGCCCATGTCGGGATTAAACACGGCGTAGTTGAGCAGAATCCGCCTGAAGCGAGATCAACCCAGACACATATTACATCTCAGCAGAAATCAGAGCCCCTTATATTGAAGGCTAAAAGGTGTAATAAACAACCTTCGGAGCAAATTCACTGACGGATCAGAATATGGTTCATGATGGAGGAGCCCAGCCAAAACCACACAACAGTCAGGTCCCACCCAAACACTATGAAAACGCCAACATGTGTTTCAGTGAAGCGGGTAAAAGCATGACAGGAACAAGCAGTTGCTATGCCAACTTCTGCGGTAACCAGGGAGCTAATTAATTATCTTTCTGATGATTTATATAGGATTAACTTTGAAGAAAATGTTCTTGGCTCTTATATATTATGATTACTTTGTTGCCTAGAGCATGTAAATACATCATATTCTTATCAGTCTCACAGTCAAAATGCTACAATCACTGGCACGGAGGAGAGGCTTTCAGTCGCTCTCATATAACCAGCTCTCCTTCCATCAAATTCTATACAGAGCACACCGTATTTCCCGGACTATACGTCGCACCTGAGTATGAGTCGCACCCCCAGCCAAACTATGAAAAAAAAGTGCGACTTATAGTCTGGACAATATGGTACACAGCAAAGAGTCCGACTGGCTGTATTAAGCAGGTGGTCTTAATGTTATTTATGACTGGTGCACGCTACTCTTTCCCTCTCGAGCACGGCACGCTGCGAATGTTTGATAACAAGCTGAAATCTGGTGCCAGAAAAACGAATATATTTGGGATTCCCAGCACATCTGCCAGGCTGATAGGAAACAGTACAGTGCAGCGGCGCTACAACCTCCCCTCCCCCAGATACAAGACATAATACTTAGACAAACATAAGGGGCCTCGATGAGACACTAAACTAATATGCTATTTAAATCCTCTTGCTCCTCGTTTAGAAAAACCATTAGCTCCGAGTATGCATCAAAAAGTGCTCAGACGGCTTAGTCAGAGTCAATAAAGCATGAAACTCATTTGCAGCTCCCCCCCCGGGGTTCAGAATATGAAATGAATAGGTGCGCCAGTGCGTCGGGCCGAGGAAGGAGCGATAAGTACGGACCATGTCAAGGAGGAATAGAAGGAGGCGGATAAACAGATGAGTGAAAGCGAAGGACGAACCTCATGATCTCCACGTTGGGGTTGTTCTCGCCTTGGAAGAACTGGTTGCTGCGATCGGTCCTGACGACGTCTTTGTCCACGGTGAACTGGACCTTCCGCCAAAATGCACTGTGCTCTTCAGGGCTCATTGACAACCTGTAAAAACGTGGGGAAATCTATTAAATACCAGAGCAAATGATGTTGTAAGAAGTAAGTGGTATGCGGAGAGTGTGTGTATCCTCACACAAGCATGAGAGATTCTGCACTGATCAGGTTAGAAACAAAATACAAATCCATTTTGTTGTTTCGATACTATATAACCCATCTTATCAGTATGTTAAATGATGCTAACATATTGGCACTATATAGTAATAGAAAATATTGTCTTTCATTCTGAGCTCCACAAATAAAAAGCTTTGAAATGTGAATCAAAACATCAACTGGACTAGGCTGATGTTGTTTCATCTGTTTGTCCAGAAGCTTTGTCTCACTCTTAGGTTAGATGATAAGACCGGGTAAACGGTACACGCAGGATACAGAATTTTTTAGTTTGTTTCACCATAACCTCTTAACCAACTGAGCACAGTTTGGCTTTACCCAAATCTAAAAGCTTTGTGAAAAAAGTGTCAAAATAGCAACAAAAATGAGACAAAAATGAGGATGATAATGCAACAAAAGAGCGGTGAAAAAGTGAGAAAACGTGTGACGAAAACGCAACAAAAAGCCACAAAAGAGAAACAAAAGGGGAACAGAAAAGTGATGAAAAAGTGACAAAAAACTGAAGAAAATGCAACAAGAAAAGAGCAAGAAAAAAGTAACAAAAAGTGATAGAAATGCAATGTGATGACAACGAGAGGAAAAAGATTTGTTGAGATGAGTTTTGTAGGTCTAAGCTTTCAAATGAGGTATTAAACTGGCCTACAGGCTAAATAACCTTTTAAATTTGGGTAACGCAGAACTGGAGAAAATGCACTTGGTTAAGACGTGGGTTCAGAGGTTAATAACTTTAAACAAACACACATAAAACACACATCATTACACTTCCAAAGAGTTTCAAAACAATGAAGCTCCAGCAAATTATATTCACTCATTATCATCATCTTAAATGTATCTCTTGCGCAGGGTATTTAAGAATCCACATTAGTCTTTACCAGAATTAACCAGAGTAAAGAAACTATTCTCCCCCATGTCTAACACAAAAGCCAAGCTCCAAAGGAACCAGAGACAGCAGAGGTGAGTGAGCAGTGAACTAAAGCCATTCCCATTGTCGAGTCGAGTGCTCCACCAGGACTAATCCTGTGACCATAAAATACCAATCTATCGCTGCAAGTGCCGGCGTCGATATTAGCAACGCCCGGTGTGTGTCTGCCGCTAATGTATGAAGTGTTCTTCTAACAAGCAGAGGGGATTTAATTAACGCTGTTTGTTTTCCATGCACCTCCACCAGGAATTATGCTGCACACACCTGATGCAACGCTGCGCAACTGTTTAGCTTCAGAGGCTGTTGTCGGACCTTCCTGTCGCTCTCAGGAGGACGCGGCGCACTGTGCAGCTTCGAGCTTTAGGAAAATACACACACCGGTATTACCCGCACGTTTGGCAGCTACAATGGCTTTCCTTGAATTTAATATAAAGTTTGTTTGGTCTGGATCAGGAAGAGGACATGCCCTGCCATTTTCCATTTCACACCAGAAAGGAACCCCTTTGAAAACTAAAGGAAATAGTCACTTCCATCTTCCATTTTACTGCTCAAAACATCTGAAGCCATAAATTTAAAGGCAATGGAGTTTAGATCGGCTTCGTCCCTGGTGAGATACACTTTTTCGTTGCCGTCTTTTTTTTCTTCATTTATTATGCTTTTATATTTATGACATTCATGCTACAAATATCGTACAATTAAGTCACCATTTAACCTTGATCTAACAAAATCACCAAAGCCTTTAACCTCTTACCCTCCGCCTTAACCAACCCCTTTTTTCTCCAGTTTGGCTTTACCCTAGCCTGGCCATAGCCATCCGTAAACTCCGGGCAATTATAATTTCCCTACATGTACGATACGAAAGTAAAAGAAGCTCTTCAATCCGTCCTGGCTCGGCTCCCAAATATCCAGAAATTAAAACTGAAGCCTTGGAATACGTAAGGAATGTCCCCAAGAGTTATGATAGCTGCTTCACTCACTCGGGGGCACTACATACGTCACGACCAAACATTAGGGGAAATCAGATTAAATCGTTTCCAAGGAGTTCTCCCCTACCACCTGATAACGGAGTTCAATTGCGAAGGTCCAGACCCTTGTACGAAATGCAATGAGTATAGGTTATGATAAAACCAGACTAGCATTACCCAAATATAAAAGCGTCGTGAAAAAAAGGGTCAAAATAGCAACAACAGGAACAGGAAAAATGACAAAAACGCAAATTAAATTAGATTTGGGTGAAGCTGAACCGGAGAAAATGAGCTGGGTTAAGGCGGGGGTTAAGAGGTGAACTAAATATAACTTCCATGTGTGAGCTTATGATCCTGAACCAGCGGTTATGAACGAACCAATGGCAGTAAAGGTGAGAAAGCGAGAAAGAACTGGAAGGGCTTTTCTAGTTCTCTTCCAAGAAAAATACTGCAACAACCATAAAAAAATCATTTGTGCGTTATAAACCTCGCTCTGACCCTATTTTGGCTTTCCGTCCTGACCCAGAAAAACTGACTCTGCTTCCTTCAAAATGTACTTTCCAATAAGCTGCACTCCTCCCCACAGCCAATCTACCTTCGTCATTTCGTGCGTTCAGTTTCCTTCTTGACACCCCTCTGTTTATTTGTGGTTGAGAAATAAACAGCGACCTGCATGTCTTGAACTATAGAAAAGAAAAATCATACATTCTCTGATATAAACCCCATCACACACCCAATAATGCAAATATCACATGAGTCGAATTGAACAGCAACGCCCAAAGCACATTTCATTTCCAAATCTTCCTATTAAATCATTTCTCGTTGCTGCCGATGCCTACACGGCTACAGAGGACAGTATAACTGGTGCAAATGCATATCCTTGCTCCTAATGATCAAGTAGTGGCCCCGGAGACCGCTCTTGTCAAACGCCTTTAAAGTTATCCGCGGGAACAGGCGCTCTAATTACCCGACTTCGACAACACCTTCTGATGGACTGTAAATGTTAATACGCCATGGAGGAGAAACCTGTCCAATTATCATCTTCATTATGAGCCGGGAGCCGCGACATGTCGAAATATGTGGACACTCTAGCTTTGTGCTTTGAGCCAAGGGGTTCAGGGCCAAGTCGTATGTGTGTGTGTGTGTGTGTGTGTGTGTGTGTGTGTGTGTGTGTCTGCGCATACCACTGGTTTACTCTCTCCCTGTGTATGATCTGATAAGCGCTGACATGTTTTCTCTCCGGAGACCTTTTATTTCACGCCCCGCACCTCCCCTTAACACTTCTCTGATTGTGCCTATTGATTGCCGTGCGCTGGTGACGAGCGAAGCCACAATGCGCTCACATATGGCTGTAATGTCTGAGTGAGTGGGCATTTGGCAGGCGGCGCTGGGGCCATGTGACGGTTTATCGGCCGCTTCACAGTGCACGGATCACCGCTGTGGACGCTGTCGGGAACTTCAACATGTAATTGATTTCCATGTTATCAGCTGACATGTGCCAATGCAGTGCAGTAAAGCTTGTGACTGAGCAACTACGACATTCCTTTAAGAATAAACACACATATCTTCCTTCGGAGCAGTTCCTCACAGAGTCCTGGAGTACTTCCACACACATTGATGATTATCTTGAAAGGACCAGTAACACTGCACACATTCCTGATTACCAAGTCAAAAGTTATTGTATGAATGCAAAAATATTTTCTCATATGTGGCAATCAATAAATACATATTCAAGAAACAAACATAAGCTCAATAAAGAAGGAAAAAAGATCACTTGTGTTGCCTCATTCATGCCTAACTCATTTGAGTTTATTAATGCTACAGAAATTAAAAAGAAGAAACATGATATAAAATGTGGTGCGAGTTAAAGTAGGACAAAGTAACACATGCCCCTAGAGGCCATAAGCGCCACTGCAGGTGTCATAGCATGTTGCGCGTTTTTTTACTCATTAATTGTCCGTGAGAGTGAATGAATACAATTCTGACAGAAAAGACTTGTATTACCCCCAGAGGGACTACGAAAAGGATTTATTAAGGTAAACAAGTTAATTAGTTCTGCTTTAAGGGGTTCAAATCTAAAACAAAAGAGGATCTGCTTTTTCATATTAATAATAATAATAATAATGCATGAGTTTTATGTTTGAGAGGCGTATTTGTGTGTATTTTTCACTCTCTCCAAACTCGATGACCCTCTGTTTGTTGCCACAGCTGGGGTAGACTGAAGACCATCCGCCCCTCCGACCAACCACTCGCTCATACACCGTTCACCCATTCAATTTGAGTTTTTCGTCTTCATTTCATTCCAAGCCAAGAATAAACAGCATTATTCTCAGCCGCTAGCTTGTATCAGTAACATGCGAACTGTGTACATAATGTACTCCCATTGCTGTTTGACCCCCACCTCCTCTGCTGGACGTCCTGATAGTGCGCTCGCTTCTGCAGCCTCCAGGCCTCCCTCTCCTCAGAGCTGGAGTCGTAGCTGTAGTAGTGCAGCAGGAAGGGCCACACCTCTCCGCGGATGGATGGGTCGATCCCGCCGAAGAAGATGGCCTAGTGAGGAGGGAGGAGGTTATCGAGGGTGGTGCGTGCACAAAGGGAGTGTGCTCAAAAATGCAGAGGGCAGCGACGGGGGCAGCACGCAGCAGAACAAGAAGGTGTAAACATACTGAGTACAAGAGAATATGAAGCATTTAGACAGTGAGGGGGAGGCCAGATTATACTGCAAACCTCTGCTCAAAGAAATTTTACACAGTGTATCTTCATTCTTACATAATACTGTCACAAGGCTGAATAATATATTGACTAATGGTTGTTGGGTGTTTCAACATTATCTATATCTCAAAATCACTAAAGTCCTCCATCTGACTGAGAGTTCCTAAAACATATAGTGGCTTAAAAATTAGTAGATGTTCAGTTTTAGTCATATTATACCTAATTTAGCTCCATGATAGCCTTGTTTTGATCCTAATTGTTGTATTATTTTAAGGTTTTTTTGTTTTTTTGTTGTATTTTCATCCTCGTTTTTGTCTTACTCTTTTTCAAGAAGCTTTTAGATAGATAGATAAGGTAAAGCCAAACTGGACAAAATGTGCTCAGTTCAGGTGGGGTTTGAGAGGTTAATGAAATGGAACGCACTGTGTTGAAATAGTTAAGTAAAATATTGCAGAATTGTAAACACAATATTCAGTCACAGAATATCGCCTCTTTTCCTTTATTGTAATATATATCCCATAAATACACATTGTTAAGTAAACCATTAATAATATATAGTACAGTATCTTGTAACTATCTTTACAAAGTTTACTGCTGACGAGTAACGGAAAAAAACATTGCGATTTTGCATTCTAACAATGTATTTAGTTGCAAAAGCATAAGTGAAACTGCTGCCAAAAGCACACACAGGCATATGTGCGTGTCCAGCAGAAGGGCCCTCCTGTGCTCACGCTGTGGAGTGTTTACTGCGAAAACAGCTTGGTCACAGTCTAACTGCCACACAGTCATTTCAGGAAGATGGCAAACCGACTGTTGAGTCAGTACCAGAGGAGCTGAATGACTCACAGGGAGAGACTGGCCAAAACTAACCGTGCCTCTATTTACTGAAGAGGGTGCTGATTAAGACTGAAAGTTTAAAACATTGAGGTGAGGCCAGCGACGATTTCAGGCGATTACGTGCGAAGGCAAAACAAATACAAACACACGGTGTTGCAGAAAGACGGGTTTAATTCTCAGTATAACGGTTAAGGCTAGTTTAGTTACCATCGCAAAGGATACAATAGATACAATGCAGCGCTTATGTTGTAGTTCAGTGTATATGATGCAGCGAATATCTGCACTGCAATATCTGCATGCATATCTGCACTGCAATATCTGCATGCATATCTGCACTGCAATATCTGCATACTTATCTGCATGTTCAGAATTATTATGCAAATTTTCAGTGCCATAAAAGGTAAAACAAATAATAATATTAAATGAAACTCATGGATGGAGTCTCAGGACATTAATCTCAGACAGATGTGATAATTAGTGGTCAGGTAAGCCCAGTTAAGGGAAAAACTCATTATTAAAACAAATTAAGCAGACCACTATTTTCAAGCAATAAGGGAAAGAAAAAGGATCATGAAGAGCGTGAAATAGTTGAATGCCTTCGACTAGGTATGAAAACCTTCGTTTTAACAACTGCAATTAACAGTTTAGGGGATGCCGGATAGACGGATTATGCTGGAGGGTCCTACACCAGCAGCTTCAAATACATGTTTGCTCCTTTGTAGCAGCTGTTCTCTTAATCTGATGTATTTGTCTGGCAGAAACCGACTTCATTGTGCCTTTATCTGCACAAACCCGCGTGTGCTCTGAATCAGCCACAGATCTCTTAACAGTACGATGATTACGCTTGATCTTTTGTGAAATATCGAAGGTTTTTATACCTAGTCTAAGGCATTCAGGTATTTCACGCTTTTCATCAGCAGAGAGATCCTTTTTCTTTCCCATATTGCTTGAAAATGGTGGTCTGCTTAATAATGTGGAACGTTCTTTCTCCGTTGTTTTTCCCTAAACTGGGCTTAACCTGAAAACTAATCATCACAGGCGTCTGAGATTGATGTCAGTGATTCAAAGAGCTCTGAGACACAATACCATCCATTAGTTTTTTTTTCTATCTTTATGGCACTGAAATACAATGTGCATAATAATACTTAACATAGTGTACTCCAAAGACAGCAGTAAGAATCCCAGAAGAAAACCGGTACCTTTCGTAGCTTGTACTCCTCCTCGACCTGTCCGCTGTGGTTGAGGTGACGCAGCCAAGTGGTGACATCCAGCCTTCGGTACAGTTTCTCCTCAGGGTGAGTCTCCGCAGACGGCAGGCTGGGCCTCTGAATAGAAAACTGCATGCAAGATTTCTCATCAGACACCTAGAATTAAATGGGAAACAAAAAGCAAGTCTCGAAATTGTAACATCATTTCTGGAAGGTTAAAACGTATGTGAGAAGAGGACCTGGTCTTTGATGTGCGTTTCTCGACAGCACTTCCACTGCTGAAAGATCTCCGCCAGCTTGTCCAGCCCGGCGTGATGGAAGTGGAGGATCTTGTACTGGCTTTCACGGCTCGCGATGACCAACTGGCCACTGGTACAGGCTTCATCGCTACAACAACATGATCAAATATTAATCAAATGATACATGAATGATTAATTACTTTAATGATGTGTTCAAAGAGTCAAACCGGCTACAAATGATTTGATGTATAATACTCGACCCTCCCCATTTGTCCAGGCTGGGGACTGGCACAGAATATACTGAATAATGGATCTCCTATGGATTTCTTACTATCTACATATAGATGAGCATTTTCAACCAGGTATCCAGACATGTACCGTAGAATTTAGGGCAAACGTGAAATTTTAACAAAGACAGCAATTATTCATTCACAAAAACTATCCTTTACAAAAAGCGTATTCTGTTTCCATGGATCTGTTTAGGTTTGTAGTTCTTGTAATCGTTTTATTTCTCAATTCCATCTTCTCTCAAATGTGAATGCACTGAGATGTGTTTAAAAACGTGCACTGTGAATTCATTCTTAATCGCAATCACAATCATGCAGCTTTAAAACTTTTTTTTTTTTTTTTTTTTTCAAGTAAGACACACTTGAAGGAACCCTGATGAACTACTGGTTGAAAAATGCGATGAACTTTAAATTTTACGCTAGCGGGAGAGCCTGCAGTTCCTTCTAAAGCCGACCTCTTTGACCTTTGTGTGACCTCTGGATTTGAGCCTGACCTGAAGAACAGCCTGAGCGACCTCATGTGACCCAGGTCCACCCTGAAGACTCCGCATAACTGCTCCAACGCCAGGACCCTCTGCTGCTCCTCCCACCGCACCACCTGCGATTGGCCGCTGCTGTCAGAGGGTGCGTGGCTATCCAGGCTGGAGGCGGAGCTAACGGAGTGAGCCATGGAGTCTTCACACAGCTCCCTGGGGCAAAGCATGAAAAACATATTAGAAAAGAGAGTGCATACATGAGGGGCAGAGGTGTGCTGTAGGTATTGTTAATGCGGATTCTATGCATCATTGCTCTGGTAAATGTGTGGCAAAACGTAATAGAGCCAAATATTTTTAGATGAAAACCTGCTGTAAAATAAAAAAAATATTGATAAGATAACTTTTCCAAAAAGGCTCCAAATGAATATTTTATGTAAACCTAACTCTCGGGCTCCTGCAAATACGTTCACTATATATGCTGTTCAGGGTTGCCAGGTTTCGGCAGCTGAACCTGTCCAAAAATAATTGAAAAACTGCCCAAAACCCGTGAACATATGGCGCGGCTGGAATTTTCAATGTTTTTACTAGTGTACGGAGCCCATGTGCTCCTGCCATGATGAGAAACCGCCTCTTACTCTGACTGAATAAGCAGCCCTCAGAGCCTTGGATTGAGATGTAGTGATAATAATGATTTTGATCTTGAAATAACCTAAAAATAACCTATTTGACATCGAAAACAGCAAACATGGCAAAAAACACAGACTGTTTTTTCCCCCAATTGCAAAAACTACTGTGTACTAGAACCGGCCCCGTGCTTTGAGTCAACATAAATGTAGACACTCAAGCTGTGTCCTAACCCCTGTACAAAGTCATATATCCACAGTTGGACTCAAGCCTGTTGTTTTGTACCTCAATATGACCCTGCCAAGGAGCGGAGAATGAAAGGAATGCATGGAGGCTTCTGAGGACACACACACATATAAAGAAATCCGTGCACGCACAAATCATACTGTCCAATTTCCCCTGTCATTCCCTCATGGCGCGAGTCGTGTTGTTCCCGGCATTGAAACCTGAGCCGGGGTTCCTCTATTACAGCGGAGATGCACGACTAACTAAATACAGGACAAGCAGTGGCAGAAACAACAAAGTAAACACCGAGGACTAAGGCTGCACAATGATGAATAGTACATTGAAATGGCTATTTTGATCGCATTAGTGAGTTCTCTTTGATTTACAGGACGAACAATGTTTGGAAGCAGAATCAGAATCAGAATAGGTTTTTTCAGTGAAGGTACATTCACAAACTAGTAGTTTTTTGGGCGCGTGAAACATAAACTAGTAATAAAATCAATAGTAAGTCTATTAGGGCATGCAAAGGAAAAAAGGATAAAAATAAACAAGATATAGTAAACTTAACAGCGGGATGAATGGTGGATTTATCAATGTACAAAAAGCAGCAGATGGGAGGAGAATAACCACGGAGTAACGCAAGTAACAGGTTATTTGCTGTCCATGAGTCTGAATGCAGTTATTTAGTGTTCATGAGTCTTTACAGAACGGTAATAGCATTGTAATAATATGCAAAAAGCCTATTAACTAAACATGTAATAACATAGTAACAACAAAATACTTTACTGTAGAAGACCCTGTGGTGGAAGAAGTCAATATTCTTACTTAAGTAAAAGTGCTGATACAGGACCAAAAATGTACTTAAGTAAAAGTATCTGATACAAATTTTACTTAAAAGTATAAAAGTATGCCCTGTAAAATTGTTTAAAAAAAAAAAGGATTTCAGAGTTTAATATGCAGGATTTTTTTTCATTCATTTGAATCAAACCAGGTCTAAAGGAGTAAACCACTAACTCTGGTCAAAAACAGGAACTAAACCAGGTCTAAAGGAGTAAACCACTAACTCTGGTCAAAAACAGGAACTAAACCAGGTCTAAAGGAGTAAACCACTAACTCTGGTCAAAAACAGGAACTAAACCAGGTCTAAAGGAGTAAACCACTAACTCAGGTCAAAAACAGGAACTAAACCAGGTCTAAAGGAGTAAACCTCTGAACTGGGACTAAACCAGTTCATCGTAGAGAGGTCACCTTGAAAACAAAATATTTGTACTCTTAAACCAATTTAAAAATGTAGTGGAGTAGAAAGTACAGATACAGGCTCTTTCCACCACTGATCAGACCTACTGACCCTGTAGCGTAGAACTGTTTTGCACCACACTATGGCCTTCTGAAAATAGCTTAGCAGCTTATGTTTCGGTCTAATCTAATCACAATAAAAAGAGGGAACAGGGTAAATAGATATTTTTTCCACTAGCGTGCAGCTCCACTAAAAACTCACAAAAATAAAACCGCAAGTAGTGGCTCGGATAGACACATGGGCAATTGTAAGAGGAACACAACCTCAAACACACACTGGACCGTGGCTAATGACCATAATGCACTCTTCAACACGTCTCGAGCCAGGCTAATGCTGAGAAACAGGCCAGCGCTAAAACATGTTAAGCCTGGAGACATTCGAGAGCCCGGATAAATAAACGCATTTGTTACACATTAGGGGATGTAATGTTCTGCGGATTATATGTATCATTTTTCCACTTTAAAAAATTGAACACGCGAGAAACAAAGTGGCATTTAGAAAGACAGGTTTAATCTGTAACGAGCCCGAATCAATCAAGTCTGGCTAATCATTTCCCTGTTAGCAGATGGGAAAATAACAAGGCTGATCAATCCAAGCTGCACTTCCCTCTGCGATCATGTGATTTACAGTGCACTGTCTCATGTATCACGCCGCAAACCAGACAGAGGATTACGAGAGGACGGGCGAAGAGCTCTGCAATGAAGTGCAGCCTGTTATAATATAGAGCCGACCGTAGTATATGTTTTCACCATGTCACAGCTGCCTATATGTCAACTCATAAAGAGATGTGACATTATCAACAAGGCTATGAAGTAGC
The DNA here is from genome assembly GCF_951799975.1 of Gobius niger. NCBI lineage: Eukaryota > Metazoa > Chordata > Actinopteri > Gobiiformes > Gobiidae > Gobius > Gobius niger. The sequence continues at coordinate 23,287,416 of NC_136861.1, read as the reverse complement.
AGAGGACAAAACTGCATGGGGTCCTCCTCCTTGTAGAATAAAACTGAAAATGGCTGTTTTGAAGGCAGTTAATAAGAGCAATAGACGCGATATACATACGTGGTATTCTTTGTAGTTTGATATCACTCTATAAACACAGAATGAAAGAAAACTTCTCTTGAAAATGTAGATTAAGGGACCATTGGAAGTATTTGTTGTAGTAGTAACTGTAGCAATGTCCATTTAATCTCTAACTCCCCACCTTAACTGAGTGCATTTTCTCCAGTTAGACTTTGCCCAAATCTAAAAGCTTCAACAGTGTAATGTGTCATTTGAAAGCTAAGGCCGACAAAACTGATCCTTTTTTGTCGCCGTGTTATTGTCTCATTTTGGAAGTGTTTTTGTTGCTTTTTCATCGTTTTTCCATTGCTTATCTGTCACATTCGTTTTTGTTACTTTTTTGTCGCTCTTTTTGCCACTTATGTGTTTCATTTGTTTCACTTCTTTGTGTCTTTTTTGTGTCGTTTTTTGTCACGGTATAGTTGTTTTTTGGTCGTGTTTTTGTTGTTTTTTTATCGTTGCTATTTTTGTCGTGTTTCGCCACATTTTTGTCACTCTTTAGTCCCCTTTTTGTTGTATTAGTGTTGCTTTTCATTTCTTTTTTCTTTTTTCTTTTCTTTTACATTTTTGTTGTGTTTTCATCTTCGTTTTCGTTGCTATATTGACCCTTTTTTTCCAAGAAGCTTTTAAATTTAGGTAAAGCCAAACTGGAGAAAATGTGCTTGGTTCAGGTGGGGGTTAAGGGGTTTAGCTGTATCTTTTAACAAATTGAGCAGCGTTATTTTTAGTAATGTTACAAACAGTTAAAGACAATAAAAGAGCTTTTTCTACTTCTGTTTCTGATCACAGACTGATCAGGTCTGAAAGATTCCAAGCCATACGGAAGAGTGAAAACATTAAGTGTATACCGTCTCGCTCCGAGATGCGCTCAGAGTGCATGTAAACAAGCTGTTTTGAGCCTGGCTGCTCGTGCCCAGCGTGTCCCATCAGACTGAGGTGAGATCAAACTGCCCCTAGGTCCTTCATCATCACACCTCTCCCCACGCAGGCGGCTCCTCCCGGGGGACGCCGCTGCCACCTCTACCCGAGAACCACCACAACCAAGGAGAACTTCTACAGCTAAACTCCACAGAGCCTTTAAGAGTAGTGAAGGTGATGACGTGAGCTTTGCAGGTTTGGATGGTGGATGCCAGGAGTAAGAAGATCAAGCAGTCTGATTTCACTTTTACAACTATATTGCTTGTCATAATTGTATGTGTTTTGACCACATACTTAACTTATATGTAGCCTAACAAAAAATGATGCACATTGAACTGGAGTGTCGGAATTTTTTTTTTCATTCAGCAATTTGAGAAGGTTATCTGACATGTGCTGTGGTCAACTTTTGAGAAATAACTTTGTGTGCTATTGCGTTTTTTTGCAACATTCTTAAAATAACTGGATGGTTTGATTTTTTTCACTGCATAAATTAGAAACAAATGTTGGGCAAACCTAATGCCACAGCATAAGCCAACGCAGTGACAGCGGTAAAAGCGCAGATTTCTCCCTCACCACCCTCCTCGCTCTCCTGCCCCCCCCTTTCATCTTGCGCTGCTCTCCCAAACGCAGCTCTTTTTGTCTGAATGATTCCAAGTGACATGTTTCCAGTTCCTGGCCCCTTAACAGTGTCAATTAAAGCAAGGCACAGAGAAAGAGAGATTGAGTGGGTTCCAGGGTTTTGGCTGCTGCGGCGCTCTCTTCAGTGCCCTAATCCGGAGAGCTGACATTCAGCCCAGCACAACAACCGCGGGAGCACAGGGAATCAAAGGGCTTCACACAGACTTTAGGAAGGGAAGGGGGGAGAGATATTTGAGAGGTGGGCAACACCAAAAAGAAACAATATTGAAAGAAAAGAGTGATCAAGAGGAAGAGATGCAAAGGAAGGTAAAAGACAGGCAGAAAGAAGAGGAAGGAAATGATGGCGCGGAGACCACACAAAGCAAGGGCCTGAGTGCCAGAGGAGTGATCCTGAGAGCATGGGTCTCAGAGCAGCAGAGGAGCAGAGCACAGTAAAGGTTAGAAGCTGTGAAGCAGCGGGTCCTGCCAAGTCCCACACTGACTGTACTTACAGCACTAGCCCCTCACAGTCACACGGACACAGCCCCGACATTCTGGGCAGCAGATCAGCATCACTGTGCAACCGCGAGGGGAATCGTAAAGTCAAACGACTGCAGCACAATCACTGTCCAGATGGCTCCCTTGATTAGGGAACAATCTGGAGCCAGTGAGGTTTGTAGGATTTGGAAAATTATTTCAGACCATCTGTGACGAAATACAACATTTAAATAAATGTGCATCTAAGTGCATATATTGATGATCTTCAGTTGTAAAGATGACATGCTCTTCTTGAGTTCACTAACTGCTCTCAGTGAAGAGCAGACATCTACCATGTGGTTTCTCAGCAAGTTAAACCTACAATTTGCTTATGTATGGCTCCACCTTGTGGCATGAAATGACATAGCAGCCCCAGAATAACTAAACAGTGCAGTAATTTAAAATATGAAGTGCATATATAAGTATTTTAATTAAGTTTTTAACAGTTATAAAAAAGTTAAATATTTTCCTGACACAGCCATAAACAAACTTTTAATAAATAATAAATGTATTTTTGATGATTGTAAGTTGATTCATTAATGACATTGCATTATTCGCATTATTCGCATTATTCGCATTATTCGCATTATTCGCATTATTCGCATTATTTGCATTATTTACATTATTCACATTCACATTATTCGCATTAAAAGTTGGTCTAGATCAGGCCCTTATACATCAGGCTATCATCAATTACTTCACTCAATTTCCCATTTAAGTCAAAATAAAAGATTGTTGTTACTATGATTATTTTAATCAGGTTAAAGTTAATTCTTTTTTGTATTTGAAATAAAAAACAGGCGCCGGCTTCACACTGACCTGCTGTCATTGTCCAAAAACACTGAGCTGCTGCTCTCACACAGGGCCTCACTGACAGGAGACAGGCAGAACGGAGAGGAGAAGGTGTCCGAGTCTGAGCCCATGGTGCTGTCCCGACTCACTTCATCTGAGAGCTCATAGGAGCCCTCATCCCCCTCCTCACCAGCAGAGGGCAGCTCTGCTCCAGTCTCCAGCACCACACTATGGCCTTCAGCAGAGGTGCTGCTGCTGAGGATCCTCTCCTCCTCTTCCTCTGGAGCTGCAGGCGGACGGCAGTGGTGCCTGTAAGTGCAGTTTAAATGTTTATGGCACTATTATTTTTTCCAATGCGAGTCATTTCAGATTGAATTCCCTTTACTAATGTGTCACCAATTTACAAAGTAATCTAAAATGAAAAATAATTAGCCCTAGTATTGTTACTTGACGTACTGTAAGCCGTACCTGCGACCTCTTCGCCGTGCGTTCCTGCGCACTGGGGAGCTCTCAGGAGTGATGTAGCGCATGGCCTCCTCGTCCTGCCTCTGGATGCGGGAGTTGGGAACCCAGGTCAGAATCAGGGTGGTGCCCAGACTCTCGTCCTTCTCCACATGCACACACAGATAACCTGCAAAGAACAACACATATACTTAACTCGTTTTTCCAAATCATTTTCATGTTACTTTACAATAATAAGCATCTCCTTGTTATTCTTAACACACCTGGATGGTGCTCCGCCAGGCCAGGCAGAGGTTCTGCTGGATGCACACAGACATTATTCTTGGAGAAGATGATCTCCCCATCCAGACCTGAGCGTAAAGATGTGCCCCCTGCCCCGGGGTTAAAGGTCAGGAGATCTGAGGCCTTGGAGGAGGCGCGCCGCAGGAGCCGACCCAAAGACATCTCAGGCACTGAGAAACTGGGCCCATCCTAAAGCAGGACATGAGAACTTAAGTAAATATGAATCAAAGGAAGAACAGTGATAGTTTGGGGGTTCCTGCCACAGAGTGCTCCAATGACCACAGGCAACACTAATGCCTTAACCTCAAGGTCTTCTCCATCCAGAGCCTTGTTATCGCATCTCGCCAGTTTCCGCCGTTTTCCATTATTTTTCATCAAGGTGCTCTGGTTCCCCAGCGCCTGACGCAGACCTTGTTTGGCCGGGTGCCGCCTGAGCCAGTGTGTCATTCGTTTCATTGTCTCTCAGCATGAGGTACTAGGCAGTAGCGCTAGCGCTAAGGATCTCGCCCAAGGACCCCCACTGGTAGGTGGTATTGTCCCCTGCTGTATTATAATAATACCTTTCCTTTTTCTGTTGGTGCTTTACATTAGGTATAACGTCATGTTGAAGGGCCTCGGGAATCCTTGCAGCGCCATTGCCAACAACACACTATTGTGCACTCTGCAGTGTCCTTTCTGCTTTGCTCTTGAGGATCTCCTCTGTATCCTTGTTCAGCATTTCTCTATACCACAGTCCTTCCACGTACACACCTGCTTTTCCTCACATGTGTTCAAGCTGCAGGCGTTCACACCTTATGTACACTTACAAGACAAACAGTAAGACTGTGAGAAATTCCTGGCCGTTATCTGAAGTCACCAGATGTCATCAACATCCGCACTGTTAGGGCTAAGTCAAAGCAAGCCCACAATAACAATTTCAGAATCTGGAAGCAACAAACCCCAACCATTTTATGTTAGGCAGATGTAGCGTCAACGTAGGCTCATTTTGTGTCAAGTTCTTGTTCTCATGTATGCCGTTTGTAATCTGTTTGTATTTTTGTGCAAGCACATTGATGTATAATAGGCTGAACACTGACACTGACTCCCAACTCCATGTGTGGAATGCTCCCGCCTCTTTGCCCCGAGGGCATGTTGTTTACCTCAGCCAGATACCAGCACCCCACTTCCTGATGCCACATTTCTCACACGAGGTCGGCTGGCACTGAAGGCACTGAAGGCACTGAAGGCACTGAAGGCACTGAAGGCACTGAAAGCACTGAAGGCACTGAAAGCACTGAAGGCACTGAAAGCACTGAAGGCACTGAAGGCACTCAAGCGCATGAGCATCTTTGGCCTTCCTCAGTTTTTGTGGCCAAATTACTAACTTTATATAAAGATGTATTAAAAATTAAACAACGCCACCATATTCAGTTGCCATCCCATCCCAAACTAAACAGAATACAGCCTGTGCAATGGCTGGCGGTTATTTTAGTCTTGTGATTGCAGAGTAACATCGGTTGGATATGGCGGGTGCCAGAAATGCTCCATTCTTAAACTGTCAACACCTCGCTGTTCACACACACACACACACGCACGCACACGCACACACACACTCTCACACACTCACGCACAAACACGCACACACACACACGCCACATACAACAGCACATCTCCTGGGGGAATATACCTAAACTATCTCTGCATTCCCACAGCTGTTAGACTGATGAATTAAATCCTGTGTCTGGACTAATTAACTTTTGTTAAATAAATTGTAGATTGCACTAAATTGTTGGGTATGTGTGAAATCTAATTTAGTTTTTATGTTGCATAAGAATGACCAATAAAGCAATCTATCTATTGTGCAATCAGATTAACCACGTGTCCCCTGTGTATTTGAGACTTCTGTATTTTTTTTTGCTGATGTTGCACTTGTGATTGTGGTCAGAGGTTTCGTTGTGCATGTGTCAAGAGAAATGAATAGTGTTTTTTGAGACTGAGCATCAGAAAGGCCTGGGGCATGTGAAAGCATCAGCTAATCCTGAAGAACAGGGTTATGGGCTATTAACTGAACAGCTCATTCTTCACTTACAGGGACAGCTGTTTATCAGAGATATTCATCAGCTGTTTTGTTATATGAGATAAATGTCTCAATAATCTATGACATGAAAATACAAAGGTATAGACAGAGATCACATTTATTTGGTCAGTTTAGTGTATTATTACTTACTTTGGACTGAATTTGGATTGTCAAAGGTTGCACCTCTGATCAAAACAATATATTTTTGTTAAAATATGCTGGATCTTGCCAGTGGCATGGTATGCTAGCAGAGGCGTGCCCTGATGTCTATCAGCTCCATCACACTGGAGCATCTGCCTGACAGCAGAGGAGATCACGGAGAAGGACTTTCACAGCAGCTCCACGTTTATTCATTCATCACAAAAAAACACTCAAATGTCCATTTGTTAACATCTTATAGACACTCAATGCTACTGTAGTTAACATGACTGTAATAGTTTAGCACAATCCAAGACAGCACAGTCATTTGATTGTCCACGACTTTGAATTATGTTTTAGACAGACATGAAATAATGATAAAACGATGCAGTATTTCAATGATAAACAATGCATTTTTTTTTTTCAATATACACCTGTCCCAGCGTTGTTACGACTGGATGAGCGTGTGGATGACCATTAGCCGGGCGGTACAGCTCTCACCTTCAGTGCAGACTACAGCCCGCTCCGGACATCCATCTCAGCCGCGAACCGGAGCCACGTCCCCGCGTCCCATCACCGCAAATCACCGGGATTTTAGCTCGTTTTTGAAGATGTGTGGCTTGTTGGAGATCACTGTTTTCCGTCTGTCCGTGACGCCAAATGTTTGACTGCTGATGTTTCAGACTAAACGTGAGCATCCGTCTAATATTTTCAAAATAAAACTAATTGAATGTTAATGAACGGGTGGAGAACGCGAATGACGAGCCACAGCTTTATTTTGAAGAACTGTGCGGCTTCACTTCCGCAATAGTTTTATAGGTTTATGGCTCGTTATCACGGTATATGGGCTCGACAACAGGGACGTATCACCTGCAATCTTCAAAGTGGGTGTTTTTATTTTATTTCATTACAATAATTTAGTTTTGCTTTTTGCTTACAGAGAGCAGGGGGACTTTGAGATGTTGTTACATTGTCATAATATAAAGGTCATTTAAAATTAATAATGATACTTGAATATGCAAATCTAACCAAATGCAATCCACATACATTTGAGACAGTATTTATAAGCATTTGCATAAAAAAAAAATCCTTTAGTCAAAAACAAGATCCAATGTGTCAAAGAGCCCACTGGAGCGTAAAAACCTTTGACATGGGCAGTGCCAGCTTGTTTATAGTTAATGCCTGCAGAGAGAGACAAATTAGGAAAGTCAAAATTTGAAAAAACAACAACAAATAACCGTCTAATAAAACATTAATAGTCATTGGCCGTTTAACCTAAGAGCAAACAAAAAAAAACGTACTTTTGTGTCACTGCGGTAGGAAAAATCCATGACTTTCTCTCCATTGGCCAACACATACTGAGGCGGGGCAGGAACACCAAACACACGCACACCCCCCAGGACCAGTCCGTCCAGGTCCCCATTGAGTCTCACAGGGTCACTTACAATCTGTGCCTGAGAATACAGTACAACTAGTTTCATCGTTCTTCAATGACCGATAAACAACGAGTCACTGCATGGCTATACCTGTCCCGCAGTGAAGATGATATAACTATATCTTTTTTTCTCAAATGTGTCAAGGCTTTCGCCATCATCCCAGAACAGGTCGCCCCATGCCCATCCTCCTGCTGTCAGCGCAACAGTCAGAAAAAAGGGATTGGTGCGGGACGCAGACGTTGTCAAAGCAGGCTCCTTGAGAAAATATCCATCAATTTGTGTACTGTAGTTTTTTAAAATATGATATTGGTCTTTTTCTCTTACCTGCTGAGGTATTATGTGTCCTTCTCTGACATGAACATTTATGGTTTCCAAAGGTGCTGAAATGAGTAAATATTGACCCTTGCTGTAGAAAGGTTGACCCTAAAGGCATACAAAGGATTCCCTCATCAGGCAAATATAGAATTTCATTTAATTATGGACTCGCAAATGAAAATCAAGCAGGGAGATAAACTGTTGTATCTCATTGTTACCCTTATCTAAAGTATATATGGATTTAAAAGCGATCAAAGTGCATAACTAGACTGTAATGTGCATAGTACTTACATCCTCCAGACTGTACCAAGTGCCAAAGGGGAGGTAAGCTGGAAACTCCACCACCCCTTGCTCTAGGACAGGGCTGATGAGAAGCGCACTGCCCCATAGGAACTGTCTGTCAATAGCCTGGCAGTTAGGGTCTGAGGGAAATCTTGGAGAAGGGGATGCCATTTCAGAACAAAATACAAACATAAATTTACATTCAAACTCAATAAGAGTCCCAGGGAGAACCTACTCGACAAAGAGTGGTCGGGCTACAGTCTCAGCAGAGATGTGTGCGTGATGAAAGAGTGTGTAAAGGAATGGAAGGAGGGAGTAACGCAGGTTCAGGACACTCCGCATGGCTGACTGGGCATTCTTTCCAAACATGTAGGGCTCCTGAGGCTAGAAAACATAATAGACAAGAGCTCTGCTTACACCTATTCAAAAACAGATGAGAATAGACTGGTTTTGAGGAGAGGAACCCCTGACTTGCCATTCAACATATTTTTTGGTATCTTCTTTTATCTGCTTTTAGTGTTTAGTGTTAGATTTTGTATGCTTTTAATGAATCATCTTTCAATATATTATGCATCAGTCTTACAAGGCTTTACCCAGTACTGATGGTAAGCTACCTCTTTGGGGTAAAGATGTGTCCCTGGGATCCAATAATCAATATTCTACTCTGAATGAACTGTCAATGGACACATTTTTAACAAATAGTTCCAGTTTTGTGTTTGAATAAATTCTCAAATCATAAAAGGCTGAAAAATGTTAAACTTTGAAGATACAAATGAAGGGCTATTTGCATTTTCTTACTCGATTTCCCCTGTCATTGTGGTTCCTCATGAATGGGTAAAAAGCCCCGAGTTGCATCCACCGCACACATAACTCTTCGGTCGTATTGTCATCAAACCCACAGATGTCTGCCCCCACAAGAGGCACCCCAAAAAGACCAAACTTCAGGACCGCTAGATGGGAGAAAAAAAAAATCAAGAATTGTGCTGTATACTGTTTGCCCATATAGTATTTTCTACCTGCCCCCAAAAACTAGTCAGTAATTTCTATTTTGTAAATAACTGTGCATTTCCTCACAAGGGATAGAGTATCGAAGCTGCTCCCAGTTACTTTTGACGTCCCCAGTCCACACTCCAGAGAAACGTCCAATCCCAGGGAAGGAGGATCGAGACAAAACAAAGGGTCGTTTTCCCTGAATATTTGTGAGTGCCCTTAAGTTGAAGTTAAAAAAAATATGAATTACAAAGCATACAAAAAAGTAATAGTATAGTTACAGAAGGAATTGTTAAGTGTATGCTTTTTCTGCTTACATAAGTTGCTTACTTGTGAGTGGCATATGCTTCTGTCAAACCATACATATTATGCAGGTTGTAGTGGGTAGACAAGTGTTGCTGAGCAGACATACAAAGTGTTTTGGAATTTAAGTGGCCGTCAACAACCGCTGTGGGTGTGAAATTAAGAGACAAACATTATAAACTTGTACAGTCAATTATCAGGTTATGTTTTGTTGATTGTTCAGGCATGTATTTTAAGATTGTCAGAGTCAATTCAAATTTACTTTGGACCTTCATTTGTAGAGGAACTCGCAGTAGGGACCCAATAAAAACAGCACATGTACTGACATACTTCATCACAATCAACGTGATGTTTGATCATTTGAATATATGCCATAGAGATCTACTCACATGGCGTATATGGTGGATTCTCAAGATCACTGTCAGGGCAGCCATCCACTGAGCCCTGTACAAAACTGGAGGGTTCGTTCATATCCTAGAAAGAACATAGGCATTCACCATAGTCATATGCTTATATGAAAGTAATTCAGGCAAAAAAACAAACTGTTTTTTTGTTGTAGCTGTTACAATTACAAAGAATAGCAATAGCATGACTCACGATCCACAGGCCGTCCACAGACACCGTTGAAAGAAAATCTTCAATGCAGTCCTTCCACCATTGTATGGTCTCTGCATTAGTGAAGTCAGGAAAGGCAGTTGGGCCGGGCCACACCTGAAATGTACAAACAAACATTAAAAAAATATACACATATGTTATAACAAAACATTAAAGCGATGTAAATTAATTGAAAACGTAACTCAACTTTTCCTATAAGAATATCTCCAGTGGTGTTTTTGATAAACACATTTCTTTTTAATCCATCATCAAATGGAGGGTATGATCCAGGAGGGCTAGTGGTACTAATACCAGGATCCTGTGGGGAAAAAAACATATATATATTTTTAATATTCTCAGTTTGAGGCCATTGCTGTTAAGGCCATTGCTGCCATCTAGTGGTGTTATTGTATCAAAAAAAATGAGTAAAACCGCCACACCAGAATGAGGACATATTTTAAGCCTCTTTTATGAAAGTCCTGCACCATCTCCGGAAGGTCACCAAAGCGCCAAGGGTCAAAGGTGAAGACCCTGCGATCATGTGCATAATCCAGGTCATTCCACTGTACATCCTGTAAAGTAAAATGATTCAAATTTACACCATAGTAAATATTAAATCAAAAATGTAAGTTTGTGTTGACAAAGTTGTGTTTAGTTTACCATGGGAAAATTGGCATCATGCATGCGTTGTACCACTCGCCGGGTTGTATTACTGGTTGTGTATCCCCAGCGACACAAGTGAAAACCAAGAGCCCAGTAAGGAGGCATCATTGGGTAACCTAGAGATATATATGATTTTTAACATAAATAGACATTTTGTCACGCAACAAGGTATCGAAAATTAATGAACCAAATGAAGCAATGTAGCATTTTAGATTGTTGTAAAACTCTGTTGTGTGTTTATTACAAAGATAATTATTATCACAGGAAACAAACATACCGATAACTTGAAGATACTGGCGAATGACACTTTCTGGATCGGGTCCCATGAAAACATACAGATCCAGGATTCCACCAACAGCGACCCACGTGAGAGCAGGAGTGGGCTGAAGTATCCCCTCTTCCACATAAATTATAAAGAATGAAATAATAACAAAGAATCACATCAATATATTTTTACCTATAGCGTTGCTGTTTAGCAAGAAAACTCCGTGTGCAAATCCATCTTCTTCTTGGACTATAAAAAAAGGATGTGACCCGTAGAGGTTTGCATCAGCCTAGAAAGATGAGCACCAACATGTGACAGGTGTCTTTGCTACACCGTAGAAATCATTGTGTGTGTCCTACATACATGGGGATGGGTATCTCTGTTCCAAAGTATTAGAGAGGTCCAGTTCAAGTCCAGACGTAAGGAAGTGTAGTGTTCTCCAAGGCCCGACACAAAGGAAGAAGCCAGTGTTGTTGACAGCTGAATGTACTGGTCCGCAAATAACAGAGGACCCACAGTGGTGTTCATGCTTGAAACATACCCAGAAAGATGGTATCATATAAATACAGTATGTTTGTATGACATCAGGTTGATGAAAGGACAAGATACTTACATCACTCTGCCATTGCTTTTACGAGTCACAATAAAAGCAAAAGGATCATGTTGGAATTGAATGGAGAACAGGGCCATCTGTGACACAGCTTTCCCCCGGGGAGCCCATTGTTCACCTGGCAGCTGAACCTCATACCTTTGAGATGAAGGGTCTTTTACCTTACAACAGATATAAATTCCAGCTTGAGAGTAAAAATGTTGCACATCAGAGGAAGCTTGTTTTGTGGAAACACAACTTACAGTGAGATGTAAGCATCCAGCAGTCTCCTCTATGACCTCCAGCTGGAGAGTGGGTATGTCTTTGGGCAGGTATGATGGTCTGGAAAGCTTCAAAGTGGCTTTCTGACCTTTTTTACTGGGAGTAAAGGGACCCATGACGTAGCCAGGATACGAATATGGAAAGTAACACCAAGGTGGTCCTGGCAAGTCTGACAGAGGGGCATAGCAGCACCCCCTATCTTCGCACTCTCTTTGACTGACAACTTTATCTCTGGCACAATCAAACCGATGATCTATTGCCATGTCACATTTATCACTTTTAGTCAAATTGTACAGCATTTGTTCACGATTTTTGACATCTGAGTTGATGCTTCTCATTGAGTGTCCCCTCAGTTCAATTTCATTGTTGTCACCGTCATTAGCAATAATCACTTTAATCTGAGCTAAAACTAGGAAGTATGTAACTGAACCAGCTCCTATACCGTTGCTTAAAGAGCGCATCTTTATTTTGATAACAGACTATCAATGTGAGCGTTGCAGTGGCGCTGTTTTAAAGTGTGCATAGGTTTGCGTGTATAAAAGCCATTAGCAAACGTGTTTAAATACTGCACGATTTACTTTGACCAGTGTTTTTAATTTTGCAAAGTTGAGCCTAGCTTAGTTGGCTACGTACCACAGGGCAAGAAACAGTTCCTTAAATGTGATTAAGAGATACACGATACTTATGCTAACGCTACATGCTAAAAACAAACCAAAAAGTAAGGTAAGCACGAAGGGACAAAAATCTCAGACTGCATAAAGCTCACACAAAAAACTACCCATAATAAAGCTGTACAATTACGTTTTAACAACAGCTCAAGCTTCCAAAATACTGGTTTAAATACAATAAACCAGTAAATTACCTTGAACTGACTTATCTTAAAGGAATATATAGTAGAATCTTATATTGCTCTAGAATTGGCCATTTTTTAACTGCTATATGTTTAACCCCTTAACCCCCATCTGAACCGAGCACATTTCCCCAGTTATTATCCAGGCATTACCCAAATCTAAAAGCTTCTTGAAAAAAAGCTTCAAAATAAAGACAAAAACGAGAAGAAAACAAGGAAGAAAACACAATAGAAAAAGCGATGAAAAAGTAACAAAAGCCACAAAACAACAACAAAAATGGGCAAAAATTAGATGAAAAAAACCATGAACTTAACACACTAAGGAAAAGATCAATTTTGTGGGCCTTAGCTTTCAAATGAGGCGTTACACTGGCCTATAGGCAAAGTGGTGAAATTGCATTCAGTTAAGGCGGGTGGTAAGAGGTGGACGAATGGATCAACCGTAACCCAAGTATTAGTCACTGACAAATGTGAAATAGAAAAGTAATAAATGTTTATTGTGCAAATCATTAATTTACGTTATGTAGACACAATTCTGGTCTCTGGTAAAACAAAATAACATTGATTTCAAGTTAATGTATGGAGATTAGAAGCTACACAGTCTTTGGAAAATGTTCATTTCTGAGCTTGATTAACAAATTATAAGTATCTAGCAGCACAAGTTGGAATCAAGCACATTTAGCATAGTTCATATAAAGCGGTCTACAGCACGGTTGTAAAAAGGCACATCGGCCACATAAAATTTCCATTGATCCAAATTATGAATCAAGTCTATACAAAAATATACACTTGTGCAGTGAACACAGTCACAACCAATACTGTACAAGATTGCACAATAAAACTACAAATCTCGACATCTTACAAAAAGGCCATGTAGAAATAAATACCATTTTGGACATTGTCGTACAAAAATAAAAATAAAAACATCAATCACTTCACAGCCCTGCTACAAAAAAACTCAAGTCCTAGTTGGCCGTGGCAAAACTTGGTGAGTAGAAGGCACTTTAAGAAAGGTAAATCTGCATCGTCTAGTGCATCCCAGGCACTGCAGGCCTGGTCCTCATCAGAAAAGCAACTTTCCCTTTTGGGTCCACAGCTAAGGCATTGTTCAAGTCTGTGCAGGGGCCTCCAAATCTGGCTTCACAGAAACTGGATTATGATCGGACGGAGAAGGTTGCAGCAGTGGCAGAGCGGACTGCTCCTCCCTCACTGCAAATGTTTGTGCCTGTTCAATTAAGTTCACTTGGTCCACAGTTTCAACTGGCAACGTTTGCGATGAAGACAATAGTGCAAGGGCAGCCACTTCAGAGGCCTGCGGTGGCGTTTGAGAAAGTTCTTCCTGCTGTGTAGAAGAAGTCTGTGATGATGATTGTAGTTGGCATTGGTCATTTTGTCTTTGTGCAACATTGCGATCATGTTGAAGTTGTGTTTGTGTAAGCTGCATTGCTGGAGAGTAGTAAGGCAGGAAAGGCCTCTCTGTAGCACAGGTCCGCATGGCTAAGTATGTATGTATGAGTAAATGAGGAAAACGGGACGTGAAGTATGACACAAAGTCATCTGGGACTGAGCCAAGTGTCTCCTGGACATCGGCGGGCAGTTCTCGGTAGTGATGTTTCTGTTGAAAATAGAACAAATGGGTTAACCTTTCAATAAACTAAGACTTATCAAACATAACCAGAGAAACCAGGCATACCTTGTTTCTCATTGCGCGCAGAAGGTCTCTAGCAGAACCACCTTTATAGGAACGAAACTTCCTCAAATCTACAACACAACAACATCATCAGCGTTGGAGCCTGTATTTTACTCCATTTGTGCAAACAGTAGTCACACCTGTTTGCAGTGGTACAGTGATATGGGCTCTCCAGTCGCCCTTGACAACTGCCCTTCCCCCTCTTTCCAGCTGTCTCACAATTGGTCCGTCCAGCGGTTCCTTTTCAATTCGGTCACTGACATCCTAAAACATGTACAGTATTATGATCACACTCTGGATACTAAGGTAAAAAAAATATTACTCAATAATGGCTCCACACACAAACCTGAAAGAACTGCAGCTCCTTCTCCAAGCTCCAAAAGAAAGGGTGCTTGAGGATACACTCTGCAGAGGGCCTTTTAATGGGTTCCATACTCAACATTTGCTCAATCAGATCTCTGGCTACAATGTCCTCTGGTAAATGCAACAAAGTGTGCAAAGTAAGAAACATATGCAACATTGTTGTTTAGCACATACATCTATAGAACTCAAAGAAGAATTCCCACCGTGTTTATCAATTTGGAGATGCTCCAGGCTGTATTTCCCAAGTAGAATGTTTGCTTGCCTCTGTATAGATTTGCCAAAAGGATGGTTCCCTTGAGACACCACATAATAAAAGACACACCCCGCAGAGAATATATCCACAGCACATGTCTGAAAGAGGACATGAGGAAACTGGTCAATTAGTGGCATTAGTTGTACAACTTCTGTGGTTAGAAGTACATAGTGTATGTAAAGAAACAACAGCTACTGTGACAGTGTTGTTTCATTTGCTTACCGGGTTATCTATGCAGTCCTCACTGAGAACTTCAGGTGCGATCCATCCTTCAGTGCCGGGGACACCAGACCGTCTGCTGAAGCTGTGTCGGCCCACGGCCAGCTTTTTACAAAGACCAAAGTCTGAAATCATGGCCTTAGCGCGACCAT
Source organism: Gobius niger (assembly GCF_951799975.1). NCBI lineage: Eukaryota > Metazoa > Chordata > Actinopteri > Gobiiformes > Gobiidae > Gobius > Gobius niger. The sequence continues at coordinate 23,272,268 of NC_136861.1, read as the reverse complement.
GAGCATTGGGCATTGAAACTAAAATGTTGTGAGGCTTTAGATCTCTGTGGACTAAACAAAATTGCGTCCATTGTATTATTATACACATTATGATACATAAAGATGTGTTAAGAGCATGTTTAAATACCTATGTTCAGAGAATGAAGGTGAGCAAGCCCCGACATTGTCTGCTCAAGGAGCATGACTGGCTCAAGTCCATGGTGATCAAAGTCTTTCCTCTCCACATACTATACAAACAAAACAGAGTTCAGAATTACAACTAAACAAAACTATGCTTTTTTTTTAATCAATACAAAATAAACAACAACATTTGCTGTTTAAGCACATACCTCCTGAAGAGAAGCAGCACACAGCTCAATGGCAATATACTGGAACTGCCGGTCTCTCTCAGTGCAGAAGTAACGGATCACATTTGGATGCTCATCAGACTCCCTCAGGAGCTGAACCTCTCGGTCCGCAAAGCTGAAGCACTCAGGAAGGATTCTCTTCACTGCTACAGGCCTATTGTCAAACTGGCCCCTTTGTAGAGAAACAATACTATCAGTAGAGGACTTTACTAGCACAAGCATGAATGAAAAACGCTATACACAAACCTGTACACAATAGTTCCTTCTGCGCCATGACCTAGGACCTCTTTTGGACGAAAGGTTATGTTTCCCACTCTGACCACGCTTGTTTCCTCTTTAAAAAAACAAGATTATTATGTTTAAGTGAATGAATTTAAAAGCACATTTTATCTTAAGCCATGTGTTTTACCTCCATCGTCATGCTCAAGGGCCGTGCCTCCCATCTCATACGACATATTGGAGTGGTTGGAGGCACGGGGCGTGACATTAGGGCTGCTGTGGTCAGAGCCCTCAGAGCGAATATGGGCGGCATCTAGATAGTCAGCGTCAGGAGCTAAGGCCAGTCCCATATCTGCGGCGGGGAACGGCTGCTGTCTCTGGAGGAGCTCGAGCCTCTCCTCCATCTGCCTCTGGAACTCCTGGTGCTGGAGCTGCTGCTGTTTCTGCACGCTCTACAAGAGAGGAAAAGAGGGAAATCTAAGGTTCTGCCATAGGATGCAGTGGGCAAAAAAATACACAGATTTCCAATACAATAACACCTTATTATTATTTCTTTCAAATGATAGTTGTGCTGCTAAGTAAACTCTACAAATTTCAGTAATCTAGTGTATGTACATAACAGGCCTATTGGTGATAATAATGTTATTGTCACACTTGCCTTTGGGTAAGTAATGACAAAAGCCACCCAGCCAGCCAGGAGAAAGGTGGAGAAGATTATAGTAGCCATGTCTTTGAGCATAGAGTCGACTGGGGCCTCTGGCTTGAGGGGACGACCACTTGCTCCAGGTTCTTGTATTGAAGTTTCAGGAGGAGAAGAAGGTGGAGGGGTTCCATCATTCATTCCACTTTCATTCACCTTCTGTAAAAATTAAAAAGTGCCAAATCACAGTAAATGAACTTGAGGGCTTAAAAACAACAACAACAAACAAACAAAAACAGAAAAGATGATGTAATTTACCTCATCTACTTTTTTGTCAGTGGTAGGTGGGATGACATTGCCTTGACTGCGAGGAAAACTCTCTGGAAATTTCTCCAGAATCTTGTGGTGAGCTTCTGGAGGGGTCTCATGGTGACCTGAAAAAAAAATTTTTTTTAAAAGAGTTATTTACCAAGCTCATTTGCTCATTATTTCCTCACGCAGTCATGCACACTGTCAAATGATTAAGCACAACACATCCACAAATAGCTTTATGCAATTTTCCAGTTAGCACTTGTTATTTAGCGCCAGTATTGATAAATGACTCCCTTGGTCAAATATCAGAATTTTAAATACATCCACCAGAGGGCAGTAACACACACATTCACAGCAACAGCTTCATTGCTAGCATACCTATCAAAAGCAGGTAGTTCTTCATGAAGTTGAGGCGATTTCGCTCCCTAAGTGCAGCATTAAACTTGACACTTGTGCTTGGAGTAATGACACATTCTTTATCCTCTTCAGTTTCCAGGCTGTCTGGTCCCTCCAGCATGGGAAAGGTGCTCCCACGGGGCTGCGCACACACCAACAAACATTATAACAATAGACAAACAAAGAAAAGTCCCCGAGGATGTTGAAAAAAATGTGAGTAATCCTCACGTTTCAGAAACTATTCCGTTTGTTAACATTTAACAATTAGTAACTAGACCTATTAAATGGCACATGCTAAGGTCTAAAACAATTATCTGAATCCAAGTTATAAATATGTAATCTTTTGACTAGATTTGTATGTAATGATTTCACATAATAAAAAGGCAACAGTCTTTGCATCAAATATCCCACATGTTTTGTATTATTAGTAACTTTTCATCACATACCACCACAGTAACGCCATCATGCACCAGAGAGCGGGAGGCATAGAGGCTGCTGGAATATCTGCCTACATACAATGTGGCCCTGAGAGAAAAATAAAATAAATGATTTAGACCAAAGAAAAAAACACAAAAAAAGCCTGTAAACACATTTATAGCTGGAGAAGAAAATGAAACAATTCTTACATAAATTTGTTCTTGGGCTTCTCCTCTTTCGGGAACGGGTACTTCCATTGGGTGATGCGCCCTACATCCCCCGACATGAAGGTGAGGTAACGCAAGGTTTCCACGGCGACGTTGGTGTGAGGGACTTTTCGAAGGCCCTCACGCTGCCAGATGTACATGGCCACCACTGGCGAGTTGTAGTTTTGCACCCACTGAACATCTCCAGTATCACTGTCCACGGTTACCACAAGCCCATCTCCGTTTGACACAAAATGGGCCATTTCTGTTTAGGGCAGACCAAAAAAAAACATTTAGTACTGGAATTGATGCAATTACAAGACTTTTCTTTTCACAGGGTCATTCATTGGACTCTGAACTATATAACTATAAACTGAACTTAACAGCACCCACAGCCTTTGCATCTTTGTGTAATGGGCCTTAAATGTATATAATTAATCCAGTGTTGACTTACTGTACTTTGTGTCATCGTCAGGAAGTGTTGAAGCGTAATCAGAGTAAGTTGCGTTCCAGCGCAGCTCTCTGCTTTTGGTGTCATACATCGTAATGGTATACTCTGAAAAAAAAGAATTTTGCGTTATTGCAAACTGCAGAGTGGTGCACATTACAATACCCCTGTCTTTAGAAGATCGAGTTCCAATGAACTCTGGAACAAATGCTTTTGGGCAAAACAGTGAGCCAATACTTGACACCAGTGGCTCTGGGCTTTTATGCTCCGTCTAGGTCATTGTCTGTAGTTACGTTCTCACACATAAAGGAGAAGGGGGTAGGGGTAGTGATGATACAGAAAAACATTTAGGCCTCTGACAGGTTTCGAATAGTGCATTTGTAATGGTGAACCAACAATGTGTGGTGCAATTGAGCAAGAGGCCACAGACGGCGGAGGCTCATAATATTACATTTAATTAGTTTAAGTAATTGATCTATGAAGAAACTAAATGTTTTTAAATCCACACAGGAATTGAACAAGAGCACTGTTTGACAAGCTGTAAATGGGTGATACTTTTAGCTGCACTTTATATGCACCTGTGCGTCCCAAGTAAAGCAAAGACGAGGATGGACAAAACATCTCAGCAAAGGAGGACGTCAGGGTCTGCTGCTTTTCTCCAGTCAAGAGGTCCACCACATACCACAAGTCCTGCTTCTTACCTGTAGAAACACAGTTATTTCAATGGAGAACTCTTACTGAACACGTGGAGCATTTCAAAGGACTGTACTCTCAAAATGTTTAGGAAATAAGCTACAAAAGTTGGTTTCTTTGAAGATGAAGAATATACATCTATAGACCATGTAGCCTTTCAGTGCTTTGAGCAAGTAGCAGCTTCAGATGACTGAACACAAAGGGCACCAGAGATATGGGCACAGACTGTTACGGTTACTAGACAAAGGAGCCCAGTCACTTTGGGAGATTACATTCTCATAGTGCAGAGGGAATTAAAGATAAAGCCAGGCGTTCTTGACATGTGGCCTTCTTGTCGTTATTATCAGAGTTCAGTTCATGTTAAATTCCACGGCATACATACCCATATAAAGAACCCCGTCTGAACTGCGACATGGAGAGGCTTGGACTAGCTCGGGTATGGTGAACGGCAATTTCTAAAACAAACAGAAGATGTGTGGAAATTAATTTATGGGTGTGGGCTTTAGCAAGTGGTAGCATTCTTCATTTCTCGTGAAAGGTGAAATCGTGGTAATGCTTTTATTTAGAAAAAGGAACACTGCTTTTTTTTTAGCTAGTTCCTCTTACCGTGAGCCCTTCGTTGTTTTTTCCTCCAAGTGAATACAGGCTACCATCATTTGGGTCTGGCAAAAAGGCTGGCCTGAAAAAATAAATAAATAAAATGTATACACCTACAAAGGAATGTATAATTATTGAAGGAACGGCTTAACAAGACTAACAGGTTTACACTGGTCTAGTGACTTCTCTAACTGACATTTGCATAGTACACGGTTAGGTAAACGAACTTAACTTACTCTGCAACGTGTGTGGGAACCTGAAGAACCGGATCTGTCAGGAGGGAAAGTGAACATGTTCAATGAGTAAAATGTGAAATGGGAAATATATGCAGCCTCATCTTTTGAACAGGGTTAGACAACGACAGGGCCGTGAGCCAAATCTGGCCCTGTAGCGATATTTAAAAATCAAGACCAAAGTTCCCTTTAAATCAGAACGAATGCTCTTAATCATCAGTTCTTTAACAATTCCTGGTCACACATGATGTGCAAAACTGGCTTTTTTTGAAAAGTGGTACTATACTTTGAGAAACAATTTGGAGGTTTGGCTCCTGGTGTTTTTGACCCTCCAAAATGCTAAATTGCCACTCTCTGCTTTAGAATATAGTACAACTAAACTCTCCACAAATCCATGGCAAACACACTCCGCCCGGAGCTGTGAACTCTGAGGGCGTGGGCCAGATGGTGCTGATCTTTAAACATAGCTGAAGGGGGTCATCAATAGCCTAGAGCGGAGCGTAGGATTACTGAAAGATGGGCAACCGTCAACGTTCACTATAACACTGGTGTGATAAACCATTGTTTGCTGTAATGTCAGTTATACTATTAACCCAGTGGGTGGATGCTCAGAAACATGTTTCTCAATATGACATGCGAAAAGGCAGACAACAATACAATACATATTTGTGTCTGGGGTTGGCCTCATCCCTTATTATGTGGGTGTCGAATTGGAACAAAACAGCAGGTGTGTGCAAAGCCCGGCCCAGAGCTGCTCAAATTAATATGCAAAAAATCTTCCAGCAAAACAGATGAAGCGGAGGAAGCAGCCTGTGCCTAATAATTTGATTTGAATATTAAATAGGAACACAGACTAGTCGCTTTTCTGGGTAATATAAGTACTTTCTCTGAACCTTGAGGCTGGTCCATGGAGCCAAGCTGGTTTTTCAAAAATGCATCTAATTCTCAGCAAACAGTTCGTACTGACGCACCATTATCAAGGTCTTTTACAAATGCCGCTAGGAAGATAAGTATTGACATACCAGTTATGCACTACAGTGTAAAAGTCTGCTCTGAAGTAAGGTCACGCATGTTTTTTCAATGCCGCAATGACCCGACTCAAACAAAATATCTTTCAACTATGTCCAAGACCGTGTTTGAACTTTGCGGCAAATAAAAATCTTTCTCTGAAGTCTAAAAGAAAGCACATCCTGAACACTAACCAGTTTAGTTTAGTCATTTATATAAAATACGTTAGATTAGAGTGTGCACTGCACTACACTAGGTCTGGGTATTGCCAACATCTTCACTGTACAATACATACCGATATCCAAGAGTATGTCGATAAACTGTCCATAACACAAGACAATACATATTGCAATGAATCTTGAGAAAAAATATCTTATTGGTGCAGAAAAGAAATTCTGCTGAATATTCTCAGCAGTGAGTTTGCGCCTTGTGATCACGATACAGGTGCCTTGATACGATACGGGTATTGTCAAGTATTCTGTAACGATACTGTTTATTGAACACAGCCCTAGCCTTTATTGTATATAAAAACACTGTCCATATTATGGGTGCAGTGTTGTGATATGAAGGTGAGCCTCCCTTGCCCACTCTGTCCTTGATGTGTGTGTTGTAAGTTAATGATTATCAACTTTCTATGTCTAACTATAGACTCCCAACAAAGTGCTCAAGCAACAACGTGGCAATCAAGCATTAAAATCAAGCATGAATGCCCCCCTGCATCAATGATTAGTCCACAGCATTTTCTACATACTGTACCTTCTTTCAGAGTCCACTTGATAGAGCCCGACTTCTTGCTAACGGCATGAAGGTTTCCATCCAGAGTGGATACAAAAAGCAGACTCTCAGGAAGGGAAACTGTGCTGGCACTGCAAAAACAGCCCTGCAAACGCAAAACAAGACTGCATTAAAACGAATGAACCTGAACTTTACTATTTGTCTTATTAATGGGTTCACAACTTTTGAATCTAGATCATCCAGGATGAATTGGTGTCATCTGTTATAATATAACATAATATTTTGACAAATCAATAAAAGATGTGTCTGAATTAAGTAAGTCAAGCAAGTACCACTGTCATAAACAAAATATCTTAAGGAAGGAAGGACTTTATTTGTGTAGCGTCTTTCACAGACATGGTCACAAAGCACTTTACATGAGACATTCACGTCATTCTCGGTGGTGGTGAGCTAGGGGGAAACCTGAGTCCCCGGACGAAATCTACACAGACATGGGCAGAACATGCAAATCCACACAGAAAGGTCCCGTCCAGGTGGGGATTGAACCCGGCCGGGACCTTCTTGTTGAGAGGCACAAGTGCTAACCACTGCACCACCTTAAGTTGTGATAAGTACTGGATTGTTTCAACATTCATTAAGGTTTGCCTCTTACCTCAAGAGACTCCGTAGTTTCTTTAAGTCTTTCAGCAACTGTCTTAATAACGATCTAATAGGGAGGATGACTAATCACAGTCATGTCTTCATGAGGATGTGAGACATGCCTCAACTCTGACCATGTTCAAATCCAGGCTGAAAACAGTTATTTTTACCCATGCATATGACAACTCAAAGTATTTTATCTGCACTCTTGCCTTTTACTGCAATTAATGATTTTTTATGTTGATGTTTTATGGATTGATTTTATCTGCTTTCTTGTAATTCTGCAACTGTGTGAATGTATGTGCGAATTGTGCTCTACAAATAAACCCGTCTTAACAAGTTACACTTATTTTTTTAGATAAACTTTGAACACGGTGTGCCTGATGCTTTTAGTCGACAGCATCCACAGACAGCTTCTGAACCACTTCAGTATTGAATGAGAAATCTAAAATAGCACCCTGGAGGCAACACAACTGGCTCTTAGACATAATGCAAATGGTCCATCTCTAATTGCTTGTAATCTTTGTAGCAGTTAGTCAAGTGCTCTTGAGAGACACTAAACCACTTATGCTGCTCGTTTTGGTCGTAACATGTGGTCGAGAGAAAGCAAATGCAACCATCCAAAAGAGCTGCATCCGAGAGTGCTCCTGTTACTTTGCAAAGACATGCCCAAGGCCCGTGTGGTGGTATTTATCCAAGAAGGTTATCTACTACAATGTGGATACAGGATAGGAAAAGGAGCATAGCTTTTAGTTGTTGCACTTACTTTCACAAAGTTTGCATGAAAGTTGAAAGAATAAGAGTAACGAACTGTAACATTTTTCACATTAACAAAGGAAAAGGAAACTTCACTGTGCTTTCAAGAACTGTATGCACCTGTTACAGTTCCCATCAACAGGCAGCACGTGCACCACATAAAGCAGGAGCAAATATCTATTATTCTAGTATAATAACAGACAGTGAACTAGACTGCATCCTCATCCAATTCTCCTTTTGCTACAGTGAAATGTTAAGCTGTTGCACAAGTGTGTTACATAATAAGACAGAACTGGGCGAAACCGAAATCCGGGCCAAATTTGAGGCTTGTCTTTTTGTTAAGGACGGCAGACGTTGTTTGAAGAATCCGGAAACTAAAAAGGTGCAAAACATCAATGTGAAAACAAAGACTAAACCAAGTATAAATCTTAAACATAAAAAGTGAAGTCGCTTAAATCTGAGCAGTGCTTTTAAGCAAGTGGTGATTTAATAATACCGTGAGTATCAAAAGTCATCATATGTCAACTCAAACCAGCATGTAGCGGAGGCGGTATGTGCTTGCACTTTGATTCTGTTCATCCTCACTAAAAACGATTGCGCCACAGATTGGGCCCTGTGGTGGGAAGTGTGATGCGGTCTATTGGTATCGAAAATATGTCGCAACATTTATATATTCAACTCATGTGTGTATTAATCCATCTGTCATACTCACGCAACAGAGTCTGCTAATGTGCTAAATGTTTGAGTAATTAATTTCTCAGTCGCAAAGGAGTTTCTCCATCAGAGACAAAGAGTCTTAAGCCGTCATCTGTACTTGGTAGTTTTTTGTTGGATCGTTGCTCATCCAAGAAGCGAAAGAATTAGTGCTGGTGAAGCTTCTTGGATGAGATGCAAAATGTCCAACACTTAAGCTTCTAGGTAGAGATGACAACTTAAGAACCTTTGCCTATAATATGCAAACCCATTTTAATAGTTTCTAATCCATTAACTTCTTATTACCTCGAGCAATATCGGTGCATGTCTGCTCCTGGCATTCTATTGCTTCATTCTCAAAAATGTCACGTGTTAGTCCTCGCTCAGGCACACATTTCAATCTCCCATTGTGATAAGATAATAGCAGATCACATTTTCACTCAGACGTGCATGCTTGGGGGCATTCACAGTCAATAACACTGAGCAAACACGTGCCGGTACTGACAGGAAGTCAAACTTTCAGTAACAAAGTTGTTGTCAATTGAGGAAGTTATGCATTGAGCAAATTAAAGCTAAATGTTCATGTCTTTTACACTACAGTCAGGATTAAAGTCTACACTTGTGAGGCTTTATCATTTGTAACTCCATTTGCGGAGACAGCCCATGGGCAAAGGAAGCCCCCAGGAGATAATAAGGGATTAAAAGTCTAGTTAATCCAATACAAGGCTTAGCAAGTGTGGCTATTGTGACAACATCTCCAATGGACTGATGGGAGTCTGAATATGGTTTGGCTGGCATGGCTTGAAATGATCTTATTTCTACAACTGCGGATGGAAAAAAAAAAGGGTTACAAGGTCGACATTTTCCCCAAAACTGCACAGGGAGCCAATAATTATCTTAAAGCTTTGCCAAAGTTTAGTCTAGAAAATACACACCATCATAACATGCCAGGGGAGAGAATAAGTGCCTGTCCCAATCAGAGGCAAGAAACAGACAAAACCACAATAATAAATCGGGAACAAAGAACAACCCGACTATTAGAAAGCATGAACACATAAAAACGACATTATTAACAAGGGAAGCAGTGGGCATGTAAAACGTTAGAGGGCATTGTATTGATCTAGATGTGTGGGCTGGACGTAAACACAAGAACCTTTAAACATACAGCTCACGCCTTTAATTCAAGATGTGCCGAGTCCACCACGATCTTGGCACGACAGACTCCTTTGTTTCAGTAGACAACTCTAATAAAGTGCTACTGAAGTGTACCTCACATCTTCTTTACCACTGAATGAGTTTAAATCGACCTACCCGGCTGCTAGCATTAGCTTGTGTCCACACAGCAGCAGCACGCGTGTACGTGCCGTGGCGTCTTTGTAATGCATTTGCAGCGCGTGGGGGTTTTCAAATAAAAGATTGTGAGGTTAAACTCGTTCGTTAACTCTCTCACCTTTTGCGGGACACAAAAGCAGCAGAGCAATGCCAAAATGCACCACACCAGGGCCCGACTGCTAATCGTCCAGTCCATGTTTTCTGGTCTCCAAACCCGAAGGTAGACAGCTGGCTAGTTAAGGCTACGGGCTACATAGACAGCTTGAGTAACTGCGATTAACCAGACGCTGTCAAAAAAAACTCCATCGTCTTGTAAACAACAGAAAATAGAGAGCCATATACGTATCTACATGGCATTTGAGTCAATTCTTCCTGAAATGAAAGCCGTGGGGGTTGGACTTTGGGATATGTGACCACACAGGCGGAGGAGGGGGGAGACGCAAACATGAAACGAGCCAATCAAAGGAGAGTTTCTACAACCGGAAACAGTATAAACCACTTCCGGTGGGCACTTGGCAACCAGTCTGCAGAGCACGCTTTCAGCAGCCTCTTTTAAATTGAGGGATTTGCTACCTTTTTGCACTTAATGAGTCGATTTTTTTAATGGTATGTAACAATGTTTTAGAGGTTTTTTTTGCTTTTATCTGAATGTTCTTATAGTTCTGATTTTATGTTCGCATTTTCACATTAGCGCAGTCGGTGTTAACCACATTTTGTAGGCCATGCTTGCTCCTACATCTCATCCGTCTTATTTTACAATAACTGGCAGTGGCGTGATTTCTGATATGCACTTTATTATGCTTATTTGTTACAGGACCGCTGGTTGGAGTGGATTGAAGTTAATGCAATGAAGATGTTACAACACGTGGTGGTAGCTCTCTGACAAATGGCCCATGGAGGTGAGTTCATGAGGATTAGGCCTAGTCCGATTGCTAAATGTGAATGATGATTTAAGTGCGTTAGACTTCTGATAATGATGAAGTCAACATTTAAAGCCTGACTTGTATACGGGCCATTGATTATGTTATTACAGTTAGAGGCAAAATCAATCAACTTTTCATTATCCTGCAGGTTTTGCGACTTGAAGACGGGAACAACTGTAAGGTAAGCATCAAATGGTACAATGACGTAAACAAATGTGTTTTTGGCTTCAGATCTACTGAAAAGAAATGTCAATTTGTATGTTTTGTCTCTCTCCAAGACCATGATCTGTGTAATCAAGTTAAATAAACAATTCACTCCATCAGTTCTTGTGTCTTTTTTGTTTTGTTTTTGTTATAAAAATAATATATTGCAGTGTGTCAGGTCTATGTTCAGCAACAGTATATGACCAAATGGATTTATGAATGAGGTCAGCTGACTACCTGAATACACAGACTGACCCGGAGGTTCATAAATTGGTGTGTACTCTTAATGGCAAAGGGCAAGATCCCAGGAATTATGAAAGAGTGGTTCAGGGAGTCTTTTGGATGTTGTGACGCCTTTGTGCAATGATGGAAAAATTGATTTAATACTGGGTAGAAATAAATCTTGTGACATTAGAAGCTTAGTGAAACCATGTCACAGCAAACACCATAACCAAAGCTAAAGGTAGTCCAGTGATAAAAGCGTATGTTATTTCTTTTGGGAGGGGTAAGTGTAATTTAGAGTACATGGATCAATATACTGACAACTACGAGGCCACACAATTTTCAAGCAAAAGTTTTATTGATCCACAATGATCAACATTTGTGACATCACTGAGCACAACAGTAATGTTACTATTTTAAGCACTGTGCAAGAAACACCAAACTGAAAAATAATGGGCCAGTTTTAAAACCAAGTAATGGCACAAAACATTTCCTCTTCTCACAAACGCGATGGCTCACCATGAAGGAATGTTGAATATTTAAAGGCACTTTCTGCCTCAATTCACAATACATATTAAAACATAAAACATAGATTCATCACCTGTAAAGCAGCTGGATGTCTTGGCAGATTGGAATAGGCTGTTCTAAAACGTTGTTTGGTGATGGTACACACATACAATACAGAAAAAACACAATAAATACCAACAGCATTCATTAGCTGATGATTGCTTACAATAATAAATAATATGGCTGATATCCAGTTGAATGAATACATCCACACAAGTCTTCTAATGTGGTCGAACACCTGTACATTACATCTGTTTATTACAGAAAAATCAGTGCTCCAACTATTGGCCCTTCACGTGAGTTCTCGGTTTTCAATCAATTGCTTGTTTGCCACGGATTATTGTTTACACAAACCTTTAACTGATAAAATGCTTTGGCAATAAAAGCAGTTATTACTTATTTTCAACTTAAAAAAAAAAACATATCAAAAGCACAAATGCTTAAAAGCTCATGTCTCTTTTCCTGTTTTTACATTCATCAGATCTAGGCATTACAGAGCTGCTGTGTCTGTAGACTCATAAATCATTTTACAGACCGCCTTGAAAACATCTACTCTAAGCTCAGCCTGGATGTATTGCCTATCTACAGCAGTTACAGCCTTTGAGATGGACACAGTGTCATTAATCTTTTTGCATATGTGACACCTGTTGTAACAAGTGTTGAGATCCCCAATCGATGGAAACATGATTATGAAGGGCCTCAAAATAACCATAAAATTCAGACATTCTCGTTTTTTCTATCAATCCAATGAAAAATGACCTCTAAAGTAGGTTCAAAGTCGTGTATGGTGTAGCTGTACAAGAACGTACAATATCTCTGATTTAATGTGATGGATATTTGGCTATCCTTTTCAGTGATATCTGAGTTTGTTTAGGATTTCATTAGACCACTAACTTTCAGTTTAAGACCTTCAAAGGCAGCCATTTGCTAAGACACTAATGTAAAATGCAGTTCGAGATCATAGGGACGACCGCTGCTGCATCTGTAGTCGTTGATGGGCCAGATACGTGTATATTGCCATAGTGGGGCTTCACATGGCCTTCAGTGTACATTATGTTCCTAAGTCAGAGACCTCAGATTCCGACAGTTCTGGATCCTTCAAGGCATCGTTTGTCACAGTCACCAAGTTTACGTTTGAGCGCATGTCCATGGCAGAGTGCATTATGGGGAGCCACACGTCGTCCATGTTTGGCATCACAAAGATTTTCTGCAAGATGAAAAATACAGGCTTAATGTCATGTGCTTGTACAATCTCAATGACACACTGAAAGAAACAGCTATGCATCCCAGAAATGAACTTTATCAACTGGACTTAATAGCTCAGACTACAATGAATACATGTGTGTGAGGAACCATTTACACTGTTATGCATCCGGACACAGATAGTATCTTTTCTGTGGCTTTGTGTTCGGGGGTAAAATCTAAATACCTTATTAATAAATGATAAATGGTAATGACTTACTGACCTGAAACTCCTGATTTAGTTTCTTCTCAATCCAGTCGGTTACATGACCTAAAGTGACCTCTCTTTCGCCCAGTTTGGGCCGTGCTTTGAGCTCGAGGTGAGGTGGAGTCCGAAAACCATACCTGACCAAAAAGGGGGAAAAAAGTTGACACTTTCTTTTTTCAAGCTGTGGGCTTCTGGTGGAACTCAGGGTCATCTGCAATTTTAGACTTTTCATTATGTTCATAAGAGATCATTTTATTAATGCTTTGCTAATGATACTAAAGGCTATCAGTTGTTCTGCTTTAATACATGGTTAACAGCCAGTTCAGATATAAATCAGTTCCATTCAGACATATTCAGACCATTTTAGACCCATTTTAGTCCTGATTTGATATTGATCCAGGCCCAGTGCTACAACATTTTTATGAGGTGGTTCTTAGTGAGAAAAGTTTGAGAACCACAGTCTTACAGCAGTAACACTGTGTCTTTGATTTATACTGTCTTCTTAGGTTAAGCCTATTATAGTTTTGTTCTTTTAGTAAAACAGAAGGTTTAGTTGACCTGCTTTACTAGTTTCGATAACTTCCTGTGATCTTCCTCAGAAGCATCACCTGGTGGTGGAGGTGACGTGTCCATCACCAGGTGACACTTCTGAGGAAGATCATAGGAAGTGATCGAAACTAGTAAAGCAGGTCAACTAAACCTTCTGTCTTACTAAAAGAGCAAAACTATAATAGGAGTAACACTGTGTCTTTATTTGACCACCAGAGGGAGCACTTTCAGACTACATCCACCCATGACCTGCATAACAGGTTTAAAACAACATCCCCTTGTACAAAAAAAACAACCTACCATATTCTATCGGTGGGAGGGGGCGGGATGTTGACAGCCAGTGTCCCCTTACAGTCCTGCACCTCCACAGTGAGCAGCAGAGGAGTATTGGACACTTCCTCCATCTTCTTCTTGATAAACTCTGTTTCTGTGGCTTTCTGAAAGTATTTTGACTTGGCAATTTTATCCACAAAGCGCATAATCTTGCTTGGCCGGTGTCCTCCCACGTAGCTGAAGAAGAAGAAGGATGGGAGGCAAAAAGTGAGTCAGGTTCATAATTAATTCATGCATCTCTGCACCCACCATGATGCTGAGTGACTGGCATCAACAGTAAGCGCTAGACATTTGCAAATAGGTGGGTGGCATTAACTGAGAGGCCAGCAAATCATACAGCTGTAAGAGTAATCACAATTGAACCAACATCGCAAATTGAATGGTCGTTATCGGTAAAGCACAAGGTGTAATGAGATAGGAGATAATAGAATGTCCTCTGAACAGAGGTGGATATTCCTTTGTCCCCATGGGGTTCTCCTAGAGTAAAAATCCCTTACTTTTGACCTCCACTATCATGCTCTGAAAGTCATGAGATTCTTGTGTTAGTTTCGCGGTTCATACTTTGAAGACTCCTCAAAGAAATTGTAATAAGATGGATGGATGGCTCGGCATTCTTTTTCTGTGCATGCTAGAGTTGAATTAGTCTTAAACTCACCCTTCGGCTCCAGGTAAAATGGTCTTATCACTGAGCAGCTCTGGTGGCTCCTCCTCGTCTGACGAACCGGCACTCGAGGATTCCTCATCACTATCCGCCAAACAGTATGTTCTAGGCCTGGGCCTGTCGAGCACAAATAAAATATAAATCAACATGACTGCAGAATGGTCAATTTTTTGTTGGTAACCTTTAATTTTTGAATTGTTTTCACTTAAACGTGCCAGGCAAATGGGCAGATATCAGCATCTTTTCCCAAACTCACCATTGAATGTAAATCCACCGAGGTAAGCATTTAGAGAGAGGGTTGGTATGAGAGGAAGAGGGTGGAAGAACCAGCAAAATAGGATGTGTAAATAACATGAAAACTAATATGGCTGCCTCAGTCATTGTAAAAGTAAAACTAAACATAATTATTTTAATTGAATTTCATTTGCAGCTTGTTTCCAGAGCATAAACATAATCTTACCATTCTTTGCCTTGTTCTCCAAGCCCCTCCCCCTCCTTTCCCAGACGAGCCAGGTTCATCTTGGTTTCTAACGTCATGAGGAAGGACCCTGTGTACATGATCTCCAAATCGAACCACAGACCTGGAGACACAGAGACAGTTAAACCTATATTACCTAGACACACTGAATACTTGTTTTTCTCAGTGGACTATTTAATTCAAAGTCCACTCTTTATAAAGTGTTGTTGCAGTGTCTTTGATTGACATACAATGTAATTAGCTGTGGGTAATTTTAAGGTAAGCATTTCAATAATTACACCATTAGCACAATTATAAACCATAATCCAGTTTGAATGCAATGTGGCATCTTGTAAAGCTGAGTGTGTTAGTTTAGTCTTTGCAGATCATGCCAAATAAACCCACTGAAGTTAGATTATCTAACCACGAACACAGCATGCGCATGATGTCACCTTCCTTGTTTGTCGATTTAATGGCCATGTTCCTTAGCGCTCGACAAAAGCCATTACTCAGATACTAATTATGTGCTTGGATCCACTGACACAGCGTCATGAGTAAATGTGTGGGTGTGTACTTTCATAGACATCGCACTCTTAGCTGTGAAGTGCGGCTGCCAGGGGAAACAGGAATAAGACAACAAGATACCATCCTCAACAAAAGACATAGAGATGCTTTATGAAAAACTACATTCATGCACAGATTGTAAAGCATGGCCAGAGGCAGAGAACTACACTGGACGACTGACCTTATTGTGCAATTGTACTGCTGTGGAGCAGTAGGAATAATGCATTCTCATTATACTGAATAATTGTTCTTAATCTATTCTGTAATTACTGTAATTAATAGAGCGCGTGCTAGTATAGTGTGCTAGAGGAATGCTAGAGGAATGCTAGAGGAATGCTAGAGGAATGGGAGGAATTACAAATAGGACAATATTTTGCAGCCACTAAGATAAGATAAAATAACATAAGTCTTTATTGATCTCACAATGGAGAAATTCACTTGTTACTTTCAGCTCTCAAGAAAACAGGGTGTGCAGGGTAGACAGGAAACGTGCAAACAGTTAGATAGCAAATAGAGGTATCCTGGTCTACAATGACTATAAGAAACTTCAAGGGGGCAAAAAGTATATACAGTAAAATAAATAAAATAATCTAAACAGACAATAGTAAGGGGGGCAAAAAGTATATGAACAAAAAAAGTACATACAGTAAAAATAAAATAAAACAAACTATAGCAAAAAATGCCTATGTTAAAAACAAAGAAATACCGACAAGGCATTGGTGATTATCATGAAAATAAGAACGGCAGTGACCGTACCTTGGTGATCCACAGAGGGTCTGGAGGCGTGAAGGATCTTTGGGATGGAGCAGCCCATGTCTAGTTCAGTCAGTGTCAGCTCATTCATTACATAGGGCAGCTGAAATGGGAACGAACACGTCAAACCAAAATGTTAGAACTGCTTGCCAACTTGTGACATCACTCACCCTGATCTTACTAAGCTTCATCTGGATCTTTTTAGAAACAACATCGGCCCAATACTTTTCACCAAGAAAGTCCCAGAAGATCCTGCCCAGAAAAGCATTGACCCAGGCCTCGGGCTCAGGTGAAGCTTCTGAACCCCTCTGTTCCTGATCAACAAAAATCACACTGATTACCAAATTCATTTCTCATTTGCTAATATATTAGTAGACAAAGATTCTTGAGCTGTAAAATGTTCTCTGATGTTTACACGTTGGATGTTTCACCTCTCCTTAGTGTCTATTAGACCATATCAGATATTAACTGTGTTAATGTGCCTTACCTTTCTAGCAGCTTTGGGGCTGCTCTCCGGGCTGTTCCCAGAACTGTCTTTCCCTGTTGGACTCCTGGGTGGCGCTTGTGTGGTGACATATTTGGCCATATAGACGTTATAGTCCAGCATCATCTTCTGTTTGGCTGCAGAGGTGGGACAGGGCTGAGTGGTGGTGGTGGTGGTGGTGGTGGTAGTGGTGGTAAGAGGGTCTTTGCTTCGTCCTTGGGTCTGGACCACTTCCTCGAGACTGCCCCGGCTGCTGCTCCGGCTCTCAGGCTCCAGACAAGGAGCTGGAGGGAAGGCTGTGAAAGGACAGCATCAGAAATTAGCTGCTCTTGCTTCTTATAATGTGACAAAAGATGTACAAGCCTGACTCTTTACACGTACAATAACTTATAATAAGCCATTAGGTTTGCATCTCTAATTTCACACAACACAGAGCTTTATAAGTCCATATTGACTGATTGGCTGAATCTACAAAGCTGTTTTGAATACAGTCTTCAGTACCTTCATTCATCTTCTCAAAGCCTATTGCAGTGTTTCCTTTTCAAAAGCCCTTATCCTCATCTGCTAACAGCCAATGGGATGAGCGCTGCTTCTCGGTGCATGTAATCCCGCTGACCCATTCACATCCTTCTTTTCATTCACTCCAGGGGATTGCCAGTTCCTAAGCTGTGGTTTACACACAGGTCTGATGGCTAATGCAGTAAATTACTAAGATTCATCATAAAAAGTGAAGTATGAGCAGCTAAGGCTGATTAGTTTATGGAAAAGGATATTTTTAGAACCAATATTGCTGTAATATTGCGATGTAACAGCTAGTCTCACAGTCAGCATTTGCCCAGATTGTATCCAGTTTCCTCAAGAGCATATTGAGGTTATGTTCCTGGGTAAAGCAGTCAAACACATTAGCTAGAAGGAGCACTTCAAAACAGACAGGGCAAAAACTTAATCAAACTGAATCTAAACCAAATTAAACACGACTTGACCAGGACTAAAACTTGAAAAACTAAGGCTAAACCGGTCTAAATAAGCCATGTCACGACCGAAGTTTTAAAACCACTGGCAGAGTTAGGAAACTCTATAACACAGCTCGCAAACGTCCGCCTTTGTCCATTTTCTTGTTTTGAAGTTCACTTTTGTTCAGTAATAGTTAAACCCAAAGAAATCACTGAAATAACTTGCGTGAGTCTCACCACTCTTGCTGACTGCAGGCAGGCGAGATTCTGATTTAATCCGTGACGCCAGAAGAAACCTCCGAAACCATTCCTCCTTTTCTCGGCCGGTCCTCCCAAACAGATAAATGGTCAAGTCTCCTCCTCCTGAACTTGGTCGTTTAGGTTCCTCTGATGATCCCTCTGGTTTCTCCACCTTCTCCATCTTCTCACACGAGATGGCGGGTCTGTCTTCCCCAGGCTCCGCCCTGTCCCCCTGTGCCTTGGACAGGAAGTCATCCTGTTTGGCCAGCTCTATGCAGATAGGATATTTTTTATTCCACACTCTCTTCCTCGCCAGACTCTGGGGCATTAGGTAGATCTGCAAATATTGATACATATTTAGTAGGTGACAGCTTTGAAAACAGTACTGTGCACAATGCACATTGAGAGAAAAATGTATGTATCATTTTGATCAAATTATATATTTCATATATTTCATACAAGATAACAAGAATGCACAAAAAATAAATGTGACATTCCATAGCTTATATTCCATAGATTATTGCAATATTTTACAAAACAACACAGTGCATCATTGGTTCAGAATAATACTTAAAAATACATACAAACATTTTAAAAAGATTAAAATGGAACTAAAATAGGAACATTTTTAGTTACTGTGTGTTTTTATTTCAGGCAAAAAATTCAGGCAAAAATACAGTGTCAATCTCAGTCAGATTGAAGACAATGTGATACATAGTATAGTATCCAATCCAATCCACTTTATTTGTATACCACATTTAAACAACAAAACGTTTCCAAAGTGCTGCGCATAAGATCATAAAAACTATACATCAGAATAAAACTGATTAAAACAGATAAATAGAAATAAAAAACAGATATACTGTAGTATAGTATATACTATTATAGTATAGTATATACTATTATGGTGGATTCTTGTGTCACATACAATGACCGAGGAACTTCTCTATGGTCCTCGTGGCGGGAATGATATTGCTGTAAAATCACCTCCTGGTGGCCGGGGGCGACTCCAAAAGACACTTGGTAGACAGGATTCTAATGGGACTTCAAACGTCCCAAGAACGGCTTAAAAGCCTGGCTCCAAAGAGTTTTGTTTTTTCTAAAAGTCGCTATGACTCATGTGACAACGCTGGGGTAGGTGAAATATTTTTAACCACGCTGGTTTTTGTATATCAGCCCAAAATGTGTTTGGGAAGCATTTTCAGTTCATTGACTGGCTGTCAATCAAGCTCTGGAGCTCTGTGGAGGCTCCGCCTGCCCTGCGAGTGCAGGACTTCCCGCCTCTTTTCCCTTTTAAGGAACAGGCTGCGTAGGAGGAGATTGAGCGGCCATGTGAGTTTCAGAGACGACTCAGGACCTTTACAATGAATGGAGCTGAATAGGTAATCATCTATTTCTAACTATTATATGGTCACATACTATAATACTAACAAGCCAATATATTTTGTAGACACACTAGACAAGTTAGTAAACACAAAATAAATTAAAGGGACTATACAGAGTTTAAAAATGTAAAAATTAAGTATTTTCCTCCCCCTGCATGTTCCAGCCATGTCCTAAGGTGTAGAATGAGCCCAGACCTGTTCACCACAACTGCCTCTAAAATCCTGCACTGTCACTCAAAAAGTTGTTAATTCGGGTCCGAAGTGCCGTCATGTACTAGCCTGATAAACCACACCCACCTTTTTTCTGTGCGAAAGAAGGTGGGTCTGGCCACACACGGTAAATTACGATTAACATTAGCCAGAACTAATCATGGATGAAGTAGTTGATGATTTTGCCTCGCGTTCTCCGCGTGAGTTTATATTCACTTCAGATTTTTTGAATTGGACTACGGCTGTCGTCACGTCCGCTAATTGCTAATTGGTTTATTTCACTGACAATCTGTGCGCATTAGGCCCGCCCGTTCAACCTGCTGCAATTGCTCCGTGACCTGACAGGGAATAATATGGCAGAGCCAGGCAAGTCATGTACGAGCTTAATATAGAAGCTGCAGTTACGCGTAAGACCTGAGGTGGCAGTAATGAGTATAAAATGACTCCAACATTTTAACCTGGTTAAGCCCCAGTGTTAAATTTAGATCACTGTGACTAAAGAGACTTTTACCAAACTGCTTTACATGTATTTTCAATACATGGCTTGACAACGCTATACTAACACATGTAGTAAAATTAGAATCAGATTATGCCTATTACTCTACTTTCATAGTAGACAACCATCAATAAACTAAACTAAACTAAACTACACCGCAGTGCCAATGGACACACAGCTGTTTGCACATAACCAGTGGTGACACTAATGCTCTATTACACAAAAGCCATTGCCACTGTCAGAATGCGTCGCTTTCTCACTGACCTTTTAGCAAACATCCTCTAAGGCAAAGACAAACATGAGGAGACGTGTGCTTGTTGTCACGGCCATTTACGCTCAAACGAACCACTGCACAGAACAAACCAGGAGTACATTAACATCGCAAATTAGAAACTCACTTTGCTGTTGGTGAGGTCATAAATCTTCTGGCTGATGTAGGTGACGTCCGGTTTGGGTTCGTTGTGTGTGGCTCGGCGAGAGATGTTGCGGTTGGGCTTGGACAGACGAAGCACGGAGCCCTCCAGTCGCACATAGACGGAGTGGGTGAGAGTGGCGTGGTACATCTCTGGGTCATAGTTGCTGATCTCATTCATCCAGCCCTGAAAAAGAGGGGAACGAAAGTGTCAACAGTGCAACATGTCCCAGGAGGGGCTTTAGGGATCAAATCAAACAGCTGTCCTTTCCCTTTGCAGGAGTGAAATATTTTACCATTTAAAATCTTAATTTGATTACCATTATGGGATGCTATGCAGAAACATTAGCGGTTTTGACAACTGAATCCCAAAGATATTCTAGATTTGTACCAAACCACATCCCTGAAGGCTTTATTAGCGCGAGACGTTCGACAAATCAGCGCTAGGCGGCAAAGTGAGTAGTATATTTTATATGATGTTTCCTGTGGCCTTAACCACTAGGCTAATGTATATCATGTTGCTATTCGTTTATTTTGTTTTTTGCCAATGTCCCAACTCCCCACACAGACGATGAACAAGGCTCTACGCTACTTTATTAGCCCCAAGAGTGCCACAATTTGCGAAGACATTTCAGGAAGAACAGGAAAAATTTCAGAGGCCTGTTTTTAGTGAAGTTGTTAAATCAATAGAGCAACGAAAATGTGCAGACTATAAACAGAACTGGCTGTTCCTACGAAGTATAAAATCCATGCTTTACCGCGGCATAGCGTTTTACAGCTTAATTACAATTATCATAATATGCTCTAACCGTGGAGAGTTTAGAGACGAAAGAACATGCCTTTTTATTGGAAGTGGGGATGAAAGGACATATTGTTCAAAACCTCTTAACTCCCGCCTTAACTGAGGACATTTTCTCCAGTTCGGCTTTAACCAAATCTAAAAGCTTCTTGAATAATATGTCTAAAAAACGAGACAAAAAGGGGATGAAATAAAAAGGTCAAGAAAGTGATGACTTTTTGACAACAACACGAGGAAAAAGATCCATTTACATCAGTTTTGTAGATCTTAGCTTTCAAATGAGGTGTGACACTGGCCTGCAGGCTGTAAGAAGCTTTTAGATTTGGGTAAAGCTGAACTGGAAAAAATGTGCTCGGTTCAGGTGGGGATTTTACCACGACCCCACCGCTGACTCTTGTTTAAGCCACACAGCGTTTCATTTCCCGCATCATTGAAAAAATACTCAAACAAACTTTACTGGGAGCGGGGACGTCTCCAGATCTAATGACACTTTGTTTCCATGGAGATGTTAACAAAAGGCAGCCAAATATGACATTTAAATCGATTAGGTCCTCATCCAAATTCATTCTTTGATTACCCACTGCCTTTAAGGACGTCAAACTCAATTCATTATGCACAGTTTGTGAAACAAAATACACATAGCTGGTCTCACCTTGAATATTCCCGGATCCTTAATGTCCAGTTGAGCCACATTCCAGTTGTCTATCCTTCTCCGGCCCCTCCTCATCCCACAAGAGGAGATCCGAGGAGCGGACAAATACAGGACCAGGAGGGCCAGCACAAACCCTGCCATTACTCCATGTATCACTGAGTACATGTACGGAGGCAACGGCAGGATTAAATACCAGTATACTAATTGCGTTAAGAAGATGAGCCCCGTCACTGGGATAGATTCCGCTTCATATCTGTCCTCTTCCTCCAAGTCCAGTTCGGAAAGCTGCATGCTAACAGTCTGTGGGTGTCTGGAGATCGATTGACTCCCATCGGGGGTTTCCGTGTCTGTACAAATGTCAAAGTCTTCACTGTATAGCTCACAAAACTCCTCGTCTTCCTGTCGGGCCACCAGGGCGGACATGGAGCAGCGCCCCAGGGTCAGAGAGGGCGATTTGGACAACGGGATCGTGGGTAGAGACGGGAATGAAAAAAATGCAGAATCAGGAGGTTTCCCGATGGGCGTTTCTTCATCATCTTCCTCAGCTTCGGCACTCTCCTCTTTGATGCTGTAACTGCTGTTGGCCTCGGAGTGCCCGTTCAATGCCGTCCCCCCACTGAGCTCGGATGCGCTGGACGATAGGGATTTGCCCCGGTGTCCCACCCCCCCACCGCTCGCACCCATCCCGCCGCTCTCGTCCCCTATGATCTTGCTGAAAAGCTGCATGGGGTCTGACATAACCTCTGATAGCCTCCGTTTGGTATC
Organism: Gobius niger; assembly: GCF_951799975.1. Classification (NCBI taxonomy): domain Eukaryota; kingdom Metazoa; phylum Chordata; class Actinopteri; order Gobiiformes; family Gobiidae; genus Gobius; species Gobius niger. The sequence continues at coordinate 23,249,518 of NC_136861.1, read as the reverse complement.
TTCAATTCTGGCCTCCACCTCCTGCACTTTGAAAAACGACCTGCCGTCCGGTGACATGATGGGAGAGGAGGGCGCCGTTTTGGAGTCGCCCCCTGCTTGGGTGACAACGACGGGCGAGGTGGACAGGCGAGGCTGGGAGAACTGTTTGAAGAGCTGCATGTTGCGAGGGGGCGGTCTCGAGGGGAGCGCGTGCTGGTGAGGGTGCGAGCCTTCTTGGTCCTTTGAGGTGTCGGTGCTTAGAGACTTGACAAAGGATTTCATCAAGTGGCGATGGCGGGCGTGGGTTGGCGCAACTGTTGTGGGCACAGGCGGTGGGTCCCGGGACTCAACATCATTGGATAAAGAGCGAACCAAGCTCAGAAAAGGTTTCGAGGAGGACAGCGCCGTGGATTTACAAGGGGAAGATGTGTGGGAGCTTGTGGCGGGGCTGGCCAGGGGTTTTTCCGAAGGCCACGAGGAGCTGGCGCTGGCGGCTATGGAGCTGTGGTGGGACTGGGACGATGTGATGGTCATGGCTGCAGAAGTGGATGAAGGCGGCTCCTCTGCGATTTGCTCAAACTGAAACTCCTCTTTGGCCTCGAGTCCCGCTGTGACGCTCTTCTCTGTTGTTTTTGGAAGGTACAGCTCATCTTCATCGTCATCCTCCTCCTTCCCCAGGGCCGAGAAGTGGATGGTGATGGTGTCCCGCGAGTGAGAGCGTTGGACCTGGAGCTTCGGACCAGGGGTCTGACGCTGGGGCGGGGAGTCCACATGTTGGCCGCTCCCACGACTGCCACTGCTGCTGCTGCTGCCCTGAGCGCTCATCGCCAGCCTGCACAGGGCTCACAGCGCACTGTCAACACACAAAATAAGAACACTCAGTTATTATTATCATAGAGCTGTGACTATTGACCTGGAATTCTACTTTAAAGCAGTTAACTGTAGGATAATGCGGCATAAATTATAAAATTATGTCCAAATCCAAGCCTAACCTGACCAAACCAGGGGGGAGATCAGCTTCATCATGACAGCCATGGATAAAGCTGTCCTTCAGTCAGCTGGACCTGACACAGATAGATTTTTTTTGTTTTTTACCTCTTAAAGCAGCAAAGTAACTTGTTTACCTTAATAAATCCTTCTTGTAGTCCCTCTGGGGGTAATACAAGTGTTAATGGGATGATTGGGGCATCTTTCATCTCCCCCTGGTGTCTCTGGACAGAAAACAACAATTGCAACTTCGCTGAAACCGGGTAGGAGTCACCAATACACACTAATTGAACTACGAAGAAGAAGCTAACAGGCCAACAGGCAAAGCTAACTGCGGGCTAGCACCATTTAAACAATATTTACAGCCAAGTTTAAATGAAAAAAATATATCTCTTTTGTGTAATTGGATGTACAATATCCCTCTCTCCCTTTGTCTTTTCTGTCAGTGTAGTATTTACTCTCACAATTAATGAGTAAAAAAAACACAACACGCTGCGACACCTGCAGTGGCGCGTGTGGCCTCTAGGGGCATGAGTTACTTAGTACTGCTTTAACCCCCACCTGAACCGAGCACATTTTCTCCCGCTTGGCATTACCCAAATCTAAAAACTTGTTGAAAAAGAAAAAGCTATGAAAAAGTGACAAAAAAGAAAGAAAGAGTGACAAAAACGTGACAAAAGAGCAACAAAAAAGTGGCGACAACGCGAGGAAACCATCTATTTAGGTGAGTACTGTAGGTCTTTCAAATTAGGAGTTACTCTGGCATGTAGGGCTGTAACTTTTTAGGTTTGGGTAAAGCTGAACAGCAGAAAAGGCGGAGCACTCGGCTAGGGCGGGGGTTAAGAGGTTAAACTGAAGAGGTTGTGAGAAGACTGTGGCTGTCCTATTGCGTCATGGCATGAATTCACACATCAAAACATAATTTTTTGTATTGTATTGTAATGTGTATGTAATTTTGAGGATTATTCTACAGTCCAACTGAAAGACCATTTAGCAGAGGTGAGCCGGACAGGTACCGCACTGTGCTCCTCGATCCATTAGCCTTCATTATGCAGGTCAGTGCGTGACAGGCTGAGGCCCTGGCCCCCCTGTTTTAACATTACCCCAATCACTCACTCGCTCTCACTATGGCAACAAGATTAATGGTTTGCCTCTGAGCCGGAGCCTTCAGGAGAGGTCTGTCAACATTGTAACTGCGCTTCACTCCCTCCTCCACAGGGGGCACCGCACAGCTGAGACATCAACTATCTGAGGGGGGATACACAAACCATAACATGAACAAGGTTTTCTGTCAGTAAGTATACACACTGGCATACAGTTTTAAATAATAAAGCATTTTACATATTACTAATCATTGCTTCTCTACTCTACTCTCACTTTTACACACAAACCAGCCAACCCATATGGGCAAAGCCTCCGTGGTGAAAGCACAACATTAATGAAATTAAAGTTAACCCACAAAATTACCTACTTAGAGCCATACCTCATACACTATCACCCTCCTCCTGCCAATGAAAATGTGATTTATTGTTATGTTCACAATGCACTGCAGGATTACTAAGTATACATAGCCCCAGAGGAAGTAGCAGTGCCTCAGTGGCCTCCGAACAAAGGCGTACTGTAGTCTACAGGGAACTGAAGTGATTCCCCTGACCGTAGCCTCGTGTTTACTGGGCTATTGTCCCTGTTTATTCTTCTACATCACACACAGCGCATCATCCTCGCTTGGTCCAATCAAACAGACAGGCACACAAATATGCTGCTTCAAATTGGACAGTCATGGAGGAATTTGCGTGTTTTCTTTTTCTGGGCATATGCGTTTCAGAGTTCGCTTCAGGGCATCGGTCTGGCACTATGACCAGACACTGGGAGGTGGACAAACAGAGCATTTGGCTTTCCCGAGTAGCCAGGTCATCCACAAAGCTTTCATCATTCCTGTTGTGCGGAGAGTGTAGATTTGTCATGAGCACACTGGGAGAGCGGCAAATTTAATACAAGCAAAAGGAAGAAAGATGCTGATTATTTTCAGAAGATTTTGAAGTGCTGCCTGTATAAGGATAAAAGGCTGAATGAGGCCAATTAGCTGTGCAAGACTGCATGTTAAATCAAAGCAGGCCGGAGGAGCAATTTAACAATGTGCAGAATATCAGAAAACCCTGCAATGTGAACAAAAATCTATTTGTTTATACATAGATTCAAACAATAATTCTTTACAATGTTAACTACAGATTGGCATAGCATAATGAATTGACAGCTTTAAATTAATAATGTTAAATTAATTGATTACATAAGGTTTAATGCGATTGAAAATATTAATCGAAATTAATCACACTTTACTTTAGTGGCACAGACTCTTTTTCAGTTTCCTTTTTTCCTCCAAGGCAATAAAGCCAAAAACTATTTCACCGTCAAACTTTTTGTTCACACAGTTAAGCCGACATACACTTACTTAAAAAGACAAAGACAATAAATCAAACTGCTATTGTCTTTGAAGTGTTTGAAATGTTGACACAGGCTTCGCATCTCCACTTCAAATAAGTTCAAATGGAGGAAAATACAAAGAGAAGCATCGAAAATATATCTCTAAATACCCCTAAGTAAATGATGCTTAAATGCGATTAATTGCGATTAATTAATAACAAAGGCCATAATTATTAACTAGATTGTGTTTTATTTGTATCAAATCCCACCACTAGTTAAAATGTCCATGTTACTTGATGTTATTGTGAAAGGAAGAAGAGTGGCTTTTCTGTCTGAAAACTGTAAACTAGGGGTGGGAATCTCCGGGTACCTCACGATTCGATACGATACGCGATACAAAGCTTACGATAACGATAATCACGCGATACATCGATAATACAATTTTATTTTTAAACATGCTACTTTTAACTTTATTTTAACATACTACATATTATTCATCAGTCACATTTCTTTTCATGAGCTTCGTACCCCTTTTTCAGTGTATAAATGATTCCTGACACACTAAAAATGAATCTATAGATCTGTCAGTGACTTCATTAACATTTAAATAAACAATTTCAACTTCCCAATTCCTACAAATATAGACAGAAAAATCTTAAGATAAATTAGCATAAAACAACCAATAACCCCTCCAAACAAGATAAAAATGTGTATAAGGATGAACAGAACAAAGGACGACAGGTGGAGTGCCCATTCTTTGAGAGCCACTGTAAAAATAATGGGAAAATGATGGAAAATATGTCAAGGACTTGTATGTCTTGTATGTCTTGTCTCTGTGTCTGTGTCTTGTTTTCGTCTGGAGTTATCGTTCTATGAAATGTATTGTGCTTTTTGTATTGTTTTGTTATTGTTTTGTTTAATTCAATGTCCGCTCCTGGAACCGCCACCTTAACGTGGTGGCTTTGTGCCCCTGGTAGGGTCTCCCATGGCAAACAGGTCCTAGGTGACGGGTCAGACAAGGAGCGGTTCAGAAGCCCCTTATGAGAGACCAACAGGCCTGTTTAATCGTGAGGCCGTCCTTCTGTGGACCCACCACCTGCAGGAGGAGCCATAAGGGGCTGGTGCAATGTGATTTGGGCAACTCCAACAGCTGCCCCCACGACCCGGAAACGGAAAAGTGGAAGAAGATGGATGGATGGATGGATAATTCAATGTCTACTATGACTGTGTCTGTGTCTGTGTCTGTGTCTGTGTCTGTGTCTGTGTCTGTGTCTGTGTCTGTGTCTGTGTCTGTGTCTGTGTCTGTGTCTGTGTCTGTGTCTGTGTCTGTGTCTGTGTCTGTGGTGAATGAATGAAACAAATTTTTTTAATAAACAAGAAACCACAGTCCTATTTCAAAAGGATTGAATCAACCCCAAACTAATCTTATTTATGATGATAAAAACAATAAAAGTAATATAATTGTGTGACAGTGTTTGGTCCAAGTGCTGCCCTCTGCTGACTGAATTCTTGATCATTAATGGCCTCTATTGACTGTGAAAACAATGGCGCACTGCTGCCTCATGAATATATGCATGACGTCACTCATTAATATGTGTGACGTCATCAAAAGAATAAAATGCATCGCTATTGTATCGGCCTGCTAAATATCGTGATATATCGGAAAATTGAAAAATCCATGGAGTTTCCTATGCAAGACCCTTATCTGCCTGATGGATTAGACTTTACATAATGAAGTTGTTGTTGTTGTTGTTGTTGTCTCAAAGCAATCTGGCTTCAGTTCAATAGGTCACAAACATGGATAAAGTTCGAGGGACAAGAATCCAACGTGATTGAATAACATCCACTCTAATATAATGTGTTCATTAAAAGAGAGCGAGTTTGTTATGGTGATGAAAATACAGACACTGCGATGCCAAAAAAACACCCAATTTACCCAACTACAACTGACAGAGTTCACTGTTTGCTGACAGACTGTTTCCAAAGGCGGTGTTTCTGGGGAGGAGGACAGACAGGAGACTGGCACAAAGACGACGCTCCAATTAATCAAAGTGAGCAGGGCCACTCTAATCAGCTCGAGCCAGTGTCAGGGAGACAGCAGTGAGGAGCAGCACAGTGGGGAAAGCACTTCAACGCCACAGGAGGAAAATACACACTACAGGTCTGCGCTTTACATTGCCAAATGAATGTCCGCAATATTAGGTGGCAGAATATCCATATCGCAACTCGTAAGTAGTCCCAATATATTTGCAACAATTCCTGGGGTTTTCCATTTGACAGGTACTAACACGTTTTTGTAAACAAAGCCTGAAAATTGCATGCTAACTTCAAGATGTGCAAAATCGATTTTAGCCTTGTTTTACTGTCTTAGATTGATACAACTTGACGACAAATACAAATCCATATTAGAACATACTGTTTTGAAATAGTTCATTAATTATCGCAACAATATCACTTTTTTCAGTTCTCAAATATTGTAATTTTCCTCATACTTTTAGATTTTGTTTTGTGTTTGGAGAAAGCCCATTATAAGCTTTGTCTTCTTTGTGTTCCTTTTCATTCATGTGAACATACAATCCATGAAACAACATGAAACAAGTGACTGAAATAAATAAAAAATAAAATGAAATATTATGCAGCCCCAATAGATATAATCATCACAATTAGGGCTGAACGATATGGACAACATTTCAAAAGAGTGCAGTTTTATTGATGAAAATCTATATCGTTTATATCTTGCTTTTTCAATTTTAATGTTTTGAATGTTTATATCTCGATATCGATACGATAATGATATACAGTGGGGAAAAAAGGTATTTGGTCAGTTTCCCATACTTTCTATTGGATTTTGGCCAAATACTTTTAACCCCACTGTATCTTTCAGCCCTAATCACAATGGAATCGTCCTAAGTCACTGCTCCTGACCGGTCGCCCCCAGTTGCATAGAAGAACAGGGCAGACACAGAAAAAGCATCGGCCAATTGCAAGTCTGGACCTTTTCTAATCTAAATCTGTTTTGACAGTAATCTCACATGGAAGCATATGTGCATTTTAACAGCAGAATAAATGCAAGCTTGCACTTTTACTATGTCTGGATAATTGATCGCTGCAGCAGCCCCAGCTGACGGACACAGGGCCTGACAGAAGCGGAGGCAGATCCCATATGTGACAGTGACGGCCACAGTGTGATGGATGGCCTCATGCACTGCCTCAGACAAATGCGAGCAGCTTATAGTGACTATCATCATCTACTGCAGTGGGTTATCAAATTGGTTTCCATAGGCAGGCAACAAAAAGTGGCAAGTCACTCTCTGCCATGTTACAAGCAGCTAATACACAGCACACCAATGTTTTAAAGACCACATTTTGATTTCGTATGTCACATGCTCTCATGACACCCACTGTAGGCCTTGACGCATTAGTTTTAGACATCCATCCAAAGCCTGTCTATGACTATAACACTAAACAAGATGTATCAGCAGATGCAAAGGACACTCCGACACAACCTCCTCTCAAGGCTATTTGAAGGTTCTGTTCTTCCATACAACAGGGCCATATAAAAAACATTACAAGAACGGGGGATATACAAGGGAGAGACATTAATGGGAAACAAGTCAAAATACAGTATACGCCGTTGGAATGAAGTGACAATGAATAAAGGTGTCAAATAAAATGAAATGCATTGTATGAAGAAGGGGACAGTGACTCCCTTGGTAATTGGTTGTCAAGGCAGGTCTGACCCGACTGAGAGGAAGCTGAACAAATGACGTCCTAAAATAACTTTCAAGGTGATGGTCTCAACAACAGCATTCTGGACACTCAGTCAGGGTCGAGGGTAAATACATTGTGTTCACATGATATCACAACAATTTCAAGAGCTCAGAGATTTATATTGAGGTAGAGAGCAGCTATATGGTAGAATTTAGACCTTCAGACCTGAAATAAATTATTTAGGTACCATTCATAGTTTGGCAGCTTATACTCCGAGTCTGGTGCGACTTATATATCAAAATATAAAATCCCACAATGTTTTTTAGAGGGTGATCTAGGCTTGTGTACCAGTATCTGCTGTGAGGGCCTGGCCAAATGCAGAGGTTACTCTTACTGCAATGAAGAAAACAAAAAAAAGCTGATCGCGGGCTAAATGCTAGATGGCCACAGCTACAGGAATGAGTTCGCAAATGAGAGCTTGAACAATGTGCTGCCGAGAGAGGCTTGTCACCAGTACAGTTACGCCTCCATGCCCAGGTAGTTGCCAAGGCTGGTGCGACTTATACTCTAGAGCGACTTAAAGTCCGGAAAATACAGTAATATAGTTTTAGTATAGTGTTCACTTAAAAGCATTTTCGACACAACCGTGCTAGAAGTTGTTATCAGTAGTGAACACAACACAGCTAACATCATTGTTCCAAGGCTCTGTTTTTTCCAGTTATCCTGCATTGTTATTCTGTGGACAGTGTTTACTACTTCTCCTTAAAGTGTCAGATTTAAATGATAACATTACATTTCTAACAATCGACCCTAAAATGTGTTGGCCCTCTATTTGGAATTTTAACAACGAAGCAAATGCAACCCATAGAGATAAAAATGTATGTCGAGTCAATGGAAAAGAGGAAAGTGCGTTGCCATGGGTGACTCTCCAGGAAAAGGCCAATTGTTTAAGCATGGTTGCTCTTTTCCACACTGTCTGCTCCTATAACACTAACGCTAACACTCACAGACTGTAACGTGCTTCTCGAGAGCATGCAGCGGTTTTCAGTAGGTTGTGTGAATATATCAGCAGAAGCCTGAGATTAGAGCAACCTGTGGCTATTTTAGTCCCAACTCCAGTCACGACAGAATAACACGCTGCGCTCTCACGCTGATGTCGGCTGCTTCAAATCATGCATCAATCACTTATGAGGAAAATATTAACACAATGGCCCATTCAGGTGCAGCCAAAAGCATGGGTTCTCCTCATTGCCTCCCGTCTAAAATGAGTTGAAATCATCAAACATCTGGCATTGTTGCCAAATTATGGAGATGCTGCCGGTTACCATGACAACAGTGAAGCTCCTATGTCGTCCTGCGCTTACACTTGTGGCAGCTTTCTGACCTTGAGCACTTTGGTGTGTGACTGTGAATGCATACATTTATTCATTCACTCCTTTTTATTAGAATTAAGTACATGGTTTCTTCTATTTGGAAATGGCTCTAGCTTCCACTGCAAATGTCAAGAGTCATATAGCCCACGGGCAGAGCAATACATCTGGTGACTGAGAGAGTTTATAGGATGAGACAGTGAAGGTATGCCATAGTGCAAGGATTGGTAGTTTGCTTTTAGACCACGGGCAACCTCTAGCCTGGAACCTATGAGCAACTCTCCACCTCTGTTTATCTTTTCAAGTCCCATAAGGCTTTCTACATTTCAGCTAGAAGTGCACAACTTTGTAAATATATCCAATTTTGAGATTGTTTTCCAAAATTGGTAGTAAAACTTGTGCAATTAAATTTGAATTTGTTTAAGTTCACTGTGCATTTTTAACATATCCAGGAGCATAATAATAAATGAAAACGATTTAAGAATATTGAACTGCTAAACTTGCACATGCATTTCAGTTTGTAGATGACAGAGGTAAAGGTTTTATAATAATAAGACCTCGGAGACATGATGTTTGGTTGTGTGCAAAAGATAACGGACTTTGTGATTTGGTATTTGCAACTATTTAAATTGCAATTTTGTTTTCATTGCGTTTAGGCAAGGAGGACAGTACAATAAATTGTTTAAAAAACAAGGTATCACTTTAGATTAAGGTGTTCCTATTAAGTATTAATAAGCATCAGTATCATTTTAGGGTTAGGTCAGGGTGAGGTTAAGGGTTTGGCTATAAATAAGCGCATTATTAATGGCCTATTAGTATGTTAACAGATAAAAGTATGTGTGCTAATACTTTACAAGCATATTATTAATGCTTATTAATACTTAATGAGCACACATTAATATAAAGCATTACCAAAAACAGTAATGAAAATATATAAACATTAAAATGTTAAAACCAGATAGCGCACAAGACTCTTGCCTCATATGATTTAGAGTGACTCCCTGATTTTCACATTACAGTCTTGGCAAACACCTCGTCTCGTAACTATTATTTAAAGCCACACCGCGTAGAATTTTACCCCAAAAAATAAAATTGAAATACGACTTTGATTTTATGACAGATATTTTCAGCATTGAAAAAGCGGCTCAGCTCTCCTAAGAGATGACATAACTTTAACGGGAGTGGGTACGTCTCCAGCTCGTTTCCATGGAGATGTCGACAGTAAATTTTTTAGAATGTAGGTTAGGTTCCCATCCACATCCATTCTTTGATTTCTCACTGCAGTCATTGCATTTTCTGTGTGGAGCTGGTCATTAGGAGCATGTTTTGTACTGAAGGCAACAGAATAGTCCAAAATGTTACGCAGTGTACCTTTAAAGGCTCACCGCGTAGAATTTTACTTATAAATATAATTGAAATACTAGCATTTATTTTATGATAGATCATTTCATCATTGGAAAAAGACCTTATAAATGTACAAACAAACATGTGTTTTTGCTGTGAGCGGCTCAGCTCTCCTCATGTAACTTTACCGGGAGTGGGTACGTCTCCAACTCGTCTCCATGGAGATGTGACTAAAGTCAGTAGAATTTGAGATTAAAATACACTAGGTCCTCATCCAAATCCATTCTTTGATTATTCCCTGCAGTAATAGTATTTTCCCGTGTCGAGCTGGTCAATAGGAGCATGTTTTGCACTAATGGCAACAGTATAGTCCAAAATGTTACGCAGTGTCCCTTTAAGCATTGGAAATTAAATTCACCTTATTTCTTAGTGATACACTTTTGGCTACTGACTGTACAACGCCGAAGCTTCTTTGCAATAGACAAAACTCATCTCCTCATCAGCACAAGTCTGTTATTTAAGTATAGGCTTGATAACTAACCGATACTCTCGATGGTAATTTGCAGATCCAAACGGAGAAGGCACAAAAGCAAACATGAGAGAATCCAAACATATCAATGTGTGATAAAGCAGCCAGACATCTCACGAACAGCGCAGGGTTTAGTATTAGTGAAGTATCATAATCCTCCAATTACAAGACGAACTCAAACCAGCCAATTTAAACACGCAGCAACAACAAAAAGCAGCATTTTCAGCTGAATGGATTTTTCTTCATCTACCATTCCCATTCTTAGTCATTCAATGTGAATTTCATCTCCCTATGTTACAATTACACTCCAGAAAAGGCTTAATCCATCCACTTAATTTGAGTTTGACAGTGTTTCACAGTCAAGGGTTCATAAACATGTGAGATAATCCGCGCTGACGGATTCATTAAGATCTCAAAGCATAAAACAGGATCGAAGACCTACTACGAGATTTTACGAGATGTCTCCAATCATTACAGCTAATTATTACATTAAGTCTCAAAATAAAGGTAGATAAACAAAAGAAACATGTTTTTTAGTCAAACCAACTTTATCAAACACAACATAATAACAAGAATTATACAAGTTAATCATTAAAAAGCATTTGTATATATATTGCATGTTGAAGTAGTAACTGGTTGTAATCTCAGTTTCAGACAGCTATCAAATGGTGTTTTTCCAACGGCCCGTAGTTAGCAAATGTGGCTATTTTTTCCCATACACTTAAACATAAAGCATGTGATATGTGACAGTACCTAACACTGCATGTGCTCATTTCAAACCGTAAGAAGAGCTGTCACACTGCCCTGCGCTGCTACAATCTGTGTATGCAATTTGCCGGACAGGACTTCCTCCCCTCTCTTTAACGTTCACTTCCTGTTTTGTGAGATAACCACATAAAGAGGAAAGCGCCACCCAGCAAGCAATGTTCTGCCGTGTGAAAAATAGTTATGTGGAACTAAATAGGACGACTATGGTGTGCCAGTTTAGCAGTGTGACCTTTGCATACGGCAGTCAGCATTTAGAAGGGATACATTTAGATATTGCACATTTATGACAAATAAAGTGCAATGGTCTCCTTAAATCAATGGCAGTTAAATATTAAAACAATTAAGGGATTCAATAGGATTTGTGAATCATATATTTTGATTACGTTATTTCATGAAGTGCACTTTGAGCCGTGTTTGTTCTGATACCTTTGGTGTGGTGCGATGGATTGGGGGGAACAGGCAAAAACAGCTTCCAGAAAACACCCTTTAAACCTGTTGTATCATCTCAAATCTTTTCCGTGTCCATCAAATATTTCCTGATACTTTTACTGCCAAAAATAAGATTAAGAGAATATTACTCAATCAAAATGGGGAACAAAATTAACCCCCGACGTTTATTATGAAATAAAACATATTCAAAGCGTTCTTCAAGTGCTCCTAGTCAGTTGTGCCAGCAGAAGTTATACAGCTAAAGGTTAGTGATTTGTGTATGCTATAAGGAGTTCACATTAGATTGCATAGATTAGATTCTTGTGAGACAGCTGAGGGCATATTAGCACATTCCTCAGGTTTATGGGAACGCACAGCAAATGTGGTATGCCAAAAACATCGACCAATTGAAGACATGTTGCTATATTATATATCCTTGGCCACCAAAAAGAGGACAAACCCCTGTGGCAAGCTTTGACTGACTCACAGCTGTCTGCCCGGAAAGCCTATGCACTTTAATTTGGGATGAACTTTAATTCAACCTGAAATTTGGAGCTTGCAGCTAACATGTAGCCAAAGAGTCCAACTTAAACGACAGATCTTATTTGAGCCCCATTTCTGTGGCTCACATTGTTTCTGTGGGCCCTTGTGATAAAGAGCCGTCCAGCCCCTTATTATCAACAAACAATTGCTTTGTCAGACAGTCCAGCTGCCACTGTTTGCTTTCACCCTGGCAGCATCTAGTCTAATTAGACTGGAAAAAGTGTTCCTCTCAGTGAGCACAAAACTGGGTGATTTAAAAAACAACTTCTATAATTAAACCTATGTCTACATGGTGATGAATAGAAAGGAAATGTTATGTTGTGTGTCCTGTCTCAGAGAAGCAGAAGAGGAAGAGCCTACCTCGATATTTTAGAGACATTCAATCTTCTCCTGGAGCAGAGCCGGCTCAGACTCAAGCCCAGCACAGCCATGGATCATGACACTGACATGCCTAGGAATAAAACACAGAGTGGGATAAATGTGTTAGAAGCAAGAGACAGGGATGACTCATCTTTCCAAACTCAATGCACTTTCAAGCCAAAGGGGACACTGGAGGCTAGATTATAGAAAGCACTAACCAGCCCCACGTGGATAAATCAACCTTCTCAAAACAAGTTCAGATGAGGACAGAGCATAAAGGCACATATTATATAATAGGTGAGGCCAAAACTGCACAAGACTACGCTGACCTGAGGGGGAGAAGAGGGGACTGGGCCTCATTGGTGATATGGACATAAGAGTCCAGCTGATAAATGTCTCATGACACTGGAGCTGTTCATTTCAGCAAGATCTCCACAAACCTGAACTAACAACATGCATTTAGATCAAAGTTACAGAGCACAGACTGTAGGTTTAGATCTGAGTGAAATTAGGCTGTAAATAAATGTTTGGTTTTAGAGCGCGTGCACAAGCATTGACAGCTTTTTATGACATCTCTCACAATTCATCTAATAGGCCTAGCACAAACTGTATGCAAGTTGTAACTATAATAAGGCTTAGCAACATCACGCCTTTTGTCACGTCTTGTTTAGCTTATAAGGTAATGCATAATAGCCTATAACCGCGCTACCTTTGTCTTACCTTCGTCTCTTTATCGCATCTTGGTGCGGAGGGGATGGAGCAACATCCTTCAAATGAGTCCAGTGATGATCACCACCGTCTGTCCTCCGCAGGAGAAGCGCCGCTGCCTCCGCAGCCCCGGTGCGCACCGAAGAGGATGCGAACAAGGAGGCTACGACCGTGGGCTAACAGGGGACGAGCCCGCTGACTGCACCAGAGCTGCCCAGGACGAGCGGAGTGTGAATGGGAACTGGTGGGTGCCACACCCCCTCCTTCGCTGTCTAAAGGCTGTTTACACTCACACAAGCTGATTCATATTTGATTGTATTGCAGCAGCACTGTGTCAATTGCGTCATGGCGTTGCAGTATGTCAAAAGACGCGGGTTTCCCTCCTCAAACTGCATAGTAGCCTCCACCCTGCCTGCCTCCCCTTTCAGTCTGTGGACAGAGAAACAATATACCCCATGGACCCAATCACAAATAACTCATGAGCGAATGTATAATCCAGGCCTGATCCTGGGTGTGCAATTTAAATAACCTGCTACTTCCTAAAGATAAACAATAAGCCTACATTTGTAGCGGTAATCTCGGCTGGTCTGGGCGGATTTATAGTTTGAACATGCTGACACCTAGTGGCCAGACGCTGTAACGTCTCCTGACTCTCGTCTGGCTCCCCGTTCGTGTGTAATAGTAACAGCACGCACGTGACTTGGCTATGATTTGGACCAATCTAAAAGAAAGTTTTCTGATGTTCATTTCACCTCAACAGTCCACAGGAGATCGCACCCAGAAAGATTAGATCAACACTGGCTCTTCTTCTTTCTTTCTTTTGGTGCGCAATACGGCCTGTTTCACATGTTTTCATTTATACTTACTAGTTTTTCTCAAGTCTGGTAAACATATGTGTTCAGTGTACTGTTGACGTATCCCCATTAGTGAGGTTAAATGCTTTATGAGGGTTAGCAGCACCACCTGCTGGCCATTTCATGCACATACTCCGAGGAGAAACAATTGGGATTTTTGGTTCGACTTTAATCTTTTATTTATGCGATTCCTTTTCATGTTCAGACGCTGGAGCTTCGGTTCAAGAAGGCGCACTTGAATAAGATACAAAGTGGGTCAGTGATTACTTATAACATGTTCATGAACTTCTGTTGAGGTGTCGAATAGCTCCCTCTACCTCTCGAAATGTATTTAGCAGCGTGATCACATCAAAGCCCTCAGGAACCCCCGCTGCTAAACTCACTGAACAGACGAGTCCATCTCTAATAACCAGGCCTTTATGAAGTCTATAAACCCTCTCCTCACCAGATCAGGAGCTAATAGCTGGAAAAGCAGAGCCTGTCGCCACCTTCTTTGAACTTGACTGTATGTAAATTAAACTCAATAAGCATATGCATGTCACTATTAAAGAAAGAAGAATCCATATAGCCTATTGCCCGTGTACATGTGCCTTTGAGTGACCTCCGTCTAATCCTGTCACAGCAGGGGCCACATGAAAGGCCCCATGTTCCGCACAAGAGCCAACGATCTAGTCAAAGCTCACACTGACATTGCTGCTGCTGCTGCTGCTGCAACATTTTTAGTGAAATTATGTTCTTGATCATTTCATGGATCTGTGGAACATTGTGGTGAGTGAAACATGTGCAGCTTTCACCAATAGTCATGTTGTCACACAGAAAGACTCTTATTAAGCTGGCTATTTTTTTTATTTTTTGAACCCTTTGTTTAGAGTACACAACAGTGAGCTTGTAGTATAGGGCAGTTGTGAGGAGTGGGGGGAGATACTACTGTAAAAACAGAGGCTTGGGCAAAAATGGAACATGTTTACTCTCCTGCTTTAGAATAAATACCTGTGCAGGGAGAAAAAGAATTGCATTTAACAACAACAGTCCTCCTTCTAATCAGGTCTAGTCGGAAGTCTGCCTGTGTTCTTTTAAAAAATGAGAGAGACCAAGAAGAGAATAAACTTTGCTGACTTTGAAAAGCTGTTTGAAGTTCTCTGCCAGTCAGAGTTCAAATAACACTAAAACATGTGCATGACATTAAGTGGCTGATTTGTATTAAAGGAGAAAAGCGGACGGACAGAGGGATGAAAGGAGGTCAGAGAGGAGAGCTGCTTAGACCCAAATCCTGCAGATCTCATGTCACTACACAGAGAAGATATGCTTCTTTAGGCCCACGCTTTGAACTCATGATATGTGAGGCGCTCAAAGCTGTAACACAATAAGGACTTTTTTGGACATTGTCAGTTTTTGAGACGTGGTAGTGCAGGAGGTTTAAGATCACAGGTATGTCTTTATTTGGTCAAAGTAGAACAGGTCAATTTAAAGGGTTCTTTATTGTCTTATAGTCTTTAATTAGCACCAAGACATAAATTATTTGATATTAGCTTTGTCTTCTTTGTGCTCCTTTCCGATCATGTGAACATATAATGTAAAGCTATTCATGAAACAATGTGAAAAAACTAAATGACATGATTGAAATGAAAAAATTTAATTCTGTGAACTTTTAGAAGTTATTTCGTGGATAATAGGATCAAACCCAAAGGTCCCTGACCCCTGCAACTGCTCGTTCACACACTTCATCATCCTGTAGCCCATCAACAGTGGCTGGACTGTTGTGGCTGCAGCAGAAACGTTGGACGCTTCCCAACTCTGTGTACGCACCCCTCTTCTTGGCTCAGAGCTGGTCCCAGCGGTATATGGTTTGAGAACCGCAGACGCACTTTCCCATGTGTAAAGTGGACCTCCAGCAGAGCGCCTTCAGCTACTCTGTATTCTCACAGTCTGGGGTTTGGACTCAGTTGTAAAGCCAGGCCCTGGGAGGCTCCCACCTCCGCTCTGATCCACTCAGGTCCAGCTCCACAGAGGAGGCTGTCCTGCCAGCTCCTTTATTCCAGCGAGCACACACCAAGGCCCGGCCAAAGCCAGACTGACAGTCCCCCGTCGCCTCTAGAGCCTGGGTCTCATTTCCCACTGCAGCCGCCCACTGCTCTTCACAGCTTTTCAATCTCCAGCGCAATTAGACGGAGATCCTTCCTTTTGTGGCCAGCCTGCAGTAGTAGAAAAGCCAGAGGATGAGAAGAGAGGAAGGAGGGCCACGTTGTTGTTGTTGGTGGTGGAGCTTGGGCCTAGCCAGGAGCCACTTGTGAAGCTCTGGGTATTAGGACTCACATGGTTTGTTTGGAAAGACTTCTCCAGGGGCCAAAGTGGGATTACGTTGCAGATTGCGAGTTCCCATGGAAGGGGCCTATACCAGCGAGGGCTTTGGTGGGTGGGTTTCAGGTTGGGGGCCATACAGGAGGTCTTTATGAGTTTGGGGTCTGGCTGAATGGAAAGGGCCAACTCCCAGCATGTTAGCTCTCCATATTAGATAGACACAGAGAGGCCATTGAAGTTCCCCAGACATCCCCCTTTATTTCTGCTCCTTTCTCTCACTCAGTCTTTAGCTCTTGAAGGCTTAACTGTTCACATAAGAGGCTACAAGACACTTCTGAGGGCCAATAGGGCTAGTGCAAAAAATCTATGGTAATATATGATGAAAATAGACTTATTAGAAGATGCACTATTTTCAGAATAGTTTTTAACTAAATGTGCATGCATCTTCAAACAAGTAGTGGTTACTGACAATAAATCTCAGACACTTTGTGAAGCGCTTTGGGCGACCTGTGTCATGTGAAAAGCGCTTTACAAATCAGCTTCTATTCCATAATCTGGGTTGCCTTAAAATGTACAAACTCGAGTTTGTGGACGTACCACACCTCAACCTTCAGGACCTCAAGAATTCAATCACTGAGCTTTAAATATGTGTCTTGATTGGGAACTGTTGTTGGGATATTGGTAATCAGAAAGAGATCTTGTTTATATACTGTACTTATCATGTTTGTGTTTATTCCAAAACTGGTCTTAGCCATAGGATCTGGCAACCCCAAGTGTTTCCTCCCTGGTTGTTGATAATTGGATTAAGAACCAACAAAAAATGCAATCATAAACAACATTTACATGTAAAAGGTTTTTGCAATTATGAACACAATACACAACATACAACTGATGTCAGTAAAATGAATGTTTAGTCGACTTCACAGGACTCGGAAAAGGTTTGTAATGTACTTACAATCTTACAACTTACCTTTAAACATCCATATAAAGCCCTTGTCCAACAAAAGAGTCCAGAAATACAGTGTAATTAAACAAACTACCAAAAATGTCACTTTGTTTTGGTTTTACTTTAAAGCATCAGGTGACCAATCTAATTGTCAGTCGCGCAAAACAACTATTCCATCTGCAGCATCTTTGCTTTCCAGATGTCGCTTGGCCCCTCTTGCCCTTCAAAATCTCCTGTCACCTATAAAGCGCCCCCACCCCTCAGCACCCAATCCGTCTTTGTCTGCCTCAGCGCCCCCCTCTCCCCAGCCGCCTCCAGCCATACCTCTTTGAGCCGCGCCGCCGTGATGCATAAATACATAAATCTGCTGCCAGTGTGTGTGAGTGAGTGAGTGCATGCGTGCTGCCGGGCTGTGTAGACGTATAGGCGATGGGACGGCAACCCCACGGGCAGGGCTCTTTCATGTGTCACCAGATCACAGACGCTCAATGTTTACAGAGCATCCAGACAGGCAGACTCTTCCTGGCCCCCCGCCTCGCATGTCCTATTCTGGGCCCCCCAAAACCTGTCACCCCTAACTGGGACAAGGCCGATTGGAGTCGAGGGCAGGGATGGAGGTACTGGTGCCAGGACTGGTCTGTGATCTGCCCGAGACACGACAACGAGGGGCTAAAGTTCAGAGTGGCCATAAACATGTTAGCTGACCTGAGGTAATGTGGTTCCACTTTACCGAGGCGCTTCCGGTCTTGATTTAAAGGACAGTGGGTGTCAACGCCTTTCTGTGCTGGTTTGTTTGGAAAATTCTGTAACTCACAATGTATGATTCGATTTTTATGACAAAGATGAGAGTCATCAGTCATGGAGTGGGTTTTGACCCGTGTCTCAGTTAAATTCACTTACTGGGTTCAATTCTGTGGTGAGAGTCATAGGGGAATGCCACACACGAAATCATTTTAATGTGATTCAAGTGATATAAGGCCAACTAAATAAAAACTAAATAAGGTCACACCAGTTCAGAACCCCCACCTTAACCGAGGTGGTTTTACCCAAATCTAAAGGCTTCTGGACAGGAGCTAAGACCTGCAAAACTCATCGAAGCTTCATCCTGGTTTTTGGTATCAGGTTTTAGTTGTTTTTTTGTTGCATTTGTTCAAGGCGGTGTATAAGAGGTTAAAGGAATAGGCCACCGTTTTTAAATACTGAGATATGTTCCTACCTTAGCTTAGAGGAGTTGATGTGTACCTGTCTGGTCTTTACGCGCGTCCTCAGTCATGCAAACAGAGCACAGACGGCTTTAGCATAGCCTCTCCTCTTCTCATCTATGGATACACAATCCAAGTATAGAAACACAAAATTAAACATGTAAAAAGAATGGCCTATTCCTTTAAAAAACAAAAGAATTGAGAAATAGGCAACACCCTGAATGTTGTGTGAAAAGAAACCAGCCTGTTGCTGAATTATCATCAGTTGCTGACGAAGCCTCTGAAGATGAGAGATTAAACATTCCCTAAACTAAAATAATTTATAACTAAACCTCAGCACAGATGACTCCTAAATGTGATATTCCTTTGGACTGTCACATCTGATGCAACTCCGGATTGTCGGTATTGGCTAAACCAGTGCACAGAGGCGTAGGAGTTAAGGTCAGTCAACTCTACGCACTGGCCGAAGCTGAATAAAAGTGGGCAAACGCTCTGCCACTGAGCTACTGCTGTTCCTATCTCGAATTCTGTTTACATTTGCTTCTCATGATAAAAAAGTAATGACTTCTTCAGAATCCTTGCTCGTGATTTTGTTACCACATTTTTTTCTTCCCACTTTCACACAAGACTTAAGGACACTTCTTGTTCTTGTTTTTGCAGATGAACACGAGGGAGATGAAGGATTTAGCTACGCACAAACTCAATCAGTCGAAGACACACAAAGAAAGCTGGTACATCTGCCATGCTTGATTTAATGCCACGTTTTTTCTTTTTTTTTTGCACTTTAAATCTTTCAGTGACAATCTGTTGACGTTTTTCTCCTCTAAATTTGCAAAAAGGTAGAAAGGAACAGAACAACCGCAATGAAGCCTGTAGGGGAGGTATTTCATCCTGTTGTGTTGAATTGGAAGGGAGTATTAATGATTCTGAAGGCCTGAAAAGTGTAAGAAAACAATCTCGCCAAATGTGCACATGTTCTTGGGCACGCAACAAAAACAAAATTAACATCTAAAATGCTTCGGCTCCGTTTTAACCGTTCACTTCAAAACCGTCATCGAAGCTCTAATGGGGGGCAAGTTCAAAGCTGCACTAGACTCCCGCTGCTCCGCTGAGATGGAGGAACAACACTTTGGTCTCTCTCTCTAGCCTTTTCTGTTTGTTTATCCGGCTCTTTGCTCCATTTCCCTGCTTCAATCCGTCTTCCCCCTCTTCCACTTTTCATCTGTTCTTTGAGCGAAGCCTTTGCTTTATCACATTAGCAGCGTTTGGTATTTCTCCGTCTGATTCTGCAATTTTGTTTTCCAGCAGTCCTTGGGTTTTCTGTTTGTTTCCTCCTTCCTTCTATCTTGGTCCATCTTTCATCACTCTCGCCAGTCTTTCAAAGCTGACAGACATTGATCAGCGGGCAGCAGTGGGGTAGCTGTCCCGCTGCAAGTCCGTTCTGAAAGCCCCGTCTAGCCCTGGATCCAAAACAGAGCCTTGAGCGGCTAGGCCTCAATAGACTACCACTGGTCCGATGTAGACAGTTGCTCAGTGTTGCCCTGCAGAAATCGGCCTGCATCAAAAAGCCTTCTCTGCTTTTTTCTAGTCTTTTCCTTTTCTCTTTCAAAGATGGCACTTCCACAAATGTTTAACTCCAGCTATCTTCTCATTAAGAGGCCTTCAAAGGATCCCATTGATGTAAAAGCATCCATTTGAATTTGTAATCACCCTTTGCCGTGCGGCGGCGGCTGCTGCTGTGCTCAGCGTAATTTCTCCTGGATTTTCTGATAGCCGCCTCAAAGAGCTAACAACCCGTTTTTTCTGCCCGCTATGAAGTCGGATAAAGTAGAGGACTTTATCGAAACTTTCGGAAGCTGTGAGGTGCGTATTTGTGAAGCCCTTGGGTTTGTTTATATGCTGACAAAGAGAGTAAGAATATATAGGCTAGGAAGTGTGCCAACAATGCACAGCGCAGATGATAAGCGCGGTGAGAAAGCCACTCGAGCTGGATAAGGTGTGTTTGAAGATTAAAAGTTTCATCGTCACCATAGGATAGGCTATTTTCATGAAAGGCAATGCAGTGGACTTGAAATTGGTTTGTCTATAGGGAGGGCCTTTAACTGATATAGACTTTAAATGGAAAGGGATATTTTTCATATTCCACTGTAAAAACTACTTCAAGACACACTTCTCCCACATGAAGAACTTGAAAAGAATACCAAATGTTGTACTTGGAAATGACCTGAATGCATATTTTCCTCTGACTTTGTGCTTCTGTTGATGTGACGGAGAGCCACAGTGTCACCATTTCTCAAATGAGAGCGAGAGAAAAAAGTTTAGCAGCCTATGTAAGATCTTTTTTATGATTTTCCTATTTAAAAACTGATCTATCTATGGCCGAATGTGTCAAAATAAAACAAAGCGTACAATGTCTGCTGCGTAGGATGATGAATAACAAACAACCAGCTGGGGAGCGACCATTAAAAAAACCTAAGGTGTGTTCTTACAACCTGTCACAAAGTCAACGATGAGGTAAATCTAAAACTAAGAAAAACAAACACAAAACATTTACAAATATGCATAAATAGAACTAGTTAAGCTTGTGAAGAGACTTCAACCAATGGCATTTCACTGAATCCTTTCCTTACTCACAGATGGAGACTGGAGACTCTCAACCTTTGACCTCTGCAACTAAATCAAAGGCATTGTCCACGAGGCAGATGGGCCCCCCTCCACAACAATACAAGTAAATAATCTTTTTTTTAGAGGGGCCTGAAGGAGGCGAGTGTATTATTACAGATGTCATTGATCTACTCTGCGCATGCTTCCATAGTCTATACCTTTGCACACATGCACGCGCAGTCTTTTATAACTTTGTGTGAAGTGTTCTCTCTCATCTGTGTCCCTTTAGCCGGCCACATCAGAAAGTGTCTGCAACTCTTCTGCTCTATTGTTTTCGACTTTGTGTCCCTGTGATGTGGCTTTGCTCTTTTCTACCGAATAAAACACTGGCTATAAAGACGATGTCGATGACAGTGAGAAGCACTTCCTAGCTACCAACTACTTTTTTGAGCTTTTATAGTATTTTTTACACTATTGTACCGTGCTTGAAAACATACCTGGAGTTGTGGTTTGTTTCATGTATGTTTGGGCAATCCTGCATATTCAGTCTTTCCAGGGGGACCCCAAGGTGTTTCCAGGCCACCTGAAAGACAGTCCTTCCAGTGTGTCCTGTAATCCTTGGTGCTCTTTCCAATGGGACATGCCCGAAACACCTCCTCAGGAAGGCATCTGGGAGACATTCAGAACTGATCATTAGGGACACACCTGAAGACGGTAAGCCATCTTTATCTATTCAAGAACCCTGGCCTCGGTTTTGGTGGTGGTACTGAGACAATCCACCTCTCTGCCCACTGAAGGTCCTGATTTGATTAAGCCAACAGAACAATATCACAGAACAATACCCCAAAAATATCCTCTTTCGACCCTTAGCCGCGGCTGGAAATTTGTCTATAAAAGTCATGAACAGAACTGGTGACAAAAGGCAGCCCTGGTGGAATCCAACACAACATAGTGGTGAATTATTTACATATAAATAATTTTAACTTCTGAAATAAAAAAATTCCAATACAAAGGGATGCAGAGATATTTCTGTAAAGGAATGGAAACAGTACTAAAGGTAAACATGTGATTTGTTCTGTTCTTGCCAATCGTTTCACAGAATGAATCCTACAATGGCACGTAGCATCCCGACTTTAATCCCGATAGAAATCTATGACAATGCAAGAAACTTTTTCTTATAATCTCAGAGACGATCTAATCCTTCCAACTTCTTTAGCTCTTCAAAAGTTTTTCATAGGAGTTTCGAGCACTAGACCCACCCTCCTGACTAAGTCCTGCACATAGACACAAATCTGGCTTTGAAGCAGTGTTCGACATGAGAAGGCATCAGCTTTTTTGTGGCTTGGATCCCTCTCACAGACGTGCTAGCGAGCTTTAGCCCACGCCGCGCCTCCCAGGTCCTGCTCACTTTGTTGTCCTCACAGCGGGCACCTGCATTCCTCGCATAGCTGTCTCCAGAGTTTCAAGAACAGCACGCTATCTCCTCGTCTGCCACTCATACCTACCACAGCTCGTTGCTTAGCATTAGGAAGGAAGGGGGACAATAGTGAGAGTGACAACAAGGAGAATGATAAAGCATGAAGTGTGTAGAGTGAGACAGTTCAGAATATATGTTTTGTGGTTAAATCTGCACCAAACAAAAATATGTTTTAGATGGAGCACTTACTGTACTCTATATAACATTATTCTACCTATATGTTTTCAAGCCTAGTCAATTTCATTTTAGCATTTAACATTCAAACAGTTACAAAATCATACATTTATCAACAAAGACACAGTGCCAGAGAACAATGTTGGTTAACTCGTTTGCCATTTTGGTCAACTTCAGGGAAACAGATGTCATTTATTCAAGAACATTCATAGATTACAGTCTTTCCTCTTAATCATAAATGTTAAAAAATTTCAGCAAAATAACACAAATCTGTCATCGTTTTTTTTTATAAGTTGCTTCGCAGTTCTGGGAAACGTTTAAAGAGTACATGCTGCAAACGAAGCCAAACCATCAGTCAGCGTTGGTGATATTGTGAAAAGTGTTTGAAGATGCACCGCGCGTTGGCGATGAAGATGGATTAATACATGATTTACTGCACGGTCAGATGTGTTTGCATGTTTGAGCTGCCTGTGAGCCTGATGTAAAACATACGCTCTCTATGGCACGCAGCGGCGGAGGCAGTTGTTGTGAAATCCTGTCATTTTCAAAACAAATCCATAACAAACTTTTAAAAGTCGTGCTCCATGGCTGCAACACACACTCGTTCCTGTCAGTCTGTTTACTCCAAATATCCATCTGTGCACAGATTTTCCTTCAGGAATCCCAACTTTCCTAATTCCTCCTTGTCTGGACATTTCATACACAACTCTCGCTAAACTAAAACTACGCAGCATCACACTGTTGTTAGGCTCTTCTTGAAGATGCAACTTTTTGCTTTTCATTCATGCACTTTCATCCAGACATCAAGGTAGATTCCAAACAATGATGTCATGGGCCTGGACACTGTCTGCATCAGAAGAGTTTCAATATCCAATATCCAAAGGGTAATGTACTCTCTTAAATCTATGGCTTTTCCCTTGAGACAGGATTCTAATATTCAGGTACTGCTGGTGTGGTCACTACAAAAACTTCAAATATTGTAGTAAAGTTTGAGAAAACACTGTACTAGTTCCAGTTCAATATGAGAACAATTGCGATATTCAATTAATGTTGCAGTAAAGAATCAAATTGTGTCAAGACAAGACATAAAAAACACTAACACAAACGAACAAAACAAGATTAAACATGAACATATCTTGGACATTCATGATGAAAAAATAACTTTTAGCATTTTTTTGTCAATGTGCATTTTTGTTTTGGGCTGTGATGAAAAAAAAAGTTTCAGTTTGATCAAGGAATTTCTCTGATTTTTCAATATGGGTATTGTCACCATATTACAATAATTCAGCTATCAGAAACACTCAGGGTTTGCAGAATAGACAGGAAATGTGCAATAAATAAAACAGTAAATAGTAAATATTAAAAAGAGGCATCTTACAATGACCACCAAAAACTTTAAGGGAGCAAGAAGTATAAACCGTAAAAAATTAAAATAAATGGACTATATTGCACAATCCTAGTGCTGTCTCGTATAAAAAATAAAAAATAAACTTACATTAACAACAAACCTTGTACACACTAAATGATACACACTGCATGTTCCCTCTGAATCCACTGCTTCATTAATGCTCCAGTGAACTAAAAGCAGGAAGTGTGCCTCTGTAAACCACAGAGATTCTTTCTTTTAAATGTGGAAGTGCAGTACTGGGTCAACCAAGCTTCATATCAATCACGTCCTATAACAGACATGTGCATTTGTGTTCAGTATCTGTATATATTGTTTGTGATCTGCTCGCAAAAACAAACTAGACTTGTTATTATTTTCCAACAATAACAAGCACCCACTTGTTAACATATTTTTGTAACACTTTACCCAGTAAGTCTCTGTAACTTTACTGTAGAACATCTACAGTGGCACTTCTATGGTACCTTTCATAGTACTTACTAAATGTGGTAAGTACCTGGTACTTACTGAGTAAATACAAGTTTTGTTATGTGTAAGTCGTGTGATGTAATAGTATTTTCCTTGTGCTTGTAACCTGTTTTGAAACATGCATTAAATTGTAAGATATGCATTACTGCAGTAGTATCCTTTAAGTACCACAATTGCTGGGTTGCAGGTGACATTCTAAAGGCCTATACTATTATATAGAGGAAAAATGATTTTGTTTTTGAGGAAATTTTTGGTCTTGTACAGAGAGATCATGTACCCAGTGACTGATATTAATGTTTATTTCTTCATACATTTTTTCATTCATATATTTTCTTTTTAGCTACGACTTGTGAAAATGTAATGCTGTTGATAGGAAAAACTGGCTCCTGCCCCCCATTGGGTCCAATGACATCATCATATTCTAGAACCTGCAACCCAGCAATAAGTACGTAGGATGTACCACTTTATTATCTAAGATGTACCACATTTTTATCTATTATTTACCACTGTATGCACCTAGAAGTACCACTGTAATTACTAGCCTTTATTTATCTCACAATGGAGAAATTAACTTGTTAGTACTAAGGACTTACTGGCCGTATTGTAAAGTGCTACCCATAGTTTTTTAGCAATTTGTTTCACTACTGTTGTATTCCCCCTCAATGTCTGTATGTGTGTTGTTTCTATGTGTGATGGTACGTGTACAATATTGTGAGTGTTTATAATTTGGCAGATTTCTCTAAGCAAAAGGATTGTGGTGGATGTGGTGGTTTCATGCCAAAGATAGAATTAATCCCATTGACTGAACCAGCCAACACAGGTCCGTATTGTGAGCTCCTACCACTCCTCTGTCATAGCAGCACCACTCTATTTTTGAGCACACTGGATGATGATGGGGCCACGCATGTTTTATACCAAGTGCTCAGGGCTGGGAAAGCCGAGAATACACTAAATAAAAGCCGAGTGTGACAGTGGGAAAAGAAAAGAGGCACAGGTATTGTTTGGAGTGGAGCCTTCTGTTTGTGCAACGGATTCTGAAGTTTGCTCCAAAAGCAACTTGGCTCCTGAGGGAGACACATGCACTGCATCCCAGAATCAGCCACTTATAGTATGTAAATAAATGTAAAAGGTCCTTTTCTGTGTGAAGCATGTCACTGTAAAATGCCGTAGAACAGCCTCAACAGCAGCATAACCCAAGTCTAAATGTGCATCTTGTTCATTTAGTAACTGTTTTTAAACAGCTACAACTTTTACGGATGGGGCGCGATGTCACAAACACACACATTAAAGAACTATGGGCGTTTTCACACAGGCTCTAGTTAGGGCGACCTAAAGGGACTTTCAGCACGAGAGCGGCACTTTCAGTGTTAATCTAACGTCAGGATTTCACGACGGTCTAAACAGCCGCCTCCAGTGCGGCTGAAACAGGTGGTCTCGGAGCGGCGCATCTCGCTCTCTGCATCGGAGTGGGCCAAACTTCTCTTGCCTTGATGCCTCTTTGTATTCCTATAGCTCCAAACGGGGTGAAGTTGGAAGCGACCACGCTCTTCCACGGGCACAGACAAAGACCAGACAGGTACGTATCAACTCGTCTCACCCTAGGTAAGAACATATCTCGGTATGGAAGAACTATGTGCTGCATCGGCCTCTCCCAGTATATTCCTATAGCTCCAAAGGGGTGAAGTTAGAAGCAACCACGCTCTTCCACGGGCATGCGCAAAGACCAGACAGTTACGTATCAACTCGTCTAAGCTCAGGTAAGAACATATCTCAGCATGGAAAAACGGTGAACTATTCCTTTAAATCATCAAGGTACGTCTTTCTTTCCCGTCTTTCCCTTCCTGCCGCAGTGAAATATTCCTCTTTATGAGCCGCTTAAAGTAGGCTACATTTCTCCTCGCTTTACGTAGCCTTTACCACCCTCACTGTATTTAACCACGGGGGAAAGGAGTGACTGTACACACTTCAGCCGTAACTTTGGGGAAGAGTGCGTACGTACGTCCGCGCATGCTGGCACATTTTCAGGTCGATGCATGTTGCCATGGGAATAGGTTCAAGAACAGCTGATCTTTTTTGCATGGCTGATGTTGCCATGTTTGGTGCGTACGTGCGTGAGCATGGACTGAACTACAGCGGTGTCGAGGCGACCTACAAAGCTCCAACATGTGTAACAGCCTAAGTAACTTGTTTACCTAAATAAATCCTTTCTCTGGATGTAATGCAGGTGTTAATGGGATGATTGGGGGCTTTTTCATCTCCCCCTGGTGTCTGTCCAGAAAACCACCCTCGCAACTTTCCCTGCTCCGACCACGAGGCGCAATACACACGTAGAATAACGAAGCAGAAGCTCTGAAACGGGCAATGCTAGCTGCGGGCTAGCGCCACTTTAGCGGTGTTTACAGCCAAGAGTAAGTGGAGAAAAAAAATATCTCCATTGTGTCATTGAGTTGTGGCACAATGTACAATATCCTTCTCTCCCTTTTGTCTTTGTTGTCACCGTACTATTACGCAACATGCTACGACACCTGCAGTGGCGCCTGGCCTCTCGGGGCGTGAGCTACTTAGTTCTGCTTTAAGATGTTAATACACAAAAAGCTAAAAGTTCATGAGCAAAAAAGCAAAATAGGTCAACAAAGGCTTGCAGTTTCTAAATGCATGTAGCAGTTTTTGAATGGCTAGATATGCTTTTGAAATAAAAATAAATAAATATTTGGTCACTCCTTGGATCAAACCCACACAACTTTAGATGCAGAATAGCACAATATCAATTAGAAGATTTATGTTTTTTCAAATGAACTATGAATGAATCAACAAAGGTAAAACATTTCAAAATTGCCTTGAAAACGAGAATAGAAAACGTAAACACAAACAACTTTTACATAGTGCAAAATGTGAGCTTAAACATGTTATTCTCACGTTGATGTTGTAACATATTTTGATGGATAATAAAATTCAGCATCTGCCTCTTCTCATTCATCACAGCCTATTTGTGCCCGTAAATGTGAACCATGCTTTTGACCACACTTGTAAATTCTCCCAAATGATCCACACTTGAGCTGCAGAAAGAACATCTTGGTAAATTTCAGAGCCTTTAAAGTTGTGTTGCAACAGCCTCATCAATCCGAAATGAAAGGCAGATGACGGCATGAATGCTTAATAGTTGTGAAAGTGATTTTTCCTTTTTTTTTGGAGAAGGAGGAGGAGGAGTTTGGAGATAGCACGCAGCAGCCCATCGCGGCAGCTCTGGACCAGGCCTCCATATGGGGATTAGGCGAGCTTTGTTAACATGATGTCAAGCAAACTTCAAAACAACCCCCTTCCCCTCTCTCCGCCTCCTTCAAACGCCCTCTCTCTTCACAGTCGATGGCCCATGTTTAAATGAGGGAGATGCATTTTGTTTGTCTATATCGTAGCTGTAAATCACATGAGAATGTGTTTTTTTTATGGCTTTGGTTTGTCAGATCTCATTCATTTTCAGCATTTGGGACCAGATCTACGTACGCATGCATCATACAGGACATTAAGATTAGAAACAACAGTACCAGAACATTGTACATTGAGCATTCTCACAATTTACAACCGTGTCCAAAACCGACTGAGATCTTGGGGCTATAATACAATAAGCTCTTAACCTGCTGCATATGCAAAGCTACTGGCATTGACGTTTATGTGGATACGCAATGTATAAATTACACACAATTCTATCTCAATATCCTTGCAATAAGATGCTGTACAAAGCTTTATAATGCTGGAAACAACTGCACATTGAAGAAATAAAGAAATTGTTGAGGAATAGGTTTTCATAATGATCATCCGGGCTGGGATATCTGAGCCAAAGGGCCTCATTCGAAAGCCTTCTTCTCACTTATGCTTTGTCACAAACAGAGCAATGCGGTGGACTCCCTGCACCTCAGTGAAGAGTGCAATGAGCAGTGCAAAGGGAAAAATTGAGCAGTCGCTTCAAGAGGATGTGTCAGCACCTCGGCGAGAACATGCAGGGGTCTGGTTAGCGGTGCATCTCCATCTTAAAGCCACCAACCACACTTTTGATGACAGTGAATGTAAGCAAAAGAGAGGCTTTAAGAGGAGTGCGAAGAAGGGAAACATGATCTATCTTTAAACAGACGCGGCATCTTCATGAACGCGAAGAAGCCTCAAACCACCCAGTCCAGTTGACAATTTCGATAACCCTTCTGTCCGTGTTGGAAAACTGCTGGACGATAGAGAGCTTATGCAAACATATATTGTGCAGTGCCTGTTTAATTCCTGTGTAACTAAGAGCCCATTCATCCCTTAAGCCCGACATGTGTGCGTTTGTCTCTGGCGAGGGCTAATTAAGACGTGGGGTAAGAGGGGCTGGGCGACCCCTGACATGATTGATTGTGAGTGCCACAGTGCACTGCTGGGTGTCTCTTTCACACAAAGGACTACACAGGCCCAGTTCAACCTTGGCCCGCTTTGTGTTCCCGGGTCCTGCTTCAAAGACATGGCACGGGACATTAGCATTTTTAATCAGCTGCCAGGGGTCCGTCCTGGATTGGGATGCAAGAGGATTTTTATCAAGCGAGATTTAGAAATGTCCCAGAATGAAAAAGACTCTACTGGATGGAGACTGCATATAAAGCTATAGTTATGTATGACAATTTAAAGGGACTATACAGAGTTTAAAAATGTTTAAAAATATGTGTTTTCCTCCCTCTACATGTTCCAGCCATGTCCTAATGTGTAGAATGAGCCCAGACCTATTCACCACAACTGCCTCTAAAATTCTGCACTGTCACTCAAAAAGTTGCTAATTCAGGTGAAAAGTGCCGTCATGCATGAGCTTAATATAGAAGCTGCAGTTACGCATAAGACCTGAGTTGGCAGTAGTGAGTATAAAATGACGAACTTGCATCTAGTCCCTTTAAGTTTAAGAAGGAGGAGCTTAAAGCAGAAGTAATTCAATTCAATTCAATTCATCTTTTTTATTTGAGCATCTGAGCTCCACAAAGTTCTTCATAGGAACAGAGTTCAGCACATTAATCAAGCAAAAGAAAGATACATGCGTCGGTGAATAGCCAAATAGATAAATAAATAACGTGGATATGATGCTCAAAAGGAGTAGGCAGAAGCTTCAGCTTGTTAGAGCCTACCCCCTTTCGTACTTAAGAAATAGATACATTCATATGCACAAAGAAGATATGACATATAGTAATTTTATCATATTCCAGTGACTATACAATCATCAATATTTATGTTGCAACATTCTGCTGGTTCCAAGACAGGGAAAGAAAACTCAATAATTACAAATACCCATCACTGCCAATAACAACGAGTCACCAATCTTAAGTTGAACATTTGTTCCTTGTTGTTTTTTGTTTTTAGTTAAGTACTTTTAATGGACTCGTGCCCCTAGAGGCTATAAGCACCACTGCAGGTGTTGCAGCATGTTGCTTTTTTTACTCATTAATTGTCTGTGAGAGTAAATACTACACTGACAGAAAAGACAAAGGAAGAGAGGGAGTTTGTACATCAAATTACACAATGGAGATATTTTTCACTCAAACTTGGCTGAAAATTCATTTTAAGTTAGCTTTGCCCGTTAGCCTGTTAGCTTCTTCTTCGTGATTCTCTATGTTTGTTAAGTGTGACGTCACGACTTCCGTTTTTCCGGGACCGGAACATTTAAAAACTCTTAAAAACAACGATTAATATTTAACAGAGAGTTACTGAACCTACTTATTTCTCAGATTCATTAGCCAAAAAATGCCACACCTACTGCTTAAACAGTATTATTTGCTAAAGTCGATACTTCCGAGGTTAGCGTAGCTGCCTTTAGCATTTTTCTCCGCAAACCCGGATGTAGCGATTTTGGTAAATATTACTTTTATAGCAGTAGGTACAGCATTTTTGGCTAATGGGCCTGATAAATAAGTATGTTCAGTAACTCTCTGTTGAGTTTCAGAAATATTGATTGTGGTACTTATCACTTAACAAACGTATTGTGTGTATTGGTGGCTCCGACCCAGAGTCAGGAAAGTTGCAAGCGTAGTTTTCTGGCCAGAGACACCAGGGGGAAATGAAAGACCCCCCCCCAATCATCCCATTAACACTTGTATTAACCCCAGAGGGACTACGAAAAGGATTTATTCAGGTAAACAGATCATTGCTTGCTGTTGTTGTGTCCTTAGACAAGATATTTCATCCACCTTGCCCGTATAAATAGTTATTGAGTGCTTGGTGGTTGTTAAAAGGGCCATATGCACTCACTTACTTATTCTCCAGGGCAGCTGTGGCTATACTGTGTAGATCACCGTGAGCTTTTGGAGAGTGAATCATGTGGGAAACTGTAAAGCGCAAGTGTCTGGAAAAGCACTGTATAGACTAATAGGTTATTAGGAGCTACAGTATGTGCTCATCACTTACTCTTCACATGGCAACTAACAAGAAAGTTTTTGTGTTTTCTTTTGACATTTCAAACCAAACCACTTTTATTTTAAAGCGAGCTCTTGATGAAGCCCATTCTCTTTCATAAAAAAGTGCGTACTTTGAAGAGACATTAGACAAAGCTTGATTAAAAGACAAAGGCTGAGATTGGCTGCTCTGTGCACACTTCCTTTTTTAACTCGGTTCGTCTGAAGTGGTTCTGCGGTCTCAAAACAAGCACATGTGTTTCTCAGGCTGCACTCAAACTTTACTGTGACAGATGGAGAGAAAGAGAGAAAAAGTCAAACACAACTTTTTCTTTTCTTTTTTCTCTCTGCCTCGGCTTTTGCAAATGTTCCCATACAGCAAGCATCACATTTCTTTGTTGTTTTAAAAGCTTTGATGTGTTGGTAGATTTACCAGCGAAACATGAGGGTTTGTTAGAAGATAACATCATCATTTGTAAGTGTGAAAATGCAAATGAGCTGCACAGTATAGACGTTTTTGTTTGTTTTTTCAATGTTACAGGAAATTTAAACATTTTTGTTAATCAGAAGTATACTGTACGTGTAATAACATGAGAACTGCCACAAGCTTCTTCATTAGTCTATAAAACATTGTGCAAAAATGTCCAATGTGCCTGGATTGTGGCCAAATTGACAATGTTTCAGAAGCAACAGAAACCATAACTCTGCCTCACTTCCAACACCGTAGTCGACCAAATATGAACACTGTCAATTAAGCCACAATCCACAATCCAATGTTGACTTAAAGTGCACATGACAGGTTTTAATGCTTTTGAAAATATGAATTATTTAGATCGATTACATCAGTAGCAAGTTCATGAGTTGCTTAATTATCATTTTATTTCAGTGAATCAGCAATTTTAATTAAGAAATGTTTGGCTAAAAAGTTATTTTAATTTGAATTTTTAAGCTGCTCAGGACAAACACCTGAACACTATTTCGTTGTACACTTGTATGATACTTACATTTCTGAGCGGGTGACAGGAAGTGACATTGATAAAGGTAACGTTCCATATTTTCCATTGACTTAACACGGTTGGCACGGCAACAGCTTAAAATTGTTTACCTTCTTCTATGTCACTTCCTGTCGTTGGCCAATAAGGAAGTGAAACTATAAACATCACAAAAAATGGCCAAACTACAGAAAGTGGGGTACAATCTTTAACAAATCTTAAATATAACCATGTTAACTATGTTTTAGCAAAAATTAGCACATTAGACAGAAGTCTATGTGTCATAAGCACTTTAATGGTGTTAATGTTATTGAATGAGATTCAGGAGCAGCTCCTCCTCATTGCTCCTCAATGGCCTATTTTCCCAGATGTCTAATCGTTCAACACTCTTCTTAGATCTTGATTCTGTATCCTGCCCTATACTATAAGCATCATGCACTCAGCCTCCCTCAACCACATTGCCCCTTCGACAAACTCGCCTAAATATTTCGATCTGCTTCGGTTGTTCTGTGGTCCTCGCTACAGAAACAAAAGTAAGAAATCAACCTCAGTAAAAAGTTTGTCAGGAGTACTCCTGTCACAAAACATTTACAACTCGAGGCTAAACTATTGTTTTCACCCAAATCTCCAGAAAATGAATAAATAAAAGCAGGCTTGTACTTCTCTCACCGGCTGATCATTGAGAAAGCAGCGTCGGGGGCAAACATATGCCACTTGCTCTTCGTGACGAGTGCATTAAATCTTCATCACAGGAGAACCTCTTTTATTGGCAGCTGTAGTTTCGACATGGTGCCAGCAAGTGCCAGAGGACAAAACAATAGCAGTAAAAAGGGAAAGAAAAGAAGGTTTAACAACATCAACAACCGCCGACAATCTACACCGACACAGAACCGGGAAACAGGAAGTTGAATCTGAATTAGAGGGATATCTCCAGTTGGTACCACTTTGATGTTTTCCTTTGTTCTGTGGGATTTGTGAGCATCATGGTTAAATGAATAACGCATGCACCTATTGGCAGATTGGTCTACACTTCTTGTCAACGCAGTATGCGCCACAACCTTTTTTTTTTTTCAGACATATTGTTTGTTATTTTGCCAGTTTACTGTGTAACATAACATAGAAGTTTGGCAGATGGTGGTTCTCAAACTGGAAAAATTGGAGACCTCTGCAATTGAGTGAAAATATATGCTTTTGTTTGTTGAAACCTCCTAGCCCTTCCCTCCTGATTGGACCTGACAGGCCGGTTCACAGAAGACTATCACTTCTTTTGTCTTTTGCTCCATTTTTCTCCAATTCGGCATGACCCAAATCTAACACTTACTTGGCCGGAGCTTTTAGGCCAGTGTCACGCCTCATTTGAAAGCTAAGACCTACAAAACTGATCTAAATGGATCCATTTCCTTGCTTTGTGGCATCACTTTTTCATCACATTTATGTCACTTTTTTTTGGCTAATTTTTGTCACTTTTACATCACATTTTTGGCACGTTTTTGTCACTTTTTTCTGTTTTGTTGCTCCTTTGTTGCTTTTGGGTAATGCCAAACCGGAGAAAATGTGCTCGCTTAAGGTGGGGGTTAAGAGGTTAAGGTATACAATAGATATAAGGTTGGAGACTAAAGTGGGCGGTCAACTTTAAAGAGGAAATTAGGATTTTAATACATCATTCGTAAAAGAAAGTAAACAAAAATAGAAAGACTAACTATGTAATGACTCATCGTTTACTTGAAAGAAAATATGGATCTTACACCTGATATGCAAAGAAATGTATAATGGAGAGAATGTTTGGTAAATCTCTGCCCGTAATACACTACACAAACATCCAAGACATAATATGGCTTAGAAGTCTGTTATCTCGTCCTTCCAACTTGCATCTCAGGGG
Source organism: Gobius niger (assembly GCF_951799975.1). Lineage (NCBI taxonomy): Eukaryota > Metazoa > Chordata > Actinopteri > Gobiiformes > Gobiidae > Gobius > Gobius niger. The sequence goes on along the minus strand of NC_136861.1, from coordinate 23,215,675 downwards.
GGAAAAAAACATATAATCCTAAAATAAAAAAGGGCCTTTAGGCAAACCATTCCTTACATCTTTCCCTTTTAAATAATAAAACCTTATCACCAGTCACCGAGACAAAGACGCCTGTTTGTGTCCTCCGGTTTCTTCTCTTTTTGGTTTCTATCTCGCTCTCACGTCCACACGCCCACCGCAGCCTCGCCTTTGACGTCCAGATAGGGACATTTGTTTGAAGTGACTCATCAAAGAGGGGATTGGGCAGTGACAGGAGCGTCTCCCCATGCTCCTCTGGGTCCCCCGCTGCTCGCCGAGCGAACACGCAGCCGGGAGCCGGGCGGTGACCACTGGAAACTTTTCATTTGATCAACTGATATAGGGACACACTGGCGCTTCTCTCCGACCGGTTTCAAAAATAGGGATGGAGAATATGGAGTTGGCAGGATGCATATGCCGAGAGAGGTCCCCTGATGGGCTCTACTCTGCGTGTCCGATATGATGGAGCGAAAGGTGTGTCAGTGCGCCTGTGTAGTGGAGAAGATGGGAAGATGAGAAGCGCGCAGCAGCATCCGGACCCAGCGACTTTAAAGGAGACAGCTCTGCCTTTCAAACCTGCCAACTCAGGCTGATAAGAAGGAGCACACCAAGAGGATCATGGGAAAGAGAGAAAGGGAATAAACAGTGGAGCGAGATAACTGCCATTCAAATAATCTGCTTCAAAATGTCAGGGAGACGCAATGTTCATCGAGATTTGCACAAAATCTACTGTAGAGTGCTGTCTTAAAGTTTTAAAGGTGCCAAGTGTCTATAAGATTAGTAGCTTACTGAAGGGGACCACGGGTCATTTTTACCAAGTATCACAAATTTGTAAAGACGCAACCGATCAGCAACATAATGTGAACAGATAATTAAGTACATGATGCAAGACACGACATTTCTCTCAACACTGAACACTATTTTCTGTATTATGACCAAACTTTGTTATAAATGTGTGAAAAGATGCACAAGCAGAGCAGATATAACGTACAATGCAGGGGTGTCCAAACGTATTGAAGTGTATATGGTATGGAGGGCTATAGATCGATGGTCAGTGCAGTCACCTGGGTGTATTTAAAGGAACAGGCCACCGTTTTTCCATACTGAGATATGTTCTTACCTGTGCATAGACGAGTTGATGTGTACGTGTCTGGTCTTTGTGCGTGCGCTCAGTGACGCAAATAGACCAAAGACGTTGTTAGCATTTAGCCTCTCCAATCATATTCCTATGGCTCCAGACTGGGGTGAAGTTAGAAGCGGTCAAGCTCTTCCACGTTTTCCCTATTGAAATACAGTTACGTGAAAAAAAAAGAGAAATCGACTTGTTTAATTTTGTAATTTAATTTTTAATCCTATATTTGGATTGTGTAACTTTTCACACAACTGTAGGGAAAATGTGGAACAGCTTGGTTGCTTCTAACGTCACCCCAGTTGGGGCTATAGGAAAATGCTGCAAGAGACTAAATGCTAACAACGTCTTTGGTCTTTCTGCGTGACTGGGCACACGCACAAAGACCAAGCAGGTACACATCAACTCGTCTATGCACAGGTAAGAACATACCTCAGTATGTAAAAACAGTGGCCTATTCCTTTAAGAGCAGTTTGAAAATGTTCGCCACACTTTTATGTAGGCTTGTAACCTTAATATCAGCTCTATCTCAATAACATGTTACTTTTTGAGGTTTTAATCATGTTGAATGATTAAACTTGAAGTAAAAATTACCATAGGGATGTGTGCCCAGTTAACAAGAAGCCTGAGAACCACCTAGAATTGGTCTGCAGACCGCATTTGGCCCTTGGGCCGCACTGCAGAGCAACACACCAAACAGTATGAAATCCTTATGTTTTATATGAATAGAATAACCAATAGCAAATCAAGATTTGTTAAGTTTTGTTTGCATCGTTTGTGTCCCAGAACCTCATTTAAGATCATAGGGCATGTAAGGAAATAGGACGAATTTAGCGAATAAGGTGGACTTTATTAAACCTTGAAAAAAACCTGACATGCTTTCTGTTTTGTAAATACAGTACAGTTGTAGGCATAACCACACTGAAAATATATATGAACCATCATCCTACAAACCAGGATAATGGTTCATAATGGCAGTAGTGATGGTGAGGCAGGCAGCACATGGCCAACTTTATCTAGTTGAGCTGAAGAATATTGAAATGACTGCAGAGTCTACAGCCGCAGTTCAAAGCATATCAGTGTTTGAATCTTAACAAGAAGGAAAAAAAGGCCTGTGCGCATGGGGAGAGAGGGCAGAGCTGGGCTTAGATCTTCAACCTCTGTGTGCTCACATGCACACAAAGTCACGGCTCAGGCAAACATATGCAGCAACATCAAAACGCCAACATTAAAGGGCACCACAGACAATCACATCAAGATGCACTGCGAGAGCCACAAGAGTGCTGACACAAACACAGCAAAGCAAACAAGCACACGCACACACATACAAAGACACACGCGCACGTGTGCACAGAGTGTGGTGTGAGCTGTCCCGGTCCGGCAGCTGTGGGAGGTCACACAGACATGACAGTGGTGCTATCAGGCCAGCATTAAGGCCTGCCGCTTTAAACATAACCTTTTGAAGTCACACCAAAGTCAGACACTAGGATCTCTCATCTCCCATCTCCCTTTTAACACTGCAGTGCCGACATTTCATTCTGCCCCCCTTTTCATGCTCCCCGCTTTGAATTCTGCCTTTTAAAAAGACTAATTTTAACTTCTTCAAGGCTGGAAAAACAGGCAAAGGCGTGTTGTTAAGATTCTTCTGCCCGACGTGTTTCTTTTTTGCCCTTCAAAGGTAGCCAGGGTCCACAAAGCAGCGCTGTCCCTGTGATGTTGCTGCTAAATAGAGCATTGTGCCTCTGACATGTCTTGCACATTAGCTTTTATCTGGAGGGTAATGCATGTTTAAACGACTCCATTAATGCATGCATATTGTGAATTATCTTGTTACCGAAGCATCACAAAGAATAGACATGCAGCTTGTCCCCTGGGCCAGTTGTAATGTATCACATTATGTGTGTCACTCCAGCTCATTGTGGTTCGCCATCGGCATTTCCAGCTCTACTGCGGAGATACAGTGTAGATTACTGTCTTTCATGAGCGAGCAGTTGATACTAATTCGTTCTGGAAGCAACTAAGCTAACGTGTACCACATGTCCATGACGTCAGCGGGTCAGCATTGGCCCCAACCTCGTGTGTTGCAATCCAGTAACATCCTGGATCCTGGGGTGGAATCCACTGAGGATCTGAAAAGATAAAATAGAAATAACATGCTCACACAAAAAATCAAATAGAGACTATGCCAGTGTGTGCTTGACATGTTTCGAGTACACTTTCCATGGTCTTTTTTCTCCTCATTTTCTGAGTTGTTGGACAAAAAGGATGAAAGCAACAAGTCACAATACAGTAGCTAGTCAAACAATATGTTAAGTTACCTGTAACGGCTTTTATAATATGGCGTAATGCATAATTGGTGTCTTCTGTTGTCCTGTAATTTAGCTTGAAAATCCCCCACAAAGACAAACTGAGTGATGACAGGCTGACTTTGGGGAGTTGTAAACCCATCGTCGCTGCAGCCCAGAGCAAATGCGCCTGTTTGGTTTGGGGTTGGAACAGCTAACTTGTGCTGTGCCTCCTTGAACGCGCGGACACACAGCGCCCCTCTGTAGCTGACCCAGGCTAATGTTTTTGTTCATTCACTGTGTGTCAGTGCTGAGCAGATCAAACAGACTGCTCAGCTCTAGGTTTGTTTACTCCCGAGTCTGACCCATGCCCAGCCAGGAACGAGTAAGCACTAACCATTTCCCCACTTTTTTTGCCTTTTCATCTGGATTGCAGGCACGCCTTGCCTCCTGTGCCCCCTTTGCCCCTCAAAAGTTTTGTTTGACAAAAACCCATCCCCTTTTCAAAGATCTGGCATCCATTTTCCCCCGATTTTTTTGCGAGACAAAGGAACTAGTTTAGTCAGTCAAGGTCCAAACTCATTCTTAAGTTTCTGAATGGGGTGCAGTGCCTTTAACACAGGGGTACTCAAAGCGTGGTCCGGGGGTCAAATGCGGCCCTCAGATACATTTTTGGTGGCCCACAAGCTACTTGTTGTGTTGAGATGGTACAGTACATTTTACTGCAAGTTTAATAATTCAACACAATTATAATAGTGTGAGACAGAGTATTATGGTTCGAAGCCTAAATAAAGGTGTAGGGAATGGTTTAAACCTCTTTTAAAGGCACCCAGTTTCACTGCACTGACCACCGATCTGTGGCCCTCTATGCTGTACACAATGTACGCAACCTTCATTGAAAGGTTGTGCATAAATATTTCCTTTTCATGCAGTGCGTAAAAAAATCAATAATTCCTAAATGATGTATGATTCCTAATTTACAATTTAGCAACAGGACGTCTGAAAGACACATAAGTATTCCCAACAATATATAGCCTTCCTGGTTGTACTGTTTATGTGTCAGCATTTCAATCCCAACTCGGCATACTCACCTTGTCCCCAGTATCTGTACACTAGTGTATGAATGTGAGAGCAAATAGATGAGTGGATTCTCCTCACTAATTTTAACAACCTTCCACAGGAAACCAACTGAAGCTTCAGGTTTATTCACTTACACCCTTTCTGCTCACTTTCTGCATAGATATGTTTCACTGGTACCGCAGTTCCCTTGTCTATAGTCTAGTCTTGCCTATGTCCTAGGTTTTGGGGAATAGTGTTCCCTCCAGACAAGGACCACACTCCCCGTGTATCACCAGCATTCCCCAGATCCGAACTCTAACCTTAACCCAGAAGATGTTCCCTGCGTGTAGCCGTCCACTGATGGGTCCAACATCAAGCCTCCAACATCAAGCCTCCCATCCCATCCCCAGTCCTAACCGTAAGTCAGAGGAGAAAATCAATGAATCAAGGACACGATTCAAGGACACGAGTGTAGATCCAGACCAGATCCCAAATCAACCTTTGGGATCTGGAGGCACCACTGTTCACCAATGAAACAGTGGTCTAAAGGTTGACCACCTACATTAATACACTATTCTAACAACTTTGTATCTTGGACAAGGGTCATCTCTAGCTATGGATTGAAAGGTAAATGCATTCCCCGGTTTTATACTACTTTTTGTAACTTATTTACCCTAAACACCATAGATCAGGTTATAATTGTTCTCTTGCTTTTAATGCAGCAATGTAAGTATCACTCTCATTGTTGAGAAAACCATATTGCAAAATTAAATTAGATCTTTCTAAATTACAAAGCCCTTCGGTAAAGTCATGCTGATCATTCAAGAGCTGCAGCATCATATGAAACAGCTCGTTACCCAGAGGGCTTTGCAGTTACGTGGTGTTGGTTGTATCTGTCAGACGAGAGGTTGGCTGCGGTTGGTGTCCATAACTGCACTTGATACAAATAGTGCAAACAGCCTGGATCACACTCTCTCTTTCATTCAATGGCAACAGAAACCTCTTGCCTTGTCTGTGTTTTCTTCAGCGAAACATCTCCAAAGTGTACATTATGTCTATAGTTTAGGGGCTTCTCTTTTCCTTGATAAGACGTTTCGATTGCACATGCAGGTTGTGCGCCCAAACAAGAAACACATGTGTGTAGCCCCACTTCCTCAGCTACACTTCCCCGTCTCCGCCCCATCTTCATGCTACACGCTCTCCCTAAGCGCTCACCCTGGGAAAAAAAGCTCAAAGATTTGAAAACACATGTGGTTAGCCATAAAACTTCACATGCACTCCCTGTACCCCAGCCCCCTCCGCTTGTCCCGCTCCCATCTCCCCTTCCACACTCAAATACGGACCTACAAGGAGCTGGAAAGTCCTACACAGGCGCAGACAATGGGACCAGAGGAAGCCACATCAGGCAACAATCTGAGCTGTCTGTAGTGGCAAGCAAAAACAAAGAGGAGCAGGGGGTTGGATGGGACAATGAGAAGGTGACTGCAGGCTATATCATTCCAGGACAGGCGCAGAACAATGCCCCGTCCTGTGGCTTGGCGGGGTGGCGCTGAGGTGAAATTTAAGACAAACGTAAACACCAGGGGAGGACAATGGTGCATGCTCACTTTACAAAAGATGTGTTTCCTTCAGCTGCAGGGAGGCGGCACCCAGAATACCCCTGCCTGTCCCGGGACACTATCATAACTCAGGTTCTGAGCGTCCTTTTAGCAGTGCACTACCTTACACTCGTGTCCCGCTCCGATGCCAGATAGGGTTTCTGCTCCTCAACGTGCAAAGGCCTTGTCTTCTCCATTTCCTAAAGCGTTTGTGAGACACATAATCTCTTCAGATTCTTCTGAGGTGGGAATATAATGCCTTTCTTCTGGAGGAAAAAAAGGTAGATTCGTTCCAGCCTTCAAATGTTTTGGGGCCAGTGCTACAAAGGAAGTTCAAACTCTATACTGTTAATATTTCTCTAAATATATATGCCTATATATGTTGTTATCAGCCTTGATTAACTCAATAGAATCTATCCATCCATCCATCCATCCATCCATCCATCCATCCATCCATCCATCCATCCATCCATCCATCCATCCATCCAATCAATCTATCTACAGTGGGAAGAAAATGTAAGGACCCATTTGGAATTTCTCACATTTCTGCCTAAATTGGTCATAAAATGTGGTCTGGTCTTCATTAAAATCATAAGAATGAGTTAACAGTGTCTGCTTAAACTAATTTAATACCACCCAAACAATTACTATAACATGTAAACATTCACAGGAGAGCATGGAATATACAAAACTGTTGCAGTTTAGCGAGATTCAGAAGGTGTATTTACTTATTCCACTGTCTACTGTGAATGTTTACATGTTATGGCCAATAAAAATATGATAACATGTAATTGTTTGGGTGGTCTTAGTATAAGCAGATACTGTTTATTCATTCTTATGATTTTGATGAAGATCAGACCACATTTTATGACCAATTTAGGCAAAAAAATCTATCTATCTATCTATCTATCCTCCTGTGTTTGGTTGAGTTCGGTGCATAAACCAAGTCTCTTTCCGATGGCTGTGTTTTGGTTCTTCGGGGCAGAACATCTAAACAGTAGCTTGGAGTGAAAGTCATGTGATCGTTCGGAGGGGTAGGGGGCTCAGCTAGCACCGCGGCGCCTGGCCCGCCTCCAGTCATGGGCCCCTGGCTGACCACAGTCCCAGGGCTGTCTGGGGTGACGCTCCTGTGGAACAAGCTCTATGGCGGATCCAGGCTTCAAATGATGGGGTACAGGACCCAAAATTGAGGGTCCCACTCTCTCATATCCGCCCATGGTAAGATGATTGAAGTGTGTGTATGAGTGAGGTTGAGGCCGGCGGTGGCCGTGAGTCTTTCTCATGGTCTTCAAGTTTAATAGCAGAGACAACCGTATAAATGGTAAATGGTAAATGGTCTCAACTTATATAGCGCTTTTCCACCTACATTAGGCACTCAAAGCGCTTTACAGCAAGGATCCACTCACCCATTCATACTCTCATTCATACACCAATGTACGCAGACACTGGTATACATACCAAAGTCCTATGGCTCCTAGACAGCAGCGGTTTGCACATTGATTTGTCATTACCTTCTGTGCCCTTCCTGAAGCCCTTTCCTTATGAAAGTGCTAAAAAAAATCCAGAAGGCTGTTTATATGCATTTAACATTCTCATATTATATTTTTTATGAATTAATACAAATTTATCATTTTCTCTTTTATTGATATTCTGTCCTCTTCCAGTAATCACATTTTTAAAGGTCTGACAAACTGAATCATTGCCAGTCTTTGATCGAAAGACAGTTTACAGAAGTTGGACACAATGACATAACAAGCGATGAGGTGGAAAGAAGGGATGTTGGGAAGTGGCATTTTTATAAGATATTCAGCTACAGTATAAATGAGGTTTTGGCCATACATTTGCATGAGAAATACACAGATCCCAAGAGTCAAGATCAGAGCTTATGTTTGTCAGATCACAGTGTCACCAGTGAATGCGTTGAATTTGGATTTTTACCAAAAAACAAAGGAGATTTTGTGCTGATCAAATGGAAATTCATGAATCCAGCTCCTTTGTACCGATCCATATAAATTCAACGCACAAAGTAAATTACATAATGTTGGAGTGTAAAATTAAATCGCTATGTATATCATACTGGGTCAAGCTGTGCAGTCATACTATCTCTTCTGTGGAAGCATAGACAGGCTTGAATGGTAGGACTAGCGCAATGTGTCGAGTTCATGTCTCCGGTCGTGTACTGATGGTAAATAAACTTCAGACCCCTGCCCGTTTTTCATCTATCCTCTCGGACGCCATTGTTATTTCTCTAACATGTAACACTGGGCAGCTGCAACTAACGTTAAAGTACTTCTTAACCACTTCCAAAGAGTTGTAAGAAAGAAAGTTCAAACTGCCTTGACTATTTCCAAGACCATTTGTTTTTCGATTCAGTGAGGAGTATTAGAGCATTGGTGGAGATCTTTAGTTTAGTTTGTACTTTTTGAATTTCACCAAATCAAGTGTGACGTGTGATCACTGCTCTTTTCACATCCTGCCACTCTCTCTCAAAGCCTTAAAATATCCCCAAAGCCTAAAGCCCACCCACAAAAGCTCTGACCTGCTGAATAGAAGCCAGAGTGGGGCTAACCCAGTGCACCCTCCTCAAAGTTGACCTGACTAAAATGGCCCGTGCACAAAGGCGAGATCCCGGGTCGCCTGACAGAGGAGAGGTGCTGAGTGAGAGCCTCTTAGTTAGAGGGGTGCAGAGGATGGCCTTCAAGTGTATGCACTGACCTTTGCTGATGAAAGGCCTGAAAATGGTATTTTAACAATATCACGATGCCCTTTCAATATGAAAGGCGGCACAGGCGACATTCTGAGCCAATAGCGGCTTAAAAGGAGACAGAGCGAGGGGAACAGAGGCAGATCACTGAGGAGGGGGATCAGAATGCCTAAAAGCTATAGCGCATTTTTCAATTGAAAGGCTTTTATGTCCTTGCATGGATTTATCTTAAATCATGGTAAGAGCCAACACATTTGATTTGTAGTTCAGATCAGACCCCATCTGAACTACAAATCCAATGTGTAGGCTCTTATTATAAAATCTCTCAATTGTTTCTCATTAGAATGTAAAGAAATTCTGAAAGACCGTTATACTGTTGTAATGGTTCATGTATTTTTCTACAGCGAAAACAAAGAACTTCATTGTTTGCTTCTCTATACATCTGATCTACGCAATTTCATTGTATAATGACGAATAAAGCACTTTTTTATGATAATGAAGAGAAAAATATTCTTTTCTAGCCATTAAATTAGTAGCACAAAGTAGAGATTGTGGTCAAAGATGTAATAAAAATTCAGTCACGGGGAAAAACTATTGTAATTGTCCAGTGAAACCTAAAAAATACACTACACAGTAATTTGTTTACCTGAATCCTTTTCGTAGTCTCTCTGGTATTACCAGTGTTAATGGGATGATTGAGGGGTCTTTCATCTCCCCCTGGTGTCTCTGACCAGAAAACTACACTTGCAGCTTTCCCTGCTCCGACCCGGAGTCTAAGAAGAAGCTAACAGGCTAACGGATAAAGCTAGCTGTGGGCTAGCGCCAATTAAACAGTATTTACAGCCATGTTTCGAGTGCAAAAAATGATCTCCATTGTGTAATTGGATGTACAATATCCCTCTCTCCCTTTGTCTTTTCTGTCAGCGAAGTATTTACTCTCACGGACAATTAATGAGTAAAAAACCATAACATGCTACGTGATGCTTATGGTCTCTAGGGGCATGAGTTATTTAGTACTGCTTAAAGAAAAGGAAGGCATCCTTGAAGGCAACTGTGTGGGAAATGAAGGAAAACAAAGCGATTTCATCATCAACCAGATTATTAAAGCGGGTTTGCTCATTTGGTTTAGAATGCAGTCCATCTTAGTGATGCTTTACCTCTGCATTATTATGAGCCCCACAGGGAAACTGAGTTCGTATAGAGGGTAAGGGGGTCTGAGCAAAGACCGTTCATCAAGTCTATAGTGCCACAGGAGGCCGAACGGTTGACTGTGTAAATAGCTGGGCGAGTTCACTTGTAGCATGAATTCACCAAATGTCTCATTAACACACACTTAAACTCCACGGTTTGCGCTCACACTTAAACGTGTGCAGGCTCTGGTGGCCAAATTAATGCTGCATGTTTTAATTTCCATGAGGGAGTAAATTAAAAGCTGATAATGGATGCAAATCTGGCAGAATTTCCTCTCAGGATGCGCAGAGCTGCACTCCACAGCGGGGCGTGTGCACCATCAAGATTGCTCTGCTACCAATTAGCGCAGAAAAATCACAGACGACAGGAAGCCATTCACTAATTTGAAAAATAGAACATTTTAATAAAGGCTACATCTCTTCATAATTACAATAATTAAAGTACCTAGGCATCTTTTCATCTGAGCTCTATAGAACGCTTAATTTACAGTTTACAAGTGAGCCAAGGAAGCCATGAAATTATATAAAACATAAACATGAAACAGCTGCTGAAGGCATAAAGTATCTTTTCAACATAACGGTCCCTTGGAAAAATCAAGGGAGTAACACCACCCTGAAAACTGGGTGACACACGGCAATAATCCATGTAGACACAGCGACTGTACTGAATCACTGCCACAACAGTGCACGCACACGACACACAGACGCACAAACACACACAGGGACACTTAGAGCTTCTGTTGGGTTATAGTCTTTGTGGTGTAAACATTTTGGGGACTCCTCTTTCGTAGGCTTTTGTGCAACGCCTGCGACCACGGGAACAAAAGGCACTAAGATACGAAGCCACGAAGGCCATCAGTGATGAGTCCCAGAGCAAATTCAACTGTAAGAGCATTTTTGTTCCATTTTCCTGACAATCAAGGCCCTTGACAGCAGTAGTACGTCTATGGTTATTTTACTCTTAGAGGGCATTCCAATGATCTTGAATAAGAGCTTTTCCAGAGGCTTTTCTTGACTGAGAAATGAACGATCCCTCTCTAAGCAGCTTTGTCCACACAAGGTCAGATGGGGTAGATTCCAATAAATAGCAATAAAATCGTTACACAGCAAAACAATGATCACAATACAATGTACTGTATGTGCATATACATAAAAGTGGGGCACAGATAAGGGGGCAGCGAGGAGCAACGTCCACTGCCCTGAGTCTTTTTAAGTGGTCATTCACCTCATTCAGTCTCTCCATGATTTAGTCCGACTTGAGAGTTAATGATTTTCTCGTCAGAAAAGTCCAGTAATTGTGAAATCTCTCAGTCCATCGATGTTGGTAGAACAGACGCGAATCATTATTGGGTACATCCACTGTGTAGTGATAGTCCACAGGCAGATTCAGTCCATCCTCTCCACTTTGCCCAGGATCTTTCCTTCGTACATGGGCAGCGGCGAGCAGTCGTCCGAAACCTCCTCGAACACGGCGCCGCACTCGAACTCGTCACTGGCCTTTTTGAAGTAGTACCTGCAACAGACAGAATAATACACATCTGTAAATAAAAAGGCAATAAATAGGATGTATGACACTTTGTGCAGGTCTCACACACATCCTAATCACCATCTTCCACTTTTGTTGGTTAGAAAATGCCTCGGTGCAAAGCATAGCCACTGGAGATCATTTCAAAGATTACTCAAAGATGCGCGAGTGGGTCGAAGCACAGGTACAGATGTGTTCTTGATGAGAGAACAACATTGTAGCATGGTAAAAAAAAAAAAAAAGCAGCTCTTTAACACGTCCAGTGGCACATAGGCCTGTCACGCCCGCACAAGTTCAATATATTGAGGCAGGGAAGTATTGCGATAAACGATATTATTGACTCGATACTAGATTCGGTCAAAAAATGACAGTAAATCTTTGCTTTAAAAGTGCATCATCATATCCTAAAATACCACACATGCTGCAATAAACATGAAATATAATATAACTCAATTTTACAAGAAAAAAATAAGGGGTAAATGCTAATGAATGTACAGACGATAAATATCGAGCCCAAAAATGCATCGTTTATCATTATTTATTGAACGATAAGTCGATATAGTAATCATTACAGCCTAATTTACATCATCCATCAGACCCGACTGTTCTAGATTCTTTTTTGGGGTTAAACGTAAGTGGACCCGCTTGGTCCATGGAGCTCGGGTTGTAACTACAGCACAACCCAGCTTCTCGTCAGCCATGACTTCATTGGGCCATTAATGAGCACCCCCCCCCCCCTCTCCCCCCAACCACCCTCATTTTGAAGGAAGAGAAAGCAGCGGGGGTGATCTGGTTTAGGGGTTCCAGAATCCACTCATTAACTATGTAATGGAAAATGCTGGTGTTTGCTCCGTGTGTGGGGCGGCTGGTATGCATGTGTGTTTGTGTGTTGGGAATACTTCGCTTTTTAACGAGACGGAAGGCTGACAAACTCAAACATGCAATTCTTATAAAAAACGGAGTCTTTAAAAATGATGCAAAGGTGCCTGTGTGCTCCAATCAGAACAAGGGTGGCGGCTAATAAAACGCAGCTGCACCCAAGTGTTCAGGAAAGCTTCAACTAGGGGAGGTACAGGGAGTATTTAAGGCGACAGGGCAGCGCTGTCTCATCCTGGAGCTGAAGAGGATGCTTCTATTAAAACGCTTCCCAAAGTCATGCTCTCTTCTGCTGAGAGACAGACAGAGCGAAGCCGAATTTCCACTGGAACATGTTTTATGTGGCAAGATCTTTTTTTTTTTTTTTCCCTTCACTGCTCCTCTCTCTCCGTTTGCTCTGACATCTGGCACCAATATCGTCTGGCAGGGCCCAGCAGTACTGTTCTTTGTTGAACCGCTGCCATGTTGAAATGACCCAACTCCACACATTCTCTGGCTGCTATTAAAGAGCTGTGCCGCGTTTGGTCCAAAAATGTGGATGGTATGACACAGGAGCGGAGACAGCAGCGACTGGAGAGCCAGGGATGACGCTTTAGAAAAAAGGGGGGGCCAGTGGACAGATGTGAACTGCTCTTGCTAAGTACTTTTCACATGTGCTCAAGGGAAAGCAATGCACACATCTGGACAGAAGAGTCTCTCAAAATTAGACTTTGAACCTGTAATTACCAGCACAATACGCACAACAACACATGTTTAACCTTTAGAGTCAGAGCTAAAAAACATTGATCCTTCGCCTTTCATGCCCTCTGCTGCGAGACAATCAAAGCGAGAGCTCAGATTGAGAGCGGTGCAACCTCCATCAGGACTCTGCTGTGACAAATGAGCGGATCTGGCATTTAACAATCTGCCTTTCAGAAATATCCATAAAATTATTACAACATGTGTAAACAGTGTGCGTGTTTGCCGCCGGCTCAGTGGAGTGTGTGTGTGGTGCAGAAAAAGAGAGGCCTGATAGCATCAGTGAAGAATTTGCACGCTGGCCATTTGTGTGAGTCTTTGTTGGTCAAAATGAAAGGGGCCGGGGTTTCAAAGCCATGTGTATTAAGTGTGCCTTAGCATGGAAATCAATACCAGATGGGACCCAAATCGCTGCAGTTCAAACTCTCTAACTGCCCCCCTTCTCTCTCCCTCTTGTCCTTTCCTTTTCATGGCAGCGCCTTTAGCACACACACTCACAGAAAAGCCCCACAGAAGCCAGTGTGGACTGCACACATCGACAAACACAAGTGCTCAACATAGGCCCAATAAAACCAGGAACTCGGCGTAATCGTTTAAGGACACAATTCACAAAGAGTGTCAGTGACAGACTAGTCCCTCAAGTGGTCTAAAGATCTAGCCTTTTGGAACAATGTACAAGCAACACCCGAGGCCCTTAGTATGTTTAGATTCCGCCTGATCCTCGTTGCTCACCTGTAGTTGCCCTTCTTACGGAGCTGCTCCTTAAAGTGTCCCAGAGTGAGACTGTGGCTCTTCATGGTTCTCCGGTACGGGATCTCCTCCCCGCAGAAGAAATACGTCACCACAGTCTCTCCACCACTGCACACTGCGGGATGCCCTGATGCCTTCTTATGCTCCTTGGTCCTGTAAAACATCAGATCCACATTAGAAGATGTGGCGCGCCAACCGAAAAGGCGAGGGTGAATTAGCTACACAAGACAGAATATGAAATGCAGTTCTGAGTAACAGCAGAAAATGAGTGACCCTGCTCTTGTGTTGGTTGTGCAATCACAAGGGCCACAGAATTATCAATTCCCCTTCAGCTATATCCAAGGCTTTGTAGGCCCACTTCAGAGGCGCGCGCTCTCTACTGCCAGAGCAGTGAAGGCCCGCCAATAAAAATGATACATATAAGAGTGCATATATGAAAGCCATGTCTGAGGCAGGTGGTGTTGACTACACTCTCCACACAAGCAGCACATGCACAGGGTCACCTCTATAACGGTGTGTGGGTATTTCTAAAAGGTGGAAGCAGGTGACATGGAGAAGACTTAAAAGGCAGAAGTACACTGGCAGGTGGAGGCTATGGCTGAGAGGAAGAGGAGCAGAGAGGAGGAGGGGACAGGGAGGCATCGTACTCTTCTGATTGGACGCCCGGGTTGTTTAAGAGGGGAACGCCAGGACTGTTGGCTTGAGGTTGCGGGTTAGAGGCCCCGCTCTGGACAGGCACTAGATGGCTCTTCTCACGTGGGACACTGGATGACGAATGTCTGGAGTAAACAACAAACAGTCAGAACCTTCCCATGTGACACGTGTCAAGCAAAGGCAGGCAGCTCAACGCACCTCGGCTTGGTGGCTTTGGTGGAGACCTCCTCCAGTCTGCGACAGGCCTCCTCCAGCTGGGCCAGAGTGTTGGGCGGGGGCAGTGGGGGCATCGCTGGGTCTTGAATGAACGGCTGTGCGGGTTGGTGGCTGCGGAGATGGCCACAGCTTCCACCACCGCCCCATATATGGGTCTGGGTTGCGGAGCTCCCGAATGACTTTTTGGTGGTTTGGTTACTGTGAAACGATAAACTACATGTCAGGCAAAGAGCATATCTCCACTAGCAGCTTCAAGAGAACCTCGGTCCTTACCTAGACTTGTGCCTGCTTTGGCGTTTATTCTCCAAAACCCACTGCAGCACATTTTGGGCGGGGTCTGTAGTGTCGCTGGGCAGCTGCAGAGCACTACAGTCCTCCATGCACCGGTCTGCAACACCATCCTCTGCCCCCAACCGGCACAAGCAGCGGGACAGAGAGCTGGACCGCCTGAAAGGCAAGTGACAGGGATGTTATAGTCACGTGAGTGAGAGCCACACAAATGAAAGTTCACTACAAGGCTAAAAGTACTGACCCCATGGTGTTGTCGGTTGAAACAGCGCCGCACATTTCCCGTCCCAGGCTGCGGCTGCGTTGGTAAGGCGGACACGGCTGACACTCGGGCGCAGAGCATAGACGATGCGCTCGGAGCGCTGCCTCTCGCTCGATCTGCTCCGTGCTCTTGAGACTGTCATGGTGATGGATGTAGTGATGGTGGATGTGTTTGGTGCTCTGCCGGCTTATCACTGTTCGGTTTGGTCCAAGGGAGACAGTAATGGACCCCTGCTCCTGTGTTGACACAGACGTCCCGGTGCGTCCAAGGCCTTTTAGTGCGAATCCTGGCAGCATGAAGGGGCGGTGTTCAGGGGAGGTGGAACGGGGCGAGTGCCGGCCGATGGCGGGAGATTGACACCCGGGACTTTTCAGGACACGGGACAGGTGTTCATCAAGGATGGCCTGGGGGTCTTCATCCGAGGAGCCCGAGAGGATGGACAGCTGGTGGTGTGAGAGCTGGGGTGAGCTTCCCAAAATCTCAGCATCCTCTCGCTCATCCTCCTTTATAACAAAACAATACCATTTATTTAATTGAAACACAAACACTGACCCATTCCATGGTCCAACGCCCAGCACAAACCTCTTGGATCTGCTGCAGCCTGTCCTCGCCCCGGTCCTGCTCACGCTTAAGGCTCTCCAGTCGGGCAATGAGCTGCTCTGCAAATTTTGCAGGTTCCAGCGGAACTACTTCTTTGGGAGGACGACGAGTGCGCTATGGGGAAAAGGGTCAATATTAGCATTTGTGCCTAGGTATAATGGGACACATGAAGGTTCAGATATAAACTTCATCATTTAATTATCAATCTCTTCCATGTTTGTACATGTGTTGAGTTTGTGATTTTTGTTTTGTTTTCATAAACATTGTGGTAAACTGCTCCTAAGGCTTCACTAATTAAAAAAATACTTTTTGGATGTTGAGCGGGCACAGCGGCGGGAGGCAAGCCTGGTGTACGGACACATGAAGTCAGGCCGCTGCTGGTCGCCACTGTCATCATCAGCGGGCCTCTTTAAAGTCCCCGCACTTCAAAGACTTCCTCGTCAAATATCAAACACTCAGTGGGGGAGAGCGGGTGGCAGAGGGAAGGACGGAGCGATTGATAGATGGAAGCACTGGCTTTACATCTAGGAATAAAAGGCACGCATCGACAGGGGGTGGAAGACAGCTCCACAGAGGACAGCACGAAGGATTAAAAATATGAAGTTCAGATCCAGAGATGTGCACTCGCAGGAGGTGAGGAACAAATGAAAAGGAGGTTTGTCAGAGAAAGATAAAAGGTTCAGCTAATTTACCCCCTCTGTGGCCACACAGGAAGCATCTCATACAGGGACACTATCATTTATGTGTGGACTTATCTCACATTATCTGCATTTGTGTACTGCCCCCTTTCAAAATGTGCTTATTCCTTTGTGGGATGTGGGATGAAGGGGAGAAAAAGAAAGACGTGTGCTTTGATGAAGCCTGAGGCTCCTGCAGCATAGACTTGGCAACCACTGCCAAAAAAAATAGGCAAGCAGCAAAACAGAAATATTTCAAAATAGTGGTGATCAGTGCGTTTTGTCTCTAAATCCAAAGTTACACAAGTCTTTTTTATAATCAAACATTGTTTTGGACTTTCATATTCAGTCCAAGTCCTGACCAAGCGAGGCTCACATGACCACCTCAGATCCTCCACGTTTTGGGAAACGGGGGTGGGAGAGGGCGACGGAACTGTGGAAAAAAGGGCCAGCTCAGTGGGAAGTTGTCACTTCCTTGTGCGTTTGCTCCATTCATCCTCGGATCAAAGCCTCGTGTGTGCATGTGCATGTGCAAAGTGTCTGAGTATCTTTGTGTTTTTGCCGGGGAACGGGGCTGATTTCAGAGCCCGTGGGATAAAGCAGCAGAGATCTTCCTCATCTCCCCTATTCTCCATATTTACAGCATCGGTGGGGAAGAAAAACCCCGGTGTGTTGGGAGCGCTGCGGCGATAAACAGCTTAGAGACCTCAGCGTCTCCCGCAGACTTCAAGGAACCCTAATGGGGGTGTAGGTGACACCAAAGGTAAAGTAGGCCCCTGTCTGAATGTGTGTGCACAACGCCTGGGTTGGAGGCAGGCTCTTTGACGCTGCTCTTTAGATCTGAGCTGGTGTTGCTGAATTGAGAATGCCGAACACACTTTGTGCAAACCTATTCATAGAACCCAGAGAGACCCCCGAGCAGAGGGTGGTATGGAAATTACACTGTGGGGCCCAGGTTCAAAAAGACTTGTGTACGTACAGGAAAGGCGGGCAGAGACACTTGGCTGTTCATCTTCATGTTTCGCTGCATCTCTCGCTGTAGCTGCTTTCGGGAGCCCAGTTTATATGGAGGGATGCCATCTCTGAAAAGGGGGGAGAGACATCACAACTTAGCCGCATTGACACAAATATTAGGGCAACAGCAAGTCAAGTAAACAGACGTGCAGCTATAGCCAAGTCTGAAATCTCTAAGACCAGTGAGGCGGTGTTTTAAAGTGATCATACTGGACACCATAGGCTCCAAATCCAGTGCCTTGGATTGTAAACCGGAGCACTTGACACCATAAACCGTGTCTCCAATCCCCCGTGTGACCTAGTCTAAACCGAGGACCACTTTTCCACTTTTTGCTTTGAAACGCCACAGTCATGCGCATAAGCAAACCCCCCCAAACCCCCCCCACCCCATCCCTCTGCCACCCCCCTCCCCAATTTTCATTTGGCAAGCAGTGCCGCAGTCAGCCTCTGATCTCCGCACATCAAAAGGCTGGTTTGTAAGATAAGGTAATGTTTGAAGTCTGCGCAGCTGCATTCCCTAGCGTCCAAGCAAATCCATAAATAAGATATAAGCAACCCCCCCCCCCCCTCCCTCACTCCCTCCCTCCCGCAACACTTTCTTTCTCTTCCCACCCATCCGCCTCATCACCGTTACTTCTCCCCATTCTTTTAGTTTATCGGCAAAAATCATCTGAATTCTGCGTTCATGTGGCCACAGTTTACCAACCCACACACACACACACACGCACACACAACGAGATATCCTGATCAAGGCTTGAGCGGGCAGGAAATGGCCCGGCTTTGTGCAAAGTGCAATGGGATAGGAGCGTACAGTTGGCCGGGCCGCTTTGAAGCTTTTAGAGATATGGCTATGGCGAGAGATTCCCCCCCCCAACCCGTGGTAAAAACGCTTTACAGCCGGCCATATTCTGCTGTAATTACCACAGTCATATAAACTTAACAATGGTGTCGTAAAGTCGCGGTGAACTTTAAGCGCTTCGTTGATGACACCTCTCTCTCTCTCTAGATGAGGTAAGGGAAGACCATCCCATAATGTTTTTGGTCCAAAAAAAGTTGCTGACCCGAGCGCTGGCCTTGAGCTGTACACAATGACTTCACCCCACCTGTGATTACACCAAGCAACCCTTCAGAGAAACTAGGCCTTCTGCACGTAGTGCACTGATAAGGGCTAGCACGGGTGTTTTACTACAGGCAATCAGAAAACTGGTTCATGTGGCACCATGAGCCATGTCTTTATTGATTACAGTAAGTGTCAGTTTTTAAAGAGGGACAAATACGGTGCTTTTAGAGCATTAAAAGTAGGTAAACAACATAGATACACTGTACATGGAGCTTCTTCAGGTGGTTCTCTGGGTCATCTGCAATTTGAGACTTTATTAATCTGACAGTAATTGGAGACGATTTCATTTCTACTATAAGTTCAAATGATTTACACCACATTTAGGATCCAATTTAGTCCAATTTGCATCCATTTATACCCTTTTTACACCCAATTAGGGCAGATTTGATCTTTATCTAGGCCTAGAAGAGCTCAGCAGGTTGAATTTTTCTGAGCTGGTGGTAATTAGTATAAAACTTTTGAGATCCACTGTTATAGAAGATAATATGCGTTCGACAACAATGCATTAAAGTGATACTCTGTAAGTTTGCAAAGTGAGGAGAGAGTGGAATATGAAAGTAAAATCATATCAAGTCACTCCCCTCTTTAAACAGAAAGCTCTTCTTGGTCTTAGTTTGCATTTTTTTTTTAAGTAAACGATCAAGCTCCTCCCCATCCCCCCTGATTGGACCTGACAGGCTGGTTCACAAGTGAACACTCATCTCATTGGTCAACGCGGGAGGATACGAGACTGTCATTAGTTGCTGAGATCTGGGAAGAAGAGACTTTCTATCAAAACGCAAGACCAGGTGGGTGATTTTTCACATTTTATAAAAAACTTAAAACATTTATACTTCCAGACTATCACTTTAAGTGGAAAAGGCGGCATAAATTTATTCCTGCAATGGAGCTACTAAACTACTGTTTTTTTCACTTTGTTTACATGACATGGAGGGAAGAGGAAAAGCAAAAACAGTCGCAGTTCAGGTACGTTTGCTCAGACTTGGATATTGCTGAATCATGCACAAAAGTCCCCATTTCAGTCACTGCATCCTCCATTCGACCCAAACACAACCACAAAGCTGAGCTGGTCATAATAAACCACTTACACACTGCCGTCGGTCAGAGACACGGAGTCGTCGGTCAGAGCGTCACTGGACACCTCGCTGTCGTAGGTGCTGCCGACGGGCGCGAACAAGCCCCCCTGGCACCCCCCTCTCCTGTACGATCTATGAAGGTTAGAACAACACAGGGCTGGATTAATGCGCGAATCACAGAGCGGTGACCAACAGGTGGCTGCGAACATCGTGTCGAGATTCGGACCGAGAGGGTTTTTCAATGAGACAAACGACACTTGGGGGTTGTGCGATCAAAGTGGGGAATGTGTGCTCGTGTGACCTTGACTGCCATGAATTATTCTAATCAGCTCTTGCAAAGCCTGGCACCCGGCTTCAGCCAAACAACACTTCAGCTGTTTGCGTACAGTAACAGTGCTGCAGCCGCCCTGAGGGAAACAACTTCACCCTTTCTTTACTCTCCTCTCATTCCTGCTTTTTTATCTCCGGATTTCAACTCGGGACCTCGATCAAGACAGGAGCACCTAGATGGAGGATTAGCCCGAGTTCTGTGCAGGTTTCTTGAGATGATACTGGAGTGTGAACATGCAAACTCCACACAGATTCGCCTCGTGCTGCGTGTGCATGCTCCACAAGGCATGAGAACAGTCAAAGGAGCGCGAGCATAGACACTATAGTGGAGAACAGAGGAAGACAGGGGCAGCATGACTAAAGCTGTAGGCCTCAAGCTCAGGGCTGACCTTCACAGAGTCAGGTATTCAACACAGCTGGCCTCGCATTCCTTGCCCCTGCCTCTCATTTAGCCCTTGGTCCCTCCCTTCTCTTTGAGCAGCTCCCTCTCCTCTTCCTCTCCTGCCTTTGCACACTGTTTTCCCCTCACTTTCGCTCCAGAAGCATGCCTCCAAGTCCCCGTCTCAGAGTTTTCAAAAGCAACACAAGATAAAAGTGGAGGAGGCGGGGGGAAGCAGCAAAGGAGGGAATCAGAGGAGAATTGACGCAAACAAGAAAAAAAAAAAAGGGGGGGGGGAGTGGGTTGGGGTGCTCCTGGTTCTGAGCTGGAGCTGCTGCCGCTGTTCAGGGTTTGTTTTCTCCTCAAAAACAGAGTTAAATGAGAAGAGATGAGGAGAGGAGAGCGGAAGAGGGAGAAATGAGTTCCACATGTTTTGAAAGAGTTTGGTGACAATGGGAGGCTCCAGGGATCTATTTCAAAAGGAGCCCTTTTCTTCGTTTGGCCACATTAAACAGAGCCATGCTGTCAACTCTGCCATCCACAGGTAGCTGCCACTTGGCTAACCCTGTTTCTGAGCTGTGTTTGAACCAATCCTCTCATGTGCTGCGGCACTGCAGCTCTGATGTAAATACAGATCTCAGGAGACAGTGGTGCAATGGGACGCAGCAGAAGCTTGTGATCTATTCTTTGGCAGAATTCACACTCTAAATCTTTCAATACAGCATCACTTCTTTGAGAAAACAAGTGTTACAAGTGTGCGCAAAATTGGAAAGGGTCTGAGACAGACACAGATAAGAGTGAGTGCAGTGCAATATACAAGTTGCAGTCTTACCTATAGCTCCTCTCCATCACCTCCATGGCCCTTATGGACATGGGGGCCCGCTGCACGTTGGTGGATAGTCCAATCAGGGATTTGGCTTTGAATTCACAGCTCCACTCCTCCTCCTCAGGCAGCGTGGACATGTATCCACAAACTGCCTTCAGGTCAGCCAGACCGTTGGCACCGACATGCCCAGGGTTTTCTCCAGCTGTCCTCACGTACTCCTGGTAAATGTCAGAGCCCAGGAACTGTTGGTAGGCACTCTCCTCCATGTTGCTCTGAATCTCCATCTGAGCCTGGTCAAACATCGCAGAGTCTATGTGCAGCTTCTTGACATTATCCCTAATAAAGGTTTTAGTAGCAGGCTTGAGCTGTTTGGCAACAATGCTGTCGTTTTCTATGTAGCGTTTGTAAATAGCTTTGGCCACTCTCAGAGTTTTTGTATCTTTGAGGTCCATTAGCCTGAAACCATTGCAGGCAAACCAGAAGTCTAAAGTATCAACACACTGCTCTTGCTCCAGAAAGGTCCTGAACAGAAGAGCGCCGTCCTGGTCTCCAAGGAGGGAGTGCAAAGATTTATTCCAGCGGGACAGCGGCGAGTCTGGGGAGGCACTCCCCTCTGGCTCCCCGAGTCCATCCTTGTTCCTCCGGGACGAGCTCGGAGAGCCTAGAACAGCTGATTTTGGAGATTCCAAAGGTTTCATCATTGTGGGTTTGGCGGGGTAGCAGGGCGCATCGCCCTCCCCCCCAGGCACCGGGGGCCGAGGAGCATCTTCTCGGAAACTACTGGAGATATGGTCCATAAGCGCCCGGCTCATGGCTCCTCTGAGCTTCTACTGTAATCTGCTCACTCTTATGTCAGCAGGGAGCTTCTCTCCGGCTGCCCGTCTCCTTTCTGAAACACAAAGTATTGATCTAATCAAAACCAGATCTGCCCCAACTTCAAAGAACCAGACACAGCAAGAGTCGTTTTAGTCCTTTACGGACTTTCACACAAATCAGAGCAGACGAAGGGAAAAGCATTGAGATGTGTGTGTGCGTCAAAAAGCATTACTTTACATTTCAACATGAAAAGAAAACAGCCTTTTCATCTAAATGTGGAACATATTGCTGACATCCAAAGAAAAAGAGAACATGCAAAAACTGAACAAAAACTAGTCCCTCGCCATTCAAACTAGCACGTCTCTACTAAACTATACCACACAGCATAAATCTGTGCCGATGCAAAGATCACAGTCTGGATTTTCATAAACGCTGTTCTGAGCATTGCGTCCACAGCACAACTAAATCACAAGAAAATGAACCACACCAGCAGCTACCTGTAGGACCTGCCATGGGACCAACTCGCAGGAAAAAAACAGACCTGAAGTCACCCCTAGAGTTAGATTAAAAAACGCAATCGGCCGATCACGTCGCTGCATCCAGACTCCTCAACGCTGCAGATGTGCAACATTGCAGATTCCACTTAGAGGTTTCTAACTTCAAACTAAAACGAGACAGCTCCGAAACAAATGAAAGTCTAGCATTACAAACACAAAAAGTAGTAAAACGCGCACACGCCTTAACATCAAGCCAAAAAAGTAACATGTGGCCAATTCCACCGCTTTCTAAACGCTTTAAATAGTTTACACGCGCGCAATTTACGCACGACGCTTAAAAAAACCCCACCACGTCTCGTAGCTTGGATGTAAGGGAGGACTTCAACCTCAAAAATAAACTAAAACATACACTTTACGATTACAACTGGGGCGAAACTGTGAGAAAATAGACTAAAACTGAGGCGTGTGATCAGTTCCAGTCCGTCCTCTGTCTGAAAACGGCTCCAAAAACAACCATTTCGGACGGAACATTACTTCAAAGGCGAGTCGAGCACATCAAAGGGAACTCCAATGGGGGGCCAGTATGAGGAGGCACACACTCTGGTAACTTACCATCGATCTACGAGTTCCCGACTCACGCGTAAAAACTCCCGCACCGGTTTATCCAACAAAAGGCGAGCATAATCCACACTTGATCGTCTCCAACGGCGCGTCCAGATAAAGTCCTCTCGGTGTAAAAGTCGGTGCACGATGTGAAAAATGCAGCCGAGGGGGGAAAAATGCCGCTTTTCTCCCTCCTCCCTTTTCCTCCCAGCGGTTTCAGGCTGCCATGCTTGCGCGGTGGGTCTCTCCTGTAGGCGACTCCAACACCAACTGAACTGAGAGGCTGGAGCAGCGCACTTCAAAGTAAGGATCCGACTGCACGGGTCCCGGAAGCTGCATAAAAAACAATTGCGCCTTGATACCCCGGGAAAAAAAGAATAGAAAATGGAAAAAAAATCCAAGCGACGCTCTGATACACACGGACCCAAAAAAAAAAGATATGGCACAAACCAGGGCGTTTCAAGTCGTGTTTGACTTTTTTTTTTTGTTGGATTTGTGAAACCTCTGCAGCGCTGTTTCCCCCCCAGATCACGAAGTTGCCGCTACAATGTGAGGACCTTATCAAAGAAAGGCAATCTTCAGCCAACTCCCCGAGGCTTTTGGAGCGTCAGAAGTAACTGATCTGCCGCCCCAATAGCATTATCGCTACAATCCCTCTGTTGCTACATAAACTTTAAAGAAAAGGAGCAGCAGCAGAAGAAAGACCTTGTTTTGTGTGTGTGTGTTTTTTTTTTACGGTCCGCATAGTTTTTGTGAGCTTAAACCACACGGGGTCCAGGACAGGGGAACGGGACGCGCACAACACAAGCGCCAAATCTTTGTAGATAATCATGCGCAACAAAACAAGTGCATGCATTTTACTACAATGCTCTTAAACTATTTAAAATGTCCGTGCATTAAACCGGTATTTCACAGTAAATGGCTACCAGAGTAATATTGTCTACTTGTAAACAGTGCAGCTGCATCAAAGACATAAAATCATAGCCTTCTTTCGTCACTCCACAGCTCCTACCAGTGGCGGAAACGGCTCACTGACGCCCGAGATGAAGATGTTTGTTCACTAAGGAGGAGAAGTTCCCCTCAGGGCTGTTATTGTATAATTCTGAACGACTGAAAGTCTCTCTGGGTGCCAGCAGTTTTAATTCTCTGCTTTGTGTATGCACCCTTTAGATTTAGGCTGGTTGTTTGTTTGGTTCCTACGGTGCATGTTAATGAGCATATGTGGGACTCATGCATGTAAACACACCACAGCGGATTGTAAAGCATGGGAACAACGCTTTTATCAAACTGGCAATCGACACGGCAAATATAAGCTGTTTTTTTTGTTGATTGAAGAGAGAATTGAGGTACTTCTTGTGCAATACAACTGGCTTTAGTCCTGCGTTAAAGGGCTGTTTTGTTTCAGTGGGCATGGGCTCAAAAAAGATAAGCGCAAAGACAGTAACTTTGATCAGCGTGTTTGCTAAAGGTCCAGTGGAACTTTCTCCCTTGAAGCTCTTATGGCGAATAAAGGAGACGATTGCGCTTGGAGTGCGCTGTGACTAAGAGCTTACTCATGATTCAAAGCCCACTTATCATAGTCAAACAGCATCAAGGTTAGATATGACTGCAGAAGATGTACCTCACTGATCCACTGCCAACGACAAGCACATGTCCAAAAAAACAGGAGCTATGACTGTCAAGCTGTTTACATAAGCTTTATAGTTATATTACAAAAAAAAGTGATCAAAACAGGAAAATCAAGCAAATTGCCAAGAACGCCATTGGTGATTTAAAACTAGAAATATTATTGCTCTAAAAACAAAGGTTGCTAAGGTTGTGCTGAACACACTGAACCATTGCAGTGAATGATCTAAATGGAATGCATTGCCGTAAGAGCCATTAACATTATTGCATTGTTTTCTGTGTAAAAAGAATCAAAATGGTTTCACACAGAGAACACTTGACCAGGAACAATAACTAGGAAACTGAATGAGCATTTGACAGGTTAGACTTTCACCTGATCAACATAGACAATTGTATTTGATATTGCGCAGAATAAAAAAGCTACCTCTTTATTTGAAATGGGCTCAAGATGTGAAAGTAAATGCTGCGGCTGTACTATTCACATATAAACACATTTTGATATGGAACCCTTTCTCTGTCATTTATTCAAAATGTTCTTTACAAAATTCCCAATTTGTTGGTGTCAAACTACAATAGGATTCATCTCCACAGACATATTCATGAAAACCTGTTATATGCACATTTTATGTTGATAATGGACAAAGCAAACAGTGAGGTTTAACAATTAACCAGAGAAAACTGTGTTTGGATCCAGTAATAAGCTAAAGTTACGGTCTGTATCCAACAGAAGGCAATTTGAGAGTTTTTTTTTCTCGTTCAAGGCTATGAAACCAAACAGCTCGGATAAAAACGATGAATGAATGAACTGTCATTGTGAACTGAAGCAATGACTGAACATTTCGGTGCATTTTCGTTGACTTTAGCGACCGAGTTTACCCTGGACAGTTATAACACACCAGGGTAGGACCATCACCATGGTGATACTGCGGACCCCCCTCGGTACCAGGGGCCACTTCTGTGACCCACCCCCCGCCACTACGGTTCACTGAAGGTCCCATCCTGGCATGGGTCCACCCTGCTGCCCCTTTAGGAGATGTCCAGAGGTGTCCTTGGCTCCTGGCCCCATAAAAATGTCCCTTAAAAGAGCGTCCCGCAGGGGAGAGGTTACGGTGTGCAGCGTCTGTGTCTTTAGGTAGATAATATTACCGGGACAGGTCAATTTCACCTCGACTACAAAGGGACTATAAATACAGAGGAGCGAAGCACAAATCACCCGCAGCTTCATTGATTTGGGTGATGTTTACAGCGTCTAGAAGTTCAATAATACACACGTCGAGCTAGTTCCAGAGCTTGACTTATGGCACATGTGATAAAATGTCCGCAGTGGAGCAGTTATGAGCACTGGCGAAGGTTTAACGACAGGGTTATATGGCGGGGGCAGCCTGGACAGTTGTAGCAGCTACTGGTCACCACTGCTCGGTCATAAACGCCTCTGAAGTCCCTGCATCTATCAATACTGTGGCTTTACATTCCAACAGAGGTGGGAAGAAACCTTTAGACTTTTGTGGGAGTGACAAACATTCTTGTATGAAAACCACTCAAGTCAATGTAAAGAATTTGATGTTTATTAAAGGTGCATAATGCAACTAAGAGTGGTTAGTGTGGCACATTTACTTTTCATCCCGGTGGTCTGTACAACGCTCCAACTGTTTTGTAGGTTTCTGGTGAGAGGCTCCGTCAGCAGTGAAAACCTTCCAAACAGTTGATCCTGGAGCGTCCTCGAGACCACTGTGATTGAAAGTAAACTATGCTTTCGCTGCGTCACTACAAGGTCAAATACGCAGAAATATCACCGTTTTTTCCACATAAAAGATTGCATTATACACCTTTAACCATATATGATCTAACATGTGGGACGACTCAGAACAGGCTTTAATTTGCTCATAAAGGCTTAGCTGCATTGGTGACGGTCTAGATCAAATCCAGCCCTCCTGCACAGAACCTCTGGCCCCCAAGATGATTATTATGCAAATAAGGGATCAAATACCTATATCCCACTTGGTCATATATAAAACAGTGATTCTCAACTGGTGGGTCAGGACTCAAAAGTGGATCGTGAGCATATAGGGAACTTTTTTTTCCAATATTTTCCATCTGAAACTACACGGAAACACACTAGAGTCTGTTAAAATTAGTGTTATTGGGTTGTTTTGATCATAATTTCAGTCTTAAAAGCAAATTGTTCAATAAAAACGTGTGGTAAATACAATATTTTATAAGATATATGGCAAGTTACAGTTTTACTTGGGTTGCAGCTTGTCATTAAGGTAATGGTGGATCCACTTTAGAACCACTGGCAGAACATTGGCATTTGTGGAAAATGGTTCTTAAATTTAGGCTACAACAGCAAGGTTCGGCCCTTGGTGTTTTGGCGATGATGAAAATCGGCCCTCCATGACGCTAACTTGTCTACCCCGGGGGCCAAACAGAAAGGTCACAAAAATGTAACCTTATAATCTGTTGTTAAAGGAAGATATGTTCTTACCTGAGCTTAGACGAGTTGATGCGTACCTGTCTGGTCTTTGTGCGTGCGCTCAGCTACGCAAAAAGACCAAAGATGATGTCAGCATTTTGACTCTCCTTCTCTCCTCTATGTAGCTAAACAGAGGTGAAGTTAGAAGCGACCAAGCTCTTCCACGTTTCCCCTATTTAAATACGGTTGCGTGAGTAGCTACACGATCCAAGTATAGTCACACAAAATCAAACATGTACATTTTCTATTGTAAGGCGTGACAACACCTTAGGAGCACTTCAACTTCACCTCGTTTGGCCCCATAGACGAGAGGAGGAGAGGCTAAATGCTAACAGAAACAAGGCTTTGGTGTTGCTGTAATAGGACAAATATGGAAATTCTGCTTTAAAAAACACCGTAACATTTTGAGATAAGAGAATGTTTGAATTAACGAATATTATTCTGATATGTGAACATGAAGCTTTTGAGGCTTTTGAGGCACTGCAAGTAGGAGGAGTAACCAAATGTTTCACTGTTGCTGTTAGGTTACAGCTTTTTTTTCTCCCTAAACCTCAAAGACCATCACCACAGAACAATTATTAATGAGTAGAAATAAAAACTACTGCGTCATAAAACTACTGTGGGAATAACTGACTGATATTTGTGTTTAACTTCCCCTTTGAAGTCGCCTTTATCTCAAGACGGGGCCAGGGACAATTGGGGAGGACAATGGAAAATGAAACCAAGGAAAGAAGCTTATTATGTCAATTATCAACTGGAAGGAGGAGGAAGTCAGAAAGAAGACAAGCAGATAAAAAAGACAAGAGCTTGCCAATGTGTTTCAAGTTTGTTTAGAGTGTACACAGCCGGGGCAGGAAGCGCTCCAGAGTAGGTGACAACAGAGGCGACAATGGCATCTGACGGGAGCGAGGGGCTGATGAGAAGGGGCTTCTGGGGGTCAAATGGCACAATGCTGACCTCAAGAAGGGTAGAAGAAGACGTCAACTCTAATGGTGCAGTGTTGCAAATAGGAGAGGGTTTCAAGACGGACATGGTGCATAATAATAGTCTTAAAAGTTGAGGAAGTTTCTTTGTGCTGCTGCTGCTGCTGGAAGAAGTTGGACAAGAAAAGGTTTTGAGTTTGACTGGAAATTTGAAAGAGGCCACATATACAAAAAGGCTTGCATAATGGGAGTTTTGAAGCTAAAGGCTAATACTGAAAAGAGCTCGAGCTTGAAAAACTAATGGATTGGATGGAAAGGAAGCATTTATAACTACACAGGAAGTTAGCCGCAACGATCCCTGCACAGAGCCTTAGACGAGGGTCAGTCTTTTCAGTAGGATGCTTTCACTGTGTTTCTGAACCTTTAGCTCATTTTCAGATGGAGAGACCTCAACAACATGTTTTCTGATCATCTTTCACTGAGGGGAGTGCGAGCGCGACCTCATAAAATATTTGACCCTCC